>NC_073302.1:251293223-252778223 GCF_027595985.1 Sorex araneus | reverse complement strand
CACTGTGCTATCACTCCATATCTAAAATTAAATATATTATAAAAATTAAAATAAAATTTAATTATATGTAGAATATGAGAAAATTTGGGGCAGAAGGGAAGAATGTGGAGATTCTCTTTCGCCCCAAGCAATGCTCAAAATACTATAAATGGCCATTCCCAGTGTTTCTCACATACTTTCGGCAGGCATGACCTGAAGATGTAGTATCACATGGCCCTGCAATCCTGGGGACTACTAGGACCATAGCAGTTATGCTTTGGACTTCAGGTCTCTACACTATAATGCTCAAACACCATGTAGTACCATGGTTCACTGTGTCCTATTAACCCTTATACTATCTTGTGGTGTGGCCACTATAAGTATTATAGGAGTTTCCTATGCATAAGTACCATATCTGAATAAGGCACATGTTATTAAAAAGTTTGTTGTTTAAAGGCATATAAGCTTTATCAGTTAGCAACTATATCAGAGAAATCAACAATCCAAAATTTTAATTTATGAACATGCTGCATTTAAAGTATTGAGGCTTTGTATGCCAATGATTTGCATGGATTTTCTGATTTTCTTTGCAAAGAATCTATCATTTAGTGTCTTCTGAATCCTTTAAATAAAATTAGAAAAGAAAAATGAAGTTTGATTATAATAAATGTTTATATTTACATGGGTTTTCGCATATATTTTAAGCAAAAAATTATGTTGTAAAGCTAAAAACATAAAACAATGCTCTGAGTTCTTTTTTTTTTACCTCAAATGTACTTGTTCTTTGATGTTACAGATTTAAATTCTTCATAAAAACAATTACTTACAAAAACAGTTTCACTTTTATGTCCTTGCTCATAAGATTTTCAATATCCTGATTAATTGATTTATAAAACAAAATTGTTTTTTGTCAATTTATTGGTATACTTTGAGCCTTTGGTGCTCTATTTTTAGGACTGTCTGCATTCTTCCTTACTGGTTTACTTTTATGCTTTGGTAAATCCTCAAGAAAAGGTAGCTTGTAAATAAAAATTTTATGCTTAATATATATCTAAAATTTCTTATTTTCCTTTTCTTTGATTTGTAATTTAAAGATTTTTAAGATAAAATAAGTTATCTTCACACTTTCGAAGAGGGGCTGCAGAGACACTACAGTGAGTAGGTAGGGTGCTTGCCTTGAACATGGTCAACTTGATGCCACATATGGTCCCTAAAGCTCTGCCAGGAATAACCCTGAGCAGAGATCGAGATGTAAGCCCTAAGCTCTACTAGATGTGGCCATGAGACAAAATCCAAATGAAAGCAAGACAATAAAAAGGAGCCAGATTTTTGGAAGAAATTCTCTATTAAATTTGATTTCTAATATTTTGGTTAATGCTATTATGGAAAATTTTATCAGCACCTCATTTTTCCCCTGCAAAATTTTAGAAATAACATGTTAACATTGGTGATTTGAAATTTCAGTAGTAAGTGATGGATCTGGTTTTTTAGACAATTTTATATTGAATTAGTAGACTTTCTATCTAGAGGTTTGTCTTGAGTTCTAACATAGACTTCATAGACTTTTATAATTTTTCCTTAGAAATCTCCACATTGTGCTACTTGAAACACTTATTAGTCAAATGTTGTGATTGCCTATTAATTTTGTAGGTTTTCTACCTTATTTATCAACGATTTTTCTTTTATTTTACCTTTCAGATGATTAACTTTAACCTTCACTGTCTCTAATTAATTTATTAAATTTAGCTTTCATATTTTAATTGCCAGTTGATATTTCTTATTGTTTATTTCTTTTTATAGTACCTCATTTCTGTTTCACAATGCATTACTGCAACACTGATAACTAATTAATTTTTCATTGGAATATTTCTATGCTGAATGCTTTTCATAATTGCCTTGTAGCCTCTCCATTTTAAATGAATATGTTACTTAAAACCACTTATAATATTAAAAAAGTAAAAATTTGCAGGCAAAGTCTTGTCAAGCAGCATGGCAATTTTTACCACTATGTTTTAAATTGGGACTCTCTCTGTACATTGTATTTTCTATAACAACCATTCTATGTTTGTTTGAATATTCCCTCTTCAGAGAGGAATTATTTTCTGTGTAGTAAGAATATTGAGAGAATAAGTAGAAAAAAAAGGAGCAAAGAGAGTAGGAAAGTATCCATCTAAATTCTGAGTTTTTATGAGGTCAAGTGACTGAGGCCACAACTCATCTTGATGGTTTTCAAATACAGTTTCTTATTTCATACTTTCCCTCTGCTCATCTCTAATCCCCAGGTTCAGGTTCTCAAATTATTGAAGAATGATGAAGGAAATGTATGTGAATCACATTACGTGTCACAGGAAACTGACCACAATTATATCTAATCCATTAGTAATCATTCAAACATCCCTGCTCATTTCATCAGTTATTTCCATTTTAGCCTTATCTTCCATGGAAGTTTTACCTTCTAATTATTCAGGTCTATTTATTTTTAAAATGTGAATCAATTTTCTTATTTGTGCTCTGCTCTGAAGACCTATTTAACCCACCTTTGCCTTTCGCACAAATCAAGTTTACAATGTAACTCTGGTTTCACTACATTCATGCATTATGCTATACTTATTTTTCACTTATTTTATTGTTTTTAAATACTTTTTAAGTGTGGAGCTGATATTCACTATAAAAAGAACAGTGATTCATTAGGGAGATGTACAATCAATGAAGAGATATTTATTTACCCTAACGTTATTCTGTAGAACTAAAAAGAGAAAAAATATATATTGTTACTCAATTTTTTTATCTTTTTGCAAATTTAGAAATATGAACGTCACATCTTGCATTTACTCATCCATTTAATAGAATTTTTTTCCCTGATGGGCTAGGCATTGTGCTGCTAGCTTGGGAAGCAAGGCAAGTGAACAGGGTGATTTACTATCTGAAAAGAGGTATAGACAATTAAGCAGGCAATTACACAGTAGTGTGATTGTAGAACAGTGATTTTATGTGAGTTCATAAGCACAACATCTGTCTCAGAATTATGGGGTCAGGCAAAGGTTAGCACCTAGTACAGAAACTTATGTTAAAGCCCATGTTTGAATGATGAGTAAGAGTCAGTTAATTTTAGAGGAAAAGAATGTCAGCATGGAAATCTGGTAATATCTAAAGAAGAGGAAGAAAAAGAACATAGATAAGAACAAAAGTTTAATAAGGTTTCTGGAGTCCCAGCCTCAGAGATTAAATAGAAGAAGATGTCTTTTGAGGTAAGCTGAGTCAGACTAAGAGTTAAGAGAGTCAGACTCTCTCAGTGTCTTAAAATCAATGTGAAGACAGATGTTTGCATAGTTATTATGGAGAATGCGGCAGTCTTCTTAAGAGAACTAGATAATATTGAATAGAATCAGGATTGGACACTTAAAAGAAATGTACCGTAACCTGTGTACTATTTCTATGTCCATGAAAATACAATATAACAAAAATTATAGAATTGTTATTCATTATATAGCGTAAAAGCGAGTGGAGTGTAGAAGCTGATATAAACTGGCTCAAAGTGTGGGGGAAGTTTAGATAACCAAACTGTGAAGAAAGAAATTACTGACTAGACCCTATTTTCAACATAGATAAAATTCTCCTGTTTGGGAAACAGATGACTGAAAGAACTTTTAACCACAATGAGAACAGGTTAATTTCTTCAAGTATCATAAGGATAGGATAGTAATATTGGAGAGTATAGAAGACCAAAATCTACATATATACCAAAAAGATTTCAGCCCATGAACTACAAGAAGAAAAATTGGTCAGGAATGATCATTACATTCCAACATTCTTATTATTGTTGATAATGCTCATAGAAACCTTCCTCACCAGTTCACCAGTAGCTTCATCTTAATATCAAAGTGTTGTTCCTTTCTCTAAGTTTGCCTTTGATTTAGCTTATAAACAAAAATGTTAGAACAACTTCTTTGGTGGGGTAGATTGGGAAGTGGGACAGGAGGGCTTCTCAGAAATGCTAAAGGACTCTGTGCGCCACTCCTGGTTTGTTGTTGAGGGTCTGATGATTTGATTTTAGGGCCCCGTAGTATTGGAGGACACCTGGTACACCCAGCAGGTCTCAGGTTGCCATACAATGGCAGGGATTGAACTCGTGTCCTGGTACATGTAAGACATGTGCTGTTTATTATTTATATCTTCCAAATATCCAATTCTTACATATGTAAGAATTCTGCTCTTTGAGATATATAGCCCGATAGCCCCTTGGAGTATCATTTTAGTCCTCACCTCTAGAAAAGGCATTTGCTCACTCTAGTTGGAAATAATCATGGAAGACACTGAGAAGCGCTGTAGCACTGCACTGTCCTCCCGTTGCTCATCGATTTGCTCAAGCAGGCACCAGTAACGTCTCCATTGTGAGACTTGTTGTTACTGTTTTTGGCATATCGAATACACCGCAGGTAGCTTGCCATGTTCTGTCATGTGGGCAGGATACTCTAGGTGTCTTGGTAGCTTGCCAGGCTCTTCAAGAGGGACTGAGGAATCGAACCTGGCAAATGCCCTATCCGCTGTGCTATTGCTCCAGACACTGAGAAGACACTAGTGTAATTCTGGAAGAATTACAACATCTCTGATTGTATCAAAGACCTTGCTTAGGAGACTGGTGGTGATGCCAGGAAAGAGTTTATGAGCAGTGTTTGGAGAAAGGTACTCAATAGGTATATTGTTAACTTCAAAATTTTATCAGGTATGAGGATATTGTATATTGTATATATTGTGCATTGTGTAAACAATATGCACTAGTTGATATTCTCACAATATGCCACTTAGCCACACACTTCTCCGAACATATCAAAAAATAGAATCTCAGATAAAGGGAAGAGTAATAAAGAAAGCAAAGATTATGTGAAGTATCTAAAAGTTGATTATTAATATTAAAAATATATTGCTCATCAAAGAAATATTAGCTCACTATTTCAAATAATATTAACACATTGATAGTAGATAAATAAAAACATTTATTTCTCATTTGATCGAAATAATTATTTCTAGTAGATATAGGATTGGACTTCTTTTTTAGAAATGCAAGTTAATTCTTTATTTTCATTCTTGATGGAAACATGTTAGAAGTGGTATAAGCCTGAAAAATGCTTGTTATTCTATCAAGCTAACAATTTAAATTTATCCATCTCTCAAGTATCTTTAAAGATATAAAATTTGACTGGTTGTCTTATTTTAATGACATTTTTATGAGTTTATAATTCTATATTGGAACAAACTCACAAGCTTTTTCTCATCTAACCAAAATTTAAAAGATTTTTCTATCTCAAAATGTTTTTAATGATATATTTACATTCCTATTTTGCTTTTGTGGAACATATGCTGGCACTTTAACATGAGCTTGGCTACCTCAGGCATTAGTATTATTTGTTTCCTATTATTTGAATGGGTGACAAAATTTTGGCTGAAGTTGTCCATTAATAAATATGTCAAAAAACTTTATCTTTAGAAGGAGTTTAGTCAACACAAGAACTTCTTATAATTCAGTATAGATTTCCAATTATCCTCACTTAATATTTTCCCACTTCACCAATCTACATGTTCTGAAATAAGTAAATATAGAAACAAATTACTGTTGTGCTGAATGTTGACCACAGAGTTTAAGAATTAGTGAGATTACTGAACAACTGATGAAAGTAATTCTCCGCAATATCATAATCAGTACAATGAACAAGGAAACATTTTCCCCTAATACACTCAAGAACTTAGTACATTTATTGGCCCAAACTTTAGTGCTACAGACAAAAACAAACAAGAAAACTGCAATTTTTATCACATTTTAATTTTAATAAAATAGTCCTGTAAGTATGATGCTTTATTTCTCCTTCCTATACAATTTCTAGATTATTTAGGGACTAAACATGCTTTGGTGATTAGTTTTCTAACAAGTGCAGGTTATGACACTTCTGATGCTTTTGACAAAATTGCTCCCTATTGCTTTTTTAATTTTATTTTTTTTTCCTTTCTCTATATTTACTGGTGCCCACTTGAGCAAATCGAAGATCAACGTGATGACAAATGATAAAATTGATTTCTATATTTATATTTAAGACTCCAAAAAGCCAACAGATACTCAGCTAGTCAGCTTACCAACAGAGTCTCTAAGATGGGGTCATTTTTCACAGATACATTTAACTTCATTCGCTCAAATCCATCAGAAAGCTCATGATTTCAAATTAGAAAAAAAAAAGTATTTAAGAGCCCAAATCCAATTTAATCTGAGAAATTTGTTGGAAGTGTTTTCCTGAATGTATTCCAAAAGGGATTTTTTCTAAGCGCCTCCATTCAATAAGAGATTATTAGTGTTGAAATAAGCTTGATTTCACAATTAAATATATTTAGGGGGTTATCACAGATAGATTTATCACAGATAAATATAGACACTTATATCCTATAAGACACTATGATTAAGTATAAACACAATGTTGCTTGCTTAAAGCTACTCATAATGATGATCTATTAAAATATGAATTTAAAATTTGACAGCATACCCTACAGAGCCTTGCTCCGGAAAAAAATCACCATCAATTTTTTGCTTTCTGAAAACATTCTGAATTTGTTTTTTAATAAATGATTTTTCCCATAAATCTTATTTTCATTTTCTTTTTTAAGAGTCCACAGAAAATCAGCTTAAGGAGACTGCTCTGTGTTTATTTAAACCCATTGTGTGGCCAAATAGTGGAAGAACATTCTTTAGTAGGAGGCTCAGAGAATAGTCTTAGGCTGGCAAGTGTTGGGCAGGCCCAGCGTTATGTTTGTGCTTCCAGACACTTCTTCTGCTTCTGCTGGGGCCTGAGGAACAGCATTTCTGCAGGCAGAGTGAAGCACTCACCCTGACATTTTTCAATAATAGACTTTCAGGAATGGCTTCTTCTTTCCAGTTTCCTCAGGGTGTCTGCAGAAAGTGAGGTCAGTCTTGAAGCCTTCATGACTGATCATGAAAGGTCGAGTCATGCATGTATAGATAACAATTTTCAGGGACAAAATTACTGAGGAATGCAAATGTCAATGTCCGCATAGTTCTGAGGAGAGCGTGTGTCACAGAAGAGTGGCCCTCAAGTTAAATAGATGCCATTGTGAGAGGCTGGTGGAGAGGTCCTGGGCTCGTTAACCACAAGAAATCAAAGACCTCAGAAGGCTATTTGAATGTGGTTGTTGACAGCTCCAGAAGGGAAGTTGCCAGCAATGGGAGTGGCTCCTAAGAAGGGCAGCAAATTTTAGCACAGCTCACTCTTCAGTCTTCCTGATAATATGGCCCCTATAATATGGAGCAAGGTTTCCCATAAACCTGGTAGCGCATTCTGCCAACAGTGGCTTAGTACTGGCTCTCTTCAGAATTATATTGGAGAAGTCAGGAGGTATCCTTTGGCTGATGTCCCATTTGCAATTGGTGTCACTGAAGTAGGATTCTGCCATAAAAAATTTAAAAGCTGTCTTTTCCTTCAGTTACAGAATATTAAGCAAAGCTACAGAGATTGCTGAAGTTTCCTCTAAGTTTTTACAGGAGTCAAGGGATGAGTTCTTGGATTGGGGGTGAGGCGGGCAACAGATTTATATTGTTTTGATTTAAATTTTCTAAAGTTTGGGCTGGAAAAATAGGAAATTGGGTTAGGTGCTTGATTTTCACTTGTCTAACCTGAGTTTAATGCCTGGAATCCCATATGGTCCCCTGAGCACTGCCAGGGGTGTTTCCTGATTGCAGAGTCAGGAGTAACCCCTGAGTATCACAGGTATGGCCTCAAAAGTAATAATAATAACAATGAAATTTAAACAAATTATTTAAATTAAATCTTTAAAAAACTGTGATATCGTCCAGGGTAAGAGTATAGCGTGTAGGGTGGTGGCCTTGCATATTGCCTCTGTTCCCAAGAGCCAGCCAGGATTGATCCCTGAGTATAAACCAGAAGTAAGACCTGAGCACCACCAAGGGTGGGTCTCAAAATAAATAATAACAAATAAAAATAAAGGACTTTGAATTTGGGATAAATATATAATCTAGTCTCCAAACAAATAACAATAAATAAAAATAAAAGACTGAATTTAGTACTAAATTTAGTCCTAATTTTTAAATAAGGCTGGGAATGGAACAGAGATATGGCTCAATTAGCTGAGCACGTGCTGTGCAAGTGCGAGTTCTGAGTTTGATCCTTGACAGTGCAAACACTCCCGAAACACTGCTTGCATTTTATTATTTTAATTAGTTTTATTATTGGGCACACAATGTTATATAAACATTATAATATTATAGCTTCAGGTGTGAATCATTAAAATATACATATGTGCACATATATCACATTAAGTTGACCACTGAAATTATTTTTTTAGTACCCTTTAGGTATTTTGTTTCATTTTACTTTTTTTAATGTATCACCATGAGGTACAATTAAAGAGTTACAAACTTTTGTGCTTATGTTTCAGTCATACAATAATCCAGTACTCATCACTCTACCAGTGCCCATCCACCACCAGTAATTCCAGTATCCCAACCACTACCCCCACCCCATTCCTCCCCCCTGGTCTCTGTGCCAGGCGCATTTCCTTTTGTTGTCTCTCTCCTTCTGGTGTTGGGGTTTGCAATACAATATTAAGTGGCCATCATGTTCTGTATATAGTCTACTTTCAGCCCGAATCCCCCATCCTGAGCGGGCTCTCAAAGCATCTTTTACTTTATGGTCCCTTCTCTATCTGAGATGCCTTTCCCCCACACCCACATGTGAGGGCCGGCTTCCTAGCCATAAAGCAATCCTCCTGGTCCTTATCTCTACTATCGTGGGGTGTTAGTCTCCCATTCTGTTACTTTCTATGCCACGAATGAGTGCAATCTTTCTATGTCTGTCCCTCTCTTTCTGACTCATTTCACTTAACATGATGCTCTCCATGTTGATCCACTTATATGCAAATTTCATGGCTTCATCTTTTCTAGCAGTTGCATAGTATTCCATTGTATAACGTTTCTTTAACCAGTCATCTATACTCGAGCACTTGCTTTTTTCCCAGATCCTGGCTATTGTAAATAGTGCTGCAATAAACATACAAGTGCATATGTCATTTCTACTATACTTTTTTCTATCCCAGGATATATTCTCAGAAGCGGTATCCTGAGTCAAATGGGAGCTCAATTAGTAATTTTTTGAGAAACATCAAAAGGACTGAGCCAGTCTGCATTCCCACTAGTAGTGAAGGAGAGTCCCTTTCTCCCCACATTCACACCAACACTGCATGCTTTTGTTCTTTTGTATGCGTGCCAGTCTCTGTGGTGAGATAGTATCTCACTGTTGTTTTGATCTACATCTCCCTGATGATTAGTGATGAAGAGCATTTTTTCATGTGCCTTTTGGCCATTCAAATTTCTTCTTTGAGAAAGTTTCTATTCATTTCATTGCCCATTTTCTGATGCCATTGTTCTTCTTGTAGAGTTCAACCAATGTCTTCTATATCCTTTATATCCAGATGGTATTGGGTGAATATCCTTTCCCATTCTGCAGACTGTCTTTATATTCTGGTCACTGTTTCTTTTGAGGTACTGAAGCTTCTTAGTTCAAGTTAGTCCCATTTGTTTATCTCTGTATACATTTGCTTGTCATTGGTATGTCATCTTTGAATATACTTTTAGCTTCAATGTCATGGAGGTTTTTTCTGATCTTTTCTTCAATGCACCTGGTATATTCTGGTCAGATGTTGAGATCTGTAATCCATTTTGATCTGATTTTTGCACATCGTGTTAGGTAGATGATCACTGAAATTTTGATTCTGCCCTTTACCATACAAGGAATTTTAAAATGATATAAAATGTATACAGGACAGAAGAGATTACTTAAAAAACTGCAGTACATATTTTTCACACACAAATCCTAATTTCTATTCCCAGTATCACATGGTCCCTCAGCACCTTCATGAGTGATACCTCCAAGTACCCACCTGTGAATTGCTTATACCTTTGCCAATTGTGGTCCCTAAAAATTATGAATTCTCTAAATAGCATTCTTTATTTATAAAATGTAAACATGAATGATAATCAGTTGTATAATTTACTATTATTCTATTCCTGGTTTCAGTTCTCTCATGAATGGAGTCTGTTGGTTGACATATAAATGCAGTCTATGTTTATCTGCCTCTTAAATATGATGTTACTCTTTGGAGAGTTACTAAATGCCTGATGCTCACACAGTCGAATTTACCAACTTCAGCACTATAACTCAGGGATTAGACCACTCATGTTTTGTATTGATCAAAGTGTTATGATAGGAATCTTTCTGATGGATACTGAAGCTGGTAAGCAAAGGAAAACCAAATATTGTGCAAATTTAAAGGGTTAACATGTAGTGAGTTTCAAGTGCTCCTTACTTTGTTTTGGAACAAAGGCTTATATCTTTAAGATACTTATTGATTTGTTTCCATGTGTGTATGAAGGGATTTGCATTTATCTCTTTATCCATATATATGTATATGTATACACATACATGGATATATATATATGCAATGGAATACAGTGAAGCTACAAGAATGCTGATATCTTGCAGTTTTACTACAATTTTGATGGAATTAGAGGGCTTCAGGTTAAGAGAAATGTCAGAGAGAAGTATAAATACTGGATGGACATTCTTAGCTGTGGTATATAGGTGAACTGAAAAAGAGAATAGACAGTATCAAATGATAAAAGAAATCATGACCTTCTGACTTTGGTTAATAAAACTGAGACAAACAAGCAGTGGGAAGAGAAACTAGGGGGGATGAGGAAGACTAGAAGTGGAACAGATGGTGATAGAGGGCCTTGGGCACTTTGGTGATGAGGTGCCGTGAATGTGTACATCAAATCCATAAGGAATAATATTTTAATCAATCATGATAATTAAGTAGATATGAAACATTATATTCATTAATGCTATTTTCATAAGAACATCAGTGAATCTAATATAATTTTACTTTTTAAAATTTACACAGGTAACTAATATTTGTTAATTAATCTAAATATCAGTATATATTTTTACTGACACATGGAAGTAATATGTTCATAAACTTATGACAAACTGTATGATCATTAAAATGTTATTAGTAATGATATTTAAAATACTAGATGGATGGCATAAATTATAGACGCAGTTGTGGGTAAACTTCCCTTAATCTCAAAATAACACTGCTAGTATGTCATAATATCAACTGCATTTTATAGATATAAAAACTGAAGCTAGTGAGTAAATGCTCTAAATTTAAATATTTTACAAGGTCTCAGGTGTTATTATAGTCTAGTAAGACTGACTCAGGCTTCATAACTTTATTTTCTTAAAATTAGCATCAATTTAAACATTACTTTGCCCTTTAGACTTTTACAAATGCGTGGGGTTTTTTTTTTAGTGTGTATGTATTATTTTGAAGGTGAAGGAGAAAGATCAATGGTTAAACAAACACAAATTTTTCAGGGAATAGAAAGAAACTTGTCTCAATTGTTACAGAAATCTAGATATTTTAATTCTAACTAAAAACTGAACAGATGGTACTGCAAAACTGTTAATTTTCTTCACGAAACTGCTCTGAGTTTGAAGAAATAATAGATTTTAAAGAATTACACAACTCTTGCCACAAAACAAATTCTTCATTCAAAAGAGTTTGTGATTATGAAAGTGTTGTATTTTTGTAACTATGTTTACAGACCTAGTGTCTCAATAAGAAAGTATCTGCCTTACTTTCCTAAAGAGTAGAAAATAAACTAATTGGACTAAACCCTGAATATGAGGTAAGAGTTTCAGGAACAAAATGTGAGTTCCTATGAACATAATCATTATTAAAAAAAATTGCAATTTATATTTTCGCACACCTGGTCCTATAAATTATTTTTAATAACACGTGTATTCTATTTTAAAATGATGGTAAGCATGACTGTGAGTATATTTATCAATCTGATCAAAAATAATCTGTGACTACTACAGTAGCAAGTCAACATTAAAAGAACTAAGTTCACTAAATATTTGTCAAAACTCAATGAGGAAAATAAACAATATGCACAAATATTGATGAAAAACCTTTTTAGATGTTCTAAAATGTTTTAGAAAATTCTTAGGTGGAATTTTTAACTTAAGCGACAAATATACTTAATCTGATTACATGTTTTCAATATTACTACACATAATATCTTAATAGAATAAGATATCTAAAAACAAAAGGGCAAATATGTTTTGACTAAATATCTGTGGTTGGCACTTAATTAAGAGTAGTTGAGGCACTCTGAATTAGTGTAGTAACACTGTAGCACTGTCCTCCCATTGTTCATAGATTTGCAAACCAGTAATGTCTCCATTGTGAGACTTGTTACTGTTTTCAGCATATTGAATACTCCACTGGTAGCCAGGCCCTGCCATGTGAGCGGGATACTGTCAGTAGCTTGATGAATTAAAATATACATGCTATTTAATATATATGTTTTTTAAAATATAAGGAAAAACACTACCACATTTTAGGGATAGATTAAAATGGGTAATAGAGAATTATCCACTAAAAGGATGGCGTGGAGGTGGGGGGAATCTAAATTAGAGAGTAGAAGGAAGACAAAGAAATTAAAAAATAAAAACAATATGAAAGATCAGCTCAGGTGTGATAATATGCTCATAAATAAGTAAAGGAAGTAGAAATACATTTTCTGTACTTTTCGTCTGCAGTCCATTGTGCCTTCTCAAAGCTTTCTTCGGGACAATTTATATTCTTTAAGAAAAAGAAATCTCATTACCTTGATATGAATGTTAATAAGTGTTCTGGGTACCCTACAGAAAATAAGACTAAATTAAAATTTTAGGAATGAAACCTATTTCCTATCTCTTATAACTCCATTGAATCTTATTTTTTATATCTGACTTATAGTTCACATTTGGGTTTTAATATGTAAAAAAGTTTGTTTTCCTACAATATCCCTGAAGAACTGTTAAGGGGAAGTAAGGTTTATATTGCATGAATTTTATAGGAACTCGGGTCCAATGTACTTGGAGGCTGGATAGTAAGAAAAAAAAAAGTTAATAGAAAAGGAAATAGAATAGCTATTACAGAAAAGACAATTATTCAATGTGCTATAAATAAGCTAGTGATGTATTTATTAAATACTTATTTTCAAATAAGGAAATTAAACAAGAGTTGGTGCTTATGTGTTTATTTGCTTCTAGTTAACAGTGATTATATAGTAGTTAATATTTCTGATGAAGCAGTTTAAGCATACTGGGTTATCAGAGTACAGAAATATATACAAACATATATGTAGATATGTAGAAATATATATTAACTAAATAATAGAAATAAAAGAAATAATAAAATTGTTATCCCAAAGCAACAAATTTGTACTTTTGTTTGTCTGCTTTTGTAAATGACTCTTTCTTAATAACATGGGATATATCGGGGGAAGCCCATTGTAAACTTCCCAATAAACCAAATAGTAAGAATTGCACAAGATGCTTTTAAAGAAAAATGAATGGTGTGATTGGATTATATGATCCGAATGTCAAAAACTAATGAAAGTTGACTTTGCAATCCTGGTAGAAAGAAGTCATTGTAAATACAGATTACAATATTCTGTTGTGGTTTTGGATGTACAAGAATTGCTATGTATGATTTATAGCATGAAGGCAGCTGCTAACAAATCTAAAGAGCACCCTTATTTGCCCTAGAATTTAAAGATTGAATTCAATTTCGGTGGGGAGGAGGGATTTCAATAGGTCCTGGGTAAATGCATTTAAATCTGCATTGAAGGATCCAGTATTCTGTCCGACTTAGAAAGGTCATCTGCCAGAGCCATCAGACATATGCCAGGAGTCTGTAACTTTGCCCCATGTGCAGAGATAATATTACTTACGAAATCTACCTATTGGCACAAGGAGAACTGCTTCAGACTACTTTAAAGAGGTCAAACAATCGGAAAATCCATATAGGATGAGACCAAGAGTCCAAGTTTAGTTTTTTTGTTCTCTCTTTTACAATATCCTTACATATATGTGCCTTCATTGATTTATATCTGACACTCTCAATGACTTTGGTTAACTAACTGTGTAACTATACCAACTTATACTTTATAGGTTAAAACATTAATTTTCCAGACCTTTTTTCCCAAGTATTATTTCTGAAAAAGTAATCTCCAAAATAATCTCAAAAAATATTTCAGGGGGAGCTGGAGCAATAGCACAGCAGGTTGGGCGTTTGCCTTGCATGCAGCCAACCCAAGTTCAATTCCCATCATCCCATATGGTCCCCTGAGCACTGACAGGGATAATTCCTGAGTGAAGAGCCAGGAGTAACCCCTGCGCATCTCTGGGTGTGACCCAAAAAAGAAAAAAAAAATTAGGAAAAAATATCTAATTTTTAAACTAGGCACAAAAAATTTTAAATAAACCATTGTTAGTTTTTTACTGCAACATAAAATAATGCTACAAACAGTAGCTTAAAATCACATGTGAGTTGAAAATCACATGTATAGTTGAGATCACATGTATAGTTGATCACTGTAACACTGTCATAACACTGTCGTCCCATTCATCGATTTGCTCAAGCTAGCACCAGTAACAACTCCATTGTGAGACTTGTTACTGTTTTTGGCATATCGAGTATGCCATGAGTAGCTTGCCATGCTCTGCCCTGTGGGCAAGATACTCTTGGTAGCTTGCTGTGCTCCCTGAGAAGGACAAAGGAATCGAACCCAGGTTGGTCACATGCAAGGCAAATGCCCTACCCGTTGTGCTATAGCTCTAGTCAATCACATATAGATTAAATCACATGTGGATTTGAACCACATATATAGGGGTTGAGGTGTTTGTCATACATGTAGCCAACCAGGGTTTGATCTCTAGCACCAGCTATGGTCCTTCAAGCACTGCCAGGAGTGATCCCTGAGCACAGAACCAGGCATGGCCAAAAACATAACTGAAACAAAGAGATCACATTATAGAGGCCAGAGATATCATATGGGAGTTAAGGCATTTTCCTTGAACACAGAAACCCAAGTTTGATTTCTAAGCACAGTCAGGAGTTACTGCAGAGCACAGAAATAGGAGTAGCACCTAAGATCCACCCACATAAATAAATTAAGTCACATATTTTAAATTAGATTTTCTGTGACTAAGGAGTCCAGTCATGCTTTATATGGGTCCTCTGCCCATGATCTTTCAGACTGGAATTAAGGAAATTAAGGTTTAAAACTGCTCATGTTCTTTAAAAATTTTGTCATAGGTAAAGGTAGCTTTTAAATTTACTTGAGTTATCTTGGACAATTACTTTTCTTGCAGTTGCATTTCTAGGACCTGAGCTTTTTCGTTTTCCTAAAGTTTTCCCAGTCCTTTTTCTCATGGGAACATACAACATAGTCATTATTTTACCTTGTCACAAAACTTATTTTGCACAACGAGCACCAGCAGGAGTTCTACTATTGCATTACCTTTGGCAGTTACAATTTGCTGATAGAACTTGCCATAGAATCCATCTGTCCTCAAGGAGAAATGATCATCTAAAAGTATGAACTCAAAGAGGTAGGAGCCTGATGTTGCTGGCTTTCCTTGCATGCTGCTGACCCCAGTTTAATCCCCCACCCTAATTCATATGATCCTACTTCCATCACAGGACCATCAGGAGAGATTACTGAGGTCAGAGCTAGGAATAAAAGTCTGAACACTCCATTGTGTGGCCCCTACCAATACAAAGAAAAAAAAATACCTAACATGATTCTGGTTGGTTCTCCTTAACAATGTAAACTCAAAAACACATTAAAGACTTGTCCAATTTACTGCCTGTTTTTAATATTTTTGTTGCTCATCTTACTTATTTTACCATTAAAATGTTTCTGAACTTTCAAAAGTTACTTAAAATTTTAAACTAACATCTCATTCTGATATCTCAATTTATCATCTCTTCTATGATTCTAAGGTAAATTTTTATAATTTGGAGTGGAAAAACTACCAAGTTGGTTAACATGGGATGCACAGGTTTACTTTTAGTAGTACTTAGGGCTGCACTCAGTTCTCAGTGGGCCATATGATACCAGGGGTCAAACTTTATTTTATATGTTTGATAAAAATAATCAGACTCTACATATTATTACATATAAAACATATTGTTTTTTATATTCGATAAAAATAATCAACCCCTACATATTATTTTTATATCATCAAACTAAGGTAAATCAAGAGTTAGGCAATAACAATTTTTTTTTTTTTTGCAGGGGGGGTCACACTTGGCAATGCACAGGGGCTACTCCTGGCTCTGCACTCAGGAATTACTCCTGGCAGTGCTTAGGGACTGCTGGGAATCGAACAAATAATTTTTACTCTATTATTTCAGTTATACCCTTTTCATATCATGTGCATTGTATGTATTTATGCATTTATCCTAATTTATTCCAAACATGTTTAGTTTAGTTTGCATTATTTTGTATTATTAGTTTTTTTCAGTTTGGGGGTCAAACATGGCTGTGCTCAGGGGTCACTCCTTGTAGGCCTCAGGATATGATACGGGGTGCCAATTGAACCCACTTGGCCATGTAAAATGCAAGCACCGTACCTGCTGCACTATTCTAGCCTCCTACTTCAGTTTGAATTCTTAATCTACTGAAATAAACATACTTTTATATGCTGTGAAATCAATGCTGTTGAATTAAGAAGGTTTTAGGTTGTTCTTAACATATTGTCTCATATTGTTCTATTATCAAGAATCATCATCATCATCATCATCATCATCCCATTGATTGTCGATTTTCTCAAGCAGGCTCAGTAACGTCTCCATTTGTCCTAGCCCTGAGATTTTAGAAGACTCTCTTTACTCGTCCTTCCCAATGGTGCTGCATTGGAGGCCCTTCAGGGCTACGGGAATGAGAACCATCATTGTTACTGGTTTTGGCATATGAATACAGCACAGGGAGCTTGCCAGACTTTCCCATGCGGGCAGGAAACTCTTGGTAGCCTGCCAGGTTCTCTAAGAGGCAGAACTAGGCTATAAGATGTCGCTTCCCGAAGCTTGGTTTTATAGTCTCTGGATGTTGGTCATTGGTGGATTACATGGCGCTGGGGGTGGTTTCTGAGTTTCTGGGTGTGACAGTCTAGCTACTGGAAAATGGGGGATCTGGGCAGAAGAGGCCCAGTCCCAATCTGAGCAGGCTTGGAGATCTCAGCCCCGGGTCCCACACATTTATATACAATGAAATGTTATTTTGACACCAAAAAATGAGGGGAAGGGGTGGGGAACAAATTCCACCATTTTCTGACAATCTGTATGAATTATAAAGGTGTTATGTTAAGTTACATAATCAAACACAAGTATCTTATCATCTCATTTATATGTGGAATTAAAAAACAAAATAAGAAATAAAACCAAACTCAGAGATAGAGGTCAGACTGATAGTTTCCATAAGCAGAAAGTGAGGGATAAGTGAATTGGGTGAAGGGAGTAAGGGGTAAAAATTTTCAGTTATATATTAATAACTCCTAGGAATATAATGTACAGCATGGATCTTATACTGTAATGTACAGTCAGTAATAGTGTATTTTACATTTGGAAGCTTCTATGAGAGAAGGTCTCAAAAGCTTTTCTCACAAGAAATAGTTTGTATCTGTGAGGGGTGATGAATGTTAATAGATTTTCTGAGGTGATCATTTCACAATATATACAGGTACTGTATATGCATGAAACACTATGCTGGATAGAGTAAGCTAATGATAATTTATGCCAATATTTCTCAATTAAAAAGTAGAAAGATTGAATTTGAAATTCAGTACTATCTTGCTGAGACATTTATGACAGGTCCTTTAAATATCATAGTTAATTATGTTGTTTTAGTAAATAAAGTGCCTTAAGTTTACTTTGAGACAAGACCATAAATAAACAGAGGAGGAAAGTCTTTAACAGTAAGTTGCATTGGGAAAATGGGTAGCTACGTGAAAAATAATGAAGCTGGGCTGCTACTTCACCACAAATAAAAGCTAACACAAAACTTGAGATTTAGGATTTGGATGTTAGACCTGAAACCAAAAATTACATTAAAGAAAACTTAAGAAAAACTCTGTGTAATATTGCTTCCTTCATGTAGTCGGCGATTTAACAACAAAACCCTTTAGATACTGACCACATAACTGAAAGAGGAAGTCTCAGTTTCCCCCTTAATGACTGTTGCATTTGGCTCCATTTTAGCTGACTGAATTCTACCTTAGAGATGCTTGAGAAGTCCTGAACTCTCTGTAAGGCAGAGTATTTTACATATTCCTAAGACCACAAATTCTGTTCCAGTTCTTGGGTACATAGGAGTCAAGAGATATAAGACAATACCTGGGGAGATTGCCAAATAAATAATTTAAAAGGCTCTAATAAATAGCCTCAATATGCTAAATGAAAATATAAATACATGCAGGTGTAAGTCTTGTTTTAGCAACATAAATGAGCCTTAAATTAACAAGATATCTCTGGAAAATAAATAGGAATCTCTGAGTGCTTTGTTTGATAAGTAACAAAAAAAAAACAGTTTTCCTATAAAACACCCATAAAATAAGCCATACTTGGGGCCGGAGCGATAGCACAGCGGGTAGGGCGTTTGCCTTGCACGCGGCCGACCCGGGTTCGATCCCCGGCATCCCATATGGTCCCCTAAGCACTGCCTGAAGTAATTCCTGAGTGCAAAGCCAGGAGTAACCCCTGAGCATTGCTGGGTGTGACCCAAAAAGCAAAAAAAAAAAAAAAGCCATACTTAACTTAGTCCTATACTAATTGCCACCCCCCACCCCAAGAAGTTTTTTCTCTTCCAATTATTCAGTTACTTTTCAGTAAAGTTTCTTATTTTCTAAGTCTGACTCTGAGCAACTAATTATTTAATATTTTTATTATTTAAAATGCTGAAGATTCAATATTTTCAGTATCGTAAGTTTTGGTTTCCGGACTAACATCCAAGTTCTAAATCTTGAGTTTTGAGTTAACTTTTATGTGTGGTATGAGATAGCAGTGCACATCCCATATAAAGAATAAAATTCTTGAAAATATTGAATCTTTAGTATTTGTGTTCTTGAAAATATTGAAGTACCTGGGAGCTGTGGACACACACAGAGAGATCCACACATTGCTGCTCCTGCGTCAAAACTGAGAGGGGTTTTAAGTTATGAGAGTTTCCAATGATCGGAAATAGAGATTATTGGTATATTGGCTGTGAGTGTGCGTGAAGTGATATGATTTGAAGAGGGTATAAAACTATGCCAAAAACAGCAACACCAAGTCTCACAATGGAGACATTATTGGTGCCTACTCGAGCAAATCGATGAACAACGGGATGACAGTGACAATGCTACAGTGCTACAGTAAAACTATACTTCTAAAACATATAGTTTTGTTATCTCAATAAAATTATTAAAAAATAAAGTATATAGAAACTCCTTCACTACCTTTGCAATAATAAAAAAACATATAAATAAATACTTAAAACTAAAAGTTAGCCATGGGGGTATGGTGCTGCCAGCAGGTCAACCTGTACCTGCGGGGCGAGTGCATTAGCAATATGATGGTGCATTGAGACTTCCTGATAACCCCAAATTGCTCCCGGGCCTGTAGCCAGACCCCAACAACTTGAGATCAACTTTACCTAGAAATAAAACGGCCAAAACTTAGCTTTGTGGGAGACACACCCACAAACCTCCTCTGGTTCAGCTATACAAGCTCATTTATTGGCTTCATTTCAGAGACCCATAGGTAAATCTCAAAAGAGATCCAAAGCCACAGTTAATCTCAGACTCTCACATGGCTGAACAGAATGGGGTAAGTCACAAGGGGTGGGTTGGCCTGGTGGCCCACTGAAGCAGAGCCCCAGCAGCTGCTTGCTTCCACAATCCAAAATCACTGCCATATACCCGGCCTGACACCACTGTCTCAGGACAGACCTCACCAAGATATAAACTGCTGAAAATTTTGTAATGTGGATCTTAATGCACCAACAGCCCTGACCCAGAGACACAGCAGCAAATCCCGAAAGACACCATAGTGCCGGAGGTCTCTCTGGGCCCCATATTAGGCCAATTTCCCTGGGACATCCCAGATGGATCAGGTGCAGTCTCCCTGCCTAGTTCAGATGGAATCCCGGTGACCAAGAGCTTCCACAAACAAGGTCCAGGCATGCAAGTTCTAGGACTGAATCTCCAGGCCGCATGGCTTCAGAGAACCTGGACTGTTTCTCCCCAGACACTCCCCCCCCCCACACACACACACCCAGCAGACTGACTGTCATGCCCACAATTTGCCTCCGGGCACCATCTTGGCTTACTAACAACCCTGGCCCAGAGACTCAGCAGTGAGTCCTGGAAGACACGGCAGTGCCGGAGATCTCGGAGATCTCTCTAGGCCCCATACTGGGCCAATTTCACCAGGGCACTCCAGATGGAGCAGGTGTAATCGGCCTGCCCACTTTAGATGGAATCCCTATGACCAAGAGCTTCCACAAGCAAGGTCCAGGTATGCTGGTTCCAGGACTGAATTTCCAGGCCTGATGGTGGCAGAGGACCTAGGCTTTCCCTCCCCAAATCCCTGCCCAACCAAGACTAACTCTCATGCCCAAAATTCTCCTCTGGGCTCCGTCTTAGCACATCAACAGCCCTGGCCCAGAGACTCCCAATTGAATCACAAAATAAATCAGTGCCATACAGAGGTGTCTCTGGAACCCAATAATTTCCAATCTAGAAATTTACATTTACAATTGCGGCCATGAGAACTCTCATGATACTCAAAACGAGCAACAGAAGATAAATTATGTAGTGTCTGCCCTGGCAGGTAGGCTTGAATGGTGGTGGGAAATTTCGAGCAAAACATAATGAGGCCTGCAGGGTAAGGGCTGGGATGTGGGTGGTGGATAATGAACACTGATGGAGGGATTCTATCATTGTATGGCTGAATCTCAAACATGAAAGTTTTGGGGCTGGAGCTATAGCACAGCGGGTAGGCTGTTTGTCTTCATGCAGCTGACCCTGGTTCAATTCCCATTATCCCGTATGGTCCCCTGAGCACCAACAGGGGTAGTTCTTGAGTGCATAGCCAGGAGTAACCCCTGAACATCACCAGGTGTGCCCAAAAAGCAAAAAAAAAAAAAAGAAAAAGAAAAAAAAACAACCATAAATGCTTTGTAACTCTATCTCATGGTGGTACAATTGGAAAAAAAAAAAAAAAGCAATGTGGAGTTCATGACCAATTCAATCAGCTTAACCAAATGGCTGAACAAAAAGCAGTGCTATAACATTATTAAAATAAATCACTGTATCACTGTAATCCCATTGCTTATCGATTTGCTAAAGCAGACACCAGTAATGTCTCCATTGTGAGTCTTGTTGTTACTGTTTTTGGCATATAGAATACGCCACAGGTAGCTTGCCAAGCTCTGCCATGAGGGCAAGATACTCTCGGTAGCTTTCCGGGGTCTCCGAGAGGGTCAGAGGAATCGAACCTGGGTCGGGCCTCATGCAAGGCAAACGCCCTACCCGCTGTGCTCTTGCTCTAGTCCATTACAATATATAAATAAATAAATAATAAAAGTTTGCCACGGAAGGATGAACTATGACATACTGGTAGAAAGTTGCTGATACTGTTGGTGGGTAAGGGTTGGAACATTGTGTTCCCAGAACTCTACCACTAACAGTATTGTAGAGTGCCAAAAGAAAATCTGGTGAATCAGAAAATTAAGATCTAAAGTAATCGAATGTAAAAAGTTTATTTTCTACAAATGTTTAATGTTACATTATTAAATGGTTTGCTTATGTTTTTCTGGGATTCCCTCTCCCTTATACATAAACAGAGATGGCAGACATGCATTTGTACTAAATACTATTTCAACTTGAGTCACTTATTATTCCATAAAAATTAAAGTTGACAATGAGGATTTTTCTGGAATTGATAAAAGTCTTCTGAAACATCTTTTCTCTCACTATGGTCTAAGTGTGTTCTTTTCTTTGGGGGCTAGGCAGACTCGGTGGTTCTCAGGGAGTGTTCAAGGATACATATATGGTCAATATGTGATGCCAGATATCGAACCTGGGTCCCTCAAGCCTGGCAAGAGACCTGTATGCTATATACTTAAAACACCTGGACATACTGAATTAAAGTATCAATCTTTTTTAATTCAGAAAGATAGTTGGCCAGTTATTTCTTAGGAAGGCCACATATCACTGTTAGTTCATGATCTGTTATACACAAAAATACACCAAATTATAGTGTTGTACAGAATACATTTCTTAATATCTATTTGTAATATTCAAAAAACATTTCCCGGGTTGTTTTCTTGAAAAGTAGTATATTTTTATTCAAATATTTCTGTGTATGAATAATTTTCATCTGCTCTCAAAACCTTTGGACCTTTTAAGATTGTTGAAATAGGCACTATCGCAAAAAAAATATTCATGTTTTTGGACAAATTCCTTAAAAATAAAAATCTCAGGAGGTTATGGTTAAAGTAACACAAATTCTTTTTGAAAATGATACCTCCTCATCTCTATTAAATTCCCACCAAAACATTTGTTATTTTCTGTCAACTTTACTTTGCCTGAAAGGAAAAAAGTAATTACCAAAAACCAGGATTAGATTCTTTGGGAAATATTTTTCAAGACACCCCTGTAAGTATTTTTGTTCTCTTTGAAACTGTTGCTAAAATTAATTAGTTTTATTTCCCTTCCTGATTTTCTAGCGTTCTTACTCCCAAAGAGTTATAACAGAGACCGGTGTTGCATGCAAGAATATTGGATTTCAGTGGGTATATATCATACCATCCTGATTTAACTATGTTACTTTCAGAGATGATTTGTCCTACTGTAAAAATCATTAAGGGTTTTCATTAAGCATGCCACTCTTGTAAGAGATCAATATTTCTGAAATAAAAGCCATAGTTATTTGCATTTAATTTCACTCATGTTTTCTTTTAGGCTTTCAGTATTTTGTTTTGAATATGCCAAAGTCCTCATGTAATGAGATGGCACCTTGTGTAATGAGCTACTGTTTATTGTTATTCCTGGCAACAGACCATACAAGGGCAAGGCCTGTTAAATACAAGTGCAAACACGAGATGCTCCTTCAGTGTGTAGTGAGGACCTATTTGAGCAGAGGAAAGACAATATTTTGCCTTCTGTTTAGTTTTCGGGCAGATTAGAATGGTTCCAACCTTTCTGTCTGGAGGCCTGGATCTGTTATGCTTGGTGATTCTTTCCTCTTCATGTTCACTGATGTTTTTCAATCTTCACAAACTTATTAGCACAAAGCAGAAAACATTTGCTTCTTATTATGTTAAGTCAAATAAAAAAAAAGTCAAACCGGACTTAAGGCGGCTTAACCCAATCCACCATGAACTCAACTTACATCATGCTAGAATAACACAGATTTTTCAGTTGAACAATTTAAGAAATTGGTTAGTAGACTAAGTTACTTTTTCCAAATATTATGAAAAACTTTTATTTAATTTTGGATATCTGTGCTTCTCTAAATGTTTATTTTCATTGGATATAGTTCTCATTGGTTAAACATAAAATTATTGAAGATATTCAATACTTAGCAATACAAATAAAAGGAAGAAGATAAGCAAGAAACTATGAAAATTTCTCTTAAATAAATTTAGATACAAAAATAGTTGTGTATATAAAAAAACCTTTAAACTGACAAGAAATAAGATATGCAAAATATATTTGGGTCATTTTTTAAATTTTGAACTTTAAACATTTGATTAAAATGTGAATAAAATATTCAGTTGCAATAGTATTTAGAGGAAAATCAATTTATTCTCACAAATCTGACATTATATCATTCTTGGCATCAATGTGTCTCAAACAATCACATATTAATATAAATTCAAATTTTACAGATATTCTATTTGGGAACAAGAGGTATGAACATTTGAATATTCAGCTTCCTAATGTGGTGACAAAATGTCTTCTATTTTTTAGAATAAAAAAGATTATTTGAAAATATAAAATTTAATGGATATGAAATTTTTGTTTGGAAATATATACTTAAACACACATAGACAAGTTGTTTCTAAATATGATAGCATCAAAGTTGCTTCTGTGTAGAAGAGTGATTACATTGCTTCAAAATCCCAGATAGGTCCTAGGATGTGGCTTAGTTGTATAGCTCCTACCTGTATGTCTGAGTTTCTGCATTCTCCAGGTAATGCATGGGGGGCAGAGAGAGAGAACCGCAACCAAATACTGAAGAGAATACAATTTTATTTAATTTCAATCCTTAACAAGCAAAATAAATATATGCAACAGATACAACTTCATAATGTTTCTCTCTAGACTTTTCCAAGCCAAGACAAAACTATACACAGCTTTATTTGTTATTTATAAACTATCAATTTGTTATCTACACACTTTAATGATGCTATTAGTAAGCAAGTCAATATAAAATTTAAAATATTTCATTGTTGTTTTGATTTGCATCTTCCTGATGACTAGCGATGTGGAGCATTTTTTCATGTGCCTTTTGGTCATTTGTATTTCTTTTTTGAGGAAACTTCTGTTCATTTCTTCTCCCCATTTTTTGGTGGGGTTGGAGGTTTTTCTCTTATACAATTCTATTAGTGTCTTGCATATCCTGGATATTAATCCCTTATCAGATGGGTATCACTGTATCACTGTCATCCCATTGCTCATCTATTTGCTCGAGCGGGCACCAGTAACGTCTCCATTGTGAGACTTGTTGTGACTGTTTTTGGAATATTGAATACACCACGGGTAGCTTGCCAGGCTCTGCCAAGCAGGCAAGATACTCTTGGTAGCTTGCCGGGCTCTCCGAGAGGGGCGGAGGAATCAAACATGGGTTGGCCACATGCAAGGCAAATGCCCTATTGAGTAAATATTCTTTCCTATTCTATGGGCTCTTTCTGTATTTTGGTCACTGTTTCTTTTGAAGTGCAGAAGCTTCTTGCACACATTTAAAAGAAAAAAAATCAACCAGTGCTGGCATGGATGTGGAGAAAAAGGACGCACTTTCACTGTTGGTGGGAATGCCTACTGGTTCAGCCTTTATGGAAAACAATATGGACAGTCCTTCAAAAACTAGAATTTGAGCTTCCGTATGACCCTGCAATACCACTTCTGGGAGTATATTCCGAGGATGCAAAAAATCACAGTAGAAATGACATCTGTATCTATATGTTCACTGTAGCACTGTTCACAACAATGAACAGCCAAAATCTGGAAACAACTCAAGTGCCCTAGAACAGATGACTGGTTAAAGAAACTTTGGTACATCTACACAATGGAATACTATGCAGCTATTAGGAGAGATGAAGTCATGAAATTTGCTTATAAATGGATAGACATGAAGAGTATTATGCTAAGTGAAATGAGTCAGAAAGAGAGGGACAGGCATAGAAGTACTGCACTCATTTGTGGAGAATAGAATAACATCACATCAGGCTGACACCCAATGACAGTAGATACAAGGGTCAGGAAGATTCCCCCATAGTTGGAGGCCTGCTTCATGAATGGAGCGGAGAAGGAAGATGGAATAAAGAAGGGATCACTAAGAAAACGATGACTGGAGGAATCAGTTGGAATGGGAGTTGTGTGCCGAAAGTAGATAATGGACCAAACATGATGGCCTCTCATTGTCTGTGTTGCAAGCCATAATGCCCCAAAGTAGAGAAAAAGTAATGGGGAATATTGTCTGCCATGGAGACGGGGGAGGGTGGTAAAGAGGAGGTATACCGGGGATATTGGTGGTGGGGAATGTGCACTGGTGGAGGGATGGCTGTTTGATCATTGTTTGATTGTAACCCAAACATGAAAGCTTGTAACTATCCCATGGTGATTCAATAAAATTTAAAAAATAAAAATAAATAAAAATAAATAAATTAAAATCTTTGAAAAAACAAGTTAAATCAGAACTTTGTCAAATTTTTTTTTGTCTCTGTTTTATTTTGCTTTGTGTTGCTTTGTGTTGTTTGAGGGCATAGCTGGCTGCGTACAGGGCTTACTACTGGCACTGCTCTTAGGGACGATCCTGAGAAGGTCTGAGGAGCATGCAGTACACCAAGGATAGAATCTGGGTAAGCCAGGCATGGCCACTTGGTGCAAAACAGACAACTTACCAGCTGCACATTATCTCTGGCCTCCTTCATCAGATATTTTTATTAACTTCACCTAGTATCTTTCTGATCAAAACTAAATTCACTGAGCAACTGCTAACACGGCTCCGGGATGCAGGACTGAGACACCTCCGAACTGCGGGAGGGGCACTGGAGTGGGGCAGTGGGGGCAGTGCCGGTGCAGCCTCCAGGTTGACCCGGCCTCGGGAAGTCACGCCCTCAACCCACCCTCGGCGCCTTCTTGCCGCATTCAACAGAGAAGAAATCCGGGCATTCCAGTAAGTGGTGCAGGCCAGAGACGGCTCTGGACCCCAGACCGAGCCAGCAACACCGGGGAGCCAGAGGAAGGAGGTACAGCCGGTACACCTTCTTCAGATGGAGCCCTGGCAACACTGAGTAGCTACTAACATGGCTCCAGAATGTGGGACGGGACAACTCCAAACCTTTTCAGACCTTTTCTGAAAAATGAAAACATACTATCTAATGGTGCCATCCAACATGTCTGACTGTTGGAGGAAAACCTCCAAATAATGATAGTGAGATTCCTGTTGAAAATTGAATGTATTCAAGGTAAGGAAAGAGTAAAGTGAAAAATATCTGCCACACAGGCAGAGGGGGAGTGGGAGGGAGGTATTCGGGGGTTTGGTGGTGGATCTAATATGAAAACTCTGTAATTGTATCTCACAATGATTCAATAAAAAATAAAATAAAAAACTAAATTCAAAAATATCAGTAACATAATACAACATAGTATTTAACCTATAGAAACATATTTTAATTTTTATTACTTTATGTATTTCATTATAAGATATACAGGTAAAACTCTGCATTTAATATTTTGAGCAACGTTGCTGACAGACAATTGGAGTCTTAGTGCAACTAGTTAAAAATGAGCTAAGCAGGGATATCCTAATTCTCTAAGTATATAGTATTACACAAAATAATTTTTTAGTTTAGTAGTATTTAGTGGATGATATATGGTTTATCATTCCATAAAAAATCATAACTTTTTAACTAAAATATTTTAATAGCGTGTTATGTATACCCTCCACATCTGTTACCTGTGATTAAAAGAACATTTACTATGTGGCAGGTGCTATGCTATATTAAGCATATAATTTTGATTTTTTTTAAATATGTTCATGGATTTCACTTTTGCTGCCCAAACATATGCAAAGGTTTTATATAGTACTAAGAAGACATTTCTTTAAGAAAACAGGGATGAATTAAAGAAAGTGAATTAGGATTTCACTTAGGAATAAAAAGAAAGTGAAGGTAAGATGATATTTAAATGCTGACAATAAAACAGAACTTAGTACTGTTTTGAAACTTTGTTGTACATCTACAATTGCAAAATTAAATATTATTTTAAGCAGAATAATATAGAAGTAAAGTTTAGCACAATCTGAGTGCATCTATATTTTGTCAGTTATCTTGAATATATCCTTTTATTTATAATGATAAGCAATATCTTTATCAAGAAAAAAACACTACAACCCAAGATAAAAGAATCAACAACACATCTCTAACCTTGCATAATAGTAGTCCAAAAAAACTTCTATTATATAACAAATTAAGCAATGATTTAATAATATTTTAATCTAAATAATATTTATTTCAATGTTCTAATACAACTCTTATTTCAATTTTTAGTAACGCTTGTGTACTTAGTGCAGCTATTTTCGAAGACTTAAAGAAGAGAAAAAGAGCTAAAAATCACTAAACTATTACCATTCAGATATTTTTTCTTTATTCTCTATGTATGTCATTTATTTTAATTTATTATTTTTATGATGCTTAAGATAAACCCCAGGGCCTCACATATTCAAGAGTTCTACACTGACCTGCATTACTAATCTTTTCTTATATTTAAATCATTTCAATACATCTATCTGTTCATAGAAAGCATAAATTGTTCTATATATAAATATGGTTTTATATCCTACATTTATATATTTATTTTACAATTACAAAAAATAAATTTAAATAAATTTCATAAGAGCTTCATGCATTTTCCATTTGATTTTTAGTAGGCTGATTCATATATACGTATACAACAAATACTAACAAATTTAATCACATACGTTTAGATTTCAAGAGAGTGATTTTCATTCACTATTGCATATGCATGCCTGGCCTATATAATCACTACTCAGTTGAGGGTCTTATGACACCTAAAGAGCACCTGGGATAGTCAAAGAAGTCCACAGGCAAAAATTGCATTAAAATGTAAATGGTGGTGGTGGTGGTGGTGGTGGTGCGGGCACAAAGGCAAAAAAATAGGCACAGGATAAAAAAAACGGTTGAGTAGCATTGATTCATAGAAATGTCACTCTCACTCATGAAGTGTAAATTTTTTAAGGACACATACCAAGTCTCTATTTTTTTGCAACACTGCGAAGTCAGTGTATTCGTTCTAACATGCCTTCATACCACTGTGCTCCATAGGCCTGGAAGCAAATCTCAGATCTTCTTAGATATGTCACTGGATTTTTCATCACTCTGATTTATATTTGTTTTTATGCTTTGAAAATAATATTTTTGTGACATGTTATGATTATTTTAAATTATTTTTGTGTTATAATTGATAATATATAGTGTTCAAATCACTGACTATGAACTATTAAATGCTTTGTAAACACAGACAGGTTATTTCGTTTTGTTTTATTTGTTTTGTTTTGAGGTCACACCCAACTGTGTTCAGGGCTTACTCATAAGTCTGTATTTAAGTCTGTATTTGGGTTCTTAATTAGCTTATGTGACGGCAAATTTTTCTTTTTTTGTAGTTCATTGCTTACATATAGAAATGCAACCATATTTTTGTGTTCTTTTTTCTAGCCTGTTAGTTTACTGGTTCATAATTTCTAATGCATTTTAATAGTATTTTATTTTTATTCAGATGATTTGATTTCTTCCCTTTTGGGGAGGTGAAGTGGGTGAACCACAATTGACTGTGCTCTTGGATTACTCCTGAATTTCAAGCGCATTTCTAACAGTGGTCAGGGGGTCATGCATGGTGCCAAAGACAGAATCTCTACATGCAAGGAAATCTCCCTATCCACTTGTGTTACCCCTTCAATCTCATAGAGGCAATTTATTAACATGGAATGGAATATTTTTTTGAAAATGTTTTGTTTTATATAGTCTCAGTGTTCTGTTTCAAGCATAACTGTGAGTAGAATAAATTATTGAAATGGCAAGGGCTAAAAAAGACTATTGATTTTTCAAAATTTAATATCCTAGAGGAGTAATCAAGTGATATTGCTCCAGGAAATTAAGTAATATTTATCTCTATAAAAATTATCTTCATTATCTGCCTATTGTCACATTTTCTGTAGGAATGGACTTGCTGCTGATCAGATTCCCTCATTATATGTCATAATTCTCTGTTAATAATACGCCTGACTGTGATAGTTTTATCTCACCTCTGTAAGGAGTATATCTAAATATCTGCTTGGCTCATGGTCACTTGTTTAGTTAAATTGTTAAGAACCATCCCTGCATATTATACTTTTTTTTCTTGGTCAGTGCTTTATAGCCAGGAGTGTAATCATGTAAAACTGCAAAATCAGGAGATGATATATCAGTTTAGAGAATTATTAATAATGTAAATATAATTTACAAGGAAGTGATCATTGATGTAAAGAGAGGGGTGTGGCAGGGTGATAACATTTCACCGAAACTTTTTAGTGCTGCCCTCGAGAACATCATGCAAAGACTGGAATGGGAAGGAATGGGAGTGAAGATAGACGGTCCGCAATTTCACCAGCTCCGATTCGCTGATGACATCGTTCTCATAACACCAAACGTTAGCCAGGCGGCACAAATGCTGGCCAACTTTGACCACGAGTGTGGAAAGGTCTGATTGCAGCTGAATCTCAACAAGACGATGCTCATGAAAAATAAACTGGTCCCTGAGGCTCCATTTGCTCTCAATAGAATTAACATCTCCGAATGCAGCAGCTATGTGTACCTGGGTCCAGAAATCAACATGAGGAACTACTTGGTGCCAGAAATGCACAGGAGGAAGAGAGTAGCGTGGAATGCCTTCAAGAGCATCGGAGAATTGGTTGAGAGAACGAAGAACCTCTGACTCAGGGCACATCTTTTTGATTCCGCCATTCTTCCTGCATTAACATATGCTTCAAAGACCTGGGCCCTACGCAAACAGGATGAGAATGCTATTCAGGTATCCCAAAGAGGAATCGAAAGAGCTATGCTGGGAATATCATGTCTCACTCAAGTGAGAGAAGGAATCTGGAGTTCTGACCTTGTCAACGGTCAAAAATCAGGGATGCTGTCTCGTTTGCCAAGGCATCAAAAATCAGATGGGATTCAGAGACGACCACTGGACTAGAGCTGTTACCGACTGGATTCCACGGGACGTCAGAAGACTTCGTGGCCGCCCACCAACTAAATGGTCAGATTTCTTCGTCAAATCCCTGAATGAACTATTTAAGGCTCTTTCTGTTCCTGGAGCAAGCAGATATCACTGGGCTGCACGAGCACGCAATAGGGACAAATGGAGACGTCACTGGTGCCTGCTCGAGCAAATCAAAAATCAACAGGACTACAAGTGATACAAGTGATGTAGCCTGCATCTGAATATAAGTAGTTGTACCTTCAGACACATGATTATAAATTAATAAGCATTTATTGAATATTATGCAATTTATTTAATCATATCTAAAATATGTTGGTGGAGAAGAACAAATACCAATTATAAATTATGTTTTCAATTTTGGGAGGTTATAACTAGTTCCAATTATGCAAAAAAGTTGCCTTACAAGGAATATATAAACAGTATTGGTGTTACTGATTTGTTACGAAGTTTTAAAAATATTAAATTTTTGAAATATCCTAATGCTCTGCCTGAAGTATAATGAGTAGGTACATATTATGACCATTCAGTCCACAGTAGAAAATTCCACTACAGTTTGTGTTATAAAAGTCATGCCTATATTTTTATTTGTTTTCAATAGAAACAAATTTAAAATGTTTTAATCATTTAGCACTATGTAACACCTAACCAGAATTCCCACAAATCTATGAAATATTAGTGTTATTTAAACACTTAAAAAGTGTTTCATGTTAAATATTGCAGGTTATTTTTATCTAATGTGCCAGAGTGATAGCACAGCGGGTAGTGTGTTTATCTTGCACATGGCCGACCAGGTTCGATTCCTCTGCCCCTCTCGGAGAGCCTGGCAAGCTACCCATGGCATATTGGATATACCAAAAATAGTAACAAGTCTCACAATGGAGACATTACTGATGCCTGCTTGAACAAATAGATGAGCAACAGGATGACAGTGATACAGATTTTTATCTAATAAAAGCCTGTTATAAAGTGTGTAATGTAAGATCTCTATAATATGTACTATAGTACATGCTATTTCTCAATGAAGGCACATTGCTGATGTCATTTTTTCCAAGTAACTGCATTTTCTATCTTTTCCTTTAATCATCAATAATTTCTATAACGAGTCATTTATTTGCTTACAATGGTTTGATCCACTGAAACATTGGAGATGAAAATAGGAAACACTATGTAAAGTTATTATATGACTTTCAATGCCTAGTTTTGCACATAAAACTTTACTGTTTTAAACACATTTCATGCAGTTTTCACTTTTGACAGTAGAAAGGATTTTTAGAGAGTATATGAGTAAAAAGGAACTTCCCAACTAAGGAGGAACTTAATATGACTAGTTAGACATTCCATGTTATTAATATAAATAACTGATATTATATTATTAAACAAGGTACTTCTTTAGAACTTGAAATGATACAGCCTCTTTATCATCTAACTTGAAAGGGGAATGTGCCTAATTTCTCCATGACTTACCATTCCATTATTTGAAAATTTCTGTACGTAATTATTTCCCTAAAATTTCAATTTCTCTTATTTTTACATCATTTGCAGTTCAAATTCTGTCAAGAGAAAAACACAGAACCCTAATTTCTTCAGACATCAGTGTCATGTTGAAATGGGACTTTAGATATTTCCCAGACCCAGAAGTTTCTGATTCTTTTAAAGGACCCTTCCATCCTTTTGTTTTGCTTTGCTTTATGGTGACAACCAGCAGCACTCCAGACTTACTCCTGAGCTCTGTGCTCAAGGTGACTACTGATGGTGCTGGAGAACTTGGTTCCAGGGATTGAAATGACTAGGTCACCCACTTGCAAGGAAGTGCGCTACTCTCTATAATATCTTCTGCTTTTTTAAAGGTCTTTGTTTTTCTTTTTTTGGCTTTTTGGGTCACATCACGCAATGCACAGGGGTCAGTCCTGGGTGTTGCACTCAGGAATTACTCCTGAAGGTGCTCAGGGGACCATATGGGATGTTGGGAATAGAACCCAGGTCCGCTGTGTGCGAGGCAAACGCCCTACCCATTGTGCTATTGCTCCAGCCCCTATTTTAAAGGTCTTTTAAAAACTGTGTTACTAAAGTTTAATGCTTGACTTCTCTCCTCTCACGTATAAAAAATGGCAAACTTTCCATTTTTGCTTTAGAATTCACTTCTATGGAACTCCCAAGTCAATATCTGTAGTCTAAATGCTAGCCACATTTTTTTCTTGATTGAACCCTTTTAACACACAGTATCTTTAAAACTTTTCAGGAAACAAGAGATGAGTAGAACACATTAAATTTCTTTTAGTATTCTGAATATGTCCATGTTTTCTGTGATCAATTTCTTCCTTCCACCCCCTGAACAATAAATTTATGTGAATTAAAACCCCATCTCTCCTTCATAAGCATAAGTCAAAAATCTAACTTTTTCATGGAGCATTTATTCTTTTCATTTATTTTATTCTGCTAGAATACTATAGAGCCCTTCATAATGTCCTTGAGATACAATGCATGTAAAATACAAATGTCTCCCCTTCTTACAGAATACATAATCTAGTTCTCACTCTTAAATCCAGTTTGGAAACACTGCCTCTACTTGTTGTTCCAAATTTAGTATATCTATACAGTCAGACACTTACTCATTCCTGTATTCCTTTTAGGATACTCAAGTATGGTGATTTATTTAGCAAGGGAAATAAAACACTGTAATTTCTAAGACAAAGTGAAATATCAAACAAGTTGATTAACCAGTCCAACCAAATAAGTTATGTAAAGGAAATTAGGGGAATTGACACATATAGAGAGCTAACTGTGTATGTTCGAATGATATGTAGAATGGTAAAGCAAGAATCAAGGAAAAAGTGGACTAACATGGGGCAAGGAGTAATTTAGCGGGTGTTGGTGGTTATGGAAATTAGAGAAAAGACCAAGATATAAGCGCCTCCATTACTCCCATCACTTTTCAAATAAAAAAAGCTTAGGGTTAATTTTATTAGGATTTAATAACTATAATTATATATTCCCCAAGAGCAGAAATAATAATCTTGGGGTACAATGAGGCACATCTATTTTGCTTCCAGGTGGCAAGTAACACCGAGGAGCTATGTTAGGAATAATGCACTCAGACCCATGACTGATATTGAGTAACGGTTTTTAGTTGCTGGAAAGCTATTTTCTGGAAAAGAATCCTATATGTATAAATAAGACTCAGGCATCCTTAACTAAAGTATCCTTACTTAGTTCCATCATTAGTTACATCATTGGTTATATTGTTAACCCAGGCATTGTTACTAAGGCAGAACCCCACTTATCAAACTCTTTTTTAATTATATACCACTGTATCGCTGTATCACTGTCATCCCATTGTTCATCGATTTCCTCAAGCGGGCACCAGTAATGTCTCTATTCCTCCCAGCCCTGAGATTTTAGCAGCCTCTCCTTACTCATCTTTCCCAACAGTAACGATAGGTCTCGTTTAATTATATATATGGTTTTTAAAAAGAAATATGTCCAGGTGTGTGGGTCATTATGTTTAGGGTCTGATAGTAGCAGGAAAGATTTGATGATAAGTCTATAAAAGTAAGTTATAGCTGACTGGCATCTTTCAGTCCCTCCTGTAGGAGGTCAGTGTTAGTCTATTGCTTCAGACTGATGGATGAATTTGTATCTTAAAAAAACACACACACACAACTGTAAAATATGACCATATGTTACAAGCATTAGGAAGGAAAGATCATGGATGTATACGTAATTAAATAAGGAAAATATATAAACTATGATTATAAATCAAATATTTAAGTTTGAAGTAAAAGTTATTGTCATCTAGAACTATTTACATTTTTGTTTGAGTTAAATTGTATGCATAGCAAAATATAAACTTTCATTTTATAGTATCGCCATGCAAAAATAGAACTGTTTTTAAGGCAAACTAAGATTGTTTTATATCTTTACATGTTTGGAGGTTATTTGGAATATTATTTTTGTTTTTTGACTTTTGTGACATGTGCATACTCCTGGATCTGCACTCAGACACCACTCCTAGTGGGTTCAGGTGACCGTATGCGGTGCAGGGGATCAAACATGTGAGGAGGATGTATGCACACGAAGCAAGAGCTTTACCCATTTTCCTAGTTTTGTGACCCAAATATGTTTTGATGTTTTGCCAAATTTGTATTGCACTGTAGCACTGCCATCCCGTTGTTAATCGATTTGCTTGAGCAGGCACCAGTAACATCTCCATTGTGAGACTTGTTACTGTTTTGGGCATATTGAATACACCCAGGGTACCTTGCCAGGCTCTGCTGTGAGGCTGGGCTACTCTCAGTAGCTATCAGAGAGGGATGGAGGAATCAGACTGGAGCAATAGCACAGCAGGTAGGGTGTTTACATTGCACGCGGCCAACCTGGGTTTGAAATTTGCATTATAGTTTAAAAAAATGGTAAATTACTTTTATAGTAGTATAAACACCAAAAATATTAATAGTCTTCTTAATTTTTGTATTTATTATATCACTGAGTCCGGTTTTACTAATGCTCTTTAATTGATATCTCTTATATTCACATATTTTATATATGTATATATATATATATAAATATGACAAGTACTATTTTCAAACTCAAAAACATAACCTTGAAGTTCAGAAAGATTAAATAAATTGTTCAGTGTCTTGTCATTAATAAGTAGCTATTCACTAAGTATCCAGTGGATTTCAAAATCCTAGAATTTAAAGCACACACCTGGCAAGCCATCCCATGGCATATTCAATATGCCAAAAACAGTAGCAATAAGTCTCACAATGGAGGCATTACTGGTTCCTTCTCAAATTGATGAACAATGGGACGACAGTGACAGCATTACAGTGCTACCACTAGAAGCAAATCAGTGCCAATGTTGTATATTGGAACGAAGATGCCATAGATGTCCCTCAGAGGGAATGAGAAACTTTAAGAATACATCTACAAGAACATTTCAGACAACATAACTTACGAATGAAATGGGGTGCTGAAACTGTGATTTATCTTTAGAACCAAACTATTTGAGAGCATTCATGCAAAAATGTGGGGGATTCTTTTATCTTTGCATAGGTCAACAGAGAGTGCTTGTGGAGTTTTGTGTGACAGGTTAAGTCTATTTTAATAACTTGTGTTGTGGTGCTGAGGAGCATTTCTTATACTTTTATTGCTTCTCTTCAACAACCTGAATTAATGCAGATTTACCTTACCTAATGTCATAAAATGATTTGTGTTTTCTATCTACTTTCATATAATGTAATCTTTGCAAAGTACCTTGAGGTAAGGAAAGTGTAAATATTACCTAAGGACTGAACAGTGTGTGTCTGATGAAAAATAGGATATTCTCTTTTGATGGCATAATGGTAAACACTGCTTATTAAAGGAAAAATAACCTAGTGGTAATGCTATGTTCAGTATGAATAAAATAATTATATAAATAATGCCTATTCTAAAAGATTGTGCAATCTGAAAAAATATATGTCCGACTACTACATATAACTCTGGTTCCAGGAAATTAGGTAGTATATTGGCTCACCTGTATGTCTAATTCCTGTTAGTGTTTTAGCTCATCTTTTATTTTTATTTGGGGGTGGAGATACCATATTCGTGGCTTACTCCTAGCTCTGTGCTCAGGTTTCAGTTCTGAGGGTGCTTAGGTGAACATATACAGTGCTGGAGATTGTACTGGGACTGTCAGTGTACAAGGTTAGTGCCTTAAACAATGCACTAGCTCTCTGGCCCCTTTGTTTTAATTCTACTGGGGGGAAAATATCCCACCAGTGCCTGGGAATCAGAGAGCAGTACTTACAGTACTTGGGTGACAGTGAAATCAGAGCCCTGCAGTCCACTGCTGTGTATCTCAATACCAGGCACCAGGCACATCTTCCAGTACTGAGCTCTGTTTGAAAGCCTCATGCTCCAGTCCTTTAAGACATCTCTCCTTGTCCCAATCTCCACCTTTAATGCTTTTAAACTCCCCAGCCAAACATACTACTGATAAATGAGTCACTGTTGCTGTCACTGTCACTGTCATCCCGTTGCTCATCAATTTGCTCGAGCGGGCACTAGTAACATCTCCATTATGAGACTTGTTGTTACTGTTTTTACCCTATCGAATACGCCACTGATAGCTTGCCAGGCTCTGCCGTGCAGGCAAGATACTCTCGGTAGCTTTGATAAATTAGAGCTTTCCAAAATGTCACTGTCACTGTCATTTCGTTGCTCATCGATTTGCTTGAGCGGGCACCAGTAATGTCTCTATTGTGAGCCTTATTATTACTGTTTTTGGCATATTAAATACACCACGGGTAGCTTGCGATGCTCTGCTGTGCAAGCCAGATACTCTCGGTAGCTTGCCAGGCTCTCTGAGAGGGGTGGAAGAATCAAACCAGGGTGGGCCATGTGCAAGGCAAACACCCTGCCGCTGTGCTATCACTCCAGCCCTGAAGAGTCAATACCGCACTAAATTCAAGTCATGGAAAAACTGTAGATGGGGAAAGTATATAAGAAAATTAACAAAATATGAATTAGATAATATTTATTCACTGCCCAAGATATACCTATTACAAAGTAACATTAAAATTTCCATTTTGTTTGAACTAAGAAACAATTCACTGGAATAACAAAAGTTCTCCTCTGAAGTTTATTATACTGAAACTTTATTTCTAACAATGTAACTTCTCTGAATTTGTCTAAACTCCTTCAATTTATTTACTAGTAAATTAGTATAATATATATTTTTTTAAAACTTAATTCCGATGATCCTCTTCCTCAGTATTTACAGCCAGTGCTAAACAGAAACTCACCTTTACTGTTGAAATTTAACTGGATTGAAGAGATGCTTCCTTAGCACTGAGGACACAATATAATAAGTTCTGACTTTGCATAAAAGACTTATGGGAAGTATATAAAATGAACATGCTATTACTGTTTTTCTCTTTCTGTTCTCATTGAACATTTCTCCCATTTTCTCCAGAATAAACATTTGTACATGTAACTGAATCAACTCAGTTTCCATAGTTAGCACTCAAGAAATTTATTTCTGCTTTTTGCTTTGTTTTGTTTTGTGTTTGTGTTTTGTTGTTTCGGAAGAAGATGGAGAGCACCCAGGCCACTCTCTGCATGCGCTGTGCTCAGTAGTGGTGCTTAGAGACTGTGTGCTGTGCAAGGGATGCAAAATGGCATCAGCTGCTTGCAGGCAAGTGCATTAACCTCCATACTAACTCTCTGTCCTGTGTTCTGCTTTGCTACTATCACACAAGCCCCAAAAATGAATTTATTAAAATATCAATAAGTGTAGGGTGAAAAACCATTATAATTAATTCATTTGCAACACTGGCTTTGGAATGGAGGCCAAGATCTGCATTTCCTGTGTGGCCCCTGATAATCCCTTTAATTTCTTTAAACCTTGGAGTTCTTATATGAAAAGAGTGTGTTCACACTCAGAGTTATTCTGCGGTTTCAATGATATTACATAGGAGCATTATCCCACACCCTGTATAGCTTATATCAGAAATTCAAAGTTTTTAGCTTCCCTTCCCTATGAGGTAGTATGAGAATTAAATGCCGGTAGGTGAAACTAGATCTTAATTTGCTTTAGAAAATTGGTGATTCATGACTCTGAGTAAACGATAGGGAAAAGACTTCTAACCAACTCTAAATGTGCTGCCAGAAAATGACATTGACCCAACCACTGTTGCCCTGTTTGTTTTTGCGCACTTTCACTCTTGCACAAGAATGAACTCTCAGAGTAATAACTAATGTCAAAATCTCCTCGTGGGCACCGAATCTCAAAGCCCTTTATCCTGCCAGGAATTATCCTCTGAGTCCCTCAGGATGTGGTCCTGGCCACCCATGGCACCGCTGTGCGCTGAACTTCTCTGCATGACCGGTCAAGCACTGAACCGTTGGAGCCATACAGCCAGGTCGACCATCACTGTGAGGGGTCCCACTGTCTCCGAGAGCACTACTTGGGAGCACCCCATGCCACAGAAGAAAAATCAATGCTCTGTGATTTCACGCAAATAGCAATGTGACATGAATTCTGGTCACACAGAGAGCAATCGTCAGAATGTACATGTATTTGTTTATTTACTGAAGCAATTAGGTAGAAAAGTGATCCTGTGCTTGTGATTGGAAATAAAGTGAAGCAAGAGGAAACTAGTCACTGTTCCTCTACAACTCTAGGGCTGGAGGATTTCTTTGTTCCCTTTTTAGCTAAGCAAAGTGTTTCAAACTTCACAAAGTGAACAGGCGTATCTTGTTAGGCCATCTTTGAGAATTATACTTGTCAGTGATGTGAGTGAACGAGTATGAATCTTCTGAAATTGTTTTACAAGATCTGCATACAGAAAATATCTCTTGGGAGCATACTGATGATATCAAACTACACACTTAAGCTCTTTCAGCACTAGAAGAGTTCATTTACTCTTCAGTTTGTTAATTGATGTACTTTCACAAGATTGTCAGACTGCCCCAACTATTCCAAAAAAGAGAATTATTTTTTCTCATAAGAGGCTTAAGAATGAATTCAATATCTTCTCGACAGATGACTATTTTATTCCTATCCATATTTATTATCTGGTCTTTGGACATTTTGTCACTCCAAAATATTCGCTAGCTTGATCTCATTTATCATTTATATTCTCTTGTATCTTTTGCTATTGGCAGGACACTCACTGAATTGTCTACCTTTTCAAAGTAACACATGCTACATGAGGCAATACGCCAAATAGCACTCTCTAGGTTACCACCTCTTTCTCAAAGTATTGATTTTCTTTTTTAAGTTTGATCCAAGAGTCCCCTGATATTGGTTGCTGTCTACTGATATCCTCAGTGAGGGGAGACACCCCAAGGTTTCAGTCATGGCAAGCTGTCACAGTTTTAAATGCTGGCAAAGGTTCTAACAGGAAAGGGAGATTAAAGTGCAACCTTTATGTGTCATACTTGACTGCTGATACCGTGGCCATCTATTACAAGTGCTTTTTATCTGCAGGTAAATACCACATTTTCTGTTATAGCATTGCCAATATGTCGTTTTAAAATTTCTTAAAATGAAAAAAAAACATACAAAAAGGAATAAAACTTACAGAAAAATATCATTGGGAAAGTCCATGTAATTTTGAAATTTGAATAGTAACCAACAACTGTTAAGAATATCAAAAATGAAAGACATCAAACCTTAAAACAAACAAAAAAACAGCCCTAAAAAAATAGGGCTGGATGGATAGGTTCAGCCACATGTAAAATATGCTTATTTTCTAAGATGGCATATTTTAAAAGATAACAATACTTTAAAAGATAAATATTTGGGGAGCACTTTCAAAAATGAATACCCCTAATTAACAGTTTTGTCAACCAGTAACAATAAAATATGTTATTTTACTTTTATTTTTATTTATTTATTTATTTATTTATTTATTTTTATTGAATCACTGTGAGAACAGTTAAAAGCTTTGAGGTTTAAGTCTCAGTCATACAATGCTCAAACACCCATCCCTTCACCAGTGCACATGTTCCACCACCAAGAACCCAGAATACCCCACCTCCCACACCCCACCCGGCCTGTGTGGCAGTTGATTTTCAATTTACTCTCTCTTTACTCTGATTACATACAATTTTTGACAGAATACCCACTATTATTGTTAGGAATTTTCCCCCAACAATCAGACCTTCAGAAAAGGCATCATTAGATAATTTATTTTCTATTGCTGATAATGAAGAGCATATGATGTCGTGTAGCTGCTTTAGCTGTGTTCCAAGATTGGTTTGTGTGCCTCTGGGATCATGGCTGTTCAGGAGCAGAGAAGCCATTCATGGGTGGCCACTTAGGGTCCCGTCTGGGCAGGAAGCAGGGCTGGTTCTGACCCCCCATGGTGAGATTTCCCACACACCCCATCACTGCAAACTCCTACATCTCTGTTCTATTGGCTCTGAAAGGTGGTGGTCGCCATGCTGCCGCAAATGGGGAAAAGATGAGGGACAAAATCCCTTCCCCTCCTGGGGCGGCACGGGGCCATAGCTTAGTTTACGGTGCAAGAGCATTTCTGCCAGCAGCCACTGCATTCTGAGATCGGTTTGTGTTGCCTCTGGGATCATGGCCGCTCAGGGGCGGAGGAGCCATTCCTGAGTGGGTTTTTTTGTATATCAGTAAAGGTCTAGAGAAATAGTCCTGGTTTGAAGAAATAGTCTGGTCCCCACATACTCGATCCATGCTTATAGAAGCTCATGGTCGCTGGATTCCATCTGTAGAAGGCAGGGAGATTTCACCTGCTCCATCTGGGGCACCTCAGTCTGGGGTCCAGAACATTGTCCAGCATTGTGGTGTCCACCGGCCAGTATTCTTCACTGCTGACTGCTGCAAGATTGCATAGTTTAGTTTTATTTTAAAGGTGACACATTCATATGCAACTTATATGATTATTATACAGATTTTTTTGATGTGTGTGTGATCATTGTGATATACAGATTTTTCAAGTGGGAATACTCAAGCTAAGAAATTCTATGTATTAAAAAAAAAAAGAATTTTTTGTTTTGTTTTGTTTTAAAGCCACACTTGGAGATTGAACCTGGGTTGGATGCATGCAAGGTGAGCATCCTACCCACTATAAGGTGCTACTTCTCTACCCCCATACAACAACAACCACCACCACAACAAATTTCTTACCTAGAGGTAGAGAATTAGTACAGTGGGTTGAATGCTTGACGTCCAAGTGGTCAACCTGGGTTTGATCACCAGTATCACATACAGTCTTCCAAACTCCTTCAGGAATGATACCGAAGCACAGTCAGATATCGCCCAAACAAACCAAAAAATTATTGCTAAGTAAAGCTTCTCTGTTAGTCTGTTATGTATTATGTGGTAGACTAAAGCTATGTGTGGTAGAACTGAGATTAAAATGCAAGCAGTTTTATTCACATATGCTTTTAGGCAATACTAAACATGGAATTAAATTCTAATATGTATGAATCAAATTTTATACGATAAATAAATTTAGGGTTTAGATCTAATATTGAAATAGGTTAAGAAGTTATAGGAGGTCCAATACTACTTTCTATAGTAAATTTCTCCAGAAAAGGTAGAAGCTACACTTTCCCCCAAAATAGAATAAATTTAGGCGACAAAAGTATTGTAAACATATGGGAAAGGAAATATATTCTTATTTCTGTGACACAATTAGCAAAATACTTGGTGCTATATGAATGTCAAAGTATTACTGTCATCCCATTGCTCATTGATTTGCTTGAGCAGACACCAGTAACGTCTCCTTTTTTTTTTGAGACTTGTTGTTACTGTTTTTGGCATACTGAATATGCCACAGGTAGCTTACCAGGCTCTCAGTAGCTTGACGGGCTCTCTGAGAGGGACGAAGGAATTGAACCCGGGTCGGCTGTGTGCAAGGCAAATGCCCTACCACTGTGCTATATGCTCCAGCCCTCTAATTTTGTATGTGTATAAAATCATGATTTTCTTTTTGTTGTTTGTTTGGGGGACACATCTGACAATGCTTGGGGTTTCTCCTGGCTCTGACTCAGGAATCACTCCTATTGATATACCGGGGACCATGTGGGATGCCACGGACTAAACCCAGGTGAAGGCCACGTGCAAGGCACACACCTGCTGTACTATCTTTTCAGACCCTAAAATCATGTTTTCCTATAAAGAAGGTGCTAGGATATGTGCCTACTCTGAATAAATAATCAGAGGTTATCTGTAACCTGGACATACTGAACACTGCCATGGAGTAATACCTGAGTGTAGAGCCAGAAATAAGCCCTGGGCATTGAGGGTATGCTTCTCTCCCTCTTTCCCCCCAAAAAGTGGCAGTTTAGAATTGGTTTTACAGAAGGCATTTGAGTAATTAGATATATTTTACCTTTTTGTGTGTAGCTCTGGTGCTCCAGCCTAGCGTCTCACACCTGAAATGTAGGTGCTCTACTGCTGGGACACGTCCTGGCCATGACTCAAGAATATAAGATGGGCTGATATACAGATAGTGTCAGTATCTTCCACTTGAAGGCAACTAGATAAACTTCAAGTTGATATGTTTGGTAGAAATAAGGTTTTGGGGGCAGCTGGGCTCTACCTGGCTATGCCTGGGGACAACTCTTGGCTCTTTGTTCAGGGATCTCTGCTGATAGTGTTTGGAATACTAGGTTTGATCTGGGGATTAAACTAGGTTGGCCACTTTGAGCTATCCTTCTGGTTCAGAACCTTTTGTTGTTTGGGGACTGTGATACCCATACATGCTCAGGGGTTCTTCTGGCTCTGCATTCAGGAATTGCTCCTCCTGGTGATGCTCAGGGGACCCGTATGGGATGCCAAGGGTCAAACTTGGGTTGATCGCATGCAAGGCAAGTGCCCTACCTGTTGTATTATCTCTTCAGGTCCAGAAATAAAGGTTACCAGAAGGATAGTATATCAGGTAGGCATTTGTCTTGTATGTGGCCCAGCCTGATTTGATCCCATATGATCCACTGAGCTATATGAATGTGGGATATAGAATACGTCTGACTCACTCATATCAGGAAGATGAAAAGAGTAGTATCCAAGAAGATCAATTAATTTAACAAACTCAGTGGTGTTAAGATTGGGAGCTGTTCTTATATTGTGTAATGACATAATTTTATGTACATGATCTAAAAAAAGGTCAGGTGACAAACACAATAAGTTGTGGAACAGATTTGTCAGATACTCATGTTAATTATTACTTTGATACTTTTTGGACTGGAGTGATAGCACAATGGGTAGGGTATTTGCCATGCACATGGCCAGCCCGGCTTTGATTCCTCCTACCCTCTTGGAGAGCCCGACAAGCTACTGAGAGTATCCTGCCTGCACATCAGGGCCTGGCAAGCTACCTGTGGAATATTCAATATGCCAAACACAGTAACAACAAGTCTCACAATGGAGACCTTACTGGTGCCCACTTGATCAAATCGATGAACAGCGGGACGACAGTGATACAGTGATGCTTTTTATGTCACTTAAAGATATTACTTTAGCAAATGAGTTTCACATTTTAAGTGTTACTAGATGAGCAAGGAAAACTTTACAAAAGAACAATATTTTATGGACATAAATATATCCTTGGTATATGTAATTAGTATGAAGAATCAATATTTGTTACTTCCTAGACCATAAGGAAAGTCACACTAAAGAAAGTGAATGAATCTTGAGGTGATTATGCAAAGTGAAATAAGAAATAATTTTACTTATATCGGAACTTGAATTATTGAGGTGTCAAAAAATGACAAAACTAACTTCCATACTTGGAGAAAGTATAAAAGTTAACAAAAGACAAAGGGAGAGAGAATGATGGCAAAGAAAATTAGTGGGGACATGGGCAGCAGAGAGAGGAATCTCATAAGAAGATCTCAGGGTGCCTCTGGTCACTGCAGTGATATTTTGCCTAGCTTTGAGGGCCTAAAAGTTTCATCCTCTAGTCTGGCAGTACCTTGCTGCTCATGTTCAGATGTGCAGAGTACCAACAGGACAACCACTGGTAGTGCTGTTAGGAATGAGGGTTATATGGTGCTGATGATCAAATGTAGGGCTTACACAAGCATATCAGTCCTTTATGTTATCTTCTTGACCTCACAAAATGAGTCACTTGAGGCTAAAGGCATTGGAAGTTTGATGGCAGGAGTCATCATCATTGTATAAAAAGAGAGATTACGAAGCTAAATTATGGAGGTTCCATATCTGTAAGTCAGTGAAAACACAATTAAAAATGTTTCCACGAAGCAACATCAAGAATAACTTTAAGAGAAGATAATGTACTTCCACTAATATAGTGGACTACTTAGAAATTACATCACATTTTGTAACTTATGTTACTAAATCAATAACATCTTTTCCCTTAAAAATAACCTATGACTTTAAATTGATTGAATTTGAAGTAAGTCTTCGTTTTAGAATAATTAAAAGGAAATTAAAAGGAATATTTGGAGAAGATATTGCCAAAATATAACTATTACAAACATGTCCATTCCACTAATTTATTAATTTTAAGGAATATATAATAGCATATTTATACAAATCAATTAATTTAATAAATATTTGGATTCGTGTTCATTTATCTAAAGCATAGACATTTGGGGATTAGGAATAGTATTACTATTAAGGTACACACCTTCATGTAGCCTACCCAGGGTCACTCCTTGGCATCACATGTTCCCCACACTGCATCACTGGGTGAACTTGGAGACCTCCAATCTCACTCTAGTGATCACTAGCACTCCAGAACCCTAGCAGCCCCACATTCTTAGGACCGAACATTGAACCAAGATTCTCTTGTCACTTGTCATCCCGTTGCTCATTGATCTACTTGAGCAGGCACCACTAATGTCTTCAATGTGAGACTTGTTGTTACTGGTTTTGGCATATCGAAGATTCTCATTAGCCAAAGATCACAGAGAGGGACCTCTGCCTCTCCTCCAGCCCCCAGCACCATTTGGGAGGACAAAAATAGGTAAATAAGCATAGATATTTTGTTGAGTAGCCTTCTATAATTGGTGTAATGATAAATAGTCAATGATGGATAGATAGATTGTTAGGTGCACTGCTAATTAATTCTGTTGGTCTTTTGTCTAACAATCTCTCTTCTAGGATGTCTTCTATTGCTTAAAAGTTTAGAAAAGTCCTAAAGTTGCATTTTTATTTTCATTTTTCTGTTTTTGCTAAGCTCTAGTAGGATTACCCCTTAAAAGATTCAGGGAAATAAGAAGACAGATAGAGAAATGCCATATGTTTCTTATCTAGTAGTGTTGAAGCAGCAGGGGAAGGCAGTGATTGAAAGTGAAGGTGGCCTCCAGCGTAGTTGGCCTTTCTAGAAGGGGAGTGGGTGGAAAACTTGTCCAGCAGCTAGAGTTATGCCTCCAGCAATTTGGACTTGACTATGAATTCCTGGGGAACCTAGGGACAGTGATAACTTTCTGATGTCCAAGTAGAAACTGAAAAGAAGACACTCTTTTATCCTTTAAAGAATTCCATAATATTTTTAATGTAAATTTTCTAAAATAAAAGGGCAAACATTTTTGTGATAGCATTAAAATGGGAGGAAGGAAGGAAGAACAGAAGGAAAGAAAGAAGGAAGGAAGGAAGGAAGGAAGGAAGGAAGGAAGGAAGGAAGGAAGGAAGGAAGGAAGGAAGGAAGGAAGGAAGGAAGGAAGGAAGGGAGGGAGGGAGGGAGGAACTGCTTCTGTTTTAACAAGTTTAATAATTTTTTCTCATTGCTGCACACATCAACTTGTTTAAAAAAGCTACATATATTCCTTTGGTAGTGATGAACCACATGATTCTCTGAGTACTGCAGAGCACAGTTCTTGAATACTAACACAGAAGTATTTCATGAACACGACTGAGTATTACCACCCAAATAGAAATAATTTTAAAATGTCACATGCAAACTCATATATGTGAAAATCATCTTAATTAAAAAAGAACCAAAACAAAATAAAAGCAAATCCTAAGACTCTAACTATAAGATAATTACCTTAGATTTTTTTCAACAGGGCTAAAAAGGGCCTAGTGACAGTGATATAGGGATATTGGACCATTGGTGGTGGGTGTGGTACAGTAACATCAGATGATAAAAATATATATAAAATAAATCATATGATATATATATACATATATACAAATTATTATAAACCATTTTATTTCTGTTTTGTAAATTATGGCTATCAGAGGGAAATAGGAAGGTAGGTGCGGGCAGGTAGAGGGAACTGATGATTGAGTAGAGCTGAATGATAATCTGGCACTGTTGGGTCTACTGGGAATTACTAGTCACAGACAGCTAGTGGGTATTTTATGACATATGCATTTATCAAGGATGAAACTGCATTCCTGAAAATTATATGCATCACAAGCAAATATTATTGACATTAAATATTTTTTGGAAACGAGACAAACTTCCACTTTCTCATTTATTGTTTGCAAACTTACTCACTGAAATGTATTTCAATATTAAACTAAAAGTCTTTAGTTCCATAAAAAGTACCGTTTTCCAATAAGTTTACAGACTAATTGCAAGAACATAAATAAGTGTTAATTATTAAATTTTATATTTTGCCTACATATTACATAAAACTGACGGAATAATTTTTCTGTTTTGATGGTGGAAATTCTTCCTTGAAAACTCTAAGAATGAAATCATGAAAACCATATATAATTTTTCAAAGACAACTGAGATTGTACAATAAAGTGACAACTTTGTTGTAGTTTGTATGATGTCAGATTCAATTTATACATTTAAAGACAAAAGTCATAAAATAATGACCCCAAATCAAATGTGCTATACTTTTTTCTTAGATTATAGAACTTTTTCTGATATAAATGGATGCTTTTAGAAACAAGGGTCAGTTTTTCTTTGCATATTTTTTCTTTATAGGTGATTTTATCTCTTAACCAAAATCTTGGAAGGTAGTCCCACACCTATCAGTGAAGACATTTTTAAGAACATGCTGTATAAACATTGTTTAAAAGATTTTTTAAAAATAGCCTGAAACATAAAATCGAAAATATTATTCATAGACACTTATCTCTAAATCTATTTAGTTGTAGTTATTAACTCATACCAGAGAAAATAATTGAGGGAAAACTTATATAGCATATGAACTGAAAAAAATGAGGGTGGTGGAGATGAATAGTTCTATAAGGAGATTTTGAATTTGGATTTTCTTTGGTGGAAATTTCAGCATATTGCAGAAGACATTAAAAGATCATCATCTTCAGAAGCTTTGCTTAGAGCAAAATGAGAATTGGAAATATATCAGACACAGACATGAAATTCTCATTCTTCTCTAACCAAGTTCTAATTTACTGCCCACTTTAAAATAGTTTTTCTCTGTTTGATCTCAGTTAATTGACTAATTTTTTCTTTTAACACCTCCTCTGAAACTGCCCTGACCTGAGCACCATCATCTCTTTTTCTGGGTTATTGCAGATTGATTCTCCAACCTCTTTTACTCCACCCATAAAACTACCCTGCTGCAATCAAATGTGTGACCATGACATGCTAAGGATATCAAGCATGGTTGTATCTCAATACCTTTGTATTTTTTGTGTCCTCTCACAACCCTTTTCAAATATTTGCATGCCTCTTTCCTTTTAGTCTCATCTTTCAACAAATACCAACTCTCCCTCCTAAAGAAAAGAATCTTAGGTCACTATCCAATGTCTAATGACAAATTGTAGTTTATTTTCCAACATACCACTGTTCACCTTACTCTTTACTCAAAAAATAAATTCTCTAGGGGACAGATAGTACAGGGGTTAAGGTTCTTGCTTTTTATTTGGCCCTAACTGGTTTTATCTGCTTTTCTATCTACAATCCCTTGAGACTGCAGAGAATGACCGATGAACACAGACACAAGAAGCCCTGAATACTGTTCTTGTGGCCCAAACTTATCCCACAAAAATAAGCTCTTAATGCTTTGTATAATTAATTTCTTTATCTCCAGACCATATATATGTAAATCGAAGTGCACTTCATCTATGTTTTATATGGTTTCCACAGTGCTGAGAAAATCATCTAACATACAATACAACTCCAGTAATATCTACTGAATACATGAATTAAACTATGAACAGCAGTGACAGTAAGGCAGGAAACAACACCAATAGAATGTTAAAGTAGAAAAATAAAGAAATATCCACATAATAATGATCAAATTCATATATAATTAGCTAGATGAATTTTTTTAAGTTGGTGATAAGCATGTTCTTTATTTGGTTTGTTCAGAAAGAATAGATTCCAGAAAAATACCAAAATGAACAATTCTTTATAAAAGCCATTACAATCTCAACTGTTTTTCATGTATACTTTCCTATAATAATGCTTTAATAATGATATAAAATAACTATTCCTATATAATAAGAACACATTATGTTGAATAAGAACATATTCTATAGGAACAATAAAAAGGAAGAAAAAAGGAAGAAATCCCCTAAAACCAAAACATCAGATACATTGGTATTGTTGAACTATATACTTTATTTATTTTGGAAAATCTTCACCCTTCCAAAAGGCTGAAATGCATTTACCAGTAAAAACAACAACACAAAAGAATTCACAGGGACTTAAAAGTTCAACAAAGCAGCCCACAGTGGTAAGCGGCAGCAGAGCATTTTGCATGCTGGTGAAAACTGAGCTCATTAGCAAAGTGATGGCTCAGAGCTGACTCTAGGGTAGGATACAACTCAACTTCATACAGATCGGCTCTGCCCTTCCTGCAGAGCTGATTGTGAAACATCCTTGGCTTCACTTTGTTGGAAACTGCTCAGCGTGCTTTCTGGCCTAAGGTAAGATAGGAGTTGGTACAAAGGCAGGTGGAAAGGGACCAGCATTTTGAAATCAACAGAATGAAAGGCCTTCCTAAAAAGTTGACATACGATAAAGAAAGATCTCAAATTCCTATGTGAATCCCTTTGAAAGTAGAAATGTGCCAAAGCCATTGTTGAGGGATGCTGGCAAATTAAATGCATACTTTGAAATATGTACACACCCAAATACACGTACTGGATCAGTACCGCTATTTTGTACTGCTGATCTCAGAGATTATCCTGAAAAACAAATCATTTGTAAATCTTAGAAGTGGGTACAAAAGAAAAGTACTTTAAGTTTTAATCACTTGAGCTTAATTAAAACAATATTTGATCTCATGTTTCCAAGGCAATTATTTAATGATTAGAATAAATTAAAGAAGAAATGGTAGAGAGTGTGGACACAATAATTATAGGATTTCACATTATTAAAAAGAATGAAAGCCAGAAAGTGGAGAACTGCATTTTGGACCTTGAGGCAGGAAGGGAGTTACGAAAGTTTGCCTAAATTTGGGCAGAAGGTAAGGGTCAAGCCCTGAGCAGCAGGAACAGGAACTGAACTAGGAAGTTTCCCAATATAGAAAAATAGTGATGGCAAGGAGCTAAAGAGATGGCAGGAATGACAACTCAAAAGGCAAAGTTAGCTGAATCACTAAACACTAGTAGAAACTTCTTTCCAGATCTAGACACCTTTATATTGCAGGCCGAAAAGAGAAAGAGAAGGGGGTGCGGTGTGGGGAAACACACACGCTCACACACACAAAACACACACGCTCTCACACACACACACACATACACACACAGGCAGTAAGAGAAAGAAAGAGAGAGGATCTCTGTTCCAATCTACATTTCCCCCTCTCTCAGAAAATCTCCCCAAAGTTATATGTGTAAGCATATAGGGAATTAAATGCATTGGTTCTGATAGACTATTGCTTTTTGTTTTAACTACTCTCTCAAAGTTAATTCACAGAGGAACAGTGCTGGGTATAATAAGTGCTTAAAGCACATATATTAAATTGCATTTATAGCCCATGAGGGCTGGTCCTTGGTCTGACCATTATTAGTTCCACCAGTGATTTTGATATTAAAATTTAGCACCTTCTCATTAAATTCTCTAAGAACATCAATATTGTGACATAGCAGCTACCTTGGAGAATAGTTTTAAAACTCAATTTGACCATGACAAATTGTGGAAGCAAGCACAAACAAATCAGATAAAGTCTGAAAAGGCAGAAGTATGCTCTAATTTTCTTACAGAAGCCCATTTGCTTAAAAATAGTTTATTGTTATGCACAGTCTTTCCTTGATTTGTTAATGTACACCGGATGGAGATAAATAGTAGACTCTATTACTGGCTTCTAGTAAACTAGTATCATCAGTGGAACTGTATTTTTTTCTTTCTAAATGATTTTATGGAGTTGCTTGTTAATTAAAAGGGAAACTTTATAAAAGCACCAATTTCAAATTTCCCAAAATGAGAAACACCTTTCTGTTTTCAGACTGCTGATGTGATCTTTTAGAATGCTATGAATAGGTGTTTTACTTTTTAGTTGAAATTGCACAAAATGCTAATATGTATGATTCAAATTAAAATGGATGGTACAACAACTAAGTTTCAGTCTTTAGAAATGACTTTTCACTCATTTTTTAATGAATGCTAAATTAAGTTAATATATATTAGGTCATAAGTGATATTTTGGTGAATCCCTCATGAAGACAAAACAGTCATATCACCACTGTTGAGAGAGAAGCTTCCAGAATGTTTATCCTAGGGATCAATCTATTTGAAATGTGTGAGAAAGTCTGAATAAAGTGATTATAGTCCTTAGTTGGGTATGTAGGCAAAAGTTTAGGGACCAGGTAGAAGGACAAAGTTATTTAACCAAAGTTTTGCAAGAAAAGGTTTTTGTTCCAATTAATCACTATTCCGTGGGGCTGGAGAGATCATACAGCATGTAAGGTGCTTGCTTGCCTTGTATGTGGCCAGCCCTGTGGCCAGTCCAGGTTTGATCTCCCATATTCCAGATGGTTCCCAGAGGTGACCAGGAGTGACTCCGGAGTGCAGAACAAGGAATAACCCTTGAGTACTACTGGGTGTGGCCCCCAAACAACAATCAAAAAAACCCCAATTGATTACTATTTCAATTATTAGGGTAAAGAAGTTGAAAAAGTGGGTCATTATTTATTCTTGTCTAAATCAAATTAGGATGGGGTCCTTTTTCAATCAAATATTTCCAAGAACACCAACAAATGACCATTTCTTAACCTGCAACGCTTTACACAAACATAAGGTACAGTTAAAATTTTTTGCCATCAATACTTCCAAGACTATATCTTTGATAATACTATTCTTTTCAAATACTGCTACTTTAAATATGAAATAAATGTTGACAAAAGTAAGCCCTGATAATTTTCTACCTGTATAAATAATCTGGGAAACTTTTAAAATTAAAAAATATGTGCATTTATTTACATTTTATAAAATAGTGGCATACAAGTAAGTGAAGTTATTATTTATCAAAAGATTTATATGTCTTAAAAGTTGTCAATATACTGAGGTGAAAATATTTTATTCTGTGACTTTTCTCAAATATAGCATGCATGAAATGGAGAGGACTTCATGATTTACAGCTCAATTTTCCTCCCATCATTATTAGAAATCTGCAAGATATGCAATTTAAAGTGAATGCATAAATTGGTTCTTCTTTTCCTTTTTCCCAGTGCACCCTTATACTGCTTCCTACCAGTTGCTTGACAGAGAATAACAAAAATCCTCTTTTGTTGAATAAGTTTGCAGGCAAAGTTATTAAAATGTAATTTAAATGGCTTTCTTTTTTCAGAAAAATAATTGACAGTATCTTTCAAATAGCAAGCTATAATTTAGAAATACTTATAATTTATTCCTCAACACTTATCTAATTTTGCTGAGGAACTTTACCAGTGACCATGGATATTTGTTGGCATGTGTAACAAAAACCAAGCAAAGGGTTTGGAGAATCAGTTTGACTTTAGCAAAATGTTCTTGGGTAGCTTTCTCTCTCTTCTGGAAGAGTTCACTAACAGATGGCAACTTGTCATTGTTAATGGAGTGTTATCCTAAAAAACTTCAAGGATCCATGCAGAGTGTGACACTCTTCCCCTCCTCTTTTCAAGCCACCTCACAGAAATAGCCAATAATGACCTCTTTCTTTTCACAGATGATTCCACCTTATGTCGGCAGATTCCTTCCAAGCTACATCGGAGCTACTCTCATCCATATTTGACAAAAGACTTTTTGTTGTTTGACAACTAACCTTGGAAATAAGTATTAGCAAAATTGTGATATAGCAGAAAAGGTGTTTTGACTCAAAGATTAGTTCTGAGTTCTAGAGTTGACTCTTTTGTCCTTGACCAGATAACTTCTAGAACTGAAATTCTATTGTTCTTATTAAACCCAAAAAGAGATTCAGAGAAAGATTCTTTTCAATATATTTGTGAAATTCTAAATTCCTTTGATAGAAAATGGTATAAAAACATGTTTGTTAGTCTAATATTAGTGGCCATTTTATATTTGCTGGTTTGCTCTATTCTACTAACAGTCCATTTTTGTGAAAACATCAGCAAATTGACTTCTTAAAGTACGTAATAGACATAAAACAATGAAAATACTTTTTCTTTATGTATTATTTCAGTGGTACATGGACTTAAGAACTCATTCATGACATATTTGTTTCCTTAAATTCATAAGCAATTTAGTACTTCAGAGATGACTGTATAATGATGATAAGTTGCCTATAATATTACTGCAGAATCAAATTCTGATGATATAGAAGAATTAGGAAGGAAAATTTCCCTCTACTCTATGACTATTTTTTGTGCTGGTCAAACAAACAAATGAACATCAGATAGAGTAGCAGGAGAAAGAGCAAATTTAATCCCATATGTATAGAGAGTTTATAGGGCTGTAATTCTAGCATAAATGAGGCAAGAATGCATAGTTTTTTTAATTCCTGTTTTAATAAGTGGGATGGGGACCCAAGGCAATAAGTAAGGAAGAAGGGTCAAACATGATGAAAAGAACGTGAGACAGATAACCAAATAAGATGTTCTAGATCCCTGATGTTGCCATAAAATTATAGTCCCATACTATTTCTATAAATGCTTAAGCTTTTCTTGAAATCTTTAGTGTATGGACTGACTTTTGCACACATGTTTTAAGAGGCTACTCTGGACATCTAAGAGACACTTCTACCTTAATCTGAGTCCTGGTGCTAAGCTTTGTTCATTTATTAGATCAGAATTATATTTTTATATTATTAACAGTAATATAACATCATACCTACTGCTTGCATGATATCTATATTTTATATTTTTCCTATGAAATTCTTGAAGAGTTACATAAATATTGATGCAATATTTTAAAATAAAGATGTTTCTGAGATCATAAAATTAATTATTGCTAAATAAGAAATAATAATTAGAATTAGGCAAATAGATTTATCCTCCTCCTTTAGTATTCTAAGTCCCACTCAAGCATTTATACAGAAACTACATAGAAGAAAATTATACTGGACAGCAAATGTCTATTAAAAAATTAGAAGATAATGATTTGAAAAGAAATATTTTTACTTAATTTTGCTCATTTGTTTTTTACATATATTATTTCTTCTTTCATGCTATTTTGCTTTCTTCCTTTTACTTTCTATAGTTTTAATCATTTATAAAAAATATTCTTTTAATTTGGGAGGCCATGCCTGGTGGTGGATTATCAGGGGATTCTTCAGACTTTTTTTACAGTCAGTGGCACTCTTGGTGGTGTTTGAATCAAATCTATCTATCAAATCAAATCTTGGATCAAATCTTCCACATGCAAGCATAAATTCAATCTGTTGGGCTCTTTCTGGCCCCCTCTAATTTTTCATTTTATATAGTCTTTTTGTTTGTTTGTTTTTGTGTGTGTGTCACACCTGGCGATGCACAGGGGTTACTCCTGGCTCTGCACTCAGGAATTACTCCTGGTAATGTTCAGGGGACCATATTGGATGCTGGGAATCAAACCCATGTAGGCCGAATGCAAGGCAAATGCCCTACCCGCTGTGCTATCGCTCCAGCCCTGTTTTTGATATAGTCTTATCTACCTTCATCTTATCTTCTTTCTTCCATCCTTACTATTATTGTCTTCTATTTCTCATCATTCACTAAGTAATTACCTTCCACAATTTTATTTTATATTGTACTATAGATAATTAAATATAATGCACCTGCAAGATTTCTTATTCAGTGAATCTACCAACTGCACATAGTGTTCAACTTTCTTTGTAAATAATTAATACTACTTTTGCTGATTTTCATTTATTTATTAGGAAATACTAGTGGTGGGGCCGAGCGATAGTATGGCATATAGGACATTTGTCTTGCATGGGGTAGACCAGTTGAGAAATAACTGATACCAATGCAGTTTTAAAGTAAAATAAAATATTAGTATCATTTAAATATGATGTCCTAAAATTATTTTCTGGGATAAAAATAATCTCTTAGGGCAGAACATTTATTTTTAGATAACACTCTACACAAATATTGAGTTACTCTAAAAGACTTTATGTGTTAATAAATGTGGTAGATGGCAATTATAATTTATTTCATATATTATGCTTCCAATAATTAAAGAGAGTGGGAATTACGAGATCTAGTTTTCTTCTAGCAATATGTAAGAATGCACAAAATATCCCTGTGCTCTTTGAAGTCTCTCTATCTGTCCAAAGAATACAAGGAGCTCATACACATAAGCCGTTTTAAGCCAATGATTTCAAAAAAAAATAAAATATTCATTTTGAGGCTGTAAACAACTTCATTCTACAGATGGATTGATTATTATCCTTAATAAATCATAAGCTCAAGGTCTGGTAAACCAGAACGAGACCCATGAACATTCATTTAAACCATTCCTCATAGGCCAATAACTGCAGTGTAGCTTCAAAGTAGGAGGAGAATAAAGAACACATGTGATATTTTTAGAGCAGTATGCAGTATTATACAGTTATTTTTATGCTGGTTATACGCAAGAAAAACTCCAGAATAATATTAGGCAAAGCCAAAATTAATTTTTTTAACTTAAACAAATTTTATTAAAATTCATGACCTTTCAAAGATATCTGCTATGTACGGTTTTGAATATTGAATCCCTTCCCTCACTGCATTTATTACATTATATATTATATATTACCTAACTTAGTGAAAAATTCATTTTTAGAGATGATTGAATTATAAAGATTAATTCAATGGAGTGCAAACCATGAAACTTGGCATCCCAAAGGCTAGAATGCAAAATTTATAGCTATGGGTAGTGCTATGTAATGCACGTGAATCTAGCAAATTGTGATGGTGCCCAAACCAGACCACCCCAAGTTTCTCAGAGATTGTTTCCTGAAGATCTAACATTCTGGCAGCAGATTATTTTCAAATGAAAACAAAGAAAATCTTGGAGGCTAAGGAGTCACTTCCTACCTATCTGTCCTTTTCCTAAGGAAAGAGGCAATCCTTTATCCCCTTTAACTCAAAGTATGTAATGGTGGGTGGGTGTGGATCGATAGTATAGGGGAAAAGGTTTTGCCTTTCATAATAGCCCACCGAGTTCCATTACCCCACCCTACCCCCCCCGAAGATATGGTCCCCTGAGCACCATCAGGAGTAATGCCTGAATACAGAGCTGGGAACCCCCAAAGATCTCTGATGTGGGCCCAAAAGGTCAAAAAACATAATGTGATGTGGTCATATGATGTAGAGGGTATTATGTAGGTGTAGATTTATCTGCTAAGAGTATCCTTTCTAGCTGAGACTGTAATCTTACATGAAGAGCCAACACGAAGTTATTTCTTCCCAATTATATGGTCCTGTCCTCTCTTGCTTTAATAAACCCCTTTATCATTCCTGTATTTGGGATTAAGCACAAATTCAATGAACCCTCTCAGCCTAAGAGAGGAAGGCACCTTCACAATCATTGCAAAACCCACCCTGTGGGTTTAGAAATGAAAATCAAAGAGACCTGCAAACCTGAAGACAGATGAAAATCAAACTGTCAACAAACCAGTGTAAAACCTGAGACTGGGGAATGCTTCTCCAAACTCCTACAACCTCAAGGTCATGCTAGGGGCAAAATGGGCACTCCTACCAGTGGAGAATGTTGAGCTTCTAAAAACATCTGTACTTAAGACTCTGGCATATCAGGTTCTTATTATCAAAACCCTTATTTTATGTGGGCAAGACAGTGCTCGAAATTTATGGGAATTGCAAATCCCTGTACTCCACATTTTCTCTTTCATCTTTGGTATGTGACTAAACAAAATAAAGCTATAGATAGCTTCAAACAATAACCCCTTATGTTGGATTATAAAACCGAGGTTACCAAGTAGTGGTGGCAAGGGATAGGTCGAAATGAAGATGTGGCTTCCTTTTTTCTAACAGCTGCATAGTATTCCATTGTATAGATGTACCAAAGTTTCCTCAACCAGTCATCCGTTTTGGGGCATTCGGGTTTTTTCCAGATTCTGGCTATTGTAAACAGTGCTGCGATGAAAATACATGTGCAGATGTTGTTTCGATTGTACTTTTTTGCCTCTCTGGGATATATTCCCAGCAGTGGTATTGCTGGGTCAAATGGGAATTCAATATCTAATTTTTTGAGAATCGTCCAAATTGTTTTCCAGAAGGGCTGAACCAGTCGGCATTCCCACCAGCAGTGAAGAAGGGTCCCTTTCTCCCCACATCCTCTCCAATAGCGGTTGCTTTTGTTCTTTTGGATGTGTGCTAATCTCTGTGGTGTGAGGTGGTATCTCATGGTTGTTTTGTTCTGCATCTCTCTGATGATTAGTGATGCAGAGCACTTTTTCATGTGCCTTTAGGCCATTCGTATTTCTTCCTTGGTAAAGTTTCTGTTCATTTCTTCGCCCCATTTTTTGATGGGGTTGGATGTTTTCTTCTTGTAGAGTTCAACCAGTGCTTTATATACCATTGATATCAACCCCTTATCTGATGGATATTGTGTAAATATCCTTTCCCATTCTGTGGATAGTCTTTGGATTCTGGTCACTGTATCTCTTGCGGTGCAGAAGCTTTTTAGTTTAATGTAGTCCCATTTGTTGATCTCTGTTTTTACTAGATTGCTTAGTTCCGTGTCACCTTTGAAGATACGTTTATCTTCAATATCGTGGAGGGTTTTGCCGACCTTGTCTTCAATGTACCTTATGGTTTGTGGTCTAACGTTGCGGTCTTTAATCCATTTTGATCTGACTTTTGTGCATGGTGTCAGGTCAAGGTCTAAACCCATTTTTTTGCAGCTGTTAGAAAAAAGGAAGTCAAGAATTTTGTAGTTAAGTGGATGGGCATGAAAAGTTTCATGCTGAGTGAAATGAGTCAGAAAGAGAGAGACAGACATAGAAAGACTGCACTCATCTATGGTATATAGAATATCAGAGTGGGAGACTAATACCCAAGAACTGTAGAAATTAGTACCAGGAGGTTGACCCCATGGCTTCGAGGCTGGCCTCACGTTCCGGGAAAAGGGCAACTCAGAGAAGTGATCACCAACTACATTGTAGTCGAAGGCCATGTGGGGGAAGGGAGTTGCGGGCTGAATGAGGGCTAGAGACTGAGCACAGCGGCCACTCAACACCTTTATTGCAAACCACAACAGCTAATTAGAGAGAGAGAACAGAAGGGAATGCCCTGCCACAGTGGCAGGGTGGGTTGTGGGGGAGATGGGATTGGGGAGGGTGGGAGGGACGCTGGGTTTACGGGTGGTGGAGAATGGGCACTGTTGAAGGAATGGGTTCCCGAACTTTGTATGAGGGAAGTATAAGCACAAAAGTGTATAAATCTGTAACTGTACCCTCACGGTGATTCTCTAATTAAAAATAAATAAATTATTAAAAAATATATATAACTATTAAGTACGCTGTATAAATATTAATTAAAATATAAATATTTGTTCATACCTAAAAAAAAAAAAGAAATGAAAATGTGGTATAGAAGCAGCATAAAACGGTGGTTGAGAGTGTGAATGCTTTTTGGTGGTGACTGTGTGTATCAACACCAAAAACATTATCACTCTTGCAACCATATGTTACCTATAATATGTATAAGAAAGTTATAAATATTAAATAAAATTTTCATGTGATCCAATGATTCCACTTGTAGGTATCTAACTCAAGAACAAAATCACTAAATTGAAAATATTTGTGCACCTGCATAGTACTATTTGTAATAGTCAAGATTAGGAACAGCCCAAACATTCAGCAACACATGAGTGCATAAAGAAATTGTGTTATATATGCATGATGAAACATTACTCAGCTATAATAAAAGATGGAAATTTGCCTTTTACCTAAACATGGGTGGAACTAAAATCTATCATGTAAAGCAAAACAAACTAGAAATAAGACTGAGCTCAATTTTTTTGCATGTAACTGCCCAGCTTTCACATCACCACTTATTGAAGAGGCTTCCCTTGCCCTGCTTTCACATTTCTTGCTCCTTTATTAAAGAATAAGTGATTATCTCTTTGAGGGTCAGTGTCAGGATATTCAACTCTATTTCAATGGTCTGCAGGTCTGTCTTTATTCCAATTCTGTTTTGGTGCTGTCTTAATTACTACTGCTTTGTTGTAGTAATTGTGATTAGAGTACCTCTCAATACCTGTATTGGAAACCATAGTGCCCAAAAGTAGGGAGAGGGAGAGCGACAGGGAGAGAGAGAGAGAGAGAGAGAGAGAGAGAGAGAGAGAGAGAGAGAGAGAGAGAGAGAGAGAGAAAAGAAAAGCGCCTGCCATATAGGCAGACTGGAAGAGGGGTAGTGGGTGGCTGCAAGGATACTGAGGGACATAGTGGTAGGAAATGTACACTGTAGGAAGGATGGGTGATGGGGCATTGTATCACTGAAAGCCAAACATAAACAGTTTTGTAACTGTGTCTCGCTGAGATTCAAAAAGCAGCAGCAAAAAAATATCAGAGGAAGGACAGGTGTGATGAGATCACACTCATAGTTGATGTATTTTTTTTAAGGGAAAAGAATAGTGCCCAGTGAAAAGAAAATTCTCAAATTTTGAGCAAAGTAATGACGTTATATAGTAGGGATTGAGGGTTGGAGAGGGATGGGGAGATGTGCAATGACAGAAGAACAGAATAGTGTTTTGGCACTTTGGTGGTGGTGGTTAAGGAATTTCTTAATTCCAAAGCATAAAAATTAATATTATAAAAAATTTTGTTATTATCATGATAACAAAATTAAATTTATAAATTATTATCTGTAAAAGCCAAACATAAAAATTGGAAAGGGACACAGACACCACATAAATATTTAGCATCTTCACCATATTGTTTTGAAAGGCATAAGAAACAACATAATATAAACAAACATAAATTAATAAAATATAGTAAAATGATTAGGGAGTGAGTTACATATTCATTATTTTTGTTCTTAAATTTAATTAATTTTATTAAATTAATAGACATATAAGATTCATGTTTAATAATGGTTGTGTTTAACCCCTAAAGAGCAAAATTATTGAAAAATATATCAACTACCATAGTTTCTGACTCATCTAGACCTTTGAGAGATACAATAGTATCAAGCTGAAAAAACAAAATAAGCAGAAGTTTTTGTTTTTTTTTTTAAGTGACAAGTATGATTCACATGAAAATTGCAATTGTTCAATGATGTGGCATTGTCCTGCTAAATAGAAATGGCATCCTGATGAAAATTTTTTCTGATTATCATTCTAGTTCTGGATAAGGACTTCAGTTTATGAATTTTCAGGTAATTTAAAGAGTATTAAAAGATGCTTTTATTTTAGGATTTCAATATATTTCAGACACAGGTCAAAGTGGAGTATCCTGTGGAGGCCATTTTAAACACATTCAACTACATAAATTTTGCAAACAAATTTTAGACAAGTTTAAACAAAGTTATGTCTTTGTTTTGTTTTTTTTTAAGTTAACCAGAAATAAAATTTCCTAGAATGGATAGATATTACAGAAGGTAAGGTGCTTGCTTTTCATTTGGTCAATCCAGTTTCAATAACCAGCATCCTGTCTACTTTCCATAGCACTGTTAAAAATGATCACTGTGTGCAGAGCCAGAAGTACGCCCTAAGTATAGCCAGGTGTAGATCAAAAACAGACAAAAAGTTTAAAAATTGAAGTAAAAATTACAAAAAACTGCAATTGTATCAAATTTTAATATATAGATATCATTTTGTACTATCTAAAAATTGCTCTTGATTTAAATTAAATTTCACTGAAATTGCAAACATAGACAACTGTCTCATAGGAAAACTGTTATATATTAAAAAAATTATTGTTAAATACTGTATGATTCACACAAAATCACATAGATTGATGAAACCTTGAGAAGATATCAGTTTTACCCTAGCCAATGTAGTCAGTGTTCTATGAAATATCAGAAATTATTATTTATGGACTACTGTCACAGATTATTCATGGTTTTAATAATAGCTTCCAATTTGCGACTAAGCATATTGAGAAAGATTAAAATATTTTGATCAACTGACTCTAATATAACAAAGTACCTTTGTAAGATAGTCTTAGAGCAGATTTGCCAGCAAATAAATGGACTGGAGCGATAGCACAGTGGGGTGGGAAGGCATTTGCCTTGCACGTGGCCGACCTGAGTTCAATTTTTCCATCCCTCTTGGAGAGCCTGGAAAGCTACCAAGAGTATACAGCCTGCACAGCAGAGCCTGGCAAGCTACCTGTGTTGTATTCGATATGCCAAAAACAGTAACAACAACTCTCACAATGGAGACGTTTCTGGTGCCCACTTGAGCAAATCTATGAACAATGGGATGGCAGTGCTACAGTGCAGTGCTACCAGGTAAATATCTGCCAGTCCTTTCTTCCTTGTCATTGGATAGTGAAGGTAAAGCTGATCCCAGAGCTTAGACATATTATAAAGATAATAAAGAGAACACATTTTAATCTCTCACCCTTGATTTCAAAATTGGTCAGTAACTAGCATCAAATTGTCAGAATCACAAAATCTCCAACTTTAAGACACCTACTGAATTAGCATTTATATCCATCAGAATAACCACAGTATTTTAATTCAAATTAAGTTTTAAAAGGCACTGATGCAGATGCAGACATTATCAATAGAGCCAGTCAGTTCAGAACCTGGTCCCTGATTTAGAACCTACCAGGATCACTGTCACTATCACTGTCATCCCCTTACTCATCGATTTGCTCGAGTGGGGACCAGTAACATCTCCATCGTGAGACTTGTTACTGTTTTTGTCATATTGAATACACCATGAGTAGCTATCAGGATACCTGATATTATTACTTGTAAATAATTACTTGTAAATAATTTTAAATTGATAAAAATGAAGATTAGTAAATATATTATAGTCACTAGTACTAAGCAGATATCACTGCTTTTATATATCAATTGCTTAAAAAATCCTAGATTCATGCATTTGAGAACATTTACAGCAAATAATTTTTCCTACATATGGAAATTATTCCATATATGTTAGAAGATAATTCTAAGCAGATATTTTCATGGTGTAAAAATACCTATGCAATTCTTTTTCTTTCTTTGTCTATATGGCCAGTACATTGAAAGAGAAAGATTATAATTATTAGTCATGCTCTGAGCATAATTTGACCACTAAAGATGTCAATTATGCTCTTAAAAGTTGTTTTCTTAATTTATAATTAATAGACAACAAATCCCAGTGTAAAATAAATGTACAGATACTTTATATTATTATACTAGAGTTTAAAATTAAAATTATAGTTTTCCTTAAATTTGACTCAAATTAAAAATTATTCCATTGAAACCATACATTTAAATTGTTTGTTTACATCTTAGGTTTTATAAAATGAAAGTATAAATCTTGTTTTAATGTACCAATATATAAATAGATAAAATATAATAAATAGAATTACTGTCAGTACTGTATATTTTATGATTATGAGACTTTTTAAGCTCATATTTGTTTTGATTTTAGGTGGTTAAGTATTAGAGATGATATTCAATTACTACCTTTGAATCTACAGGGTCAATGTTGAATCAGTAACTCTAAAGAACAAAGTATATACATCAATATTCTTATATCAGTATTTATCAGTACTTATCATACACAAATTTTTCCTATAGTGATTATGCAAGTGTATCCTTACATTTAGATATTATATATTGATATTTCATCATTGCGTATTAATATAATTATCATTTTTGAAAATGATGAGTTATTGTAGCACTGTAGCACTGTCCTCCTGTTTATCGATTTGTTTGAGTGGGCATCAGTAACATCTCCATTGTGAGACTTGTTTCTGCTTTTAGCATATAAAATATGCCATGAGGAGCTTGCCAGGCTCTGCTGTGCAGGCGGATACTCTCAGTAGCTTGAAGGGGTTTTTGAGAGGGACAGAGGAATCAAACCCGGGTCAGCCATGTGCAAGGCAAACGACCTACCTGCTGTGCTATAATGTCCCTAACTACTCATTATTTTTAAAATACGTAATTCTAGAATTTTTGATTTGAAAAACAGTATTATAAAGAGGATTCTTTATTAATTTATTTGGTAATTTATTTACTTTATTGGTTAAAAGCCACATGAATTTCTTGAAATTTCATTATCTATTATCATCTATGATATAATGATCACATATCTAAGTCATCTCCTTATACAATATTTTAGATAACTGCTTAGAAGACTAGAAATCAAAAACATGGTTTCTAATACTAAGTATCAATGGAAAGTCAAAACTGCAGATTAATTGTGCTGGATCTATAATATTAGGAACTATTGATAAATTTATAATATTTTAGATAAGGTGAATATTTGTCTGAAATGAAATTTCATAAGTTTTATATGAGATATCTTACGAGCATACTTGTAAGATATCATTGGTTTGTCCTTTATCCCTTGCCACAAAGAGTTTAGGTTTATCTGGTAATAATCTCTAAACATTTAAGACAACATTGGTTTGTCTTGTTCCCTTTGGCACAGAAAGCTTCGGTTTAACACAGTGCTCCCGAGACACTTTCATTCCACTGTGTTCATCTGTAAACTCCTCTCCATGCTTTCTTCCCCAGCCGGTCTATCACCTTTTCCCCCTAATCAGACTCTGTTAACTTGTAAGGTCAGATTCCTCAGAAATCTATGATTTTATATATATGATTGAAACATTGCCTTTCTTCTCTCCTTATGTCTTTTGAATAATTTACTTCAAAGTAATGCCATTTTTGTATAGACACAGGAAGACAATCAATATTGTGCTTTATAACTTGGGATTTAATTGGTTTTGAATATTATTCCCTACCAGGCATCTGCTTTCTTGACTTAAGCCTCAGTTGCCCTTAGTTCCTAGAACCCCAAAGCAGTGTCCCGACGTGGGACTGAAAGGACCCAGGGCAAGCTGTGAGCTTCCCTGGCATTGGTATAGGAAAGACTAAAGTGCCAAGATTCTAAACTATAAGTTAAGAGCTTGATCATGGACAAATGCTATCATGATCCAAAAGCAACAATGAGACTAGGACCCTGCTAGTGATAGGAAAGACAAATCTGGCCTGAGCACTGTAGTCTGAGATCGAGATGGCCCCAGGAGAGCAATTCTATAAGCTTAATGTATCTGTTACTGTATCCATATAAAATTATTAATATTATGAATGTTTATATGTTTGTTGGACTAAGGGGAGGAAAAACACATCCATATTTAGCTTAGGACAGTTGTCTTGCTGGATAAGAATCTGTCCTGGAAGCAGCATCCCCGGAGGAAAAGAATTGTGACCACACTTATGTGTAAGTCCCAACCCCGCATGCTGGGGGATTTAACTAGGCTCTAAGAGTGGGCTGGGTGTGCCAGATCAGGGGAATCCGGATCCAGATTCAGATCCAGAGCAAGAACGAGAATGAGGTAGTATGGGTGAGGAAGAAGCAGGAGGAGAATCATAGGAGAACGGAGACACGAATGGAATAAACTGCAACTGAGACCAACTAGCCTGGCTCCTGTTCCTTCCTTCGCTGCCCATAGTCATTGACCACCCCGGGGTGGGGGAAACAGCGTGGGAGAGAGATAGAGCGCTGCTGCCCCTTTTTATGTGTGTGTTTACACACATACTAAATATTCTTAGTTAATAAAAATTAATAATAGCCTTACTTTTATCATAAACAAGAGGTCTAAAGTCTTATATTTGTATAAACTTGAAATGTTAGAACTGCACAACACATGACTGTGTAGAGTGCTTCTCTTATTGTTTCTGCACAAGAAACAGTCATGCTGCTTTGCTATATCAATTCGGTATAAACTAATGTTCGAAGAAGCTCAGCGGGCTGCTCATAGAATAACTGAAAAGGGAAGATTTATTTAAGTTTACTTTTTTAATGGGGATCATTATTGTATTCCACGGAAACTTCTTCCATTCCATAAAAGTATAGGGAAATAAGTATTCATCACTAACTTTACATTTACGATCTCTGTTTATAGTCCTAGTCTATGTTTTCCTTCCTCTTGGGCAACAGAAAGAAGATTGAGATTAAATGACTGGAGGAGTTGGGGCAGTCTTTCAGAGAAAGTGGGGGTGAAAAAGGGCATAGACAGAAACTGTAGAAGTTTTCTAGAATAAAGGAGGATTCTCCCATGGATGTTCTGACTTCACATCCTTGCCCTTCTATTCATATATGTGTTGTTTTCTGTAAAGCACAACTCGGAATATTCTCAGCGCTATTTCACTCACCTGTGTTAAAATATGGCACCTATTAAAGAACAACAAACAACAAAACTGAGTTTATTTTAAAGATAGATTAGGTTTTCTTAAGTGATTTTTTTTAAATCAGTGGCATCCAGTCTAGCAAGTAAAAAAACAAAGAGCTGTTCAAAAAGAAAATAAAAAGAGGGTAAGACAAGGGAAGAGAGACATATGTTAGTATAAATTAACCTGTACACGGACAGGTAAAAAAGAGCTGGGGGCAGATTATACCACTTTATTTTGAGGAATGGAAACATTGATATGATTGGTACAGGACAGAAAGTACTACAAAAAACCTTGAAGCTAAAACCTTGTTGTAGCTAACAAAAGCTTGAAATCACAGTTAACGTAGGCATTAAGCTTTGGTGGGATTAGCACAAGTACCTCCAATTTGGTCTTATGATTTTCTTCTTAATGCTAGCACAGAAATATGAGGGGAACATTGTAATAATTGAAAATCACAAAATATTAATATTTTATACAATTTTAGCTGCTATATTATTCACATTATCTATTATTTATAATGTCTTATAAAAATAGAATAAGACTATAACCAAGTATTCAATCCTCAGACTTATCTTTTTTATATTCATTCTCTCCCAAAGATCTCCTCTCCAAACATTACATACTGTTAATTTCTAAAAATGTATCTAGCATCCCATGTAATATAAGTAAAATTCTGTTTTATTATTATATTTTTAGCCTTTCACCCACCTGATACATACGCCTTATCTCTTATTATTGCTTATTCCTGTTCACTCTCTTTATACCATGTTGTTTCTTGAATAATCTAAGTACCTTCCTGCCCATTTCAAGTACTGCTATTCAAATAGCCATGTGATTTTTCCCTCACTTTGAATTTCTTTTTATTCATCACTCTTTCATAGATTTCCTTGGAAAATACACATAAAATTCTTTCTACTGTAACTCTCTGTAAACATAAACCTACCTATTTTTTCTTCATTACACAGATCTCCATCTAGCTAGCATAATAGTATTGATTGTTTTACTTGGTTAGAGTTTTCTCTTTTCTCATTAGAATAACGATCACAAAAGCAGAGATTATGTCCTCCTTGTCCCAGTTGCAGAACTTATTATAGTAAGTAGTTAATAATTATTCATTGAATGAACTATTGCCAGAAAAACATCATATACTGCCAACAATTGTTACTGAACTAGTAAGAGTTGTTCACCTACTTTTAGGATATCAATCAGAATATATAGATATTTATAAGGTCTCTTAAATCTCACTATTTGCTTATTTTTATTAGTTGGGGGGTACTACTGGTTATGCCTTCAGAAATAACTTCTGGAGAGGCTTGGGGACCATATAGGGTGCTGAGGATCAACTTGGATCAGCTGCTTGCAAAGGAAGCACCTTACCTATTTTGCTATCTCACCTGCCCCTTGACTCCCAATATTTTTATCTGTAAATCATATCTAAGGATGTCGATGGACTCAAAGGTTTTACGGTGTCCTCCTCATTCAGTTCTATTTACCTATATTTTAAATATAGCCTGCTACAAGGATTACCCACTTTTATAAAGTTGACAATATCATTTTACTTTTCCATTTTGCTTTGTTTTTGTGCCTCACCAGTGATGCTCAGGGATTAGTCCAGGGTGGAATTTGGAGATCAAATGGGATACAAAGATTGAGTTTGTGTTTGCTGTGTGCAAGGTAAATGTGCTGTGTGCACCCCTTGCCTGCTATACTATTGCTTCAGCCCCTGCCACATTTAACAAATGTATATGTATGTATATATTTATTATGTATATGATTAAAAATATATATATGTTGGTCTTTTTTGTTAAGTGAAAATTGCTTAGAAAGATGTGAGAGGAGAGGAAGAGGGAAAATATGTTTAATAGAAAATGCAAGATTCTCCAGGGCAAAAAGCAGTAAGCAGAGAAACAGAGACAAACAAGTGAGCTGGCATTTAGGAAGAACATTGGCTTGAGGACCCACTGCCACTTTACTTTTAAGAAAAGCTTCATTATGGAGTGGGAAGATAGCTCAATGGGCTGCAACAAATGACTGGTTCATAGATGTCCCAGTTTTAATCTCCAACAGCAGAGAGTCCTCTAAATATTTCAGGGTGTACCTCTTCAGACCTCCAAATACCTCAGAGATCAGCTTTATGGCACCCAGCCCTGCTTGGTCCTATCAGCAGAACATTGCTGTGTCTCAGTATTAAACCTTTGCTCCACTTAGCTTGAATGAGTTTTTCTAACAATGAATCACAAGCCCTGTTGTATTGGTTAGAGCCCCCTTCTCCCACTCAATCTCCCTCCCCACCCTCAAAAAAATCCCTTGCATTAGTACTTGGATTTACTATATGAAAACAAATTTATCCAGAGAGACAAGTCTCTTTTAAAAAGAGACAAAAAAATAGAAAATAGTGTGCAACCTATGTTTCACATTGAGTGGTTCAGAGGCAGAACAGAAGTCTAGAGTAAAAGTGGTACCATCAAATTCCTTTTTCAGAAACTGCTGTATCTTTATCATATCATGCTGGCATCTAAATTTTAGGTTTTATGTGATTGGACTTAGTAGGTTATTTTGGGACCTGAGAATGCTCAATTTTTTGTTCATTTAAATTAATAGCAGTTTCTTCTTTGTTTTATACCATTTCACCATTTGGCTTATAAAGGTTTTCAAAAGAACCTGTACTTGTGTGCTGTGAAGAGTGACCATTTTCAGAATCAAATAGATATGAAAATGGTATCACTATGAATTTATTCCATTTTATCCTTCTACTATATCCCAGGAATAAGAGTCATATTACATCTATTATTTCTCGTCTTGTAAAGCAATCCTGCCAAATTCACATATTTTAACCAGGTTACATAAGACTAAATTTTAATACTTTTCGATAACTTGACCAAGGTAACAAAGGCATTTAGCATTAGTATTTGAAACTGGATTTGTCTCATTCCATACTGTGTATTTGTTTCTACATTCTATCATTTTTCAAATAGACAATATTATGAAAATGAATGACATAGACATGTTAGAATTTTCTCACTTGTAAAATTATATGCATAGATTTATATTGACAAGTAAAGTCATGCACATTAATAATATTTATTTTCTTGAAATCTTTGCCAAATTGAAATATTTAGAGTTAGAAAGACAATCTATTGTTATAGATATAAAAATATTTACTCAGTCACATAGTTGGTCTTTAGCCCAAACCCTTTTAGCATCTTATTCATTTTTTGTTTGTATTTAGACCATTTTCACTGCATTGGGTATCCGCTAGCCCAGATTTACACTTAAAACAAAATAGGTTTCTGTCAGTTTGGAGGAAAGTGAATAAGGTTCACTTCATAGCTAGAGAATTAACTACATCTAATGTAGAAATTGCTTTAAGTCAACCAAGAGTGTTTTACTGGAGGAGAGGGGGACAGAGGGTCTAAGCATACCAGGTAAAGATCATGCATCTGAACCACAGAACCAAGAAACTGAAAGCATGAGATCGAACTCCAACAACAAAACTTGAAAATGTTTCTATGAAAGAGAAAGGGTGGCAGGTGGGGTCATTGATGGAGGCAAGTTGACATTGGACATGGTATAGGTGTTGAAACATTGTATGTCCAAAATTCAACCATTGATAACTTTGCAAATCATGGTGCCTTTAAAAAAATAAGTAAACAAATAAACAAAAATACACCTCACAATTAAATATTGTTTAACCATTAAGAATGAGATGACAGGGTTTCAAATTTATGATACAGCTGGAAAAGTGTTTGCTTTGTAGACAGCCGAACTTGGTTCATCGATCCCTAGCATCCTGTGTGGTTCCCTGAACAACACTAGGAACAATTCCTGAGGGAAGAGCCAGGAGTAACCCCTGAACATCGCTGGGTGTGACCCAAAAAGCAAAACAGTAAAAGAATAAAAATAAAAGAACGATGTGAGAGAGATAAGTGGGGCACGTGCCTTCTATGTGCTGACTTGGGCCCAAGCTCTGGAATTGCAACCAAACTGCTGAGCACCTACAAGAGTGTACCTTCACCACAAAGCCTGAAATTAGTCCTGACAACAACCAGGCATGGTCTACAAACAAACAAAAATGAATAAGATGCTACTAAAAGTTCCTACATGATTGAACTTTCAAATCATGCTAACTGAAGTCAGACACAAAAAGATATATTTTGTGAATCAATTTGTGTGAAATATCCAAAATACAAAAATTCATAGATATGGAGACCACAATATTTGTTGCAAATTGTTGGGAGAAAGTAGAGGGTGGTAAAGAATTGTAGCTTAGTGTGTAATGATCTCCTTATGCTTTGGGGATGATAAGAATATTCTAAAAGTAGGTAGAGGTAATGATATCACTACTTTGACATGATATACTGAAGAATGTTACATAGAACTTGCAAATTGTTGCTTATAATATATACATTTCACTTCACAAAATACCTACAACAAATCACCAGTTATCTTTCAAAAAATTTTTAAATTTATGGAAAGCATAAATTGAATATTGTACGTCCCTTGGAAGATTACTTCAAATATTTCAGGCTCTAAAAAGCACAGAAATAAAATAATGCAGATATGTTTTAAATATGTGAGTAACGTAATAAGTGTAAAATGCCACAGTGTGCCAAAATAGAGTTTTAGAAAGATTTATGATCTTAAGTACTTATATTGTTCTCACAAGAATAAATAGAATAATAAGCCAAAAAAAACAAGTGTTGACATATTTTTGTAGATTGAAGTTTCAGAAAAGTTGGCATTAAAACAAGAGGGACAAAAAGCACAGTTTATGAAAAACCCTATGAGGTATAACTAAGATACAAGAAATGGATAACCATAAGAGATAGAAAGAATTGAAAGAGAGATTGAAAATGCAAATTGAGTAAGTTAATGGTGCAAGTTCCTAAAGGAGGTGAAAGTAGATAGAATGATGAGGAGTTTTAAAAATAAGAAATGACTGATCTCATTCAAAATAGAAAAAAAATGAGCGAGAGAATAACACTTATCCCCAAGTGGTTGAGTTACCAAGAATTTATATTGACCCCAATTGTGTGATTTTTAAAACTCTATAGTTGAATGAAGATGGAAGTCAGAGTAAGAAAGAATCCACCACCAAGCATTGTCTAGGTAGATTAAGAAGGGTGGGGAAAGATATGAAAAAGAATTGTTCTAGTGAACTCACTTCCTGGAGAACATATTGTCTATCAACTTTTTAGAGAATTGATTTAAAGCAGTTTAAAATGGAGTAAGAATAGAGTGATAAGAAGTCTGAGACAGTAGAGCAGATAAGGAGCCTGCCTTAAATGAGGCTCACCCAGGTTCTATCTTGTCTCCAGCACCATCTAGGGGCCCCCAAGCAACAAGTAAAGTGCCCTCAAAAACAGAACCAAGAGTAAGATCTAAACATATCCAGGACTGTTTAAAAATCCAAAACCAGGCAACCAGCAAACAGAAATAGTTTGACTGAAAATAAAAATAAAGAAAAACTAGTAATATAACTGCAATATGAAGTGAAGGAATCAGAATTAGAAGAGATTTAATATTTAATAAACTTTTCTCATGAGAATCTTCATAAAATTAAGTCATGTTGATAGATGCTTACAAATAACAGGGGAATTATACATGAGTGGTTTATTAAAATTATGAAAAAAGTCAAGAAGAAGGAATTAGAGTTTTATTCTGATTCTGACATTGATTCATTAAATAACTGTGTAAATTCTTTTATTAATTAATCTATTTTTGGAGTTTCTTTTGTGCCACATCCACTAGTGATCAGGCCTCTGTGCTTGGGATTGCTCTGGATGCGTCTCTTGGAAACATACATGGTTGCATAGATAGAACCCAGGTGGGACGCATGCAAGGTAAATACTCTACCCACAATACTATCGCTTCAGTTCCTATGCAAATTATTTTATGTAAATTTGTCTCTGTTTTCTTATCAGAGTAAAGTGAACTCAAAGATAAGAAGAGATGTGACAAATGAAAGGGGGTGTATTAGATCAGAATAAGGGGTTTGGAATTCATATTTTGCACTTGGAAATCTCCCATTCAGGATGAAGATGTAAATTAGGTACCCCTAATAGGTGATTAAGCAAACATTATAATTTAATAAATATTTACTGACTTGAAACCAGAATTATAGAAGATGATAAAAGGACATGAATGAAGTAAAATTTGCATCTAAATAAGACCATGTGTGATTAATAATATCTATAAGATTAGTGTTCCCCCAAATTTTCTAAGTGGGCTTCCTTGTCCTACTGATTGGTTCCCCAGTCTCTTGCTGTGGGCACCCAATTTAAGTGATTTTTTTTGTTTTTAATATGTGGCCCTTTTACAATATCCTGGAGGCCCACGGGGAGCCATTTAGCCTGCAGTTGAGAAACAGCAACATAGATGGATGCAAAATTTACATGTGCTGTGGGGAGCAATTTATAAGAATCTATGACAAATTCTAAGGGCATATAGGAGAGTTGACTGGGAAAATTATGTCTAAATGAGTCTAAGGTCATTGATGATTAATAACAATTGAGTTAAATAAGATTTTCAGGCACACTGAGCAAGTTTATGAAAATAAGATCAATAAGAATGGGGAAACAGAGCTGGAAGAGGCAACAACTCAAAATCCATTATAAGAAAATCACTTTTAATCAACTTCTTTACCAGATTGATTCTCTCATTCCCTTTGTAAAATATATCAATTCATGCCCATAATGCAGTAAATACTAGTTACTGATAACTTTCTTATTCAATAGGATTGTCCTGACCATTATTTTTCACAGTTTAATTATGCTTCTTCATTTAGAAAACTGCATTTGTCTCAAATGTGACCTAAATATTTTTAAATGTATGAATGGTTGCTAAAATCATTGCTTTGTTTATTGCTCTTATTTAAATAAAAAATGTTCATATAAGAATTGCTAACATTATAGGAATAATTAAAGTACTTTATGTTTTTATTAGATATATGTAAGACAAGTAGAAGTTAACAAAAAATATAGAATTGAAAATCTGGTATTTTTTTCAAATTTGAAGAATCTGAAATTAGAAATCATAGATGTTTGTCACTGAGGCTTATGCAATTACAAATCAGATTTCAAACCAGTTGATTCACATTTGAAGAAAAGATCATAGCTCCACACTGAAAGACAGATAAAATTTTAAATGTTTTTTTATCACTAAGTAACAACAATGGGCCTCATTCCCCTGACACTGGAAGAGCCCCCAATACAACAGCATTGAGAAGGATGAACAAGGAGAGGCTGATAAAATCTCAGGGCCAATCTAGGCTGCCAAAATGAAGAAGGACTAAAATAACTGTTTGCACTTTCAACACACGTATGCTGACATCAGAAGCATCCATGGAGACCTGATGGTGCAAGCGCGGAAAATCAAGTATGATATCATTGGATTGACTGAGATGAGAAGGCATCAAACACACCACAATTGGTTGGGGTGTAAAGCAGAAGACAACTGACTTCGATTAATATATATATATATATATGTATATATGTATATAGATAGATAGATATAAATATAGATATAGATATAGATATATATGTATACAAGGCTCAACCTGTAACAAAATGTTAGTAAATCTCTTATATAAGGGCTTAACAACTTCAGGATGAGATACAATATTCTTCACCCAATTTTTCCTAAAGAAAAGTTTTTGCTATTGGGACAGGCTTGGGTGGTGACTGGGAAACTTTGAAATATTGATGGTAGGAAGATATAATGGTGGAATGTTTTGTGTTGGAATAATAAATGTAATAAATTATTGTGAAGAACTTTATAAAAATCAGATAAATTTTTTTAAAAGAATGCAGATTTAAAAATATAAACAAAAAAAAAACACCACCAACAAAACAACACACTACTGTCTGCCACTACCTTCATTGTTCTGATTCTTTTTGTGCAAAATGGGTACTGAAATTCTACAGCAGAAAAATCACAAACATCCACAGCCCTGCTAATTTCCCAGAAAATAACTCTAGTGGAAGGGTATATGCCATATAACTTCCAACTTCCAAATCACTATATAGCTCTTCTTGGAGAACCTAATCTGATATCTAACTGCAATGTAGTTCAGACATTTTAACATCTTCAATATAAGATAATATGGCAAAGGGGTTATTTAAGCCTTCAGCATGAGGAACAGAGGCAAATCATGAAAGACATCCATGAGACTGTGTACAGTAGAACTCAAAATAAATTGTAAACTGGAAGTGATAATAAGTGACTTCGTTTTTAACACATTTAGAAGATAAAACTAACAGGAACTGCTGGAGCACTGAATGAATAATAAGAAAGAGAGCATAGTTCATGACAGCTAATATTTTTTTTGAGCCCAAGAAAGTGGAAAACTAGAATTGCTATTCACTGAGATAGGAGAGTTAAAGAAGATATGGACAGGGAGTGAACACGTAGGGAACAAAAGAGTCAACTTTAACTCTAATTTTTGTATTGAGGTAACATTGGTTTGTAACAGCATAGTTACTATATATACTGAATTATATTTCTATTATCTGTATTTATCACATTATAATCAAATGTGATTACCATTTACTGAAAGCCTGTTTGAGAACTTTTAAACATCAAAGACATCAAAACAGTAGATAAAAATATACCTGAGATTCAGTGTGAGTTCATTTGAAGAAAATGAATTTAGAAGATATTTCGTATGTCCTATGGCTTTTTTGAAATTTAATTGCATAAAATAAAATACTTTGATAAGTTAGGATTCAGAATTTAAAAAAAAAATCATTCTCTGTTTTAGCATGAGCAAATTGTTACTGCAACAATGATATATTATTGTGCCTGATGGCGCAAACAGAATCATGTAAATAACATCGAGTGCTACATATGAATGAGTAATATATTCCCTTGTTGGAATGAACCCACATATCTAACAAATTATTAAACATAGCTGAGCTAATACCCCAAACAACATACAAATTATGGATATCAGAAATAATTCAAATTCAGCAAGGGGAATAAAGAGCTGACAAGTCTCTTGGGGAGGGAGATGCAAAGGAAGATGGTATATTGTATCTTTAAAATAAGTTTCACAAAGGAATCGGCCAGAAAGCACAGAAAAAGAACCTGAGATCTAACAATGAATTGCTAAGAAAAGTCGAGCAAAATCACATTGATTTTATGCACATTGTCACGCAATGTTTACTAAAGGCGAGAAGGGTTCTCCAGTGCTGGTGACAGATCAAAAGATTTTTCAGGATCTTAGTAGTCTCATTTTTTGTATGCAACATGTAAAATAATAAAGATTAAAGTAATTTATGGTGGATAGAATGGTTAAAAAGTTCACAGGTCGGCCTGTTGCATTTGCGCTCTGCTGCTTTGATTTCACTGCTGTCTCCCTTCCTTGCCGCATTATTTATTCAATCTGTTTAGTTTGCTTTACAGGCTGTGGCAGCATTCACAGGGTGGACCTATTGAACCAAGCCGTAATAGATGTAATACATCAATACATTTGAGCTGAACAGCTTTAATTAGGCCTTCCCGGTCATTTCATCAATTCAGTTGAGTACCATTGGGATTTGGATAACACCGAGCCTCCTGTTGAGCATGAGAATTACAGCACTCCAGCAGGGCTCCACCAGCCTAGCACAAGGTTAGGCAATCAGCAATAATTCACACAAGGAAGGGCCCTCTGCCCAGCCCATAAACTTACCGTTACAGTAATATCTTTGAAATCTTGAAACCTTTAAACCCAAGTGTCAATTCGGAATGCAAAATGCCTTATAATTCTTCAAACAGACACACAAGTTTCTTTTCTTGCACAACAGAGCAGGAATATACTTAGTTGCATTATATATACATATACAAACATAAATAAATATACATATGATGTATAAATCAAGCTACCATTTCTTTTTTAATTTTTTATTTGAGAATCACTGTGATGTACAGTTACAAACTTATAAACTTTTGCGTTTGCATTTTACTCATACAGTGATTGTTTACCCATCCCTCCACCAGTGCCCATTCACCTCCACCAATGATCCCAGTATCCCTCTCATCTCAACATCAGACAAGATACCATTTCTGTAACAGTTAATTGATAGGCAGAATCTAAGAAAATACAAAAACTATACTCAGTAAGAAAGTTTATGTTTACTGCTTGCATTTCAATAACACACTTGGCTTGTATCTTGCACTGTGCGTGTCACCACATACAGCCAAGAAATAAACCTGGTGTAGAAAATTGATGAAAATGAAAATTAAGTCAGATTCACTCATTAAAGGCTAGAATTTTTTTTACTTAAAAAATTGGCACACCTCCTGATTAATTTTCGCATACAAAATATTTGTAATTGAAACATTGTGAAAAAAAAAACAGAGAAACATTGGTCTATAGAGTTACTCAAAATTCAGGTCACAAACACATCTGCACTTTTAGATAGACATACAAATAGTATTGTTATCATTTTTTTCTATCAAACATATAATGCTAAAATACTGTCTTGTCATGGAGACCAATGAAGATTGAGATCAGAAAATATTTTAGGTGCAGCTTACACATGCAGTCAGAATAGAGAACTGACTGACAGTGCTCTGAGTGCAAACCCACATGATTGCAGTCATTGGACTTTGGACATAAAAAGAATGGGACCAGATAGGAAAGAGAAAATTCCAGTTTCTCAAATGTCAAGGAAAAAGTCAGCAGATAAATTGGAAACAACACATCCTAGAAAAATTAGTAAGAGGTCTTTACCAGATACTCTAAAACTCACCCTTCATCTTCCAACTGGAATCTTTCCCCCCATGATAACACTTCGAGAAGGCTGGCTGTTTTGTAGCAGCATCTGTTAAAACCTGGGAGCTGAGAGTCTATTCATTTTCCAAGAAAATGAGTCAAGTGTTAACCAGGCCAATTTATTATGACTATGGAAATTTTAAATGATCTATGCCTACTGAAATTCTGAAAGGAAAGTAATGTTCCTTTAAAAAAATTAAAATTGTTGGAACAATTTTTGAAAAAAAAAAAGAAAAAAAGATAGTATAAATTAGGACGATAGGTACTTGGAAAAAGAATGAGTGATTTGTTACTTTATAACATTAACCGCATAGCTATGAGATTAAAGGGTTTTGCCATTTACATATAAAAATAATACTACGTATAATGCAGGTTAATTTGAAATGTTCTCTCTCTTACGCTTTAGACAAGAAAACCAAATTACTCTTAATTGTGCCTTGTTTAACTTGACCATTTAAATTAGAGATTCTTTGCTAATCTAGTATCTTTCATAGTTACCACATCATTTTACACAGAACTGTTTTTCTTCTTTGACTCCTTTAACCCATGGAATGGGCTTTAAGTGTGTATTTTATCTTTGAAAATAGTAAAAGTGATGCTATAATTACATTTTTTGAGTCTGTGAATATTTTAATCTGTACAATGTTCAAATCCACAACATTGCTGCACTTTTTGCTGCAGTTTATTGCTAAGAAATATTGCTAGTTCATCTGTTATAAGAGAAAATGATATAACTTGATTATAAAAGAGAATATAAATCTAATAGATACAAATAACATAAAAATAGAAATATTAAGTTGAACTGACAGAATTTATCTACTCCTATATTTAAAAGCTTGATAAGTTTTAATGATCAATTCACAGTATCACTGTTATCCCGTTGCGCTCGTGATTTGCTCGAGCAGGCACCAGTAATGTCTCATTTGTCCCTGTCATGTTCAGGGTCAGGGCAATGAAGCCCATTATTGTTATTGTTTTTGGCATAATGAATATGCCATGGGTACCTTGCCAGGCTCTGCTGTGCAAGATTCTGCATCGCTCTGTTCCGGGAGCATTGCTTTATAGTCTCTGGATCTTGGGCGTTGATGAGATTACATGGCTAAGGGGGCAGTTTATGGGTGTGGCTGCCAAGCTACTGGAAAACAGGGGACCTGGGTGGAGGAGGTCCAGTCCCAACCCAAACTGGCTTGGAGATCTCAGCCACAGGTCCTGCATACCTGGGTTCCTCTGTCAGTTACTTCATGGGTTACATTCGTCCGAGTGTGTGGAGACTGGCCTTGAGCATGGCTGTGGCTGGGTTCTGGAGGTTTTCAGCTTCCGAGGCTCTGCTTGGGATGGAGAGGGAAACTCAACCTGTCCCTCTCCAGGGTGCCCCAGTGAAGACAGCCTGGCAGAGGGGCAGGAGATTTTGCAATGATCAATTGTCAAAATTAAATATCACATTATTTCATTAGGAAGAGGTACATAAAAAATTAAATTGCAAACTGTATTAATCCCTATCATTCACTATGGTAAATTAAATGAGTCTAAAGCAGCATAGAGGTTTCATGTTTTTTAAAATGTACTACAGGGATTTTAAGCCAGGACCATTAAAACATAAATATATTTTAAGCCAAGAGTCCTCTAGCCAATTTATTTTCTCTAGTCTTTTTCAGTTTTTCAACTCTTGCAGGATATCCTAGTATTTTTGTTACCGTGGTTACTTATAAGAAGATTTAAATGTGAACTCAATATCAATAATATGTTCTTTAAATAACTCTTGAAAATCCTTATTTCCAATATAATGAAGACAGAATATAGCTCTCTTTTGTAACTCTTAGTGTATTAGACAAAAAAGAAATGGAATAGTATTTGAAAACTTTAAGTTTTAGTTTTTCAATCCTTGCTCCAGGCTGCTTTCCATAGACTCGGGCCAAGCCTCATGCATGAATGAACATATTTCTGGACCTTGCTACCACGAAGCCATCATAAGACACTCATGAGACATGATAAGATACTACCTACCCATTTCCCATAAAATCATAGGAGAAATATATACATATATATGCATATATATGTATGTATATATATATATATATATATATATATATATATGCATCTCGGAGAGCCTGGCAAGCTACCAAACATTTACCACCCAAACAACAGAGCCTGGCAAGTTCCCCGTGGCATATGCCAAAAACAGTAACAACAACTGGTCTCATTCCCCTGACCCTGAAAGACCCTCCAAATGTTGGGAAAGACGAGTAAGGAGAGGCTGCTGAAATCTCAGTGCTGGGATGAATGAAGGTATTACTGGTGCCCAATGGAGAAAACTGATGAACAACGGGATGACAGTGATGATGACAGTGATGATGGAAAAACAATTTAATGTACAAAAATTGATGTGTTGCCAAAAAACTCTAGAAAGGGACTGGGGTAAGGAAATATTGAAAATAGTTAAAGGCTGAGAGTCAGGGAGATGAATCTAGAGCCTTACATGGCAAGGCCCTGACCTGGACTTCCAGCACCACATAGACTCTACCCAAGCACATCAAGCGTTTCCCAACTGTCCCCGAGTGCTATCAGGGCCAGTACTGGCATACATCCCCACCATATCACTAAAGACCTAAATCATCAAGCCTTTACCACCATCTTAAGCATCTCTAGAAGTGAGCTAGCTCCCTAGCAATCTTAAACATGTTCCTTACTATAGAAGTAAATGGCTGAAGAATTTACATTAAACAAAAATACATGACATAAGTTTTGAGGTTAAAAATTGCCAAATTGCACTAAAGTATGATTTTGCAATCAATACCAGGTAAAATTACAATCAATATAAAATATCAATAAGGAGAAAGATTTTAAGGGTGACAGGAAAAGACTGATTACTACAAAGGATGAATTATCAGAAAAACTTCTATGGCATATGTTTAACATATATAGAAAATAGGAAAAAAAATGAAAGAGTATCTTATACCTGCTTAAAAATAATATCACTTTTAAATGTATGCAACTAAACTCTAAAGATGTAATAAAGATATTTGTGATAAATATTAAGTTTTAAATATTAAATCCTGCATAACATACTAAGCACATATGTCACTCAACTAGACAGACATAGAGTCAGAAAAAGGAGTAAGAGTGAGGAAAACAAATAAAAGAGAGGTCAAACTTAACTACAGTTTCTATCACAAAGAATTGGGTCACATTGTTAGTTACTTTAGGGTATTTTATGAAAATTAACAAAGTAGATGATAGTAGCATTATATTTGGGGGTATGTTTTCAAACTAAGGTAAAAATGGAAATGGAATTGTGTGGTATTTAATGAGAAGGGTAATAAAATACACAATTTGAAATGTTAATAGTGCTGTTCAAATTAGACTACTTTATAGAATATTAAATTTAAATACCTTCTAGACTATTTTGGTACTAACTAAAATAAATAGTTATAGATCTTATTTCCTTCCTATAGCAGATAATTAGAAAAATGGAAAATAACAGTAATAAAACTTGACAAATATAGCAATAATAGTATCAGAATCAAAAAGAAAGTAGAGAAAACAAAAAATAATTAACAATTTTAAGAGAAAAATATTAAACAAATCATTGTCACTGTCATCCTGTTGCTCATTGATTCATTCGAGCAGGCACCAGTAATGTCTCTCATTGTGAGATTTGTTGTTACTGTTTTTGGCATATCGTACATACCACGGGTAAGTTGCCAGGCTTTGCCATGCAGGTTCAATCGTCTCTGTAGCTTGCCGGGCACTCCAAGAGGGGCGGAGGAATCGAACACAGGTCGGCTGCATGAAAGGCAAATGCCCTATTGCTGTGCTATTGCTCTAGCCCAAACATATCAGAAATTAAAATAAAAAATATAATGACTTGAACTACCATTTAAAGCCATTCAGTCACTTACTCCTCACTTCTGTTGTTTCCTTCTCTGTTTATTCCACTATTGTTGATTAGGGATGCTATATCATACTCCATTATTGTGGATTAGGAACTCTACATCAACAGGTGAGAAGACAAGAAAGACTTTCATAGAGTATGGGTAGAAGAACAGTAAAGAAATGATTTGACCATAGTGTAAGCATTTATCTTATGTAGAAAAGTAGCTTTGTTGGCTATCCTTGGGGTTTGATTCTTAACCCTGACGCAGTCCTAAGTTTTGGTTTGCTTAAGTAAATTACTAGTTATTAAAGTCACTATCTACATTGTTCAATTAACTTGAAAGCAACACAAGGCATCCAGAGAGATAAGGTTATAAGATAAGAGATAAGAGAAGATAAGGTGGTAAGGGGTTTGCTGGATCCCCTATATTGATTACTTTTAATCCCCCAGCACAGCCAAATCCAGGAGTAAACCCTAAACATCTTACAGTGTGGCCCCACAACAAAGTGATAATAATAATAATAATAATAATAATAGTTATTATTCATGGCCTCGCAACCTCTTATAGCCTAGTTCTCCCCTCAGAGAACCTGTCAAGGAACTGAGATCATCCTGCCATTATGGCAGAGCCTAGCAAGCTCTCTGTGGCATATTCAGTATGCCAAATACAGTAACAATGATGGGTCTCATTCCCCTTACCCTGAAAGAGCCTCCAATGTGGCACTGCTGGGAAGAATGAGTAAAGAGAGGCTGCTAATATCTCAGGGCTAGGACGAATGGAGATGTTACTGGTGCCCACAAATCAATGATCAACGGGATGACAGTGATAACAGTGATACAGTGCATAATAGAAATAACACTGAAAGTCCTGTGGTGTCCCAGTTCTATCTGTAAGTTTGTAGAACTGGTAGATTCTACTCTGAGGTTTAGTGTTGTAATGTTCATTGCTAGTGAAAACCTGCACTGCTTTCCCAGTATCAGTTATTGAAGATAATAAACATTTTTATATTCATTTTTCATTGAACACCTTTGTTTCCAACTGCATTGGTATTCTTTAAATGTAAATCTTCAAACCATAGACAATAAGAAGAATGTGAAAGTCAAATGTTGATAAGCTTGAGTGCTTTTGTAAGGGTTGTTCCTGGTGATACTGGACCTGCAGCAAGGAGCTTGGGTCTGACAAGCTAAAGCCTGACACGCAGACCATGAGGACCAGAGTAAAAGGTTCTTCTCTCTACCAATGGAGACAGACTCTCATGCTGAAAGTACTATTGGGATACTGTGTTCAGGAAACTATCAACAGTGTTGCAAATCATAAACCTTCAATAAAAATGAGAAAAATATACATAATAGGGGTACATAGAAGTCACCAAGGCTATAAGAGCAATATACAGCGAGACATGTGGTATCAGAGAGCGAACTCAGGGCCTTGCACATGGTAGGAATTTATTCTGGACACTGAGCAACTCTCTGGTACAAGCTCTAAAATTTTAATACTAAATATAAAATTAATATTATGGTATACTATTGTTATTAGAACAATATTCAAGTTAAAGTAAACTCTATTCAGTTATATATACATGCACATACACAAACACACACATATATACATATATATCCAATAACCATAATGAGCCTATTTTGGGGGGCTAGGAATAACAGTACAAACTTAATATAAACTGCTATACAATTGAAAAAGATCACATGATAGATATTTATGGGATGAGATAGGTATCCTATGGTGTTTATGACTTTTTCAAAAGCTGTTTACTTTCTAATACGCAAAGAAACTATTTTGTCTTTTAACTACCACATTATCCTTCAAGAATGGGGCACAGTTCATTCTAAAAAAAAAGTCATAACTTTAAATAATAACAGGAGCTTACAAAAAAAACGAAAGCAAAAGCAAAGCCCCACAATTTAGCTTTTCTGCAAGTGTAACATATGGTCGAATTCATTGGAAATTAAAAGAGAAATATCTGAATTTGGCTGTATGTTATGAGAAATTATACACTATAGTTATTGGCTGACACTATTCACTACTTGTCAGCTCTAATTTATTCTTATAAAGTCACCTTGCCAAATGCTTAGATTCTCATTGTGCCTGCATTTAAGTAATGCACTTCTAACAAAAGGCACTGCAGAACTGCCATCTGATAGATGTTGTTTATGATAGATGCATTCATATAGTATTTCTTTTGCTATTTCATTGCATTCTCTTATTCTGCTTTTCTATGAGTAGCATAAAAGTGGGTTGATTATGGGAAATTTGGGTTAATCATATTTTAAGGTATCAAAAAGCGATTGTATGTACCATTACATTTAATAGTAGAAATTCTTTAGTGAGACATAGATAGCAGATTTGTCAGCTGAATGATGCATTTCTGGGACTAGGAAGATGTCCTAGAAGTTACTTGTGGCTGTTCCTAAAGATTTATTAAAACTAAGCTGGCACTTGCATCATTGATAGAGGTAATTTTAAAGCTCTTGAAATTCTACTGACCCTAAGATAATGAAACCACCACCTTAAACACATTTGTATTCTGTGGCATGTGGTGTGGTTAGTGGTATGGAATGTGAAATGCTATCATTATCTTCCAGGAGAATTCACAAAAGTAACCGAGGGCAAGTGCATGGACTAACAGACACTGCATAGAAAGGCAGATACAGTGCAGCGTACCTGGTGAGTGGTTATGTATAAAACAAAGGGTAATGATAAGAGATTATTTAGGCAGTTAATAAATCATGAGGCTTGGTGATGTGCATAGCCTCATAACAAACACAGATTTCTTTAAAAGTGTCTCCTTTATCGTGTATCATAGCGAAGAATTTATATTATGCCCTAAAACAAATCAAATCCAGTGCATATAAAAAGTACCAGGGAAATGTACTTAGAAGTGCCTTGCTGAGGCAAAGATATGTGCATATTTATGACACACCGCCATGGGCTCCACAAATGAGAGCTCTGCTTATAATCCAAATAACATTTCTAACAGTATTTTTCGATAAGGAAGATGTGTGTTAATCTCTGTTCAAAAGCTTCAAATCTTAAACTCATTCAAAATGCAGATTGTCCATATGAAATAGGATGATTGCTTTATTTTGAAATGCAGCAGAAATATTAAGGAAAATCTATGGGCATGGCTAACATTCAACTGCTTTCAGAGATTTAGCTCTAAACTATGATTTATTAATCACCTATTCATGGAAGAGTTTACTACACAATTCTAGTCCTTCCTTCTAGGATTATGGGTACCAGTGCCTGAAAAAATTATTTAAAGAGAAAAAGTAAGTATGAGATAAATATAAAAAATAAGTTAGTGGACTATGGTAGCTATAGGAAGGTAAGTAACAATAAAGCACATAATACACAATTTGGTATGTGAAATAACCTCTTCCCACAGAATTTCACCTTTTCTTTGACAGTGTCATCACCATGGCTATTATGCTATTATCCTTTTTTGTTTTATTTTTTGTTTCATTACCTTTGTTTGTTTGTTTTTTTAATTTTTCTGGTCAGTTCTTTCCTTCATCCTCTACGATGGACATTGCAAATCAATTCTTTCATAATCAAATCTCCTGCTTCACCATAGCCCCCATTTCAGCAAATGAGTTCATCTCCAAATCCAAAAAAACAAGAATTGTCTTAATTAACTGTCACAATGTTACACAAAGGCTGAATTTTTAATCACCCTTTCCTCATTCTTTTCCTGTGGAATTTGTATTTCTCTAAGTAATATTAGTTTGATCAGATATCTTCCAACTGCTTCATTAATTATCTTTCTTATTAGTCATTTTTTTCCTATCTCTGGATTCCTTTTATCTATTCTATTGACTACCCATTTTGTTTCTACTTTTATCCATCTTATGATTATTTTCATTAAAATTTAGCTTTCATAAGTACCCCGATATTATTTTTATGAAAATGTGTTCATTTTTATTCTGTTACAAAATTTTTTTCTCTCCAATCTCCTTGTTCCTTTATTCTTTCAGTATCAAACTTCCAGGAAGGACTCCTTTCATTTCCAGTAATCCAAACTCCTTAATTCTTCTGATATATTTCAGTCTAAGTACGAAGTATTCCATTAAAACTGGCTACTCCAGCAGTCTCTTGCCCCTGTGCCTGGCTGTCTTTATCTGGGCCCTTGTGGTTGGGTGGGTTGACTTTCCCTCCCTGCCCAGAGCAGAGCCCCAGCAGCTGAAGACCTCTGGACCCAGCCACAGCCATGCTCAAGACCCCTCTCCACACATCCGGACGAGCCTCACAGATGAAGGAACTGGCAGGGAAACCCAGGTGTGCAGTACCCGGTGATGAGATCTCCAAGCTTGCTTGGATCGGGGATCGGGACTGGGCCCTCTTCCACCCAGATCCCCTATTTTCCAGTAGCTTGGCAGTCACCAGGGACTGCCCCCAGCGCCATGTAATCCCATCAATGGCCAACATTCAGAGACTATAAAACCAAGCCCCTGGACATCTTATAGCTTTGTTCTCCCTCTCGGAGAACCTGGCAAGCTACCTAGAGTTCCCTGCCTGCATGGGAGAGTCTGGCAAACTCCCCGTGGCATATTTATATGCCAGAACCAGTAATAATGATGGCTTTCATTCCCCTGACCCTGAAAGAGCCTCCAATACGGCACCCTTGGAAAGGAGGAATAAAGAGAGGCTGCTAAAATCTCACGGCTAGGACAAATGGAGACATTACTGAGACCGCTCGAGAAAATCGGTGATCAAAGTGATGATGATCATAATGACTCCAGTAGAACCCTTTCAAGTGAAATTCTTTACCTTTTCTCTGTTTCTTTTTTTGTATCATGACTTTTCTTTGTTTTCAAATACCAATCATGTTTTTTTTCTGTAGTAATTTTACTTAAGTTTGGTATGATGACGTTCTGGTCTAGCTATTTGTTGTTGTCACATGCTGTCCTGTATATTATATGTGCTTTTAATAGTACAATTGCCCAATTTTGGTCTCACAAACTAGATGCTTATAACACACTTAACTCTACCCTTCACCTGCTATGACAAATAAGATTGATTCCAGTGCTAGAGATATAGTACAGAGCTTAAGGCACTTCCCTGCATGTTGTCTACCCAGGTTCAACCCTGGCACTGAATATGGTTTCCTGGTCACCACCAGGACAGCTCCATAAGCACAGAACCAGAAGTAAGTCCTAAGTATTTACAGGTGTGATTCCAAAACTATATCTGTATGTATGCATGTTTCAATCTATACATACTTATACAGCATCTGTATTATAAATGTTAATATAACATCATACTTATAAATAAAACTTAATATATAAGTCTACATAGAACTTTCCATATACATAATTTATATACACAGACACATATATAGAGAATATCACTGTATCACTGTCATCCCATTATTCATCGATTTACTCGAGTGGGTGGCAGTAACATCTCCATTCATCCCAACCCTGAGAATTTAGCCTCTCCTTATTCATTTTTCTCAATGATTGGAGGTTCTTTTCAGGGCCAGGGGAATGAGACCTGTTATTGTTACTGTATCTGGCATATTGAATATGCCACGGGGAACTTGCCAGGCTCTTCCATGCGGACGGAATACTCTCCGTAGCTTACTAGGCTCCCCGAGAGGCATATATATTTATTTCCATATATGATGATGTGTCACATGGCCGCTTCTCAGATGTGCAGGCCAAGAATATGTTCACTCATACAGAAACTTCACCAAGGAAGAAATACAAATGGCCAAAAGGCACATGAAAAAGTGCTCTACATCACTAATCATCAGAGAAATGCAGATCAAAACAACCAGGAGATACCACCTCACACCACAGAGACTAGCACACATCCAAAAGAACAAAAGCAACCGCTGTTGGAGAGGATGTGGGGAGAAAGGGACCCTTCTACACTGCTGGTGGGAATGCTGACTGGTTCAGCCCTTCTGGAAAACAATATGGACAATTCTCAAAATATTAGATATTGAGCTCCCATTTGACCCAGCAATACCACTGCTGAGAATATATCCCAGAGAGGCAAAAAAGTATAATTGAAACAACATCTGCACATGTATGTTCATCGCAGCACTGTTTACAATAGCCAGATTCTGGAAAAAAACCCGAATGCCCCAGAACAGATGACTGGTTGAGGAAACTTTGGTACATCTATACAATGGAATACTATGCAGCTGTCAGAAAAAAGGAGGTCATGAATTTTATATTTAAGTGGATGGGCATGAAAAGTTTCATGCTGAGTGAAATGAGTCAGAAAGAGAGAGACAGACATAGAAAGATTGCACTCATCTATGGTATATAGAATAACAGAGTGGGAGACTAACACCCAAGAATTGTAGAAATAAGTACCAGGAGGTTGACTCCATGGCTTGGAGGCTGGCCTCACATTCTGGGGAAAGGGCAACTCAGAGAAGGGATCACCAACTATAATGTAGTCGAAGGCCATGTGGGGGAAGGGAGTTGCGGGCTGAATGAGGGCTAGAGACTGAGCACAGTGGCCACTCAACACCTTTATTGCAAACCACAACAGCTAATTAGAGAAAGAGAACAGAAAGGAATGCCCTGCCACAGTGGCAGGGTGGGGTGGGGGGAGATGGGATTGGGGAGGGTGGGAGGGATGCTGGGTTTACTGGTGGTGGAGAATGGGCACTGGTGAAGGGATGGGTTCCCGAACATTGTATGAGGGAAGCATAAGCACAAAAGTGTATAAATCTGTAAATGTGCCCCCACGGTTATTCACTAATTAAAAATAAATAAATTAATTTAAAAAATAAAATAAAATAAAAAAAGAATGTGTTCACTCATGCATGAGGCTTGGCCCAAGCATGTGGAAGGCAGCCTGAAGCTTGGCGGTGGTGGGGTAGTAGAGGTATAAAATAGAAGTGCTATATATATAGTACAGAAGTAAAGCATTTGACTCTGTGTGCAACTGACCCAAATTTGACTCCAGCACTGAATATGGTCCCTTGAGCAATGCCAGGTGAGATCCCTGAGCACAGAGACAGGAGTAAATCCTAATCATAGTCATGTGTAATCTAACTCCCTTGAAAATAATTTAAGATATGAAAAATATTTTCTAGTATTGTCTCTGGTTGAGTGCTACTAGCTTACTGTAATTTATTTTCTCTCCACTTCTGTCTTGACTTTTCATTTAGATATTAATACATCTTTGGTTCTATGCAAAATTCTAGTAACTTCAGGTGTCTTCTGTGTGTTTCTGGCTTAGTGACACCTATTTGCATTTCATAATGCTCTTTCGCTCTCTCCTCTAGGACTGCAGAATATCTCTCAGGGTTTCAAATTTATAGTTTATGATTTTAAATAAACCATTTTCATATACTTCTACTCTAGTTCTTGTTATCTTCAGGTAAAAAAGTTATTCATCCATTCATGTATCATTTCCAGTGATGAGTGAGCTGACACATATGACCTCCAATATTATGTAATAAAAAATATGATGCAATGGGATATGAGAGTACCTTTCAGAGGCTCAATCCAAGATTCTGAACACTAGCAGAGATGTTTAGAAGGGTGTGGTGGGTGAGGAAAGAGGATGGGTGAAAAGTGAGCATTACTAGTTGAACAAAAACAATGGATTGAGACATGTTTGCTAAGCCAGAGTCATCCAAAAAACCAAAAGTGGTGGAAAATGAGGCCAATAGTCATTGACACAATATCAAATGTTGCATCTCTTTTCCACCTTATATTTTGTTTTCATCACCATGGGTGTGGATGACCATGAAAACGCTATTACATGCTCTGTGACTAGGACAGCCTTCACTGGAACTATACTAATGACTTTCAGGTTGCCACATTTACAGGTACAAACTCTAACAAGAGATGTTACTCAAGCTCTAGATAAAATTGAAGTAGAAAATGGTTCCGTTCTGACAGTAAACCTCAGAAAGTATTGGTACCTTTAATCATTGCTTCATCCATTTTGTACCTTTTCAAAGTGCATGTCACCACACCACAACCACCACCAACATAGTGATATCCTCCTACAAGAGTCTATGATCCTCTCTCCCACCTAAGTCCCCCCGACCCCCATAACCCTTTGGCAAGCCAAGCTCTACTCTCTGAGTCACTGGTTAACTTCCTTCTGTTTTGTCTATTGTATTGCTTTATATTCTGCACATGAGTGAATTTAACTGATACTTATTTTGCTCCTTATGGTATTTTCATATTTTCAATCAATATAACCCCTTTTAGTCCCTTCCATGTTGTTGTAAAGGTCAGGAGTTACATTTTTCTCATGACTACGTAGTATTCTACTGTTTGTATATACCATGTTTTCCATTTTTTTACTCATCCGTGGTTGTCACTTAGTTGTTTTTTTTCTGTATATTGGTTATAATAAGTAACACTGCAATGATCGCAGGTGTGCACAGGTGAGCATATGCAATTTAGTGCCTTTACATTCTTTAGTATAAACTATCCAAAGTTTTATTTTCTATGATACTGATTCAAGTGATGAATAAAATAGCAAAAGTACCATTTATAAATTTGATTTTTATACATATACGTAGCAGAGTACCCAATTTTGTTTTCTTAGGTAATATGTAAGTCCAAAGAAAATCATAACCTTCACTTTATTTATCTATCATTTGAAATATAGTAATTTGTGATAATATTCAAACTATCAGGAAGTAATTCTAAAATTGATTTCTCATCCTGCTTCTAAGCTATTGATGTTCTATTCAGGAAGGTAGGATTATCCTTTTAAAAATGCATTAACTTTCACATAACCTCAATATGTTTACCAAAATTCACTTTAAATTTATATTAGAACTGTGAAAGCTTTGAATTGCTGCCTACAAATTATTCACAGAGGTATTCAATATGGCACTCCTCTATATTCAATCCAGCAGGGTTGTTACTAGAAAACGTAGAAGTTGCTGAAATTTAGAATAGGTTTCCATATGCCAGGCACATGTATTTTTAGAATTCCAGTTTTAGTATATACTTTAAATCAAAATATAATTTTAACCCACCATCTAACATTAACATAATGTACAGAAGACTTTATTAGACCTTTTCACTGGTGTGTTCATAATTCTAGAAGTAGTGTTTATAAGACACAAAGTTTATGTAAGATTACAGTTCTTTAGAGTTTATCTTCTTAAACCTGAAGATTGCTAGCCCATACTGTTTCTAAAGAATATAATAGCTTTAAAATAAATATCTTTAATTTTATTATCAATAAATTTTTATATCTATGGCTGTTTTATATGCCTATATTCCCAGTTTTGCACAAAAGTTTATCAGGCATAGAGCTGAAGTTAATATGGAAAAAGTTTAAGAACTGTTTTAGAAATAAAAAAAGTTGCACAAAAGCAAAATTGGTGGCTACTTGCTGATGTACCTATCATTTTTATCATATCATAGTAAATTCTATGTCAGCTATATTTTATTTAAGCACTAAAATATCTGCATGTATCTTGACCATGGAATTTTACTATAAACTTCCAAGATTAGCTGATTTGTATTGAGCTAGTTTAGCTTGATTCCATTTTAGAATCAGAATTTTTGAAAATCATTAAAGCATTACTTTCTCAATAGCTGTATATGAAGTACAACCATTAACATAAAAAAAATATTTTCAGAAAATAAAATCTTTGGTATATAAATCCTTCATTAAGATGAATGCAAAAATGTATAATATAAATTTTGGCAATAATATAATAAAATTTTACTTTGGTTAACTTGTTCATATAGATAAAACTTTAATATTACAAGATGAATATCTTAAGAACTACTTGAAAGCGTGAGTGCCTTTTAAATAAAGTGTACCTTAAAAGCAAGAAGGTTATGTTCTCTCAGAAAAGCAGTCATTATGAAACATCTGAAAAGTAGAGATTTCTTTTATAATGGAAAAGATCACTAGCTAAAATGAACTGGTTAAAGTTAAAGTTAAAGAACTAAATAGAAAATAATGCATTTATATTCAAAGGTCATGGTTTATACATAACATTGTGTAATGATCGTTTGGGGGTATAGATAGATGTTTTCCAACTGATACAAAACATGCATATCAATAATATGATTTTTGCAAAACATTCAAAGAACCAGCCTAAAAAAACATTGATTCCTAAACTACTTTGATTACATTTCAAAGAAAGTCATAGCCAACATTCATTTTGATTTAAGCCATCTGTGATAATTTATATTAATAAATTTTATATGATTATAATTATGTCTTTTTTTTAATTGAATCACCATGAGAACAGTTACAAAGCTTTTAGGATTAAGTCTCAGTCATACAATGATCGAACACCCATCCCTTCACCAATGTACATGTTCCACCAACAAGAAACCCAGTATACTCCTCCCTCCCCCCACCCAGCTTGTGTGGAAGATGATTTTCACTTACTCTCTCTTTACACTTATTACATTCAATTTTCAACAGAAAAACCACTATAATTATTAGGGATTTTCCCCCAACAGTCAGACCTGCCGAATAGTTATCATTAGATCATTTGTTTTCTATTGCTGCTGATGATGAAGAGCATATGATGTTGCACAGCCGTAAAAGCGGCCATGAAATTTTGGAATTATGGTATTTTAGCAATTAAGTCCAGAGGTATTTCTGCCTGCAGCCGCTGCCTTCCAAGATTGGTTTGTGAGCCTCTGGGATCATGGCCGCTCAGGGGCGAAGGAGCCATTCCTGAGCGATTTTTGTGTATCAGGAAAGGGGTTTGGAGAAATAGTCCTGGTCCCCACATACTGGAGCCATGTTAGTAGAAGCTCAGTGTCACTGGGATTCCATCTGGAAAAAGTTGGGGAGACCGCACCTTCTCTGTCTGGGGCACCGTGTTATCGGTTTGGTTTGGGGTCTGGAGCATTCTCCAGTTTGCAGTGCCCACCGGCAAGGATTCTTCACTGCTGAGCGCAGCAAGATGGCACTGGGGGCGGATTGAGGGCGTTACTTCCAGGGTTACGGGCAAGCTGGAGGTTCCCAGTTCCAGTGCCCCCATGCAGTTTGGAGTAATAGTCCTGGTCCCCACATACGGGAGCTATGTTAGTAGAAGCTCAGTGTTGGTGGGTTTCCATCTGGAGAAGGCGACGAGACTGCACCTATGATTATCAGTCTTAAAACCACAAAGCTATTATTTCTCATTTGTTTAAATTTATATATTTAGTTTAAACCCAAAGAAACTAGAACATAATCACTGAATCACTGTCATCCCACTGCTCGTTGATTTGCTCAATTTGTTTCCATTGTGAGACTTCTTGTTACTGTTTTTGACATGTTGAATATGCCATGGGTAGCTTGCCAGGCTCTCCTGTGTGGGCGAGATACTCTCGGTAGCTTGCTCCAAGAGGGGTGGAGGAATTGAACCCATGTCGGCAGCATGCAAGGCAAGTGCCCTACTCCCTGTTTATTTATTTACTTTTTTTTTGCAAAAGCAAAGGAACTTTATTATTTTTTTTCCAGTGCGTGCTGATAAATTATTTTTTTTAATTTATTAATTTTTTAATTAGTGAGTCACAGTAAGGGTACAGTTACAGATTCACACATTTTTGTTCTTGTTTTTCCCTCATGCAATGTTTAAGAGCCCATCCCTCCAGCAGTGTCCATTCTCCACCACCAATGAACCCAGAATCCCTCCCACCCCCAGTCCCATCCCCCCACCCCACCCAGCCTCTGTGGCGAGGCATTCCAATTTTATATCTCTCTTTCTTTTTGGGTGTTGTGGCCTGAAATAGGGGTATTGAGTGGTCATCCTGTTCAGTCTCTAGTCTACTTTCAGCACGCATCTCCCTTACCTTGCAGGATCTCCAGTCACATATTACTTGGTGTTCCTTCTCTGTCTGGGATGACTTTCCCCCAGCGTGTAAGGCCAGCTTCCAAGCTATGGAGCCAACATCCTGGTAATATATACTACCATTCTCGGGTATTAGTCTCATACACTGTTGTTCTATATTCCACAGATGCCTACTCACTTTTTAAATCCAAAGATACTGGAACATAATAGAACAGGAAGTTCTCTTTGAATAAAGTACCCAGAAAAATAGAAATTTTGAGGTGAAATTACCAATTTTAGAAAAAAAATATGAATAATTTTGAAGTATGTCCAGGACTCTCCAGACAAAATATATTGGAAATTATAATAAATAGTGTTTATTTAAATTCATATGTAAATTTAATTGTTAATTTTTATTTGCAAATTTGACAGTTATATTTTGAAGGACATGAAAAAAGTGGATTTAAGTCACCTGTGTATAATCAGTGAGTAGAATAAAAGCAGATATTGCAGAGAGAGATAATTAGACTAAAATGTCACTGAGATATGCTTACGTTTGCAACCAGGAAAAAAAATTAAAAAATCCCACAACAATTAAGAAGAGATTGCAACCTGACAATGTTTAAGCAGTACTTCTTGGTGACAACATAAAATATATTTCCTTCTGAGAATACTCAATACAGATATATCAAAATATCCTTAAAACATCTTCTAAGAAAAATAGTCATAAAATCAAGCTTGGACTGTTAACAAACTTAATACAGCATTATTTAGGTGTTATTTAAACTCCCTGTCCTAATTATTCCAAATAAATGTCATATTATATCCTACAACTTTCAGATGAACTGGAATGATAGCACAGCAGGTAGGGCGTTTGCCTTGCACGCGGCCAACCCGGGTTCAGTTCCTCCATCCCTCTCAGAGAGCCCTACAGCTACCAAGAGTATCCAGCCCACATGACAGAGCCTGGCAATCTACCCCTGGCATATTTGATATGCCAAAAACAGTAAAAAAAGTCTCAAAATAGAGACCTTACTGGTGCCCACTAGAGCAAATCCATGAACAATGGATGACAGTGCTACAGTGCTACAACTCTCAGAATTTTTAATGAATAAATTAGTTCCAAAATTAATTAGTTCTGAAAAAGTTATTTGTTCTGATAAAAAAATATAATCTCATTGTGAAAACAAAATATTCATCCAATAAATCTTTGTTTCTAAAACACAAGTCTCTAAACTTTTATAATAATTGCATGTTTGAATTTTCACTTGAGAAAAAATATTATAGAATATAGATCAAAATAATGTAAGTTAATCCTAGTCTTATAATCATAAATGTTTTATAATATGATTATCTTCCAGGAATAATGAAAAGTATTTTAAGTATTTAATGTTTTTTTTTTTGCTTTTTGAGTCACACCCTGTAATGCACAAGGGTCACTCCTGGCTCTGCACTCAGGAATTACCGCTGGCGGTGCTCCGGGGACTATATGGGATGCTGGGATGCAAACCTGGGTCGGCTGCGTGCAGGGCAAACGCCCTACCCGCTGTGCTATCGCTCCAGCCCTGAAGTATTTAATCTTGTCATAAAATTGTGTATTTGTAAAGTACCAGGTTGGAGAAAGTCTGACTGTGTAGGTAACCAACAATGTGTGAAATTAATAATGATAGAAGCATGCTATTTATTATCTATAATAATGCATATGATAAAGGATAGGTAGAAAATTAAAAAGGTGTAAATTATAAGTTATGTTTTTCTTTTGTTTTAGTTATGTTTTTCTGAGCACTAGGTAATTGTGTCAAATTTCAACTATATTGAGTGTTATTTCACAATATGTATCATAGTACTTTATACTTGAAAAGGACTTTGCAATCATTTGCTAATTAAAACTATCTATAAAGATTGTTGTTTTACTTCAGTTCTCATATGTGTTAATAGGTTGAAATCCCTTAAGAAGAAAGTTAAATGACAAAGAATATCTAAAAAGAAGATATCCTAGTATAGAACTTTAGTATGATACTAACATTTATTCTATCCTAATAAAATTTTATATTTTTATAGAAAACAAAGAATAAAGTTTTTATCAAATGAAATCAATACAGAAAGGTAAAGGCACATTTGCTGAATTTCTGAACAAACTAAATGAAGTAAACTAGGCAATAAAGAACAATAAATAATGTTTCTCCTTGTCAGACAACAGAAGATGTAATTGAGGATATACAAAAGAAATGTTAAGTACTATAGGGGAGAAAAGAAGATGAAACAGATTAATTTTAGTTTAATGTAATAAAAAACACTTCTTGGGAATTCCATCTGATGGGTAGTTTGCATGAAAAGATATTTTTAGTGGGTCAAGATTGAAAAAAGTTTGTGAATATTAAGAGATAACATAGACATGTAGAAGGATAGAAAGTGGGTATCTCATATATTCTTACTTGGCAAACTATCTAATGTGGGAAAGAAATTTTGCTCTCTAAATAGTTATTCTTCTTGCTCTAGTCTTTCCCAAGTTTTCTGACATGCTAGACCAGAATTATATTTCAGGTATTGAGTACTTTAATGTTCTGGGAGAAATTTCCACTTTCAGAATAACAAAGTGTTCTGGTATTTGTCTAAGCAGATTGCAGGTGTCCAAAAATATATCGGAAAAAATAGAAAAATTAAAATTATTTAATATGAACAATGATAAATGCTTAATAAATGGAGTTAGCATTTTAAAAATATAACTTAAAAAATAAAGTATTCCTAAAATCATGAGATCTTTTTGTTGTTCATGCATGATCAAAGACATATGCTGAAAAATACTGTCATCAATTGAAATCAGATTTCAAGGATCTACTTCATACTTTTAACCCTGAAAAAGCATAGACAAATGCTTTTCAAACTAACTATTGTTGGTCTGTTCCTCTATTGATAAGAATTACATGAAATACTCTGATGAAATATCATGTGAACAGTTTTTTTATATATATTTTAATTTATTTTAGTATTACCAACAACTATGAATTTAGAGAACCACTGAAAACATTGGAAACTGAAGTTCTTGGGAATTTTAACAAAAATAAAACATTAATTTTAATCAAGATTTTCCCAGATATATAAATAATAAATCTCATTTTCATGACAACTTTTATCAACATTCTTTATAATTCTGTCTCCCTGAACACAAATTTGTGGCACACTAGTAAACTGAAGTCAGGAATTAAATGACATAGAATATCTTCTAGCTTCTGAAAAGTAACAAGCATTAGAGAATGAGATACATTTTTCTTTTCAGGGAAAGTATTTGTTAAACTGGCTCATTTGTTTTCTACAAATGAGTGCTTATTACTCAGGTTATTCTAATTTTGAGCATATTTTCTATATTGATGGAATGACTGGTGCCTATGAACTTTATTTCTTAAACTCTAGATCGCACAATTAAACAGATGAAAGGATGAGGCCTTGAAACATAAACATTAGAAAAGAAGTAATTAGGTACTAATATGGCATTTGCCTGAAAGCAGAAGAGCGAACACATCTAGTCAGCTGGTATCCATCAGGGAACACGTGATGGTCAAACATTACCCAGAGTGAAAAGAAAAAGGGAAATTGAGGTGAAGAGCAAAAACGAACAGCTGTTTAGATTGCTGAGCAAATGCTTGGAAACAGCTGTCTTATATTTCATTGTCACCAACTACAAAGAAGTACCATATTCACGCAAAGCATTAATCGGTGATAGCAATGTTAAAATTTTTAAACAGCAGCTTGTTTTTATACAAAAGTGTGCATTTAGAAATTGTGAAGGACTTCAATATAAGTTCAACTACAGCCATAATAAGAAACTATTTAAGTAGTGTAATCCTCAAGTAATAATCCTCAGCAATTTTCTGAATTAGATAGAAAGGAATCTGTATCTAAGGACAAGAGAAACCACAGAAAGAAAGTCCAGCAGAGAGTGGACAAATATCACTAATGACCAGAAGGGATTGACTGTGCTTTATTCATACCAAGCAGAATGAAAAATCAATTCAACGTTTCACCAGTAAGCACAAGGGCTTTTTTCAATACAGCAGAAAAGTAATCAGAAATGTGGGTTCCCAGGAGCATTAAGGCATCACAGGTCTATAGAATGTGCAAACAATTGTAAAATGTGGAAAGGAGACTAGAATTGAGAGAATTACACAGGCAAGAAAGAAATAGCAAAAGGCATAGCGCAGAAGGGGTCTTATGCTGATTGCCAAAATTTACCCCAAGTAATTGCAGCTCTAGGGCAATGCATTTGAAATTTCTAAACCTATCAAATGTTCTGTTGAGAAAGCAAGTGGCAACTATTTTCTCTTAAATTAATTGAAAGAAGAATCCAGCAAGAAATATGGTTCAGGTAATCAGAAAGAATCACAGACTGCTGAAACTGGGGAAACTTAACAATAAATTCTAACAAGTAAACTGAGAATTGAGTCATTTTCTCTGGGACTAAACTAATTGAACTAAACTTGGGTCCAAACTTTGGCGATTCATTTTATTTTATTCACTTCAATGTTCTTTATAAATGAGATATCAAAGAGATGAATTCCAAATTTCCCTAGCGAAAACATTCTGCACTGCAAGTTTACACCTATGGCTCAATTGTTTTAACCTGAAGTCCATTGATCCATTATTTTTGTATCAATTATGTGATAACTAACATGGCTTCAGGACTGGAGAGAGCTCACTTCACTCATGGCTCTGTGCTTAGGTTCCACACCTGACATTGCCTCCTGAGATTCAAACTACTCTGGCCCCAGTCACGGGCAAGGCATGTACCTTAGCTTTTATACTATCTCTTGGACTCTGCATTTGTTTTTTCAGAGCACTAGAATGAACAGTGAAAAAACTTTGCAACTTACGACACTGTGTACACACTCACATTTACACATGTGCCTTTTGTTTCTTCTGTTGAAAATGGATCACTAAAGAATATGGTCATTTGCGTACAGTTTTGTTGTGTTTAGCTTGTTTTATTTTCAGACTTCCACCTCCATTCCAGAGAAATAGCAGCATCTAGAAAATATAGTTGCTAATGTTTCTCATAGCACCTGAGCACACTTGATGTTTATTGATAATTTTGAATAAGAGAGATGATGCTGTTATAGTGTAGGAAATAAAAATAAATGTTTTGGAGACAGATAGTATAGAACAATGGGATATTATCTCTTTATACTAACCACTAGTGTTTAGGACCAGAATGATACCACAGTGGGTGGGGCATTTGCCTTGCATGCGGCCGGCCTGGGTTCGATTCCTCCGTCCCTCTTGTAGAGCTTGGCAAACTACCAAGAGTATCCCGCACTCACGGCAGAGCCTGGCAAGCTACTCGTGGCATATTCTATATGCCAAAAACAGAAACAACAAGTCTCAGAATGGAGACGTTACTGGTGTCTGCTCAAGCAAATTGATGAACAGTGGGACGACAGTGCTACAGTGCTACAGTGTTCACTGAGTGAATACAATATGCAAATAGTTCTGGGAATCTATTAACTATAAAAAGTCTTGAAAATGAATGGATTACAGCAAATAAATCTATTTTGTTCATCAAGCTGTGTTTTTGGCAGCTCTTTGTAGAGACAGCTTTTGTCTGCTTTATTCAGTGTCATTTGACGGCATCAAACCTTGGGGCTGCAATCAAATCAGCTGAGGATTTGTTCACTTATATGCCCTGGCAGCTGAAACTGCTACCTTTTGATCTGTAGCTGAGACCACTGGACGGAACATCCTCACATGGTATGGGCTTTGACACGACAGAACTTGGGTTCTAAGTGTAGATTAAAAGATAGCACCAGAATCCAGATTTCTTCTTAGAACCTAGAATCAGATGTCAGGAAACACTGTTTCTAATTCTGTCTACTAGCCAATCATTCACAAAAGCTGCTCAATTTCTATTGTAGGAAAAATTGAATTGTTGATGAGAGAATGAGAAGGATATGGAAGAAAACATGGACCAGAAGTAGTTTTATGTTCTCATTTGGAAAATGCAATCTTCCATGGACCCTCTGTCACACTCCTTATATGACTTTTCCAACCTCCGCAATTTTTTTCTAGAATTCACATTACATTATACTATCAGGAATACATTCCAGATCGGGGATTTTTTTTCTTTGTTTTAATAGTGTCCCAGTTAAGGGGCGGGAGCAATAGCACAGCAGGTAGGGCGTTTGCCTTGCACGCAGCCGACCCGGGTTTGATTCCCAGCATCCCATATGGTCCCCTGAGCACCACCAGGAGTAATTGCTGAGTGTAGAGCCAGGAGTAACCCCTGAGCTTCACCGGTTGTGACTGAAAAAAAAAATGTCCCAGTTATGTAATCAGTTTTATGGTTGTGATATATTTTGCATATTTTATTTCAGGGTCTATAAAGTAAATGAATTCCAAGCACTAACTTTTGCTTTTCCCTAAGAAATTGCTGATTTGTTGCTGACAAGTTATTTTTTAAAAATCTGTTTTCCACTGTTTTAGAGAGACCAAAATTTTTTTTCCATTTAGTACCTTTTCTTTGTCTTTGTATAAAATTTACTGTTATTTCTTAAATTTTTCTTAAAACTTTGAGCTCTCTATAAGTGTTTTTGGAATTTTTTAGACAAAGAACTTACCCATAAGTCTCTTACCTAAGATTATTTAAAGTATTGCAATAACAACTTTTAAATAAAATAAAATTATAAAAACTGTGCACACATCTGTATATACAATTGTAGTTTATTTTAATTGTTGCTAACATACCAAAGTAAAGCCTGAACAATAGAGTGTCACAAGACTTAGGAGAAACATATTTAAGGAGATTTTTTTCACTTATAAATATAAATTATAAATGTGATATGATGAATCATACCTCTCACTATGTCATAATGTTGACAGGAGATATATTACCAAATTTTTGAGTTTTAAAACTTTGCCCTATATCTCCAAATAATATTTTATGAATAACCATTGAGCTCCTGAAAACTAAGTATCTTTAGTCATAGTTTAATGTAGATTCACATGTTGAATATCTTCTGTTTCTTACTCTGAACTTGTTTTTTATGTTTTCAAACATCTCCTGCCCCTGTGCCAGGCTGTCTTCATCGGGGAACCTTGGAGAGGGTCAGGTTGAGTTTCCCTCCCCACCCCAAGCAGAGTCCCGACAGCCAAAAACCTCCAGAACCCAGTCACAGCCATGCTCAAAGCCACTCTCCACGGACTCCAATGAGCCACACCCATAAATGAACTCACAGCGGAACCCAGGTATGCTGGACCCGTGCTGAGATCTCCAAGCCTGCTTGGATGAGGACTGGGCCTCCTCCACCCAGGTGCTCTGTATTCCAGTAGCTTAGCAGCCACACCCACAAATTGCCCCTGGTGCCATGTAATCTCATCAACGACCAAAATCCAGTGACTGTAAAACAAAGCTCCCAGAGGAGAGCGCTGCAGAATCTCAAACGGCAGAACCTGGCAAGCTACGTGTGGCATATTCAATATACCAAAAAACAGTAACAATAATGGGCCTCATTCCTCTAACCCTGAACTTGACAGAGACAAATGGAGACATTACTGGGTCCCACTCGAACAAATCAATGATTGATGGGATGACAGTGACAGTGATACAGTGATGTTTTCCAAGAACAATCATGTTATCCTACTTTTGATTCTACTAAAATATATTAAATCCACCAGTGAAAAAAAGAACAGGAGTGAATTTAGTATTCTTTTCTTATGATCTACCTTTGTATTCTGTACACTTAATGGCCAACTCTATGGATAGCACACTGTAACACTGCGAAGTAGTCTCTATATGAGCTCAGTACTCTTTGTGCTTTGGTAATTTCTCTCATGCCCAGCTCATTATATCGTCACAAGAATATTCAGACTCAGTGTTTGGACAAGGGGAACCCTTTTTTTTTGCAGCACAAACATAGCTAACAATACTTCTTATACCAATTTATTGTACCACCATTAATTTTTAAATAATTTGATAAAAATATTCTAAATAGTAGAAGCACTAAAGTGCAAAAGAGATTAGCATGTCCTAGAAATGTGGATTGGCTACAAAAAAAGGACATTTGAAATCAATTGTGGAATTCATTCCAGGAAAATAAATCTAGAATGATGAAAATTGACATGAGTATATTTCTAGCATCTTTTTTTATATTTTTGTCAAAATGTATTGTCACCTCCTCAAATAAAATCTTTTTCTGGTTATCCACTTAAATATCTGGTTTCCTATATTTAATTATCTTTATTTTTGTTTCCTAGTCTTCTGTTACCACTTATTGTAAATGTGTGTATGCTGAATTCTACTTATCTTACTGCCTAACATCTTGTCTACTTTATTTTTGGTATATAGAACATGCAAGGTTTTTAAAGCCCTTCCTGGGGAGCAACCCCTAAATGAACAAGTCTCCCACCTGTCTGATGAGAGCGTATTTCTTCTCAGCATCCCTCAGCCTTAGCCCTTTTCTCTTGTGACTCTAGATTTACATAGCAAGACAGTACAATGTCTTGATAGGCAGGGGAATTGTCTTACTAATTTATTTAGCTTTGTATCTCTGGATACTGCTAAAGTGGTGTCTGTTGAAAGAATGAATAAATGAGTTTTACTCAGATTGGGTTTACTGTGCCTTGGATACCACATGGGCTTGTTTGCCTTCACCATTTTGAAAAAAGTGTATTTTCTTTGGACTGGAGTGATAGCACAGAAGGTAGGGTGTTTGCCTTGTACGTAACTGACCTGTGTTCGATTCCTCCACCCCTTTCTGAGAGCCTTGAAAGCTACCGAGTGTATCCTGCCCACACGGCAGAGCCTGGCAAGCTACCCGTGGCATATTCAATATGCCAAAAACAGTAACAACAAGTCTCACAATAGAGACGTTACTAGCGCTTGCTTGAGCAAATCGATGAACAAAGGGATAACAGAACATGCAAGGCAAATTTTGCTGATTTGTTTAATGTTGTACCCAGTGCCTAGAAAAATATGTGTACTCAGTATACATATATTGCATAATTAATTACATAACATTTTAATATATAGAATGTATAAATACACATATTTTCTAGTTTTTAATATTTTGATTAATATCCTCTTTAATGAATATGTAAATCATTTTTAGTTACTCTTTTCTTCTTGATCTTAAGAATATATTATTGAAATTTATGGTACTTGTCTTATTATGATATTCCCAATCTGTACTAGTATACTTTTGTGGTCTTAGGACTAGAAGTATATTATGTATGATAATTCAAATATTCTAATAATTTTAGATTTTCTGTATTTCTAGCACTCATTTTTCCCCTCAATAGAAAAATTTAACATAAATGAATTTAACCTATCATAAAAATTTACTCTTGACAAAATATTTTAAAGAAGCTCATTAATATGTACAGTTAGTTTAGGATCAATTAACTGATATTAGAACATTCTCGGTATTAGTTCCAATTTAGATTTATGCACAAAAGACAAGCAATTTTGCATTGTTATCTACTTTTTTTAATTGATGCTGATAAAAGGATAATGTTGGGCACCAGAGATAGTACAGAGTGTAGGGAATTTGACTCACCTGTGACTCCAGCACCATATATGATCTTGAGAGCACCAACAGGAGTGATACCTATGCATAGAGCCAGGAGTAAGACCTGACCATAGTCAGGTATGATGAAACAGAGACCCTCTCCTGGTCCCCAAAAGAATATTGTTAAACAAACTATAGTGACTAAATTGTGAGAATCTTGGCTCCTCTATTAAAGCTCTCTAATCAACCTAACTACCATACCCTGAAATCACATATTTCCCTTTTTTGTTTCAATATTTTTCTCTGCCATTCATCTGTGTGACTAAAATTTACCTGTGCAAATAATTCTAGTTCAGTTTTTAATTTTCCTCATTATTTGGTACACATTTTACATTACTTCTTACAATCTTAATGCATTTGATGTAACTGTCAAATCATTGATTCCATGTAGATTATGAATCTTAATACTTTTAGGTAGCACAGTAGCCTGTAGCACTGTCATTCATGGATTTGCTCAAGAGGGCACCAGTAACGTCTCCATTGTGAGACTTGTTACTGTTTTTGGCATATTGAATGCATCACAGGTTGCTTGCCAGGCTCTGCCCTGAGGGCGGTATACTCTAGGTAGCTTGCCGGGCTCTCTGAGAGGGACAGAGGAATTGAACTTGGGTTGGCTGAGTGCGAGACAAATGCCTACCTGCTGTGCTATTTTTAGGTAGTATTAGTATAATTTTCCTTATATCTCTTCAATATTTTTGCTTCTATAATAATATTTTCACTTCTCTGATTTTTTCCTTGAAAGTTACTTGAAATCATATAATTTATATCTGCATTTTGTTCTGGAAGAACATCAGTCACCATTTGTACTAATATATTCTGCTAATTACCTATACCCCCTCCTTATTTTTTTTTAAACTTTTTATTAAATCACCATGTGGAAAGTTACAAAGTTCGCAGGTTTATATGTCAGTTATACAATATTCAAACACCCATCCCTTCACCAGTGCCCATATTCCACCACCAGAAACCCAGAAACCCCAGTATACCCCCTGCCCCCACCCCCTACCCCCTACTGTATAACTAAAGAATTTCACTTCATGTTTTCTTTACCTTGATTACATTCCATAATTCAACACAAAACTCACTATAGTTGTTAGAGTTTCCAAGCAAGAGAGACAGACCTACTACATTTGATAATTAGTTTTTCATTGCTGGAAATGAAGAGATATGTAGCTCCACTGCTCCACTGCTACAAGTACATAACTCTCTCTCTCTCTCTCTCTCTCTCTCTCTCTCTCTTTTTCCCCTTTTTCCTTTTCCCTTTTTTTTTTTCCTTTTTCCCCCTCATCCTCCTTCCAGCGCCTCATAGTATGGTGTACGCAACGCCGCGTCGGCCAGCATGGGGCTTTTGCTTAGTTCACAGTCCAGAGAGCTGGCTGCTACATTAAAAACATTCAATATTTTGGGCCGGAGCGATAGCACAGCAGGTAGGGCGTTTGCCTTGCACGTGGCCGACCCGGGTTTGATCCCCGGCATCCCATATGGTCCCCCAAGCACCGCCAGGAGTAATTCCTGAGTGCAAAGCCAGGAGTAACCCCTGAGCATCGCTGGGTGTGACCCAAAAAGCAAAAAAAAATAAATAAAATAAAATAAAAAAAAACATTCAATATTTCAACAAAAACTTACTGTTATTATTTGCAGTTTCCCCCCCAAGTCAGACCTGTTCAAAAGGAACCGTTTCACATTGCTGACAATTATAAATGTTAAGTCGCGCGGACCTGGCCCTGGCGGGGGCTGGCCCTGTATCCCGCGGCTGTTTCAAGTTCAAAGCACACATTTTTTTTTTTTTTTCCTCGCGCCAAAAGTTCATACCTTCTCAACGGACCCACAAAATGTCGGACACCACGCCTTCTCCCGGAGGGGAGAGAGACCAAGAAGGAAGGTTACTTCCTCCATTAGCCGGCGTGGGGCAAAAGCTTAGTTCACAGTCTCCATACACGGGTGCGAGCATTTGCTGGAACCCCAATTCCTAAAGCTGTCTCTGGTTCCCGCTCGTTGCACATCCACCGGGTCTGCAGAGACATGGGCACCCGGGCCGAAAACCCGGCCGGCCGGAGCGGAGCCCCGGCCCTGGCGGTCCCCCCTCCTTAAATATCTTTAATAAACCATGCTGGACCCTCAAATTATTCGCTAAGATTCTTTTCTACACTTTAAAAAATATTTTATTACCCTTTTTCTTATGTTGTTATCTAAGAAGAGTTCTCAACACACAATTATAATTTATTAGTTATATGATTATATCAAGCCTAAAAATTATATGTCACTGAGATTTTTTTATTTTCAATAAATAAATATTTTTAAATTTGCGTGATATTTTTAAAAGAGGCCAGTTTTTATTTACTAGTATATTAACCACATTTAATTTGAAGTTAATATTTTAAATTTAAGTGGCAATATAGTAATATTTTATCTTTATCCTTATTACTCTCCATATTTAGTTTATTAACTTTTTACTTAGCAATATCATTATTATACATAAGTATTTGCATATTCTTATTCTATGCATTTTAGATGTCCCCATTATTTTCATTTCTTAGTATACATTACTTAAAATATTTTTGTTAGATTAATTATAATACATAGTATAACATATTTTTCATATAGATTGCATTTTGCTTTGAAGATAGTTTTTATTATTACAACCATGCAGAATTTCATTGTAGCATTAAGCTTCAAGTATGCATCGCTGTAAATTAATTGGGGCATATGTAAGGATTCATATGACATGTCATGTATTTGAAGTCAAATTCTATTCCATGCATTTTGCCCTATTTGTTGCAATTTATCTACCTCTTCTTTATGCATTCTTTCTGCATACAACTTATGAATTTTATAGTCCGCAAATTCATTTTGTTTTATCTAATTTATGTTGGATGGCAAAAATTGTGTAGCATGGCAACCAGGTGTTTGCTACCATCTGGTTTATTTCACTAAGTTTAATACCTCCTATGTCCATCCATGATGTCACAAATGGCAAAATTTTATTTTATGGCTGCATAGTATTCAATTAGGCATATTACTAAATCTTTAACCATTCATCTGTGCTTAGGTATTTGGTATTTCCAACTCTTAGTTCTAATAAATAATGCTGTAAATAATTAAATAAACAAATATGAGTATATGCTCCTTTATTGTGTTTGAGAGAAATATCCAATGTGCAAGGCAAACACCCTACATGCTGTGCTATCGCTCCAGTCCATCATTATATGTAAGCATCATATGTAAGAAGTGAAATGTTGCCTTGCAGGTTGTGTTGATCTTATTGTAATTGGAAAGCAGTAAAGTATCCAATTATCTATACTCAGGCTCAGTGTTTTGCTTTGACTTTATTCCCTAAAATGTTCTGCTTATGTTTTTTTTTTTCTGAAATATTTAGTAGACATATTTACTGTGGTAACAGTGATTAAATTACTTTACTACGGAAAATCACTACCACAGTGATTAAATTACTTTGTTACCCGAACCTAGTTACAGCCATGCCGGAGGCCCCTCTCCACAAGTTAGGACAGGCCTCATGCATGAAGGTACCGGCAGAGAAACCCAGGTGTGTGTAATCCCATCAACAGCCAACATCCAGAGAGAGACTTAAAAGCAAGCTCTCAGAAGATGTCTTTAGACTACTTCTCCCTCTGGGAGAAACTGGCAATCTTCTGAGAGTTTCCTGCCCACATGGGACAGCCTTGCAAGCTTTCCATGGTGTATTCATATGCAAAATCCAGTAACAAGCTGGATCTCATTCTCCTGACCCTGAAGAGCCCCCAGTGCAACATTGTTAGGAGGGCTGAGTCCAGATGGACTTCTGAGATCTCAGGGAAAGGAAGAAATGAGATGTTACTGAGCTCACCCAAGAAATTGGTGAATAACGGGATTTCATGATCGTGATTTGTGATGGTTTTTTTTTCTGAAATATTTAGTAGACATATTTATTGTGGTAACAGTGATTAAATTACTTTATTATTATCTACATTCTTAGTGATACGCTTCTGAACAATGCAAATGAGTGTGCTCTTCAAAATTTGATCAGAGCACTATTTTGATCACATTAAATTCCTTATTGAATTTTAATTTATGAAAATAATTATAATAAAAGTATCTATATAAGATTGCAATTGTTTATGTTATTATTGAGGCAAAACCCAATTAAACGGGAAATGTAGACAATAATATATTTGTGCCTACTAAGAAAAATTTTTTTTCTTGCTAAATTTCTCTTCATAGTAGTGTTTTGCATGAAGTATTCAGAAGTATTTACCTGATAAATAATCAATAGTAGTGGATCAAAAAATAGTATATACAGAGAAATAAAGCTATGGATAACTACAGTCATAATGGACTGAATATCACAGCCTTATGCTCAGTAACTTCAAAGAGAAAGAATATTTCTTGTTCAGTGGTATAGTAGATTATACTTAATGAAGATTTTCTTTGTATTGGCTTTATGTGAACTTTAATATATCAGTTTCTGGGACTAATCATTATAACCCAGTCTGAGTCAAATGTCACAACTATGATATAGAAATATAGGCTAATATTAAGCCAAATTACACAAATAAGAAATTAGATGATTTAGCAGAGAGAATGACAGATGGAGAGGCAGCTAATATAGCAAATATTTTCTGAGGATATTGGTATTATATGTGACTGTAAATATATCAATTACATAAAAATAACACTAAGATCTGTCGAGAAGAGATAAATATGAGAAACTATGCATAAAATACACAGTTATATGCATATGCTATTACATCCGCAGATATACAGAAGCATGTTTAAAAATGTTTGTATAACTTTTATTAAATACTTAAAATTTTATGTAGATATTTATCTGTTCATGATCTGCAATTTCCACATTAAACTCCTTGAGAAAATACAGCTTTTATTTCAGTCTTATACATAAATGCAATGTACGTACCTCAACATATATTGGATAAGATTACAAATATTCACAATTTTCACAAAAAATTATGTGTATATAAAGAATCATATAAATAAATAATAGATGTAATGCATGCACACACATAAAATTTACTATTTCCAGAATTGCTAAGAAAGAGCTTTTCAAAATGATGAGTACATTTCATTAGCTGTTTCAGTTAAAAAATGTTTTAAAGGGATTTATTTCAGAAAAGTAGGCACTAATTATAAGGATATTTAATGACCTAATTAAGAATACATTCTAGCATCAATAATATTAAAATTAGAGTGAAGAGGAAAGTAAGTTTTAGGATAAAGTTTTATTTGCTGATGTATTATTTTACTCTGTTCCCTCACTGTGTTCTTTAAGTTGTTCTTTAAACATTTCACTTCAACATAATTGACCTCCCTCCCATCAACATTGACCAAAATCTCTTGAAATTCTACTTTAATTATAATTTTTATTAATTTTACCTCTTTAGAGATTGCTCTTGGAATTATGATGGATTAATTAATATAGGCTATCCTTTGACATATGCATTAAGTGAAAGATATTTATCTTTTACTTCCCCAGTATACATGTGTGTGTTTGGGGTGTGGCAGGGGGTGGGAGCAAGTGGAATTATTTTCCTCTGTATCACTTGGTTTTGAAAATTTTCTTTTACTTCATAAAGAGGCAATTGTTTAGCTGGAGTGATAGTATAGTGAGGTGGATACTTATCTATGGACCATATAGTTCTCTGAGCCCTTTCAGGAGTGCAGAGTCAGGAGTAAGCCTGAGAACCAGCAAATGTAGCAAACAACAAGAGCAACAAAAGTCAGTTTAAACTTGTAATATCCTACTATTTATCAATACTCAATAATACTGCAACATGTTACACGTACTTTAAGTTGCTAATTTTGGGAAACTTTGCAAGTTTTATCACATTTCTATCGTTTTCAACCTGAGGGAGGGGAAGTCAATTTTATCTCTTTAATGTTAATTCTACTACTAATACTATTATTAACTCACTGACATTTTTTGACTCTCTTTTCTTTACGCTTTGTTGTTAAAATAACAAGAGATTGTTTTGTACACACATTATTCTCTATGTATACAGACATCCATAGACACACACACATGTGTGTGCATATATATACATGTACACACATTGATACATATACATACTTATTAGTGATGCTTACAAGATACCACACACTTGAGTTGTGGAGTTCACATATACTTAATTGTGGCATTGAGTTTGCTAAATAGGAATGTCCACTAGGATTGTGTTAGTCAAGTGGGTCAGAGCAGGGGATTGGCTTCAGAGTTTATGCTTGTGACGTAGGCACTAGCCACAAAGTTTCATGTCCCTTTAAGATAGGCTTCTAATTTGTATTCATTGTCCTTCTTTAATCCTTAACCACCTTTTCTCTATCTGTGACTCTTGGAGCTTAAGTGATGTATAATCAGTAAGGCACTTGCCTTACATGCAGCTGACGCAGGTTTAAGATCCGGCACCACATATGGTCCCTTGAGCTGGCCAGGAGTGGCCCCTGAATGCAGAGCTAGATCTAAGCTTTAAGCACAGACAGGCCCCCAAATCAGAAAAGTAAAATAAATATCTATGGTTTTTTCCCCTTCCGGTATTCACTGAATTTCTCAATAGTTAGTCAGCTTCCCCTATATAATCATGATCATGATCACGATCAAGAAATTCCCGTTAATTTCTCAGGAGGGCTCAGTAACATCTCATTTCTCAGGAGGGCTCAGTAACATCTCATTTCATCCTTTCCCTGAGATCTTAGCAGTCCATCTCGACTCGGCCCTCCTAACGATGTTGTACTGGGGGCTTTTCAGGGTCAGGGGAATGAGATCCAGCTTGTTACTGGATTTTGCGTAAGAATACAACATGGGGCAGAGAGTCTCTTGCCCGCACACGTGGCTGTCTTCCCTGGGGCCCCTTGGAGGGGATGGGCTCCAGCTTCCCTCCCCACCCCGAGCGGAGCTCCCAGCGGCCGAAAACCACCGGAACCTAGCTACAGCCATGCTGGAGGCCCCTCTCCACACGTCCGGACAGGCCTCATGCATGAAGGTACCGGCAGAGAAACCCAGGTGTATGTAATCCCATCAACGGCCAACATCCAGAGAGAGACTTAAAAGCAAGCTCTCAGAAGATGTCTTTAGCCTACTTCTCCCTCTGGGAGAAGCTGGCAATCTTCTGAGAGTTTCCTGCCCACATGGGACAGCCTTGCAAGCTTCCCCTATATAATAATAATTAATAATCTTACATATTGAGCTTGTCATTTCCTCTGAACTTGAGACTCTGTTGTCCCCAGAGGTCTGCTGGATATCTTAAAATTAATGTGACAAAAGCATAGGCCTACACAAAAAGGTACAGTAGAGATGACATAAGCATTTCTATGTCCATTGCCGCACTGTTTACAATAGCCACAATATGGAAAAATACAGAGTGGCCAAAAAACAGATGACTGGCTAAAGAAACTCTGGTATATCCACACAATGGAATACTATGTAGCTGTCAGAAAACATGAAGTCATGAAATTTGTATATAAGTGGATCAACATGGAAAGTATCATGCTGAGTGAAATGAGTCAGAAAGAGACAGACATAAAAAGATTGCACTCATATGTGGAATATAAAGTAGCTGAGAGGTACAAGCTTACAATGTTGCAATTTCTGGCAGATACTTCTCTGGACTTAGTTACTAAAATACTAAAGTACAGATATCCAAAACCATGTGGCTGCTAGTGTGACCGCTCCACCTCATACCTCTTCATTCTCAGCAATGGAAAACTAATTATCAAATGCTTTCTTTTCAACAGGTCGACTTTAGGGGGGAGAAACTCCAAATCAATTAGAGTGAGTTTTTTGTTGAAATATTGACTGTAATCAAAGTATAGTGAAAGTAAAGTGAAACTTACCAGTTACACATTCGGGGTGGGGGGCTGGGGAGGTGGGGGGAGGGGGAGAGGTATACTGTGATTCTTGGTGGTGGAATATGTGCACTGGTGAAGGGATGGGTGCTCGAGCATTGTATAACTGAGACTTAAACCTGAAAGCTTTGTAACTTTCCACATGGTGATTCAATAGAAGAATAAATTAATTTAAAAAAAAGCATAAGTCTACAAAACAAAAACATGATTTTGCCTACAATGATTGTTATTTTAAAAGTAGATGTTGCTATTTTCAACACTGGTTGTTTGATTAAAAAAATAAACTATGCATCATACTTTCTCCTCTTTTATATACTACATTCTAGTATACACATATGAATATATTTTATTTTATTAACCCTTTAAAGTGCTGTACTGGCGGTTGGGGTGGGGGTGGTGAGAGGGATACTGGGAACATTGGTGGAGAAGAATGGTGGAGGGATATAAACGATCACTGTATGACTGAAATGCAAACATGAGAGTTCATAAATTTGTAACTGTACCTCACGGTAATTCACTAATAAAATAAGAAAAAAAATAAAATACTATACTATCATCTTATTTCACTTATTACACTATATTTACTCAAGTCAAAATCCCTTATTCCTTGGGATTTTGTAATATTCTGGTTTCTTTAAGTTCTTCTGTATCCTTTTTATGTCATAAATTCTACTCTTACTCCCTCACTCTCAGCATTCCCATTTTTTCCCTTTATAATTACAACAAGATTCATTATATTCTTGAGGTTTATCATGATTATAGTGTAGACAGTCAATCTTCAATTCAAAAAATGTACTTAAAAACCACTTTTTGTAGCTAAGCCATTGGGCTGAATCTTTGAGACATTCTACTGATGCAATATGAAATAAACAGAAAATTAATGATACTAAATCATTACAGAAAATTTTAAAAACTCATATTATAAAACATAAACATCAAGTATAGACAATTTGAACTAACTGATAGGCCCTTTTCCTTCACAATCACTCTGTTCTCTCTGTATACCTATTTAGCTTTTACAACATGTAGTAAAACCAAGATTGTGGACTCGTTTATAAGGTGGATGCCTCTATTTGTATACATTATTAAAAATCTAGGATGTTTAGCAAACTGTTAAAAAAGCATAGTAATGGAATATGGTCGAATATATATGTATCAGTTAATATTCAATCATTGTCACTGTCATCCCATTGCTCATTGATTTGTTCAAGCGGGCACCAGTAACATCTCTCATTGAGAGACTTATTGTTACTGTTTTTGGCATATCCAGTACTCACGGGTAGCTTTCCAGGCTCTGCTGTGCGGGCTCTATACTCTCGGTGGCTTGCCGGGCTCTCTGAGAGCGGCAGAGGAATCGAACACGGTTCAGCCGAGTGAAAGGTGAAAGTCCAACTGCTGTGCTATTGCTCCAGTCCTAATATTCAATAAAGGTGAAAAATATAAATTGGAACAAGGAAAACCTCTTCAACAAGTCATAATGGTAAAACTGGTCAGCTACATGAAAAAATAATGAACTCAGATCTCTTTCAAAGCCACACACAAAATCAAATAAAAATGAATTAAAGATCTTGATGTCAGACCAAAATCCATAAGATATATAGAGGAAAATATAGGAATATCTCTCAAGGGCATTGAAGGGATGAAACGCCACTGACCAAGCAAGTGGAAGCAAAGTTAATCCCATGGAACTACATTAATTAAGAAGCTTTTGCACCTCAAATGAGATGATTACGAGCATAAAAAGCTAACTCACAGAATGGGAGACATTATTTGCCCAACACCCAACTGATAAGAGCTTATTATCAAATATATAAATAATGGCAGAACCTTACAAGAATAAAACCTTAAATCCCATTTTAAAAAATAGTGGTAAGAGGAGATGAACAGAAACTTCCTCAAAGAAGGAGTACAAATGACTCAAAGCACATGAAAAAAAAAATGCTTTGCATCTCTATTTTAAGGGAGTTGCAAGTAAAAACAACAATGATATTTCACCTCACATCACAGAGACTGGCCCACATCAAAAATTAGAAGACCAGTGCTGGCATGGATGCAGGAAGAAAGAGACTCATCCACAGTGGTGGGAATGGTCCATGCTTTCTGGAAAACTATATGGATATTCCTAATGAAATATGGTAATTGAGCATCCATTTTAGCCACCAAACCCACTTCTTAGAATATAACCCAAGGGTCCAAAAATAAAATGAAGGAAAGACATTTGTACCCTATGTTCCTTGAAATACTATGCACAATAGTCAAAATCTGGAAACAATCAAAGTGTCCAAGGTTAGATGACTGGATAAAGAACATATGGTACATATACACAATAAAATTTTATTAAGTGATAGAATGCTAGTCATAAAATTTGCTGCTACAAGGAAGGAACTGCAGAGTCTCTTGCCCCCATGCCTGAATGTCTTTATGGGACCTCTCGGAGTGTGTGTGTGTGGGGGGGTGTTGAGTTTCCCTTCCCTCCCTGAGCAGAGTCCCAGCAGCCAAAGACCTCTGGAACTCAGTCACAGCCATGTTGAAGGCCCCTCTCCACCTGTTCGGACGAGTCTCACGCATGAAGGCACTGGCAGAGGAACCCAGGTTTGCAGGATCTAGGGCTGAGATCTCCAAGCCTGCTTGGATTGGGACTGGGTCTCTGCTGCCCAGATTCCCCCATTCTCTAGTAGCTAGGCGATCATACCCAGAAACTTCCCCCAGAGCTGTGTAATCCCATCAGTGGCCAACACCCAGAGACTATAAAACCAAGCTCCTGGAAGCATGTGGCAGCATTTGCGGCCACACGATTTCTGGTAGCCTAGTTCTCCCTCTTCTAAAACCTGGCAAGCTACGGACACTCTTACTGCCCGCAAAGGAAAGCATAGCAAGCTCCCTGTGGCGTATTCATATACCAAAACCAGTAACATGATGGGTCTCATTCCCCTGACCCTAAAGAAGCCTCCAAGGTGGCACCATTGGGAAGGACGAGTAAAGAGAGGCTTCTAAAATCTCAGGGCTAGGACGAATGGAGACGTTACTGAGACTGCTCGAGAAATTTGACAACTACCAGGATGATAATGATAATGATGTTGAAGGAGGGACCTGGACAGTGTCATACTGAGTGAATTTAGAGGGAGAGAGACAGGAACAGAATAATATGTTTCATATGTGGACACAAAGAAAGATAATGCCAGAATAATGATAAATAATAAGCCGAAAAGCAATGAAAAGAAAGACAGAATAGAATTAGTTGTCAGTATGTAACATACCACTTGGCCTGGGGAATAGAACAGGGAGGAGCAGGTGAAAGGGGGTAAATTGTTGTGCATGAAACCACATCAAAAATAGTACTCTAGATGACACTGCAACAACCTATGTTTTTCTTTTTTTAAAAAAATTAATTGAGTCACTGTGAGATAGTTACAAGCTTTCATGTTTGGGTTACAATCACACAATGTTCAAACACCCATCTCTCCACCAATGCACATTCCCCACCACCAATATCCCCGGTATACCTCCACTTTTCCACCCTCCCTTTGCCTCCATGGCAGACAATATTCCCCATACTCTCTCTCTACTTCTGGGCATTATGGCTTGCAACACAGACACTGAGAAGTCATCATGTTTGGACCATTATCTAATTTCAGCATGCATATCCCATCCTGACTGATTCCTCCAGCCATCATTTTCTTAGTGATCTCTTCTCTATTCCATCTGCCTTCTCCAGACCTACAGACCAATTAAACATAGTTGAATATCCTGTCATATACTCCCATATATATGGCCACTTAGTAATGACAAAGGAGCAAGAAATGTGAAGTGGAAAAGGAAAGCCTCTTTAACAACGGTGCTGGGAAAACTGGATAGTTACCTGCAAGAAAATGAACTATGAACTCTGTCTAATGCCAGACAAAAAGTCAGATCAAAGTGGATTAAAGACCTCAATACCAGACATAAATCTATAAGGTATATAGAGGAAAATGTAGGCAGGACTCTCCATGACATTGAAGCTGAAAGCATCTTTAAGGATGAAACAGCACTGACCATGCAAGTGGAAGCAAACATCAACAAATGGGACTACTTCAAACTAAGAAGCTTCTGCACTTCAAAAGAAACAGTGACAAAAATACAGAAAGGGCCCACATAATGGGAAAGAATATTTTCCCTATATCCATCTGATAAGGGATTAATATCCAGGATATACAAGACACTAGTAGAATTGTATAAGAAGAAAACCTCCAACCCCACCAAAAACTGGGGTGAAGAGATGAACAGAAGTTTCCTCAAAAAAAAGAAATACAAATGGCAAAAAGGCACATGAAAAAATGCTCCACATCGCTAGTCATCAGAAAGATGCAAATCAAAACAACAATGAGATAGCATCTCACACCACAGAGACTGGTACAATTTAAATGAACAAAAGCAACCAGTGCTGGTGTGGATGTGGGGGAAAAAGGGACACTCTCACTGTTGATGGGAATGCTGACTGGTCTAGCCTTTCTGGAAAACAATATGAACAGTCCTTCAAAAACTAGAAATTGAGCTTCCTTATGTCCCCGCAATAGCACTTCTGGGAATATATCCCAAGGATGCAAAAAAGCACAGTAGAAATGACATCTGTACCTATATGTTCATTGCAGCACTGTTCACAATAGCCAAAATCTGGAAACAACCCAAGTGCCCTAGAACAAATGACTGGTTAAAGAAACTTTGGTACATCTATACAATGGAATACTATGCAGCTGCTAGGAGAGATGAAATCATGAAATTTGCTTATAAATGGATAGACATGGAGACTATCATGCTAAGTAAAATGAGTCAGAAAAAGAGGAACTGACATAGAAGGACTGAACTAATTTGTGAAGTATAGAATAACATCACATGAGGCTGACATATAAGGGCCAGGAGGATTGCCCCATAGCTGGAACAATCTATTTTTGTAATGTGTCTCTCATAAAAGAAAGATTGGAAGCATATGGGGGTGTGGGGGAGTATTGGTAGAAAAAGTGGACACTGATGAAATGGTGGGTATTGAAACATTGTATCATGAAACCCAATCATGAATAACTGAAATTTTACTATGACAAATAAAATTTTGATAAAAATATAAATAAAGATTATGACAAATAATTTATAAAAACATAGTAACTTGAAACTATGTCCATTTACATTACCATGTATCCTTGTGATCACATAACTCATTTGCATTATCATGACCCATGTGGGAACCAAATTATATATGATGAGTTAAGACCAATTTATGAGTTTTCAATATTATACCAGCCCTAGTTCTGGTTTCATTGTGACTTTGTCAGTTTTCCTAACACATGTAGAATTTACTGTCCCCGGGGTTTACAGTTGTTAGTCTCTTGTGAATATTCTTGCTCAGAATAGTTAGGTGTGTATTTTTAACTTCACTCAGTCTGCTCAAATATTACCTGTACTGACATTCTTTTTCTGTATACTGAAGACACTCTGTCTTTCTGAAATGCCCTTACAGTAATGTATTTACTAATCAAACATGGGGACGGAAGCAAATGCACAGAGGGTAGAGTTGCTTGCATTGCACACAACTGACCTGGGTTTTATCCCCAGCATCCCATATTGTCCCATGAGTCTGCCCAGGAGTGATCCCTGAATAGTAAGTCCTGAGTACTAAAGGGTGTGACTCAAAAACAAACAAGCAAACAAAACCATCTTAATATATTACATGCTTACTTATGTAGTAACTGACTATTTCACAGAACTGTCCCACCAAGTTCTGTGATCTGCTTTTGTTAATATTGTGTTCTGGCTCTTAAAATATTTAATCATATGCGTGTTTGAGCATTGTATAACTGAGACTTAAACCTGAAAGCTTTGTAACTTTCCACATGGTGATTCAATAAAAGAATAAAATAAAAATAAAATAAAATAAATTATTTAAAAAAAGAAAAAATATTTAATCATAGATAAAAATTCTGAGTAAAAATTCTGTTGAAACAATCCTGCCAAGAGTCAAGAGTAAGTCCTAAGTACTACAGGGTGTGACTCAAAAACAAACAAATAAAACTATATTAATATATTACATGCTTACTTATGCAGTGACTGACTATTTCACAGAACTGTCCCACCAAGTTCTGTGATCTGCTTTTGTTAATATTGTGTTCTGGCTCTTAAAATAATTAATCATAGATAAAAATTCTGAGTAAAAATTCTGTTGAAAGAATCCTGCTATTTAAATTCAAACCAACATAATACCAACCTTTAGATCCTTACATACTAAGCTCCTGTGATTTTATGACGATATTTTGCTAATAGCTCATCCATTAGCAGATATAGTTATAGGGACTAATCATTAGCTATGCATTTCCCTCACTCTGTAGTGGTTTAATTTACTTGTTTATTCTTCAAAAGGGTAAATAAAAGACTGTAGTCTGATTTTTAAGTTCTACTTTCAAATTAGCATTTCTTTATTTAATTCTATTCCATTATTTTCAGAGACAAAAGTCCTCCCAATCTCTCCATTCATTTTACTTTGTTTTTTTTTTAATGTCTAAGCTCTTTAATTTTGAAATGTTTCTATTATCTCTGTAGTACTACATTTATCAACCCCCTACTCTTTTAAATATTAAACATCACTAATCCACCCACTGGGTTCCTTCCCATTCTTATTCTTCTACCAAATTCAAAGTTAACTCCACTAATTTGCTAAAATATTTTCTAACTTTATCAGGTTAGTTTGTCCTTGAATCTTTGTGCCACTATGCAGAAATTCTATACTTCAAGACCAAAGTGAAATACACAGGCTCTATAGACACAGCTATGTAACTGAGCAAGTTAATTAAAATCTCTTAATGACTTGCATAACATTTCTGCTATATAAAACAGATTACAATTAGATGAATTACGCTTCTGTATTTGCCGTCTCTCAATGCAGCAGAAAGACCTCAAGGAAGAGTTTTACTCAGTCTGAGTGCCACTTTACAGATATGTTGTTGGAATAATTTCTTAAAACTATATATAGCATAAGATGGAATAAATGAATATATTTTCTATGTCTCAGGGAAACTGAAATTGGCTCCCAACCACACAAATCCCCTATCCATCCTTTACAATTAAGTTCAAACCAAAAAAAAAAATCCTTATAACACAGTATCCTTGGCAATATTTTAACCTACTAAATATAGAGGTATAGCTTCCTCCCAAAATAACAAAATGAGAAATCATCATTCATTCTGGACATGTTCTTGTGACCAATAAATTAAACATATGATATATCTATTTAGGGATGATGGAAGAATCATCATAAAAATTTTGGTTACTTTATTTCTTCTTACTGTTCGGGTCCCAATATGAATGAATTATGTCAATACTATAAATCATGAGAAATGTATCTCCCTTTATCTTCTTGCAAAAAAAAGAATAAATTCCAAATTTATGTTCAATAAAATAAAGAATATGTGGGATTTTTTTATATAGATCATACCCTGCACGTATTTTGCCTGATCCGAGCTCGACTCTTGCCATTAAATTCAACACCAACACAGCATTTACGTCCTCCACGACTTAAACCCAAACTGGTAATTTTAACACAAACACATTTTGCACAATAGGACTAGCACCACAAATGCCAATTTGATTCCTCATGTATTTGAAAAACACTTTCCATTGTTGGTTCATCATTATCTTTGATTAGGTAGCAAAACATTAGGTCATGGCAAAAAAAGAGTTACAAGTGTTTTACTAGGAATAGACAATGTATTCATTAACATAAACTCTTCTACTAGGTATCTTCTTCCACAAAACTTTAACTGTATCTCCAAAATATTACCATCAGTTTAGACATTGTCATACTCTCCATTGCCATGTTCAGTCCAATTTAAGGTTTTGGCACATTTTGTCTTCTGATCTTCAAAAAATAAGCAATAGGAGTGAAGAATAGTTAGTGGAAAGTGAGATTTGTTGCTTCTGACATATTCAATGTAAATAGCAAATGATATATATAATGACTTTCCAATATGTTTGTGGAATTTACAAACAGAAAAATAGTATAGATAAATTCAATCAATGCTAAATATCTGCATCATATGAAAATAAGATTAGCTGCAATATATGCATTATATGTAGATATGAGGTGATTCAATAACAGAAATTAATTTTACTTGAAAATAAAAAGGTTAAAGATAATTATTCATTGCTGTTGAAAGAGTATAGTCATTAGTGGTCCAGGCACTCACTACCCCTGCTCTATTTTTATCAAGTACCTTACACCTAATCACCAAGGGGACCCAGATCTGTAAGTGTTCCAGTCATTATATATCTAGCCATTCATGTACAATGAAGGATAAGAGGCCAGAATATTAGCTGTAGCTTGAAAATAATATGGATACACTTGCAAAGTATTAAGGAAATGTTTTATTTTTAAAGTTCATGATTATTGTATCAAAAATATTAGTTACCTTTAAAATGATAAAATTTAAATATAATCACATCTTCTTATAGGTTATTCAAAAATATCTAGGTATACTGTAGTAGCCATCCTTTAGTTCTGTATTTTTATAGTATAGTTTGCTTTTAACATATGATCTATCAATGTTATTTCCTTAAGTGTTTTAGTACCTTACATATGTATATAATAGTGAAAGGTTAAAAAACTATTCAACTGTAAATATATAACTTCATATTAGGTGCTATAATGCCTAAATTCAGCTAAGGTCTCAGCTTTTCATATCTCAAGACCTTAGCTTCAAATGTGTTGTCATTCTTAACCAATAATAAATAAATAAATAAAATGCTGAGACATGCCATAGGCACAGAAGCTTAAAACTAAATAATATCTATGCAATTAGAAACTGCTTCTAAAGAAGTATAGAATTTAGGTCTACATATTAACTTCAGCTCTAGAATTAAGATACCAAGTCACACCGAATAAGAAATTCAAACACAAGTATTTCAGTTAAATGGGAAGTATGCTGAACTTGAAGATGTTATTAAATAAATTCTTAGAATTTTGGATTTCACAAGGACACAAGGACTTGCAATTGGCTAGAAGTCATTGTAATTCTATACATGGTTAATGTTTTGAAATAGAAGATTGCATTTTGGGCTAAATTTATTTGGAAGGGAAAGGTTTGTTTCCCAATTAAATTCTAGTGAAAACTACTATTTTTTTGTCTTGAGGAACTACGTTTTTGAAGCATATATGAAATGCATGGAAGGTAGAATGAGTACCATATTAAAAAGGAATACACTGAAGTATATTTTTCTTAATAAAATTTAGCTACTTAATGATCCTAACAATATAGGCAGGAGACTCTAATTCCCAACTACTGCTCAGAAAATTGTAAAGTTACCATCCTGCTTCTTTGCTCAACATTAGAGTCTGAGAATTCAAAGCTGATCAGGCTCTATCACATCTGGGACCAACAGAACCACACTTGGTGTTTGCAGGAGGCCACACAGTCCCAGGGTTCAAATTTTGTTACCGACCACTGACCTTTCTCGTGGTCCTGAATATAATCTTATTATTTGTTATGTTTTAAAAATCTTTCATATTCTTTGGAAAACAAATAAGCTAGCATTTAGAGTCAATAAAATTAAAGATTTTTCACGTTTTGCTATTAAAACAGAGAAAAATTATAAATAGACATTTAGAAAGCCTCTGAAAGTGCTTTGAAGTATAATAAATGATTTTGCTTAAGTTCAAAACAGTATTATTTAAATAGTCTGCAATTAATCTAATTCGTGACATTAATTGTCAAATGTGCTTCATAATGAAATAGCTGTCACAGCTTAATTATTATACTTTAGGTAGCACTATCTTCCTCACATATTAACTTCATTGAGTTTAACAAGGAAAAAAATATACTGCAAAGCATAAATGATCAATTCATCATCAAATCTCACTACCTGATTTCCTTTCTCTCTCTGAGGAATTACTGATCCAGCTTTCCTGTCACCTATTACCTAGGTGTCACCATATTGTTTTGGTATTTGCCATGCTTTTGTCTTGATAAACACCTTACTTTTTTATCCAATTCCTTTATAAAATTATCAAATACCTAAAGACTAAAGGTACCAGGCAAAGAAACTAGAGGGGTGTGAGGTAGGGGAACCATTTGGTCAATGATATAAGTTCATGTTATTTGCAGTCATGCTTGCTTAGATGTTTGCCTACCTCAGTTGATTCTTAAACTGGTTTACATTAAAAAGCAAGAAAACAAATTTCCAAAGTTTATTAGTTAATTCCCTAGCAGAGATACTTTTTCTTTGAAATTCTCTGATTTCTCTAGTTATTTATGGATAATGATGAATGTGTTTAACTTCAACACCTAGCTTTAGAGAAAATAAATAAAATATTACACAGAAGGCTGAAAATGTCAACTAGACAAAAGCAATATATACGCGTTCCTCTCTTGGTAGCCACACCCATTGGTGCTGAGAAGCAATGCTGACCTCTGTGTCTGGGGTCACACTCAGCAGTGCAGGGGCATAGTTTGATGCTAGAGTTGAAACATGGACCTCCTGTGTACAAAGCTTATACTTGGCACACGAGATATCTCTCTCTCACCCAATGTGCGACTCTTTAACGACACATATCTTTATAGCATTTCTATATAAAATGATCCTGTGTACTTCTCCAATAAAGTAGACTTATAATGAGCTCTTATTTACATGAGAAGCATAAAATATCTAAGACACAATACTCTGATACTTTTATAATTATTACATCTTCTGGCTGACTGCTTTATTTAAAAGCATCATTGAAGATAAAGTTTTATGTGTAGGAAAAAGTAGAATGAAAAATAACCTATATCTTAGAAATAGAAGTGATACAGATTGATCAAAAATTAATTTATTTGTTTTGTTTGGCACCCAGACCCAGTGGTGCTTGAGGGTTATTTTTGGCTGTATGTCTGGGATCACTTCTAGGCATGCAGGATCATGTGAGTTTCCTGGGATTGAATTTAGGTCAGCCACATGCAAGGCAAATATTTTAACCACTATACTATTTTTCCAGCCTTAGCCTAAAATGAAATTTTAAAGACTGTATTGTTTGCAGAATGTTTTTTTGTCTCACTTCTAATTTGCTTACCCTGGATTCAGTTTGGGAATTATTTCTTGGCTTAGATATCATCCTGGATTGCCATTGCACTTTAGCAGATATGGAGGTGACCGATCCATTGAATTTGCTGTGTCTGGTCAGATGTCAAGTTAACTAGCAAGGGGTTTAATATAAAAAGGCCTAACCTCACCCTGTGTTATTATAGTTAGTCATTGCTGTAATATCTCCCACAGATTGCTTGATCATCACTGCTACATTTTTATAAGAAAGTTTTTAAATGAATAAAAATAACTAAAGAAAGATACATTTATGGGTTCTCATGAGAAAACATAGTCCACATCAAGAAGCCCATCATTTTCTGAAGTTGCACTTTGTAAAGCAGGCCATGGAAGTTATTTTCTGAGACTCCCTTCTGGCCAATTCATGGAACAACAGTAATCAATCACAATTGTTTTATAGAATTGAGTTGCTGGTACCATGTCACAACAAACTGATTAAGCTCTCCCAGAAGAAATCATCAACATTATTGGGACTAATGGCATCTAAGATCTTAAGTTAGAAAGCAGTTTTTATTCACCCTTTAAAGAAAAGTCTTACTTCTGAAAGCTCAGCAAACTTGACTTAATGCTTTCAAAATGGACCTTATCCAAATGGTGCAATATTCCATTTTTCACATTTTAGAATATCAAAGAATACAATGTTTAGTAGAAAAGCAATTAATTTACATTCACAATATTTTACTAGCTAGCTCACATTTCTAAAGTAAAAGTTATTATCTTCCCATTATCACACATTTACAAATCTTATTTCAGTGTATCAAAAATGAAAGTCACCCATGCTCTTTCTTGAATCTTTATTGCATGACCTGAAAATCACTTACTTGTTTTCAGAACTTGTATAAGCAATATCAACTTCTAATTTCTTATAATGTGCAATACATATTATTAAGCAATAATTGTTATTATGCTGTTAACTGTGTAGTGAATTAAGTCCGAATTTTTTCACCATGGAATAAAGAAACAAAAAGGTATATATAGGATGCACATCAAGAGAATTTTTTTCCTCTTTTCCAATCCTTTCTGTTACCTTCCTTCATTTCAACCCTTTCTATTTCCTTTATTCTTGTACTATTCTGCTCCCATTTTTCTCCACTTTCTGGTTCTCTTCTTCCTCTGTCTTTCTCATATTTAACAATCAGATATTTAATACATTTTCTAGCATTATAGTTACATTTGCCTATTTTCTATTCTAGAGCATAAAATTGTCACTTTCTTACTAACAATCACATCTTAATTTTCATGAGTATATAGGAAAAACAAAGTTCAGGTGTGGTGTTCCTTCCTAGCAAGTATTTTAGAAAATGGACCATACAATGATCAGATTAAAATGTTCAACTTTGGGGCTGGAGCGATAGCACAGCGGGTAGGGCGTTTGCCTTGCACGCGGCCGACCCGGGTTCTAATCCCAGCGTCCCATATGGTCCCCTGAGCACCGCCAGGAGTAATTCCTGAGTGCAGAGCCAGGAGTAACCCCTGTGCATCGCCGGGTGTGACCCAAAAACCAAAAAAAAATAAAAAAAATAAAAAAAATAAAATGTTCAACTTCATATTTGAAACAAGAAAAAAAAATAACATTAAGTAGAAAGGCAAAGCATTGCCATGTTTTTTTTTTTTAATTTCACCTTTAATGAGACATGGAGTGCCCAGATTAAACCATATTTGGGGAGCTGAGAGAAAAAACAGAGGGTAAGGTGTCTGCTTTGCACATGGTCTAGCAGATTCAATCCCAGGTACCCCTTTGGTTTCCAGAGCCATTCAGAGGATGGTAATCCCTAATGGCAGAGGCAAAAGTAAGATCTGAGAACATCCTAAAACAAAGCAAAACTATATATAAACTTTATTTCTGGATGTGTCTATGTTTCTAGATGAGATAAGCATTTTTGAATGCAAGGACTGAGTAAAGCAAATTCTTCTCCCCAAAAGGTCATTATTCTATTTCTTTAGGACCCAAATATCTTAAAATATGGAGAAAGGAAAATTTCTTTTTCTGCCCATTGGTTTGTTTGGAATACTGATATCCTGTCTTCAAATGGGATTTATATCACTGATACTTTAATTTAAAAAACTATATACTCAACTATCTATCTGCATCTTTCAGACAGTAGATCCTTGGACAATTCAGTGCCCATTATTGCATAAGGCAATTTTTTAAAGTCATGTATATTATGACTTTCAGGCAGCCGAAAACCTCCAGAACCCAGCCACAGCCATACTCAAGGCCACTTTCCACAAGCTTGGACGAATCTTACCCATGAGGGAACCTACAGAGGAACCCAGGTATGCGGGACGACCTGTGGCTGAAATCTCCAAGCCTGTTTTGATCGGGACTGGGCCTCCTCCACAGAGATCTCCACTTTTCCAGTAGTCTAGCAGTCACACCCACAAACTGCCCCTGGCGCCATGTAAGCTCATCAATGGTCAAGATTCAGAGACTATTAAAAAAAGCTTCTGAGAGTGATGCAATTTTTCTTGGAGCATGCGGCTGCATTCACAGCTGTGCAAACTCTTTATTTTTATTTTATTTATTTATTTTTCTTTATCCCACACAGCAGAGCCTGGCAGGCTACTCATGACATATTTGATATGCCCAAAACAGTAACAACAACGTGCTCTTTTTGTTCCTGGTACAAGCAGACTACATCGGGCTATACTAGCATGCAACAGGGTCAAATGAAGGCATTACTGGCTCCCGCTCAAACAAATCAATGAACAAATGGATGACAGTGATACAGTGATAAAATGATACATATGTATTATGTACGTTTGTGGTATAGTCAAATATATGTATATATGTATATGTATTTATACCAGATAGTATATGAATGCATACAATCTACATATAGTACTTGTTATTACTATATTATATTTTACAGTAATATTAATTACTGTTATCTATAATATATGGATGAAATTAATTATGCACATATAAAATATTTGATATTGTACTACAATATTGCCTCATTTTAAAAATAGCAAAGTTTTTAAAGGCTCTAAAACCATTAACATAGTAAGAAATACAGTGGAATTAACTTTAGAAAGGCAAGACCACCATTAATTTTTAAGAAATGTAAAACATATAAAAGATACTTATAAAGGTATACTTATAAACCTTTAAAAAAATTAAAAAAAATAAAACTTTAATTTATTTTTTACCAAAAAAAACCAAAACAAAACAAAAAAAAACGATACTTAACTTCAATGGTACCAATTTTTTGAAAAAGATATCCACAAGTAAATAAGATAATATGCAATCTTGTACACCGTGAACATGCTGACTTTATGCAGACACTTGGAAAGTTTCAGCCGTGAAAAACAAAAGATAGAGTATGTCAGCATATATTATGTATGCAGCAGATGTAGAAACTAGTGCTAGTGGAAGTTGCCATATAGCTTTTTTCCCCATCAAATTTAAAGTATTGCTTTAATACCTGAAATTGATATAAGTAATTAAAAATTATTTTACTTATTTTGTCCATCATCTCCCTTCTCCCTATGATAATCACCTTAGTTTTCAGTAAATGTAGGGGTAATTTGGCTTTTTCTTGTCTGCTTATTTGTTTTAGAAATTTATACTCCACAAATGAGTGAAAGTATTAGATAACTTTTATATTCTTACTTATTACCCATCACAAGATCACCTTAAGATTGTTTTCATCTGGACTGGAACTACAGTACAGGGGTTACAGCACTTGTTTTACATGCTACTGTTCATTCTAGTTCAATTCAAAGCACTGCGCATGTTTCCCCCCAACTACTATAAAGACTCACCTCTGAGCACAAGGCTAGAAGTAGCCCCCAAACAACACTGAAAAGAAGCAGAAGCCCCATTCAAAGTATTTCTCTGGTGGTGCAAGAGAGATAGTAGAGCATGCAGGGCACTTGCCTTGAACTCAGCCAACCTAAGTTAGATGCCATAATTATATATTGTTGCTGAGCCCACCAGAAATAAACACTGAATTCAGAGCCCAGAGTAACTCCTGCATGCCACTGGGTTTGGCCCCCAAAAAACCATATATAAAAACTTACATAAAATGAAATATATGTACATATATATTTCACTGCTTTTTCCTAAGACATATGATCTCATCATTGGTAATAGCAAAATAGTATTCCATTGTGCATATAAATATATATAACAATTTTAACATATATATCACAATTTTAAATCCATATATATTGATAGACATTTGGATTTATTAATTGTTTTAACTATTAAGAGTAACACTTATATAAACATGGGTGTGTAAATATTTAAAATCAGTATTTTCATATTCTTAAATGCATAAGAATGGCATTACATTCAATTGGAATTTCATTTTTTCAGTATTGTTGCCAGTTTTTCATAAAATAATAAAATTTTTATGCACCAAATCTGAATGAGAGAACTCTTTACTCTCCAATATCTTTACTAAAATTTGTATTTTCTGAACTTTATAACAATAGAGCATCACCTCTACTTTGAATTGATCTCATTGTGAAATTGATTTACATTTTCCTAATATAAAAAATATTGAATCATTTTCTTCACCTCTTTTTCTTTTTTACATAAGTGAGTCTTTATGGTGGTGGCATGACACTGGAATGTGGGTGATGGCAATGGTGACAAATACATATGTACAAAGGCTTGAAGCTAAACTCTAGAAATTCTGCTCTGTTATAAGCAATGACATAAATGAAAATATTGAAAGAAATACTAAATAACTTATCTTTATGATTATAGGCCTATAAAGAATAATTTTTCAAATTTTCTGTATGCAGCCTACTTAAATACTTAGGACTTATTCATCTAATCACAATGATAGCAATGACAATGGTAAAACAATAGTAGTTTGCATTTCTTGGCTATGTTTTATTTGTCAAGCATTGTTATAAATATAATACCTGGGCTAGTTAATCTAAACTTTATAAATATCTCTTTTAGGCAATCTAACATGTTCCATTATACAAATGAGGATGTCAAGGAACTTTTTAAAAATTATACTCCACCCAATCTGAAATTTTTATAGGAATATTCTGGTGAGATGAACAAATAAAATGCCTGAAATAGAAATATATTTCATAGGGACTCCAAGAAGATTATAAAACCAGGCATAATCAGGGAGGAATTATCTGACAACACTGACCCTACCACTTATTTATAGTTAAAAATATTCTTAAAAGGCTCACAAATACCTTTAAATCCTTAAATCCTATTTGAGAGCTTCAAACCTGATTTATGTCTGATTCTCATAAAACAAAGTTTTTAAATGAAAGCAGTCATTTAGCAAAGAACAACCTTAGCCTTATGCCTTGAGGTTAGGGTGTATACCTTAGAGCTCTTCATGTCTCAGGCAACTTGCAAACAAAAGGGTCTTGTTGATAGTGGCTATAAGGATGATGATTTCATGGCTGTTTTAATTCACATCTCCACATGCAGATAGCAATCACCTTGAAAGAGTGATTGCTAATGCTCAAATTGCCTTTTGTGCAAAGCTGACAAATTTTAAACCAAATTGCTGTTGGCTATGTTTTCAGAAAGCTAGATCTTAATAATGGCATTTAATTTTTCTTTTTTGAACAAATGAATGAGTTTCAAGACTGTTTCTACAAAGACAGAGCACTATATAAATTCCACATGAAAGCAAGCCCTAATTTAAAAAATAATACCCTAATGATGCCTAATTACTTCCTTGAGAATAAGCAGCAACCTAATTAGTCACCTTTATCTTCCTATGCACCTGGAATTGCTATTGTGAATAAAGCATACAAAGCACAGTCCATTTTAAAAACAATACTTTGCAGCGGAGGAAACTGAGAAGGTTGGGTGAGGTGGGCAAGGTAATTTATGACAAATCATTATTATTGCTAATGGTATTTGATTCATTTTTGAGACAAAAATTGATACCATAATTAATGGAGTGTAGAAACTTTCCAATACAAGTTACATAGAATTATTTTAGAGAGAAACATAAAGCATTTCCTGTAGCGCTAGATAAAATGCTGTTTCAGGAAACAGTGTGTCTGTCTGTGTCAGACATTTTCTTTGCCAGAGCAAATAGCAACGATTAACTCTAAATTTTGAGATTTTTATCCAGGAAGAACTTGGAAATCTCTTCTCGGTTAGATAATGTCTTCTCAGAAACGAGTTGTGGACAGGATAGATTAACCAAGCTGACAACCGCTCAAATGAGTTCCTGGAGGTGAGCTTCTGCAGCCAGGGAAAATCACAGTCCCCATGTCTCTACCATTGCCACAGGGAATGGTTCAGAGATCAGTTTCACCATTTACTAAAAATTGGTGAGGAGAAAGGCTAGGCCACTAGAGAATAATGAGCCCTCCACTGTATTATCAATAGGGTGAATCTTCAGAACATTAAAAAATGGCTACTCTGTTCATTTGAAAATGTTGCCAGTAGGGTGATGGGGAGATTGTAGCTAAAAACTGACCTTGTGCTGACCCACCTTCACTTGACCTGAAAAATGGTTGAGGGAAGCCGGGTGAGTAGCATGATCTCTCACATGACCTTGGCACTATGATCCTACCAGCCCAAGGCAGCAGACAAACTACATCTGAGAGTTACTTGGTCTGTGTGACACTGGATTTGTCCCTAAGACCAATTTTAGGGGGAGCCACGCTTGTCAGCCCAGAATGAGATCAGCGACTCATGGGAAAACGAAAGCCAGGCCTGTCCTTCAACCAGTCTTCCCAGGATCATGGTCTCCTCTTGCATTAAAGAAATTCACAAGAGTTTTTTTTTTTTTTTCAGGAATTCTTTGGTATTAGGAAATACTTTTCCTTATACTATAACATTTATTTTGAAAATCTGAGTGGGATGAGAGCAAACCCAACAAAGTAGAATCGTGACAGTGCACAACCTAAATTGGGGTGTGGGTAATTCCATTGTAAGATGCTTACTGTCTGCTTTTGCAAAATAAATTTTATAAGCTTTTTCCAAAACTGACGCAACTTGGGGCTTTCTATATAGCTAAGAGTCTGTTGCTAATGTGTTGCTCTGATGGATTTCTTGCATATTCTTATTATGATCTTTTTTTCCTGTTGAAATTTCTCTTCTCCTGGGGTGCAGCCCTCCAACTTTGTCTAGGCTGGCCCTGCGGGCAGTCTTCTCATGCCACAGCTCCATTTCTCACAACTCCAAAGTGGATGCATCCTTCAACCTTTTGGGTAAGCAAAATGGTATCTTTCTTCATAACTTGGGTTTTCTTCCCCCCCCCCCCCAGAAATCATAGCAAATGACCCCTACCTGGCACATATCTGCCTCAGAAACAATGTTACTTTGCCCCAAATCCTACAATGTACCAGGGGACAACAAAGGTGTTCTGATTACTCTTGATTTTTTCCCTGTCACTGTCACTGTCATCCCGTTGCTCATCAATTTGTTCGAGCGGGCACCAGGAACGTCTCTCTATTGTGAGACTTATTTGTTACTGTTTTTGGCACATCCAATAAGCCACGGGTAGCTTGCCAGGCTCTGCCGTTCGGGCGAGATACTCTGGGTAGCTTGCCGGGCTCTCTGAGAGGGGCAGAGGAATCGAACGGGGTGGGCTACTTGAAAGGCGAACACCCTACTGCTGTGCTATCGCTCCAGTCCGATTTTTTCCCTATGGTTATCAATCACTTTGTTGCAAATATCTACAGTTTTCACAGCTTCAAGCAACACTCATTTATGGTAAAGAAATAGTAATGCTTACTTTGTACACAGTCAAGCAGGATCTGACTCCCAGCAACACATATGGACCCCCAAGCCTTGCTAGGAGTGTTTCCTTAGCACAAAGCCAAGAGTAGCAAGCCCCAAGCACAGCCCTGGGCAGTACAAAAACAAACAGACCACAAAAATCGCCACTCCTTTCATAACGTAGTTTGTGCATCAAGAATTTGGGAATCACTTAGCCGATTCCCATATTTCAGGCATCACAGACTGCTGTAAGAGTTGACCAAGACTGGCTTCTCATAACTCGACTGAACAGGGAAAGAATCTGCTTACAAGATCCTTCCGGTGATTAGGCAGTAGTAAGTTTCTTGCAGCTTCAGGACTTGAAGGAATTAGTCTGTATTATCTTTGTTTGTTTCATACTGGTTGAAGGCTAGAGGTTACCCTCACTACCTAAAGGCTGACCAGAATTTCAAAAGACTACCTGCAGTTCCTTCCAAATTGATGAATGAGTACATTGTGCAGGCCAGCAGAGTCTGTAGAAAATGTGGTTATCACATAATCTATTACTATATTGGAGTCTAAGTACTTATTCAATAAAATTACAAATAAGGAAGATTGGCTATTTTCAGAAACTTGATGCATAGTAAGAAAATTAAAGGAAGTGTCATTACCACACGCCATACTCACATATATATATACAATTTGATCTCATTCTTAGATTCAGTAAGGATTTCAAATCTAAAATTACTGGACTCCATTAACCTTATTTTTGAAATGAATAGCTCTTCACTAAGGGGGGAAAAAAAAAGTTGACTACTATGTGAATCTTGTGTAATATCTGGTTCCCATGGTAACAGAGATTTGGATCCTGACATCAGAATCTAATAGGCCACGGAGCTACAGAGTATTTCAATTTGTATTAAAAAAAATACAGTCCTCAGATATCATAAGAAATGGTTGCAGTCTTATGGGTTTAGGTAAAAGTTACAATAAAATTTTAAGCTAGTTTAATTTGACACTTTGTTTATCAGTCTTTCCTTTTGAGTTTATGTTATCTTGTGAATCCACTCACCAACTGTTTTTCTTCTGAACTGTATTGTTCAAAATTCTTTGATTTTGACATATTTAGTATGCTTTGATAAAAATCACAAAATTATGCTATTTCATGATTTTTAGGTATGTGTCTCTAATTAGTATTTATTTATTTTTCAATTTGTATTAGGTAATGAGAGCTTAATAATAGAAGGCTGGTATCAGGAATCTAGTCTCACTTTCCTTAATTTCAAATTTTAATATTTTTTTCTTGAAAATTTAAAGTTTATTTACATAGTTCAAGTAGATGGGTTTGGATCCATCATATATAATGTCACTCTCTTTGTCTCTCTCTATATATCTGTTGCAGATTATAGCATCCTTGTTGCTTCCAGTGCAGAGTGACCTGGTTCTGTACCTATGCCATTCTCTTCAGTGTTCAAGTTCCTGATGTGGAGTCTGTATTAATGGAGCTCTGTCACCTGTGTTCCCTTGCTGGAGCTTTCTGCTTTGTAACCTGTCACTCGACCTATCTAGGAGAGGTACTGATCATTTTAAATCAACTTCTGCATCTATCATATTAATATAACAATTAAAAGTCTATTTCTATCCTTCAACACATTATTGTCCCTTTTTAACTGATTTATCAACTACCCCTTCCTCTACGGGAAACATAGATTTAGTTTAGTAGTATGAAATTTTATTTTTGTTTTATTTAGTTCACTATCTGGTTGCTTGGTTAATACCTATTATTTTCAAGCTCTTTGAAATGTATTGTAGCTCTGTGCTGTGGCACTGTTGTCCTGTTGTTCATCGATTTGCTCAAGTGGGCACCAGTAATGTCTTCATTGTGAGACTTGTTGTTACTGTTTCTGGCATATCGAATATGACACAGGTAGCTTGCCAGGCTCTGCCATGAGGGCAGGATACTCTCGGTACCTTGCCAGGCTCTCCAAGGGGGACTGAGGAGTCAAAGCTGGGTTGGCCAAGTGCAAGGCAAATGTCCTACCCTCTGTGCTATGGCTAATATAAAGGCAACATTATCATAATCAAAATACAAAAAGAACATTACTAAAAATGACAATTATCAACCAATTTCTATGATGTATGTTTATGTAAAAATCTTGAAAAATGTAAACAAATCAAATTTAACTATACATTAAAAAGAATAATATACAATGATCGAGGGTGATCCATTTCTTGAATTAAATACATGTAAATTAGTAAGTGTTCTATACCATATCAGAAAAGAAAGTACTAAAATCATACAATCAACCCCAATGTAAGAAAAAAAAATGTTGGCACTTCAATGCCAACCTATGATTTTAAGAAATCTAAAAAAATGTAGATACCTCAATAAAATAAAGGACATATATGTTTCATGCCAACACCACCCTCAAAGGCAAAAAATAAAGGCTTTTCCACAAAGCTCAGGAAAAAGAGAAGTATGTCCACTTTCACCAGTACTAATCTGCATTATATTGGAAGTATTAAGAAGAGTATGGGGAAAAATATCAAATATTCAAATTGGAAAAAGAAAAGTAAAACTGTCATCTTTGTTCATCAACTTGACAATATACATGAAGAATCTCAAAAACTTTAGTATAAATCTTTTATAATAATGCAGTAAATGGGCCGAAGCAATAGTACAGCATTTGCCTTGCACGTGGCCAACCAGAGTTCAAGTCCTGGTATCCCATAGGGTCCCCCAAGCATCACCAGGATAATTCCTGAGTGCAGAGCCAGGAGTAATCCCTGAGAATCACCATGTGTGACCTAAAAATAAATAAATAATAATAATAATATAGTAAATTTTCAGGATACAAAATTAATATACATATTATGTTATTATTTGCAAACTAGAAAAGAAATGTTAGAGGAAAAACTGCTTAAATAACCACATAAAATTAATTAAATCCTTGAAATAAAGTTATTCAGAAAAATGAAAGCTATTAGTGTAAACTACGAAATTGCTAAAAAAAATTGAAGATAAACAAAAAGATTTTATATGCTAATAAATTTTTAAGTCACCATCATTAAAATGTCATATAACCTTAAGTAAAATTAGAATTAGTACAATATGGAGAATTAGTCAAATTGCTGTCTTATTAAAATCACAATGGTGGAGTTGAGAGTACAGTGAATAAGGTGCTTGCTTTGCACAGGCTTGACCGGAGTATGGTTGCCTGAGTACCACCAAGAGTGATCCCTGAGCACAAAGGCAGAAATAGTAAGCCTTGAGCATCAATTCATTTGGCTCTCAAAAGAAAATTAATTATACATATATATGTATACATATACACATATATATGTTGTTGGAAAAGCTATACAGTAACATGTAACACAGTAAAACATTATAAACAAAAAATCATTCACATTTTAATGAAAGTTTTCATGTAGGAATTTAAGCCATGAAATATATAAAAGAATACTTTTGAGATATGTTTCTTGATGTCAATCTTAGGTATGACATGAAAATTGGGGATTAGACTCCATGAGTAAATAAAATAAAATAAGTGAAATTGTAATGGACTAAGTAATGGACTAACATAATTTTTGCACTGTGAAAGCTCAGGATTATGATCAAAACAAGAAGATACCTGGGTGAGAGATACAGTACAGAAGTAGGTGCTTGATTGATCTCCAGCATCGTCCCTGAAACACTGCCAAATCTGATTCCTGAGAATAGAACAAAGAACTGGGTGTGGCTCTAAAACTCAAAAAAAAACAGGAAAGAAAGATATATGGAATGGGTGAAGAAATTTAAATATTAGATATTTAACAGAGAAATAATACCAAAAAATATACAAAGAACCCCAAACTCTACTCTTTTTAAAATAATTCTTTTTTCACTCGAAGCATATTTTCCTATGCTTCTAATTCCCTTAAAGGAAAATTTATCCTTGAACTACTTCTGGCCAGGAACTGCACCCTTTTTCTCATTTAAGACAAATGAAGGGGTAAGATGATTTTTCTCAATAAAATATTTTGGAAAAAACAAATCAAATGCAAGGCTGAACTCTGACTATTCAGCCTTCTTAGGTGATAACTGATCACAGAGGACATACATGCTTAACTATTCTACACTGTACATTAGGTAGAGAACCATTTTATAATAGTTAACTCTCCATGACATTCAAAGTAACCTATAATAAAAGTGATAAGAATAGGCCTCTGGTTATTTTCTATGCTTTAAAATAAAGTATTGGGGCTGGAGCTCTATAGTACAGTGGGTAGGGTGTTTCCCGTGCAAGTAGCTGACCAGGTTCAATCTTTAGTATCCCATATGGTCTTCCAAGCATCACCAGGAGTAATTCCTAAGTGGAGAGCCAGTACTAACCCCTGAGCATCTCTGGGTGTGACCCGAAAAGAAAAAATATATATATCAATATTTATGATCAGTACTGATCTCTTATATAAATATCTTGGTTGTTTTTCATATCTATCTCTTTCTTTGAATGTATGCTGGAAGTCATCTGTAAAATTAAAACAATATATATATTATTTTTGAATATGATCCTTACTAAAGGTGTTTTGTGTATACATACTATGCAAGTTTATTTTTATTAATAACTAATATTTTCCTAATATTAAGGTTGACTTTCCAATGATTTTCTATATGGCATAAAAATTTTCTCTTAAGGTAACAAGTTAAACTGTATACATGTTTGAAGCCTATGTTGCATACTTAGTATAGTGTGTTATAAACGTCCCTTTTATAAAATTCCTAGCTTTTACATTAGAGAATTTTCCAAACAATATTTATGATTAGTACTGATCTCTTATATAAATATCTTGGTTGTTTTTCATATCTATCTCTTTCTTTGAATGTATGCTGGAAGTCATCTGTAAAATTAAAACAAGACCAAAACTTACTCTTCTGTCAAAATACAACCTGCCAATTCATTTAAAGTATTTTAATTTTTGATCATTTCAGTACTTTTTGAATATGCATTTGAATGTAGATTATTTTTATGCGATTCTCCAAGATTTTTTTTCAATTTCAAAACATTTATTTTTATCTTTCATTATCTTGTTTCTTATTTGACCTCTATTCATAAGCAACTTTTAGTATTAATTTTATTTGTACCTGCATACCCTTTTTAAATGCATCTCTGTTGTCTAAATAATCATTGGAACAATTGAAAAAGAAAGTGTGATTGCACTGGCATGAAAACATCTTAAATTAGAAAGGTTGTCCAACAGAACAAACTAAAAAACATTTTTTTTTTTTTTGCTTTTTGGGTCACACCCAGCGATGCTCAGGGGTTACTCCTGGCTTTGCACTCAGGAACTACTCCTGGCGGTGCTTGGGGGACCATATGGGATGCCGAGGATCTAACCCGGGTCGGCCGCGTGCAAGGCAAACGCCCTACCCTCTGTGCTATCGCTCCGGCCCCTAAAAAACATTTTTGATAACAAAGAAGAGGAATCTGATTTTAAATGCAGCAGATAGGGTGATGTAGGACTTATTCATATTCTTATAGTTTTTCAGGAAACTTGATTCATGAGCGATAATCAGGAATTAAAATTTAAACAACAAACATACATGTCATGACAGAAAATGGTGGAGGAATGCCATGGGGGCAGTTCTTAGTAAGATATAAATAGAAATGTGAGAAGAGATTGTAATGAGCTGCCCTGAGCAGATTCAAATCACCTGTACTCTGTGGCCAGGGTCCCGGTGCTAATCAGGATATTACTTCCTTTTCTGTTTGTTTACAGCAAATGTCACTTAAGGCTTACTCCATTCTCTGTGTTCAGGGATCACTCCCCACAAGGCTCAGGGGACCATATAGGATGTTGGGGATTGAAACTGGGTCCTCACAAGGAAGGGAAGAGTCCTACCAGTTGTTCTCTCTCTTGGCTCAGAAATAAAGTTTAAACTGGGCACTTTATGCCCCAGTCAAGATAAAAGAAAAATAAATCATCATAATGCTTTGCCTCCCTCTTTAAGCATTTCTTTGCTTCAAATATGATGTTGAACCTTTTCATCTAAGCATAGAATGAGAATATTTTTAAAAATATCTGCTAGGTAGATATTCTATATCTGAATATATATGCCTTTTAAGGTTTTTCTCTTATAGCAACTAAAATATTTCATACCATTAAAGTTAAAAACAAATTCTGAGTTTCCTTGTAGATTTTTTATAACTTTAGAGGCATATTCAGATTTAAGACTTATTTTAAAATAATTTTATATGAAGCAAAATATGAATTGAAATTAATTTGTAGATGTAAATATCTAATTACTTCAAAAAACTTGAAAAATTAAAATTTATCCACTCTACTTCCTTTATATGTTTATTAATAAAATAAAATATTACTGGGATTTTATGTAGACTCTTATATTTCATTAATTCTGTTGTCTATGTTAACAAGTGCATTATTAATGCATAATTATAACTTTTATTTGTTTTTCCAATGCAATTGTTGCCACCAAGATCCCAAATTCCTATACGTTTTGAAAGATAAAAATAGTGGTAACACATTTGGTCATAATGTCAAGTATTTCCCCTCAATTTCTGAGTACATTTTAGAATCATAAATGTAAAATGAGTATCTTGTTATTCATGTCTCTTTATACCCAAACAGATTGTTATATTAATGAAAATGGCTTTAGAAAGCAGCTAAGAATGAAAGCTTGTCAGGGAAAGCAATGTTAGAATCTAAAGACCTAAGAAAGCATTGCAACCTTTGGCCCTACCCTGTTCTCTCCTCATGGTTTTCTGGGAAGATAGGAGAGGCTAATATTTTAATCAGTCATTAGTGGTCATTTTGTTAATTAATGAAACCTATGTAATTAAATTGCCATACACATTTTAGGAGGAGTCAGGATACCTTTTGGATTAAGGAGCCAAAAAGTTCCTACCTGCTCTAAGAATCAAAGCTCTTTTAAATGGAACCATACTCGATGTATCTCCTATTTGGCTTTCTGTCCAAATCCCATAATATATTTCATGATAATTCAGTTATCCAGTTAGTATATGTATTCATTGAGTTCTGTAGCCACTTTTAAAAAGAATTAAATCTAAGGAAACAGTCATGAAATCTTTAATTTTTTATCACATTTTCTAGGAAACACCCGTTAAAAACAGGCCTGTACTACGTACTGTCAGAAAACATGAAGTCATGAAATTTACGTATAAGTGGATCAACATGGAAAGTATCATGTTGAGTGAAATGAGTCAGAAAGAAAGAGACATTCATAGAAAGATTGCACTCATATGTGGAATATAAAGTAGCCGAGAGGTACAAGCTTGCAATGTTGCAATTTCTGGCAGATAGTTCTCTGGACTTAGTTACTAAAATACAGAAATCCATAACCGCACGGCCGCTAGTGCAGCTGCTTGACCTCTTATCTCTTCATTCTCAGCAATGGAAAACAAATTATCAAATTCTTCCTTTTCAGCAGGTCTGACTTTAGTGGGGAGAAACTCCAAACAATAACAGTGAGTTTTTTGTTGAAATATTGAATGTAATCAAAGACTTTAGTGGGGTGGGGGGCTCGAGAGGTGGGGAGGTGGGGGGGAGGTATACTGTGATTCTTGGTGGTGGAATATGTGCACTAGTGAAGGAATGGGTGTTCGAGCATTGTATAACTGAAACTTAAACCTGAAAGCTTTGTAACTTTCCACATGGTGATTCAATAAAAGAATAAGTTTTTTTTTTAAAAGATAATTTTATAAATTAGAAAAAAAAGGCTTGTGAGTATCTCCAATGGAAGGTTATCTTAGCATATATACACTTTACTGTGGGGTTTGACATTATTTCTGGGTAGAGTAATGATTATAACTCTAGGGTAACCTACTTGTTGGTATAGGGAAGCACACACACACAAACACACTTTGTGGAAGTGAATTGTATAGTGTCTAATGGGTACATTATACAATTCATTTACCCTTTAATCAGTTGACAGATCTTGAGTTGCTTGCATTCCTTTATTGTTGTAAATAATGTCTTTATTAGCATTTGTGTATATAATTTTGTGTAGGCATATGTTTTCAATTATTTTGAATAGATTCCTGGGAACATAATTGCTGGATCATTATGGCTAATTTGGAAGAATGCCAAACTTTCTCCAACATGACCTTGTTTTCCCTCTGCCTTCAGACAAGAATTTTTTCTCCATTTAGTAAACTTAATCTAAATTTTGTCATAACTATAAATGCAGGTTTATGTAATTTTATACAGATGGTGCTCAATAATGTGAATAGAGAAGTAAAAGAAAACAATGGTAGTAAGTAATTCAGGACTTTTATAAAACTTGAAAATCTGTCTTTACAGACTTTGCAAATTCTGCAATCACACTGTTTTACTTATATGAAATACAACTATGTGAACTCTTAGGCTGGTAAATACAATTCGTAATACTGTGTTTTTGAGAGAAAAAGAAATTAGTAAAAGTATGAGCCCGGCAATCTACCAAGAGTATCTCGCCACACGGCAGAGTCTGGCAAGCTACCCATGGTGTATTCTATATGCCAAAAACAGTAACAGCAAGTCTCACAATGGAGACGCTACTGGTGCCCACTTGAGCAAATTGGTGAGCAATGGAATGACAGTGATACAGTGACAGTGATGTGAGCACTTATTGTTAATCAGAATTTTTTTGACTGTTCATAGAGTCATTAAAGTAGATTTTATGTATCTTTAGTGTACACACATGAAGGAATATATGATCTAATATGAGTGCTTTAAAAATTATTAGGTTTACTGTTAAACAAAGAAAGAAAAATTCAATTGATTAAATTATGATAAAGAATATTATTATAGTTTGTTGAAACAAAATGAGAAAGTAAAAGAAATTGTGTTTCTGACATGGATAATGAGAGCGGGAAAGTAACTGAAATGTATGGAAGAATGTTTATTAAAAAGGAAGCCATCAGGATACATATTGATAAGATCAAATTTTATGAATGATATGTTTAAATTAATATAATTATGACTGCATGCATATTTCAATTTTGTTCCAGTTAAAGGTGAGAAAAGAGCATATGTAATTGTAGAAAGTTAGATGGTTAGAAATATTCAGAATAAAAATATTGTCCTAGGAAAAAGCTTTTTGTACATATTGTTGAAAAATAATGTGTGAAGTCAATGAAATCAAGAAAACAAATACCTGTTTTGCAAACCAAGGTTTGAAAAAAACTTAGTTAAGTATGATTTAACAAATTCAATATTATAAAGAATCAGCTAAAAATATACTAAACATTCATTTATATAGAGGGAATATTTAAATAAAGGTCAAACTTCAATCCATTATTCCCTTTTGCCTCCAATATGCCACTCATAATGATGGTCACATTTCATACAAAACCCATATGCAATATAAAAATACTTCAGAGGCACTCATTTGTTAATAATTTCATGTGTAGAGTATGCTGTGGAAGGAATTAGAAGAATTTTGTGATATAGTATATATTAACTTCTGAACAACTAGGAATATGTTGTATACCCAGTGACTGTAAAAAAAAATCTATATAACTATAAATCATGTGATTTTTGTGCTCATATTATTATCACCATGTTTTAATTCATCATCTCTATAAGACATCCTAGGATTTGGAAAAGATCAAAGCCTATGCCAATATCACATACTATGTTTCATATTTTATTTTCTGCATATTCCAAATCCCAACATTTATGGCATAAATTCCTTCAGTACAGACACTGTATTTTGTACAAATTATTATAATATGCAAAATGTTGCATGAGCATAGACACACAGTGTCAAATAAGTTCTGAAGTTTAAATAAATTAATAGTCACAATTTTAGAACACTAAATCTAACATGTAGAAAACCACTCTATAAAATAAAAACACTGAATACATATATCATTGCATCATATATCAGAAAAAAACTCTAACATGTTATACAATACAGCTTGAATCAAAAATATTTTTTCTACTAGGTTATCCATTTAAGTGCACAGTCAATTTTTTTCCAAAACACAATATGTAGAATTTTATATTGAAATGGGAATAAAGACAATTGGTAGGGGTAAGAAATGATAGCTTCTCTTCACTAAACATCTAGATGGACAGAAGAGAACATGACGCTTCTGTGCAAATGATTGCATCTAAAGCTATGTGATAACTATGGAATTCAAGCTTCTAATGAATCCAGGAAGTATAATTGTTTCATTTAGACTTATTTGATTGCTCCTATAGTTCATTGTTTCTTTAGTAGGTTATTCTTTCTCTTTTTATTTGCATCATTACTTTCTACTCTGTATCTTAAATCCAAGTCCTAGCAATGCCTTAAAGATATCTCACAGATGGATAGGAAATTGCTAACAATGCAAGTCAACTTAAAAAGGAAATAACAGAAATAGGCCATGACCATGACTGTCATAGCATATGTTGCTCAGGGCTTTATCCTGCCATCGCAAGAACCTCCTGGTAATAGGAGCAGAGCTGTCAGGCAAGGCTATGGTATCAGTCTTTGCATTTCACTTTAATAGTGCTGTCCCATGACTTCTGCTATACAGAAGGTACTTTAGGGCTGACTCAGATATATTTATAAGACTAGTATGAGTGAAAGCAAATGCATGGGCTAGAAATTTATTTCCACATACTCTGAGAGATTAATTAAGATGGATTTCTCAGATAATAACAATGTGTATAATAACTTCTTGTCTGGTAAAGACATAGTGTAAGGAACAATGGAGAAGATTATCTATACTAATATATAGATTCATTAGGATTAAAGATTCCAGGTATCTAAAGTGGAGTCTAGTTAAGGTTCTCAAGTTGACCATAAACAAATATCATCATGTTAATCAAGATAATGCCCTCCTCACTCAGAGAGGGTTGTGTATTTACATAGTAACAATGGTCTTTGGATATAATATGCTAATTGTTCTTTACTGCTGATTATTCTAACCACTAATGAAACCTATACACAGAGATTTATTCTGATTTACTGATGGAGAAATATAAAAATGAATTAATAACCATGTGTCATTTAGTCCAGGTAAAATGTAAGAATAGAGATTAAGAATTTTTTACTTTTAGCAAATATCCATACCTATATGCTAAGGTTGTTAGACACTTAAGATACAACTGAACAAAGTTAGCATATGTGTGTCATTTCAGTCAAATTAGTGACAGTCACACATTGTTGCCTTTTAAAAATTATATTAGATGCTAATTGTTAACTGTGGCTGAAAAATAAGACCATGATATTTTCCAGTAATAAATCATTTAATTTCTAGGTTTTCAGAAAAAGCAACATTTTTGCCTGCAAACTAATAACATTGTTACACAAACTGTATAATTTATAACAGGACAAGTAGTGACATTTACCTTTCTCAAACATTCTTCAGTTTACTTCCAATTCTCATAAACAAATTAAAATATCTAATACAGAATTAAGAGAGAAACCTAAATTTATATTTAAATGTCACTTTTTTAAGGTTTTTTTTAGTTATTGTTATAAAAATCAAACTCAAGTTAATCTATTTTACATTAATAATCAGTACAGCTGTTTAATTTCTGCTATTTAGGGAAACAGATTCAAGGTTTTACGGAAAGGACAATATATCATAGGTAGCAACTTATATTATTATATTATACCAATATTAATGTTTTCACATGGTAAAACTTTTTTCTTTTATTTGCTGCTTTCTCATTATTCAAATTTTAAATAAATATATATATATTAGTGGTGAATAAACTATCTTCACATATATTACAGCTTAATATAGCCCAATCAGTTTCACATATATATATAGATATAGTGTGTGTGTATATAATAATACCAGTATTAATAGCAAGAGTGGGGAAATAGCAATTATATAATAAAGCTAAAATGTTACCCTTTTCTAATAAATTATTTTAGAAAAAGCTTAAGTTTTATTCTAAATAAATGTAAATAGTATAGTCAATAGCAAACATAGAAGCATGTAAAAATGTATGTCAATATATTTTATCCTGCTTGACCTGCATTTCATCTCTACTTAATTACAGTCTACCATTCATATATCTATGAAATGTCCAGTGGATGATCAATTTTTTTAATTTGTTGTTTTTATTAATAACAATGTTAATCTATTATTAATTAATGTTCAAAGGGTTTATTAATTTGCAAAGGGTCTGCTTTTTTTTTTTTAAGACCAGACCCAGCTATGCCCAGGTGTGCAGCACCACTCCCACAGATAATCTCTGTGGATCTTGAAGGTCAGTAGTTATAGTACTTGGGCTGGTGGTGCAGAGTTTTGACCTTGTAGTACACTCAGTGTCAGAGCTGGTGTTGGCATCATGAAAACTACACCAGGCAGTACTCACTCAAATAGCATTAATTGTCTTGATGTATGATTCTCTAAAACTGGATGAGGGGAAAGTATTTGTGTTTTGTTATATTGTGCTTTATTTGGAGGGTGGAGAATAGCTTGGGCAACATCTGCTGGAGCTCAGGATACATTACTACATCTGCCTCTGGCCAATCAAAGTTTCACTGCATGCGAGGCAAGTGTCTTACCTCTTGTACTGTCTCTACAGCCTAAGAAGATTTTTCTGAAGACACATTTCACCTGTTTCAAAATTTGATCTGTATCGAGTCCAACCAGTGATTCAGTAGTCAATGCTAGTGAAATTTCTTATTATAAATTTTCATAGATTAAAAGCTCAATAGAATTACAAAATTCAGGCCAAAACAATCCTTGAGAGGAGAGGCTCCAGACAAATGCTGTGACAGGAACTCAAGAATGGACACCAGAAGTTCAATGCTTTTCCTCATACAAAGTCCAATTAACATCTTGTGTAAAGAGTTTGGGACAAACATGGATATGAAAAATATCCTTACATAAACTTTCCAAAATAATACTTTGGGTTTTTCTCCAATTGTGGAAAAGCTCGATTTCTCTCTTGAGTATGTATCTAAATCTGCCTTTCTCTCATTTTCTCTATTTATTTTCTAAATAATCTTGTTTACTTCACAAAAAAGAGAAAGGAAAATGGAAGACACAAACATTCTACAATTTCCCTTTTGAAATAATGACCTCCTCACATATTCTCATTAATCTGAAAACATCATTTCTAGACATAAACCAAGGAGACTCTATTTTACTGCATCCTGTTGGCTAATAATTGACATTTTTCTCTAGGTTGTTCAATCTTAAACCTTCTCATCAACAACAGCAAATGACCTCTGCTTGACTATAGTAGTTAGTCTTGAAATTCATTAACTCACTTTACTAATTACCAATTACCAGAAGGTGTTCTATCAGGATCTTCATCACCACGAATTATTTTACTATATTTTCACTCACAAAATGACCTGAGTAAGTATTCGTACTAGAAGTTTAGCATTTCTTTCCATTGTATTTTTTGATAAGATTGTTTACTTGTTACTGAGACTTTAGGTTTCTTACATATCTTGGCTATTAGCCCTTTGTTAGGTGTATGGTATACAAATAGTTTATCTTATTCAGTAGAGCGTCTTCACGTTAATGACATACTGTTTAGTTGTGGGAAAAAATTATTAGTTTGATAAAGTACGATTTGCTTATTTATGATTTTTCTCCCTGCCAATGAAAGCAAATCCCCAAATACATCACAGAAACTAATGTCAGGAGCTTTTTCCCCTATGCTTTTTCATTGCATGTAGAGCATGGTGACAGACACTAGTGCAGAAAAGATCCAACCTTGCAAAGCGGCCTGGAAGCAAAGACTCACAAGAGGGAGTATCTGGGCAAAGTTGGCAAGAACATGGTGCCAGCCAGCACCAGGTGTTCGGCCTCCAGACTCACTTGACCTCCTCGTCAAATGAGCCCTAGACACAGAAACTGTCAGAAATGCTTAGCAGGTCATCCAAATCCCAGCGTCTGGCCTTGATTGGGATTGGACCAAGGCAAAGCAGAGTTGGAGAGGTGATAGGCCAAAAATGCTAAACTTTCTGTGATTGGACCATCCTCTTAAGCTGAGACTCCCTATAAAATAGGTGTGTATTTGTCAACTAGGTGAACAGCCATCAGCTGCTCCTGGAGGGTGTTTCTTCCTGCGCCCATTTGTCCCACGTCTGTCCGGACCCAGTGCACAACACGCCCAGACACCACTGGGGGAAAACTGTTCCATAACATTTACATTTTGAATAAATGACTAAGTCTTTACTTCATTTGGATTGACATTTGTGCATTGTGTGATATAGTGATGCCATTTTATTCCTCTGCAAGTTGTGTTATCTAATTTTCCCAACACCAGTTATTTCCCAACACCAGGCCTTCAAAAAGGCAAAGCAGATGAACAATGAGCATGTGAAAAATACTCATTGTCACTTATGAGAGAAATGCAAATTAAAGCAACCATAAGAAATTGCATTATATATGAGAATGGTCTGTCTAAAGAAAAGGCAAGTAGTGCAACAGTTGGTTTAGGCATAGAGGAAAAGGAATACTCACTTGCTGTTGGTGGGAAACCAATATAACCTAACCTGGGTGATAGCAGTATGGAGATTTTTCAATATATTAAAAATAGATATTCTATAGAATCCAACAATTCCACTTCTACAAATCAATTTTAAAACGACAAAAACACTATTTAATATGTTTACCACACCTAATAGAATAAATAAATCAATGTTTATATAAGTAATATGTAACTATGTGAACAATAATTATACATGTTTATCATATATGTGTACCATATAAATAGCAGATAAAAATTATCTTGAATATGTATAAATTTTTAAAAATTCAACAGAATAATATACTATACAAAAATTTTAATCTCAGAAATATTAAAATTATTTTGTCAAGAAATGTTAAAATATAATTTATTCTGTTTATATATATAATACAATAATAAAAAATGAGCTGTGGTATGTAACTACCATTTGCTTTCTAAGAAATATGCAATATTAAACTAAATTTAAATAGCAAAGAATACATTCTAATATAATTAAAACAAGTAAAATTAATTTATAGGGGGGAGGTATATCGTGATTCTTGGTGGTGGAATATGTGCACTGGTGAAGGGATGGGTGTTTGAGCATTGTATAACTGAGACTTTAACCTGAACGCTTTGTAACTTTCCACATGGTGAATTAATAAAAGAATTAAAAAAAATAAAAGTGCTTCTCTGAGAAAACATAGAGGCAAAGGATGAAATGAAATTTACAGCCTTTGGTTGAGTTTCCGAAATCTTAATAGAAAATTAAACTGAATGTATCCTGAAAAAAAATTAATTTATAAAATTTAGATATCATATTTGTATGAATAAAAAGAGAAAATGTAGTACATATCATGTTTTTTAACATTGTGCTACCTATGAAAAAGGATGGTAATTGTTTCATACGTAAGGATTTTGTATGTGTGTGTTTTCAAGATATTGAACTTATTGCAGATTATATTCACATTTCAATAATTTTTTTCCTCTACATAAATGCCTTATATACTTTTAATATTGTATATTTAAAATACTTTTATATATGGTAGATTTAACAAAACGTTAATATGAAGCATAAGGTGGCAGTCAGCATTATCTTACAATTCTTGTTAAAGGAAGAAAGCATTTTGTTTATGTATCTCTGTGCTTTTATTTGCATACATAATATTCTAAAGTACAGTGTATAAGGTGAAAAAAGTAGTAGCATTGGAGAGAAGGTACAATAAAGTAGAAATTATGCCATAAAATATCGTGCAGAAATTACTTGCTTGATTAGTTATCCTTCTTGAAAGCAAATTTTCAGTTATTTGGTAGAAGAGGTAGTAGAAATAGAAATAAAGTCCTGCTGATTTTGTTAGTTGTACTAATTCCAATTTCTAGCTCATTCAAAAATATTTGATTTCTTGTTAATAATTTTTTAATTCATTGATTAGAAAGATATTACTTGGTGGTAAGTGAATTTCCTTACATAACATCTTTAGTATATTGCAACACTAAAAAGAGCAAATCAATTTAACAGCAAACAAAAGATGAATTGACCAAATGAATTGAATAAACTTATTTGATTTTCCTTTCATCCAAATAATATTTTTTAGTTTATAGAGGAAGAGGATGGAAAACTAAAAAAAGCAAAATAAAATACTGGTAGTCTAATAAGATTGTGCTATTACTTACAAACTGAAGACATTTATTTTCAACTACAGGATTCATACATAAAGACACTTCCAGTATTTTAAATATGCTTTTTTGCATTGGTGAGGATGACCCACCTTTCTCTTACTTGGCGACAACTGCTGTATTTCTTCAGAGTAAAGTGAGAGGTGATTCAACTGACTTTTCATCCCTGCTTTCATACTTCTGGGAAAGCTAAGATGTCTTCTGAAATCCAAAGTCTGTTTTAAAGTTGTTTTATGAGAGCGACACACAATAAGTAATGATAAATGAGTTTTTCTTTGTGGTCATGAACTTTTGCAGAAATACTCCATTAAGTTTAAATCTTTGGAAAACATTACACCTCAAAGAGATGCCAGAAAAATATTGAAAGCAATCCTGTGTATGTTAAGGTGATGCTTCAGTGTTACAGTATATGTTAAGAATTTAAAACTTTCTTTAGTTTTAATCCGTACAGCTATATTATCCCAGAACCACACTATGATGAGTCAATAGTCTCTGTAATGATTTCACAATGAAATGCAATAGTGCTAATTATGTGTGGATATTTAGTTTTAAAGAAAGAATATTTTGTGGCCATATGTCTCACCAAAATATTTTAATTTGGCAACTATGCTGGCAATTTTATGTAGAGTATTTATCATCATCCATTTTGTTGATTAATATTTAATAAACAGTGAATATGAGAAGAAATAAAATAGTGATGGCAGATACAGATACTGTGAACTGTGGAGTGCGATGGCACAGAAACTTTCCATACTTAAATGGAGTAAATGTGTCAATTCTTTAATAAAACAAAAAGAAAGACAGAAAAGGAATGGAAAAAATGGCACTTCTCAAGGTCAGCCTGGCTCATAGAATTGCTGCAGTGCCCCATTTTTCTGCCATGGGCCACAAGCTCGGGCAGCTGGGCAGCTCAGAAACTTTGGGCCAGCGGGACTCCTACTCTGGGCCCAGAAGCTGTGCCAAGACTAAAAAACAGCCACCCTCCCACCTTCCATGGCTCAGGGCTTGGGCAATGTAGCTGCTATGGGACTCCAAATACCTGCCATGAGCACCCAGCTAGATGGCTGAGCAGTTCCAGAAACTTCATGACCTGCCAGGTGACTGCTCTGGGCACAGAAGATGCGCTAAGACTAAAAACTGCTGCCATTCCTGTGGCTCAGCTACCAGCTGGGCAGTCATTTCTTTCTTGGACCCTCCCATGCCTACCACAGCATATTATGGAGGAAAACCTCCCTGAAAGCCAACTGTCTGGGGCCCCAGGATGGGCATTTGTGTACTCAAGTTCCGGCTCTACTGAGCTGGTTGGAGCAACCTGCCCAGAGTGCCCACCATAAATGGTAGCATCCCTGGCCTTTTTCCTGGTCCCTGCTAAGGCCGCTACTGCCATTGCCACTGCGGTCTAGGGGCACTGCACTGTCAAAAGGTCAACCTGGATGCATGGGGGACGTGTGCATCAGCAATCTGATTGTGCCTTCAGACTTCCTGATACATCAAAAGCACTGCTGTGCCTCTGGCTAGATTCCAACAGCTCCAGACCAAGCTTGCTGAGAAAGTCAATTGCCAAAAGTTAGGAATATGGGAGCTGCACCTACAAACCACCTCCTGCTCAGCCATACAAGCTCATATATCAGCCTTGCTGCAGATACTCAGAAATAAATCTTGAAAGAGATTAAAAGCCATAGTTAACCTTGGACCCCATCAAGTCTGAATAGACAATGGTAGATTAGCAGTGTGTTAGTCAGCCTGGTGCCTGCCCAAACAGAACCCCTGACAGCTTCTTTCTCCCATAACCTAAAATTGCCATCATGCTCCCAGACAGAATCCATCACTTTAGGACAGGCCTTAACAAGATATTAACCTGCTGAAAATTCATATATGGGGGTCTTGTGACTGAAATTTCCAGGCTTTTTTGGAGTCTGGATAGGCTACCCCCCACACTTTCATATACTCTTAGAAGCACCAGAAGTCACCCCCCACAAATCAACTCCAGCACCACAATTGAGTTCTTTTACTAGCCTCTCTAGAAACCCACACATAAATCTCAAAAAAGATCAAATGCCAAAGTTAATCTCAGACTTATGCAAGGCTGAACAGACCAGTGTAGATCAGATAATGGATGGTCAGGTTAGCCTGGTGCCTGCCCAAATGGAGCCCTTGGTAACTGCTTGGTCCCAGAATCCAAAATCATCACCATGCCCCCAGCTGGATGGACCTCTTTGAGATATTCATATGCTGAAAATACGGGTAAGCGGCTTTCCTGGGGTTGAGCTGGGCTACGGCCCCTCCAATTCCCTGTAACTCTGAGAGCCCTGACAGTCATGTCCAACTCCCAAAGCTGCCAACCTGCCAACCAGTTAAAAAAAAACTCCAGCTGTGCCTTCCTGATAAAAATACTGAACACACTTAACAAACTCTGTATCCTCGTAGCACCTCTATTGCAAACCATAATGCACTAAAGGATAGACAGAAAGAGGAAAGTTTCCTATCATAGAGGAAGGATGGTGGTGCAAGAGTCAGGGTGGTACAGGGGTAGTGGCATAGAAACTGGGAACACTGATGGTGGAAAATGCTTACCATGGAGAGATGGATGTTGGAACATTGTATGACTGAAATTTAATTGTGAATAGCTTTGAAATAGTCATCTTTCGCTCAATCAACTAAAAAAGAAAGGGAACTGAAAGAGAAAATAAAAGAAATGGAGTGGTGAAGGGGAAAGGAAACAGAGAGATACAAGAAGCAATGGGGAGAAGAGTCAAAGAGACCCAAGTAAATTGGTAATGCTATGGAATGATAGAGTTAATATCTAGACCACAGAGTCAACAACACTGAAATAGTGAGACCCAAACTTTCATAACCAAATTTAAAAGGTGCCTGTCAAAGATGCAGACTGGTACTAAGGTTGGTGTGGGTGGGTAAAAATGGAAACTGGGAACACTCTCGACACAGGTGGTAGAATTGGTGATAGAACATTGCAACATAGTATGTCAAAACCCAAGTATGAATAACTTAGTAATTCATAGTGTTAGAATAAAGTACAATTTTGATGAAAAGAAAAAATAAAAAATGATGAAATAAACAAATAGTAAGGATTAAAATATGGCTTAGAAATAAATTCAGGGGATGAAGAGAGAGAACAGTGGGCAGGGCACTTGCATTATCAAAATGTTGATTTTGGTTTAATGTCCAGCACGTCAAATAATCCCCCAGAACTGCCAGGAGTTCTCTCTGAATGGAGAACCAGGAGTAAGTAAGTACTGATTATGACCAGATTTAATCCAAAACAAACAAACTACAGGGGAAGAAAGAAAAAGAAGAAAAAGGAAAGAAGCAAGTTCAAAAAGTTCAAAAGCGTTGTATTAACTATTAACCTAATTATTTTGATGTTTGAATATTTATATACGAGCTTACCTATGAGGTTTTTTTTGAAAAAAAAAAAAAACTTTGGGTTTACACCAAGCGATGATCAAGGGCTACTAATGATTTTACACTCAGAAATTACTCTCGGTATTTCTCGTCACCATATGGGATCCTAGGTATTGAACCTGGGTCAAGCACGTGCAAGGCAAACACACCTTACCTGATGTACTATCTTTTTAGACCCTGATTTTGTTTTTAAATTCTTGTTCTAAAGTCACAATAATTGTAGAAAGTTTTCCAATTACACCATCATGAAATAACAAGATACATATTTGCTGTCATATTTAATGGCTATAATTTTTAATATAATACTTGAATAATGAACTGTATTTACAAGGCAGCATTATAAACTGGACCAACATTCAAGTTAAATTAGAAATGCACAATATCTTACAAATAAAGCTATCACTTTGCTGATGAGCATAAATTTTAAATGGAGAGTCATACAAATATACAAATGAAAGAATCAATTTTTCAAAATGTCCACTTTTCTCCACCAATGGATATACAAATTTATTATGAACTTCAAACCTTGGACAAAATCATTCTTTTTTTTTAATTAGCAAATGCAGGCAATAATATGTTGAAGCATGATTATAATGAAGGAAGAGATTTATCCTATGAGTAATATAATAAATGAAAAGTACCTTATGAAATAGAATATAATGTCCTTATTAAATAAACCTATAGACAGAACAACAAATTGATTTTTTAAAAATATACACAATAGATTTATATTATGCCCATGCAATTTAGATTTTGAGAAAGGTGATATCTTTAATTACTTGATTATGAATTTCAATATCAGAACACTTACCTATATACACAAAATAGCACTATAGCACTGTTGTCCCATTATTCATCGATTTTCTTGAGTGGGCACCAGTAATGTCTCCAGTGTGAGACTTGTTGTTACCATTTTTGGCATATCAAATACACCAGGAGTAATTGGCCAGGCTCTGCCGTGTGGGCAGGATACTTTTGTTAGCTTGCCGGGCTCTCCAAGAGGGATGGAGGAATCGAACCAGAGTTGGCTGCTTGCCAGGCAAATGTCCTACCAGCTGTGAAGTCACTCCAGCCCCGTAAAGCAAATTTCTAACACTCTAATTCCAATGTCCAAGATTTCGGAGTTTATTGAAGAATTAATCTGCTGAAACAATGCTTCAATTCCCACGTGATGAGTTAGGATGTAAACTAATCAAATCTAGTAATAATATGAGGTTTTCTGTAAAGCTCCAAGAAAATAACCTTCCCCTGATCTACCCAATCTCATTAACCTAGAAATTAACTAGATATGTCACTTAGAGAAAACTTGAAGAAAAGAAGTCAGGTTTGCACAAGATACACAAAATAATCTCAAATAAATAACAAACTTAAGTGAAAAAATATAAAATTAAAATCAGTAGTTATGGGTTTGTTCATGTATTTGGATTAATAAAACAGCATTAACCAAATCATCGAAATAACTGTCAAGGTTGAAAATATTAAATTATTCTATGATTAATTCTATATTTTATTTAGAGTATGCATAAAAGCACGGGATGAAGTATTTGCAACATGAATAAACATAATAGACTCAGCATTAGTTCCAACAACACATAAAGCAGAATTTTGCTATCTCTGCTATATTTTAGCTTATGTAAGAGAAATATATTCAACCAGAATATTTAAAAACCAGTATTAATCATAAAGTAATAAAACCAGCATTAGATAACTCAGGCTTGGTAAGGTATAAGCTATATGACTGATTTAACTTTAATAATAGTAGGATGTCATTAACAAGGAAAGAAAAATAATCTAATTTACATTTTCAGATAAAATGTTACCATTAAGTTTTAAATTCTAGAATGGAGATTTTAAGACTACTTAAGGGGTAAGTCATTGCCCTAATGGAGGTGAAAGATGATGATAATTTAAACATGGTAACAATTAAGGAAGTAAAATGGTATCGATATTTTTTGTCTCATATACCTGGGCAGATACTGGTGCCACTTAGTAGAAATGAAAAATCCCAGTGAAAAGTGTTTGAAATTAACACAGTGGCAGCTATGTTATTAACTAGTAATCTGTTACATTTAATGACATAAAGACCTGAAATATAATATGTGCCTTCAAAAATCATAAAATATTTCCAGAACTTATATTTTTCCTACATCTCATGGCACAAAAATAAAACTATTTTATCTTAGAGAAGTTTTACCTGACATAGCTGGATAACAAACTAACATTTTATTTTCTTTTTTACATAAAGCCTTGTTATTCAGGGTGGATGGGGGAGTGGCTCCTAGGGGTATGTAGAATAGTGGGCTAGGACAGATCTGTCTGCTGGCTCAGTGAAGGGATGCTAGCCCTGCTGGAGGCCAGGTAGCACCGGGGTCACCTCCGTGGTGCTCAGAGCTAAACCTGCAATGAAAGTCCATGTGGTGTACAAGATCAGATGGCTTGACTAGTTCCAGAACCCCTAAAATCTTAGGTTTTAGGTTTGCAGCAAGACTTAGTGAAGGATACAGAAATTTCCCATGAATCCCCTGTCCCCAATTTATGCAGACTCCACTATCATCATCAAATTTACCCATTTGAATAGTACACTTGTAGCAAGTAATGAACCAGCATTCATACACATTCTCCCCTAATGTTCATTGTTTTCATAGTGGGTCATACTTAATTTTGTACATTTCATGGATTTGAAAGAATGGATTTAGTTATGATAGTGTCATACGGAGCATTTTAGCGGCTCTAAAAAACGTTTTGTTCTGCCTGCAATTCTTTACCATTTTGTGGGAAAGAATTCTGTTACTATCTAAATAGTTTTGCCTTTTTAAGAATTTTTTTCAGATATTTTACATTTACTGTTTTTGGCTTATCAAACATGCCACACGTAGTTTCCCAGGTTCTGCTGTATGGGCGGGATATTCTTGGTAGCTTTCCAGGCTCTCCGAGAGAGATGGAGGAATCAAACCCGGGTCGGCAGCAAGAAAGGCAACCGCCCTATCCGCTGTGCTACAGCTCTAGTCGATATGCCAAATATAGTAACAAGAAGTCTCACAATGGAGACATTACTGGTGCCCGCTGGAGCAAATCGATGAACAATGGGAGACAGTGCTACAATGCTATTTCACATTTATTTATTTATTTACTTACTTTTAATTGAATTTTTATGAAGTTTTTCACAATAAGTTATTACATTTAATATTCCAACACCAATTCACCACCATTACTTCTTCCCAATACCATATATTATTGAATCACAATGAGAAAAGTTACAAAGGTTTCAGGTTTAAGTTTCAGTTATACAATCATCAAACACCCATCCCTTCACCAGTGCACAAGTTCCACGGCCACGAACCCCAGTATATCTCTCATCCCACCCCACCCCAACCCCGCCTGTGTGGATGATGATTTTCACTTTACTCTCTCTTTACTTTGATTACATTCAGTATTTCAACAGAAAACTCACTGTATCATTTTGAATTTTCCCCCAACAATCAGACCTGCTGAAAACGCATCATATGATAACTTGTTTTCTATTGCTGAGAATAATGAGCGTACGGATTTCTGGTTTTGGATTTCTGGTATTTCAGTAGTTAAGTCCAGAGAAATTTGCCACCGCTGAGGGGAAAGGCCAAGAGAGAAATGGCTTTCTCCTCCCGGGGCAGCATGAAGCCATAGTTTAGTTCACAGTCTAGAGACATTTCTGCAAGAAGCCACTGGGTTCCGAAATTAATTAGTGGACCTCTGGGATCTTTGTCATTCAGGAGCATTTTTTTTCAGTATTTTATATATATTTTATTTTCATAAAATTAGTTTACAATAGTTTATTACGGATAATATTCAAACACCAATTCCACCATTGAGCACCTTCCCAAAACAAGAGGGAAGTATGTGAAGGTTGTTGCATTTCATTCTGGAGCCATTTATGCACGAACATAAGAGAATACAAGCAAGTATGTTAGTCAAGTATAGTATAAGAGGTTATATGCTGAGCGCTCTGGAAATTCTGGATTGCTCTCTTCTGGAAGCTTTAGTTTATAGTCTTGGCTGTTGATGAGATTACAAGTCTGGGGGGGGGGTTGTTTGTGGGTGTAACTGCTAGGCTACTACAAAACTGGGGAGCTGGGGGAGGAGACCCAGTGCTGATTAGAACAGGCTTAGAAATCGAAGTCACGGGTTCTGGCGTACCTGGATTTTCCAGCCAGTCTGCTCTCCATAGAGGTTCATCCCGTCTTGAGTCAGGCTCATCGTCTCTTGGGTGAGGTCGTCTGACTGTGCGGAGAGTGGCCTTGAGCACATGGCAGTAGTTAGGTTCTGGAGGTTTTTGGCTGTCGGGGTCCTGCAGAGAAAGACACATTCTAAAAGGCTATTCATTCTATCTAATTGTCTAATTGTTAATTATATAATATTCTGGGAAGAATCTCCTGACTCCACGCCAGGTTGTCTTCACTGGGGCACCTCGGAGTGGAGGCAGGTTCAGTCTCCCTCTCTACCCCAAGAAGAACTCCTGGAAGATTATTTCTTTTTGACTCTAAATAATATTCCATTGGATGCACCATATTTTATATGTTCATTATCCCATCAAATTGTACTTAGTTTACGTCTTGTTATTAATTATTAATAACTTTGCTATAACTATACATATAGTATTTTATTAAATATGAAATTAACATAGCCTAGAAATTCCACCAGTTTATTTACTGGAATAAACTAAAAATACTAATTAAAAAATATGTATGCCCTTGTGTTTATTGCTGCATTATTTGTAATAGCCAAGATTTGAAAACAAAGTACTAATAAATGGACCAATGGATTAAAATATGATATAAAAATATATATACAAACACATACCTGTGTAGGCTGGAGTGAGAGCACATCAGGAGGAAGTTTTCCTTGAATGTGGCTGACTGGGTTTGATTCTTCCATCCCTCTCAGAGAGCCTGGCAAGCTACCAAAAGTATCCCACCCGCATGGCAGAGCCTGGCAAGCTAGTCATTTGCCAAAAACAGTAACAACAAGTCTCACAATAGAGACGTTACTGTTGCCTGCTCGAGCAAATCAATGAACAACAGGATGCCAGTAACAGTGACAGTGATATTTTATATACATATATATATTATATATATAATATGCCACTGTCACTGTTACTGGCATCCTGTAATTATATATATATATATGTATATATATATATGTTTGTATGTTATGGCATATTACTTAACCATGGAATAAAATAAAACTTTGCCATTTGAAATGACATGGGTGAACTTAGGGGCTGTTTTGCTCAGTAAAATAAGTCAAGTAGGCTTATAAGAATCACTTATGGGGCTGGAGTGATAGCACAGCGGGTAGGGCGTTTGCCTTGCACACGGCCGACCGGGGTTCAAATCCCAGCATCCCATATGGTCCCCTGAGCACCACCAGGAGTAATTCCTGAGTGCAGAGCCAGGAGTAAGCCTTGTGCATCTCTGGGTGTGACCCCAAAAAAAAAGCAAAAAAAAAAAAGAATCATTTATATGTGCAATGAAACAAATAAAACTAAAACTCATGTTAACACTAAAGAAATTGATGATTATTAGAGAAGAGTTTTCTGGTAGAGAAAGTGGGGAAAGGGGAAAATGAAGTACAAGCTCTCAGCTGAAAACTGAGCAGAAATATGGACTGGGAAACTAGTACTATGGGTAGGATACTGCTCACTGCAAACCCAGCTTCTATTCCTGGCATTGTATATCAGTCCCCAAGCACTTGCAGGAGTGATTCCTCATCACAGAGTCAAAATAAATCCCTGAGCACAGGCACGTGTGGCCAAAACAGAGTCAGCACCTACTTTACAACTTAGGAAATCTAATCAGTAACTAGGCTTTACAAACTTAAAAGTTGATAATAAAAAATGGTTCATCATACCATCATTCCGTTGATCATTGAGTTTCTCGAGCAGTCTCAGTAACGTCTCCATTCGTCCTAGCCTTGAGATTTTAGAAGCCTCTCTTTACTCTTCCTTCCCAATGATGCCACATTAGAGGCTCTTTCAGGGTCAGGGGAATGAGACCCATCATTGTTACTAGTTTTGGCATATGAATACACCATGGGGAGTTTGCAAGGCTCTCCCATGTGAGCAGGAAACTCTCAGTAGCTTGCCAGACTCTCCCAGAAAGAAAACTAGGCTATGATGTCGCTTCCAGATGCTTAGTTTTAATTCTCCGGTTGTTGGCTATTGGTGGGATTACACAGCACGGGGGGAAGTCCCTGGTTAATAAAATATTATTGATGAAATGTGACAATTATTTAACAATTCACACAATGCAAAATTATATAATATACTGAAGTCAATGAACTCATGAGCTTTGGCAGCACAGACGAATGCTTCCTTTGTTCATGTTGAATTTTACAAGGGTGCCCATGAGGGACTTTCTAGCTAGGTAAGAGTTCATTGCTATGGTGGTTGTCAAGAAAGTAGAGTTGGTATTGGTTGAGGTTCTTCTTTGAAATTCTTTTTCTTGGACTTTGTTCCAACTGGAGCTCTCTCAAAGTGGGGTCCAGCCTTCTCTGGGTCTGCTAGCACCAGGTCTTATCAATCCTTAGTTCCTGAGCTCACAAGGTAGGATTTTTGCAGCCATGGGGCTATTGGTTTTATTACTTCTAGGAATTCCATTGTCATGGATACTCTTTCCTATCTAGCTGCCTACATCAAAACCTTTAACTCAAATAATGTTGTATAGCATTTTTAATGTAGTTTACTTTAAGAATGGTAATAAACTTTCCTTGCTCATATAAATGCTAGATAATCATTGTTTCTATAAACAAGATTTATTTAGGTACATTTGAAGACAATATATAAAAACATTTTTTAAAGAATGGAAAGATTTTAACAATCTCCAGGAATACATTAATGATTTATTATATAAGTTTATGTGCATATAAATAATTTGTCACTGTAGTGCTGAACTCCTGAGTTAAAAATATTTATTTTTTCATGCTTTGAATAAATAATATGCTAATGTATCTTATTGGGATAGAAACTGGGAAGATAATATCTGAAATCCTCAAAGATAAATAACTTTTTTGTAGTTACATGGATATTGAAAGACAATCATTGTGTTAACTTAATCTGGAGTACTAACACAGTTGTTGAGATTTTACTAATAGTGATATCTGCCATGAAGATCAAATATAGCAGGTGAGGTAATAGTCTTCAGAAAAAGTCAGGATGTTAACTATTTTCATTCTGAGAAACTTACGGGGAAATCATTTACTTTTAAAAGTTATAAACATCCACAGATACCTTAACTTCTTAAACAGCTAAATGACAACTGATGACTTCACACTTTACAAAATGAACCATTGCGCCTGGGCAATAGTACAGTGTACTTGCTTTCAATTTGGCCACCTGGATGAGATCCTGGATGGCCCTTATGTATCATATATGTCCTGAGCCCCACCAGGAATGATCCTGGAGTGCAGTGCTTAGAATAAACCTAAAGCAGCACCTGGTGAGCAATCCCAATCTGAGCAACCCTAAATAATATTTTTTTAATTTCACTTTTTTCAAGTAATATTGCTTTATAATATGTAAGTTTCAGGTGCTGAGCCTTTTTAATTATTTTTTTCCCTAGACCTGTCAGAAGGTATACCTCCTCCATTGAATATGGTAATGGTCTGTCTGAAAACAAATCTATCCAACTCTTCCTGAATATTTGAAGTTGTACTGACCAAATTAGTCCCTAGTATGTGCCAGTTTAATTTTTTCACTGCTATTTTCAAACGGTCAATCTTGTCTCTTCTTATCTTTGAATCTGTACACCATTCTACTAAACTTATTTCCTCAAATGATAATTATGTTCTCTTACCATCCAGTATTTGTTTACATGGTCTCTTCTATATGGAATGTTTAATTAGCATGAATATATTATACATGCATATCATATATTTTATACATATATACAACATATATATATATGTCTACATCTATACATACTTATGTTTGAATTAAAAGGTCAAAATTACTCCCTGCTCGCCCGGCGCACCCCATCTCCGGAACCGGCTTGTAACTGCGCACGTCCATCAGGTACGAGGACCATCCCTCGGCCACGCCCTCCCGTCCCCCCCATCAACAGGAAGACACTGGGGGCATGGCCTGTGTCTTAGTGGGCGTGGTCTAAAAGTGGGCGTGGCCTCCTCTCAGAGAGGCCAACGCTAACGCGGCCACAGTTATTCTTTGCTACCTCAGCTCAATCGGTACTGTGTATTCCTTTGAAAACTCAATTTTGCGATCTCAAACATTTACACAAAATAGCCATTAGCTTAGGCTGACAGTATAAAAGCTATCAGTGAATAAGGGAAGTTTAACACAATCGGAGCCCCTTCTTCCCACAAAAAGGAAGAGGAATAAATAACTACAAGGTTCCAACTCTGCACTTCCGTGACAATATGAAGAAGCAGCGAAAATCCCCTCCACGAAGAGAGGGAGAAGAAAAGATACTAGAAACCTCAAAAGAGTCTCCCAACATCTACGACCTCTCAGATAAACAATTCAGAGAGGAAATCTGGAGGAGAGTCGACCTACTCCAAGCAACTATGGAACAGACATCCAATAAATTAAGGGAGGAGATGAATCAAGCTCTGGAACGGTCTACCAAGAAAATACAGGAAGAAATGAGAGCAGAAATGAGAGCAGAAATTTCAAACCTTCGAACGGAAGTCTCACAAATAAAGGAATCGGTAGATGAAATAAAAATCTCACTAGATGCCCTCAACAGCAGAATGACTACAGCCGAAGACAGAATCAGCGAGCTTGAGGATGAGCTGCAGAAAGCTTACAGACAGCAACAAATCATGGCGAAAGACCTCAAAATGGCTATAGAGCGAATCAGAGCCCTGGGGGATGACTTCAAGAGGAACAACATAAGAATCATTGGAGTACCAGAACCACAGGGAAGTAACCCCAATGAAAAAAACATAGTCAAAGACATCATTACTAAGAAATTCCCAGAGCTGGAGAAGGCAGGCGTCCAGATACAAGAAGTCCGAAGAGTGCCAGCAAAAAGAGACCCAAATAAAAAGACTCCAAGGCATATCATAGTCAGAATGGCGGATGCTGTAGATAGAGACACAATTCTACAAGTAGCAAGGTCAAAGAGGGAAATCACATACAAAGGAGCACCCCTCAGATTTACGGCCGATCTGTCAGAAGAAACCCTCCGAGCCCGAAGACAATGGTGGGACATAGTGAAAAAACTCAATGAAATGAATGCCTCACCAAGAATACTTTATCCAGCTAAACTCTCACTCAAACTCGAAGGAACCATACACTATTTCTCGGATAAACAACAGCTCAGGAACTTCATAGACTCAAAACCAATCTTGAAAGAAGGTCTAAAGGGGCTACTATAAGACAATGAGGAGCCCCATAAGAACAAAAAATCCCACAAAAAGATGACACAAAACCACATCACAATTATCTCTCTCAATGTCAATGGCCTAAATGCACCTATCAAGAGACACAGAGTGGCTAAATGGATCCGGAAATTAAACCCAACATTCTGTTGCCTGCAAGAAACACACCTGAACAAACAGAGTAAACATAGACTCAAAGTCAAAGGATAGAAAACAATCCCCCAAGCAAACAACCCCCTTAAAAAAGCTGGAGTGGCCATCCTGGTATCCGACAACATAGATTTCAGGATGAAAAAGATCAAAAGGGACAGCGAAGGTCATTTTCTGTTTATCAAGGGATATGTACAACAGGAAGAAATCACACTCTTAAACGTATATGCTCCTAACAAACGACCGGCTAAATATTTAAAACGACTCCTAACAGACTTCAAAGAGGACATCACTAACAGCACAATTGTAATCGGAGACTTCAATACGGCCTTATCGCCTCTAGATAGATCCACAAGAACAAAACTCAACAAGGAAACACTGACTCTGAATGAAGAAATTGAAGAGAGAGGCCTAATAGACCTATACAGGGCCTTACACCCCAAAAAGAAAGAATACACATTCTTTTCCAGTGCACATGGAACATTTTCAAATAGACCATGTACTGGGCCCCAGAACATACCTCAATAGAATCGGAAAAATAAAAAATTGTATCAACCATCTTTTCAGACCATGATGCGCTGAAGATAGAAGCTAACCACCCACAAATACGGAAAATCAAATCAAACACCTGGAAATTAAACAAGTCCATGTTGAACAATGAGTGGGTCAAGAAGGAAATCAAGGAAGAAATCAAAAGATACTTAGAAACAAATGAGAATGAAGACACGAGCTACCAAAACCTATGGGACGCAGCTAAAGCCGTGTTAAGGGGAAAATTTATAGCTCTCCAAGCATTCCTCAGGAAGCAAGAAAGGACCCACATAGATAGCTTGACTTCACGACTCAAGACCCTAGAAAAGGACCAGAAAAAGGACCCCAAACCAGACCGAAGGAAAGAAATAATAAAAATTAGAGCAGAAATTAATGACATCAAAACCAAAAAAACAATCCGAAAGATCAATGAAACAAAGAGATGGTTCTTTGAGAAAATAAATAAGATTGATAAACCGCTAGCAAGTCTCACAAAGAAAGAAAGAGAGAAAACTCTAATAAATCGAATCAGAAATGAAAAGGGGGACATCATAACAGAAACCAGTGAGATTCAAAAGATCATTAGAGACTACTTTGAAGGTCTTTACGCCACAAAAAAGGAGAACCTAAAAGAAATGGATGGATTCCTTGATTCCTACAATCTCCCAACACTGAAGAAAGAAGACCTGGAATACCTGAATAGACCCATCAATGTTAAGGAAATTGAAACGGTAATCAAAAACCTCCCCCAAAACAAAAGCCCAGGCCCAGATGGTTTCACTGGCGAATTCTTCCAAACATTTAAAGAAGACCTATTGCCTGTTTTCCTCAAACTTTTCCAGGAAATTGAAAAAACAGGAACTCTCCCAAACAGTTTTTATGAAGCACATATCTCCCTAATACCAAAAGCAAACAAAGACACCACTAAGAAAGAAAATTACAGACCAATTTCCCTGATGAACACCGATGCGAAGATCCTCAACAAAATACTAGCAAATAGGATCCAACAACTCATCAAAAAGATCATACATCACGACCAAGTGGGATTCATCCCAGGGATGCAAGGATGGTTTAACATTCGGAAATCAATCAACATAATCCAGCATATCAACAACAGTAAAGATAAAAACCATATGATCATATCAATAGATGCAGAGAAAGCATTTGACAAGATCCAACATCCTTTCATGATGAAAACCCTCGCCAAAATGGGGTTTGGAGGAACTTTCCTCAAGATAGTCGAAGCCATCTATCACAAGCCTACGGCAAGCATTATCCTCAACGGGGAAAAACTAAGGGCCTTTCCTCTGAGATCGGGCACAAGACAAGGATGCCCACTCTCATCACTCCTCTTCAATATAGTACTGGAAGTACTTGCGATAGCTATTAGACAAGAAATAGAGATTAAGGGCATCCAGATAGGAAGGGAAGAAATCAAACTCTCACTATTTGCAGACGACATGATACTATATCTAGAGAAGCCTAAAACCTCTACTAAGAAACTCTTAGAAACAATAGACTTATACAGTAAAGTTGCAGGCTACAAAATCAATACCCAAAAATCCATGGCCTTCATATATGCAAACAATGAGGCAGAGGAAAGGGACATGAAAAAAGCAATCCCATTCACAATCGTGCCCCAGAAAATCAAGTACCTCGGAATCAGCTTAACCAAGGAAGTAAAAGACCTTTACAAAGAAAACTACAAAACGCTACTCCATGAAATCAAAGAGGACATGAGGAAATGGAAACATATACCCTGCTCGTGGATAGGGAGAATCAATGTTGTCAAAATGGCAATACTCCCTAAAGCATTATACAGAATCAATGCGATCCCTATAAATATACCCATGACATTATTCAAAGAAATGGATCAAGCAATCCTAAAATTCATATGGAATAACAAACGTCCAAGGATAGCTAAAACAATTCTTTGGAAAAAGATGATGGGAGGCATCACCATCCCCAACCTCAAACTTTACTACAAAGCAGTAACAATTAAAACAGCATGGTACTGGAACAAAGGCAGAGCTGTAGACCAATGGAACAGGGTGGAATATCCCTACACACAACCCCAAATGTATGAACATCTAATCTTTGATAAGGGAGCAAGAGATGTGAAGTGGAGCAAGGAAAGCCTCTTTAACAAATGGTGCTGGCACAACTGGACACCCACATGCAAAAAAATGGGTTTAGACCTTGACCTGACACCATGCATAAAAGTCAGATCAAAATGGATTAAAGACCTCAACATTAGACCACAAACCATAAGGTACATTGAAGAGAAGGTCGGTAAAACCCTCCACGATATTGAAGATAAAGGTATCTTCAAAGGTGACACGGAACTAAGCAATCTAGTAAAAACAGAGATCAACAAATGGGACTACATTAAACTAAAAAGCTTCTGCACCGCAAGCGATACATTGACCAGAATCCAAAGACTATCCACAGAATGGGAAAGGAAATTTACACAATACCCATCAGATAAGGGGTTGATATCAATGGTATATAAAGCACTGGTTGAACTCTACAAGAAGAAAACATGTAACCCCATCAAAAAATGGGGCGAAGAAATGAACAGAAACTTTACCAAGGAAGAAATACGAATGGCCAAAAGGCACATGAAAAAGTGCTCTGTATCACTAATCATCAGAGAGATGCAGATCAAAACAACCATGAGATACCACCTCACACCACAGAGACTAGCACACATCCAAAAGAACAAAAGCAACCGCTGTTGGAGAGGATGTGGGGAGAAAGGGACCCTTCTTCACTGCTGGTGGGAATGCCGACTGGTTCAGCCCTTCTGGAAAACAATTTGGACGACTCTCAAAAAATTAGATATTGAATTCCCATTTGACCCAGCAATACCACTGCTGGGAATATATCCCAGAGAGGCAAAAAAGTACAATCGAAACAACATCTGCACATGTATGTTCATCGCAGCACTGTTTACAATAGCCAGAATCTGGAAAAAACCCGAATGCCCCAGAACGGATGACTGGTTGAGGAAACTTTGGTACATCTATACAATGGAATACTATGCAGCTGTTAGAAAAAAGGAGGTCAAGAATTTTGTAGTTAAGTGGATGGGCATGAAAAGTTTCATGCTGAGTGAAATGAGTCAGAAAGAGAGAGACAGACATAGAAAGATTGCACTCATCTATGGTATATAGAATAACAGAGTGGGAGACTAACACCCAAGAACTGTAGAAATAAGTACCAGGAGGTTGACTCCATGGCTTCGAGGCTGGCCTCACGTTCCGGGGAAAGGTCAACTCAGAGAAGCGATCACCAACTACATTGTAGTCGAAGGCCATGTGGGGGAAGGGAGTTGCGGGCTGAATGAGGGCTAGAGACTGAGCACAGCGTCCACTCAACACCTTTCTTGCAAACCACAACAGCTAATTAGAGAGAGAAAACAGAAGGGAATGCCTTGCCACAGTGGCAGGGTGGGGTGGGGGGGAGATGGGATTGGGGAGGGTGGGAGGGACACTGGGTTTACGGGTGGTGGAGAATGGGCACTGGTGAAGGGATGGGTTCCCGAACTTTGTATGAGGGAAGTATAAGCACAAAAGTGTATAAATCTGTAACTGTACCCTCACGGTGATTCTCTAATTAAAAATAAATAAATTTAAAAAAAAAAGGTTAAAATTAAAAAGAAAACATTTTTCCTCATTTTTCCATACAGCTATCATCATCATCATCATCATCATCATCATCATCATCATCATCATCATCATCATCATCATCATCATCATCATCATCATCATTATCCCATTGATTGTAGAATTTCTTGAGCAGTCTCAGTAATGTCTCCATTTATACAAGTCCTGAGATTTTAGATGCCTCTCTCTACTCGTCCTTCCTACAATGCTATACTAGAGGCTCTTTCAGGGTCAGGGGAATGAGCTTGTTATCGGTTTTGGCATAGTAATACATCAAAGAGACCTTGCAAGTCTCTCCCATGTGGGCAGGAAACTCCCAGTATTTGCCAGATTCTCCCAGAGGGAGAAGTACGCTATAAGATATCATGGCCGAAAACTTCCAGGAGCTCGTTTTTAAGTCTCTGGATGCTGGCCATTGACAGGACTACATGATGCCAGGGGTAGTCCCTGGGTGTGACCGCCTCACTACTGGGAAATGGGAAATCTGGGAGAAGGAGGCCCAGTCCCGATCCAAGGAGACTTGGAGGTCCCAGCCTTGGGTCCCACATACCTGGGTTCCTCTGCCAGTTCCTTCATGCATGAGGCTCATCTGAACGTGTGGAGAGGGCCCTTGAGCATGGTTGTGGCTAGGCTCTGGAGGTCTTTGGCTGCTGGGAGCTCTGCTCAGGGTGGGGCGGGAAGTTGGAGCCCATCCCCTCTGAGGAGGCCCTGGGGAAGACAGTCAGGCTCATGGGCAAGAAACTCTCCATATGGCTATAGTCTCCAGAAATAAATGACTTCAAAGTTCTATCCACTTACTTTATCTTAACTATAATCAAAATGAATGATATATATATATATATATATATATATATATATAAATTTGATTGTCTTTCTGTAAAGTTTTGATGTCATAGACTGGGACTGATGTACACTACTTCATAGCTGCTTATTCATTTAGCAGATAGTTGACTCTTAATACTTGCTAAATTGAAAATACATTTCTAAGCTCCTGACAAAGATTGCAGATTCTGTGTCCCATATAGCCTCCAAAGGTATTCTTCAAGTTTCTGGAAACCATTAAATGTTCTCAATAAGTGTATTCCAAGAATCATGGGGCTAGAGCGTGTTTTTTGGTTTTTGTTTAACACGGTTAGAATCTTTAATTTATATTAAATTACAGAAGCCAACGACAAGGCCAAAATCTAATTGGCTTAATTCACCACACTAAGATAAAAACTGTCTAACTTCTAATGGAGGTGTAATTTGACACATACTATATTCCTTAAGGATAGATCCAATATCAGAGTAAAACTATATTAAGTCATAGTAAAAACTATATATGACTATTTATTACTTGTTCTTTCTTGTCATCAGGAACCTAATGATCATATTGGATACAAACACACTGAGGGACTTTTAATTGCTAGTTGATAGATTTATAATTCTGAGAAGTATTTGTTTTGACTGTGATCAGGAATCGCTCCTGCATTTCTCAGGTGAGTGACTATATGGACTCTAGGAATCTAAGCAGGTCAGCCACATGCAAGGGAAGTGTCTTACTTGCTGTATTATCTCAAACTTGCTGTACTTACTTGCTGTAATATTCCCCAACTTCGGGAATATTTTCTACAACCTGAGTTAATTGGGTTATATGAGAAAACTTCCATGAAACTAATTTTTATCTACACATAAATACATGTACTTGAATGTGGATATACTTACAAAAAGGCGTATATCTTGTCTCTATTCAACTATAGTTTGTAGAAACAATTAAGACAATAAAATTACTGTCCTTATGGTCCATTGCTACAATGATTTTTTTTTCCCTTTAACTTTCGGTTAAATATGAGAGCAATGAATCTATCATTTGAGAGAATTGAAGGAGCTATAAGGATTCTCATGTAGGTCATTTGTGGAAGTTGACTGAGTGAAAACGTCCATAAGTGGCTTACATCTCAAATTGTTTAATTGAGTCCAAGGTTCATTACATTAAAAATAAAGATATCCTTGCAATATATACTTTTTTTGGTAAGAATTAAACTATCAAACTATGTTCAGAGTGTGCTGACCAGGTTCACATTCCTAGCTTACCTCTTTTAGTTGCCATGTTTGCACACTTTTCTGTGGCCTGGGTATCATGCATTATGTTGTAATACAGAGGTCTCCAATTTCAAATCCCCTGGGAATTCACTTGTCTAATGAAGGTGGTATCTGGCATTAAATTCCTGGTATCATGACTGCGGAACCATTACTTTTAGTACTGAGACTAACCCATGTTCCATAATTAATAATGATATCAGCATGTACAATTTAGATGTTTTTGGAAGCTAAAGGACTGTTTTATACAATATTATTCATAGCAATTCAAATAGACATTGAAATACCTAAAATTGACATTTTATGCTTGTATTTTTTTATTTCAAAAATATTTTTATTTTAGGCAGCTTCACTTGCTTTTATTTATTTATTTATTTATTTATTCATTTTATTTATTTATTAGTGAGTCACAGTGAGGGTACAGTTACAGATTTATACATTTTAGTGCTCATGTTTCCCTCATACAAAGTATGAGAACCCATCCCTTCACCAGTGCCCATTCTCCACCACCAATAAACCCAGCATCCCTCCCACCCTCCCTCCAATCCCCCCCCTCGCCACTGTGGCAGGGTCTTCCCTTTTGTTCTCTCTCTCTAATTAGGTGTTGTGATTTGCAATAAAGGTGTTGAGTGGCCATTGTATTCAGTCTCTAGTCTACATTCAGCACACTTCACCCTTCTCCCGCGTGGCCTCCAACCACATTTTACTTGGTGTTCCCTTCTCTATCTGAGCTGCCTTTTTCCCAGAATGTGAGGCCAGCTTCCAAGCCATGGAGTCAACCTCCTAGTACTTATTTCTACTATTCTTGGGTGTTAGTCTTCTACACTGTTATTCTATATTCCACAGATGAGTGCAATCATTCTATGTCTGTCTCTCTTTTTCTGACTCATTTCACTTAGCATGATACTTTCCATGCCGATCCACTTATATGCAAACTTCATGACCTCATTTTTTCTAACCGCTGCATAGTATTTCATTGTATAGATGTACCAAAGTTTTGTCAACCAGTAATCTGTTCTAGGGCACTCGGGTTTTTTCCAGATTCTGGCTATTGTAAATAATGCTGCAATGAACATATGAGTGCAGATGTCATTTCAACTATACTTTTTTGGTTCTCTGGGATATATTCCCAGCAGTGGTATTGCTGGGTCAAATGGGAGCTCAATATCTAATTTTTTGAGAATTGTCCATATTGTTTTCCAAAACGGCTGAACCAGTCGGCATTCCCACCAGCAGTGTAGAAGGGTCCCTTTCTCCTCACATCCTCTCCAACAGCGGTTGCTTTTGTCCTTTTGGACGTGTGCTAGTCTCTGTGGTGTGAGGTGGTATCTCATGGTTGTTTTGATCTGCATCTCCCTGATGATTAGTGATGTAGAGCACTAATGTGCCTTTTGGCCATTCGTATCTCTTCCTTGGGAAAGTTTCTGTTCATTTCTTCACCTCATTTTCTGATGGGGTTGGATGTTTTCTTCTAGTAGTGTTCAACCAGTGCTTTATATACCATTGATATCAACCCCTTATCTGATGGGTATTGTGTAAATATCCTTTCCCATTCTGTAGATTGTCTTTGTATTCTGGTCACTGTATCTCGGTGCAGAAACTTTTTAGTTTAATGTAGTCCCATTTGTTGATCTCTGTTTCCACTTGGTTGGCCAGTTGCATGTCATCTTTGAAGATACCTTTATCTTCAATATCGTGGAGGGTTTTACCGACCTTGTCTTCAATGTACCTTATGGTTTGTGGTCTTTATGCTTGTATTTTAAATCCCTTGTATCATTTGTATCACTTGTCATCTCCTTGCTCATTGATTTTCTTGAGCAGGCACCACTAATGTCTCCATTCGTCCCTGTTGCATGCTAGTGTAGTACAATGGCATCTGCTTGCTCCACGAACACAAAGAGCCTCAAACCATTCCTTTAGGGTTTTGATGAAGAAGTCTGACCATCTTGTAGGTGGGCGGTCAGGCATTCTTTTGACATCCTGCGGAATCCAGTCGTTAATGGTTCTAGTTCAGCAGTCATGTCCAAATTGCACTACTTGCCTGGCCCATCTGATCTTCAACGCCTTGGCAAATGAGGCAGCTTCCCTGCTCCTCGATCATTGACAGAGGTTGGAACTCTTTATTCCTTCTCTCACTTAAATGAAATGTGATAACCCAAGCAAAGCTCTTTCAATTCCTCTTTGGGAGACCCAAACAGCATTCTCATCCTGTTTTTGTAGGCCCCAGGTCTCTGAGGCCTATGTTAGTGCAGGAAGAACAGTGGAGTCAAAAAGATGTGCCAACTTCTTCAATGCTTTTGAAGCCATTCCATGCTGCTCTCTTCCTCCTGCCCAGTTCTGGTGCCAAGTCATTCATCATGTTGAGTTCTTGACCCACGTAAACATAACTGTTTTATTCAGAGATGATTGTTCCATTGAAAGCAAATGGAACATCAGGAACGAGTGTGCTTCTCATGAACTTTGTCTTCGTGAGAATTAGCTGCAGTCTGATCTTTCCACACTCATGGTCAATGTTAGCTAGCATCCGTGCCACTTGGCTAATGTTTGGTGTTATGAGCTGGATGTCATCAGCCAAGTGGATGTGTTGTAGTTGCCAAACGTCTATCTTCACTTCCATTCCTTCTCATTCCAATAGTCACATGACGTTCTCGAGGATGGCACTGAAGAGTTTCGGTGAAACCCCTGCCAAACCCCTCTCTTTATGTCATCATCACTTCCTTGTAGAATGGTGAGATCCTGATGCTGAATCCGTAATTCAGCTCATGGAGGATCTTGATATACTGAGTTTGGATTCCTTGTTTGTCTAGGACTTCGGTGGCCACTTCAATCTCAACAGAATCAAAGGCCTTCTTTAAATCGATGAACGTTAGACAGAGTGGCATGTTGAACTCTCGTGAAACCTCAATGAGGTTGGTCACCGTGTGGATATGGTCAATCATGCTGAATCCTTTTCAGGACTCTACTTGCTCACATAGGTGCTTGACTCGAGTGAGGAACTTTCAGATGGCAGACAACAGGCAGATTGGGCGATAGTTGCTCATGTCGTGGATGTCTCCCTTCTTGTACAACAGGATGGTCCTGCTGGTTTTCCATTGAAACACAATCTTGCACTCAGACAGGTAGCATGTGAAGAGCCGAGCCAGTGTATTGACAAGTACTGGCGGTAGATTCTTCAGGTATTCGGGTCTGACCTTGTCTGGACCGGGTGCTATATGCTTCTTTACCTATGAAATGGTGTGTCAGATTTCATAAGGGAGAACGCTGGGAACGACAAATCCATCCTACGGAATTTGGTAATGGGCAGGTGGACATGGCTATTGAAGAGATCTGAGAAGAAGTTGTGGATAACCTTCTCCATTGCCTTTCTGGAAGATGTAATAGATACATCTGGATAAAGGAGGGCAGTCATCTTGGTCCTGTAGTTGCCGAAGGACAGGCAGCTGTTGCAAATACTTTTCCCGTCTTCTACTACATCAGCAAACACTGCTGCTTTTCTCTCTTTGTATTTTAATTAGTATATTTAAATGTACTGTCACTTTCTAATTGTATACTTTCATACTTTGTATGTTTGTGTATATGTTTAAGAAAACAATAAACCCTCTTTTTTCCAAAACCCAAACAACTCCATCATAAATACATTTAGTGGGAAGAAGAGGGGTGAAAAACTACAGCAGAAAAAGAATAACATTTCTTTTAATAAATGTGTAAAGTAATTTTTAATCTTTTACTCTCACATGATGAACTTATGATAGTAAGGCAGGTGTAATTAGAGCTGTCAATATTGAATTTCAAATGTGTACTGCACTATGAATTTAATTTAAATTTCTCTATCCCTACTTTTCCCTTGCCTTCACCACTGGGAGAAATTGAAGCACTTGACTGCTGATGTGGCAAATTGGATCCTAATAAGTATGATGCTTTACTGCTTCTTGTTTTTGCTAAGATACAATTGCACTATTTCAGAAGAACTCACCTGGGTATTAATTCAACAAGAAATGTTGGTAGGAGTATTATACTTTCCACGTTTTGATCTCTTGGTGAATGACTTGCATATAAAAAGGTCTGGTAGCTGGTTTTTATTATTATTCACTAGTGTGCTTGTCACTTTAGCCTGAGATTCAGATGTCTCCCACTGGAGGTTAAAAAATTATATTCCTATCAGTGTTGCAAATTATTTGAGATTATAATTTTTCAATATGAATGCAAATAATAATGTAACAGACTAATATACTTCAATATTAGAATTTATTTAAGAAGCCATCTTAAACATATAAGCAATATAAAGAACAATTCATGTAGACTTGTTTAAAATTATAATTATATACTGAGAAACCTACACTAATCCTATACAACTAAAATATATAATTATATCTTTCTACGTCAAAAATAAAATAAAATAAGATAGATATGCATATAACTCTCCAATTTAATAGTGTTCTTAGGATAGATGCCAAGGTGTGGAATAAGTCACTGTGTTATATGTTAATCCTATTTGTATGGGTTTTGGGAATTTTTCCACACTTTCCAATAGATATTGAGTCAGATAACACTCCTGTCAACACAATGGCTATTTCCACACTTTTTGACATTGGTCACTGATGGGGACTGGTGCCTCACTATAAACATACCTTAATTTGTATTTCTCTGATAATACGTGAAAATAAACACTTTTTGTATTTAATCTATGTATGGTTTGCAAATACTTTTTTCCGCAATTAGTAAGGTATCAATTTAGCTTTTTATTTATTTATTTATTTTTGCAGTGCAAACACCTTATACTTGGATTCAATTAAGCAAGAAAAAAAATTAAAAGGATTCAGTCAGGAAAAGAAAAATCAAACTACCACTATCTCCAGATAATATAGAACAACCTAAACATTTTCCAGATTTTTAGAAACAATGAACCGATATAATAAAGTGATGGGATGCAAAACTAACAAATAACTGTAGAAAATAGAAAATAGGATACATCTTGAGGTTATAGAAAGGGTAGCATCTTCAATTTTTGCTTTTCTGGACCTTAACAATGCATTTTCAGTTCAGTAAGTAGTACTGTCAACTATCTGCCACAACTAGTATTAAGTAGCAGTTATGAAGCAGTATATAATATTCCCAGTCTCTACCAGCAGAGCTCAACAGAAAGACATATTCAAGTTTTTTTTTTTTCTTTATGAGTCACACTTGGCAATGCATAGGGGTTACTCCTGCCTCTGCACTCAGGAATCACCCCTGGAGGTGCTCAGAGGACCATATGGGATGCTGGGAATTGAACCTGGGTAGGCCACGTGCAAGGTAAATGCCCTACCCACTGTACTATTGCTCCAGCCCCATAGACAAAATCAAGTTTAATCCCTGAGCAAAGAGCCAGGAGTAAACCATAAATACAGCCAGGTCTGGCCCCAGACACAGAAATAATTAATTGATTAATTATTTAAATATAGTACTAATTTATGATTTAGCAATGCTACTCCCACAGATTGATCTAAAAAAGACTAAAATATAAATTTGTGGTCTGAAAACAAGCCACATGACCAAGAATAGATGAGTGGATATAGTAATTATAGAATATTGACCAAATAGAATAATATCAACTACAAGCAAAGAGGAAATCTTTCTTTTTTTAACAATGCATACATTTGAAGATACCATGGTACATAAAATAAGTAAGAATTAGAAGGACAAATGTCTATAATATTACTCATATGGGATTTAGAAAAGCTAACCATGCTTAATGTAAACAAAATATACTTGATCACATAACTTTGGTTACTAAAGTACAGAGGAGCTGCAAAGGTTGTATACGTTGAATATAAGTGCCTTCCAAAAATGTCTAATGGACTGGGTTATAGGGATACTAGCATTTCAGTGGTGGAATTCTTGTTGCAATATTGTACCTCTTAAAGCATATACATTTAGATATATATAAACTCATCTTACTTGAATTAAAAAAAAACCACTCTCAATTTGAGGCTGTCTAACACCTCACAAATGAACTCCACAGAAATGCTACCTTGCTGAAAAATTCAGTTACGCTGGGGTTTTTGGTTGAAAACTCCAGGCCTTCTCAGAGTCAGACAACCTCTTCACACTTCCCCATACTACTTGAAACTCTAGCAGCCACACCACATCCCACAGCTGTAGCCATGTAAACTCATCTATTGGCTCTGTTTTGAAGACTCCTAAACAAATCTTGAAAGAGATCAACTAGCCGCAAAAGTTTCTTAGATACTCAGTCCTTACTGAGACCTAGACCTACACGGCAATCTCTGAGTGGGTCAGGCCAAGTTCTCGCCCTTCCAAAGCTCTGGTAGCTGCATTCACACCCAATAGCTGCCACTATGCCTCCAGCTCAACTGCCCACAGAATTACTCTGGATTTTAGGAAGCAACATGGTCTCCTGGGAATTTATGGGTACTCTTGATATTCCTTCACATCATAGGCACCACAAGGCCTAAGCAGTAGGTCATTCTTGGCCCTTATTGCTGAACCACCAGCCCAGTTAGTGAAGAATCACAGGAGAGGCCCCTGGACCCACTGATCATTGCTTTGGGAGGTTTTCCCAGAACAAAGTAAGTACAAAGTGGAAAGAATCAGGGGATGATGTTTCGTATAAAGTTCAACCCAGTGAGATCAACTTGATTTACATAACTCTATATTTAAGAAAATTGCAGAGGTTATTTTATTGAAAAGTAAGACTTACTTAGCAAACACAAATATGGGGTGAAATTAAAAAGATAGTGTTACCTAGTTTAGACTTATCAATGTATACAAATATATTATATGAAACAAAGTATATTTATTTCAATACTATAATTATATTAGAATAAATAATCTTGCATACAAAAATATATTATGGTTCAGTCTATATATTAGGTTTTTCTGTGAATCACTTTCTGGGAATTCTAGAAGCATGAATTTTAGATGTCTAATTTTCAGTGCCCAAGTCAAAAGTTGAGTGTTGATGGCTGAAAAGTGACAAGATTGTTACTATTGGGATTCTGAAAATTTCTATTCAAAACTGGATTGAATGATGACATTCCATTCATAGTATTTTGAGATCCATAATTTTTCATCATAACTATAAAATAAAATCTCTAGTGCTTGACGTATGACATACAAATATACAAACATCATTGTAAGTCTCTCCAAACACCTTAGTAAATCCAGGTCAACATTGTGAGACTAAATGTCATTGCACTGTGAAAATAATTACCGTGGTAATAAAAGAATCAATATGGGATTAGAATTTGTTCACTTTGTTAATTTACATAATTATTTGAAAGTTTGAGATATAAAGTCTATGTTTATAAACATAAATATGTCTAAAGGCACATATTTATTTCAAATTAATCATTGCTTTGTGTTTTTATGGCCCTTGGAAATGGAGCTTGTAAATATGACAGAGAGGTGATTATTAAGAAAGAAAATTTGGAGGAAAGCATTGAAATTAAAGCTATACTCCTCAATATATCAAACCCTTATCAGATGGGTATTGGGTGAATATCCTTTACCATTCTGTAGATTGTCTTTTTTATTCTGGTCACTGTGTCTTTTGTGGCACAAAAGCTTCTTAGTTTAATATAGTCCCATGTGTTTATCTCCGTTTCCACTTCGTTGCTCAGTTGCATGTCATCTTTGAAGATACCTTTAGCTTCAATATCATGGAGGGTTTTGCTGACCTTGTCTTCAATGTACCTTATGGATTGTGGTCTGATGTTGAGGTCTTTAATCCATTTTGATCTGACTTTTGTGCATGGTGTTACGTTGAGGTCTAGGCCCATTCTTTTGCATGTGGTTGTCCAGTTTTGCCAGCACCAGTTGTTAAAGAGACTTTCCTTACTCCACTTCACATTTCTTACTCTCATATCAAAGATTAGATGATCATACATTTGGGGTTGTTCGTAGGGATATTCCACCATGTTCCATTAGTATGCAGCTCTGCCTTTGTTCCAGTAACATGGTGTTTTAAATGTTACCGCTTTGTAGTAGAGTTTGAGGTTGGGGAGCGTGATGCCTCCCCATTGTCTTTTTCGATAAATAAAGAGAATTGCTTTAGCTATTCCTGCAGATAAAAATAACTATGAGATACCACCTCACACCACAGAGACTGGCACACATCCAAAAGAACAAAAGCAACCGCTGTTGGCGTGGAGGTGGGGAGAAAGGGACCCACCTACACTGCTGCTGGGAATGCCCACTGGTTCAGCCCTTTTGAAAAACAATATGTTCGCTTCTCAAAAAATTAGAATTTGAGCTCCCATTTGACCCAGCAATACCACTTCTGGGAATATACCCAGAGAGGCAAAAAAGTATAGTCGAAATGACATTTGCACCTGTATGTTCATTGCAGCACTGTTTACAATAGCCAGAATTTGGAAAAGAACAGAGTGCCTGAGAACAGATGACTGGTTAAAGAAACTTTGGTACATCTACACAATGGAATACTATGCAACTGTTAGAAAATATGAGGTCATGAAATTTGCATATAAGTGATCAGCATGAAAAGTATCATGCTAAATGAAATGGGCCAGAAAGTGAGGGACAGACATAGAAAGATTGCACTCATCTGCGGAATATAAAACAACAGAATGCGAGACTACACCCAAGAATGGTAGAAATAAGTACCAGGATGTTTGCTCCATGGCTTCCAAGCCAGCATCACATGCTGGGGAAAAGGCAGCTCAGATAGAGAAGGGAACACCAACTAAAATGTGGTTGGAGGACCCTCTCGGGATGGGAGAGATGTGCTGAAAGCAGACTATAAATTGAACACCATGGCCACCCAATTCCTCCATTGCAAACCACAACACCCAAAAGGAGAAAGACAACAAAAGGTAACGCCCTGCCACAGAGGGGGGGTGCGGTGGGGGGGGGATGAAGGAAAAGGAGGTGGGAGAGATGTTGGAATCATCGGTGGAGGAGAGTGGGCACTGGTGGAGGGATGGGTGCTTGAGCATTGTATGACTGAAACACAAGCACAAAAATATGTAAATCTGTAACTGTACCTGCACGGTGATTCATTAATAATAATAATAATGATAAAGGATGGACCCGGATAGGAATTTTTAGAAAAGAAAAAACAAAAAACATGCTGGCTACCTCTCAATCACAAATTAATGAGTGGCATCTGGCAAGCTTTAAAACAAAAACATATTGAGTATTTTTCCCTTTTGTCCAAGAAATACCTTCTGGGTTCTACCAGTTTGGTCTTTAATAAATATGTTAATTAAAGAATAAAAAAAAGGTATACTCCTCAAGAAAAAAAAATGTATGCTCCTGTGAAATAGTCAACATTACTTTCCTAGAGGTGACCTAAATATTCAGTTTGTGTGGAAATGAAAATATATCAACAGGGGAAGACATAAAAAGATCTCTGCCTTAAATAAGATTATAATAATGATTATTTATTAAAAGATATCCTCTTAGGAATTTTGGTAATTATTGTTATAAATTTCATAACTTTATATGATACCATATAAAGTTCAATTTCAATTGAATACCAAGACCTCCATATATTCAATTGAAAAGACATATTATTCCATCTTTAATATAATAGACTTATTATGATCACATATTATAAAGAACTTCATCTTTTTAAAAGGGCTTATGGTGTAGCATTGCTCAAAGAGGAAATATTGGGACTCAAAACCAAGTATGTTTCTCTTTTTGTCTGGTGACTCAAAATGAAAATATATGGTGGACCACTGTAAAGTAAATAATTGAAAACAACTGAATAATTTGTATTCTAGGAAGACAATTGTTCGAATTGTTACTTGGTCTCTCTGGAGATAAATGCTCTATACATAAAGCTTCCTGTATTATATTTTATTATGTTATATTTCATCTATTGATTCATTATGGCTCTATGAGTTTTAAGAGCTTATACTTAAAGAAAAATTAAGTCTGAAAATATGACAGTTTGGAGTCTTTGAAATTAATGACTAAAACATTAGATTGAGAATGAAGATGAATAAATCTAGAATTTCTTTTCCTGTTCCCTAGTAATGGAATAAATATAATAGATATTATTTTAATAGCAAATAGGCAAAAAAGTCATTATCTTAAGAAGTGAACATGCTAAAAGACAACATTATAGCTTTATCTAATTTTGTATCAATATAATTTTGGGTATGCATACAATATAACCAGAATCTGCTCCAGGCTCAGTGCTCAACATCACTCCATGAGATGTTTCAAGTACTGTGTCATACTAGGGATCAAACCCATATAAAAAGCAATATCACAAGCTCCTTGAGACATGTCTCCCACATTACTGTCTGGATTTTTATGTGGGTAAGAAAAATGTATAAAGAAAGCATTTGGAGAAAAGTCAAACTAATTCTACATGACATGAGGGTTTTTTCATTCTCAAAATTTTATTTATATAAATCTGTTTGTCACCCTTATTGAGTTCCTACAAAACTTACTTATGCTTGTATTTGCATACATTCTTTTAAAAATAGATATTTTGAAAAATGTAGTGGATGTTTCAAAACATGTAGATTCTGAAAATTGTAGTGAATCAAAAGTTGTATCAATGATTCAGACAGCACTGTCTCATTCAGCTTGACCAAGCTCAACATAAGCTTCTTATTGTCTTAAAGTGCCTTACCTCCTTTCTATTAAAATATTTAATTTAGAAAAATTAAAATTATTACTTTTCCCTTGCAAATTTAAATATGTTTGGAAGTTTCTTGCCAGTTTTACAATAGATTAATACTTTTCTCAAGGATTACGAATCATTCATCTTAAGATGCAATCATCAAAAACATAAAGTGCTTTACCTCCATCTTTATCGGAGTGATATTATAGGAGCCTATCTTTTAGGGAATCTTTCTCCTAATTATAAATCTATTGCTATATTTTCTCCTTTTTATATAAAGCCAATTACCTATTTAAAAAATTACATATAACTGAAAATCTTCTCACCCCAACCCTTGAATATCTCAAGCATACAAGTAGAATTGGGTTCAGGCTCTTTGCTTTATAGTCACTAGTCTTAAATAATCTTCCTTTCCTGTTAAACATTATCCAGTAAAATATTTATTTGGAAGTAATCAAGAGCACATCTACAAGTGTAGAGTGCTTATAACTAATCATGATCCTATGTTAAACTGCAAGATAAAGTATATGCTTACCCTGTTCTGTAATATAGAATGTAGACTAAGGAGACAGTAGAGTACCAGATATGAAAATTTGGAATTAGAAGGTCTAAAATGCTAGCTATTCTGTTGAATGCTCAGTCTCTATGGCACTATTCAGGAATTTACATTGCAGTCATAAGAATTTTTTCCCCTTAAAAATGTTGTGCATATTAAATAAGTGGTTGAATGAGAGATTAATGATGCAAAAATAAATTTTATCTAGTAGATTGCATGAGAATGATAGAATATAGATAGTTGCAGGACATAACTTTTACACCCGCTAATGCTACTTGATGTTCATGCATTGCAAATCCTTTTACTGATCCTTTAGTAGTCAATGGCGACAGATCTTAGTGTTAGAAATTATCAAAACTCATTGAAGTGATTCTCTATAGCCACATTCTCTTCATCCTAGACTATGTTCCTTTAGAAACCTTTGTACTCTAAAATCTGAACATATCAACTTAGATGAAGTCACTTATAATTAGCAAATAATTTATATTGAATTTATATTGAATCTATAAGAACTTCAGCTATGAGAAGTCAAATATTAAAATGCCATCAAATAAACATAACCTGATGTCTTGCATTTCGGGGGCCTCCCAAGTGGTAATCAGGGGTCTTGGGGTTAATGCCAGCAATGTTCCACTGACTAGCTTGACAGGGCCAAGGATGCTGCTCAGATTATACAGTGATGCCGACTCTCTAAGGCCAGGCAGCAGTTCTCTGAGGCTTCCAGAGCTATATTTGGTGCTGTTTAGGAGGGCATTTGGTGTTAATGTTTGATTTTGGGGGCAGACACTAAACTTCACACTCTGTTCCTGGTCTCAGTATATTGGTTTTAGTTTTTATAGATGTGTAATACACATTATTATTATAAATTAAAAAATAAAATAACATTCATTATTTTAGTTTCTTTGGCTCAAAAGTCTGAATAGGCTCAACAGGGATTGTGAGGCTGAGATCAATGTGTTCCCGGGGTGAGATTCTTCCATGAAAGCAGAACAATGTTCCAAGTCCATTCAGGTTGTTGGCAGAATTTATTTACCTTCAATTGTAAAAGCTGAAGTCCATATTTCCTGGCTGGCTGTCAACTGGGATCTGCTGCTGACAGTGGACTCTACTCACTTTCTTTCTAGTCTTCTGGGTTTAGAAAACAAGGACACTGAATTATTTTCACACTTCAAATCTGTCTGACTATTTCTGACATCAGCCAGCAAAAGCTTTCTTCTTTTGAGGGTTCTTGTGATTACATTCGACTTACCCAGGTAACCCAGGGTTATTGCTTTATCTCAGAGTCAACGAAGTCATAACACATAACATGATCACAAAGGTGATAATTCATATTGTCAACAAGTTTCTGAGACAGCACCTGTACAACTTTGTGGAGCCACTTCAGAAATTCTACCTATTAAATGGTTATAATAAATTTTATTTATACCTCAAATTCTTTACTTCCATGCGGAGATATGTATCAGAAGTTCAATTTCTAAAACCACCATTAAAATCACCTAATATTTACTAAAATATTACTATGGGTTTGATACTCAACATAGTGCTTTATACATTCTATTTATTTATATATACTGTTTATGATAGAGTTTTATGCATAAAATATTCCAACCTTACATATTCCCCTCACCAGAGTTCATTTCTCTCCACCATTGTCATGGGGTTACCCCCCACATGCTTATCTCACTGCCATAGAAAACTCCATTCTGCTTATTGATTTTAAGGGTCAGTTGCTTTTGACCATTTACTATTCATCTATATATCCTTCAGAGAGCTCATTCTGCTTTTGTTTCTCCTTCTAATTAACTGCTAGTTTGTTTGAGCCACACCCCGAGATGCTTGAGAGGCTGTAAAGGGGTGAGGATACAATTGTTGTGTACTCAGAGGACTATATGGTTCATGAAATCAAATAGGCTCTGTCACTTAATGCATGTGTTCAGCCCGTTAAGCACTCTCTCTCTCTCCTCTGTCTCTATATCTCTCTAATTCCCTTTTCAAAGAACCTAAAGAAAAGTCCCAATATCAAACACCACATATCTACATGAATCTTTGTTGCTCAAATGTTTATGTTAAGATAAAATATGGCCCTTCAACTAATGTATCATTAAAAATCACTATAACCATGTGGTTAGTAATAATATTTTTTCTCCCCAAGTATATTTTTGTCATGGAGTTTAAACATATGTGCAAGCAAATTTCTACCTCTTAAGATGACTTTCTTAGAAGCTGTCTTGTATAGAATTCTTAGTACCTATATCTAAGAAGGCCATAACAACGTACAAATGTTTTGACCTTGGATTCTTTATTTTTGTAATAATAGATCAAGACTAAACAAAACAGTGGAAGGGTATTCATTTATTCTTCTTTTAAAACTAATTTTCCTGAGAGTGGATATAATTTTACAGAATATAAGATTATTATAAGTATCATTTCCCTTCATCTTTTATTAATCTTTGTATATTTTTAGTATATGCTTTATATTTTTACTTAAGTATTTCTGAAAATATAATTTTTCTGACATCTGCACTATGAATGTGATAGTCACAATGTTGGGTTTTGGATTTAATAATAGTTTTTTAAAAATATGTGACATTTATAATAAAAACCTTTTTGTTCATTATTCCATACTTAAATTATTGGGGTATCGATTTTAAGGCCCAAACTGTATTCTGTTAAATAGATATAGTAGATTATTTCAAAACAGAAACCATTATTTCAGTGGACTGTAGTTAATTTCATTGCCTTTTATGGGGCTGGAGGGGGAATATAGAGGGCGAGGTAAAACCTTGTACAAGGTAGACCCAGTTCTCCCTGACAACACACATGGCCCTTCTAAGTCCCACCAGGACTGATCCCTAAGCACAGAATTCGGAGGAAATCATGAGTATGACTGGGTGTAATCCACAAAACAGAATTTAAAAATATAATTTCCTTTTAACACATTTTTTAGTTAGGAGGATCCCAAACAACTAAAGTTTCTGTCATGTATTGAGATTAAGTGTTCTTTGAGTTTCATATTCTCTAAAATCTTCCCATTTTTATTTTTCCAAATTTTTGTACTTATTTCAGTTATTTATATTTTTAGAGATTTAGAACTTCATAGACTCAACCATCACGGGCCATGTGTAAACAGAATCCTTGCTAAAGCTCTAAAAAATTACTTAATATGTTGCCATCTATATGATGTACACAATTGATCTAAAATTAAGTTTTACACTGAGGAAATAATCAATCATCCAAAGCAATTTATTTTTTTTTAACAAAATAGGGGCTAGGTGGATGATGTTATAACACTATAATTGTCTCAGATACCATAACTGTTTTGGTTGAAGAAGCTTTTAAAAAATAAGTCATGCATATATTAAAAGCATCAGAATTTTAGAAGTGTTACTTGTATTTCTTTATGGCATTTTTTGTAAGAATAAAATGTATAATTTGAAAGTGTCTTTAAAACTCAAAACAAGCAATTCAAATGTTAAAGTCACTAAAGAGTTTGAAAAAAGTATAAAAATGTTTTTTAACTTAAAATTATTAAACGTTTGTGGCTGAAAAACAGTGAAGACGGTAAGGCGCTCCCTTGCATATGGCTGAGATGGTTTCAATCCCTGATACCCCAATTGGTCCCCCAAGCCCACAAGAAGTGTTCCCTAAGTGCAGAGCCAGGAGTAAGCTCTGAAAACAGTCAGGTTTGGTCCATAAAAAAAACAGAAGAAAGGACAAAAACTTTATTAGTGTGTGTGGTTTGCAATAGTGTCAGCATTTATCGCTTAGGCATAGGTCTACTACACCATACCAGAATGCCTTCCCCCACCCCCTCCCCGCCAAGTTCCTAGGTCCCTTCACTCCTATCACTGTTTCAGTCTCTCACTCATCAACTCCCCACCCTCCACCCCACACTTTCCAGACACACACTTTTTTATTTAGACTCAGTTCTGTTGTCACTGAAAGTATGTTTTCACTGGACACTGCCTTTCCGTTTTCTTATTTCTGTGTACTCATATGAATGAGTTCATCCAGTATTTGTTTTTCTCCAACTGACATGGTTAACTTGACTCTCTCCAGCTCCTTCCAAGTTGCAGCAGAATGCAAAACTTTTTTTTTTTATCATATAGTAGAGTAGTTTTTAATTCTGTATGTTTGCTAAAATTTCCTTAACCACTCATTATTGGACACTCAAGTTGTTTCCAGATCTTGGCTATAAAATAGTTTTTTTAAAAAAACATATATATATATATATATAAAATGCTAAAACTAAAATCAGTTCAATTATTTTCTTAATAACCAAGATGTTCAAATCAAAGGAAAAGATATAGCCAAAATATTTTAATCAACATGTGGAGTATACGATAATGACATAGCTGATGATGTTCTAAAATGGCATTTAAGTCATTATCAGTGATTTCTAATTATTATATATTTAGGGATCTAAGACTTTGTTTTGTTTTATTGGGGGTGCGGGCACAATCATGTGTGTTGACATCATGTTTCAGGATCTGTGCTTAGGGATCACTTCTGTTGGATACCCATACCTGGTGTTAGGAAATTCAATCCCTGTCGACCACAAGGAAGACAAACATTCTATGTGCTATATAATCTTTCAACCTCTGTCATTTATTTTTGAAGTTATAAACCAGGCTGACATACAGATGGATGGCAATATTGATAGAAAGATCGACATGCAGATACACATATGTATGTGCTTTTCAAATTTTTATTTCTTTTTGTGACAGATTTTAGCATTTACATTTAACTGGTGAAAAAATAGATATGAAAAGAATATTAACTTGTCTAGGACACATAATTAAGTAGAAAAATAGATGTTAAGCTTAAAATACAAATGAGACACAGATTCGTAAAAAACATTCTTTTGTGACAAAAAGTTGGAGCAAACTCAATAAAAAGCTACTTTCACCAAGAAATTTAAGTAAATTAGTAGAACAAAATCTAAAACTTTCTAATATTCTTTATATCAACCAAAATCAGAAATGTTTTATCCAAATAAATATGTAACATAATTTTTCTAATATTAAAATTTTGAGCTAAATTGATGCTTAATGTAGCACTGATTTTTATTTTAATATTTTGACATTTTATAATATTAATATTTTGAGATAAATATGTCTTAAACTTAAACATATTAAATATAGCAAATACTAAATTCTAAATGATTTGATCTAGACACAAACAAGAGAAATATCTTCATAAATACAAAAGCACAATTCAACTAATTGGAAAACAAAAGTGTCTCTGAAACAAAGGAATACATGATTCTTGGAAATATTTATATGATAAAATAATTAAATATATTTAATTCAGAATAATCAAGTTATTTTAAACATACATATATAGAAATATTAGATATGCAATATATGCATTCACATTATGTAGCTTAAAAATGTAATACCTAAAACCCACTGAAATATGGGCTGGAAAGATGTCTCTAATGCTCCATTGCTTGCTTTGCAAGAAGAAATACCATGTTCTATCTCCAATATCACGTGGTCTATAAAACAACATGAAATGACCCCAAACATCTCTACATATGACCTCACACAAAGCCAATCAACCAAAAGCAAAGGTAATCATTCATATTAGGAAAGGAAACTCCATTAAATTTGTTACAATTTCTGTGAAAGTTATAAAAAAAAAACTAAAATAGCCATCCTCTCCCAAACCAACATCACAGAGTCAGTTAAAGAAGAATCGATCTTTAAAAAATATTAGGTAAACGAGTTAAATAATAATAATAATGAAAATCCTATGTGAAATACTATGGAGTATTGATACATACACAATTAGAAAAAACATAAAAACACCACTCATAAGCTTTGGCAAGAAAGACAAGAATACAGAGAGCACAAACAAGCTATAGTCTAAGCCTTGTATTAAGGAGGTTATACCCCAGAACTTCATATGGTTCGCTGGGTCCTGATCCAGGAGTACCCCAAGGTGTGGCTATCCAGGTATCAACAGGTATAACTGGCCTCCCTTACCAGAAAAAATAAATAACTAAATAAATGAAATTAAAAAAATTGACACTGTCAATATGTCAATTATTATGACTGTATGCTGAAAATTCAGTATAAAGTAATTATGTTTTGACTGACAATAAAATAGGAAAGTATTTAATATGAGATTAACATAACAATATAATAGACTTTATAGGGACAAATGGTCCTTAAATACAATATATAATGAAAGAAGTATCTATATATAGTGGCAATAAAAGAGACAAATTATCTGGGGAAAACATCAAATGCATATATATGTCTAAGTAAGGACTACTCCAAAATGCTTTTTTTTAAAATTACAGTGACAGAAGTTGAGCTCAAAAATGATATACAAGCAAGCTATATCTCCAGGCCTAAAATATTTTATAGTGATACAGAAAGACAAAAAGATCTGAACAGTTATCTATTATATGTTTTAGGAATAAAAAATTTGTCCTCATAAACATATTTGCTTAAGTTAATTTGTTCTTTATAGCTAATTCCAATAAAAACATTAACAGACTTTCTCAGTAACTAAAGAAGACATTGAGAATCCATATAGATAACACAATAAGGAGCATTCAGAAAAATGGAAGGAAAATGACCATGCATTCATTGAAATTAACTGTAAGATCTCATTAAACTAAGAGATGTGATTCTAATTCAAAAGTAAAGAAATAAATGCACCCGGACAGAAAAAACTGAAACAGATTCAAATATACATAGAAAATTAGTATGTCATTATATGGTCTTAATATGACAAATTATGAACTAGGTAGTCACATTTTAATTATGGTTTTAGAAAACTGTAAAGCCTTTTGTATTTTTAATGGAATAATTAAGATTATACTAGGATAAATTTCAAATGTATCAAAGTCTCAGATGTATTTTTTTTTTTACTATTTTATTGAATCACCATGTGGAAAGTTACAAAGCTTTCCGGTTTTAGTCTCAGTCATACAATGCTTGAACACCCACCCCTTCACCAGTGCACATATTCCACCACCAAGAATCACAGTATACCTCCCCCCTCCTCCCCCAGATGTATTTTTAAGGATAAAATTTTTAAGGATAAGATGCTAAGAAGAGCATTCTATTATAAATTAGGATGCCATAGTTTTAGTAGCCAATATAAATGGATCAAGTTCAGTATATAAAATATGTTTAATGACAAAGACAATGTATAATTTGGTACAAATATCTACATCTCCAATCAAGGACAAATGGACACTGCCGTGCCCTAACTCACCTCACAAACGCAGGCTTTAAGATCTGGGCAGTATTCTGAATAAAGCAAGCTTAAAAAAGGTCACTAAGCTATAAACATGGGTATAGTAGGAAATGTTCTAAGGAAAATTAAGGTCTATGCATATAAAGGGAGAGTTTTGATCTGGCAGGAAGTGACCCGCTAGGCCTAGATAACGTGAATGGGGGCTGCAACCCAGTAGCCTGGCGAGGAGATTCCTACCAAAAAGAGTAGAATGTTTTCATAGTCTCAAGGCTATTCTCACAGCTAAATTAACAGTTTATCCTTCGTTCCTTGTACTAACTCAAGACAAGTAGTATTAATGACGGAATTAACTGGGGGAATGAAGGCTTAATGTTTTTTTTTTTTCTTTTTGGGTCACACCTGACAATGCACAGGGGTCACTCCTGGTTCTCCACCTCTCCACTCAGGAATCACCCCTGGCGGTGCTCAGAGGACCATATGGGATGCTGGGAATCGAACCCGGGTCGGCCATGTGCAAGACAAACGCCCTACCTGCTGTGCTTTTGCTCCAGCCCCAAAGGCTGAATGTTTAAAGGGGAAGGTCGTCTTTGGAGATGTCAAGGCTAGCTTGCTGCTGCCTTTATAAACAGCTGTTAACTGTCTCATTCTCTGCAACCAACCCTGCTGGCTTTATTAAGGTGATCCCCCGAATGATAATACTATAAGAGCTGATAAAAAATAAAGTAAAATAAATGCAAATACCCAATGAAAAGAGACAAAGGCTAGGACTTAGTAGATTTTAGGGAAAAATGCACATGCTTCCAAAACATGTTTAGAAAACAGGACAGGTGTTTTCTGAGAACAATAACCAAAACTGCTTTATACTACAAGTTAAAACTATGATGATATATATTTCTTACTCCTGGGATTGCAGCATCCAAATATTATTCACCTCCCACTGTTGATAGGGGACAGAAACACTTGCATCTGCTATTAATGAGATCAGAAAATTATAAAAGTTAAGAAGTGTAATTTGATAATATACATCAATATTACAAATGTACATGTTCTTCACTCATGAATATCAGTTCAGAATAATGTTGAGTTAAACTTTTATTCAAGATTTAATATGTAAAGTTTTATTCATTTCAGTGTGATTAATAATGCTAGAAACTGAAGACAAATAAATATATGTACATATATATGTGTAGGGGAGATATGTCACATACTGACAAGGTGTAGAAAAAAATTATGAACCAGAGATTTTCTATATTTTTAGGTAGAGAGCACTGTAGCACTGTTGTAGCACTATTGTCCCATTGTTCATCAATTTGTTCCTGTAGGATCCTATAAGATCCTGTAAGAAGGTTCCAGAAATCTGTGAGGCAAATATGAAAACTTATGCTATAGTGACCTCAGTATATGAGAATTTATGGCAGCCATCATTCAATATGAGCAGCTGTAGCTAAAAAATGATTACTTTGAAAAAAATGGAAAGAAAACTTAAGCCTTACATTGTGCTAAAACATGTCTCCTGAATTTAAAGATTTGCCTAAATGTTAAAACATAAACAAAGAAATATAATCTTATACATCACTGTCACTTAAAAAATTATCTTAGCAAAAATAATATTATCATGAACAACTCTATAAACCTATGTCTATATAAAGTATAAGTGGAAATAGAATTTAAATATAAAAAAATCAATAACTTTTAAATAAAAAGTGAATTTTATATCTCATTTAATAAGAATATAGGTAATAAAATATTTTTCAAGATTAATTTAACTCAAAAGCAAGAAAAAATCTTTATTAAGTTATTTTACATATTTTTAAGTAATAATATTATATAGGTATTTTCATCAAAATATCATAATGTATAAGTATTTCACAGTATAGATAAAATGCACAAATAAAACTACATAAAGAGTTTCTGCAACAAAATTGCTCTGATTGTTAAAAATGCAGAATCACACGTAATCTAAAGCACTTGTAATGTATTAGTCATGCGTTTAAAATATATACTTTACTAGAAAATAAGCAGCATCTAATATTTGCAACATATATCAGCATGCAAATTTTAATTAAAAAGGCTGAAAGATATTTATTAATTTATTCTTTACTATTTATAAAAAATAAAGATACTAGAATAGCACTGTCACTGTAGCACTATCATCCTGTTGTTCATCGATTTGCTCGAGTAGGCACCAGTAATGTCTCTATTGTGAGACTTATTGTTACTGTTTTGGGTATATCATATACAACACAAGTAGCATGCCAGACTCTGCCGTGCAGGCTAGATACTCTCGGTAGCCTGCTGAGCTCTTCCAAGAGGGACAGAGGAATCGAACCCGTGTCGGCTGCATTCAAGGCAGGTGCCCTACTCACTATGCTATCGCTCCAGCCCATACTAGAATAAAATTTGAAAATATTTATATGTACAAGTTAATGTCTCAGTATAATTAAATACATTTTAAATATTTCCTTATTTATTTAAGCAAAGTAAGGAAATATTTAAAATATGAAAAAGTATCTTTCAGCGACATTAGCATCTCATGATAATATAATTTTGTTTCCTGTTTGTACCAGGGATTTTAAATGTCCTCATCCTTGTGCCTTTATCATCAAAATTCATCTCTGCAGTGCCAAATTACTTTAGAAACTTGCTGTCTTCCCTGTCAGATGATATCTTACTCAAGAGAATATGCCAAAAAGGAGTAAATGTGGGGAATCCTCAAAGTGTTATATTTATTTATTTATAGGGTGTACTTTGTTTGTTTTGGTGTCCAGGCCACACCAGACTGTGCTCAGCGTTTACTCTTGGTTCTCAGGGATCACTCCCAGTTATGCTCAGGGTCAATACATGGCACAAGGGATCAAACCTGGGTTGGCATTGTACAGGGAGAGCACCTTGACCTCTGTGTTATCTGGACCCAGAGTGTGATATATAAATGAGACAGCTAAAAGGTGTGGAGCACTAAAGGTGGAGCATCTCTGCAGGCGCACCTGTGATTGATCTGTCATTGTATGACTCCCCCTTGCCCTCACGCATTAGTGGGAGTGACCATGGGGTTCTAAACCACCACTGTAGCAAACAACACCAAGGCCCTCACCATCAGGCAGTGTTTGTCACGCGGAATAGCCCCAGGGTTCCTGAACACTGCTGGATAAGACCCCAAGTAAAATCAAATGTAAAATTAATTTCATTTCATTGAAAGTTTTTCTGGTAACAGTCTCTACCTTGGTGAGTATCCTCAATTAATAGTGTCACTTGTAGTATACAGTCTTACATCAAGTTGTATGGGAAAGACCTCAGTATTGTGCTGTAGGTCAGTTAAAACACATAGAAATCATTAATATACTTTCCATAATAAAAAAAGACAAAATGTGAATCTATAGAGTAAATGCCTTTTCTTTTAATATTCTTCCAAATAACATTCTGGGGAGAAAAATAAAACATACTAATCCTGGGTTGCTTCCCTACAAAGATCAACTTTATACCTGTAGTTAAAACTGTCAGACACTAGGGGATGTATAGATGTATAATGTAAACTATGGCCTTTGCTTCATTTTATAATCCTAATAAACCTCTTGCCTTATTTGCTATCTTCTGAAATCACACCTATAATCTGTCTCTAAAAATACAGACGCTTCTTTTCTTGCTCATATCATGCTCAGAAGTGGAATATTTTTCACAGGAAAAAAATCTATCAGATAGAATTTAACACCAATATCTCCTGGATTTATTTGTTTTTCCTTCTTTCTTTAAACATCTTATTTTTCTAGTACTCTCCTATACACTTTCACACATGGCCAAGTTTTTCCAAAACATTCTCCTTTGATATCTTCATACATTCACTATCTACCCAACAGTACCAAAATAAGGGTTCTTTTCTACTGCTCATGAAACATTCTTCAGGTTTGACATTGCATGATTTCATAATATAAGTCTTAATAAATTAAAGGTGGAATTGTGTAAACTATCTTTTCTGATATCATTGTCATAAAAATAAAGCAAATAGCATAAGTAAAACTGGAAAATTCATAAATAGGGGTTAAACATCATTCATTTTCATGAAAAAAAGAGTAAAAAGTTGTAATAGTCAAGTGAGATAAAATACAGAGCATAGAAATAAGACCTTTCTTATAGGGTCAATAGAAATAGAATGATAATTATCAAAAGCTATGGGGAACTGAGAAAAATGAAGTTGTTTAATAAGTAAGGAAGTTTTAGTTTGCAATATAAAAAAAGTTCTATGGAAAAGTTTTATTTGACTGTGTGTACATATATATATTTCTGCATTCTCTAAATATGTGATTATCTTATAATATATGTTGAGATATGCATATATCATTATACCTGATACTAGAACTGAAAATATTTAAATCTTACATTTTTTGTCATTTTTACTAGCAGTACTAAAATAGCAATAACAACAGCGGCATGAATGATAATAATAAAAATTTAAAATAGGAGTAATCCTGGAATTGGTGATCACATGATATGCACCTCTCTTCAGGACTGAAAGTCTCTAGTCTAGATCTATCTCTTATACAGATGCTGGATGTTGGGCTGTTGCTTTACCCTAGCTGTCTTGTAAAAGAGAGAGCATTCTCGTTTTCTGAAAATGTGTTGAACTCCTAGAAACTTTATGCCAGAGTGTTATAGCACCTGGCCAACTATACCTCAGTGGAAAGAAAGGGATCTTCACTAAAACTATTAGGTGTATGTTTGCCATCTTTATACTATGAATCTGCAGGAAACTTCCATGGGAAAACCATTACACAACTTGATCTTTCTCTCCCTCTCATCAATACTGGATGTGAGGCCCAGCATATGTTGGGAATCCACAACATTGAGTTGGTAGCTGATCTTCTTACTAGATTAATAAAGTATTAAATATTAGCTCCAATATTTCTTCAACGTAGCCCAATTAACAAGACATGGATGATTATCAGACTCTGGTCTCTCTACACTTTATCTTCCTTGATACTGCAATCAAACCGCATTTTCTCAAGTTAGAAGTCACAAGCTTCTATTTTCTCAAGTAGAAGGCACAAGTTTCTACTAGCTAGTGACTCAGCATGGCAACTGTAGTCAACCTGGAAATAGTTGTAGTTGACTACTGATTTCTCTATTAACTTTAATTTTCTATCTTCCAAACCAAAAATTTGAGGGTTGGTTATGATGAGATTGTAAATTTAAAGGCGGACCACATACCTTGCATTTGTGAGGATCTATATTCAAATCATGAAACCAAATGATCCCCCAACCAATGAGCCAGGTGTACTTCCGAAGCACACCTGAGGGTGGTCTAAATATCAAAGAAACACTGTTTTAAAAATGTGCCAATATTTTTTCAAAACTGCACAAAGTACTAAAGTTCATTTTGCAATTGATTTTTACTCTCTCCTTTCACCATAGATAAATAAGAGTATCATTACTTAAGAGTCTTCTTGCAGATTTCTGCACTCTTGCCATTTATCATTCACAAATATTTTTTCCAAATAATTGTCTGCCATTCTAATCCTAAAATAGCAAGGCTTTTCATAGAATTCAAACATATTTTTAAACATTTTAACTATGAAGGGAAAATATATATATATATATATAAAGTAGTAACTAGATAGGCTTTAAGGAGGCAGATTAATTTAAATGTGGAAAATAGGGTTTCCTTTTAATAGGGGGTAAATTTTAATGGTCAATTTGACTGCATTTGTTGATGATCAGTGGAGATGGGAAGGAGTATAGGCTAAGTAGTCTGTAGTACAAAAAAAGAAGACTTAAATATTATCCTGTTAATTTGGTATGTAGGTTAGTGGAAGCTTATAGATTCTAAATGTTTCTATTTTCTAGTTCTAAATGTTTCTGTTTTCTTATGATCACAGAATAGTGATGTATAACACTATATAGACAGTTTAACAGAAAAGGAAGTCAAAGTCTGCATCTTGAACTTGAGTTTTTTTTAATAAATAAATTTACATAATTGTATCCCAGCACTTAGACCCATTTATACATCACTTGTATCACTGGTCATTCCATTGATCTTCGATTTGCTCAAGCGGGGACCAGTAATGTCTCCATTCATTTCTGTCGTGTGCTAATGTAGCCCAATGGTATCTACTCGCTCCAGGAACACGGAGAGACTCAAAGCATTCATTCATTTTCTTGACGAAGAAGTCTGACAATCTCATAGGTGGGCAGTCATGCTGTCTTTTGTCATCCTGCCCTGTGGACTGCAGTTGGTAACAGCTCTAGTCCAGTGGTCATCTCTAAATCACATTATGTGTCTGTCCCATCTGATTTTCGACGCATTGGCAAGTGAGACAGCATCCCTGATTCTTGATCATCGATGGAGGTTGGAACTCCGGATTCCTTTTCTCACTTGAGTGAAATGTGATATTCCAAGCATAGCTCTTTGATTGCTCTTTGGGATACCCGAATAGTGTTCTTATCCTGTTTTCATGGTCTATGAGGAGGATGTTAGTGCAGAAAGAATGGTGGAGTCGAAAAGATGTGCCTGCAGCCACAAGTTCTTGTCCTCTTAAAAACTTCTTCAATGCTCTTGAAGGTATTTCACGCTGCTCTCTTCCTCCTGCGCAGTTCTGGCACCAAGTCATTCCTCATGTTGAGTTCTTGAGCCAGGTACATATAGCTGCTACATTCAGAGATGTTCATTCAATTGAGAGCAAATGTAACATCAGAGACTAGTTTATTTTTCATGAACACTGTCTTGGTAAGATTCAGCTGAAGTCTGACCTTTCCACACTCGCGAATGAAGTCAGCCAGCATTTGTGCTGCTTGGCTAATGTTTGGTATTATTAGAGCAATGCCATCAGCGAAGTGGGGGTGGTGTAGTTGCCGACCATCTATCTTCACTTCCATTCCTTCCCATTCCAGTCATCACATTACGTTCTTGAGGGTGGCACTGAAGAGTTTTGGTGAAATGGTATCGCCCTGCTGAACCCCTCTCTTTACATCAATGATCACTTCCTTGTGGAATGGTGAGATCCTGGTGGTAAAACCATAATACAGCTCGCAGAGGAGGATCTTGATGTACTGAATTTTAATGCCCTGTTTGGCTAGGGCTTCGATTACACTTCAGTCTCAACAGAATCAAAGGCCTTCTTCAAATTAATGAGCGTTAGACAGAGTGGCGTCTTGAAATCATGTGAGACTTCAATGAGCTTGGTCACTGTCCTGCTGATTTTCCATTGAGACAGAACCTTGCATTCACATAGGTAGTGTGTGAAGAGCCAAGAAAGTTTATTGACAAGTGCTAGCTGCAGATTCTTCAGGTGTTCGGGTCTGACCTTGTCTAGACTTGGTGCTGTACGTATCTTTACCGACAAAATGGTGTGTAGGATTCCTGAACGGAAAACATTGGGAATGACATATCCATCCTGTGGAATTTGGTATGTGGGCAGGTGGATGTGGTTATCGAAGAGAAATGAGTAGAGGTCATGAATAATCCTCTCCATTGCCCTTCAGGATGGTGTGATAGATCCATCAGGACGTCGGAGGGCAGTCATCTTGTTCTTGTAGTTGACAAAGGACAGGCGAGCATTGAGAATACATTTCCTGGCTTCTGCCACATTAGCCAATACTGCTGCTCTTCTCTCTTTGAGGTCTTCCTTTATCACTTCTCTGCACAGCTTTGCAAGCTCGGACATTAGCTTGTGATTGCCTCAGGCTTGTGCCAAACAAAATTGGCGAATGAGCTTGAGAGTTTCCAAAGACAGGCATCTGTTTGTGGCTTTCCCACTCTCAGCATTCCTCACAGTCATGGAGGTGCTGAACCAGTCAATCGTATTTCTCGTTTATGTTGTCAATGATGGCATCTTCCCATGTTGCCACAATAGTGCCAAAGGTCACCAAGTTGGTGGTCATTCCAGGAGTTTTCTTCTTAAACTTAAATTTTACAGTCCTTTCTCCCTCCTCTGTGAAGTAGAATTCTGCATGAGGTAGATGGTGGTCCGATCCCGTTTGGAATTTTGGGACAAAAGCAGCATCAGTCAGGGAAAACCATCGATTGAATATGATGTGGTCAATTTCATTGTGGAACTGTCCACCAGGAGACTCCCATGTCCAATGTTTAGATTTGGCCTTCTGGAACTGTGAGTTACCATGGATGGTCATGATCGACATGATGAACTCATACAGTCTCTCACCCTGTTCATTCCATTCTAGGCCATAGGTTCCGATATGGAATTCTCCTGGCCACCTTCTCGTTCCTATTTTAGCATTAAAATCACCGACAATGGTCTTGTAGAATGTGTGATCTTCTTTATAGAACTTCTCCAGCTCCATGTAGAACTTCTCAATTTCTTCTTCATTATGTATGGATGTTGGTGCGTAGACAAAGAAGATAGAAACTGCCAGCAGTGAGCTACATCTATTCAAGTATAATCATCTGATTCGGGTTGTTAGGCATTGGAATGAATCAATGCTCATGGCCAAGTTTATGTTGACAAGGACACCAATACCACTGAGCCTCTATTTTCACATTTTCTGAGAAACAGTTCTTCTCCAGTATCGAAAAGGACGTGATGTGATTGATGCCTTCTCATATCAGTCAGACCAATGATGTAGTACTTGATCTTTTGTGCTTACCCTATCAGGTTCTCAAAAGATGCTCTGTTGTCAGTGTACATGTGTTGAAAGTACAGAAAGTCATTTTAGTCCCTCTTCATTTTGGAAGTCTACTTCATCCCTGAGATTTTATCAGCCTATCCTTCTTAATGCTGCTATATTGGGGGCTCTTTCAGTGTCAGGGGAATGAAGCCCATTGTTGTTACTGTTTTTGGCATATCGAATTTGCCATGGGTATCTTGCCAGGCTCTGTCGTGTGGGCAGGATACTCTCAGTAGTGTGCTGGGCTCTCAGAGAGAAATGAGCTTTTAGAACAGCCTCTAATCACACTTACAGGTGTTCCCATGGTTTATACCATATTTAAACCCCATCAAATATGGTACAGTAGTTATAGAAAATGGTATTAAGTATATTATGAAACTAACTATGGAATAATATAAAGAAACTAAATATGGAATTATGTAAAGTTAGTTCACCACACACACATACACACATGCGCGCGCGCACACACACACACACACACACACACACACGAAAATCCTGTCCTTTCAGAGTGTATTACTATACTTAAGGGTTTACTATTTCTATGTCTCATGCTGATAGCAGTTCTATATTCTTTGCCAAAAACCAATAAATAAATTCCCAGCTGGAGTTATTGTACAATGAGTAGAGTTCTTGTGTTGCACACAGTTGACCTGAGTTTGATCTCCAACACCCTTATGGTCCATTGATCCAAGCCAGGAGAGATTCCTGAGTGCAGATCCAGGAGTATGCTCCAAGCTCTATGGGTCTGACCCACTCTCCAAAGAAAGTAAATCCCAAATAAATCATCATTTATAATATTATAATTGTAATATTCAAACAGAAAAATAGTGATTTAATGTCCTTACTGATGAAAATATTACAGGCAAGAAAAAATTAAAAATTAACTAAAAACGTCTAGGCCAGCATGGTAGTTCAATGAACTAGTGAGGATTCTCTGCATGTAGGACACCAAGCACCAAATGTTCCCCAGAACAACCTAGAAAAACACCTGAACACTCAAGGGTGTTCCCTAAGATGCCGCCAGAAAAAATAAAACTCTGAATCAAATTAATTTGCCTAATCCATATATATTTCAAATTAGTATTATAGGTAATAAAATGATCACTGAAATATTATTAGAAATGTTTAAGATATTGGGACAAAATTATGACTAATTATTAGATATATATCAAATTTTCAATGGTAGCCTGAATAATTACTTATTTTATTGAGTACTTTTAATCTGTAAATGCTTTTCTAGACATTTAGACTATAGATTTGAAACAAAGATCAGAAATTAATCTACCCTAAATATCAGTATACTATATGCACACAGTAATATGTGTTAGAAAATGTGTCTATTAAGGTTAGCAAGGGACATACATACTACCCGTGGTGCATTTGATATGCCAAAAATAGTATCAATAGGTCTCATTCCCCTGACCCTGTAAGAGCTTCCAATCGGTGGGGAAGAAGAGTAAGGAGAGGCTGCTAAAATCTCAGGGCTGAGTGTAATAGAGATGTTACTGGTGCCCACTCGAATAAATCAACAAACAACGGGATGACAGTGATACAGTGAAACAGTAAAGGGACATACATAGTTTTTTACTGGGCATTTGAAAATAGGAGATTTGAAAATATAAATGATATTTAATCTAAAACCACTTTTAGGATACAGGTAAATTAATTTAAAAAAGTATTTAATATTTTTGTATTTATGATTCAAATGAGAATTTGATAATGTACTGATTATTGAATTATAAAATAAAGGGTTGGAGGTTTATTTCCTTGTTCATTCATGTCAATGTCTTGTATATCCTAGATATTAACCCATTATCTGATAGGGAAATAGTGTTTCCCATTCTGTGGGCTCTCTCTATATTTTTGTCACTGTTTCTTTGGGGGTACAGAAGCTTCTTAGTTTAATGTAATTCCCTTTGTTTATGTTTGTTTCCACTTGCTTTGTCAGTGGTGTTTCATCCTTAAAGATGCCTTTAACTTCAATGTCATGGAGGGTTCTACCTACATTTTTCTCCATGTACCTTATAAGAGGACAGACATGGAGAGTATCACACTAAGTGAAACAAGTCAGAAGGACAGCGACAGAATACTTACTGAATATATGAAAAACTTTCTACTTTTTTCAATTTAGTGCCTCAAATAAATAAATTTAGACAATCTCAAATGTATACACATATATAAATATATTTCACATTGGTTCATGTCAATGAAATTCTATGATCTGAATACAAAATTGATTTAATAAATAACTATTTTATATTTCATATATTCATGGAGTTTTGATTGTTTAATATCAGGCTAGTGGTATAGATGGCAATCCATAATTAGGCTGTGAAAATGTTTTAGTTAAAAATGGTTTATCTTTCTATGATACTTCCAATATTGGAGTACAATTTTCTCTGTGATGTTGTGCTTACTCATGTAATTTGATTTGGAGTTAGAATAAAATATGATTTTTCAGTTCATATTTTAATCTAAATTCTATGCATTTTGGTCAATAACAGGTTAATGGCTTTTGGGGGGAAGTAAACGCATAAAGCATTTTTTGCACAATTGATCTTATATTTTATTTTTCTCACATTGTTATTAGAATTGCCAAATCATTCCACTTTTACAATGTTACATCTATGGTGTATTACTATGAATAGGAAGCTTCTGCTTTAATCCAGGAGTTCAAGAAAGGTCAGATACATGTGAAGCAGACTAGTCCAAACATAGAATTCCAGTCTTGTCAAGTCCAAGTTAAAGCAGCAGGATTTCTGATGATCTATGAATATATGAGTGGAAATAAATGAGATCAATTGATGCTTTGTCACATAGTGCTTACTAACTCAATATGAGACATGACCAATAGTACATAGAACGAAATAGAAGAAAAGAAAATAGAAGAGCAAAATATCTGAGTGGTTAATTTATAGTAAAAGTAATTTTAATTATGAAGCTTAATTGAATTTAGATATATATGAACATTTACATATACACACGTGCATAATAATATAAAAGATAGTTTTTACTTGCTTTCTCATTTATTTTAAAAGTAAAAATGAGATTCAAATAAAAACCGTGTAGTGTGCTTGGCATTCTATTGTTAACTCTATGTGGTCAATATGTTACGATGCAAAAATGAAAGAAATTAAGTTTTTAGAACACTGAAATCTGATTAAAAGTAATATCAAATAATTTAAATAAATAATTTGGGATTTTAAAATTTTTATAAACTAATTCAGTATATTCCAACATGCAGTGTAAACAATAAAACACCCAATCACATCTTGCAATTCTTCACCAGTAAAATATAAAAGTGATAAAGGACAGAAAAGTATGATTCTACTGTATTTGAGGGTATTATAAGCTCCACCATAATCCAAAGACATACACCATTTAGGACCCTGAAATGTCAACATTGCATAAACACTAAGAGTATTTAGCTGCATGTGTTATTAGTAATATTCCTTTAAGCCAGACGATTTGATATATGCCATAAATAAGTAGAGAATTCTGCTTTTAGAAGGAGAAACTCACTAGACTAATGTGTAAAGAGTTGTCATGCAAAAGGTGAATGGGAATTCTTTTGTATAGCACTTGAGGAGAATAATACAGTTTGCTTAGCACAAAGTTTAATTATGTGGAATGATAAGAGATAAGTTTAATGGGGTGTTAAATCAAAAGAGAAACATATTAGTGGGGAGCCATCAACATTTATTCAATTTGATAGAGAAGCTTTTGGGGGATGATGTGACTTCAGAAGTTATTTTAATTATAGAGAGAAAAAGAAAACCAAACTGTAGAAATAGAATACGGAAAACATGAGGAAAGTCTGTGAAAGAAATGCAGATTCATTGAAAGACAAAGAAAAAAGGAATTTTAGAAGCAAAGATAAATGCTTCTCAAAGAAGATGAGTGAAGATATCAAAATATTAATGGGAAGAAATGAAAATATCCTCTATGGAGAAGAAACCATTATATTCATTGTCATCATAGATGGACTCAAATAGTATTGGAGACATAGAATCTAATTTAAATGTTGCAACAGTTCAGAACATCAAAGGCATGTAAACGTATCAGGGTTTTCACTCATTTTATTTTTTAGGCATACTTTGTGAGCACATGCTTTCTTAAATGTATGCTCAACCATTAGAGGTAACCTGAAGGGGAACATTTATAATGTTCGCCGTTTAAGGACATATGTTGGTGATACTGCAAACCTAAGGAATGCAGAGGTTATTGTTTTAAAGTGGCACATAACTAATTTTCCTGGTTTTTATCAGTTAATTTATCTTGAAGAATGATTGATTCACTAAAAATTTTTGAGAAAAATGGGGCTAATTTCTTGTATTATATTGTCTCAGTGCTCTTCCATTTCTCTGGTTATCATATGTCTTCAAGCTAGAGTGAGCCATGAAAGTCATCATTGTAACCATTTTCCAGACTTCATTCCTTGTATGTATGTATTCATCCATCCTCTGATTGAGTACTGTCATTAACTTAGTTCAAATTAGTATCCATTGTCACATAATTATAATGATGCAAATTGTTCTTTTATTTTATAAATAACTATAATTTAAAATCAATTCGCTCTTTTTTAGTAAACCAATATCCCAGTTAACTGAAATAAATCCCAAGAAAGAAAGAATCATTGTACGTTACAAATAATTGAAAGTTGCAATTTGAGTTTTCTTATTTGCACTCTGAGTTATTTTGTTACTGAAAAAAGCCTCTCCAGACAGTCTTCTGATAACTAGGTTTATTATGTTAGAAAATAGTTCTTAAGCTTTTTCATGTTCTTTAGACCATTTATAAGCCAATTCCATTATTTGAAAATTGTTGAAAGCTATGTGTACATTTCAGAAAGTAATGAACATAAGACTAATAATTGCATCAAACATCTGTAGGATGGCACATAAACAATCCATTTGTGATCATGGTGTTAAGATTTCTTACTTTAATGTTCATGAGATTAAATTGGTCCAATGAATCAACTCACAGAGAAAGACAGTTCTATTTTACTCTATATGTCTCCAAATTTTTTCCTTAGGTAACAAATTTGATTCTAAACATTCACATTTATGATATGAACACTTGAGAAAATATAATATTTTATTCATTTTTATGTTATCATAAACTTATTCATACAAAACTTTTTCTAACTCCATATAGATATTTAATAAATGAAATGGTGTAGAATAAGACAAATATAAACTATAATAATTTAAACTATTATTCAGATATAAGTTATTAAAATCTATATTTCCAGTCACTAAGTATAAAACTCAGATTTAAAAACAAGTTAACTTGCTGCTTAAGAAAAATTTAAATAAATCATAACAAAAACAAAGACACCACTAACAAAGAAAACTGTAAACCAATATCCCTGATGAACTCTGATGCAAAGATCCTCAACAGAATATTAGCAAATAGAATCCAACAACTCATCAAAAAGATCATACAACATGACCAAGTGGGATTCATCGTCGGGATGCAAGGATGGTTTAACATTCAGAAATCAATCAACATAATCCATCATATCAACAAAAGTAAAGATAAAACCATATGATTATATCAATAGATGCAGAGAAAGCATTTGACAAGATCTAACACCCATTTATGATGAAAACTCTCACCAAAATGTGTTTTGGAGGAACTTTTCTCAAGATAGTCAAAGCCATCTACCACAAAGCCATGGCTAGCATTATCCTCAATGGGGAAAAACTAAGGGCCTTTCCTCTAAGACTAGGGACAAGACAAGGATGCCCACTCTCACCACTTCTGTTCAATATAGTACTGGAAGTACTTGCAATAGAGGTTAGGCAAGAAAAAGATATTAAGGGCACACAAATAGGAAAAGAAGAAATCAAACTCTCACTATTCGCAGATGATATGATACTATCTCTAGAGAATCCTAAAGCCTCTACCAAGAAACTCTTAGAAACAATAGACTTGTACAGTAAAGTTACAGGCTATAAAATCATGACCGAAAGTCCATGGCCTTCCATACACAAATAATGAGACAGAGAAAGCAACCATGAAAAAGGGGATCCCATTCACAATCGTGCCCCAGAAAATCAAGTACCTTGGAATCAGCTTAACTAAGGAGGTAAAGGACCTCTACAAAGAAAACTATAAAACACTCCTCCACAAAATAAAAGAGGACATGAGGAAACGGAAACATATCCCCTGCTCATGGATAGGGAGAATCAACATTGTCAAAATGGCAATACTCCCCAAAGTATTATACAAATTCAACGCCATCCCTATAAGGATACCCATGAAATTCTTCAAAGAAATTAATCAAACTCTCCTGAAATTCATATGGAACAACAAATGGCCACGAACAGCTGAAGCAATTCTTGGGGAAAAGACAATGGGAGGCATCACCCTCCCCAACCTTAAACTCAACTACAAAGCAGTAATATTAAAATAGCATCGTACATGCAGAGCCGCAGACCAATGGAATAGGGTGGAATATCCCTATGCACAACCCCATATGTATGATCATCTAATCTTCGATAAGGGGGCAAGAAATGTGAAGTGGAGCAAGGAAAGCCTCTTTAACAAATGATGCTGGCATAACTGGACAACTACGTGCAAAAGAATGGGCTTAGACCTCGACCTGACACCATGCACAAAAGTCAGATCAAAATGGATTAAAGACCTCAACATCAGACCACAAACCATAAGGTACATTGAAGACAAGGTCAACAAAAACCCTCCACGACATTGAAGCTAAAGGTATCATCAAAGATGACACACCAAAGGTTATAAAAGGCACTGATTGAACTCCACAAGAAGAAAACTTCCAACACCATCAGAAACTGGGGCGAATAAATGATCAGAAGTATGTCAAGGAAGAAATACTAATGGCCAAATAGCATGTAAAAAAATGCTCTTCATCACGAATCATCAGGGAGACGCAGTTCAAAACAATTATGAGATACCACCTCACACCACAGAGACTGGCACACATCCAAAAGAACAAAAGTAACCCATGTTGGCATGGATGTGGGGAGAAAGGGACCCTCCTACACTGCAGGCAGCGATTCCTACTGGTTCAGCCCTTTTGGAAAACAATATGGACCCTTCTCAAGAAATTAAAAATTGAGCTCCCATTTGACCCAGGAATACCACTTCTGGTAATATATCTCATAGAGGCAAAAAGTATAGTCAAAATGACATTTGCACTTGTATGTTTATTGCAGCACTCTTTACAATAGCCAAAATCTGGAAAAAAACCCAAGTGCCCGAGAAAAGATGGCTGGTTAAAAAAACATTGGTACATCTACACAATGGAATACCATGCAGCTGTTAGAAATGATGGTCATAAACTTTGCATATAAGTGGATCAACATAGAAAGTATCATGCTAAGTGAAAGGAGTCAGAAAGAGAGAGACAAAGAAATATTGTACTCATCTGTGGAATATAAAATAAGAGAATGGGAGAGTAACACCCAAGAATAGTAGAGATATGTACCAGGAGGTTTTCTCCATGGCTTGGAAGCTGGCCTCACATGCTGGGGAAAAGGCAGCTTAGATAGATAAGGGAACACTAAGTAAAGTGTGGTTTGAGGACTCGCTCAGGATGGGCAATGTGTGCTGAAAGTAAACCATAGATAGAACAGGATGGCCACTCAGTACCTCTATTGAAAAGCACAACACCCAAAAGTAGAGAGAGAACCAAAGGGAATGCCTTACCACAGAGATGGGGTGGGGTAGGGAGCATGGAGTGAGAAGGTGGGAGGGATACTGGGATCATTGATGGTGGAAAATTGGCACTGGTGGAAGAATGGGTCCTTGAGCATTGTATGACTGAAACACAAGCACGAAAATATGTAAATCTGTAACTGTACCCTCATGGTGATTAACTAATTAAAAAATACATTTAAAGAAAGAAATAAAAAACAGAAAATTTTAAATAAATGACTAATTCATTAATAATTGAAAATAATTTTAATAATCAAAATAATTATTTTAACTAAAATGCAATTACTACATCTATATATACCCTATAAAGTGTAAGATAATCAATTATTTTTCACTGTATCACTGTCATCCCGTTGCTCATCAATTTGCTGGAGCGGGCACCAGTAACATCTCTATTGTAAGACTTGTTGTTACTGGTTTTGGCATATAGATAACACCATGGGTATATTACGAGGCTCTGCCTTTTGGGAAAGATCCTCTCGATAGCTTGCTGGGCTCTCTGAGAGGGGTGGAGGAATCGAACCAGGGTCGGCTGCGTGCAAGACAAATGCCCTACCCCTGTGCTATTGCTCCAACCCAATCATTCTTGTTTATTTTATTTAAAATCATGAGCTTTCTACTCCAGTAACTTTTAACAATTCCACAAGAATACAAGCATTTTTTCATACACAGAAAAAACCCTAAAACAGAAGTTTCTAAAAGATTCTAAAACAGAAACAAGAAAAAAAATAAAAGCTCTATATATCACAAACATATATCACATGAAAAACTACAACTAAACCAGACTGTGTAAGCTTTTTCTATATAAAAGAACAATTGCATATATTTTAGGCTTTGTATGCCATAAAGTCCTGGTCACAATCAATCCATTTTGCCATAATTTGACATAAGTAGTCAGATGTATATGTATAAATGAGTTTAAAATCGTTGTGTTCAGATTGAACTTGACAAAAACAGGTTGCAGGCACAAGTGTGCCCACATGTCATAAGCAGGTGATGCCTAGTTTAAACTACCCACAGATTTAGGCCTTTAGACAAGAAGTGTTTAACAACACTTTACAAAGTACCTCAAAATTTGGTTGAACTTAGATTTTATCATTTTCAGAACAACTATTATGATCTAGGCTTCTACAGCACAATGGTGTTCTTCTTAAAGAAAATTCTTACTATTTTAACGCATAAAACCAGATAGAGGAAAATAAATCATAACTAATGATTGTAACAAATAGCACACATCTTTCTTCTGGGACCTGACAGCTACATTAGGAATAATAAACTTGAATTTTGGTAATGTGGCAAAGTTCAAGTCAGACAATAAAAAAGTTATCAGGTTAAAGGGAGATTAAAGAGTTAAAAATTAATATATGGGGGCTGGAGAAATAGCACAGCGGGTTAGGGCATTTGCCTTGCACACGGCTGACCCGGATTCAAATCCCAGCATATCATATGGTCCCCTGAGAACGGCCAGGGGTAATTCCTGAGTGCAGAGCCAGGTGTGACCCCCCAAAAAAATTAATATATGATGGGGGATTGAGGGATGAAGCAGGGGGAGAGAACACATAGGATAAGGGGCTTGTCTTATATGTGATCAAGCCCGGTTCAATCCCAGTCACTGTATCACCTCCCAAGCCCTGCCAGGAGCAACCCCTCAGCAAATCCTGGTGTGGTCCCAAGCCCCTTTCCCCTGACAAAATGAATTAATATTTTAGTCCTCTTAATTCCTTTGCAGATATTGTGGGAAGAACTAGATATGGACTTGATAAAAATCTTAAAATATGGGTCTGGAGAGACAGTACAGCAAGAAAGGCATTTTACTTGCATGTGGCTAACCCAAGTTCGATCCCTAGCACCATATATGGTCCCTTGAACCCTGCCAGGAGTAATTCCTGTGTACAGAGATAGGAGAAAGTTATGATACGAATACAAATTTGCATTTGAAAAAATACAAATTAATACCAAACCTAAAGCTGGAAGCATGCAAAAATAAAATGGATAACTATCATGAATGTTGGAGAAGTTGTGAAGAAAATAGAACTTTTGTGTATTTTAGATATAATCAGAAAATAATTTAACGGCTTTAGTAAACCTCTTGGCACTTTCTCAAAATTTACTACACAGATTATCATAAAACTCAGTAATTCCAGTACTTGACCTATATGCAGGAGAAATGAAATACTATATCTATGCAAAAACATTCTCTTCAATGTCAAAAAATAGTATTAATAGCTGTAATTGAAGAAAACAAGTGACCACATATGGTGCTAGGGACTCTTATAATAAGTAAACTCATAATAAGTAAATAAGAGTTTCTTTTTTTTTTTTTTGCTTTTTTTGGGTCACACCCGGCGATGCACAGGGGTTACTCCTGGCTCTTCACTCAGGAATTACCCCTGGCATTGCTCAGGGGACCATATGGGATGCTGGGATTAGAACCCGGGTCGACCGCATGCAAGGCAAACGCCCTTATCGCTCCAGCTCCCCCCTTTTTTTTTTATAAGAGTTATTATGCAACAAAATATTCTAGCATAAAAATATGAAACGTTGATATCTGATATCTGTGTCAACACGGATAAATTATGAACACATTGTGCTGAATGAAGAGAGCCAAGCAAAAAACCCATATAATTCTTTTTTCCACAGAGAAAATACTAAAATGGCAAATCTAAAGAGCTAGGGAACAGTGTACTAATATCTACAAGCCGAGGAGAAAGACAAAAAGATACTGATCACTAGTAGTAGATTTCTTCGGAGGAGATATAAAAATGTCTGAAAAATAAAAAAAAAGATGACATGATTTTTGAAATAATGAAAATAATTTTATTACATATTATATACATAAAATTTTCCAGACCCATACCCTCCACCATGGCACCAAAATATTTTCCCTAGCGGAGAGTATGGGGTTATGGGAGACCCTCCACCATTATCTCAGGGTCATCCCCTGAAACTGTCGGCTTCCTCCCCTCCGCCACATCAACTTCTCCACCATCTCTCTGTCCTAAGAAAGCTCAGTTCTGTAGAACAATTCTCACATTCTGCTATCTTTGGCCATTTCTTGTTCCATCATTGAGGTTCTTTATACATCACATATGAGAGATATACTCTTTTCTTCTGGCTAATTTCACTCAGCATAATACCCTCCAGTTCCATTCCTGTTGTGGTAGGTTGCATGATTTTATTTTTCTCATAGCTGAGTAGTATTCACTTATGTATATATACCAGTACTTTTTTTTTGAACTAGTCATCTGCTATGGACATTTATTTTTCCAGTTTTTGGGTATTGTGAATCATGATGCAATAAACATGAGTGTAGATATCCTTTCTGATTAATTATTTGTGTCCTTCAGGTAGATGCTTAGTTATGTAATTTGGGGGGGGGTCATATAGAAGCCCAATTCTTAATAGTTTTTAGGAGTTTCCATATTATTTTCCAAAAAAGATGAACCAGCCATCATTCCCAGAAGAGGTGGATAAGAGTTTTTCTTTCTCTGTACCCTCACAAAAACTAGCTGCTTTTTTTTTTTAATTTGATGTATGTTCAGTCTCATTGGGGTGAGATTAAAACCCAGTGTTCTGTTCTCTTACTTGCATTTCTCTTATTTTGTGACACGGAGCATTTTTCAAATACCTATTAGCTCTCTGTCTATCTTCTTCAAGGAAGTCGTTGTTCATTACTTCTCTTAATTTTGTTATGGGGGTTGACTAATTTTTTCCTGCTATGTCATCACATATTTTAAAGGGGAAATTTTATAATACATTAATACTATCTCAAAGAAGTGCTTGTTTTTTTAAAAAGTAAAATTCAATAATGTTCAAACAAAATGACATCCTAAATCTAAACTACCATAGAACAAATCAGGACCCCCTTTTCCATATGTGATTTAAAATGTCACACTGGGCAGGAGAGGTACTACAGTGGAAAGAGCCTTGCAAACAGCTAATCCAGGTTTGATCCCAAGCGTCCAATATGGACACCAGAGGTCTCACAGGAGTGATCACTGAGTGCAGAGCCAAAAGTAAGCCCTGAGCACTGCTGGTGTGTCCCTGAAACAACTGTAACAACAAAAATGCCATGCCATGTGCTCACCACTAAAAATAAAAGAAGACATTTAGCATGCATACACTTGCCTATAATAAAATACCAAACTGGAAACATGTTTTTGATTACAAAGAGATAAAAACTGTGTTATAGATATCTCTAAATATATTTTTACCAATTTGCAGAGTTTGGCCTTGATAGCTGTTTAAACTGTATTTTCTTTGAAGTGCAAAGTTAATCCATGTAAACCTCAAAGACTTCAGCGTAAGAATGACTTGTACTTCTTAACAAGTTTTTAAATGTGTAGACCTCTGGGGATGTGTATGCATGCATGCTGATCTAATTGTGCATGTTAGCTATGTACTCTACAAGATAGTTAAAATTTATACAGTATGTGCCCAGAATGGTAGTTGGAAATGGTTAGAAGTATAATGAAATATGTACATTTTAACTCAGGAATATTTTCTTCAACAATGCATAACTAAAGTATTATAATTGTTGTTCTTCTGCTCTCATTTTTTGAGAAGAGTATTTTAATAGTAGGAATTATAATATTTTTCTTTCAATCTGTTTCTCCATCTGTGTTTAAGTGGCCTTTTTTTTTTTACAGTATGTACGGATCTTGGCAGAGAAAAGAATGAACAGCAAAATTGCTTCTGTATTCATTTACCTTCATCAAAGCCTTAGAGTGTTCTGAAACAGCCAAATAATATTGAAGGACAATGGGCAAGATTGAATTTAAGTTTGTTTTAAATTAACATTTTGGATATACTTTAATTCTAGCAGTACATCAGGATAATCATTTATCTATAGTTGAGAGAAATATTTGTAGAGATTCTGTTGTCATTTTTCTTTTGCGTCATATTTAAAGTTTACTTAGGTATCAGAAAGTTGTAGAATGCTATCATAAATATAGTCACTGCCTTTCTTTTCTTTATTCAAAATGCAAAGGGAATATTTGAATCACACAAGTCTCTCATTGACCCCATATTCTGAAATGATGCATACTAAGGTAATAATACATGCAAATTATTTCTTTCAATTTCCTCATTAGGAAATAAGTTGTTTTTCCCAGATATGCTAACTGAATGGTAAGTCCTATTCCTATTTAACAATAATACAAAAGAAATTTAAATTTTATATGTCTAGTACCATGAGAAATACAGTACAAATAAGACTGAAATGTAACAAAATGGCTTCACATAGATGAAAAGGCACTCCTCATCCTTAAATTTTCATTTTATCTTGTGTTATTATGGTCACAGAATGCTTTGCTTAAAATATAATGATGTCCTTTCATCCTCAAAGCACATACACCTACAGATATATATATATGTATATATACAATGTATAACAATATATTTATAACAATGTATAAATATATACATCACATAAGAATGAATAAATATGCATAAGTTTATATATATTTATACATTCTTTATATATTTATACATCCGTATGTGATATTCACAAGCATCCATGCATCTAGATGCATATTTGTATATAGGCTGCAGTCTTATATTTTTGCCTAAAATTTTAAATAAAAACTAACACAAAATCAACTGATTGCTATAATTCTTACATTATATGACTTTTAAGTAGACATTCCTGGTTTCAAAACTGAATCCTCTCCAAATATACACATATATATAAATATATATTATATATAGTACATATAAATACATATAATATGCTTATAAATATACATATATACACATATAATATACATATGATACACACATATATAAATATATACACAAATATATAAATGCTATGCACCTAAGAAAACTAAAGATATAAAACATGATCATATCTAGAGATACAAAGTGTTTGATAAGATTTATCACCCATTTATTATAAAAATCATTCAACAAAAAATGGAGTTAGAGGCACTTATCTCAGTATAGTAAAGAGCATATAACACAAATATACAGCCCATATTACATGTAATGGTAAAAACCAAAAATCTTCCCTCTAACGTCAGGTACAGTATAAGATGTCCAGTGCCAGTCCCATTATTTAGCATGATATTGGAAATCTTAGCCACAGCAATAAAGCAAGAAAGATAAATTAAAGATAATCAAATTGATAAAGAAGAAAACAACATATCACTATCAGCAGACATGATTTTGTGCAGACAAAACCCTAAGGACTCTACCAAAATTATCATAGAAATAACAAATATATATAGTTAAGTAGCAGTCTACAAACTCAATGAAGAGAATTATGCTTCATTCTTAACATGTTAACAGTTAGAAAAAAAGATACATCTTGAAAAACATTTCTATTCATGATGGTACTAAAAAAAATCTAAAGTACCTAGAAATCAACTTTTAAAAGTTTATGAAAGAAATATGGACCTATACTGCAAAAAATATGACTCACTAATAAAAGTAATAAAAGTAGACACAAGGAAATAAAAACATATTTCTTGTTCACATATGAAAAGATTCCATGTCATCAGAAATGACAATCCTAGTCAAAGCAATTTATATATTCAACAAAATCACTATAAAATTTCATGGTACTCTTCAAGGTCATTGATGAAATATTTCAGAAATTTGTCTGGAACCATAAAACTCAGAATAACCCAAACAATCCTGAAAAAAATGGAGATGAATGGAACTGATTTTCCTGAATTTAAACTATACTATCAAGTTATATCAATCACAACCACATCGTTCTTAAACAAAAGCATGCTCTCAGATTAATAGAATGAACTTGAGAGACCAGGGTCAAACACCGGGATACATTGACAGTTAATTTATGATAAAGGAGCTAGGTATATGAGGTGAACTAAAGAAAGCCCCTTAAACAAATTGCAATGGCAACACAGCTAGCTACATAAGTATAATAAAAACAAAAAATGTTTAAAAAGATCCCTATCTCACATTATATACAAAAGTTAATTCAAAATAAATAAAAGACCTTCATATCTGAACTGTATCTACTAAATCTTTGAGAAAAACATATGTGAATGCTTCCTGTCATTAACCTCAAATGACATTTCAATGAGACCGCACTGATAGCAGCACTGTCCTCCCATTGTTCATTGATTTGTTCAAGCGGGCACCAGTAATGTCTCCATTGTGAGACTTGTCACTGTTTTTGGCACATCAAAAGCGCCATGGGTAGCTTGCCAGTCTCTGCCGTGCGGGCAGGATACTCTCAGTAGCTTGCCAGGCTTTCCGAGAGGGGCGGAGGAATCAAACCCGGGTCGGCCACATGCAAGGCAAACACCCTACCCACTGTGCTATTGCTCCAGTCCCCTACACTGGTAGTAATATTCAAAAAGCATATGTAAGCAAATTGGGCTCTACTAAACTTAAAATGTTCTTTACAGCAAAGGAAACTGTGCTTAAAATAAAAAGAAAACTTTCTTAATGAGAGAAGACATTCACATATCATCACTGTATTACTGTCATCCCATTGCTCATCAATTTGCTTGAGTGGGCATCAGTAACATCTCTATTGTGAGACTTGTTGTTACTGTTGTTGGCATATTGAATAACCACGGATAGCTTGCCAGGCTCTGTCGTGTGGGCGGGATACTCTCGGTAGCTTGCTGGGCTCTCTGAGAGGGGCAAAGTAATCGAACCCAGGTCAGCTGCATGCAAGGCGAACGCTCTACCACTGTGCTATCGCTCCAGCCCATTCACATATCATATTTCTGACAAAGGGTTAATATTCAAAACACATAAATCAGTCACTAATCTCAACAAAAACCATAAATAATAACCCTACCAAAAATGAAATGTGAAGCTGAACAGAAACTTTGCTTAAAGAAAACATAGATATCTAACAGGCATATGAAAGTATGTCGTCATCAATGATTAACAGGGAAAAGTCAGTAATGATATTGATAATGACCTCACACTAGTTTAAAAAAAAAAAAAGGTGTGTATGTGGCGGGTGCTATTTAAGTGATAATGAAACAACCAGTGTGGGTGGAAATGTGGTATAAAAGTGACTTTCATTCACTTTTGCTGGAACTGGTATCTCCTAAGGTCTTTATGAAAATGGCTTTCTAAAAAAAAAAAGCATAGAATTCTCATATGATTCAGATAATTCCCTCCTGAGTGTCAATCCCTAAAACTCTGAAACATTATTCCAGAAGGTCACATGTTCACTTTAGCATTATTTACGATAACCAAGATCTGAAAATAACACAAGTGCCCAATAATAGATGAATGAATAATGAAATCATAGTAAATTGTGGTACATGACACCATGTAATACCAGTCAGCTTTGAGAAAACAAAAATTTACAATTCTCTTCAACTTGGATAGAATTATAGGGTATCAAGCTACATGAAGTAAGTCAGAAGGCAAAAGGCAAATATTGGTTAATCTTATATGTAGAGTATGAAGAAATGAAACAAGGTAATAGACAATTTCCAGTTGAAACAGACCCTGTGATATTGCACAAAATGAAGATGAACTGAGAGTGCAAAGGGTGGTGAGGAGTGGTAGGGACCTAGGACAACTGTGTGTGGTTATTCCTTGGAACAATCTGGTGGTGGAGGAGACATAATGTCATTGAAAGTATAAAATAATAATATGGATATCCATTTTATAATAACATGGATATAATATGGATATTACAAATCACATTTTATTTATTCAATAAAGATTGGGAGAGAATAATTCATGCATTATTAAAAATATCTCATCTCTTGTCAATAAATTGGCTTTAATTCATTTTCTAATTAGTCCTGAGATGATTATTTCCATCAATTAAGGTCCAACAAACTTTTACTTTTACTAGATTCAAAAAATATATAATAATTTTTCTATTTAATTTTTTGTTAATAAATTATATATGTTACCACAACTTTCCACCTAAATTTGATTCAAAAGCTATATATAACTATCTATCCTGCTATCATATATTTATATAAGATTTTAGGAATAGGTTACACTACATAATCCATCATGGTTTGGATTATGGTTCTAATATTTTCTAAGAATTTATGATCATTAATTTTTAATGATAATTTACTGTTTCCCAATTTATCTGCTGTCATGGCATATAAGTTGGTTCACTATAAGGACTCAATATTGGAAAAAAAAATTTCAGTATTTTAGAAGAGTTAGAATCCTAGTTTGATATTTTGTTTGTCTCTGATTTGTTTTGAGGACACATTCAGCAATGCTCAAGGCTTAGTCCTGGCTTTATATTCAGAGAAATCTTCTTGCAGTACTCTGGGGGTCTTTACTATCTCTCTGGCCTTTAATTTGATTATTTAAAGACTATAGATACCAACAATCTATGAAATAATTATATGAACTTGGAGTTTATACATTTGGAAGTAAAAGTGACTTAATATTATATTTTATTTTATATACATATGCAATTATTCACACCTCTAGAATGTTTACAATCATATTCTTAAATATATCTAAACAAAGAATTTCATATATTCAAATTTATTATAATTAATTATGTTATTCAATTAATTTATACTTACTTATTTAAATATAAAAAACACTGATTTATTTTATCTCAGGCAGCTTAAAGATTTAAATTTTGGTCTTGGATGTATTCTTTGTATCATTATCTAGATAACCATTGGAAGTTGAAATTTTTCATATTTCTTACTAGACTTTGACTTCTAAAGTAATTAGTTCAAGCTATTTTATTAATGTCTCATTTTTAAATAAAAAAATGAGGCAAAATTTTCAATCAGAAAGTGAATGTAGATGTTGAATTTGATATTTAAAATTTCTATAGATTATCTAACATGTAATCGTACAATTCGGGTTGTTAGGCCTTCAAATGAACCAATGCTCATGGCTAAGTTCGTGTTGACAAGGACAACAATGCCACCAACGCCTCCGTTGTCGCATGTTCTGAGACACAATTCTTCTCCAGTGTCGAAAATGGCGTGATGTGATTGATGTCTCCTCGTTTGCGTCAGACCAATGATGCTGTACTTGATCTTCTGTGTTTGCACCATCAGGTCTTTGATGGATGCTTCTGATGCCAGTGACCGTGCGTTGAAAGTACAGACAATCATCTTAGTCCTTCTTCGTTTTGGCAGTCTAGTTCGTCCCCAAGATTTTTTCAGCCTCTCTTTGCTCATCTTAATTAATGCTGCCATATTGGGGGCTCTTTCGGTGACAGGTGAATGATGTTACTGTTGTTGGCATATTGAATACTCGATGGGTAGCTTGCTAGGCTCTGCCGTGTGGACTCAATATTCTCGGTAGCATGCCGGGCTCTCCAAGAGGGACGGAGGCTTTTAGGGCGGCCTCTAATTGCCCTTAGAGGTGTTACCATGGTTCACACTAAATTTGAACCCTATCAAATATGGTATGGGAATAATAGGTATTAAGAGTTTTATAATGTGTCGCATGGCTGAGAAGTGGCCACGCGGTCGGGAGACCAACCTGGAAGGTCGCGGTGTCTGGGTAGTGGATGTAGTGGGGGTTGGCCAGTGAGGTATTTATCTTGGGTAGGGTGGGATGTCAGGAGGCAGACACAGGATCTTGTTTCCAGGTCTTGTTGAACCTAGAGCTAAGGTCGCAAAGTTCTGCTTTGCTAGGCTTCACTCGTGCATGAGGTTCGGCCCAAGTGTCCGGAGAGCAACCTGGAGGGTGGCGGTGTCTGGGTAGTGGAAGTTGAAGGCCTAACAACCTGACTTGGATGATTACGCTTTAATAGATGTGGCTCACTGCCTGCTCAGTTTCTATCTTCATCATCTACTCACCAACTTCCAACTACAATGAAGAAGAAATTGAGAGGTTCTACATGGAACTGGAGAAGTTCTATAAAGAAGACCACACCTTCTATGAGATCATTGTTGGTGATTTTATTGCCAAGATAGGTCCAAGAAGGTCGCCTGAGGAACTCCACATTCGGACACATGGCCTAGAATGGAACAATCAGGGTGAGAGACTATCTGAATTCATCATGTCGACCAAGACCATCCATGGTAACTCACAGTTCCAGAAGGCCGAATCTAAATGCTGGACATGGGAGTCTCGTGGTGGACAGTTCCACAATGAAATTGAACACATCATATTCAATCGAAGGTTTTACCTGACCGATGTCGCTGTTGTCCCAAAATTCCAAACGGGATCAGACCACCGTCTTCTTTGTGCAAAATTCTACTTTACAGAACGGGGAGAAAAGTGCAAAATTTTAGTCTAAGAAGACAACTCCCAGAATGACCACAAACTGGGAGCTCTTTGGCACTATTGCAGCAACGTGGGAAGATGCCATACTTGACAACATTGACGAGGAATATGATCGACTGGTTTAGAACCTCCATGTCTGTGTGAAGAATGCCAAGAATGAGAAAGCCACAAACAGATGCCTGTCTTAGGAAACTCTCGAGCTCATTCATCAGTGTGGTTTGGCAGGAGCCTCAGGCAACCACAAGCTAACGTCCGAGCTCACAAAGCTGTGCAGAGATTTGATTAAGTAAGACCTCAAAGAGCAGCAGTGTAGGCCAGTGCAGCAGAAGTATTCGAAATGCTTGCCTGTCCTTCGCCAACTACAAGACCAAGATGACTGCCTCCGACGTCCCGATGGATCTATCACATCCTCGAGAAAGGCAATGGAGAAAACTATTCATGACTTCTACTCGGATGTCTTTGACAGCCATGTCCGCCTGTCCACATACCAAATTCTGCAGGATGGATATGTCATTCCCAACGTTCTCCCTTCTGATATCCGACACGCCATTTCACTGGTAAAGACGCGAACAGCACCTGATCTGGACAAGGTCAGACCCAAACACCTGAAGAATCTGCTACCAGTACACATCAATACACTGGCCCGACTCTTCACACACTACCTGTCTGAATGCAAGGTTCTGTCCAGTGGAAAACCAGTAGGACCATTCTGTTGTACAAGAAGGGAGACATTCACGACATCGGCAACTATCGCCCAATCTGCCTGTTGTCTGTCATCTACAAGCTGTTCACTCGTGTCATCCTGAATAGAATTGGCAGAACACTAGACGAAGGACAACCATTCGAGCAAGCCAGGTTCCGAAGAGGATTCAGCATGATAGACCATATCCACACAGTGACCAAACTCATTCAAGTTTCGAGAGAGTTCAAGATGCTGCTCTGTCTAACGTTCATCGATTTAAAGATTGCCTTCGATTCTGTTGAGACTGAGGCGGTCATTGAAACCTTGGCCAAACAGGGCGTTCAAACTCAGTATATCAAAATCCTCCGAGAGCTGTATTGTGGATTCACCACCAGGATCTCACCATTCTACAAGGAAGTGATCATTGATGTAAAGAGAGGGGTGCGGCAAGGTGATACCATTTCACTGAAACTCTTCAGTGCCGCCCTTAAGAACATCATGCGACCACTGGAATGGGAAGGAATGGGAGTGAAGATAGATGGTCGGCAATTACACCACCTCCGCTTAGCTGATGACATCATTCTCATAACGCCAAACATTAGCCAATCGGCACAAATGCTGGCCAACTTTGACCACGAGTGTGGAAAGGTCGGATTGCAGCTGAATCTCAACAAGATGATGTTCATGAAAAATGAACTGGTCCCTGAAGCTCCATTTGCTCTCAATGAAATTAACATCTCCGAATGCAGCAGCTATGTATATCTGGGTCGAGAAATCAACATGAGGAATGACTTGGTGCCAGAACTGTGCAGGAGGAAGAGAGCAGCATGGAATGCATTCAAGAGCATCGAAGAGGTGGTTAAGAGAATGAAGAAACTCTGACTCCGGGCACATCTTTTCGATTCCACCGTTCTTCCTGCACTAACATATGCCTCAGAGACCTGGGCCCTACACAACAGGATGAGAATGCTATTAGGGTATCCCAAAGAGGAATCGAAGGAGCTATGCTGGGAATAACATGTCTCACTCAAGTGAGCTGTCTCATTTGCCAAGGCATCAAAAATCAGATGGGCCGGTAATGTAATGTGATTCAGAGACGACCATTGGACTAAAGCTGTTACAGACTGGATTCAATGTGATGTCAGAAGACCTTGTGGCCTCCCACCAACTAGATGGTCAGATTTCTTCGTCAAATCTCTGAGTGAATGATTTGAGGCTCTTTCTGTTCCTGGAGTGAGCAGGTATCATTGGGCTACACTAGCTCGCGACAGGGACAAATGGAGATGTTACTGGTGCCTGCTCGAGCAAATCGAAGATCAACAGGACTACAGGTGATACAAGTGAAGTGATATCTAACATGTAGGGAAAGTGAAGTAACAGTAAAATTCTTTTGCCTTTAGCTAAGAACATCTTTGGGGGAGCTAAATGTCAAAATTCAGGTTTTGTTTTGTGTTTTTCTTGAAAGAAGCAATAGTAATATATTTTAACAACATGTGTAGTTGGATGTTCTAAGTCAGGGAATGAAATGTCTTAAGTTAGTATGATTTTACCAGTTTACCTTGAATATGGATTTGATTCTACTTATATGTGATTTGAGGGTTTTGTTTTTGATTGGACACCTGCTCTTATTTTCTGTCTACAATAATTTTCCTTGGTTTCTTGAAAAACTGTTCTTGTTTTGCTTTTAGAAGCCTCATAAAGGAGATGGGACAATGAATAAAGTTACTCACACTTGCTAGGACTAAGAAGAAAAGATGACCCGAGTCAGTGTTCACTGTTTTTTTTTTTTTTATTATAGGTAACTGTCTCTATTATCATTGCCATAGGTTCTGTGCAAATCAATAATTTTGACCTTTAACCTTAGCAATCACACCAGTGCCACACCAAATAGCAGTTACAGCCATTGATTATGTTAGAACAAAATCATTACAAACTAAATCATTTTCCAGCATTCTCAAAAGATCAGCCTGTGTATTAAAGGCTCTCATGTATTGCCAAATAAATCAAGAGCTAAGCTGACTGTAGATTTCATGTCTCTTGAGGGCATGTCTATATGCTTTGTTTCAAACTGCAAGACTGTTCTTCACAGTGTTTCAATTCTCTTTTGTCTTAAAATAATCCCCATTTTCCTCCCATCAATGAAATCTTACAAGTAAAACATTTTCCAACCTCAATACACTCTACTATTTGATTTTGTCTTTATCAGTGGACTTGGCAGTTGAGAACAGCCATGAAAATTTCATTTTTCATTTAGATATTCTAAAAGACTTTATGAAAACAATGATTTTACCATAAATGTATTTTGTCTTTTGATAAGAATTGATCAATGATCTACCTTAGTGACTTTCTTGATAATCATAGTTATTTGGCCTTCTAGGCTGAGAGTGCATTCTCTTTTCTACTCTCTTTCTTCCTCATTCGCCTCTTAATAATTTGTTGTTCTGTTAGATAATATTTTAAATCATAGTATCTCTTCAAAACATTTTTACTCCTGAGTCTTCCTCCTGAAAAATTCTTTAAATCTTCATTCTGAGCTAATAAGCTATATACTCACAATACCGCTTACAATTAAAGACAAAGGTGGCTTACATAGAATATTGAGACCTGTGCTATCATGGTTCAAACTTTGAGCATTTTGCAATGTTATTTTCAATTTACCAATGCTCTGGTGGAGCATTTTGCCAATTCAGAAACTCTTGCCAATGAGTACTTTCTAAATATTTCTTGCATATAAATTTTTCACCATAGAGTGCCATTTAACGACTGAGGTTTTCTTGGAAATACTCTCTGCTAGTACACCAACATTGTTTAAAGAGTGAAAACCAGTGCCCCCTCTTGATTTATCTGGTTTTACAGCTGACTTCAGTACAGAATCAGTTTGGTATAAAACATCCAGGATACTTGTGCATGATTTCTATCCACCTGAAACCAAACTACAAGACAAAGTGTTTTCTGTGTGACAGAAAAAAATTTGGAAGACTAAAATAGAAAATGGTGCCAATACAACAAATTTACTCACTAAAAGGAGATTTTCGAAAATAAGGCAGTCCTTTCATTAAAGATTTGGTTTTAGTAAATGAAGTGAATCACTGTATTCATTTAATAATTTAAGGGTATTTTATTTTTGTTATTATATAAAAATTCTTAAGTGACTATGCTTTGTCTTTATTATTAATAATACAATTTCTTTAACAATAATGGAAAATAAACACATAATATGAAAACTCTGTTTTTTAATTCAATTCTGTTCATATGGTTTCTGTTTCTTTAAATTTTACTCTGTTACTGTCACTGTCCCTGTCATCCCATTGTTCATTAATTTGCTCGAGTGGGCACCAGTAACTTCTCTCATTGTGAGACTTATTGTTACTGTTTTTGACATATCAAATACACCACGGGTAGCTAGCCAGGCTCTGACATGCGGGCTCGATACTCTCAGTAGCTTGTCAGGCTCTCCGATAGGGGCTGGAGTAATAGCACAGCTGTAGGGCGTTCACCTTGCAGTGGCCAACCTATGTTCGAAATTTTACTCTAGAAGGCTTATTTGTCTGACAGTGCCTCTTGTAGAAACAGAAGACTTTCCTGATAAATAATAAAGTTTATTTCTTTAAATTTCTTCCCAGAGGTGAGATAAAAAATTATTATTTTCTTTCTGGCTAGAGAAATAGCTTAACTGTTTGGGTGCATGCAAAGAAAATCATGCATACAGCCAGATTCAATCCTTAGCATTACAATGGTAACCAAACCATTACCAGGAGTGACTCATGAGCACAGAGTAGCTTGGTTATATACTCAGTTCTCTTTGTGACTCTCCTGAGTTGCCTGAAGAAGACATTTGCTTTTGTAAATTTTCAAAAGAAATGATCCTCAATAAAGAACCTGTTCTATAGGTTTACGAAATTACTATTGCTCCTGTATTTTTTTCTTCAAATAAGAAATTGGAAAAACACAATAACCCTCAAAAAACCTGTTATAAAATCTATAATGCAAATAACTTCTTAAATACAATTGATTGAGAAAAGAAAACCATGAACAATAATTTGTCTGAGTGAATTAAGGGTAACCAAAAAAGTAATCATACTTTTCAGTTTTTTAATATACTATAAGCATAATTTAAAAAGACAATTTATATATTTATTTGTAGCTCTTGAATTTTAAGTTCAAAGAGAAGAACTCTTTAAAAATAAGTATTAATTGAAGTTTTCTTTTGATTATTTTAGTTCCTGGCTATTCAGGCCATTATTATTTTATACTCATTTGAGTTAATATGTAAATTAGTCATGACATACTAAGTATAAAAAATTAAGACAACATGCCAAAAATTGCACAAAATAATTATTCTGAATTAGTATATTTACAAAACCACATTGGGTTGGAATGATAACCTAGCAGCTAGGGTGTTTGCCTTGCACGCGGCTGACCTGGGTTTGATTCCTCAGCCCCTCTCAGAGAGCCTGGCAAGCTATCAAGAGTATCTCGCTTGCATGGCAGAGCCTGGCAAGCTACTCGTGGCATATTCGATATGCCAACAACAGTAACAACAAGTCTCATAATAGAGATGTTACTGGTGCCCGCTCGAGCAAATTGATGAGCAACAAGATGACAGTGACAGTGACAGTGACAAAACCACTCTATTTTACCTTGGTCTCTAAATTACATAGCATGCCCTTTACCAACGTAAGAATCATCTCCATTGATTTATACAAAGTTTATTGTATACTTACTATTGGATTTTTTAGTAAAATAATCATATCTCACATCATTACTGAGCATTGGCCAAAAATTGTTACTTAAGATGCTGTTTTTGGGAAGCCAGAGAGATAGTACAGTGAATAAGGTGTTTGTATTGCATGCAGAGACAGGAGAAACCATGAACACAAGTGGATGTGGCACCAAAACCAACCTCAAAAGTAAATTTCAGCTATATATATATATATACACACATATATATGTATATACACACACATACACACACACACATATATATATGTGTATATATATATATATATATATAAATGTCACTGTCATCCCGTTGCTCATCCATATGTTTGAGCAGGCACCAGTAACTTATTGTTACTTTTTTTGGCATATCAAATATGCCACAGGTAGCTTGCCAGGCTCTGCCATGCAGGCACGATACTCTCGGTAGCTTGCCGAGCTCTCCGAGAGGGGCAGAGAATTGAACACAGGTCATCCGCATGAAAGGCAAACGCCCTACCACTGTGCTATCACTCCTGATTGCAAGGCATCTATTTTGTCAAGTTCAAGCATTAAAAATAATTACTTGGGGACTACTGTTCTATGAGTATTCTCTCCTCTTTGTGTCCTTAGTAGAGACTTTTAACTTCTTACCTTCATTTTAGTGGATTTCTGACCAGAAGAATTGCACTGGTGAGAGTTTGTGTGTATTGTGCATCGTTGTTCTTTCTGTACTACAGCTTGATTACCAGATAAATATTGGTTCCTGTCTTCCTTGAGCACCTTTCATCCTCTGCAGTATAATTTTATGTTAAGGTTTAGAGACACTACAATTGGATAGCATAAATCTACTCATTATATCATTTAAGCTTTGGCTTTCTATTGTGGCCTGTGGGGAGGAAGGCTGTTCCCTACTCTACAGTCTAAATTTAAAAACTAGAAATATGACCAGATGTTCTCATTAAGCATTAAATGAATACCATGCATGGATATCATTTCTTTCTTACACATAATATGCCCTGCAATTTTAGTTTTAATTAAATATGGATTTTCTTACTTAGCTCATTCTCCAGATAGCTACACTAACTGTAATAATATTCTTAGAATTCTCCAAAGCCACTGTATTTTTATGGAATCAATGTCTCACTGTGAAGCCTCAGTTAGAAATGTCTGACATTTATGATCTCTTTCCACAAAGTGTGAGCTCCTAAAATAAAACACCCCCTTCAGTTTTGAACCCTTTAAGCATTATTAACATGGGAAAAACTTACAAGATTTATAAAATGTATAGATTATGATTCAATGAATGTAACATATTTGTCCATGCCTCATAGCTATATTTAAAGTATATTCTAAAATGAGCCTAATAGCACAAACTTATTCATGTTTCAGCGCATGCCTGCAAGGAATGGAACCAAGGACATCTACACACTTTCTACTTGACACACCTTTTAACACATTTTTTGAGAAATAAAATATCACAGAGCATCAATCTTGTGTTGAGCACTGTGCTGAGACTAGAATTAATAAAAATTACAAGGCATTTTATTACACTTTTGTGTGCAGAAAGGGAAAACTTATAAGCAAAATATATGATCACTGAAGTAGATGCATATGCAAAATGCTAACAAAGGTTTTAATGGATGTATTTATTAGGTGCTTCAAAAAATACATTTCAACTTTTGTCACATTAAAAAAAAACTAGAAAAGAGAAAAACGGGTACTTTTCCCCAAGAGGTGATTTTCTAGGCAATGTTGTCAGCAAGACGCAAGGGTTCAGAGGCTACATTCTCTAAGTACAAATAGTACTACATATCTTACTGAGAACATAGTAAAAGTTATGTACATTTTCTATGCCCCAGTTTCTTCCTTTGTTAAATGGAAATTGTATCTTACGATTATTAAGAGGTTATCACAGTTCAATATATAAGAAGCTTAGAATTGTGCTTTTTTAAAAACAAAGAAATAATCAGCAAACTTCAAGTTTCAGAAATATTTAAATATTTAAATGATTTAAAAGGAATTTTTGAGATTGTGTGGTAGGACAATTAATTTAAATGCCTTTGAGTGATCAAAAGTGATATTCTGAGCAAAGAAACGATGTAAATTTAAGATGATTCCAAATATCTTTTTGTTCTTTCATTTAAGAAAAGTTGAGAGAAATGATCTCTAAGAGATACCAGCAATTGACTTATTCCATGAAGTCCTGGCTGCCCCACAGCCAGTATCTATAGGCCTACCTTGCTAAAGGCTTAGCACTCTGTCCATTCACATACAGCGACCCTTCCACTCCACCCCACCCCATATTTCACTGCCACAGAAATATCCCAGATTCAGGACCCATCTCAGAGAGGAAAGACACCTGTACTTGATCATCCTAGCTCTAAAGTCCCTGAAGTGTGAAGTCTCATATGCTTCTAAACTTCAACAACACCTCAAAACGTCACAGAGCTGAAAGCCTAGGAAAACAAGAAAATTAAATGTGAAAATTGAGTAGAATCCCACTAAATTCAATGAGTGAAAACAGTAATTTTAAATGCCCAACTCACAACAAAAATCTTTAGGTCATGACTTTAGCAACACCATTGTGACATATTTGGTGTAATACATGATATAAAGTAAATTAATCAATGCCTGCTAAGGGAGCAGGCTTGGAGGTGGATTGGACAATAAGGACAGAGGTGGAAGTAAGGGCACATTGGTGATGGGACTGGTGTTAAAATTTTGAATGCCTGAAACAACTGTATTGTAAACAACTTTGTAAATCATAGTGTTTAAACTTTTTTTTAAAGAAGAGGAATTCACAGTTACCATTTATTTTGAATGCAGGATGCTCCTTATAATAGCATTGATGGAAAAAATAATACAGAAATATGGAAGTTTGGAGTCCCACGAACAAAAAGACTGCATAATTCTCCCAATTTTCTTACATTATTTCTAGAACCCTGAGAGTTTTCCTGAAAAATTTTTGAGCACATATTTTAGGAACTAGACATGTGAATGAAATTGATTCAAATCCTCTAGATTAGAACGTCTATCTTGAACAGTTAGGATCTCCATCAATGTTAAAGCACTATAGCACTGTCACCCCATTGTTCATCAATTTGCTCAAGTGGGCACCAGTCACATCTTCATTGTGAGATTTTTGTTACTTTTTTTGGCATTTCAAACATGCCAAGGGTAGCTTTCCAGTCTCTGTCTGCGGGTGGGATACTCTTGGTAGCTTGCCTGGCTCTCCGAGAGGGACGGAGGAATCAAACCCAGGTCAGCCACATGCAAGGCAAACACCCTACCCACTGTGCTATCGCTCCAGTCCATCAATGTTAAATAGAAAAGAAAAATTATGTAATCTGTGATTCAATTATAAACCTAATAAAACCATGAGAGGTATTTAGTGGTCCCTTTAAGATATACTAAGTTTTGGGTGGTTTGGAGCAAGCAACATAACCAAATTTCATTTATGCGGATTACTTGGCCTTCATTATATTGGGGAGGAAACAATAACTCAGGATAGTGTACCTTTTGAAAAGGAATGTTTTCAGAGTAATAAAACAAATGACTGAAGGATCCTAAATTGCAGGAGTGCTACTAGACATGGCAAGAGAAAAGTTTGTTAAATTAAAATTTAAAGCTTACCTTGAAGGATCCAACAGTATGCTTTATACAAAAGATGAAGTTTCCAATGAGAAATGGTCTCAAACTCATTTCCCCCACGCCAACTGTTTAGACAGAGATCAAGAGTTAGAGAATGGAGAGAAAAATCTTATGGTACAGTGGGTACATGCCTTTCATGTAATCAACCTAGGTATATCCCAGCAGCACATGTAGTTCCTGCACAGAGTCAGGGATAACCTGGGATCACTGTGGGTTGTGATCCCAAAATTTAAGAAAAATCACAAAAATAAACAAAAATCAAAAAATAATAGTAAGAATAAATATTGTATTTTATCCACTTATACATCCATATATATGTATGTGTATATATACATATATATACATATGTGTGTATATACATATATATGTATACATATATGTGTATATGTGTATACACACACACACACACACACACACACACACACACATATATATGGACCAGGTCATTTCCTGGTCCAAGGCAGGGACTTCCCAGGTCAGGGCTAGGGGTTTGTCCTCTCTCTGCTCACAGCTCCTCCAGGTCTTTGTTTGGAGTCTAATGCTGATCCTTGGGGTTAACAGGTGATAAGATGATGCTGAGGCATGGTTCTGGAGGCTGTTTGCATGGCATCTTTGTGAATTTTATTCTTTGCATTAAAACATAAAGATTTCTGCTATATATGCCATCTGTTCAGTCCCTCACTCTCCATTTATCCTGGACCTGGGGACCCCCAGATGTCCTTGTCACCTGATTGAAGGCAGGAAATAGAAAAAATAATTTACATTTCTTACCAGAAAATTAACCTAGTTCTCCCTCTTGGAGAATCTGGCAAGCTACTGAGGGTGTCCTGCCTGCACAGGAGAGACTGGCAAGCTCCCCGTGGCATATTCATATGCCAAATACAGTAACAATGATGGGTCTCATTCCCCTGACCCTGAAGAGCCTGTAATGTGGCACCATTGGGAAGGGCAAGTAAAGAGAGGCTGCTAAAATCTCAGGGCTAGGATGAGTGGAGACATTACTGGGCCCGCTCAAGCAAATTGTTGATCAATGGGATGACAGTGATAGTGATATATATATATATATATATATAATATATGTATATATAACCAAAATAATGATTTTATGACACATTTTCTTGCTTTCAGAATGGTCAATATGGTGCTTTTTTTTTTTTTTAGGTCACACCCGGCATTGCACAGGGTTTACTTCTCCTGGCTGTGCTCGGGGGACCATATGGGATACTGGAAATCGAAACAGGGTCGGCCTCATGCAAGGCAAATGCCCTACCCACTGTGCTATTATTCCAGCTGCAACATGATGTGTTCTTGACTGTTTGAAAACTCCTGGTTTTGTTAAATAATATGACCGAAAAGAATGATATCACTAGTCATGATTTGTAGTTTGAAAAGCATTTGCTTTTAGTATATATTTAAAGGACCAAAAAAGATATATCATTTTCATAAGTATAACCTAGAGAGACAGAAATCCTCTTGAGAAATGTTTGTGTACAACATGGCATCACAGTAACTGAATATTTGTTTGTGACACATATGCCAACATCAATAAAAGTTCTTCCCAGCTTGACTTGTCAGAACAACCACAGGTTCCTATAACCCCCTCTGAGAAGCATGTGGATGTGTCTTAGCCCAAATAAATCAAGAGATGTAATTGTCTGGGGCCTGGATAAACAGGATACAGATTGCCCTTTTAAAGAGTACTAGCTAATCATTTTGTCAGGACCCTGCCACCTCTGTGAAAACTTGGAAACTATGTTCAAGGGGAACTAAGTGTTAGCATTGACCATCAGGTAGGAACAGATAAAAGAGGATGTAGTTCATACTTTTTTCCATATTGTCAGGTTGATTGGAATAAAAGGAAAAAACCTGCTTTGCTGTAGAAATTTATGTTAGTTTTAGAATATAATATGTACTATTTATCTATAGACAATCTTTCTAATTTATCTATGGAATCATTATAAGAGATAAAGGATAAATTTACAGGGAATAAAGCACTATTTTATCTTAAATAATGCAAAATAAGAAACATTATTTTAGGTCTATTGTACAAATACATTTCACTTGGGTAAGTCTTATGTACCCAATTTCAGTATAATAAGGCTATTGCCTTTGTAAGGGGGCTTTACAGAGAGAGCAAGAAAATCTATGCTCCTGAAAGGTAGGCTGTGAGTGGTGTGTTTTGTGTGTGAGTGTGTGTGTGTGAGAGAGAGAGAGAGAGAGAGAGAGTAAGAGACAGAGACAGAGACAGAGTGAGACAGAGAGATACAGGGATAAATTATAAGAATAAATCAGTCCTCTTCACATAGGATGGATACCAAAATAGATAAAATCACATAAGCATAAAAATATCAGGCAAGTAGTAGTGTTTCAACCCTAAAAATATGTAGAGTTAACACCTGTTTAGCCTTTGTCATAAATCAAGCATAGTTCTATAAGGAGATAGCATTTTTTACTTTTCAGTGTTCTCTATAATTATAAATTTCCTTTGTATTCTACTCTTAGGGAAACAATGTAAGAGTGTAAATCACTCAAAAATTGTTCTTTTCCATTTTTTTTTGGTTTTAAATTTGACTTCTGCCATACTATTTCATATAAATGTCTTTCACTAAGGTCACCTATAATTTCCATTTTGCACAATACGATAATTTTATGAGGCCCTATTCCTTTTTTAAAAAAGAAAAAGAGTATTCTATAGAATGTGCTGTTATTGATTTCTTCTCGGAATCTTAGAAACTTCTTGTTTGGTCTTCATGGGGTAACCATTTATTGATATTAACCAAAAACCACCCCATTTATATACTGGTATGTAACACTTCATTATGGAATCTACTTTCCTCACCTGCTTCAAAAATGTTGATATAGTCATGTAATACTTAATACCTTATCATATTATTCTTGATATAACCATTACGAGTTCAAGTAATTAGCATCATGATGATAATTCTCAGGTATATATATGTATAACAGCTTTCTTACATAATCTTCATAAATATAAATACACAATATTACTTGAAATTCACGGATAAATTTCAATGGTAAAGTATGAAAAATAACTATACTCTAGTTTTTTTTGTTTTTTTTTTTTTTGCCTTCTCACTAGACTTTAACCTGGCAAGAATTTGCCTAAGCAAGATTTTTGTAGGACAGTGTATATTTTTGCTTGTCCAGAGCAAACAACACCTTTTTGTCTTGCTAATTACTAGACAATAAGTTATTATATATGAAGTTGCTAACACTGTGCCATCATAATGTAAAGTTCTGGAAATTCTAAAAAGAAAACCCATTGTTCTGGCATATTAGACTTAGGTGGATAAGGGGACATGTTGCTTCTATATAATATGTATGTAGAAAACCTCATCTGGTGAAAATAATCTTGAAAGAGAATCTATATTAATTAAAAGCAAACATTCCTATCAGAAACTTCACAGATCATAAGGAAATGGCTTAATGCATTCAATGAGTTGAATGTAAAGGCTTCCAATTAATCGTTAGTAGTCTATTCATCTAGATTGTTATATATATAAAAGAATGATAAAAATTTTTGCAGACTAAGCAGCAAGGTCAAGGAAGGAAATCACATACAAAGGAGCACCCCTCAGATTTACGGCCGATCTGTCAGAAGAAACCCTCCGAGCCCAAAGACAATGGTGGGACATAGTGAAGAAACTCAAGGAAATGAATGCCTCACCAAGAATACTTTATCCGGCTAAACTCTCACTCAAACTCGAAGAACCATACACTACTTCTCGGATAAACAACAGCTCAGGAACTTCATAGACTCAAAACCAATCTTGAAAGAAGGTCTAAAGGGGCTACTGTAAGACAAGGAGGAGCCCCATAAGAACAACAAATACCACAGAAAGATGACACAAAACCACATCACAATAATCTCTCTCAATGTCAATGGCCTAAATGCACCTATCAAGAGACACAGAGTGGCTAAATGGATCCGGAAATTAAACCTAACATTCTGTTGCCTGCAAGAAACACACCTGAACAAACAGAGTAAACATAGACTCAAAGTCAAAGGATGGAAAACAATCCTCCAAGCAAACAACCCCCTTAAAAAAGCTGGAGTGGCCATCCTGGTATCCGACAACATAGATTTCAGGATGAAAAAGATCAAAAGAGACAGCAAAGGTCATTTTCTGTTTATCAAGGGATATGTACAACAGGAAGAAATCACACTCTTAAACGTATATGCTCCTAATGAACTACCGGCTAAATATTTAAAACAACTCCTAACAGACTTCAAAGAGGACATCACTAACAGCACAATTGTAGTCGGAGACTTCAATACGGCCTTATCGCCTCTAGATAGATCCACAAGAACAAAACTCAACAAGGAAACACTGACTCTGAAAGAAGAAATTGAAGAGAGAGGCCTAATAGACCTATACAGGGCCTTACACCCCAAAAAGAAAGAATACACATTCTTTTCCAGTGCACATGGAACATTTTCTAAAATAGACCATGTACTGGGCCCCAGAACATACCTCAATAGAATCGGAAAAATAGAAATTGTATCAACCATCTTTTCAGACCACGATGCACTGAAGATAGAAGCTAACCACTCACAAACACGGAAAATCAAATCAAACACCTGGAAATTAAACAATTCAATGTTGAACAATGAGTGGGTCAGGAAGGAAATCAAGGAAGAAATCAAAAGATACTTAGAAACAAATGAGAATGAAGACAGGAGCTACCAAAACCTATGGGACGCAGCTAAAGCCATGTTAAGGGGAAAATTTATAGCTCTCCAAGCATTCCTCAGGAAGGAAGAAAGGACCCACATAGATAGCTTGACTTCACAACTCAAGACCTTAGAAAAGGACCAGATAAAGGACTCCAAACCAGACCGAAGGAAAGAAATAATAAAAATTAGAGCAGAAATTAATGACATCGAAACCAAAAAAACAATCCGAAAGATCAATGAAACAAAGAGTTGGTTCTTTGAGAAAATAAATAAGATTGATAAACCGCTAGCAAGACTCACAAAGAAAGAAAGAGAGAAAACTCTAATAAATCGAATCAGAAATGAAAAGGGGGACATCATAACAGAAACCAGTGAGATTCAAAAGATCATTAGAGACTACTTTGAAGGTCTTTACGCCACAAAAAAGGAGAACCTAAAATAAATGGATGGATTCCTTGATTCCTACAATCTCCCAACACTGAAGAAAGAAGACCTGGAATACCTGAATAGACCCATCAATGTTAAGGAAATTGAAACGGTAATCAAAAACCTCCCCAAAAACAAAAGCCCAGGCCCAGATGGTTTCACTGGCGAATTCTTCCAAACATTTAAAGAAGACCTATTGCCTGTTTTCCTCAAACTTTTCCAGGAAATTGAAAAAACAGGAACTCTCCCAAACAGTTTTTATGAAGCACATATCTCCCTAATACCAAAAGCAAACAAAGACACCACTAAGAAAGAAAATTACAGACCAATTTCCCTGATGAACACCGATGCGAAGATCCTCAACAAAATACTAGCAAAAAGGATCCAACAACTCATCCAAAAGATCATACATCAGACCAAGTGGGATTCATCCCAGGGATGCAAGGATGGTTTAACATTCGGAAATCAATCAACATAATCCAGCATATCAACAAATGTAAAGACAAAAACCATATGATCATATCAATAGATGCAGAGAAAGCATTTGACAAGATCCAACATCCTTTCATGATGAAAACCCTCGCCAAAATGGGGTTTGGAGGAACTTTCCTCAAGATAGTCGAAGCCATCTATCGCAAGCCTACGGCAAGCATTATCGTCAACGGGGAAAAACTAAGGGCCTTTCCTCTGAGATCGGGCACAAGACAAGGATGCCCACTCTCACCACTCCTCTTCAATATAGTACTGGAAGTACTTGCGATAGCTATTCGACAAGAAAAAGAGATTAAGGGCATCCAGATAGGAAAGGAAGAAATCAAACTCTCACTATTTGCAGATGACATGATACTATATCTAGAGAAGCCTAAAACCTCTACTAAGAAACTCTTAGAAACAATAGACTTATACAGTAAAGTTGCAGGCTACAAAATCAATACCCAAAAATCCATGGCCTTCATATATGCAAACAATGAGGCAGAGGAAAGGGACATGAAAAGAGCAATCCCATTCACAATCGTGCCCCAGAAAATCAAGTACCTCGGAATCAGCTTAACCAAGGAAGTAAAAGACCTCTTCAAAGAAAACTATAAAACGCTACTCCATGAAATAAAAGAGGACATGAGGAAATGGAAACATATACCCTGCTCGTGGATAGGGAGAATCAATGTTGTCAAAATGGCAATACTCCCTAAAGCATTATACAGATTCAACACGATCACTTTAAGTATACCCATGACATTCTTCAAAGAAATGGATCAAGCAATCCTAAAATTCATATGGAATAACAAACGTCCAAGGATAGCTAAAACAATTCTTGGGAAAAAGATGATGGGAGGCATCACCCTCCCCAACCTCAAACTTTATTACAAAGCAGTAACAATTAAAACAGCATGGTACTGGAACAAAGGCAGAGCCGTAGACCAATGGAACAGGGTGGAATATCCCTACACACAACCCCAAATGTATGATCATCTAATCTTTGATAAGGGAGCAAGAGATGTGAAGTGGAGCAAGGAAAGCCTCTTTAACAAATGCTGCTGGCACAACTGGACAACCACATGCAAAAAAAAGGGTTTAGACCTTGACCTGACACCATGCACAAAAGTCAGATCAAAATGGATTAAAGACCTCAACATTAGACCACAAACCATAAGGTACATTGAAGACAAGGTTGGCAAAACCCTCCACGATATTGAAGATAAAGTTATCTTCAAAGGTGACACGGAACTAAGCAATCTAGTAAAAACAGAGATCAACAAATGGGACTACATTAAACTAAAAAGCTTCTGCACCGCAAAAGATACAGTGACCAGAATACAAAGACTATCCACAGAATGGGAAAGGATATTTACACAATACCCATCAGATAAGGGGTTGATATCAATGGTATATAAAGCACTGGTTGAACTCTACAAGAAGAAAACATCCAACCCCATCAAAAAATGGGGCGAAGAAATGAACAGAAACTTTACCAAGGAAGAAATACGAATGGCCAAAAGGCACATGAAAAAGTGCTCTGCATCACTAATCATCAGAGAGATGCAGATCAAAACAACCATGAGATACCACCTCACACCACAGAGATTAGCACACATCCAAAAGAACAAAAGCAACCGCTGTTGGAGAGGATGTGGGGAGAAAGGGACCCTTCTTCACTGCTGGTGGGAATGCCGACTGGTTCAGCCCTTCTGGAAAACAATTTGGACGATTCTCAAAAAATTAGATATTGAATTCCCATTTGACCCAGCAATACCACTGCTGGGAATATATCCCAGAGAGGCAAAAAAGTACAATCGAAACAACATCTGCACATGTATGTTCATCGCAGCACTGTTTACAATAGCCAGAATCTGGAAAAAACCCGAATGCCCCAGAACGGATGACTGGTTGAGGAAACTTTGGTACATTTATACAATGGAATACTATGCAGCTGTTAGAAAAAAGGAGGTCAAGAATTTTGTAGTTAAGTGGATGGGCATGAAAAGTTTCATGCTGAGTGAAATGAGTCAGAAAGAGAGAGACAGATATAGAAAGATTGCACTCATCTATGGTATATAGAATAACAGAGTGGGAGACTAACACCCAAGAACTGTAGAAATAAGTACCAGGAGGTTGACTCCATGGCTTCGAGGCTGGCCTCACGTTCCGGGGAAAGGGCAACTCAGAGAAGCGATCACCAACTACATTGTAGTCGAAGGCCCTGTGGGTGAAGGGAGTTGCGGGCTGAATGAGGGCTAGAGACTGAGCACAGTGGCCACTCAACACCTTTATTGCGAACCACAACAGCTAATTAGAGAGAGAGAACAGAAGGGAATGCCCTGCCACAGTGGCAGGGTGGGGTGGGGGGAGATGGGATTGGGGAGGGTGGGAGGGACACTGGGTTTACTGGTGGTGGAGAATGGGCACTGGTGAAGGCATGGGTTCCCGAACTTTGTATGAGGGAAGTATAAGCACAAAAGTGTATAAATCTGTAACTGTACCCTCACGGTGATTCTCTAATTAAATATAAATAAATTAAAAAAAAATTTTTGCAGACTGACTATAGAACAAGAATCCAAAGTCAAAAAGGTAGCGCAGCAAAAAAATAGAATTTCAATGGTCTCTAAAAAAGGAAAAAGAGACATCTTCAGAGTGAGGGAAATACTTTTAGACCAAAACATGAAGTGTGGTAGAGAAAGTAAGGAATATTGATTTCTATTAAAATTACTTTACTTGTTTACATTTAAAATGTGCTATAGGATTAGAATTTGAGATATAAACTTCCTGGTAACCTTAAAAGAAAATTGCTTAAACACAAAACAGAGGCAAACAGAATGTGACCATTACATGAAAAGTAGACATCAAAGTACATGGAGTAGAAGATAATGTCAAAAAGAAGTCACCAAAGCATCCAATCTATATTATAAAGACAAATAATTAACTTATATAAATAATATATGTAACACACTAATAAAACTGCACAAAGGGTAACAATAAACAAACTCAGAATCTTTTGTCTCTATAGGAGACCAACTTGAATATTAGTGATAAGTATAGCCTTCAAGTAAACAATTAGAAAATAATCATACCAGAAAAAAATAAACTTAAAAGGGCACAGAAAATATGTTATCAAAATTTATCTCTGAATAGACATAGCATTATCAAAAGAAAAGATGAGATGCATTGGGTTCTCCACTATTAAAGAATATTATAAAATTATGTAGTGATCAAATGGTACTGGAATAAAATTACAAGTTAAAACTCTGATCTGTAATTGAGAGCACAGAAATAATTGAAAGAACTTTAGCTATATATATAGTTGATTTAAGACAAAGCAACAAGGAATATATATTGGAGAGAGAAATGTCTCTTTAACAAATGGTCTTGGGAACGCTGAAATAATTTTTTTAGACAGAAAAAATTCATTGGACCACTTTTTCACACCTTACATAAAATTCAAATATATAAATATCTAGATTCTAGATCCCAAATCTATTAAAAAATTGAAGAAAGTGTATTTATAACTATTCATTGTATTAGCTTCTGTGATGTATTCAGGATTTGACTTCAATGGCAAGGGAAACTAAAGGAAAATTGAAAATAAAATTAAAAAGACATTACATCAAATTAAAATCTTCTCTACCTTTAAGGAAACTATGACTAAAAGAAAATACATTATACTGAATGGGTGAAAGTATTCACAGACCATACACCAGACAAAAATCTAGTATTCAAGTTATATAAATCACGGTCACTGTCACTATCATCCCTTTGCCTATCGATTTGCTTTAGTGGACACCAGTAATGTTTCCATTGTGAGAGTTGTTGTTACTGATTTTGGCATATTGAATACACCACGGGTAGCTTGCCAGGCTCTGCTGTGCGGGTGAGATACTCCCAAATACCATCAAAAATTAATGCCAAATAATTTGACCTCATGAAAAATTACACAGAAGTACTGTACAATCATTTCTTTAAGAAAGGTATACATATGGCCAATAGAATAAAAAATGCTGATCAACCCTGATTATCAGGTAATTACAAAGAAACACAGCAATAGAATATCATCTCACAATCGTCAGAATGACCTGTGTCTAAAACTTTGGAAAGAGCCAGGGCTGGCAATGATGTGGGAATATGGAAGCCTCATTCTCCATAACTTGGAATGTGTACTAGCTCAGTCTCTGTGAAATTTAATATATACACATGTATTCAAACTAGGACTATCATATGATTTAATAATAAATCTTGCAGGTTTATATCAGAACAAAGCTACATTCTCCCCAAAACATATTTTCCTTATATTTGTACTTTAGCCAAGATCTGGAAACATCCCATGTCCCATAACAGATGAGTAGATAAAGTATATAAAGAATATATAAATAAATATATATATGTGCACACTCATACACACATATATACATATATGTGCATATATAATATCTGGTATATATATTCACAGTGGAATATTACTGATTACTCAGTCTTCATAGATTAGATAATATCTTGCTATTTGGGACAGCATAGATAAAAATTAAGGAGCTCATGTTAAATAAAATAAGATAGAGGGCACATATCTGATGATCTCACTTATATGTGGTAGATATTTATAAAAACAAACAGGATATAAAATATCTAATGAAAAGATACCTTATCCTCAGATCCCAGAATTAAGATTAATAGTAAGTGAGAGAAACAGGGTGAAAGGATGCAACATAATATAGTAGATGGATATAGGCACTGTGGTGATTGGCGTGATGTGATAACATCTTATACTGAAGCACAGAGGCATTTATTCTATTGTTAAACTAACATTACTTAATTAAAAAAAAATTCTTGACAGAAATGTGGGTTTCAAATTGCATCATGGCTTTGAAAAGTAAACCTTATTTTTATATTTGTGTCTTTGAATTTATCTTTATTCTTAAATGTTTTTAAATAATATTTAATGTCTTTATTGAAATTTTATAATAGGTGATTCTAAAGATTGTATAGAATGTTTGTTTAAAGGGACAGCCTTTCTAATATCCAACATCATGGGCCTATTCACTGCCATCTGCTGTTAGTGTAATCAAATTGCAATATAAGTTCCTCAGAGGAATACATTTTACTCAACACTTGAAATTGCAAAATAAATATTCAAGTAGACAAGTTTGACATTAAACATTCTACTACATTCTAAAGTATTATGAGTTTAAGCAAAGACAATTAAATTATTTTCTTGTAGTGCTTTACAATGAGGCACTGGCTCAATGAAGTAACATTTATGTTACTGAAAGGTGGTGGCACAGTAAATCCTACTTCATTGCCAATAAAGTGAAGATCAAAACAATCAACCAAGCTCCACTGGTAATAAATTGAAAGTCAGTAGAGCACAAAATGTATTTCTATTAGAATTAATTTTGGCACAAAATGGGTTGTTGAGTTTTCCCTTTTCTTAAGGCAAATCAACCCCAAGTGAATAGTTAATAGACTGTTGAAAAATAAATTCAATGTCCTCATAGTATTCTGATTGAATTTGAATTTTATATTTGATTTTTAAGCAAGAAATAATCTATTGGACTTCATGATAGAATTTCTATAATAGTTTCATGATCAAATTTCATCTTTGAAAATTATACTTGATTACATACAGAATTTTTCATACATTTAGCAAAAACTTCTTAAGAAGTAGTACAGTCAATTTAATTATGGATTATAATAAGTTCAGTAGATATTTTATGGATTTATATGATTTAAAATTTACTAGAAAATCTCGAATGTGTCACAAGGAGTTGTTTTGACACCAAATTTATAGACATGCAATATGGTATCAAATAAAGGAAGCTGATGTGTTTTAAAGTTCAGAAGGAAGTATAGTAATGAAAAGTTGAAAACACAAAAAGGTGAAACACTCTGGAAGGGAATTACTAAATAAGGCAAATAAATATTTCTCCCATTTCATATAATCATTTAGTCTATTTCTATTCTTTCTCATATTAGCATTGGATCTGTGTGATTTTCACATATGTGTTATTTAGCTTGCATAATAATAAGAAACAGCCATTGATGATGCAGATCTACCCAACTTTTACTGATATCTAATATCTAAAAGAGTAAACATTTTTATAAACTAGGTTTTAATTCAGCAAAGATGAATAACTGTTATTTTAAATATATTAATACAGTCTGATAAAATAAAGTATGGAAATGGTGATTTTATGTTCATTTTTTTCTGTCACTATTTGGCTACTTTTAATTCTTTAGAGGCTTTCTGTAAGAGTAGAGATATCTAAGTATATAACTCAAGTTTTTCTTTGACCATATTAACTAGTTGCATAAAATCACACATGATAAAAATTTAAGTTCATAAATATGCTATCAGTCATAAATTGTCATTGTGCATCTAATTTAATGTTAGAACCATAGGCTTCTAAGAGACTTTTATGATACTCCTCTAGGTTTCTATGCACTAGTTATAAGATTTATATTACTTATACTTTTTATACTTTATAAACACCAATAGACTCTTCACTTGAACTACAGGTCCTAGAAAGAGTGCTTCTAAATAAGAGTTTCTGTAATTTTTCTTTTTGTATCATGTTGGGAGATTTAGATTGCCCTTCAAACTGTCTTATTTTACACTAAGAAAATTAAATACACAATTACAAATTTCTCAGAATAGTAAGTAACTGTCATTTAATATAATCATTCAAAATTAGATGAATTTGTTTAAGACCATCTGGTAGCAAAATCCAAAATTTGTTCCAAATCTTACTCAAACACAGGTTTGTTTGAACACAAAGATTATTTTTTGGCTGTTATCTTCATTTTTAGGATACCTTAAACTTCAATCATTTGCTTGATTTTTTTCAAATATAAATTCATAGATGATGTAATTTTCTTCTGTTATTTATCACGTAAAGGTGGAACTATTGTTTGTGAATTTTTGTAAAGCATGAGATCATGTAAACACTTTTAAAATTATTGAAGATTTTATTTATTCTCATTTACCAAGTTGAAACTACATCTTAATATTTTGGAAGTTGGTTTTCATAGTTACATAAAGAGGAAATTTAACTTAAGAACAAAAACTACCCTTGTTACAGAGAGAATACCCGTACACATATATGACATGTACACAACATGCACACAATATATATATATATGTATGTATATACATATCATTAACTACAAGCTGTCAATAAATCACTTAACAAGACTTCCCCAAATGCAATTGGTGACGCTATAAAGAAATAAGTGTAAATTACAAGAAAAAGAGTACACAATTCCCAAAAGTACTCCTTTATGTGCTGATAAGACATTTCAGTGTCTCCTTATCCAAGATCTATTGATAGGATATAACTACACATCTTCAATATAGTTATGAAAAAAATACTGCCCTCTATCATACTGGTATGGCAAGATGATTTAAGTTGTATTTTACTAACCAGTTAGTACAAGACTTGCTTTTTATTAAGTGTCATGATTGATAAGAATTAGTCATGTCATTTAACATTATTGTGAATGTTAACTTGTGAAAGCTTAACTTTAAGCATGATTTTCCACATTTCTTTTCTTCTTTTAATTGAATCACTGTAAGATACACAATTACAATGTTGTTCGTGATTGGGCTTCAGTCAATACAATGTTCCAACACCTGCCTGGACACCATGTCTCCAGGTTCCCTCTGGCCAAACCCCTCTGTCTCTCTCTGTCTCTCTGTCTCCTCTGTCTCTGTTTCTATCTCTCTGTCTCTGTCTGTCTCTGTCTGGTTGTCTCTCTCTGTCTCTGTCTGTCTCTCTCTCTCTTTCACTCTCTCTCTTACTCCCCCTACTGCTCTCACTCTTGCTCTTTCTCTCTTGCTGCCTCTCTCTTTCCTCCTGTGCCTTGTGGTTTGAAACCCTGTTACTGAAAGGTTATAGTATGTCCCTTTACCTCCTTTCAGCATTCAGTTCTTGTCCAGAATGATCACTTCCAACTCTTATTGCCAGCTGCCCCTTCTCTGCCCTAACTACCTTCACCTCTAAACCCCAGTTATGACAAGTTTCCAAGCTCCTGCCTTCATTTTTATTGTACTTAGGTATTATTATCATACTATGATTTTTATATTCCCGCAGATGAGTGCGATGATTCTATGTGCATAACTCTACTTTTTATATATACAATACATGGAAAAACATTGGCTTTCTATAATAATATCTATTTTCATAATCTCTTTTCATCATATTTTGTACCAGGGTGAGAGGACAGTGCCAGGGACTAAGCTCAGGGTCTTGCATATGCTAGGCATGTGCTCTACAACTCTCTATCATACTTTAAGTTATATGACTATTTTGTTTGCCCTGTGCTCTTTGCAACATTCTTAGCTAATAAAGAGCATTTATCAGCAGCTATCTATATTGAATTCCTAAATTTTAGTTTTATAACTTAATCTTGTAGAAATTATAGCATTCTAAGATATATTAAAGAGCAGATCTTTTACATAATACCTGTAAAAAATTTACCCTGAAAACAGTAGTTCTAAATTATTATTGATACATTATTTAGTACCTAAAATTATTTAAATTCTATTTGGCTAAATCACCCTCACGCTGACTTCAAAAAGCTATCTTTTATCTTGATTAGTATGGTTATATTAAACTTTCATGAAAAAGTTAAAGTCATCCAAATACATATCCTAAAATAAATTCATTTTCAATATGTATCTTGTGTCCTGGATAAATACACTCATTTATATAGACACGGTTATTTGCATTTTAGAGAAGATAATACATAAATTAAAGACTGAAAACATTTGAAATGATACATTTAGTAAATATATTGAAAAAAATGGTGTGATAAATAAGATTGAGCAGAAAGTAACTGAAACTTTATCACTAAGGGTTGAAGCAGTAGTGCAGTGGTTAGGGACTTGCCTTACTTGTGTCCAACCTAGTTTGGACTTCTGGTCCACCAGAAGTGATCCCTGAGCATGTGGGGCCCAAAACTAAAAAAATATAAATAAATAAAATTCAGAACTAAAATAAACATTGTGGTAAAAAATAGGGAGAAAACTTGAGGAAAAGGTGCCGTTTTGTTAGACATGTATATACTACAAAGTGGGCAATAGGACAAATGTGATGGCTGAGCATCTCAGATTAAAAAAGATGAATAAACTCATGAAAATATAGATGATATGAATTTTATATAATATTTTGCATATACATATATAAAGAGAGATTATTGTACATTAATTTGTCTTTGTAGGTTCATGTGTCATTTCTATCATACCTAATGTACCTATATAATATCTAATAGCTAATATTTCCGTATAATAATTATTTATCAGGTATAGTAGAGATCTTAGATCTTTGACTAAGGCTATAATTGAGATGGAAAAAGGAGAAAATTTCTGTATAGCCAGAAAATGTTTTATTTTTCTCTTTTTTGTTTTCTTTTGGCCCTACCTGGATATATTTAGGGCTTACTCCTGGCTTTGCACTCAGGAATTACTCCTCGCAGTGTTCAGGGACCAAATGAGCTTCCACGTATCAAACCCATGTAGACTGTATGCAAATCAAGTGCCCTCTGCACTGTACTATCTCTCCAGAGCCCAGAATTTTATTGTCTTTATCTGGATACTAGGTATTTTCGTACAGTAACTAAAACATTACACTAGTTTTGTTTGATTTACTGTATCTTGGCATTAGTTCTCAACAGAATGGGTAAAAACATCAAAACATTTTTGCTCCAATAAATTAGCCATAATAACAATTATATCATTCCAATATGTTGATTAGCCATTCATTACCCTCTTCTGGCTTCATAGAGAAGAAAATTTATAGAATTAAGTATTGCACTAATGCTTGAAAACGTATTTTGATGCATAATCTAAAATAAAAGGAATTCCCTTGTGTAAGATTGCCAGATTTGCCAAGACCATCCCAGCCCTCCTCCCTCCCCCCGCCCGGGACTGCTGCCCTGGCTGGCTGCACACCCCACTCCCCAGCACCGAAGCCATTTTCTCTTTCAGCCCAGGTGTGTGATGTCCCCTGACACGCCCGTCCCAGATCCCAGCCAGCATCTCGAACCCAGACCATCCCAGCCCTCCCTCCCACCTCAGACTGCCTCCCTGTCTGGCGGCACCCTGCTCCCCTCACCGCAGACATTTTCTCTTCTTGCCCAGGTGTGTGTTGTTCCCTGACCATCCCTTTCTGCGTCCCAGCCAGCATCTGGCCTAGCTACAGTGTGGCAGTGGGCGTGGCCTATTTTTCAGGGCCTATGGCCTCTGCTGAAGTGGGTGTGCTATTTTGCTCAAACACAGCAATCTGTTGTTATATCTCAGTCTTCATTACCTATGTCCATGAGTAACATCCTAGCTATCCAAAAACCAGTAGGCCAATAGGCCACTAGCCTATTCCAATTTCACCAAAATACCAATGAATACATGCAGCTGTAGCAGTCCAATGTAAAAGAATACATTCTCCAAAAGCATCACTTGAGGCCTCACATAAGGATTAGAGGAACATCTGAGAGGAAGGACATGTTCTAGAGGTGGAGAATAAATAGGTGACCACCATTGACTGAGCCCATCCAGAATCCTTTTTCGCAACACGAAGAAATAAGGATAGTGAACTTGAAGGTCACTCCTCCATACCAGCACAACAACATGAAGAAAAAGTGCAAATCAGCACCACAAGGAAATGATGATTAAAGGAGTCCAGAAGCCTCAATAGGCATTTCCCACAAACTTGAGCTCTCTGATAAAGAATTCAGAGATGAAATGCTGAAGATGTTCAATGAACTCAATGTAAAGATGGAACAGATATTCATTAAATTAAAGGAGGACCTGAAAGAAACAATGGAACAGACAGCCGAGAAAATACAGGAAGAAATGAGAGCAGAAATTTAAAAAACTACAAAAAGCAATATCATGAATAAAGGAGTCGGTAGATGAAATAAAAAACTCAGTGGGTGCCCTCAACAATAGAATGGCTACAGCTGAAGATAGAATCAGTGAGCTTGAATATGAGCTGCAGGAAGCCCACAGGCAACAAAAAACAATGGGGACAGACCTCAAAATAGCTCTACCGCAAATCAGAGTCCTAGGGGATGATTTTAAGAAGAACCAGAGTCCTAGGGCATGATTTCAAGAGGAACAACATTAGAATCATTGGAGTACCAGAAGGACAGGGAAGCAACCCCAATGAAAAAGCCACAGTCAAAAAAAATCATTGCTGAAAAATTCCCAGAGCTGGAGAATTCAGGCAGTCAGTTTCAAGGAGCCTAAAAGGTGCCAGCTAAGAGACCCTAACAAAAAATCTCCAAGACATATCATAGTTAGAGTGATGGATGTCACGGATAGAGACACAATATTGCAAGCAGCAAGGTCAAAGAAGGAAATCACATACAAAGGAGCACCCCTTAGATTCACAGCAGATCTATCAGAGGAAACCCTCCAAGCCTGAAATCAGTGGTGGGATATAGTGAAAAAACTCAATGAAATGAATGCTTCACCAAGAATACTTTATCTGGCTAAACTCTCATTCAAACTCAAAGGAACAATACACTATTTTGTGGATAGACAACAGTTCAGGAACTTCATAAACTCAAAACCGAACCTAAAAGAAGGACTAATGGAACTATTGTAAGACAAGAAAAACCCCTACAAGCACAACAAACTCTTATAGAGAGATGGCACAAAACCCTATAACAATAATGTCTCTCAATGTCAATGGTCTAAATTCACCAATTCAGAGACACATAGTGGGAAAATGGATTCACAGACTGAACTCAACATCCTGCTGCCTACAAGAAACACATGTGAACAGCCAGAACAAACAGACTCAAAGTCAAAGGATGGAAAAAATTCCTGCAAGCAAACACCCACTCAAAAATGCTGGGGTGGCCTTATTAGTATCAGACAACATCCATTTCAGGTTGAAAAAGTTTATAAAGGACAGTGAAGGTCTCTTATTATTAATCAAAGGGTATGTACAGCAAGAAGAAATCACACTCCTAAACATGTACGGAACCAGTGAGGAACCAGCTAAATACTTACAACAACTGCTAACAAACCTTGAGAAGGACATTGAGAGCAACACAATAGTAGTTGGAGAATTCAACACCACCCCATCACCTCTGGATAGATCAAAAATATTAAAACTCACCAAGGAAATACTGGCTTTGAAGGAAGAAATAGATGAGAGAGGACTAATAGATTTATACAGGATTTATACCCCCCAAAAATGAATAAACATTCTTTTCCAATGCACATGGAACATTTTATAGAATAGAACATGCGCTGGGCCACACAACATACCTCGACAGAATCAGGAAGATAGATATTGTATTAGCTAACTTTTCAAATCATGATGCACTGAAGATAGAAGTTAATCATGTACAGACACAGAAAACCAAATCAAACACCTGGAAGTTAAACAATTCAATTCAATGTTGAACAATGTGTGGGTCAGGAAGAAAATCAAGAAAGAAATCAAAAGTTACCTGGAAACAAATGAGAATGAAGACATGAGCTACCAGAACCTGTGGGACTCAGCTAAAGTCTTGTAAAGGGGAAAATGCATAGCCCTGCTAGCATTTCTCAGGAAGGAAGAAAGGGCCCACATAAATAACTTGACCTCACAGCCCAAGATTTTAGAAAAGAACAAGAAAAGGAGTCCAAACCAGGCAGAAGGATAGAGATAATAAAACTTAGAGCAGAAATCAACGACATGGAAACCCAAAAGACAATCTGAAAGAGCAATGAAACCAAGAGCTAGTTCTTCAAGAAAATAAACAAGATCGATAAACCATTAGCAAGACTCACAAAGAAAGAGAGAGACAGAGAGAACCCTAATAAACTGAATCAGAAATGAAAAGGAGGATATCACAACAGAAACCAAAGAAATGCAAAAAATCATCAAAGATTACTTTGAAAATCTGTATGCCACAAAACAAGAGAAACTAGAAGAAATATATATATTTCTGGATTCCTATAATCTCCCAAGGATGAATCAAGAATACCTGGAATACCTGAACAGTCCATTAATATCAAGAATATTGAAATTGTAATCAAAAGTCTTCGCAAAAACAAAAGCCCAGGTACAGATGGATTGACTAATGAATTCTTGCATTTAAAGAAGACCTATTGCCAGCTCTTCCCAAGCTTTTCCAGGAAATTCAAGAAACATAAACCCTCCCAAACAGTTTTTTCAAGCTTCATATCTCCCTAATACCAAAAGCAAACAAAGACACTACAAAAAGAGAAAACTACAGGCCAATATCCCTGATGAACACAGATGTAAAGATTCTCAACAAAATATTAGCAAACAGAATTCAACAACTCATCAAAAAGATCATACACCACGACTAAGTGAGATTCATCCCGGAGATGCAAGGATGGTTCAACATTCAAAAATCAATCAACATAACCCATCATATCAACAAAAGAAAAGATAAGAACCATATGATCATATCAATACATAGGACTATCTTAAACTAAGAAGCTTCTGCACCTCAAAAGAAACAGTGACCAAAATAAAAAGACAGTCTACAGAATGGGAAAGGATATTCACCCAATACACATCTGATAAGGGGTTGATATCAAGGATATACAAGGCACTGGTTGAACTCTACAAGAAGAAAACTCCCAACCCCATCAGAAAATGGGGAATGGAAATGAACAGAAATTTTCTTAAAGAAGAAATCTAAATGGCTAAAAGACACATGAAAAAATTCTCTACATCACTAATCATCAGGGATATACAGATCAAAACAACAATGAGATATAATTTCACACTGCAGAGACTAACCCACATCCAAAAGAACAAAAGCAACTGGTGTTGGCACAGATATGAGGAGAAAGGGACACTTGTTCATTGCTGGTAGGAATGCCAACTAGTTCAGCCCTTTTGGAAAACAATATGGATGATTCTCAAAAAATTAGAAATTGAGCTCCCATTTAACCCAGCAATATCACTTCTGGGAATATAGCCCGGAGAGGCAAAAAGGTATAATAGAAATGACATCTGCATTTGTATGTTCATTGCAGCACTGTTTACAATAGCCAAAATCTGGAAAAAAACAGAGTGCCCCAAAACAGATGACTGGTTAAAGAAACTTTGGTACATCTACACAATAGAATACTATGCATCTGTTAGAAATGATAAAGTCATGAAACTTGCATATAAATGGATCAACATAGGAAGTATCACGTCAAGTGAAATGAGTCAAAAGAGAGAGACAGACATAGGAAGATGGCACTCATCTGTGGAATATAAAGTAACAGAGTGGGAGACTAACACCAAAGAGTAGTAGAGATAAGAACCAGGAGGTCTGCCCCACAGCTTGGAAACTGGCCTCACATGCTGGGGGAAAAGGCAGCTGAGATAGAGAAGGGAACACCAAAAGACATCTGAGATAGAAGATGTTGGGATGACTCATTCGGGTTGAAAGACACGTGCTGAAAGTATACTATAGACGGAACATGACGGCCACTCAATACCTCTGTTGCAAGCTACAACACCCAAAAAGGAGAGAGAGCAAAAGAGAATGCTCTGCCGCTGAAGCAGGGTGGGGTGGTGAGGGATGGGGTGGGGGTTGTGGGAGGGATACTGGGAACAATGATGGAGGAGAATGGGCACTGGTGGAGGGATGGTTAAAAGATCACTGTATGACTGAAATGCAAACACAAAAGTTCAGTAGTTTGTAACTGTACCTCGTGGTGATTCACTAATAAAAAATTTTAAAAATAAAAAATTTTTAAAAAGATTGCCAGATTTTATACAGAAATTCACATTGAAATAGTTAAAAGTAAAAAATAATTATTTCAATGCAGATTTTCCTTCATATATTATGGAAAACTTAAATAATAATTCAATATCTATATTAAGTTTTGCTTTCTAATACATTTTTGAAGCTTGATAATTGAAACACCTTTTTCTTTTCTCTTCCCTCAGTAACCCAATAGTCACTTAATATTACCTAAGGCTACAAACAAATATTAAAAATCAGATAATTGCCCAAACTCAAGAGCAAGGTAAAATTAAAGAAATACAAAATTGGATTGTCTCTAACAAATCTAACTTTACATTGAAGAGCATAATGAAATCCAATTTTAGCTATAGACACCTTTATCCAGAAACTAAAGTACATGAAATTATATGGCAAGCCTCCTTTTAGATTTTTTTTGCATTTTAAATGTGTTGTGTCTTAATGCAAATTATAAAAGCAAAACAAGCTCAAAATGAAAGTAATATTTTAAAATAATATGTAGCACTGTACTGTACTGTCATCCCATTGTTCATCGATTTGCTCAAGTGGGCACCAGTAATGTCTCCATTGTGAGACTTGTTACTATTTTGGGTATATTAAATACACCACAGGTAGTTTGCCAGGCTCTGCTGTGTGGGCAGGACACTCTTGGCAGCTTGCTGGGCTTTCCGAGAGGAATGAAGGAATAGAACAAAATAACATGCATTATAATAATATCCAATGTAAAATGTATAAAATATTCAATGTTGTAATTTGATTGGATAATCAGAGCACTTCATAGCAAAAAATATAAGTCTATAATGGACAATTTTAGTTCTTTTCCTTCTGTAAACCATACCAACAGGCATCCCCTTTCTTAGTAAATTACACTATATAAGTTAGAAATAAATCTTTCATTAATAAGAACTCTCTTATATCTTAAATAAGGTTGAATTGTACAAAATATCAAATGAGTATATGACTCAATTTATAAATTATTTCCAAGTGATAACAGAATAAACCAAATTGAATGAATTCTTAAAATTAATTTTAAATTACAACATTAAAATGTGCATTTCTTACTGGAAACTGTTTTTATTCTAAAAAAGTAGATCATTTACAGTCCTTTAAAATGAGGGAGGGAAAAGGAGCTATTAGTGTTTTGCAGCTACTATTCTTTAGGGACTAAATTTAGTACCAAGAATCTAGTTTGCTAAAATTTCTAATTTAAATATTTGAAAAATAATATACTTGTTGGCATAACTTCGCTTTTACAATTTCTGTGCACAATGTTAATCACAATTCCAGGACACTTAACAGTTTAATATGCCAAGCTCTATCAGTGTCTAAAGTAATTGAGGTTGGCACAAGTTATTCTCAGAAAATATTTAGTAATTAATTGGAATTTTCCAAAATCTTACCAAGTTTAACATGAATCTCTCCTGAAATATTTATATCCATGGAGAAAATTTAGGAATTTGCAATATTTTTTATATAACGTGATGTGGAAAGCAGTTTTAACACATCCACTGATAAATGAATAAAAAGCAACTGTAAAAGGATATGTTGTCTTATTAGAAATTATGTAGCATTGTAGCACTGCCTCCCTGTTGTTCATCATTTGATCAAGAGGGCGCCAGTAACATCTCCATTCTGAGACCTGTTGTTACTGTTTTTGGCATATCGAATATGCCACAGGGAGCTTGCCAGGTTCTGCCGTGTGGGCAGGATACTCTCAGTAGCTTGCTGGGTTCTCTGAGAGGGACGAATATATCAAACTTGGGTCGGCTGCATGCAAGGTAAATGCCCTACCCGCTGTGCTATCGCTCCAGTGATGAATACCCAATATTAAACTTTTGAGAGTCTGTGTATCAGAATGTATTTTGTACTTTCTTAAAATTTAATTAATTTATTGATTATTAATCACCACAAGATATGTAGTTGCAAAGTTGTACATGGTTGGGTTTCAGTCATACAATGTTCCAACACCAGCCCCTTCACCAGTACACATGTTCCGCAATGCCTCCAGTTTCCCTCCTTCTACCCTACAGGTCCTGAAAGGATATTATGTATCCCTTTTCCTACTTTCAGCACTCCATTCTTGTCCAGAGAGATCTGAAGGGCCTTTTTATACTTTCAAAGAAACATAAAACAGTCATTTGTGATTTTTATCCATATCTTGATATTTTAAATTTATGCTAAATCTAAAAGTATACTTTTACCAAATCTTATTAGTTCATAATTCCTTGATGGCATTTTAAAAATCAATTTATGATAGAGGTATGTGTTTAAGGATTAATATTCTATTCTAACCAGCACTCAGAGATACAGTTCTTAGCTCTGAGGTTCATTAGAATTTTTTTGTTGATTTACGTCTTTTCATTTTGGGCCACACCTTGTGCTGCTCAGGGATTTCCCTGGGTTCTTGCTCAGAAATCACTCCTGGCAGGCTTGGGGGACCATATCAGTCGCTGGGGATTGAACCCAAGTCCACAATATGGAAGGCAAACCCCTTGCCTGCTATTGGCCTAACAGTGCTATCAATCAGACCAGGGGGTCATTAAATTTTTAAGAAAAAATAGTTGAGGAAAATTTGAATGAGTGTCTGAGATGTTCATTTATCTAAGGTGATATCCAAAACATTCCATCCCACTCCATAAAGAAAGAAATATGCACCGCACATAAGTTGGGAAAGCGATGAGTGAAAGAGAGAGCTTAAAGTGGACAGGGGTATTAATGAAGGGAAGTGGGCAGTTGGTGAAGAGACTGGTGTTGAAACATTGTATGACTGACACCCAATGATGAATAACTTTGTAACTTCGAAATGACCATATGCAATATAAAAAATAAAAAAACTTTAAAAATGAAAAGTTGAAGTGGGGAAAAATAAATGTTTGTAGACTACTGTTCTGTTCAATATAACACTAGTGTTTTATTGAAGTTTAAGGAAAATTTTCTTTTGCATTTTCAAAAAATCTGCTAATTACTGGAAGCAAGAAATTCATATTCACATCTAAATACTCTGAAGACTTTCTATAAGAGACCAATTATAAAATGTATTTCTGTCTGAGGTGTTTCTATCTTATACTTCTCCCAGGGGAGTTTATTATAGTAAACAGTCAAAGAATAGAACTATAATAAGTTTTAACCTATAAAAAGTATTTTTGTATTTACAATGGTAAATTGTTGTGTCCTGTTTTTAAAATCTGGTGCCTGCTCGAGCAAATCGAGGAACAATGGGACGACAGTGGTACAATGCTGCAATACACACACACACACACACACACAGACATGTATGTCGCATGTATATGCATATGATAAAGAAATGTTTTTAAAGCTAAAAGCAGTAATTTTAAGATCAACATCAGTAGCTCATGCAATTTACAAAACAAAATTACAATTATCTTTAATAAAAATCATTATTAGCCAAGTTAAATAAAAAATAAAGTAAATATGACTTTAATGAACACAATCCTCTTCTCAATTATATTCAAATCTTCAACAAGTATTCAATGTGTATAAAGGTAGCTATTATTCTAGCAAGATGTGGACTTAAAATTGCATCCTTAAGTTCTAATATAAGATTCTTAATACCTGAGATAGTTATAGAAATGGTACACAGGAAGAAAGCATCATCATCTCCTAGAATCAAATTGTCTAATGTGAATTAAGAAAAGCATAAATACTTCTAACATCTACTGTGTTATCCTAAATTCAGGCCTTCTCATAATGCAAAAGAAAATAATGATTTTTCAAATGCCTTACTCTATAAAAAAATCTATTTTTTGTACCTTTTCTTTGGATTGAATTTTAACCTATAAAAATTATTATTGTACTAACAATGTTGAAAATTTTAGTGTGCTTTTAAAAAAATGTGCATTATATATACAAATATACACACATATGTAACATATATATATAATGATAAAAAACATGGAGTGATTAATTATCTATTTAATTTATTTGTAAGAGTGTCCATGACATTTTTTTTAAAAAGTCATATTGTGTTCTGTGTTATTATGCTTTCAATAAGAAGGAAATATTGGTAGCTCTTTTTCATGTATTTCCTACATAAGACATTGCCATTTGGTACCATGCTAATCTTAAAGTGATTGGTACATGAGAGACCTGGGCTAAATAGCCAGACCAATTCATCAATGACTGAGAGAAAAATGGCACTTGTGTCATTTAAACAGAATCCTTCTTTTGCTTGTCATTTAATTTCTTTTTAATTTATATCATTGTGATCACAATACTATTAATGTTAGTGTTTCATGTATTCAACATTCCAACTTCATACCCTCCACCAAATTTTTGCTTCTCCCCACCATTGTCTCTATCTCACAATTATCTCTAAAACCTACCATTGTACTCCTCCCCTTGTCCCCGACTTTTGGCCATTTGTTATTCCCTAACCATGCATCTTTTATCCTACATGTCATAGAGAAAGCATTCTGAATGTTTCTCTTTTCTTATAGCTAACTTCACTCATCATGGTACATTCTGATTTCATCCACATAGCACTAAATTGTATGATTTCATCTTTACTTATGGCTGTGTAATACTTCTTTATATATATATATATATATACATATATATATATATGCCACACTTTATTTACAGAGTCAACTATTCTTGGGTACTTGCATTATTTTACAATTCACATCATTTTTAAGTTGACATGGCATACATATATGTGTTTTGTACTTGTGATACATATATAGTAAACAAACTTACCATAGTACATATAGATATCAATTTCCATGTATACCTACATCTCATGATATATTCATATGCATTAATATAAAAATAGGCATCCTTTCTGAACATTTCCTATTTGTTTAATAAGCCTTCCTGATGCTTCATCAGAGTCAAATTATTTTATTTACATTGAAAAACTGAACTTGTTCACCACCTAGCCAGTTAGCGAATATTCTGCCTTCTGATATACAACAAACTTTTCAGACAATTTTCATCTGAATTTTTAATAACAAATATTTGTATTTTCATAAGAAAAATTAAAAAATCGTTCTTTTATTTCTCTTTATTTTTGGAGGGGGAATAAATTTAGGAATATAGCCTTAGTATCATCTCTAATTCTTTTTGTTTATGCTTAGTCTCATCATTTATTGTGATTGCTATATAAATTTCAAAGTGTATAGGACTTTTTTTGGTTATTTTTCTCTTCTATAACTTTTTCTTTTGTCAGTAATGTTTTTGTCATTTAGGTGAACCCTACTTGTGTTTTACACTATAAGTACTGGCAGATTATATAGTTCAAGGGAGGCACTTACCAAGAATTGAAGAAACACAAGGCAGTTTTAGCTTTATGTTGACCAGATCATTAGGCAGAATTCTTTGTAAAATACCACATGAATTATTTGGTTAACTTGACAGAACTTAAATATCTCAAATATGTATTATAATTACCTGTTAAGTTCAGGTTCATAGGTCAACATAGGAAAAATGCATTATTGAACTTTTACAGAGAGGAAAAAAATTGATATAATAGGGATTTAGTTTTATGTGGAGTTTAAATAAAAATTAGCAAGAAAAATTATCTTTAGGAAGAACAATCCATTTAAAGACTTTAATTTCATGATGGCTGATTCTTTGGGGAGAAAGGGGGAATAGGGCCATACCCTACCTTGAAATGTTCAGATATTACTCCTTCCTATGTGCTCAAGAGTCACTCCTGGTAAGTGCCTAGTGAACCGTATGTAGTAACAGGGTTGGATCTCAGGTTCTATTTCTCTGTTTTTTTTTTTTTTTTTAGAACAATTTTAAGAATAAATAAAGTTTTTTTTTCATGATATCTGAAAATGGCTTTTGCTTGCAGTAGGCTAAATTAAATTTTTTATATCACTGACACTGCCATATCACTGCCATCCTGTTGCTCATTGATTTGCTTGAATGGGTAGCAGTAACATCTCCATTGTGAGATTTGTTGTTACTGTTTTTTTGGCATATAGAATATGCCACAGGGAGCTTGCCAGGCTCTGCCGTGCAGGTGAAATATTCTCGGTAGCTTGCCGGGCTCTCTAAGAGCGATGAATGCTTATGTTATATATTTGTGCATTAAACTATATATGTGTATATATGTGTGTATGTGCATATATATATAAATACATATATTTATGTGCATGCATTTTTCACATTACCTTTAAGATATAAAATTTTAAGCCCTAAATCATGGGTGCAAATGAAAAATATTTATATTTTTGTTAAATATATATAGATAGCCTTATAATCTACTACTTGAAAAATCTGGCACACAGTTTTAGGATAGCTTTTCTTTATATATATATATATATGTATATATATATAATTTTCATAGAACTGGAGTGATAGCACAAGGGGTAGGGCATTTGCCTTGCATGTGGCCAACCCAGGTTTCACTTCTCCGTCCCTCTTGGAAAGCCTAGCAAGCTATCAAGAGTATCCCACCCACACGGCAGAGACTGGCAAGCTACCCATGGCATATTTGATATGCCAAAAACAGTAACAAGTCTCATAGTGGAGATATTACTGGTGCCCGCTTGAGCAAATCAATGAACAATGGGACAACATTGCTATGGTGTTATATTATTTTCATAAAAATAGTTCACAATAGTTCACAGATAATATTCAAAAAACATCCCACCACGGAGCACCTCCCCATCACAATAAGAGGGAAGTGTGTGAAGGTTGCATTTCATTCTGGAGCCATTTAAGTCTGAATAACATACAAACAAGTATGTTAAAATCAAACAAATGTGTGCTACTTTTGATAAGGAAGTGAGATAGAGTGTAAGAGGCTGTGTGCTCCAGGACATTCTGCGGTGCTCTCTTCCTGGAGCTCCTGTTTATAGTCTCTGGGTCCTGGCCATTGTTGAGATTACATGGTGCTGGGGGCACTTTGTGAGTGTGACTACCAAGCAACTGGAAAGCTGAGAGCTGGTGAGAAGAGGCCCAGTTCAGATCCAAGAGGGCTTAGAGATCTCAGTTACAAGTTCCCGAATACCTGGGTGTTTATGCTGGTCACTCTTGAGTGAAGTTCATCCCGTCTTGGGTGAGGCTTGTCCTCTCATGGGTGAGGCTCATCCGAGTGTGTGGAGAGTGGCCTTGAGCATGGCAGCTGTTGGGTTCTGGAGGTTTTCAGCTGCCTGCCGGAGTTCTGCTCGGGGCAGGGAGGGAAACTCAACCCGACCCCATCCAAGGTGGCCTGGTAAAGACAGCCTGGCACAAGGTCAGGACATTCTGCAGGATAACTTTATGTGTTAATGTAAAGTAGAAAGCAATATCTTAGAAATAGTATTTAATTGTATGCAAACTGATTAAGAGATAATTGAGAAATAATGAGAAGTCGCCTTTATCACTACTCAAAGAATAACACAATGTCCAAACATAAATGATAAGTATATATATATATGTACATATATATGGTATAAAATTAAGTAATTGAGCTTTATCATCTTATACAAGCTCACAAGGTATGTTCATTATTATTTATGGAAAATTCTGCAAAAATTAAGTATAAATAAACAGAATAATATGAAAGTAAAACAATTTTGGTTCTTTTAGGAAACTAAGACATCATATCAATTTTTACATTGATAATGTTTCTCAGTACTTTCACTTTACTTGAGTAAGTAATATGCTAATAAAGCTAATATTCCAAATAAAATTATCTGTGGCTAAGGTCATTCTTATCAGAATTTAATCGATGGTCATAAACCATGACCATCGAATTGAAAGGTCATAAATCTCTCAGAATCCTATAGTTAGCAAATAAAATATCCATGATAAGAACACTGGTTATTTATTTTTTTCTTTATTCTAAATCCAGCACTTTTTTATCCTTCCAAAAAATATTTATAGCTTTCACTTGAACTTATGAATAATCTTCTTAAATATTTGTTTTGTTTTTAAAACAGAATAGCATAGACATAAGTAAAGGTCTAAAACCACTCAAATATTTTATTATTTCTAAATATGTTTTGGGGAGAAACTCCTAACTACTACATATGTAAGTTTAATTTCTGCATGCCCAATTTCCTATATCATGATATTTTAATTGACTAAATTTAAAGTCTCAGTGAAGGAAATTATTGGATATAATTTTTTTGTTTGTTTGGTTGATTTTTATTGTTTGTTTTGGGGCCACACCTGGCAGTTATCAGGCATTACTCCTGACTGCACTCTGGGATTACTCCAGTCAGTGTTCCAAAGGACCTTATAGGATGCTAGGCATAGAAGCTATTTACCTTCTTGAATTATTTATTTTCTTCAATTTAATGTTAGCACTGTAGCACTGTCATCCCGTTATTCATCAATTTGCTCAAGCAGGCACCAGTAATGTCTCCATTGTGAGACTTCTTGTTATTGTTTTTGGCATATCCAATATGGCACAGGTAGCTCGCCAGGCTCCACTGTGCACTGTGCGGGCGGAATACTCTCTGTAGCGTGCTGGGTTCTCAGAGAGGGACGGAGGATCGAACCCAGGTCAGCCGCGGCATTAATGAAGTTAGTTAATTAATGGTAAATTTAAAAATATTTATCTTCTTGAATTTAATGATAAAGTCGTAGGATGTTTTATCAAAATCCCTTATCTATGATCACTTTATATATAACAGTTCATAATAGCACATCTTAACCTCGGCGAAAAAAATCTATCTAGATTTAGATCTATATAAATCAGATTTTATTTGACTTCTCAAAGTACAGGTATAGACTTTTAATAATGAACAAACCAAAAAAAGGAAAATAAAATAGAAAAAAAAATCTACTTTCCATTCAAAAATCCAAGAGAAAAATAAAACAAGTTTCACTGTAGATTTCATAGAACAAGTATTATGAACTATTTTTACTATATAGAAATATCAGCAATTAATTTCATAAAATAATTTAGCATTAATTCAATTCTAAACTTCATTTGTTGTTTCTTCTACAAAATCTATAAAGTATTTCTTAATGTTTAACATTCAAAGTGAAGAAATAAAAGTAGAACTAAATATTAATAGTAATAAAAACATTTTTTACTTTATGAAGAGTACTGTAAATCTTTCATAAAATTTGAACCACAGGGGCCCGAAAAGAGTCCAGTGAGTTGGACATTTCCCTGCATGCATCTGACTTGAGTTTTATCTCTGGAATCCTATATAGTCCCGTTAGCCTGCCAAGAGTGATTCCTGAGCACAGAGCCAGGAAGGAATGAGCCATGAGCATGGCTGGGTGTAACCTGAAAACAAAATATCAATAATTCTGAGCCTCCACTTTATTCTTAGCAGTACCAGAATTAAGCATAATTATTCCATCTTGCACCATTAGCCTCCATTGATTCCTTAATTTCTTATCAGACGAATATTTCCCTGCCCTTCTCATAGATGTTTACATTCCCTTCACGAAATTTTTTTCCAGCATGAAAAATCTAAGTGTCAGCTACTATTTAGCACTTCAAATATTGAGGCTAATGATTATACCTCATTGATCTATATGTGCTGTTGCTATCATAATAATTAATTTATAAAACAAATATATAGACAGATATTTCCATCATAGTAATTTCTAAGGAAACATTTAAGATTCAAATTAGGTTTCTGCATATTCAAAAAATGTCTATGAAACCTCGGCGCTCTCTTGCCGCCTGTGTTCAGTGGTCTTCAGTCTGTTTCCCCCACCCAGGACAGCTGATGGCAATGAGTGGATGAAGGAGGAAACAAGGGCCAGGCTGGTTGGTGATTCACACTTTTATTCACAAATCAGTTTGTCATCTCTATGTCTTTCTTAAATGTCTTTTCAGTCTTCTTCACATATTTTTTTTTATGGCATTGTTTTCTTATTTAGCTATTTGAAGTTCCTGTTATGTCTTGGATACAAGCTATTATCTGATATATGGTGTATAAGTTTGTAGAATTTTGATTCTTATTTATGTTTGTCTTGCTGAGAAGAACCTTTGGAGTTTGTTTATTCTGTCCTCTTAATGTTGGAGCAGAATCTCTGAGTATAACACAAACTTCAATATAATGCCTTGTTTTCCCTATGTTTTCTTCAGTATATAGTCTCCATAATATAGCTGGACTGGGAGATGCAACCACAACTTGGGTCATACCAGCTTCAGTTGGGGCTTACTCCTTGCTCTGTGCTCAGGATTTTTCCTGACAAGGCTCAAGGGACCACATGTGATGTCAAAAATAGAACTCAAGTCGGGCACCTACAAGGCAAGCATCTTATCCAATATCCTGTTTCACTGGCCCAAATTTCAGTTTTAAATCTAACATCCAGGTCATTAATCCATTTTCAGTACAATTTTGTGCAAGGTAGGAGATTTTGAACTAATTTCATCTTTTGTATGTACCTGAAAGGCTTGCAGTACTGTTTCTGTGAGACTAGGTGACAATTTGGGATTCATGATTGCTACTGCCAAAAGATATCTTATTAGCAATTAAAGTAAAATTCTGAGAGGTCAACAGGATTACAATTTTAGTTACTGGCAGAGCTTGTGGATTTAAGCCAAGAATACAAATTCAGTATCATTTTATTATGGCATAGTCTTTTCATGTAATTCAAACGTATTTCAGTGAAAGAACTCTGTTATGTATAAATTATCTCAATTTTATTTTTTTCTTTCGGGGCAAGAGAAACTTTTCAAAAGAATATATATTTAGTCTTAGGTATTTTTGTGATATTTTTATTGGGAAACATTAAACCAAAATTTGAATATATCATTTTAACCTCAATGACAAAATCAGTCCCCAAAATTCTTAAAATGTCATCCACATTAATTCACAGATACCAATAAAGATTTCTGGGAAAATGTAAAGAGACAGTGGATGTCCTCTTCCTTTATTTTCTAGCATAAGTATTGTTACAAAAGACCTCATGTGAAAATTTAGAAATCTCTGTTAATCATATGTTCACAATCCATAATGATAGTAATTAGAAATGATATGGTATTTGAAATTACCTACTAGTAAATCTCATCTCATGATTATAAATTCAAAACTATCCTCCTCTACTTATCTTAAAAGTTAAATTGATACTTTCTATTTTAGTGAACTGAGTTATTTATTTTGCTTTTGTTTGTTTTTAGGGCCACACCCAACAATGTTCAGGGATTACTTCAGGCTCGGTGATAAATCCTGGTGAGGCTCAGGGAACTAAATGTGTACAGAGGATTCAAACATAGGTTGGCTACATGTAAGGCAAGTGCCTTATCCACTGGGATATTTCTCCATACACGCAATAAAACATGTTCTTTTTTATTTTGTACATTTTCAACAGTTGCTAATATCCTCTAAAAGATGTGAGTTTATTGTATTTTGGGAAAATAGTGCTTTAATATGATGACATTATTACATTCTTTTTAAATAACAAAAGCCAATGTCAAACTCAATCAGCCAAAAAAAATGTTTTTCTGTATTTAGTAACTTTTTTCTATTGCTATGTTGTACCTCTATACCATAGTATCTGGAAAAAGTATTCAGTATATTGTCAAACCAATAAATTTGGTAACATGAAGGGAATTAATACCAATATCATATAAAAAGTTAACCTTTCTCTCAAGGTATTCATAGGCTAATGAAATAGAGAAGGGGTCATCATCATCATCATCATCATCATCATCATCATCATCATCATCATCACCATCATCCCATTGATCGTCGAATTTCTTGAGCGGTCTCAGTAACCTCTCCATTCGTCCAAGCCCTGAGATTTTAGGAGCCTCTCTCTACTTGTCCTTCCACCGATGCCATACTGGAGGCTCTTTAAGGGTTAGAGGAATGAGATCCAACTTGTTACTGGTTTTGGCATATTAATACACCATGGGGACCTTGCCAGGCTCTCCCATGCGGGCAGGAAACTCCCAGTAGTTTGCCAGGATCTCCTAGAGGGAGAAGTAAGCTATAAGATAAAAGAGGGAGAAGTAGAATATAAGATATAAGAAAGGGAGTATAGAAAAATTATTATACTTTATTAAGCAACACTGTCATCCCATTGCTCATCGATTTGCTTGAGCAGTAACCAGTAACATCTCCATTGTGAGGCTTTTGTTACTTTTTTTTTTTTTGGCATATTGAATATGCCAGAGTTAGCTTGCCAGTCTCTGCCGTACGGACAAGATACTCTTGGTAGCTTGCCAGGCTCACTCTCAGAGTATCTCGCCCATATGGAAGAGCCTGGAAAGCTAACCTTGGCATATTCAATATGCCAAAAACAGTAGCAAAAGTCTCACAATGGAGACATTACTGGTGCCTGCTCAAGCAAATTGATGAGCAACAGGATGACACTGATAGTGACATGGGGTAAGCAACATGAAAACATAGCAAATTAAGAAAGCACTATAGACATCTATTACTATAGTAGGGATTCTTATAGAAAGGATGCCTAAACAAGATATTCAGGAGCACAGAAATAAGCAACATTCTGTTACTCCATTATAGGTCAGAAATGGGGGTGGCTGTAAGCATATTTTAGGTATTAGAAGTACAGATACATAGAAAAAAATAATTTGAATACAGACTTAGTGATCTCAAGTGGTTCCATTCATTTCAAATTTTCATAATCAATATTTATATCTAAATTGCCTCCCCGATTTCCTTTTTTCTCACCATTTCAACCTAATATAAACTACCTGAGAAATAGACAATTATATGTGTCCATTTGTGAAGTTTCTGAATATCTGAGTTATAACTAATTCTTTTAAAAATGTATATTAAATTTCATTTATGTAGACAGGAACTGTCATTATAAGAGGATCAATGTCTTCCCAAAATAAAAATTAAGTAGAATAAAATACATACTATCCTAAGTTTTTAATAATTATATAAAATCAAGCAAATATTATGATAATAAAGGTCACTTTATTATCACTATTATTTAGCATCCCATTGCTCATTGATTTGTTCGAGCAGGCACCAGTAACGTCTCTCATTGAGAGACTTATTGTTACTGTTTTTGGCATATCCAATACGCCACGGGTAGCTTGCCAGGCTCTGCCGTGTGGGCTCAATACTCTCAGTAGCTTGTCTAGCTCTCCGAGAGGGGTGGAGGAATCGAACACGGGTCAGCTGTTTGAAAGGCGAAAGCCCAACCTCTATGCTATCACTCCAGCCCGTAATAAAGGTATACATAAATATATTCTAGAATAGCAGTTATACATTTTAGGAATAGTTTATCTAAAAATATGTAGTATTTTTACTCATTTATTATAGTTTGTGACAAAAAAAAAGAGAGAGACACAGTGAATAATTTGCTCAAGAGAGAACAAGGGCTTCTCCAAGGGTGGAGAGAGAGCCCTTAACCACATTCCAAGCATTAGCACGAAAGCATGAAAGCACACATCTCAAGAGGGGAGATGTGACACATGTGCTTGGACACCACATGTGATGGGCCATGTATGCTCAAGCAACACATAGGCCCAGGCAGCATATGTGCTTCCTTCTTTTGTTTAAGGTGTCTTTTATAGGTTCTTCTTAGATTCTCTTGATCAGGAAGTTCTGGAGTCGGCTCAGGGCTTGATCACATTTTAATCAGATTAAGGGAGAGGTCCCAGGGTTTCAGGAGCTTCATGGGAGAGTTCCAACCTCCTCAGAGACTGCTGAAGTTCTTATCAGGTCTGTTTTCTGTACCACAGGGTGGATCAGTCTTAGGATTTTCCTCCCAGAAGTTATGTTGATCTAAGTTTAGTTGCAGAGAGCCTTTCCTTATCTACCTGCCTACATCATATCCCCCCGCCCCCCAGAGATTGCACACCCTTAAATTTTTAAGGGAGAATGGTTGAAGGCCCAGTCTTTGTGGGCTTGAGCAATAGCAGTGCACGCGGCCAACCCGGGTTCGATTCCTCCGTTTCTCTTGGAGAGCCTGGCAAGCTACCCAGAGTCTCTTGCCCGCACGGCAAAGCCTAGCAAGCTTCCCATGGCTTATTCAATATGCTAAAAACAGTAACAAGAAGTCTCACAATAGAGACATTACTGGTGCCCGTTCAAGCAAATCAATGATCAAGGGGATGGCAGTGATACCGTGATACAGTGATATTATAGTTTGTTGTATGAATGTTTGGTTAGGCGGTCTGAGGCACTGAAACAAGGAACTCAAGAGAAATTAATATTGACAGAGGATCACAGACTCACTCAGAGCTTGTGACCAAGAGCAGTCTTTTCAGCCTCCTTTTATTTGCTGACTTATTATAATAACGTCCAGTGAAATTAAACAGTTTAAGAGTATGTAAATTAACATAGTTAGAAAACATGGACAGTTAGAGGAAAGGAAACATAGAAAGCATAGTTTAGTTACAGAAACTGTAACTAACTAACTGTCATAACCTCCTGTCATAACCTCCTCACACCTTGGGTCTGTGATGAATAGGAGAGAATATTTACATTTAAAGTCCAGCCAGGTCTGAGATATGTGAGAAGAGGAAGCTGCTGCTTTGTGCTGCAGGAATTTGCTGGCCAGAGAGGGTCAGTTTTGCCTTTTCCATATCAATCAGACTCTCAAGCTTAGTCTCACCCACTTAGTGCAATGTGGGGTCTTGTTTCTGCTTCCTGCTTGCAGGGCAGCATCCAAGGACTTGATGATTTGGTTGGACACCAACATTAGTTTGTGGTAAATTGTTTCACCACTAGATTATAGTAACTGGCTGAAAAAAAAGAAAACTTGATAGTCAGTTATGAGAATCAGTATCAGTATTATAGAATCATGGAGAATAAACAGTGAAATGATCTTGCATGTATTTATAAATAGTGAAAAAATGCCTGAAAAAAATATAAAATGTTAATGGGTATAGAAAAATGGACAAATATATCTCTAATGGAATTTTAAAACAGAACTTTATGTGCTACTTGGGAATATAATCAACAAATATCATTGAAGAAAATACTTATAAAAAATGTGGGGCTGAAGTGATAGCACAGCGGGTAGGGCTCTTGCCTTACACACAGCCAACTCGGGTTCGATTGCCAACATCCCATATGATTCCCCGAGCACCACCAGGAGTCATTCCTGAGTGCATGAGCCAGGAGTAGCTCCTGTGCAGTGCCTGGTATGACCCAAAAATGCAAAATAAATAAATAAATGTGTAACTTGCCCCCAAATCATATTATACAGCTAGATCTCTTAGGCACCTATTGAACTTTTTTCATATGTTCAATTTGATACCCAAGTTAGTTATAACTAAGACTTCAAAGATAATCTTTTTTTTAAATTTTTATTTTTATTTAAATTAATCACTGTGGGGTACAGTTACAGACTTACAAACTTTTGTGCTTACGTTTCAGTCATGCAATGATCAAGTACCCATCCCTTCAGCAATGCCAATTCTCCACCACCAATGATCCCGGTTACCCCTCCCACCACTCCCACCCCATCACCCCCTACCCACCTCTGTGCAGGGAATTTCCTTTTGGTGTTTCTCCTTAAGGGTGCTGTGGTTTGCAATAGAGGTATTGAATTGCCATCATTCCATCTGTAGTCTACTTTCAGCACACATCTCCCATCCCGAGTGGGCCCTCCAAGCACCCCATACTTGGTGTTCCCTTCTCTATCTAAGCTGCCATTTCCCCCTGTATGTGAGACCGGCTTTCAAGCCGTGGAGCCATCCTCCTGCTATTCATCTCTACTCTTCTTGGGTGTTAGTCTCCCATTCTGATTCTTTATATTCCACAAATGAGTACAATATTTGTATGTCTGTCTCTCTCTTTCTGACTCATTTCACTTAACATGATGCTCTCCGTGTAGATCCACTTATACGCAAATTTCGTGACTTCATCCTTTCTAACATTTGCATAGTATTCCAATTGTGTGTATGCACCAAAGTTTCTTTAACCAGTCATCTCTTCTCGGACACTCGGGGTTTTTTTTTTCCAAATTCTGGTTATTGTAAACAGTGCTGCAATGAACATACAAGTGCAGATGTGATTTCTACTATATATTTTTTTGTATCTCTGAGATATATTCCCAGAAGTGGTATTGCTGGGTCAAGTGGAAGATCAATTTCTACTTTTTTGAGGACAAAGATAATATTTGCATACATTCAATAAATATAACTAATTTTTCTATCCATTGCTTAAATATAAACATTTTCCTGAATTCACAAGGAATAGAATTCTGTGGAATTTGATAAGATAAAACCAAAATATGAAATTATGCAAGCTAGGTCTTAAATCAGCCACAAATAACTACATTATTTTCCACTCCAATTTGACATTTACCAAAAAATCCAATATTCTAGGATCAACATTTATTTTAGAATATCTGATGTATATAGCACTTTACAAAGCAATATCAAAAAAGTCAAACTCTATGCTCAAAGAAATTTACATGTGGCCATTGAAAGAGAATACACATTCTTAATAGACATGTCTATGTGCAAGTAATAGGTTTGGGTTTCAAGTTTTGAAAGATAAATAGAATACTTAAAGCTTAGATAGAGAATAAAAGAAAATAAAAGAGCAATCTATATTACTGTAAATACAAGGGACCAAATATTAAAGAGATGAATGGTGATGTTAAATTGAATGTTTAGAAAATGGAGAAGCATAGCATTAAAATACATCAGAAAAATAATTGAAATAAAATCAGAAAACTTTAAAACTTTAGTTGACATGATGATTGCATGTGAACTTTATCATGCAATATTCAGATATTAATGGAGATAATATTTCTACTTCTAGGTAACAGATTTTTTAATGATCTCAAATAATATGAGGTTTTAAAGAATTTAATACAATAATTAGTTTGAGTTAACTGATTTTCACATACCTAGATTTATTTTATTAGTATAATGATCTCAAAAATAGAATACTTATCCTTGAATTTTCATAAAATAAGATGACAGAACAACAGACAAAAAAATCTTACACAAGTGAGAAATGCTATATACAAAAGAATAAATACAACCGTTGGGGAAAAAATAAAACCCAGTACATATAAATTCATGAAGGCTTTTATTGTCTTACTGTTACTGTACTTATCCCTCAGCATATAATTCACATTCACAAATATTTTAAGTAATATGTATATATACACATATATATATACATATGTATGTATATATATAAAACTCCTAGATGCATTTTGGGGATATACATGCCAGGGATAGAATTTGGGTCTCCCATATGATGCAAACATTTGCAGTAACACTTTGAGTTCTGTCTTCAATCCCAATGTAATTTTTAATAAAAGGGTTTATGTGAAACTTACTTTTTTATTTTAAATTAATTTTCATTGTTTAGTTAAAAAGGGTTACAGCAGTGTCAATTTGCATGGTTTGAATAAACAAAGCTACTACAACTCAACCACTATCAAGTGGCCAAAACACAATTAACTATATTCTTTAGATATCTAAAGTCCTAGAATAATATAATAAGAACAAATGTCACTCATTATTAAAGTCTTAGTAAATTTCATGACTACTTTGTGGTAGTTAGCATTAGTGTGAACACTCTATCACTGTCATTGTCACTGTCATCCCATTGCTCATAGATTTGCTCAAGCAGGCACCAGTAACGTCTCCATTGTGAAACTAGTTGTTACTGTTTTTGGCATATCAAATACATTACAGGTAGCTTGCCAGGCTCTGCTGTGCATGCGAGATACTCTCAGTAGCTAGCCGGGCTCTCCGAGAGGGGCGGAGGAATCGAACCTAGGTCGGCCGCCTGCAAGGCAAATGCCTTACCCGCTGGGCTATCATTCTGGTCTTATGGGAAGAATAAAGAGAAATAGAAAAGAAGCCAAGTAAATATAATTCATAATACTTTCCTCTAGCTAGCTATTATTGGAGTTCATCCCCCTCAATCTGTTTGCTAGGGGCTGGAGAGATAGAACATGAGATAAGGCTCTTGCCTTGCTTGTGTTTGATTTCTGAGGTTTGATTCCCAGGTTTGATTCCCAGAATCCAAAATGGTCTCCTGATCACCTCCAAGAGTAATTCTGTCAGAGCCAGGAGTAACTCTTGAGTATCATTGAGTGTGCCCCAAAGACAAAGAGACAAACAGAAAGTTTGCAAATATAACATTTTAGAATTTTTATAACTGAAATTAGTACATATTTAAATTATAAAACATCATAGCATGATATAATATTTGAAGGCCCTCAGTAAAAAGACGAAAGTTAACATATTTTATGGCAGCATATAACCAACTTTAAAAAAGACATTGCTTAGTGGTAGATATGACTTTTAAGGAAAAATATAATTATGATGATGAGTTTTATGTGAAAAATTTCTCTTTGACAGAAGGATTGAGCACCTGATTACTAGATCCTTTCAAATTCACAGGGCTTCCTAGCAATTGAGAATGCTTTAGAAGTTATTTCAAAAGAGACAGAAGGCAGTTAGACTTAAAGATGACATGTCATGCACAACATAAATGATGCTTATATAGTTGATGAAAAAAAAAACACACAACTATTTTTTATCAGTTATCCTTTACTCACTATTTTTAAATATGCTTATAATTTTCTACTAGTATTGCTGTTATTTAGAAATATGAAATAGTAGTCCAGGAGAGACACACCCAGTTCAATTTAGGGTTTACTCCTCATTCTGTGCTCAGGGATCATTCCTGGCAGTATTTGGGAAACCATATGTGTTGGAGCCATCAAAATGGTATGTCCTCTTGTACAGCTCTCTGTCCCCACTTTTAAAACTTCTTATTAATAAGCTATGATTTATAATACTATTAATATACACACAGTTTTGCATCATCACATGCACCGTTAGGGTGTTAGACAATATTTCCAAGCCTTTCTTCTCTGACCCTACGCACCACTCACCACAGTTTAGCAAATTTACTTTATAGGTCAATAGTCAGCTCAAAAAAAAAAAGAGGTTTTTTTTTTAGTAATTCAGCAGTATTCAAATTTGTTTCAATCTATTAAGGTTTTTCTAAAAGTCATGTAGAACATAATAGGCATTTGTAGGATGACATTACTTTGTCCTCTCCCCCCTTGCCATGAGTAGCTTGTCTCGGTTTTTCCCAGAGTTTAGGCTTACCCCAGTTTCACCCATCAAGGTGTTCCGGAATCTCTCTCATCCCTTTGTTTAGCTATAATCACTCCTCTATGCTCTCTTCCCCAAAACAGTTAATCTGCTTTTCCTTAATCTGACTCTGCTAATTTGTAAAGTCAGACCTTCCTAGGAGACTGGATATTATAACCTTGCCTTTCTCCCCTCTTTATGCCTTTTGAATAATTTACTTTAAAGCTATGTCTTTTTTTGTATAGACACAAGAAGACAATATTATGTTTTTGTAACTTGGGACTTAATTGGCTTTGAATATTGTTCCCTCCCGGGCATCTGCTTTCTCCACTTAAGCCTCAGTTGCCCTCAGTTCCTAGCACCCCAAAAGCAGGGTCCCGAGGAGGGATGGGACGGATCCAGGGCAAGCGGTGAGTTAGATGCTACCCTGGCATCGAGATGGGTCTGGCCAGAGTGCCTAACGCTTAACTATAAGTTAAGAGCTTGATCATAGACAAATGCTGTCATGATCCAAAAGTAATGATGAGACTAGGACCCTACTAGGGATAGGAAAGACTGATCTGGCCTGAGCACTGTAGTCTGAGATTGAGATGACCCCTGGAGAGCAATTCTATAAGCTTTAATGCATTTCTTATTGTGTCCATACAAAATGATTAATATTATGAATTCTTATATGTTTGCTGGCTGAGGAGAGGAGAAACACACTCATGGGACTCCACCCTTGGGTGGATCCTCCTGCTGAAAGGGAGCCAGTCCTAGGAGAAGCATCCCCTGAGGGAAAGGAACCTCAACCCTACTGATGGTGACCACACCTATGTCTACACTCCAACCCCCTCATGCTGGGGATATTTAACTAGGCTGTAAGAGTGGGTTGGGGGGCCAGATCCACAGATCCAGAGAGAGATCCAGAGCTGGGAGAGAAGCAGAGCGAGAGAATGAAATAAACTGATCGAGCAACCAGTCTGGCCTTCTTCCTTCCATCGCCTGCCCTTGACCGACAGCACACACAGCAGTTCCAGAGCACCAAACGTGGGCGGTGAGACAGAGCCGCAGGAAGAGCCCGAGAGTGCACGAGTCCCTTGGTGTGCTTTAGTTTTTTACAGGCATTCATTTAAAAAAAGAGTATTATGGCAAGGAAATAGTCATATTTTTTGAAAAGCTTACTGCTCTTCAGGATGCTGTAGTGTTAGCACCACAATAAAGAGAAACAGTTCCTGAGACCCAAACGTTAATAACCAAAATTCAAAGGTAGACAGTCTGCTGAGATTGCAGGCTGTGTGAGGGTAAGACAAGAACCCAAATCACTAATGGAAGGAAATTGGCACTAATGGTGGGATCAATGATGAAACATTGTATATAAAAGCCCAATTATAAAGAACTTTGTAAATCAGAGAACTTTACTAAAATACAATTTGAAAAAAATGAAAACCAGCTAAGAAGCCAAGGAGACTACAGAGTCTCTCCCTCTAGTGTTCAGTTACTTTTATCTCTGGCTGAAAGGATTTAGTCAAGATAATTTTAAAGATTAGTCCTATCTCTATAGTTTAATTATTTTATATATCACATAAAATAAAATTTAAAAAGAGAATATAATTTATTGATTTTGGTATCTTTATCTGAAATAATCTTAATACATTGAAATTTCTCTGACTATAATCTTTTTTTGTGTTATTAAAATGACTGAAAATTCAATTTTAAGAATGATGTTTTCAGCTGTGTTAATAGGCTTTGGTAGAAAAAAATGCATCATGACAGAGGTTATAGGCAAAATTGCCGTTTTTATATAAAAATAAATATAGACTTATTTTTTTTTAGATATTTTCATCCAAACTCAGCTATAAATATCTTTATCACCTAGAGTTATCTTTGAAATTAAATCTTTTGAGAGATGAATGCTGCAGACTACTTAATGCATCAGCAGGTTTAAATGTCTATAATGTGTGAAAAGTTAAAATGTTTTATGCTGGTATTTTATAACCATTCTAAATATTTAGTTTTTTAAACAGATTTTTTTTGGGGGGTAGAGTTAGTAATAATTTAGTCAAATTTTAGTATATTGAATCCAGGTCAAGGAATAATTTTTACTTCTTTCATCAGGAGTTAACTAGAATCCTTTTTTGTAATCCCTAGAATTGCCCTGCAAGAAGTTCAACCACTTTAAGATGCTTCGATGCAGGAAAAACACCTGTAAAAATTCTAGTTGATGACCCAAGAGGACTTTAACCTCCCTGGCATTCTTAGCAAAGCATCACAAACTTGAAACTATTTTGAGCTCTCCATTCTAGCCCATATGCTAGCTGAATACGCCAGTAATATTCCTCAAAGTCATTCGAAAGTGAGGAATCATTCATTTGAATGTTATCAAATTATTGACTATATTATAAAATATAATAACTTTTTGTTGTTTTTGTACCTAGAAATGAGGTACTAACATTACACATATTCTGAAGTATGTAAGGTTGATTCCAAAAAGTAAATCAAGCGAGAGTTGACAACTTTGCAGTGACTAGCATGGAAGACTTGAAGGAAACTGGGGAAAAAATTATTGACAAGTGGCAGAAATTTGGTAATATTGTCATCTGTAGTTATCTGATAAATATAAGCAACAAACTTGATAATCTAGTTTAAATGATTTTTTTAAATTTTATTTTATTGATTCACATGTGGAAAATTACAATGCTTTCAGGCTTAAGTCTTAGTCATACAATGCTGAAACAACCATCCCTTCACCAGTGCCCATATCCCACCAGAAAAAAAAAAGTACGCCTCCCATCCCGCCCACCCCCGCACCCCCCCCCGCTTGTAACTGATAAATTTCACTTTACTTTCTATTTACTTTGGTTACATTCAATATTTCAACACAATCCTCACTATTATTGTTAGGAGCACCCCACTAGAGTCAGACCTGTTGTGAAGGGAAATGAGGTCGCGCAGTTTTGGATTTCTGTACTTTAACAACTAAGTCCAGGGAGATTTCTTCCGGATATTGGATCATGGCAAGCTTGTAAAACCCATCTGTGGTCGTCATAATATGGCGTCCCCATGCCCTTCATCCCCAGGAAGGGACAGCGAGAGAGAGAAATACCTTTCCCCTCCTGGGCAGGCATGGGGTCTTGGCTTGGTCCTCAGGCTGGAGACATTCTGCAAGGAGCTTCCCATGTTGAATTTGGTTCAGCTGGGTCTGGATTCATGCTTGTGCAGCTGTGGAGGAGCCGCACATGTGTGCGGCCCCCGGGGTCACATCTCAGCAGCGGTGGGAGGGGGGCTGGTCCTCCCCTAGTTTAAATGATTTCTGAGTAAATGGTTAAAGATATCACATGATGTCTTCCAGCTATCCTGAATAAAATTTAAAAAAATGTAAACTGATGAACCATTAATAAACTACAGAAGAAACATGAAAAACTTAGGGCTACCTTTTCAGCCAGACAGTTATTCTCAAAGAAGGAGGTCTCCTCCCGGTAAAGAATAAATCTAAAGACAGCCATTAAAACATTACTTCAATGAACCAGGACTGTGGTTCTAAGAGTCTTTAAAGACCTCAAGAAAACTGCACTTCTGAATATACCTTCTCAAATTTAAAAATAAAATGACATGTCACATAGGTGCTCTAAAACAGATAATAATAATTGTCCAATAGCAACCTAGTAGGAAAACCATGATAGAGAATGGTTTGCTTTAAGATTTATTGGCACTTTTAGTATAACATAATTTATTAGGCTATAAATTGACACATAATAAACTCAATGAGTTCATGATATTTCAAAGAAATAATATTAGTATATAGAGGAAAAGGTATATAACAAGTAAAAATATTTAGGACTTCAGGTAGCTGAAATTTTATATAAATAATCTATGAAAACTAGATTTTATGCAAACCAGATTTTATGAAAAAATCTTTTACTATATAGAAGGGAAAAGTTTTTAGAGCAGGACCAAAGCCAACAACCACTAAAATAAGGGGGGTCTTTACAAAGAATGGGGTCTAAAAAGAATGGGCTCACCAAAAGTAGAGAGAGAGTATGGAGAATATTGTCTGCCATGCAGGTGGGGGAGGGAAGCGGGGTATACCGGGGATATTGGTGGTGGGGAATATACACTGGTGGAGGGATGGGTGTTTAACTATTGTGTGATAGTAACTCAAATATGATAGCCTATAAGTATATCTCATAGTGATTCAATAAAATAAAAAAATATATGAAAAAATAGAATGGGCTCAGGACCAAGAATGAGCCCCAGTCAAAGAAACTGCAATGTTTGCTCAATTATTTTTAAGAATATTTGTAAGATAATGATTTCTATCAGTATCATTTTTCCCTTTACAGAACAACTATGCTATTACAATTGTCCTGAACATGTCTCATAGCTGTACATTACATCGGAGGAAACATATAATTGTCAATTTATATGACTTATTTTCAGACTAAATACAACTTCACACAAAGCAAAGAATCCAAGGCAGTTGGATTGACCTTATTTAGTTGATGAGATATTGGATCTAATAATACCTGAGTTACACATAAAAGGATGAGATATTTGTGATTTTTGCAAGATCCAGAAAAAAAAAAGCCAGTCATTTGTATACAGGGTGTGTATTGTAGTGATTTGGGGTTTTAAATCAAAGTATTTTGCATTTTTCTCAGTGATATCTAACCTAGGATCTCTCCTTAGAAAATGTGCACGGTTATGACACTTCAACCAATAGATTGCAGCAGGAATGATACTAGATTATAAACTATTGTGCAGCTTTTGAATTCTTTATTAACATGCTTATTCTTGGCATTCTGATCAACACATGAAAAATCTAGTTTCGGTGAAGCAGACACAAACAGAACATCAAGTTTAGGTCTTGTTGATTTTAGTGTTCCAGACCAGAGACAAAGTCACAAGAAAAATGAGGGTGCAGTTTTCACCTCAATCCATTATATATAGTAGCTGAATATCCAAGGATTCTATTATGCCACTAAAGGAAAACTAGGATTATCCAGCTGGGTTCTGCTAGAATTCCTGACCTAGAAAATTATGTGATATATGATAGAATGGTGGTGTGATTTTTATTAAGTTTTCTGATCATTTTGTCCACAGCAATAGATAGTGGAAATACTAGTTTTTACTTTCAAATGATAAAATATTAACACATCATGGTATGGCCAGAGGAAAGGATTTGCACAAATTCATGTAATTATATTGGATAAAGACTGTGACACAAAACCAGTATCTAGCGCTTCCTCTTCTACTATGCCTCTTTGTTCTGAGCATAGTTTTTCCTTGTTTTTGATTTGGGGAATTTTTGGTAGTGTCAGTTTAAAATAACTGAAATCAAATAATCAACGATGATAAAGTCAAATATGTTCCTTATAAGTTAAGTTCATTTTTTCTGCTTTCTTTCATGTCTTTATTTGATATATATTTAATGATTTGATACTATTCCTTTATATGGAAACAGACAGACAGGCAGACACACAAACACACAAACAGATACACACACACACCCACCATGGGGAATATAATTCTGAGTCGACTTCAAAATAGATATCCTTTCATTTACAATAAATACTATTTTTCTTGCTTTACTTACTATGATTGTTTATAACTACCATCATCATTATCATCCCATTGATCATCAAATTTCTCCAGCGGTCTCAGTAACGTCTCCATTCATCATAGCCCTGAAATTTTAGAAGCCTCTCTCTACTTGTCCTTCCCAACAATGCTACATTGGAGGCTCTTTCAGGGTCAGGGGAATGAGACCCAGCTTGTTACTGGTTTTGGCATATTAATACACCATGGGGATTTTGTGAAGCTCTCCCATGTGGGCAGGAAACTCTCTGTAGCTTGCCAGATTCTCCCAGAGGGAGAACTAAGCTATAAGATGTCCAGGAGCTTGCTTTTAAGCCTCTGGATGTTGGCCATTGATGGGATTACAGGGCGCTGGGGGCAGTCCCTGGGTGTGACTGCCTAGCTACTGGGAAATGGGAAATCTGGGCGCAAGAGGCCCAGTCCCGATCCGAGCAGGCTTGGAGGTCTTAGCCCCAGGTCCCACACACCTGGGTTCATCTTCGATCTCACGCATGAAGGTACCAACAGAGGAACCCAAGTTTATAACTATAGTTAGACCTATGCCACTGCTCCCACTATAGTAAATCCAGTCTCAAGTCCCAGGATCAAGAAAGATTTCAAGTATTTAGAATTTAGAAACTCCAATCCAGCAAATCAGCATTTCCTGACTAAGATTAACTTTTGCTAACCCTACTTATTTTTGATGTTGTTTGCTTGTGTATTTAGTAAAAAAAAAAAATATTTTAAATACTTGCTTTAAAGTAATTTTAAAACATTCAAACATTCAATATATTTAAATATTTATTACATAAATAAAATAATTTAAACTACCCTAAATTTTTTAAAATTTTTTTAATTATTAAAAATAATCACACAATGGTCACCAGTAGAGTCTCTGGGTGCCTCCTTTTTTATATGAAGACCCATCTCTCAGCCCTATTCCCCAACACCCTAGATCACAGTGCTATTAACTGTACCTCGGGGTTATTTCCATTGGGAATTGTTTAATCCTTGACTTGTTTTCTTATGTTCTGCAAATGAAGAACATCATCAGGTGTTCATTTTTTTCTTTTTAACTCACTTCACTTAGTCGGATTTCCTCTAAGTCCATCCAAGTGCAGCACCAAAGTAAATGATTTTTATGTTTTTAGAGGTGAGTATTAGTCCATGGGTGTTTGTGTGTGTGTGTGTGTGTACATTTGTATGTATATATGCAACCATCTTTTCAGATTAATGTTTTTGTGTTGTGTGGTCTACTCCTTTCTAGGATCATGTCACCATTCCTAATTTTACTTCTTGGGATAATGTAATCCAAAATTTGACACCAAGTAACTGAGTTGTTCTTTATAGTTTAACATCATGCCTAGTTCCCTTTTGGATTTACAGCATGTTTCCCCCACCACCAAGGAATTCAGTCCATTGTTTTCTTGAGAGTATGTATTCTAACTTGTTTTGAAAATATTAGCCCTGAAGTAGTAATTACACTACCACTCTTCTCCAACTTCCCGGGCATGCCTAAATCCTCTTTAGGATCTTTTGCTTTAGTACTTAGCTGCTTTAATTTCAAATGACTTGACAGCTAACTTTCACACTGTTGCTGGTCCTCCTGGACACGAGCGTGATGCCCCGCCTCTCTGTCTGCCTGTCCTGATCTATTACTGTTTAGAACGCACCTTAGTATTCTCCAGATAAAATGCTTTGACTGTCTGACTGAATTTACATCACTTGTTTCTTGTTCAATTTCCAAGAGCTGATTTTATCACAGCATTAGTTTGTAGTCTTCCACTTCCCTGCAACCTAAATTCTTTCTGTCACATCCAAGTCCTAAATTGGTTAAAGAAGAACTAATAGAGTCCTAATGGAGAGGCGATTTATCTCTCTCACTATTAAAAATGCATCATAATCAGTTGTGCTAAATACCACAATGCATTGACCAATTTAGTATAGATTTTTGACAAAAAATAAAAAAATGATTTATCAATGTGATGTATTTTAAAATTAAAGATGTGTTTTTATTTTTTTTTATTTTTGGGTCACACCCAGCGATGCTCAGGGGTTACTCCTGGCTTTGCACTCAGGAATTACTCCTGGCAGTGCTTGGGGGACCATATGGGATGCCGGGGATCGAACCCGGGTCGGCCTCGTGTAAGGCAAACGCCCTACCCTCTGTGCTATCGCTCCAGCCCCAAAGATGTGTTTTTAAATGCTTTAATCTATCATGAGCAATTGTAACTTATCCTAAATTAGATGTGTGTACCTCTCATCCATGTAAGCCAATGTTCGTTTTTGTTCTACAAAGTTAATCGCATGATAATTTGGCATTCTGGTTAGAGTGGGCAATCTGGAGTCTAAAATTTATGTTGAAATTGAATTTTGAATTTTAGGAATTTTTTAAGTTTACATATCTATCATTGCAAGAAGGCTCCTATCTCTGACCATCACAAACTGGAAGTCTGATTAAAAAAGTTTGAACCCAAGTAATTTGTTTTAGAGGAAGGAAGAAAGAAAGAAAGAAAGAAAGAAAGAAAGAAAGAAAGAAAGAAAGAAAGAAAGAAAGAAAGAAAGAAAGAAAGAAAGAAGAAAGAAAGAAGAAAGAAAGAAAGAAAGAAAGAAAGAGAAAGAAAGAAGGAAAGAAAGAGAAGGAAAAAGGAAAGAAAGAAGGAAAGAAGGAATAAAGGAAGGAAGATGAGGGAGGGAGGAGGGGAGGGAGGAAAGAAGGGAGGGAAGGAAGGAAGAGAGGAAGGAAGGAAGAAAGGAAGGAAGGAAGGAAGGAAGGAAGGAAGGAAGGAAGGGAGGGAGGGAGGGAGGGAGGGAGGGAGGGAGGAAGGAAGGAAGGAAGGAAGGAAGGAAGGAAGGAAGGAAGGAAGGAAGGAAGGAAGGAAGGAAGGAAGGAAGGAAGGAAGGAAGGAAGGAAGGAAGGAAGGAAGGAAGGAAGGAAGGAAGGGAGGGAAGGGAAGGGAAGGAAGGAGCTGAAGTCCCAGAGCAGAATATCCAGTGAAAAGTGTCTATTTTCTAACTAGGGATGTCAAGCAAGCACTTTTCTTACCTTCTTAAAAAACCTTATAAACATTCATCAGATTTATAAAGGTCTCCTATCTTCATCCAGATAATCTTCTCATCGGGCCACCCTCCAGATCTCAAGGGCTGCTCCTCCCAGACAGGAGTATAAAATGAGGACTCCATACCCCCAGAGCCATGCCACCAGACTCCGTGCCAGCCTGTTTTCACTCGGGGAGCCCCAGAGGGTGTGGGTGAGAACCCTCCCCTCCCCAAAGGACCGAGCCCCTGCACCTGGACCTCCACTATTCACTGCTGCCACACTACAGGCCACTTTCCGAACAACGCGGACGCAAAGCAGCCGTGCATCACATTATAAGACACTCCCTACCAATTTTTCCACAATTACCACACCAAATTTGATGGAGTTCAGACAGTAGGCAACAAATCATAGAGAGTAATATATATCTTGCCTGCATGGGCAGAGCCTGGCAAGCTACCTCTGGTGTATTTGATATGCCAAAAACATTAACAATAGGTCTCATTCCTTTGACCCTGAAAGAGCCTCTAGTCGTTGGGAAAGATGAGTAAAGGGAGGCTGCTAAAATCTCAGAACTAGGAGGAATAGAGATGTTACTGCTGCCCACTCAAGTAAATTGACGAACAACAGGATGACAGTGATACAGTGATATAGTGATAAACGTTCATCAGACTTATAAAAGTCTCCTATCTTCATGATCCTTTTAGCCTTGATGTTAAGAGAGAAGATGGCCTAAAGTCTGGATATCAAGAGAAAAGCAGCATGTTTGTGTTATCAGTCTGCATCTCCTAATATTTGTCTTCATAATCTGCTCTCAGGACTCCCTAATCTTACCCTGCCCATTTTCACCTATCCCTACTTACTCCCTGTATTGCATTCACTTGTTACCTCAGGGAAGGTGGGAACAAAAGGAGTAGGAAGGTGGCCATAAATGAGTGCTACTATTATGTTATTGACTGAGGGCATATTGAAGCCCTGAATTTCACCCAAATTCCTTTTCATTTCTCACAGAAATAAATATCAGGAAATTAGACTATGAAACAAAATACTTCCATTTAAGAAATATGACAGAGGAGAGAGAAGAGAGAAATCCACAAAGATGATGAAAGCATTAGGGCCAGAGAGATAGTACGGCAGGTAGGGCATTTGCCTTTCATGCTGCTGACCGGGTTGGTCCTCCAGCATCACCTATGGTCCCCTGAGCACTGCAAGGGGTAGTACCTGAGTGCAGAGCCAGGAGTAACCCATGAGCATCACAGGGTGTTACCCCAAAAACCAAACAGAAAAAAAATGAAGAAAAAATGTAAGAATTTGCATACCCAACTTGGAATGCAAGTGATACCCAAAGAGAGTGTGTCCAAAAGCAAAAGGAAGAAGCATCACATACAGTGTTGAGGGGGCAACTCCAAGGCAGAATGCTTGCTGGAGTTTGCTTTTGCAAAGCTGATTTTACAGGCCACTTTCCAGGTTCTTATGCAACTTGTCTCCTAAGAGCGTCTATCTTTCTCCCTTTGTGACAGCATCATTCAGAGTTTCGTCAGGAATTTGTTCTTCTTGAGTAACCCCTTGAAGGGTTTCTGATGAGTTCTAGATTTAGGGTTTTAGTTGACTTCCAAGTCTGGACTTAGCAGTTGAAGGCAGGAACTCCTCTTAAGGTCATATTGAAATTCTTTTGAAATTTATTGCCAAAAACCTCCACTCACAACCCATCTGCCTGCCTACTTCACACTAACTTTTGCAGTCAGTATAAAACATTGTGTTACATGAATGAGTATAAAGCAGTGAGAAAAATACATTCTGCCCCTGCTTATAGAACTTATATTCTATCCCAGCATAGGCATATATCAAATAAGTACATATCAACTGACTTATTGAAAATTTTGTTAAGTAGTTTGGAGAAGATTATTGAGTTTTATGAAAGTTGAAAGAGCAGTCTAATCTGTCTGGGAAATTTTGCCTGGGGAAATTTCGCTTGTGCTTAGTTCTTAAAAGTGCAATCAAATAATCAAAACTTTTAACAACTTTTTGCCCCTTCCTTCTCAAAATTGAGATGGCCTCTAGGTGAGTAAGAGTTCAAAAACAGACTGACCTAAGACTTACAGTTTAGACAAAAGTATGACAAGACCTCTGTTCGAACAGCCATAATGTCAAATTATTTCAGCTTTGATTATTCTGAGACAGAGCCTTATCCATACGTCTAGTACTCATCACTCTGGCTGGACAGAAGTGGCAAGTGAACACATACAGAATTCTCCTTCACTTAATAGTTTCCTTTCTCTTCATTCTCATACTAAAAGCACTCTGATGATCGATCTCACTTCACCATTTTTAATACATATTATATATGACTTATATATGTTATCACATGCTCCTCATTTTCTGTGCACACCATTCCCCCTCATGAATATGCATTTGGAAATTTCCTAATTGTGTGTAAATTGTTAAATCATAAATCTGTTGCAGGTGGGAGAAGTGGTTCCCACCAAAGAGTGGAATCCCCAGTGGCTCACAAATTATGTTGCAGCAACATCTGCTTATCTTGACAAGTGTTGCAGGTGATTTGGATGAAGTGGGGAAACAAAGAAGCTTGTCTCCAGTACTTGCATGTTCTCCTTGTCTATCTGCTTATAACAACTCTACTTTGCATAACATTAACCCCTCACTTTCCTCTATGGGGTGGGGTAGGTGGGCAAACCTGACTAACTTCTAGCTCTATGATCAGGAATTGGACTTTTTAAAGCTAGGTTACAGACTGAGTTAATTAGATATGCTTCTCAATTTATAAGTTTTCTCTTCATCAAAAATAGCTCTTCATTTTTTTTCCCTTTGTCCCTGTAATTTGGGGATGATATGAGAATTGGTAGAGGTGAGAGTTCAGAGTTGGGCAATCCAGATGGCGTGAGAAGTCCCTTGGAGATTCTCTGAGACAGGGAATAAATAAGATAAAGTGCTATAGCACTTAAAAAATGTTATCCAGGGAACATGCTTGGAAAAGCATTGACAGTATTTTAAGCTATTTCTTCGAGGAGAGAGGGAGATGGCCTGTGAAAACAATGCTTTCACCCATCTGCTTGAACTATCTCTGACACCATGGAAAGGACTGGAGTGGTCAAGAATTGGGCAAGTTGGCCACAGGCACTTATACAGTATGACATGGACACTTGTGACCTGTTAGTCCAAGATGTAGCCCAAAGTTCACTTCTTTCATGCTGTGGGAGAACAGGTCCCCACTAACTGAGTTCTCAGTGAACTGTGACTCAAGCAAGACAAATTCAGTTCTAATCTCACATGCAGTCTAGGTCCATCACCTTTCCCTTCCAAGAATTTGAGGAGGATGCAAAAAAGTGAAGTGGAACAGTATTCATTAAAAGACATTTAGACAGGGAGAGGAGAGGAGAGGACGGGAGGGGAGGGGAGGGGAGGGGAGGGGAGGGGAGGGGAGGGGAGGGGAGGGGAGGGGAGGGGAGGGGAGGAGAGGGGAGGGGAGGGGAGGGGAGGGGAGGGGAGGAGAGGGGAGGGGAGGGGAGGGGAGGGGAGGGGAGGGGAGGGGAGGAGAGGAGAGGGGAGGGGAGGGGAGGAGAGGGGAGGGGAGGAGAGGAGAGGGGAGGGGGAGGGGAGGAGAGGGGAGGGGAGGAGAGGAGAGGGGAGGGGAGGAGAGGAGAGGAGAGGAGAGGAGAGAGGGCAACTAGGGAAGAACAGAGGTGAAGGTGTTTATATGAGAATGGCTTTTGGGAGAAGGTTATATATAATTTCTCCAAATTGCCTTATTCAGGAGTTTTTAGCAAACATAAGAATTAATCTGGCTGTTGTCTCAAAAAAATCTTGGAATTTGAAAGGTCCTTTAATATTTTTATCAGACCCTTCAGAGTCTTGGGTAGATTCTCCTTTTCTGAGAGGTCCTCTCTTTGGGTGTTGTTTAGGGGTTTACAACTCCAAAGAGTTCAGGATTTGCATCTCAAAGGAATGTGTTTCACTTGCCTTCAGTACTAGACAATTTCTCCTTTAAGTTTTGTCACTTCTCAAAAACTCAACACCAGGGTACTCTATTTACCTACCTTCAAAATTTGAAAACTTATTAGCTGGGACATACCCAGATTTCATTTTCTTCATACATAAAATGTGAATAAATAATGTCTGCTTCAGAAATATTACAAAGGCTGGAGAGTGTAAAATTGACATAGTCTTTGTCAATGGATCTAGCCAGAGTAAGCAATCTGAAGTGTTTTACAGCAGCAATGCAAAGTAGTTTACTTCTAGTTGTCCAATCAACAGCTTTTGCATAACTTTAGCTCTAGGCACATAATTTCAACAATGATATTTTTGCAACTTAAAGGACTGGAGTGATAGCACAGTGGGTAGGGTGTTTGCCTTGCACTTGGCCAACCCGGGTTTGATTTCTCCATCCCTCTCAGAGAGACTGGCAAGCTACTGAGAGTATCCTGTCTGAAAGGCAGAGCCTGGCAAGCTGCCCATGGCATATTCGATATGCCAAAAACAGTAACAACAAGTCTCACAATGGAGATGTTGCTAGTGCTCGCTCGAGCAAATTGATGAACATCGGGACAACAGTGCTACAGATTATTAAAATAAATCTTGTCATCATTTTAGTTTTTTAGAAGTAAATCTGAGGCATTTATTATAACTTAACAATGTAAGTGCTTTTAATGCAGTATGAGGAAACTATATACATGTATTTTTAAAACAGATGCTTGAGTATTTTAGTGAAAAATTAATTTCACTCTAATTTGAAGAATTTCAACCTTAGATATCTTCCTAATAACAGTTTCCACCTCCATCCCACCCGTTCTGGGGCCATGAGCAACATAATTAGCCATGTGAAATCTGTTAGAACTTTTCTTTTTGGATTAGCAAAATTTCTTGAATTTTATGGCATTTTCCAATATTAAATAAGCCTTGAGGTATTAGAACCAAGAATGACTATTCTTGTACCTCTTTTAAAGAACATTGTGTCAAGTTGTCAAGGTAACTTGACTTTATTTTCAAGGTGCGCTGGAACATTACAGGAAGATGTCAATGTTCAATAGATTCTCAGAAAACATTTTATTACTTAAGTGCTCTTGGAAGCAATGTGGAATGAACACATTATCTTTTGCTTTTACCATTTTTCATGAAAATTACAAAGATATTTTAAATATTTATGTATTTTCCTTAGTAGCATTTAAAATGTTATATTCTCCCCATTCCCTGTCTACCATTTAGGTTTGTTTCTCAAGGGTGTTCTCTCTTTTATATAATGCTTAACATGAGAAATTGATACCTCTGACCTTGTAAGAGCATCCATTATTTTATAATAACAATAATAATCATTATTATTAATTATCACGAATCACAAAATCCCGTTAATCACCGATTTCTCGGGTGGGCTCAGTAACATATTAATAATAATAATAATAATAATTATTATTATTATTATTATTATTATTATTATACTTGTGATGGACTGGAGCGATAGCACAGTGAGTATGGTGTTTGCCTTGCACGTGGCCGACGCATGTTCGATTCCTCTGTCCCTCTCTGAGAGTCCAGAAAGCTACTGTGAGTATCCCGCCCACACAGCAGAGCCTGGCAAGCTACCCATGGCGTATTTGAAATGCCAAAACAGTAACAACAAGTCTCGTAATGGAGCTATTACTTGAGCAAATCTATGAACAACGGGACAACAGTGCTACATGCTGCAGTGCTACACTTGTGATGTAGGCAGATAGATTAGGGAAGTGTCCTCTCCTCCCACCCCCCACATTATGCCAATGGAATTTCTGGAAATAAAGCCACCAGTCTTAAGTTTGACCCACCTTGTGGATACAGAAAGCAAAATCTGCTAGGACTTTCTTGAGCAGGGGACCCTGAAGAGACTTGACCCCTCCCCACAGAAAGGGCCTGAAGAAAAGTACTCAAGAACCCTCAAAGTTTCCCTTTAATCTGATTAACCTTCAGCTAGCCCAGACAGAAAAGCTGGAACTGTGTAATCACCAACAACTCAGGTGACACTATGAGTGATCACACATTAAGAGATATTTGCAGGCTCTCAGGGGGCTATTTCTCACTGTCCATATTCAATGCTCTCAATCTACTTCCCACACCACCCCAGATGGCCGTTGTCATGGGAGGATGAAGGAGGAATGAGGGCTAAGCTGGTTGATGATCAGTTTCTGTTTATTCCATCTCTCCCCCAAACTCTCTCCACAACGCTCTCCCCAACTTGCTCCACCACTCTCTATCATAACTCTCTCCGACCTTCTCTTTAATTCGCTCCACGTCACTCTCCAACTCTCTCCCAATTCTCTGCCCACAACTTTGTCTCTCAATGCTCCATAGCAACTCCTTGCAACTCTGTCCCTCACTCTCCCTGAGGCCCCCCCTTTAGCCCCCTCTTCTCTAACCATGCTTCCCACACCATCCTCTCCCCTGGAGGCGCAATCAACATGTTTACCAAGCCTTCCTGACCACCTGCAGCCCACAAGGGCAAAACTGCACTTAAGGTGTGTTTCTCCTCTCCTTAGACCAGTACTTTAATTAACATCTTAATTCTTCTTCCTAATATTTGCCATTCTGTATGGACACAGTATAGATACATTTAGGCTTGAAGGGCAACTCTCCTGGGGACATCTCGCCACAGAATCAGATTACAGTGCTCAGGCCGGATTAATCATTCTTTACCCTAGCAGGGTCCGAATCTAGTTATTTTTTTTGGGGGGATCATGACAGTATTTGTCCATGACCATGGTCTTAACTTATAATTAAGCATTATGACACTTTGAACTGGCCCCTTTTGATGCCAGGGTAGCTCACAGCTTGCCCTGGGTCCATCTAGTCCCAGGTCGTAACCATGTTTTTGGGGGTCTAGGAAGTAAGGGCAACTGAGGCTTAAGTTGAAAGAACAGATATCCAGGAGGTAATATTATGTGGAATCAATTAACCCCCAAGCTACAAAAGCACATCTTTGAACTGTCTTCCTGTGTCCATACAAAAAGTAATTGCTCTGAAATGACTAACCATGCAAAGGACATCAAGGAGAAGAGAAAAACAATATTTACAAGTCAACAGAATCTGATCAGGAGGCAAAAGTAATTGACAGATTGGGAGAGCAATCAACAAACCCAAGCTCCCTGTGGCCCAGGACGAAGGACAAACCAATGTTATCATCCTCCTACAGGACCCATCCTCCAAGAGAAGATCCAGCAGGAACGAAGGTTGTGTAAAGAAGTTTTCAAAGAGGATCATCCACTCTACCCCCTTGGTGACCACCTAAGCAGCAGGACTCTTAGCTAAAAGGTCCCACATGGGGTCGATTGGAGAAATCCTATTAAAGACATCTTGAACCAAGGAAATGAGTGCATTTGCTGTGGAGCCCAGGTGATGGCTCTGCCCATGTGGCTGAGCACATGGAGCACCCACATCTCCTGTCTTGATATGTATATTTTCATGATTTCATATTTAATGCTGGGTTGTGTGTAGGGGCTCTCTCCGCCTTTGGAGAAGTCACTGTTGTCACTTGAGCTCATTACTCTCTCATTTTCTCTCCCTCTTTACCCTTCCTAACCCCTCCCACCGCAAATTTTAACTGCTTGTCTACTCCTGAAGTTCTTTTCGGTGAGGCAAGACAAGAACCCAGTAAGGCTGGGTAAAAAGCCTAGCACTAATTTTCCTTTTCTCCAAAGGGTGATTTCTCCCCCTATGTGAGTCCATGGCTCTCTGAGAAATCAGGTGAAGGGATTAATTTGTATGCCAAGAAGATCAAGCGAACCTCAGGTGTGACTTGATGGCCACCTGGTGGGGCAGGTGGGATTCTGGTCTATGCTGTGAAGGGGCTCATCAAAATCTTTATCAGTGGTAGCCTTTCCAGACAGCCTTGGGGTGGCAGAGGTAAATTGGGAGTAAATGACCTTCTCTCTGTCTCATGTAAGATACCTAGGGGGGGCCATGCATTTCAGTTGTTGTCTAATATTCTATTATCTATTAAAATTTCCTTACTCACTTCTGTAGTATTCTGGTTGCAACACAATCTGCTTTAACAATAACCCATAAAAGATACATATATGACAATAAAGCAAATATCACAGACATTAGAACCAGATGCCTTCTTGAACCCACAGTCAGTCAGAGGCCCATAAGCATCACTACTGTGAAAGTCCAACTGCTAATGTCCTTAACTTCATTATTTTCTGTGTCTTTCCATAAAAGTAAAAGGAAAAACACTGAACAACTGCTGCAACCAGAAGAATGGACTTGTTTCAGGCAGACAGGTATGGATGGTCCTAGTAAGGTATTTTTGAGAAAAGAAACAAACAAACAAAAACAAACTTAAAAAGAGATTATCTGCTCCTGAAGTAGCCCAAAGGCATGACAATCACATATCTTTTTTTTCTTTTTGGGTCACACCCGGCGATGCACAGGGGTCACTCCTGGCTCATGCACTTAGGAGTTACCCCTGGCGGTGCTCAGTGGACCATATGGGATGCTGGGATTTGAACCTGGGTCAGCCTCGTGCAAGGCAAATGCCCTACCCGCTGTGCTATCACTCCAGCCCCGACAGTCACATATTTTTGACTTGCAAATCCTGAGCTTTTGGAGAGGAGAAACTGAAACACCACCCAGACACAGAAATCCAAGGGTGAAACACTCAGAAAAGGACAAACTACAGAAGGAATTTGGTTATACAGAGCCCATCAACAGTGCAAATGCCAAGAGATATATGTGGGGAAGTCCCAGTGAAGGAATTATTTGTAAATTCCTTCTGAAAGCCATTTGGGGCTTTGTCTTCAAGCTATTGTTCTCCTGTGGGCACATACTTCCTCTCTCTCCCCTCATATCTTTATCAGTAAGTTTCCTTCAACAGAAAACTGTTTTGCTTCATTGTCTTCCTGTGAGAGAAGGCAATTGACCTGGGACACCTGTGCTGAGGTTGGACTGACCTTCCCTACCTGCGAAGAGCAACTCCTTGTTCCAGCCTGATTCCTAGAGAAATTAGACTGCAGGGGTCATCTTCCATTTCAAGCGTTAACAAGTGGACTCCAGGCACTGATTGAAGGCTACAGCATGGGGTTGGCCAGATTGAGCCACAGTGCAGTGTGGTTGCTGATAGCCAGCTGTACCAGTCCTGATCCAAGCCAGTACTTCCCTGAGCATTGGTGTGTCTTGTTGAGAGGGTTGGGAGCATTCTTTGCTGCAGTTGATCTCGCTCACTTCCCACTTTATGCGCCACTGATAACAAAAAGAAGAGGTTACATTCCATTCTGCCCAAGGTTCGGTATTTATTGTAGAAACTTGTCCTTGTAAGTACTTCTCATTTCTTTGAAATGTATATAAATGACGCTAAAAAAAATGCCACTGTCATCTGCTTTATTTTCCAGAAATACCTTTATTTAAATATACATCCTGGAAAGCTAGCAACCCTACTTGTAAACATAGACATTAAGGAAGATGTCATCACTATTTCCCAGTTTTTCTTCACTGACCTTAACCTCAGTGAAGAAAACTGCATCCTATAATGAAGATATAAAAAAAGTTTATTTTTCTCTAATTACCATTTAACTAATACAATGATCACCTTCGTCACAAGATAGGTTGTTAGATTTGTGACAAATCGTGCTGTGAAAACTTCTTACTTAAGGACTATATATACATATATACATATATGCTATACATACATATATACATATATATGTATAACAAGTGCCAGAGATAAACCATAGCAATTAAAGTATTTTCCTTGCATGCAGCGGACCTGGGTTCTATCACTGGCATCTTACGTTATGCTCCAAATACTGAGTGATCTCTGAGCACAGAGCTACCGGGTATTCCTTATAGCCCTGAGCACTGCTGGGTGTGCCCCCCAATTCCCCACCAAATAACATTAATATATTATATGTAATTAGCATAATTCCCTAAACCCAAGTGGCATCTATTAGAAAATTGTTCACTGGATATATCGAGGAAAGCCTATTTGATCACTTTTGAAGAGACTAACCCCATAGTAAGAAAAATAAGGAGAAATCGGAGAAGCCCAGGGACTAGGGATATGAAGCAAAATGGTCACAGAATACATGCCCAATATGTACAAGATCCTGAGAATAAATTCTGTCATTGCATGGTTTCCCAGATACAACCACAATTGCCCTGATTAGTCTCTAGTACTGCCAAGGTGCCTCGTGGCCCCCAGTAATACACCTTTTGAAAGAGCATGGTTGGAAATATCTTCTCCCTGCACAATTGAATGTGGGCGCTATTAAAAATTAAAAAATAAAAGTAACTTAAATTAAAAAATAAGCTCTCTATATGTATATACAATAGTTCCAATTTTTCCTCTATTTGAAATAAGCCTATTTTATTCATTTCAAAACTTTTTCTAGTAATAATTAATATCACTGTATCACTGTCATCCCACTGCTCATCAATTTGCTCTAGCGGGCACCAGTAATGTCTCCATTGTGAGACTTGTCACTGTTTTTGGCATCTCAAATATGCCACTGGTAGCTTGCCAGGCTCTGTTATGCAGGTGGGATACTCTCAGAAGCTTGCCAGGCTCTCCAAGAGGGGAGGAGGAATGGAACCTCGAACCCAGGTCGGCTGCGTGCACGGCAAATACTCTACCCGCTGTGCTAAATTAATATAATAGTCAAAAATCTAATTTATGACATCAAGAGTTTTGTTGAGAAGATAGAAATCCCATTTATCTTCATCATCACGATTTCCTGACTCTGTCATTATAGTTGGATTTTTTGGTGAGTAAAGAACTAAACACAATTAGTAATTTCAAAAAGGATTTCTTGTCGGTAATTCAATGTTATATTTCAACCGGGTCATTAAATATCCTTTATTACATTTTCCTGACTTGAAAAGCTTCTGAGAAGAAATGCATTAATAAATAGGGCAAAACAAATATTTATTAAATTTATTATATTAGATTAGACTTGGTCCCTCCAGGAGCAACGCCAGGGCTAGAGCGATAGCACAGCCAGTAGGGCATTTGCCTTGCAAAGCATGGGTTTGATTCCTCCATCCCTCTCGGAGATCCTGGCAAGCTACCAAGAGTATCCAGCCCACACGACAGAACTTGGCAAGCTACCCATGGCGTATTCAATATGCCAAAAACAGTAACAAGGAGTCTCACAATGGAGATGCTACTGGTGCCCGCTTGAGCAAATTTATAAACAATGGGGATCACAGTGTTACAGTGCTACGGTGCTATTATATAAGATCAATTACATATCAATATTTTAATCATTATGACTATAAAATGATATGTCCACTTCTTACCTAGTTAGACCACAGTGGGCTGTGTGGTATCAAAAGTTTGGAATGATATTTGACTGTTTTGACTCTGTGTAGATCAAAAAATACTTAATTTGATTTAGTGGGTATTTTGAATAAACAGGCAAATTATGAAATGTTAGTGGTAACACCTAGTTATAATGCAAACTTGGAAATAAAAGACAAAAGGTGAACAATAGGGCTATTTGAGTGGTTTTGAGGTAAGTTCTCAAGTGCACTGGTAGAACTCAAGAGATCATATAGGGTGCCAGGGATCAAGCCTGGGTCAGCCACTTTCAAAGCAAGTGCCCTCCATGCTATAGGCTCAGCATCTTAGATGGATTTCTCATGCGAACTTTTCATATTAGATTTACCTGTGGAATATTTATCGTTTTTAGCAAAACAGGTGATGAATGTTAAAATATAATCTCTCCATTGATAATGCTTTGAAAGAAAACAACAAGTACCAAATCTATGTATTGATTACAAAGAATTCCACCAAAATAAATCTTAGCCTATAACTATGTTATAACCTTCTCACAAAAAAATAGATATTTTCAGCTAACCAATGTGGAGAATCCTAGTTAGCACTCATAAAGTCATTTTAGGATTAAACTTGCCTCACATTAATTTCATCTTCTTCGAATGGAAGGTGGATTTCTCAGAAGTAATTCTAGTTTTATGTTTTGCTAATGACCTTTTCTCACTCCTTTTCTAACTATAAAAAATTTTTATTCTGCATAACTTTTTCAGGACTTTACATTTCCAGCGGTCTTGGAAATGATACTTTCCAAGAATCATTTGGAATAAGATATTTAAAATGAACTTACTTGGATTTTTATTGTTTTGAAATAGGAAATAGAAAAAAATGCAAATATAATTGTGCTACATTTTTAATAAACCAGAGCATAATTAAATAATATGTTTGAAGAGAGTTATTAAAAACTCACCTATAAATATCTTTTATAGAATCAAAGATTCTGAGAAATTGAAATAGGGCCAAGAGTCAATATTAAATAAGGACAATTATCCTTGCTCCTAAACCTAAAGATAAGGGCAGTTTGTTTTCAGGTTACTCTTCTCCCCAAAGTAAACCCTTATTTTGTTTATGTTTGCAGATATCACAGTATGCCCCAAGGAATGAGGTTCTGAGGAAATTTTTTTGTTCATTCTGTAGGTAACTGACTTGGAACCTACCCTTCCTGAAAATACGCTACCCTGTCTTCTTTTCCTGTAATCTCTCATAGCAATCCCACTTTCTCTCGTGAACACATGTATCTTTCTCTCGTTCACAATATTTTTCTAAGGATTTCTTAGAGTAAACTACTTAAACAACAATTTTGCTGTTCTTCATCAAGCAAACAAACTAAACGTCTTAATAGAAACCAGAAGGTTCCTCTGAGGACATGTGTCTACCATCTTCAAATCTTTGCTGACAAGCTCTGTCGCTACCTGTCTGTCACCTCGTGTTTCATTGGCTATCTCAGTGAACTGAGCCTTTTGCAGTTATAATTTGAAAAGTATGACCAGGAGTCTTATGATTGAAACATGCAATTTACAGATGTCGAGTCAGTGAGTAAATCATAAAAGTTACCCATTTGCTGACAAAATGCAGAAAGACTCTTAGAGGAATCAAAGACTGAGAATTTTAGTTATTAGAAAACTCTCCAAAATGAAGGATCATTTATTCTATTATAGATCACCACGAAAGTGAGATTTGATAAAAGTGAGAAAACAAAAAAGAAAAGGGAAAAAAGGGATACTTCAATTAAGCAATGAGATATACTTACCTCTAAGAATACTCGATAGATACAAACTATTTTAACAGTTTCAGAATTACAGATCATCAATAACAAATTACATTGTCTCATAATTCTAAGACATCAGCACTAGTCTGTAATTCAGTGTTCTAACTACAGAAACGATATATTGATATGATTTTGCTCCTTTAAGAAGAAATGCGACACTAACATTGTTATTGTTGTTGTCCTTGTTCTCAGTCTAGTATAAATATTCTCTGTGGCTTAATCTTGCTATTATCTCTTGAGCATATATGAAGTATGTTGAATCACACATTTGAATAGTAGTAAGTATTGAATCATGCAAGAGGCAGAGAGTCTCTTGCCTGCATGCCTGACTGTCTTCCCCAGGGCTCCTTGGAGGGGATGGGCTCCAGCTTCCCTCCCTGCCCCGAGCAGGGCTCTCGGTGGCCGAAGACCATCAGAACCTAGCCACAGCCATGCTCAAGGCTCCTCTCCACACGTTTGAACAGGCCTCACGTGTGATGGTACCGGCAGAGGAACCCAGGTGTGTGTAATCCCATCAGCGGCCAACATCCAGAGACTTAAAAGCAAGCTCCCAGAAGCGCTATCTTATAACCTACTTCTCCCTCTGGGAGAAACTAGCAAGCTACTGAGAGTTTCCTGCCCACATGGGACAGCTTCGCAAGCTTCCCACAGTGTATCCATATGCCAAAGCCAGTAACCAGCTGAATCTCATTCCTCTGACCCTGAAAGACCTCTGATGCTGCATTGTTGAGATGGTCGAGATGAGAGAGGCTTCTAAAATCTCAGGGATAGGATGAATGGAGAGGTTACTGAGGCTGCTCGAGCCACTTGATAATCAACAGGATTTCGTGATTGTGATCGTGATTGAATCATGCTGGATATCTATATTCTCTGTAACTCACAAAGGTTGTTGTCTTCCTACCATGTATTCTTCTTATTTGGTAAAGAGCTTCTGAGGGACACATTTTTTATTCTTTGACCCAATGTATCTGTTGGTTTAGTGGCTGTAAATCTCAGAATACTGGAACTTATGCTCTGAATGAGATGTTGGTACAGTGACCTGGCTCATAAATGGTTAGGGGCCACTGGGTACTACACTAAAGTTCAAAGATTGAGGAGATCAGAAAATACAACCAATTTTCAGCTTTTCTGCTCCCCAGGCATCTCTAATTCTTTTAGGGTCTATAAAATTTGTCAGAGGGATCAACCTGTTTCTCTAGCCTAGATGGCCTCAGGGTTTATATTGAGGGATTAACAAATGCCTCTTACATGGCTTGATTAGATGTATCAAATAGACTTGAACATTTGTTATTTTGGATATTGCTTAGTCTATTCTTCTACAATACAATTTGTTCTTCACTGTAAATTCAACGTTAGGAGAAAAGCCAATAAATTACCTTCTACTTAACCATTTGTATGTCCTTAACAATTAGAATGCATGGGAGATCATCCCAAAATATTCCAGTATACTATTGTATATATTAAATTAAAGTTGCTTATGAAATGAGGACAAAAGGATAATCTCATCTTCCTTTAAACCGTTCCATGTGACTACCAAATCAACATTATGAAGAAATTAAATAAAATCATCCATAGGAAAGTAACTCTTCCATGTCTTACACGTGGCCAATCAGGGTTTGATTCCTCCATCCCTCTCGGAGAGCCGGGCAGGCTACCAAGAGTATCCTGCCTGCATGGCAGAGCCTGGCAAGCTCCCCATGGTGTATTTGATATGCCAAAAGCAGTAATAAGAAGTCTCACAATGGAGACATTACTGGTGCCCGCTCAAGCAAATCAATGAACAAAGAGACAACAGTGCTACAGTGCTAAACTAGAAGGTAGGGAGAGATCCTTATCACTAAGTAAAGAAATTTATGTAAATAAACTCTGCATAGCACCTTGATAAAACAAACAAAAACCTTCTAATGTGATAGGAAAATCTTGTATTCCTCTGGGTTGTTGAGGTAGACAGAGAATTAAAATAGGTTAGTAAAGAAAAAAATCAATTAAATACATCCACTTGGAACCTGTACATTGTTGTAAATTCTAAGCAAAAAATAGGGGACACATGAACCTAGAACATCAAAGGCAGGTCAAGACTTCCTGTAAGGAGGAATTTCTTCCTAGGGAACTGTGGAAAACTGAGTTTTTCAAACAAGGCATGATTTTACAGATGAAGTTACGTTGCTGAGCAAGAATAAAGCTCTATGTTCCTATGGCATAGGCTTTGAGACAGTTGAGCTGGATTAGAGGAGAAGCTATATCAAGAACTACCAACAAGAGAACAAGAAGAAAAGCCTAAATATGTGTCTTAGATAAGGGGGCTAAGATCTTTTCACGGGGTTATGAATCCAGACAAAATGGAAGACCGTTGACATGGCCAAGAGGATTAGCTCAATCTTCAGTATGCAACTAGATAGAGGTTCTTCTGGATTCAAGCTGAAATTCCCCCATTCTAATATGTTCATTAATGGAGGCTACATTGATCTCACTTCCATTGCTACAGAGTTTTTGGTTCTGATCATCCAGGAGGCAAAGTCTTATTTGTTACCATTACATGGGTTTCATTAAACAACTCAGAGTTATTTCTTTTATACCAAAATCTGTAACACCTTGTTTCATGATTTTATTTAATGGTCACTTATTCCAAAATGATATCCCCCAAACAATGCATTCTCTAGGCAATAAAAACTTCCTAGAGAAATGGAAAAAGAACACAGATAAGATCAAATGCTTCTGCTTGCCTCTACAACATTCATGGGCCTAGATGTAAAATAATCTGCACTTCTAAAGTAACAGTAGCAATTGCTACACCCCTTTCAAAACCCCTGGGACTTAATTGACCTCAATTGACATGATACTAAAGTGCCACCTCTTAGAAGATGTTCCCTCTGGGGCTACTCAACTAAGTTTACTTGACCCTTTGAGGAAGATTAATCACAGAGACTGCAAACCTGAAATTCCTTTTCCTTGTCAAGAATTCATTATCTAAAAAAAAAAAAACAGAATAGTTATCTCTTTGTTTAAAAGATATAGTCAGATTAAAAATTTCCTACAAAATAAACTTTGTTTTAGAACATATTTGCCTCGTCTGTGTTAAGCATCATAAAAACTTACTTGAAAACATTGCAGTTGGCATTATGTTCAAAATGTTTTGTTTATCCCATGCTTCTTTTAAAAAAAAAAGAGGATTGGTAGATGAAATGTAGAAGGTTTCAAATTTACATTATTCATGTAATATTGAAGTAGGTTTCCTGATTGACTCTCCCCACCCCTTCCACCCCCATCTGCCTGCCTGCTTCAATAACTCATACTTATGTAAGCTGTGTGTTTATTTCCTTCAAAAGTTAAGGCTTCTCTACTTTCTAGGTGAAGTTATACTTTGAACTTTTTAATTGTAATGAAAGCAACATTCCACTACTGCTAAAGACCTAAAACTGAAAAAAAAAAAAAGAATTGCATTTGCCTATTTCATTTAATTTCAATGAACAGAATATGTTACACCCAAGTTCAAGTTCATAATAAAATAGCTGAGACACAGAAGGAGAAGAGGACAGGAGTTTGTTTCTTTGTGACAGGTCCAGGGATCGAGATGGGTCATGGGACTCTAATCCATTCCACCAATGTTTCAAGAACTGAGGTTGTATTTACAGTCCAAAAGTATGTTCCAAACTGTCAATTAAAATCATGCAAGATTGACTACAGTTTTATCCACACATCAAAAAGGAAAGCAACATACAGTTCACACAGGAACTAATGATCCTTTACACTGCTCAGGGTCAAAGAAAACAGATGTTTGCCATAAGTCGCCTAGCCAGCATAGGGTCAAGACACACTTTTCCCTTGGCCCTTATCAGCACAGCTGTGGCTCCTAATTACTAGGGACCCAACAGTGGATGGATGATGTTTTCTTAAACCTTTAATCACAGGGATGTTTCTGTCCTTAAAATAATTTTGATATTTAACAAATATATTTGAATAATGTCTTCACTGCTTTTATCTGTGTCTGAGAGGAGGCTGTTTCATTTCTTGGAAGTTCCTGAAGCCCAAACCTGATTTTGTTCATTTGCATTTAAATACTGACAACAAAGACGCCACGGAATCATTGGCAAGGACTCTCTGACCAGTAGGTTGGTAAAATGAAGAGTGGGATTTTTACTTTTATTTGATGTCTTAGATAAATTAGAACAAACTTATAATTTTATGCACTCATTTTAATAACTAATCTCTAGCAAAATTTCTTCACATACAAGCAACAATCTCACCATGTAAATAAGAGAAATTTTGAAGTAAGGTATCTCCACACATTGTTTACTTTGTTCAATGCCTATATCCTATAATAAAGAACATAGTGATTTTAATGGAAACAATGATCACACAACTTAGTAGTAATTCTTGTATCCTTCAAATGGGCATGTTGGGGCATGAGCCAATGGGTAGGTTGTTTGCTGTTGGCGTTTGCCTTGCATGCAGCCTACAGGATTAGATCTCCAACATCGTATATGGTCCCCCAAGCACTGTCAGGAGTAATTCCTGAGTGTAGAGCCAGGAGTAAACCCTGAGCATCTCTGGGTTTGACCAATAAAGAAGAAAAAACAAAAAGTAACATAAAATAAAATAAAAATAATTTCCCAAAACAAAAACACATACTGCTTCATAATAGGTTAAAAAAAAAAAAGCTCAATAGGAATTCTCTGATAATTGGCTTTAATTTCATTTAACAAACCAAATCAGGTAGGACGTTTGCCTTACATGCCACCAACCCGGGTTCTATTCTTCCGTCTCTCTCGGAGAGCCCGGCAAGCTATCGAGAGTATCCAGCCCGCACGGCTGAGCCTGGCAAGCCCCCCGTGGCATATCCGATATGCCAAAATTAGTAACAAGTCTCACAATGGAGATGTTACTGGTGCCCACGTGAACAAATCTATGAGCAACGGGACGACAATGCTATAGTGCTAGAGTGTAAATTATAACATTTGTCAGTTAATTCTTTGACAATCTTTGTGAAGAAAAAATGAGCTTGAAATAACATTCTAGAAAGAATATATATCTACAATTTTGTCCATAATCCTAAATAGCCGTGCTAACATTTTACCATGGTCTTGTACAGGACATTAATTTCTGTATAGTTATTCGTAAAACTCTTAATAATCACTTCAGTCATTATAAAATGACCAAGATACCAGCATTGTGTTCATCTGCTACTGAATCTAAATAAAATTATACAAGCATAAATATTACCTTAATATTTTGAATCAATGAGATCTATCTCTATGTATGCTCTAAAAGCAATACAGATCTATAATAAGGAAAAAAATGTTATGATTCTGTAATTACTCATAAAATGGAGAACTAGCATACTTTATAGATATTTGAGCAAGGCAATATGTTTTATTCTGAAGGAGGACAGTTAATTGGTTTGCTAGCTATTATAACAGGCTTTATATGTTTGGGTTCTAAAGAATAATAGGTACAAAAAATTTTTAAAAAAGAATAATAGGTGTTTTTTTATTAGGAGTGATCATAAGGGAATTGCATGTAATATAAAGGAAAGAAAAGCTAAAATACATAGAGAAAGGAAAACAATTATTTTGTAAAAAAATAAGTTGTAAAAATTAATTTGTATTTAATTTGTAATTAATTTGTAAAAATTTTTTGTAAAAGAAATATAGATGTCAGTTTAACTAGATTGTACAAGTATACAAGAAAATGTTCTGAAACAAAACAAAACAAAATATGGATTTTAAGCTGAGGTGATATAATCATATGTAAAGATTTTCATATTCTTTTTCAGGAACATTGGTACATTATAATTATCATTGAGCAAGATAGCAACAAAGTCATAGCTAATCAAGGTGAACATATTCTGGAATTTATGTAGTTAAAGACTAGGATATCTAAGTTCAAAGAAAAAAAGATGATTTGAGAATAATAGTGAGTTGAATAGTGCCAGAAAATTCCAGAAAATTTTATTTTCCTTTTATAAATTTAGAATTTGGTCCTCTTGGGCCAGCAATAGTAAAGTAATTAAGGCCCTTGCCTTGTATGCAGCCAACCAGGGTTCAATCCCTGGCAACCCAAGTGGTACTACTAGCCTCACCAGGAGCAATTCCTTAACTCAGAGCCAGCAGTAATCCCTGAGCACCACCAGGTATGGCCCATGGGGCGTATTTTGAAAGATATTAAGTAGTTTAGAATCTCAAAATAAAATCATTCTGGATCCAAGGTAGGCTCTAAATCTTACAACTAAAATCCTTTTAGGCATAGAAAGCACAAAGAGTCAAAGAGAAAAAGATTATGTGAAGATGACGATAGAACTGGAGTAATATCTCTATTATACAAAGAATGCAAACATTTGTATAACTCCACTAGAAGCCAGTTGAGAGGTGTAGAATGGTTTCCCCATCAGACTCCAGAAGGAATCAGGCCTACTAGCTCCTTGTAGCCAAATGTTGGTTTTTCTGAACTAATAAAGGATAAAGTGTAGTCACCCAATTTGTGCTAATTTGTTATAATAATTCTGGAAAAATTTTTATGGGAATTTTTTATGTACATTTTATATAAATGCAGACTCTAATTTGTACAACTTTCTACAAAGCCCAATCCAAATTTAACATGAACAATTGGAAATTCTTTATTTAAACAATGGCCCTATAGGAAAAAAATAATTGATTTCATAAAGACTATACTAGCCCAATTACATAAATGGCTAGTAGTATTGTAAATTATACAGGTTCAAGTAAATGGTAATACAACAGGGAACAAAATACACAGCCTAACTATGCCTTCGTGTGGTGGCAATCTTTATCAAAAAATTGTACATGTAAAATTTTAGAAAAGAGATTCATTATTCCTAATTGATTGTAATTTACTCATCCTTCAAGACCCAGTTCACAGCTTGATTTGGCCTTTGAACTTCGAATTTGTAGAAGACTGGTACAAAAAAGTAACTGTTGGTTGTGGCCACAACCAGCAGTGAAGAATCCAGGCCATTCTGGCAGCCCCGCAAGCCAGAGATTGCTCGGACCCCAGACCGGGCCAACAACACCGGGTTGCCAGACAGAGAAGATACAGCCAGCACGCCTTCTCCAGATGGAGCCCCAACTACACTGAGCTTCTACTAACATGCTCCGGTATGCAGAATGGGACATCTCCAGACCTTTCTGGATATACAAAATATATGCTCAGGAATGGCTCTGCCACCCCTTTTGTGTCCATTATCCGGAATTGAACCCAGGTCAGCCATATGCAAGGCAAGCACCCTATCCGCTCTACTATCTTTCAGATTCCTGATCACTATTTTAGACTGCAGCTCTTCCAGTGAGAAGACAAACAAAAACACAAATAAACAGAAACTCCATTGCAAGATCGAGACATATTATAAGCTGTAAAGTGCTTTCTTGAATGCAGTCATCCCAGTTCAATTCCATCAACTTATGGTTCCCAAGTAACATTGGGTGTGACCCTGGTGGTTCCTATTAATGCCGTTTGTGACCTGGAGGCCCTAGATCATTGTTATTGCTTTTGACAGTAGAAATCATGTCTTGGATACTGAAAAGCTATCTACACGGAGATTTAAAAGCAGGTATTAAGAATATAGAATCTCTGGATATATTTGGGGGGTCATAACATAATTAAAGTTATCAAAACAGACACGATGGCTAAAACACTGGAATTAAAGGCTTCTGGTAATGACTACTAGAAGAGAAATGACATCAGCATGAGCTTGTTAAATCCAAGTCTCATGTCTGTTTTTTTGCAGTGAGTTAGACTAAAAACAGAAATAAAGTATACTAAATGTAGAGTTAGGAAATTCTTTAAATAAACATATTCAATATCTTGGTGAAATGGAACTTTATTGTAACTGACTTCCTCTGGATCTTTTTTTGTTGTTTGGCCCATCACTTACTGGAAATGTCAAGTGATTCTGAAGACCACCTGGAGTTGCTTTAACTTCAGTCCCCCGAGAAGTCTCAAAAGGTCAAGTATCATTTCCTACTGCTCCTCAGATGCCTTTACATTGCGCTGAGTTTCTAGTTAATCTTCCCATTCTTGTAAAATTCACATGTGCCAATACTTTAGACAGAAATGACACATTCTTTCAATTTAGAAAACTACGCTTTTTTCTTACAGACCCTACATTTTGAGTATATATTTAAAAATATTAAAAGTTATAAAGACTTGAGTGGATTTTTAAGTTTCCTAACAGCAAATTATATAACAATCCACATTTAAAAATATATATAGATAAATGTAATTTATATATACATATTATATATAAATTTAAAATATATATAAATATGTGTTGTTAAAGTTTTAGTCAAGAGAAGCTAAACCATTTTCTGAATAGTTTTTTAAATCAACATTAATTACAGACTTACAAAGTTCTTCATTACTAAATTTCAGTCATATGATGTTCCAACACTAATCCCTTCATGGTGTCCACTTCCTTGCACGGATATCTCCAGTTTTCCTCCCATTGCCTAACCTGCCTCTAGAGGGGTTACTATTCCCCTCCACAATTATATGAGTGGCTCTTTCCCTGGTTTACCTCCTCCCCCAGCTCCAATCAGTGAGAAGTTTCCCGCTGAAAAATAGTTCTGCTCTACATTTTCATAGTTTGTTTGTTTGTTTATGGCTAATCTTTTTGAAGAACAAGAGATGGGATAGTATGAGCTGAGCAACACCAAGATAGTTATTTACAGGAATTTTTCACTGGGCATGTTTTACTTATTCCACCTGGAAGCTTCCTTTGATATGCCTAAAAGGATTATGTCCCCGGCTATAGGAGGGAGAAAGAATTACAGAAATAAGTGCGGGCTGATGTTTGGAAAGAACTGGGGATTTTCTGAGTTTTTCACTATGAAAACCTGAGATTTCTAGAACTAAAACTCACAGTTTGATCCGTATGGGGCCCTGAGTCTACATCTCTGGACTTTTCTCTCTTAGTACCCCACAATCAGCTCTGGTTCCAGTTTTTGGCTATAGCTTACAGTGTAAATATCTATTTCTGCTAGTTCTGTTCAATGAAATTGAAAGCTGCCTCTCACCTCTGCTGAATCTATTATGGGAAGTGCCTCAGTTTCCTATTTACAAGTGCCATTTTATACCTCTAACCTGGATTGTTTCTGTTTTTTGCTTATTTCCGATTCACTGAAGTGATTCAGTCACTTAAGAAAGCAGTTATTTGGGACTGGAGCAATAGTACAGCGGGTAGGGCGTTTGCCTTGCACGCGGCCGACCCAGGTTCGATTCCCAGCATCCCATATGGCTCCCTGAGCACCACCAGGAGTGATTCCTGAGTGTAGAGCCAGGAGTCAGCCCTGAGCATCGTTGGGTGTGACCCAAAAAGCCAAAAAAAAAAAGAAAGCAGTTATTTATCAATTAGTTTAGCTTCTATGGAAAACAGAATGGAAACTTTTTTAAAATGTAAAACTAGTGCTTTCATATTATCCAGTAATTCCATGATTTTTTTTTTTTTTGGCCATGTCTGGGGTGCTTGGATTTATTTTCTGTGCTCTGTGTTCACAGATCAGCCTTAGCATTGCTGGAGACTAAATATGTTGCCAGGGATCTAACTGGTGTTGGTCACATGCAAGGTAAGTGCATGAGCCCCTGTACTATCTCTCTAACCCCAGAGATTCCATGTCTTGGCATCTATCTTCTGAAACACAAAATCATTAATTCCAAAGATATATATGCACAATTTTTTATAGAAATAAGTGCAATAGTAGAACATGGAAACAACCCAAATATCCAATAATACATAATGAATAAATAAGTTTTGATTTCTGAACACATTGGGAATTTAAGAAAAGATAAATATTACAGTTTATTTTAACTTAGATGCAACTAAATAGGGTACATCATGTTAAGCAAAATAAGTCAAAAAGGAAAAGAACAATGCTGGATTGTCTCAATCAATTGTAGTACATAGAGGAACAAATCAGTGTGATAGATAATATCAAATAATGACCAACCCTTCGCCTTGGATTACAAATCCATGGTTATCAAATGGTGGAGTTGGAGAAACTGTGAAGGAAGAAAAAGAAAGACTATACATGACATGGAGGAAGATCTTGGGCACTCTAGGTATTGGTGTAGGTGTGAAAACTTTCCCATCAATACCATAAATATTAACACCACTGTAAACATGTTACTTAAACTACAATTTTAAGAGAGAAAAAGAAAACAAAGTGTTCATGCAGTAGTCTGCAGTTTATGGGTCATTTTCTAGAAAAATCTATCCCTGTTTGACTTGAACTCTAAGCTCGATGTTAGATCACAGTTCAGAGAAAATAAATTTGTAACATGAAAGATAATCATGCTTGGGGCTGGATCAATAGCACAGCGGGTAAGGCGTTTGCCTTGCACACGGCCGACGTGGGTTTAATTCCCAACATCCCATATGGTCCCCTGAGCACCATCAGGAATAATTCCTGAGTGCAAAGCCAGGAGTAACCCCTGTGTGACCCAAAAAGAAAAAAAGAAAGAAAGATAACCATACTCAATATCCATAAAAATAAAAGATAAAATTATATTTCAAATAATTGGAAATCATGTGTTTTTTATCTGCTTTTTATTCCCCCCTAATGCACAAAGGATTGAAGTCAGGGCCTGCACAAACATGGCGTGTATTCTACCACTGAGATATTTGCCTCACGGTATGAAATTTAATGAAAGTGATCAGGGTAGAGAGTTTTAGGCTAATGACAAAACATGCGTTCAATGTGCTTAATTGTAACCGGGTGGGCTACCATAGAGATTTTCAGACCAAAGAAATCAGCACCTAGAAAACGGTTTTATCTGACTTTATTTTATTTTATTTTATTTTTATTTTTTTCTACAATGAAGGCTTGTCTGCATCACTCAGGCTAGTGTGCAGTCAAAGACCATAGGCAGCAAGGCAACTGCAAGAAGTCATCTTAGTGATTGATGACAATGATTTCAATGATTTGAAAGGACAGTTAGAACAGTATGTTCAAAATTATCTCCCTAGAAAAATTCAAAAAATAAAAATCCAAAGTAGAAGATTAAATCAAGAAAGGATGATTCATCGGTCCATGCTGTAGAAGTGCTATTTTTGTTTGCTTGTTAATTTTGTCTCCAACCCAACTGTGCTCAGGGCTTACTCCTAACTCTGTGCTCAGGGAGCAGTCCTATCTGGCTAATAGGTACAAAGGGTTAAACCCAGGTTCTCCATGTGCAAAGCAGGCACCCTACCTGCTGTACTAGTGTTCCAGCCAAGAGAGGAGCTCTTGGAAAACCACTATTGCTGTCTGTTGTCCAGGAGAATGGGCAGAACGTCACTTTCCTGGAGATTGATTTTACCAGCACAAACATATTTGTCTTAACCTGTGTGGAACAAAGGAGTATCGGTGAAAGAGCACAACAAGCAAAGGGGATCATGAGTTTAAAATATGAAGACAAAATGCAAATATAGTGGTGCACTCAAAATAATTTTTGGGTAACTGGATATAAAATACAAAACACCAGATTTAATCCCAGCACTTAATATTTGTTATTACCAGGAATGATTCCTGAGCACTTAGACAGGAGTATGACTGAACACCACCAGGTGTGGTCCAGAAACAAATTTTTAAAATAGACTATTAAAATAAATGGATATATTGGGAAAGTTGTTAAGTGAACAGGTTAATATCCATGGAAGTTACCTAAACTGAAGATAACAATTTCCATACTTTCCCAATCCAGTGAGAGAAGACATTGTACCGCAGAGAGAATGAACAAAGAAAACACATTTTGTGAACATTGGCAATGTATAAAATAATTGATTTAGAAGATGTTATGTGACATTACAGAAGCCACTTCAATTTTTGATTTTTAATTAGTTTTTGAGAAAAATTAGAAAACGGGACCAACATGCATATTTTTATTTGTTTGTTTTTGTGCCACTCCTTGTTGTGTGCCACTCCTGATTCTGAACGATATGTGGTTCCAGGAACTGAACATGGAAGAGCTGCATGCAAGACAAGCGCCTTATTGATGGTACCATCTCGCTAATTCCAAAACATGTTTTCTCAACGCATTCCATTTTATCCTCGGTGTCTACCCCTTTGTCCCCACCAAACTTCAATGATCTTATAACACAATAGAATAACGAGGTTATTTTAATGGGAATTTTTTAAATGTCAATTTGCAATGGAATTGTACTTGATGGATCATATCACACTGGAGAAAAAGGTCATCACTAAAAAGTTTAAAAAATATGTTTCTTCTCTTAGCAGAAAAGGTCACATAATTTCCATTTCTTCAATATCTAGGTGGAAATCCAAGGGACAGCTTGTAAAATCCCTATTGGTCTTAGTACTGGAATCTGCTTTGTGTTTTTGTCAATGGCTATCAGATCTGGTTTTCTGTGATGACATAATAATTGGCTTTATACACAGTAGGTTGAAGAAAAATCTAAAAAAATATATTTTAGTACATTTGTTTATGCTAACAGTTGTTTCACTGGAGAAGTACTTAGTATGTGCCTTTTGGGATAGAGTGCAAAAATTCTTTAAGCTTTGTTCACAAAATTTCTGATTTGAACAGCAAAAAATTTTAAGATTTAATAAAAACTTGAAGTAAATATAAATCATAATTATAATAACAGGATTTAAGTATCTTCTGATAAAATGGAAAAATAAAATAGCATAAGATTATATGTTTTAGGTTAACATGATTCCCATTTTCTAATTACATAATGATATAATATTATTACCCCTGAATAACAACTCAGAAAAATGAATTTTAGGTATAGCTGTAGATGATAATAAAAAAAAAAAAGATAAGTCAAATCAAATTTGAGGTTAAGGAAAGTGAAGCTAAATTGTTTTAAATGAGATGAATTGTTTTAAATGAGATGAATGAATATCTCTAAATGAAACATTGAAAACTATGAAGCAAACCATCTTTCAAATGAAACAAGAAAATTCAGTATCATGGATGAATTAAAACTAGAATCAAAAGCCATGAACATAGAAGCTTATCTGTTTGGCAAAAACAACTAGATCACTAGTTAATAGATTCCTTGCCTGCAAAACGTTTAACATCCTTTACTTTCATAAATACTTCTAATCATTCTGTCAAGAATTTCTGAAGCAAGGTTGATGGTTTTTCTTTTAAATTCAGATACCATACTTCCGTATCTCCTCCAAACCTGAAGTCTAGACATTGTATGTTTTTAAATAATTTATCACCTTGAAAAGCTACACAAGTATAAGTAACAGATTTAAAGCCAGAATTGACAGAGAGGACACTCTGGAATGACAAGATCCAGGGTCTAAAATACTTTAATCATTTTGTTCAATTTTTAAAACCTTGTTTTTCTTCTTTTCTTTCTCCCAGTTAAACAGAATAATTTAAACCAACCTCCTGGACAATTATCTCCAATAAATCCTAATGATAATCAAGTGATTATACAGCGAGTTTTGCTGTGCTAAGAATTTTACACATCTTGTTTTATGTCACCTAAAGCATTCTTGTAAGACAGATGTTATTATGATCGTCAAGTTAGTTAATAAGGAGCTGAGCTGCAGAAGGTTAGTAACTCGTATAAAGCTATAGAGCTAACAAAATCGGAGTCCAGATTGAACTTCTTTAGCTCTCCAAATCTACTCTCGACTATTATTTCAAAAACAAAATTAGTTCATAAATACTGTCTATGTTAAATAAGACTTTGGTGAATAATATGCAATTTTCTTCAAAATGATACTAGATTTTCATAAGCTATGCCAATGTAAAAAAATTCATGGCAAGTATAAATTATGACTAATATCTTATTGTGAGAAAAATGCATTTTGCATGTATGAGAAATGTAAAGCCAATGAAAAATAATATTTTATTGTTAATGAAGACTCTTTCTCTATTAAACTTTAGCCAAACTTTGGAAGTCCTGATCTACTTATGGCTTGACCTTGGTCCTTTCCTTGTTGAACCTGCAAAACCCAGTATTAGCAAGAATCAATTTTGAAAGAATGTTCCATTCCTGATCTGATTAAATTCTTCATTTTCTTTCATCTGCTTGCATACACCTCTGTGAGTTTATCAGGAATTCAAGATTCTGATGCTTCCTTTTAGCTATTTTCTATTCAACAGCCTCCTTCCTGCACCCCCCACCCCCGCCCACTCACACACATTTCCATTGACTTAACCTCCCACTTGCTTTTGCATATAGAATTGAACCTTGTTTTATATTGAGCTTTCTTTTCTTCAATTGCAATAATTCCTGAGTAAAAAAAAATATTTTCCACTTTTCCACTGCCAGGCTCTGTTTTGTTTTGTTTTGTTTTGTTTTTTAACAATACACACTGCAGGGCAGGGAAACATGAGAATTAAGGAATGAGTTTTGAAGATAATGGCATTTACGCCCCACAGTTTTTATCTGGCTGTATTTAAAGGGCTCTTCACATGGAAGTTTTTACAATGCAATAATTCAGCTCAACTAGTAGCTTGAAAGCTATGTTTACTTACTTTGGCGATAGTCCTAAACTCAAGGGAGAAATGTGAGAAATGTGATTGTTTAGTTAACTTTTTCAAAATATCAACTTTGCCAGACAGTGATGGACGCATCTTTTAATCAACAAGTGGATACTCTGATACTGAAAAGTTATAAAATCATCCTGCAGCATGCTTCGGAGATACTCTTTCCCACCAGTATTTTTTGATTAAGATTTACTGCAACTAAAATAATGCCTTTATCATCCTGTTTTACTGCTTTAAGAGGAGGAAATATCTTTGCAAAAGAAAAACACAGTTTGATCTGCAATCCCTTCTCCACTGGGTAAACCACTTCTATCATTGATAGTGTTCTTATGGAGAGAGATTGTATTGTTAGAGACTGCATTTCATGAAATAGTCATAAAAGAATTTCAAATATTATCAAGTGAGCACTTTGAATGCTGAATAACAAAAGCTGAGTTTATCTTTCATTTGATAATAAGTCTTTTGTGATTTCTCCTGTGTACTAAAGAAATCATTTACATCAACTGCAGTAAAACAACAACAAAACACCACTTAGCAGCAGGTATTAGATGTACTAGTTCGCACCAGCAAAGTTTGCTTTTTACAAAAGCAAAATGTGTATCTGTGACTTTATAGACTTTGAATTTTCATAGTATATGATTAAATTATAATTGTTTGTATTCAGAAAAAGCTTCTTAACTCCTACTAAAATACTCTCAACATCAGTCTCTTTTTTTTTTTCCTAAGTGGTATGATTATGAAATGTATTCCACTGCCCAAAGTCCTACCATAGAAGCTTTCCTGTTATTTTCCACAAGATCCAATAAAGCATACTTGATTTCAATCAGGTCAGACACACTGTCAGTGTCCAATCTTGACATATCAATGACAAGGCATATCATAGCAGTCAAAAGTTTACAACATGTAATAAAAACTGAGCTAAACTCAAGCATGCTATCCTCTTGTAGACCCAGGGAGACTGTAGGCAACGAGTGATTTGTAGGCTCCATTACATCCCAAATGTTCGATGTATCTAGCCCTTGGCAGGGTGTCAAGGACAAGAAATAATCAGTCTTTAGAGATCACTTTTGAAATACTATGCCCTCTTCTTCCTTCAGTTGAATCATTCCTTCTATGTTGTCAGGATCCACTGATGAAACCTGACGACTTTCAATAGCCTGTGACAAGTGAGGTATCCCTTCTCCATGTGTGGAGAAAATGATATTGTGAAATCAGCTTTCAGCAGACATGCTGTGAGTGATGAGCTGCAGCACAACATCATCCCTGTGAACTGCTTTTGTGGAGTCAAAAGTAAAAATCAGGAGATGTACGTGATCAGATACACCAGAAAACAATGAGCACCCAAAGGGTAGATAGGCATTGTAAAATTCATGCACAGCTATTTTACGTCTAGGAGCAAAATTCTCCATCCTAAACTCTTGGATTCATATCTGAAAATGACATGGAGGTAAATAAGGCTCACATTACATGGTGAAAGTGCTCACAGTACAGCATCTATTCATTAGTCACTGTTGTATTAATTTGACTTGTAGTCCAGCTGGTGTTGGCTAATGTATCTGTACTGACTTTCAGGTAGATGCTTTTTTTTTTTTTCTTATGGCCATCTTCGTTTTTTTTTTCTTTTTGTAATTTAACCCAACCACTAGAATTTCAACTATTTCAATCATAGCAATGCAAGTTTAAGTTTCACTTGTCAGCCCTCAGGAATTCTCATATTTATTATAAAAGTACTATTTTAAGACCTAATTGGTTTTTGGCGAATGTAGTCCTCTGGCTTCTCTCTTCTTCTGTAGTTCACATTTGACTTCTTCAGTTTAGAGAGCAGATAGTTTATAATGCACTAAGAATAACAAATAATGTAAAAATCACCCCATTTGAGTGTATGCAAAGCCACACTGCTGAAAACACTAGTCAAGATGGCGCACAGCAGCGGGCAGCAGAGAGGACAGCAGCTCTCAGCACTCTGAAAAAGCAATGGGACAATAAAATTTTTGTGTGAGTAAATAAAGGACATCCCTTTTATATTTTGTCTCAGGGAAATCATACTTAAGTGAAGCTGGCAGGTTGCCACCACGAAATAGACCCATGAGGATGGCAATGGTGCTGCCGCCAGTGGGTGGAGCCACTGCAGCTCTGCGTGATATGGGCAGTGGCAGGGTTTTAACATGTCTGAATAAGACTGTTTGGGGTCAGTCTAGCACCACTAAGGGATACAGGTCCTGGAGTGGAGGAGGGTGCCCCAGTTTCCCACCATCAGGCCCCAGTGATTCTCACGCTGGTTACCATTTTTTCCTTGGATCAGTCTGTGCCACCACAGCATGTTGTGGAAAACCACCATGTGTCACCATAGCATATCAGGAAAACCACATTTCAATTCACAACTTACTATAGGATAAAAATTCATGTTTCTAGAATGAATTAGAAAATGTTTCTTTGATTTTTTTTTTTTTTTTTGCCTTTTGGGTCACACTCGGCGATGCACAGGGGTTACTCCTGGCTCTGCACTCAGGAATTACTCCTGGCGGAGCTCAGGGGACCATATGGGATGCTGGGATTTGAACCCGGGTCGGCTGCATGCTCTGTGCTATCACTCCAGCCCCAGAAAATGTTTCTTTGAACTAAAAGATCACTGGATGAATATATGTGTTCATATATAATACTTTTCCATTCTACAACAAAATAGCTAACATTTAAAAAATATATTCATGCATGTTCTGCTTTTTGAAATTTTATTCTATACTACTTCACTTTGAGAGAAGACTTGCTGTCCTGACATTATTTATTTTCCAAAAGAAATAAAAGGAGGTTATGTGTACATGTACATACACAGTATATGTGTATATAGCTGTATAAATTTCAGCATATACTTTCAGAGAGAGACATGAATATAGATAATATTATCAATGTCACACAATTTTTAGAAATTAGGGAATTTGTATTTTGAGATTTCAAAAATGTTAAATACATAAATGCACAATATAAGAAAACTAGGGAACACTAGAAGTAAAAATGTTTATACATGCTGAAACTAAAATAATGGGAGAGGTTTTAAAAACAAAGCAAAGGATAAAAAGAGGAAGAAGAAAAACATTTGAAAAGAAAAATACGTTGTTAAAAGATCTAAATTCATGATGAAAAGAAAAAAATCACTTTTTAATGCTAAATTACTTTGTGGGCTGCTACTTCTGAATGAATATGTGAATGATCACAGGGCGTAGTCAACATGGAATCAGCAAACAGCAACTTAACTAGAGCAAAATAATAATCAAAAAATGAATCAAATGACATTCATTTCCTAAATCTCTAGCAGTTTGTGATTCACCAACTCCTTCTACAACCACAGGAACTACTATACTTTTGATAAAAGATATAATGAAATTTTTGAGACCTGAAAAATTGTTGTAAAATGTTCTATATGTCAACCTTTTCTGTCCCAAATGGGTTATTTTAAGAATTCATTCACCTGACATCCTTTCACTACTTCCTGTCACCCTCATTCTCAGCAATTAACCTGACCTCATTCCTTTCAGAGAAATTAAATTCTCTCTCTCTCTCTCTCTCTCTCTCTCCCCTGCCCCTTGTCACACACATGCACACAGACACAGAGATACACACACCCTTAAATCTTTAAATTATCTGAATTCTCACCAATGAGATATTTGAAAACTAAAATGTGTTCTTCATTTCAAGGCTCTTGGTGATCTCTGTAAAGTTTCACTATGAATTAGTGAATATCCTGCTCTATTGACTGTAAAAACCTGGTAGTGTCCAGTAATAAGTGACAAAGTCCCTCAGCTCCAGTTGTTAGAAAAGATATCAGAAAGATTTATACAGGTTTTTTTTTTATTACTTAACTATGTATCCTATGTTAAAATTTTGTTCCGAAGTTCACAATCTTCCTTTCACTATTAAGTGACACTCCTACAGAGAAAATTTGGAAGCTTTAATTTTGCACATGAAGATAGTGTCTTAAGGGTGAATGCTATCATATATATATATATATATATATATATATATATATATATACATACATAATGTCAGCTAGCAAATTCTGACCATGTCTTAGTTTAAGACTCATTCTGGTTTTTTATCAGGTGCTTCATTGGTTAATATTCTTTCTACAAAAACAATTTCTGGATCTAATTGCCTCAATTTTCGTAGATTGCACTCAACTTTGTTTTAAATTTGTCGATATTTACTGTGTATTTTTTCCTAATATACATATATGCCAAATATTTCCTAAGATAAATGTAGTACCCTGAGCTTCCTTCTAGAACTTGTCTTCTCAATCCTATATTTTTATTTCGATCTAAATCTTCATCACTATCCTTCCTTGCTAATATCATTTTAGTTACTGCACTAAATTTAACTTTTATTCTGTGCAAAGATTTTCACTTCAAAGTGTATTTCACAGATATTTCTCTTTTTAGAGGCATATTCACATATGATTCAATAGATATATCAAATGTATACTCCATAGATATCTCAATGTACTACACCAAAATTTGAAATAATCTTTTCCTTATCTATTAATTTTCCTTTTTTTTTATTGCATTGCTGAGTGTTGCTGATCACAGTTGTCCAAGCAGATATTGAATCACCCTTAATTTCAATTTCTTTTTACATACCCGAAGAATCATCAAATTGTAAAAATTTGTACTTCTCAAATCGGACTGGAGCAATAGCACAGGGGGTAGGGCATTTCCCTTGTGCGCGGCCGACCTGGGTTTGATTCCTCCATCCCCCTTGGAGAGCCTGGTAAGCTGCCAAGAGTATATTTGACATGCCAAAAAGCGTAACAACAAGTCTCACAATGGAGATGTTACTAGTGCCCGCTAGAGCAAATCGATGAACAACACAACGACAGTGCTACAGTGCTAATATTTCTCAAATCAATATATATCTATTTATTCCCATTGACACTATTCTTACTCAGTGATTATTTTCAATATATAATCATTTTTGTTTGCTTATTAATTTGTTTTGAGGTCACACCCTACGGTGCTCAGGAATTACTTTGTCTCTGTGTTCAGAGGTCACCCTTGCCAGTGCACAGGAGGTAAAACTGTAGTACTGTTATCCCATTGTTCATTGATTTGATCGAGTTGGTACCAGTAATGTATCCATTGTGAGACTTGTTGTTACTCTTTTTGTCATATTGAATATGCCTCAGGTAACTTGCCAGGCTCTGCCGTGTGGGCGGGATTCTCTCGGCAGCTTGCCATGCTCTCTGAGAACCATGGAGGAATCTAACTCAGGTCGGCTGTGTGCAAGGCAAACACCCTACCTGCTGTGCTATCGCTCCAGTTCATATGATACCAGGGATGTAACCATAGTCTATCACATTAAAGGCAAGCATGTTATCTACTGTTTTATCACTCCATCCTCGAGAATTATAAAACAACATCATGAATGTCATTTCTGCCAATCCATTTCCCCTTTTGTACGTAATCTCTGGAGAATAATACAAATTGTGTATAGTGATATTTGTAAACTGTAAATAAAATTTAATATATCTCAATTTAAGGGCATTGGATAACTTTTTATTGGCCGGAGCATAATGTTCTAGAAAAATAAATGTACTTAGAACACTTTAACATCCAATTCCTATATTTCTGTCTAGTCCCTTGTTTTAGTTAAATTATTTGCTTAGTTTTTTATAATTCAACTACAAAATATTTCCTGTTTTTGGTATTTACATATTCTATTTCATTTTTCTTGATATACTCTTTCATTTTGCTTATATTCTCTTCCAGTTCCTTCCTTCCTTCCTTGCTCCCTCCCTCCCTTCCTCCATGCTTCCTTCCTTCCTTCCTTCCTTCCTTCCTTCCTTCCTTCCTTCCTTCCTTCCTTCCTTCCTTTCTTCCTTCCTTCCTTCCTTCCTTTCTTCCTTCCTTCCTTCCTTCCTTCCTTCCTTCCTTCCTTCCTTCCTTTCTTCCTTCCTTCCTTCCTTCCTTCCTTCCTTCCTTCCTTCCTCCCTCCTCCCTCCCTCCCTTCTTTCTTTTTCTTTCTTTCTTTCTTTCTTTCTTTCTTTCTTTCTTTCTTTCTTTCTTTCTTTCTTTCTTTCTTTCTTTCTTTCTTTCTTTCTTTCTTTCTTTCTTTCTTTCTATCTGTTTCAATCTTTCTTTCTTTCTTTCTTTCTTTCTTTCTTTCTTTCTTTCTTTCTTTCTTTCTTTCTTTCTTTCTTTCTTTCTTTCTTTCTTTCTCTCTCTCTCTTTCTTTCTCAATATTTCTTTCTTTCTTTCTTTCTTTCTTTCTTTCTTTCTTTCTTTCTTTCTTTCTTTCTTTCTTTCTTTCTTTCTTTCTCTCTCTTTCTTTCTCTCTCTCTTTCTTTCTGTCTCAATATTTCTTCTGTCCTTCTTTCTTTCTTTCTTTCTTCCTTTCTTTCTTTCTTTCTTTCTTTCTTTCTTTCTTTCTTTCTTTCTTTCTTTCTTTCTTTCTTTCTTTCTTTCTTTCTTTCTTTCTTTCTGTCTTTCTTTCTTTCTTTCTTTCTCTTTCTTTTTCTATTTTTCTTTATTTATTTCTTTCTTTGTTCCCTTTTTCTTTTTTTCTTCCTTTCTTTCTTTCTTCCTTTTGGAACACACTTCACTATGCTTGGGGCTTACTCCTAGCTTTGTGCTCACTCCTGGAGGGCTCAGGTCAGCCCAAGATAGAATCTGGGTTAGCTCTGTGTAAGGCAAAATCATTCCCTGCACTACTATCACTCCACTCTCTCCTCAGTTTTCTGCAGGTTTGTATCAGGTAATCATTAAATCCTTAGCGTGGTGCTAACAAAATACTATAAACAGATGCCTATCTTTTTTCACAATCCTAGAGACTAGAATCCAAATTAATGTATAGGAAGAATCCTGATAGTTTTGAGAAAAAATATTTCACACCTCTCTCCTAACCCCAGGTGCTTCCAATCCTAGATTATCCTACATGCATCTGGTAATCCTGGCCTCCATCACATGACCTCCTTGCCCCCATGTGACTGTATTTTCATATTATCCTATCACTGTATCACTCTATTACTGTCATCCCGTTGTTCATCAACAATATATTTTGGACAATATATTTTGAACAATATATTGTTCATCGATTAGCTCGAGTGGGTGCCAGTAACGTCTTATTCGTCACTGTCACGTTCAGGGTCAGGGGAATGAGATCCATTTTATATATATATATATATGTATATATGTATATGGACTGGAGCGATAACACAGCGGGTAGAACTTTAGCCTTGCTCACGGCTGGCCTGGGTTTGATTGCTCTGTGCCTCTTGGAGACACGGCAAGCAACCGGGAGAGTATCCCACCCGCATGACAAAGCCTGAAGAGCTACCTGTGATGTATTTGCTATGCCAAAAACAGTAAGAACAAGTCTCACAATGGAGACATTACTGGTGCCCACTTGAGCAAGTTGATGAACAATAGGAAGACAGTGCTACATATAATATAATTAATAATATATCCATATTTTCCTAAAAGTCACATCATTCATTAAATTTAAGCATTTTTTTCCCCAGGGCAGTTGGAGCCAGGTGATTGGGCCACACCAGGCTATGCTTTAGGACTACTGCTTATTCTGTGATCAAGGGTTGCTCCTTGTAGTACTTGGCATCCAATGCCAAAGATCAAACCAAAGTTGGTTGCATGCTCAGCAAGTGCCGTAGCCTTAACCCCTCTTCTGTATCTCTTAAGCACCATCTAAGCCCAGAATTCTCTCATTTCAACTAGTTACACCTAAAAGAATCCTTTTCTCTAATAAAGTCACATTCTGAAATAAGGAAAGACTCTCAGATCAGTGAAATAGAATAGAGTTCAGAGAAAGATCCTCAAGTATATGTATAGTTCATCTTTGACAATAGAGGAAAAGCATAAAGTAGAGAACAGAAAGCCTCTTCAATAAATGGAGGTGGGAGAAGTGATTGCTCATAATCATAAAATAAAATAACACTGTGCAGAAAAATCAAATAATAATGGATTAAGAAGCTCAACAATGCGGCTGGAGAGATAACACAGCAGGTAGGGCGTTTGCCTTACATGGGGCAGACCCAAGTTCAATTCCTCTGTCCTTCTGGGAGAGCCTGGAAAGCTGCCGAGAGTATGAGAGTATCCCTTCCACATGGCAGAGCCTGGCAAGCTACCTGTGGCGCATTCGATACGCCAAAATCAGTAACAACAAGTCTCACAAGGAAGACGTTACTGGTGCCTGTTCGAGGAAATCAATGAACAATGGGATGACAGTGCTACAGTGAAGTGCTACATTTAAAGCACTGCTGGACCTTTACAAGTAAAAAAAACAACAACCCCATATTTCTCATAGTCTGGACAATGGTAGAGGGAAGCAGACATTCAGGTGGAGAGTGTAGTTCTAGAATCTTGATCTATGAAACCATATAAATAGTAGTTTTGTAAGTTCTGGTGCTTTAGAAGAATTTTGGTGGCACAAAATTCAAATAGCTAATTTTTCCTTTTTTATGTCCTTATGCAACTAAACTATCCCTTAGCATTCCCTATAGGACACTAAATTCAAAACTTCAATTTGTCTTTTCCCCAATTATATGAGACAGCAAACATGCTTGTCTGTTTTACTGTTTTTTTCTTTAGCGACTAGCACAATGTTTACTAGAGACTGAAGTCACAAAATGTATTTGGGGAAAAAAAGAAGAAAAAGAAAAGAATGGGAGATTTGTAAAAGAGCTCCTAAAATTTGCACAGACTTCTTTCAATGTTGACGATAAATTGTCAAACTGAAACAGAATATAAATGAAAGGCCTATGTCAAAATATAAAATATTCATTCTACGTTTCCCTACTCCTTCCAGAGAAAACACAAAACAAGAAGTAAATAAAGTCAGGAAGATAAACTAAGGCCTTCTGAAGGTAACACTTAAAAATATCACCTCATTTCATGACTCATCTTGCTAATATTTATCTTTAAATTCTTGGACCATTTAATTTTCCTGTTGGAAAAGGTAAAGATCAAGAGACACACATATCCCTATCTATCTATCACCTATCAGTCATCTATCTATCTATGGTATCAACCCTTTCATACCACAAATTCTTTGTGTTTTAAGGAAGGAACATTTCAGTTTTCCCTCTGTGTTAACTTTTTTAATAATCACTGGACAACCTAGCAATACATCACTGAAAGAACCAGTAGTAGTGATTCTGCAAAACCCACTTTGCAAAACCCTAATCAAGGAGGAATATAGACTCTGAAAAGAACTTTAGTTATATCATGTCATCTCTCAGCATCCTTGTTGGCCCAAACAATAATGTACTTTTTAAGCCAATTTAGGCACTTGCCCATTTTTGCCCCCGCTTCTGTTTCACCCTTCCTGTTTTACAAGTATCTAACATAAATAACCAAACAAACTACTAGCATTCTGGTCTTCCCTGAGTATATCTGTAGGCAGATCCAATATGAGAATTTTCAACATTCTGATGTCATTTATATAATTTTATCTATTTGTCTTTTGCAGCCATTATTAAATAATATCCCAATAGAATAAATAGAACTTATTACTCACTGTCTACAAATGTTTCTAGCTAGACAGAAGCTATTCCACATCTCCATTTGTTTCCTTTTTTCTATTAACATATGAATAATTACATGATTTCATAGTTTTTGTGGCAAAATTAGAATGGAAAGATGGTACATTATGGTAAGTCATTTGATGTTTAAGAGATTTTCAGGTTTTAATTATATTCAAAATGGTTATTTTATAGGCTAAATACATTAGACAAATTTCAAAAACTGAGAAATTTCAAATATGATAAACTTTGCAGCCTTACAGCCACTTGTTCTGAATTTATTCATGATCCATTTATAGGCTTATTTAAAACTCTTAAGCACACTTTTCAAAATGTGTTTCTATGCCTATGACTAAGTAATTCATTGCTTGATAAGTTACTCATGATAACATATCACATTTTCTAGTTTAAAATAATTTCGAAAGCCACTCTTCAAAGTTATTACTTTTATAAAAGTGCACTCAGGTGCAAAAACATACCCATTTCATACTGATGGATTTCACACCATTGTTTTGAAAAGAAAACATATACCTTGCATTTACTTTGTTTCCTGGACATTCAAATGCAGTCTGAATTGATTTTTTTTTCTTTAAACCATAAACTGTCTATTTTTTGTATCCCTTTGATGTTTACTCTTTTGATTTCTTTCTACTTGTATTTCTAAATTGCTTGTTTCTAATAGAGTATCTAGTTCTGCATCAAAAGTAAGTATTGTTCTGAAATCAGATTTATCTGCTTTTATAACAAGGTGATACAAAGCCTTATGTTTTGTATCCTTATATTTTCTCTCCCACCTTCCATTGTCTTTTATTTTCTTGCTAGGTCTACCACTGTGCAGAATAGAGGAGTTCATAGCTGATTCCCTCAGCTTTAACAACTTGGAAAACAAATTCAAGTTTGCATTGTGGGCATATTTAACTAAATATCCTACTAAAATATTCTAATGTAGCTGATACTGAAACTAGAAAAGCTTTGCAGAGTAGTAATATTTTCTAGTAAGGAAAAATAAAAAGCACACCTAGAAAATAGAAATTATTGCATTGGTCTTTAGAAATTGAAAGCTTTCTTTTAAAATTTTCCAAATTTGCATCTGAACTAAATATAAAACTATTTCTAAAGAAAATATTTTTTACAAAATGATTCCCAAGTACAAAACATTCAAATTTTGCCAAAGATTTTAATCTGTACCTATTATTAGCTTCAACTGCAGTTATATGGAAACATAAATGTGTAGCATATTCTTTTCTTATTCAGGCTGGAGGTGATGGGATGCAGTTTTCAGGCTGTCTCAAGATGTGGAACCTTGGCAGCTTGATTATTTTCAACTAAAGTTACTTAAAAACTTGTAATATGAATAAAAGGAGCACATTAGTTCTTCTTCCTCTTGCAAACAAGAAATGAATACCTTTGTCAAAGGCTTGCTTCCTCATTAATGTGGAAAAGTAATTGAGCTGAAAGTGTTACATAATTTTCTCTAATCTACAAAAACATTTTTTCTCTCATTTTTCCTTTTTCTTAATATATAAAAGCAAAATGTTATGGTCATTTTTATAGATCTCTTTTATATATGTAGAACTCCAATACATACCAAATAAAGTTTGATGTTTATTCTCAAATTGATTCCAGTTGATACAACTTGAGCTTATCTGATTATTAGACCGACAAAAAAAATTAAGAATGAAAGAGGTAAAATTTTCATGAGTTGGGAATGAGAGGTAATATACATGGAATAAGGCATTTGCCTTGCACATGGCCAACTCTAATTCTACCCTCCAGAACCACTTAGGGGTTCCCAAACACCACCAGGAGTAACTTCTGAGTACTGAGGCAAGAGTAAGGCCTGATCACTGCTGGATATGCCCAAACTCTTACCCACCAGAAAAAAAAAAATATGCAGTCTCACCAAAATAATGATTTGTAATCACTACTGGACAATATGATACATTCTTATTGCAAAAATAACTTTTATCAATATGCAATTTTGTTTATAAAACCAGTTGTAAAGATTGCACTTATACGTGGAATATAAAGTAGCTGAGAGGTACAAGCTTACAATGTTGCGATTTCTGGCAGATATTTCTCTGGATTTAGTTACTAAAATACTAAAATACAGAAATCCAAAACTGTGCGGCTGCTAGTGCGGCCTCCTGACCTCATATCTCTTCATTCTCAGCAATGGAAAACAAATTATCAAATGCTTTCTTTTTAGCAGGTCGACTTTAGGGTGGAGAAACTCCAAATCAATAATAGCGAATTTTTTGTTGAAATATTGAATGTAATCAAAGTAAAGTGAAAGTAAAGTGAAATTTACCAGTTACGCATGCGGGGTGGGGGGCTGGGGAGGCAGGGGGAAGGGGGGAGGTATACCGTGATTCTTGGTGGTGGAATATGTGCACTGGTGAAGGGATGGGTGTTTGAGCATTGTATAACTGAGACTTAAACCTGAAAGCTTTGTACCTTTCCACATGGTGATTCAATAAAAAAAAAAAAAAATTATAAACAAAAAAAAAATTAAAAAAAGGAAGTTGAGACTTTTTGCTCTCTTTTATCAAAATAACACTGCAGTGAGGTTTTAGAAGTGTATCATAGAGAGTCAGAAAGAGAGAGACAGACATAGAAAGATTGCACTCATCTATGGTATATAGAATAACAGAGTGGGAGACTAACACCCAAGAACTGTAGAAATAAGTACCAGGAGGTTGACTCCATGGCTTCGAGGCTGGCCTCACGTTCCGGGGAAAGGTCAACTCAGAGAAGCGATCACCAACTACATTGTAGTCGAAGGCCATGTGGGGGAAGGGAGTTGCGGGCTGAATGAGGGCTAGAGACTGAGCACAGCGGCCACTCAACACCTTTATTGCAAACCACAACAGCTAATTAGAGAGAGAAAACAGAAGGGAATGCCTTGCCACAGTGGCAGGGTGGGGTGGGGGGGAGATGGGATTGGGGAGGGTGGGAGGGACACTGGGTTTACGGGTGGTGGAGAATGGGCACTGGTGAAGGGATGGGTTCCAAACTTTGTGTGAGGGAAGTATAAGCACAAAAGTGTATAAATCTGTAACTGTACCCTCACGGTGATTCTCTAATTAAAAATAAATAAATTTTAAAAAAATAAATAAATAAATAAAGTAAAAAAATTAAAAAAAAAGAAGTGTATCATAGACAACAAGCATGTTTATCACAAGTTCACCATACTTTTCATTTTTTCATATTTTTAATTTCCCCCTGGTAAACACTGATTTCTCTCCATATTTCACAAATTTACTTTTGTTTTATGTAGTCTATATACCACATGTGAGTCAAATCATGTTTTATTTTTCTTTCTCTGTCTGATCCTTTTCAGTAGGCATAGTGGCCTCTATATCTAATGATGCTTTGGCAGAATGGTAGTACAGTAGGCATAGTGGCCTCTATATCTAATGATGCTTTGGCAGAATGGTAGTAATTTGTTCTTTCTACAGCTGAGTAGTATTTTATTAATTTTATATAATACATCTTTGTTATGCACTCATTTAAAAATATTTTAAAAAAATAAAAATTTTTATTAGTGAATTGAACTGGAGCAATAGCACAGCAGAAAAACCTTGCCCTCGGCCGACCCAGGTTCGATACCTCCATCCCTCTCAGAGAGCCCGGCAAGCTACTGAGATTATTCCACCCGCACTGCAGAGCCTGGCAAGCTACCCATGGCATATTAGATATGCCAAAAATGGTAACAATGAGTCTCATCATGGAAATGTTACTATGCCCACTCGAGCAAATTGATGAAAAACAGGATGGCCGTGAATCACTGTGAGGTACAGTTACAGACTTAAAACCTTTCATACTTGTGTTTAGTCATAAAATGATTGAGTACCCATCCCTCAACCAGTGCCCATTTTCCACCAACAATGGTCCCATTGTAATAATTATAATTTAATAATTCTGTATCACTGTATCACTGTCATCCTGTTGTTGTTCATCAATTTGCTCAAGCAGGCATCAGTAACATCTCCCATTATCCCTTTCACATTCAGGGTCAGGGAAATGAGGCACATTATTGTTACTGTTTTTGGCATATCAAATATGCCACAGGTAGCTTGCCAGGTTCTGCTGTGCGAGATTCTGAATCGCACTTTTCGGGCACCTTTGTTTTATGGTATCTGGATCTTGGCCCTTGATGAGATTACATGGTGACAGGGGAAATTTGTGGGTGTGGCTCTCTGCATCTCCACCCAGATTCCCAGAGGGAAACTGGGGATCTGGGTGGAGGAGGCCCAGTACCAATCTGAGCAGGCTTGGAGATCTCAGCCACAGGTCCTGCATACCTAGGTTCCTCAGCTGATTCCTTCCTGCATGAGGCTCATCTGAGCATGTAGAAAGTGGACTTGAGCATGACTGTGGTTGGGTTCTGGAGGTTTTCGGCTGCCGGGGTTCTGTTTAGGGTGGGGAGGGAGACTCAACCTGCCCTTCTCCAAGGGACCCCGGTGAAGACAGCCTGGTTCAAGGGATTCTGTGTCGCTCTCTTCCAGGAACTATTTTTTTCAGTAGAAAAGTTTATTGGAAAGTAGAAGAGAAAGAAAAATAACTCCCCATATGGAGAGGAACTTCATGTAGGACTAAGATTCCGGGCCTTTAGTTCCTACCTCACTATCTTCCTGCTTGAGAGCAGATAAGACTAACAACCCTTGACATGTTATTCTTCTGTAGTCTGTAAAACAGGCTTAATTGGAATGTAGTTCAATCTTGCTTTTATCTTTCATGTGAAATGCAAGCCTGGGACCTGAGATATAGTTTATATAGGCAGAGCACATACTTTGCCAAAACCCTGAGTACTGATCCCCAGAGCACCTCAAGGAACTGAAGTGTGGGAAATTTACCTCTATCAATAACCTCAAAGTTGGCACAGTCTCCTGGGCAAAACAGTTTAATTTTTTTAGATTATAATCTGTGCAAAAATAGAATAGGTTACAGGATAAGCAAAAATGCACCCAGGGAAGAATAAAGGCAGTTTAGGGTTTTCTAGATGTAGAATAGGAAAGTGTTATGCACTTAGTCTCAGATTTAAGGGTGTCAGCTGATTGGCTGATTGAAATATCCCAGTCTCTGCTCATGCTGTATCCACTGAATTTTGATGTACTTACTAATTGTTCTTAATTTATCTGGCAACTGAAACAAGAACTCAAGTGTTGAGAAGTAGGTTGATGGAATCTGTACCGTGAGTCCACTGAAGACTGCCCAGATGACCTTAAAGCTTGGACGGTCCTGGTGTGTGTCTCTTGAAATGTTTGTCTCATTCTCTGCCACCTATCTCTGTTGAATGAAGGAGGAAGGTGCCAATCCCTTTGGCATTTGACAAATGTGAGGGCCTTCGTTTGAGCCCCAACACCCTTATGTCCCACACCAGCCCCATAAGAAAGAGCCTTGGGCCCCAAAGGGACTTTACTCCCCCACAAAATGCCAGCCACACTGGAGAATTTCCAGGTACTGCTCAAGACCAATTGTTCCTGGATTTTAGACAATACCTGGCAATGCTCAGAGGTTACTCCAGGCTCTGCACTCAGGAATCACTCTTGAAAGGTTCAGGAGCTATATGGGATGCCGAGGTTCAAACCCAGGTTGGTCGGGTGCAAGGCAAGTGCCTTACTTGCCTTGGAAGGGTCTTTCCATAAATATTTGAAATTTATTGTAGTAAGTTATTTATAAATTACATAAAATTCTTGATTTCTTCCTTTCCAATTTGGAAAACTTAAATCATTTCTTTATATTTTAATCTTTGGATTTATTGTTTGTGCTTTGTTTGGGGCCAGGCTTTGCACCAGGATCCACTCTGGCGGTGCTGGGGAGACTAAATGTGGTTGCCAGAGAGTGAACCAGGGTCTGTTAGCCAGGTTCATTGGCAACTGCATAAATCCTTCTACTATATTTTCTTCTGACATCACTTTTTAAAAAGTAACTAAGGAACTAAGGCCAGAATTGGTTAATTAATAAACTCACAAAATGAGTTTATTTCTTGTCTATTTATTCCACTCCATTGTACTGTTTTCAGGAATTAAAATATTCAGCCTCTAAAATATTTGTGGTAATGTTTCTGATTTACAATATTCTAATTTTATAATATTATCTTTATTAAAATAGATATTTATTTGGGTTGGGAAAAAAAGAACTATTTAAAAAGAGATTGGAACAACCAGAAAGATATTACAGAGCTTAAGTTGGTTGTCTTTCACAGAACGTGCCAGGGGTCAATTCCTGGCACCCAATAAGGTCCCCAGGCCTTACCAGGTGTCAGACCTGAGCAAAGAGCCAAGACTTAGACTTGAAAACCTCCAGGTGTGGCCAAAAACTTAAAAAATAAAATAAAATAAAATAAAATGACATTGGAGAACCATCCAGGGAAGAAGCTAGAGTATAATAAATTAACAACCTCAAATTTTAAGGTTTTTCAATAGATCAAAATATTCTTTTCAGTAAAATTAATTTGATAAATATTATTGCTTTCCAACAGCTCCTCCAAAATTAAACAACACAAAACCATGGTAAAATATAGGGAAAAAAGTATATATTTAGTTTGTACAAATAGTTTATTGTAAAATTACTATATGCGTATCCTTCTATTTATAGAAGTTGATATTTCTGAACACAGTGGAGGCAGTCTTAGGGAAATAAAGTAGTGGAACATATTATTTCTAACTAATTTCAATACCTCACATATGAATATTAAACATCTGTTTATATTAAATGACTTATTGTCATATAGACCTCCATACTGTGAAATGAGAAAGATTTCAGTGATTATGAAAAAGGATCTCATGTTACTTCACCGCGCCCGCAGCCCGTGTATGACGGAGGAAGATGAGGGAGCTGCTTTGGACACCAGCAGCCCGCCAGCAACCTGCAGTATGTGATTTGAGCGTTTCCGCCAGGCCCCCCATGCGGGGGCCCGGCATTTCTCTCTTTTTTTTTCCTTTCTCTCTCTCTCTCCTTCAACTTCTCCTGAGCACAGCACAGCCTCCACCCCACTTCTCTGAGCACAAAATGGAGAGACACACCCAAATGCACGGCTGGCAGGAGATCGAGGGCGGGGAAGTACTGGTCTCCGCCCACATCGGACACTTAAAGAGAGTGCAGCCACGTGGGCTTCCCCACTTCGCCGCACCCGCAGCCCCAGTATGACTGAGGAGGACAAGGGAGCTTTCCCACTTCCGCCAGTGCGGGGGACCCGGTATTTCTCTAGGTTTTCCCATCTTATGAGCACCATAAAAGGGTAAAAGATTGTAGTGATAGAATTTCAGGCAGAATTTTCCCTGGACTTTATACAGAAACCCAAAACCGTGCGGCCGCTGTTGCGGCCGTGCGACCTAATGTCATCTTAGTATCAGCAATATGTAATGGTTCCTTCTTAATGGGTCGGACTTTTGTGGGAGATCCTAACAAGAATAGTAAGTCTTTTGTTGAAATATTGAAGGCAATCAAAGTGGTAGCCTTCTCTCTAGACTGAACTAAGCTATATCCCCAAGCCGGCTGAGAAGAAATATCCTTCTTTCTCGGGAAGAAACGCGGCGTGGTGTCAAACATAGTGTGATGTCCATTAAGCAAACAGACCTGGTGGAGTGGGAATGGGATATAAGGGGAAAAGTTATGTACATGGAACAGTGGGACGCTGGTGGAATCTCGAGCCGGAGCCGATACCAGCGCAAGACCTTTGGTTCCAGAAACTGCTTGCAGACACTCTACTAGACTATCAACTAAGCCAGAGCCCCACGCCGGCTGATGACGGGAAATAACCATCCTCTTCGGTTTTTTTTCCCTTTGTCAGACAGCGTGGCAATTACTAAACAGGCGTGAACTCGGTGGCGGGGCAAGGGGGAAAAAGAAAAGTTATGTAACAAACAGCGGGACTTAATATCTCTATATTCTTAGCAATGGAGAACTATCAAATGCCTCCTTGGCAATAGGACTGTCTTTTTCTTTTTGGGGGAAACCCCAGCAACGGTAGTGAGTTGTGTGTTGAAACATGGAATGTAATCGAGATAAGCGTAAACGAAGTGAAACTTATCACTTACAAGGGTGGGGACTGGGGAGGTGGGAGGGGGCGGCAGATATACTGGGGTGGTTGGTGATGGAAGATGGGCACTGGTGAAGGGAAGGGTGTTTGAGTATTATATAACTGACATAATCCTGAGAACTATGTAACCCTCCACTTGGTGATTCAATAAAAAAATTAAAAAAAAAAGAAAAAGGATCTCATGTTTAGCTTATCTACTAATAGTGTAGAAAAAAAGTATTACACTGAGTTATAACCTAGAAGAGTATTCAAGGAGAACCAGAAAGAGTATTACACAACATATAGATAGTTATTCACTTGGACAGATTTATAATGTTTTAATTCACAGAGGAACACCTGAGAGGAAGGACATAGCTTTGAAGGGGAAAAAGGCAACCACCATCAACTGAGCTTGTCCAGAATACTTTCTCGAAACAAAAGGGGATAGTGGGAAGATCCCACTTCCATACAACAACAACAACATGAAGAAACAGTGCAAATCCCCACCATGAGATGAGGATGAAGAAAAGAGTTCAGAAGCCTCAATAGGCTTTACCCACAAATATGGTCTCTCTGACAAAGAATTCAAGATGAAATCCTGAAGGTGTTCAATGAACTCAAAGAAACAGTGGAACACGCATCCAGTAAATTAAAAGCGGACATGAAAGAAACAGCAGAATAGACAACCTAGAAAATACAGGAATAAATAAGAGCATAAATTAGTAAGGAACACATAGAAGACATAGAAGTGTCACAAATAAAGGATTTGGTAGATGAAATAAAAAACTCAGTAAATGCCCTCAACAGTAGAATGACTACAGCTGAAGACAGAATCAGTGAGCTTGAAGATGAGCTGCAGGAAGCTTATAGGCAACAACAAACAATGGGAAAGGATCTCAAAGTAGCTCTAGGGCAAATCAAAGACTGAGGGGATAATTCCAAAAGGAAGACCAAAAGAACAGGGAGGCAACCCTAATGAAAAAGCCACAGTTAAAGAAATATTTGCTGAAAAGTTCCCAGTGATGAAGAATTCAGGCATCCAGATTCAAGGAGCCCGAAGGGTGTCAGCTAAAAGAGACTCTAATAAAAAGTCTCCATATCATAGTTAGAATGATGGATGTCACAGATTGAAAAACAATACTGCAAGCAGCAAGGTCAAAGAAGGAAATCACATACAAAGGAGCACCCCTTAGATTTACATCAGACCTATCAGAGGAAACCCTTTAACTCTAAGACAATGGTAGGATAAAGTAAAAAATGAACGCTTCACCAAGAATACTTCATCCGGTTAAATTCTCACTCAAACTCGAAGAAATGATAAACTATAGCTTAGGAATTTCATAGTGTCAAAAACAAATGTAATAGAAGGACTAAAGGGGCTACTGTAAGATAAGAAAACCCCTACAAATACAACAGACCCTTACAGAAAGATGGCACAAAACCCCATGACAATAATCTCTCTCGATGTCAATGGCCTAAATGGACCGATTAAGAGACACAGATGGCAAAATGTATTCAGAAGCTGAACCCAGCATTCTTCTGCCTACAAGAAACACTTGCGAACAGTCAGAGCAAACACAGATTCAAAATCAAAGGGTGGAAAACAACCCTACAAGCAAACAACTCCCTCAAGAAAGCTGGGTGGCCTTACTAGTATATGACAACATAGATTTCAGGTTGAGAAAGATTAGAAGAGACAGTGAAGGTCATGCTTATTATTAATCACGGAATATTTATAGCAAGAAGAAATCACACTCCTAAACATATAAACAACCAATGAGGGACCAGCTAAATAATTATAACAACTGCTAACATTGCTAGCAACACAATAGTTGTTGGAGACTTCAGCACCAACTTATCTCCTCTGGTTAGCTCAACAAGAATAAAACACAGCAAGGAAACACTGAATTTGAGGCAAGAAATAGAAGAGAGAGTGCTAGTAGATCTATAAAGGAATTTACGTTCCCTCCCCACTCCCCCCAAAAAAGAATACATTCTTTGCCAGTACACAGGGAACATTTTCTAGAATAGAGCACTTGCTGGGTCACAAAAAATACCTCAACAGAATCAGAAAAATACACACTGTATGCACTATCTATTCAGACCACAATGCACAGAAGATAGAAGTTAATCACTCACAAATGCAGAGAACCAAATCAAACACCTGGAATTTAAACAACTCAATGTTGAACAATTATTGGGTCAGGAAGGAAATCAAGGAAGAAATCTAAAGGTACCTGAAAACAAATGAGAATAAAGACATGAGCTACCATAACCTGTGGGACACAGCTAAAGCTGTGTTAAGGGGAAAATTTATAATCTTGCAAGCATTTCTCAGGAAGGAAGGAAGGACCCACATAAATAACTTGACTTCATAGCTCAAGATCTTAGAAAAAGACCAATAAAAAGAGACCAAACCCAGGCAGAAGGAAAGAAATAATAAAACTTAGAATAGAAATCAACAACATGGAAACCCAAAAATCAATCTGAAAGATAAATGAAACCAAGAGATAGTTCTTTGAGAAAATAAACAAGATTGATAAACCACTAGGAAGACTCATAAAGACTGAGAAAAAGGGAACCGTAAAAAAACCAAATCAGAAATGAAAAGTAGGACATCAGGACAGAAACCAAAGAAATTCAAAAGATCATCAGAGACTATTTTGAAAGTCTATATGCCATGAAATAAGAGAACCTAGAAGAAAGGGATAAATTCCTTGATTCCTATAAGCTCCAAGGCTGAATCAAGATGATATGGAATACCTGAATAGATATATTAATATCAAGGAAATTGAAATAGTAACCAAAGTCTTCCCCAAAACAAAAGCCCATGTGCAAATAGACTCACTAACAAATTCTTCCAAACATTTAGAGAGAACATATTGCCAGTTCTTCTCAAGCTTTTCCAGGAAACTGAAGAAACAGAAACTCTCACAAACAGTTTCTATGAGGCACATATCTCCCTAATACCAAAAGCAAACAAAGATACCACAAAAAAAGAAAACTACAGGCCGATATCCCTGATGAACACGGATACAAAGATCCTCAACAAAATATTTGCAAATAGAGTCCAATAAATGATCAAAAAATATTTACATCACGACCAAGTGGGATTCATCCCCGGAATGTAAGTATGGTTTAACTATTAGAAATCAATCAACATATTCCATCATATCAACAAAAAAAAGTTAAAAATGATATAATTATATCAATAGATGCAGAGAAAGAATTTCACAAGATCCAGCACCCTTTTATGATGGAAACTCGCCAAAATGGGTATTTAAAGAACTTTCCTCAATATAGTCAAAGCTATTTACCACAAACCTATGGCAAGCATTATCCTCAATGGAAAAAACTAAGAGCCTTCCCTCTAAGATCAGCGAAGAGACAAGGATGCTCACTCTGTTCAATATAGTACTGAAAGTACTTGCAATAGTGATTAGGCAAGAAAAAAAGATATCAAGGGCACCCAGGTAGGAAAGGAAGAAATCAAACTCGTTATTTGCAGATGGTATGATACTATATTTAGAGAACCCTAAATCCTCTACCAAGAAACTCCCTATTTTTTAGTAAAGTCGCAGGATGCAAAAAAATCAATACCCAAATGTACATGGATTTCCTAGACGCAAATAATGAGAGAAGAAAGTGATATGAAAAAAGCAATCCCATTCACAATCATGCCTCAAAAACTCAAGTACCTTGGAATCAGCTTAAATAAGGAGGCAAAGGACCTGCAACTATTCACAACAAAAACTTTAGAATCAAGAAAATAAAGCTTCAGACATTTGAAAAAGTGATTCAGATTTTATGTACTTAAACTTGTACATGGGCTGGAACAATAGCACGGTGGGTAGGGAGTTTACCTTGCACACAGTGGCCCTGGATTTGATTCCTCCAGCCCTCTTGGAGAGCCCAACAAGCTACCCAGAGTATGCTACCCACATGGTAGAGCCTGGCAAGCTCCCTATGGCATACTCAATATGTCCAAAACAGTAACAACAAGTCTCACAATGGAGACGTTACTGGTTCCTGCTTGAGCAAATCGCTGAGCAACGGGATGACAGTGATACAGAAACTTGTGCATACATTTTTTCAGAATTTTGAAAGAATGTTTTCAAACTTTTTAAAAAGATTAATTTATGAAGAAAACACAGGCACTGTGTTACATCATGGTCACACTGTCACTGTCATCCCATTGCTCAGCGATTTGTTCGAGTGGGCACCAGTAATGTCTCTCATCGTGAGACTTCTTTGTTACTGGCTTTTGGTATATCCAATACACCACGAGTAGCTTGCCAGGCTCTGCCCTTTGGGTGCAATATTCTCTGTAGCTTGCCAGGCTCTCTGAGGGGGCAGAGGAATCGAACACGGGTAGGCCCTGTGAAAGGCGAACGCCCTACCGCTGTGCTATCGCTCCAGCCCAGACAAAAAGTAACATGTCTTAATTATATACTTTTTTCTATTAGTGGTTAAGAGTTGAACTCTGATGTCTGAAGTACCTAATTTCAAACTGCCCATTCACAATTTCCCAGGAACATGGTTCTGGGAATTTATGTAAACCCAGCTGAAATGTTTTTGTTTGTTTGTTTGTTTGTTTGTTTGTTTGAAAGTGGGAATATGATCTACTCAGATTATCTCTTTTAGAACTAAGGAGGGAATTCCTATTAGTGCTTAGTGTGGTTGTTAACATATAATAAACAATAGAATATATTGGTTACTTTTACTCTTTTGAATGCACAACTGGCAGAAATAAAGGCACTGAGGAAAGTAAATTGGAGCCTATTGTGGTAAGAAAATTATAAGAAAACCTAGCAATTCTGTTTTTGAGTTGTATGTTTTTCAAGAAATGTTGAGTTTCTCCAGCTCAGTTATATACTACTGAGGAGTTGCCTGCATAGCGTTATATTTTTCTCTGTTTCATTGTTCAAAAGACGAAAGAACTTTATATCAGTAAGTTCAGAAGTTAATTTGTTGTTAATACACAGTGTGCAATAGTTTAGAAAAAATGGTGAATATCAGACACAAACAAAATTTAATCCAGAGAGGCAGAAAATAAAAGTATAACTCTATTTTAAAGTACCATGAATATTTGTGAATGAATCAATATGTAGTGGGAAATACTAGTCTTTCCTTTTAATGCCTCTTTTTATTAAAACATCATAATCTACAAAGTTATTTATCCTTGAGTTCAGGGGCCAACACAAATGCCATCATTGGTGTCAGTTTCCCTCCATTAGTGTCCTCTGATTCTGTCCTACCCAAGCACTCCTTCTTGGTTGTTGTAGCCATTATCTCATGCTTTTGGTATTGGCAGCTTTGTGATTTAGATGTATAGATATACTGTACCTCTACACCACAGATTGGCCTGAGTTTGCTAAACTCTATTACTTCCTGTCAGCCACATCTAACATCAATTCTCAATTTTCCCTTTTCTGTCCTTAAAGTATAAACTCTAAGGTCAAGCATGATCTACGTATCACCCCTTTGATACCTCATCTTGCTATTCTATATACCACAGACAACTGAGATCAATCAGTGTTTCTAATCACTTAACAAGATATCCTCCAGTTCCTTCCAAGATGCAGCAAATTACAAGACTTCATTAATTCTCCACTGTGTATAAAAGCCACACCTTCATTATCCACTCATCTGCCCTGGGGCAACTGAGTTGCTAATCTTCGTTTTTTAAATTCATTAACCAGCATGACGATTAGCCATCTTATATAAAATGACTTTGAATGGCTACATATAGCTAAGATAAAATTGAGATTGATTTCAAAGACCCGGTAAGTAGCTGAAAAGTATGGTTTAAATAAGATATATCCTGACTGTGGTCTTCAGGTACTGGAGTCAGTCAAGTTCCAGCAAAATAGAAACAGCTAGATCACCCACTCTGTAGAAGGTAAAGGGAAGTTTCTAGCCTAAGAAAATTAAAGATTTGAGGATAACACAAGGATGTTGGGTTGCATATTTATTTGAACGTTCTTGTATTCCATGTCAGAATAGATATCCTAGTATACTATATATATTTTTAATTTGGTCTGCTCAATTGGAACATAAAGTGGGGTGCACAAGTGATGCTTGGGATCTCACTGGTGTTAACCACACACAATGGAAGTGCCTTATTTCCACTACTATCTCTCTGGTTCTAAATCACTGTCACTGTCATCCCCTTGGTCATCGATTTGCTTGACTGGGTACCAGTCTCCATTGTGAGACTTGTTGTTACTATTTTTGGCATATCAAATATGCCAGGGGTAGCTTGCCAGGCTCTGCCATGTGGGCGAGATACTCTCGGTTGCTTGCTAGGCTCTCTGAGAGGGCCGAATAGCAATTTAAATAATATCCTCCAACCTATTTCTTTGGTCAGAAGAGAGTCTTCCCTGTGATTCCCTTCAATAGAAACTAGACAACCTCTGCACTTTTGAGACAGAATTGCTGTTTTATGGATGGATAAATAGAAAAGGGGAGCTTAATCACAGAAGAGCTGATTTTTTTTTTTTACAGAAGACTAGGGTTTGACTCCTATTATACATTCAGAGAATTGTCAGTAATAGATTCACCTCTAAAATAGTCAAATATTTCTTTATTATAAGTAAAGTTGAAGCTTATAAAGTGCTTCTGAACCTGAAAGAAGAAATTTTCTATATTTTGAGTTTTTAAGGCTTATGTTTAACTTCTTTGTATAGAAAAAGTTTCAAGTATTAGATGGTTACTAACTTGCCTTTTGGTTTCACAAATGGCCAAGTTATAGTCAATGTTTTTTAGATACTTGTATCAATTCTTGTTCTGTACAATTTTCTGTATTTTTCTGTATATTTGTAATGCAGCTGTTGAAGTTATTTTCATAAAAAATCATTAAAGAAGAGTTATTAGATTTACAGTATATCTTAAATACTTGGATAATCTGACATTTATAATAATTTACCAACTTGATAACTCTTGTATTTGAAGAGTTTCATTTATCTGTTTTCATCAAGAGATAACTCAAGGGACTGAGCACATATTTGTCATGGAAGAAGTCCAAGGCTACTTCCCAGCCCTGCACGGTCCCTGAGTATTGCTGAGGGTAACTCTCTACCAAACCAACAGCAACTCTTAGCCTCCCAGATGTAGTTCCCAAGCCAAAATATATGAATTAAAATAAAACCAACCTGATCTAGTCTTCTCACTTTAAAATGGTAAAGTTTTTTTTACGTCAATTTTCTAATCATGTAATATTCTGTAAACCAAGTGAATAAATGCCAATTACAATTTTTAGTTACAAGTATAGCATGTATGCAAAAATCATAGAAGAGTAATTTTACCATAAAATTTAGATTTATCAATAATTAAATATCGCATAATGCCTTGAGGATAATTATAATGAAGGTCATTTAAAAGATAGTTCTTTATTAGTATGGAGACTTGCTGTAGCCAGTATCTCAGCTTCTTTTTTCTTTGAACTAAATGATGAAACCTTACAATTACTCATATGGGTATCCAATGAAAGACAATTCTCAAAAAGCAACTTATAGTTTACTGATGGTTGTTGGCTTTTGTTAATGATATTACTTTGTGTAAGAAATTTCACAAGTACATGTATTATATTCATTTTATGTGGCTGATCAGTTTTTCTAATACCAGTGGCTCAATAAGCTTTCGTTCTTCCTCAAGGGATGGGAACCAGAATAAAAAGCACCTTATATTCTTGAAGAAAACATCTTCTCACCACTGATCTAACAGAGAGTTAATATTCAAAATATATAATGCATTTATAAAACTTAAGAAAATAACTAACTCCATAAAAATAGGATGAAACATAAATAGAAGACTCCTCAAACATATACAGATGGCTAATAGATACGAGAAGTAATGCAAGGAAATGGTAAGGTGGGAGAATGGGGGTTTGAGGTGGAGACCCTGTGAAAATGGTGAAAGGAAGTAGACATCGGGCAGAGGGCATGGTTGGGCATATTGTACACATGAACTAAGCAACTGGACTGAAAAGGATGTAATAAATCTTACATTCATTATATCAAAATTGATATCTGCCAATACTGAAATTTAAGATTAGAAACATGGGTCCGCTGTTATATACAGGTTTCTCCTGAGGTTGTAAAATCTATGTGATTTTTGTACAAAATGTAAGAAGGTGGTACAAACAAAAAGAACAAGGAAGTGGATAAGTTTTGCTTGGGAGAAGAACCATTTTGATCATAAATTAGTTTAAAGTTAATATTTGGCACTCAATACATAATGACAGGGTAAATTAGGAAAAAAGAAAAGGTAAAGAAAAACTAGTACTCACCCTAGAGCACTGTGACAGTATGAACAAGAATTATGACAGTCATAAGTAGTTTTCCCAAATAGATATAAGATTTATCAAAAACAAGTGTGAGTGTAAGTGTATGTGTTCACTCACACAGACAGAGACACACAGACACACAGACACACACACACACACGTACCGAGAAAATCATTTTACTGAAACCAAAAGGCAACATATTTCAGGAAGTGGGCTTAGCACACACTGACTCCAAAAGTGTGAGGAAATTATGATTTTACATCTCTAATTAATTTAATAATAAAAAGATCACTGTGATCATCCACATACAGTGTGTTAGTAAAGAAAGGGAAAGAGTATACACTGAAAGGATGATAGAGTGAATACTAGGTGGAGAATGGGGATATAAATTGAACTAAAGAAGTAATGTCTTCAGTAAAATTTGCCATTCGGAACACAATTCTCATGTGTGAGGTCTTTTGTGCCCCAGCTCTATTTTCTTCTGTTTTTAGACTTCAGATTTTAAGTACAATGTGATTTTCTTTGAGCATACTCGAATTGGGGTATGCATAGTCTCTAATATGCCAGTTTATGTCTTCCAACAAACTTTAGAAATTTTTAGTCATAATTTAATGCTTGTTCTCCCTGTCCTTTTCTGCTGTCATTCAGGAAATAGATAAGCTATATCTTTTGTTCCACTAATTTTTTGAGACTTTGAGATTTATTTATGTATTTAGTTTAAATTTCTCTCCATTCAGATTGGGTATATTTCAGTGATATGACATCAAATTTACATATTTTCTACTCTATCGTCTACGTCTACAATCTAATTACGATTGATTCAAGTGCTTATTGTGGCAGGACACTCTTGGTGGTGCTTGGTGCCTGGTTATTCAGTATCATAAAGTACAGTGGAGAGACACTTAATCATAAGAGCAAGGTTTCTTATACTTTCTCTACTCATGACTTTTTCACCCAGAAATTTTATGCCACCTTGACTAAAACCTGCTTCTCTGACTTGAATAATACCACACTACAATTAATGCATAAGATATGCAAATAAAATGTATAGTGGTAATAACTCATAAGGAAATTTATTTTAAAGAACACTTATGAAAAGTTAGATGATCCCATATGTGATATTGACCCATAGTTTAAGAGGATCCATATTAAAGAAACGATCCTTGCCTCTTATTTTCAATAAAACATTTAAATAAATAATATCCTTTTCTGGTTCTATAAAACTACTATTTGTTGGAAATACTTCATTTTGTGGATAATTCATTAAATCGGCATGCTCAACTATCCCTTTTCTCCCCTTTTCCCAATCTCAAGGTGACAAGTGACATTTTTTCCCCTTTTTGGCTATTCTGTCAGTGCTCAGGGCTCATATCTGCTTCTATATTCAGGTATCACTCTTGGCAGAATTCAGGGACCGTATATGGTCCCATTAACTTCTTTGCTATTTCTCCAGCCCTGGTGACATTCTTTTTTTTATTTAATTCTTTTATTGATTCACCATGTGGAAAGTTACAAAGCTTTCAGGTTAAAGTCTCAGTTATACAGTGCTCAAACACCCATCCCTTCACCAGTGCACATATTCCACCACCAAGAATCATGATATACCTCCCCCCTTCCCCCCACTTCCCCAGCCCCCCACCCCACATGTGTAACTGGTAAATTTCACTTTACTTTCACTTTACTTTGATTACATTCAATATTTAAACAAAAAAATTCACTATTATTGATTTGGAGTTTCTCTCCCCTAAAGTCGATCTGCTGAAAGGAAAGCATTTGGTAATTTGTTTTCCATTGCTGAGAATGAAGAGATGTGAGGTCAGGAGGCCGCACTAGCAGCAGCATAGTTTTGGATTTCTGTATTTTAGTATTTGAGTAACTAAGTCCAGAGAAATGTCTGCCAGGAATTGCAACATTGTAAGCTTGTACCTCTCAGCTACTTTATATTCCACATATGAGTGCCATCTTTCTATGCCTGTCTCTCTTTCTGACTCATTTCACTCAGCATGATGCTTTCCATGTTGATCCATTTATATGCAAATTTCATGACTTCATGTTTTCTGACTGCTACATAGTATTCCATTGTGTAAATATACCAGAGTTTCTTTAGCTAGTCATCTGTTTTCGGGCACTCTGTTTTTTTCCATATTGTGGCTATTGTAACAGAGCGGCAATGAACATGGAAATGCAGATGTCATCTCTACTATACCTTTTTGCCTCTCCGGGATATATTCCCAGGAGTGGTATTGCTGGGTCAAATGGGAGCTCAATTTCTAACTTTTTGAGAATCGTCCATATTGTTTTCCAAAAGGGCTGAACCAGTCGGCATTCCCACCAGCAGTGAAGGGAGTCCTGGTGACATTCTTGAGAGTCACAACTAAGGTAAGTACTATTCTAGTCTATGAAAGGAGGACAGAGGTATCATTAAATACATAATAATAAAAGAGCCACAATAAGTGTCAAGTGGAGCTGTATTTAAGATACCATAATTTAAATGTTCACTTAAGATGAAAAAAATCAGCTACTTTTCTGATTGCTTTATTATATGACATTGATTGACATCCTTTATTTTTTAAATCAGAGCCACTAATTCTAGTATATAACTTTAGTTCTCTAATATACAAAGAGCTGTTCTAAAAGTACCTGAGGGACTTCATCATTTTTAAATCTGAAAAAAAATCATTTTATTTAATATGGCACATTTATAAATGAAAGTTATTTTACTGCATAGCTTTTAGACTGTCTACATTACATTCTGTCAAGGAAATTTTTTAAACTACTAACATCCGTCCCTCCCACTACATTTCACAAGATTATATCCACAAAGGTGGTCCATTGCTTTGGGCTTTATTAACATATTTTTGCTTTTGTATGCTAAATATAATTTGGCATGCGCCTTAACATTTATTATTCTGCGAGTGTTTGATGTTCTAATTTACTCACTATGTCAGTATCTAATTTGCTACTAATCATTTCAAGGATTGAGTAAAGATCCTGGAAACCTTGCTTCTTTAAATGCTGCTACAGATTTGGGAACTCCCAGAATCAAAGAAAAGAGCTGGTGTAGCAGCTCATTACTGAACTGTGAGCTCAGATCTATTGAGTTACTGCTGGATTATATTTGTACTCTTTAGTCATAGACATTAGTTATCCTTTTGTCAATGAGATCTAAAGAAGACTACCAGGAATATGGTTAATGCTTCCTGACGATTTTCTCGCTTGAAACAGAGAAATCCTTGTCAATCTCACTGCAACTCTGCCCTTTAAAAGTGGTATGCTGGGCCAATAAAACAAACAGGCAGGTATTGCTTCTGAATAAACAGCTCATCAAACGTCTGAGAGCAGAAGGTTTAGAATGTATCAAAGCAATTGGCACAGTTGCTCACTAGTTAATTAGGAACACAAAGGCACTTTCAGCAAGCTGCCCAGACCAGGGGTCCATCTGTGTGACAACAGTGCCTCTCTGATGATGTGTAAGAACAGGGCTTCACCTGAGCTCTTGAGGGAAGACTCACTGACCTTTGTGTTTTCAAATGTATGTGAAGCATATGGAAAAGGTCTTTTAAATTGAATATAATCATATAAAAACTGATCTGTATTTTAATGTTGACTGTTGTTATTTTTAATGAAGAATTTCCCAGGATAGATCATATTTATATGTCAATTTTGATAATTGCTTCATCGTGTGTTTGTGAAGGCATGTATATGATTATATACATATGATTGCATACATTTACATATACACAATTTAAATTTTATATTTAATTTTATGTTTAACTTTATGTCCCCTTTACCAACAATAGCTGATTTTGTTATTTTGGGCATACGCACAGTGCTCCGGTTTTACTCCTGATTCTTTGTTCAGAGATCACTCCTGGCAATGCTTGTTAAATGTATTGCATATTATTTTCTTTTCATGTTCTTAAAAATGATATTATTCTATTTATTTTCTGGTAGTTTGATAGTGTCTAAAATGCAATTTATTTTTTATTTGATTTATTGGCTTTGCAGTCTGGATTGTTACTAAATGTATTAGTTTTAGGGGTTGGGGTGTGTGTGTGTGTGTGTGTGTGTGTGTGTGTGTGTGGTGTGTAATCTTTGGGATGTTCTCTATGTAAAACCATGTTTTGATTGTGGTTGTTCCACAAACAGTGACATTTTATCTCTTCTTCTGTAAGATACCTTTTCTCTGATTTTTCTTGCTTAATTGCTCTGTCTAGGACTGTGTTGAATAAAAATTTGAGAATGAACATCCTCAACTTGTTTCATATCTTAAAGAAAAGATACACAGTGCTTGACATTAAGGATAATGTTAACTATACACTGGACAGATATGCTTCTATTATGTTGAGATACATTTCATCTATATCAAATCTGTTTCTAGTTTATATTTTAAATGAATGTTCAGCTTTTTGAAAAATCTTTTTTATGCCTCAGTTGAAATGATGACGACATTTTTATCTTATATTTTGTTGCCACTGTAGAGATGTCATTTTTACAAGAAAGCAATTGTCCCTATAACATAGAATGAACCCACTATATCATGATTCATGACTTTTTTAATATTGTTGAATTCAATTTTCTATTATATGTTGTTAATCACAGTGATGTTCATTATTGATATTAGCCTATTATTTTCATTTTTGTAATGTCTGGTTTTGATATTGGGTATTGCTGACTTCATAAAAAAGAATTGGATGTGTGTACTCACTTTCAATGTTTTGCAGGAGTTTGAGATGAGTAGGAATTGTATCTTCTTTCAGTGTTTTGTCAATTATGGAAGTTATTTGATCCCGGAATTCTTTATTAGGAATCTTTGAACTAATGATTTGATCTTTTTTTTTGTTTTGTTTTGTTTTTTTGCTTTTTTGGTCACACCCCGAGATGCACAGGGGTTACTTCTGGCTTTGCACTCAGGAATTACTCCTGGCGGTGCTCAGGGGACCATATGGGATGCTGGGATTTGAACCCGGGCTGGCCGAGTGCAAGGCAAATGCCCTACCTGCTATGCTATTGCTGCAGCCCCATGTTCTTATCTTTTAGCTGTTATAGGTCTCTTAAATTTCCTATTCACTTTGAGTCAGTTTATTTATTTATTTGTTTGTTTGTTTGTTTGTTTTTTAATTTTATTTTATTGAATCACCATGTGGAAAATTACAATGCTTTCAGGCTTAAGTCTTAGTCATACAATGCTGAAACAGCCATCCCTTCACCAGTGCCCATATCCCACCACCAAAGACAAAAAAAAAAAAACACAGTACACCTCCCATCCCGCCCACCCCTGCACCCCCCCCCCCCCGCCTTGTAACTGATAAATTTCACTTTACTTTCTATTTACTTTGGTTACATTCAATATTTCAACACAAACCTTACCATAATTATTAGGAGCACCCCACTAGAGTCAAACCTGTTGTGAAGAGAAATGAGGTCATGCGGCCGCAGTAGCAGCCGTGCGGTTTTGAATTTCTGTACTTTAACAACTAAGTCCAGGGAGATTTCTTCCGGATATTCGATCACTGCAAGCTTGTAAACCCCATCTGTGGTTGTCATAATATGGCGCTCCCCACGCCCTTCATCCCCAGGAAGGGACAGGCGAGAGAGAGAAATACCTTTCCCCTCCTGGGCGGGCATGGGGTCACAGCTTAGTTCTCTGGCTGGAGACAATCTGCAAGGAGCAGTCCATGTTGAACTTGATTCAGCTGGGTCTGGATTCACGCTCGTGCAGCTTCTGAGGAGCCGCTGAGTCAGTGTTTGAGGTTTGTGTGTTTTGAGACATTTTTCCTTTCAGAATTACCTAACATAGTGGTAAATAGTTGGTCCTAGTGTTGTAAGTATTTTGTTTGTTTGTGTTATTTGGCAGGAATTTAATTTCTAATTTTAGTTACTGATATTCTAGCTCTAGTTATTGATGTTTTCCTGGCATTTGATTGACAATATAATGATATTTTCAAAGAACCAACTTTTGTTTTTGTTGATTCTATTATATTATAAATTGTGTTTTATTTATGTTTACTCTAATTTTTATTATATCAATCTTTCTTCTGGATATAGGTTTAGTTTAACTCCAAAAATTAAATATATGTATATATGTATACACACATGTATGTATGTATATATTGGCATATTGTCAAGAATGTGATAAAACAGGAACACTCATATACTGGTGTGGAAATGTAAAATAGTCCAGACAAGATGAATAGTATTTGGTGGTTTCTTGGAATGTTAAATGTGATATTACCATATGATCCAGAAATTTACTCCTATAATAGGCCCAAGAAAAAAGAAAATGTAAGTCCAAAATGAAATTTATACAGAAATACTTATGCACAATAACCAAAATAGAAACAACCCAAATGCTCATCAAAGGATAAAATGATAAAGTAATTGTGGCATATGCATAAAAAGAAATGCTGTGCTACCACAAAAAGAAAAAAAAATACCGAGACTTGTTATCACTTGTATCACTTGTCATCCTGTTGCTCACCAATTTGCTCAAGCGGGCACCAGTAACATCTTCATTCATCTCTATCACATATTAGTGTAGCCCAATGGAGTCTGCTCGCTCCAAGAATATGAAGAGCATCAAACTGTTCATTCAGGGTCTTGACGAAGAAGTCTGACCATCTCGTAGGTGGGCGTCCAGGCCACTTATACATGTTATAAGTTGAATAAAATTTGAATCAAGCTAATTGAGAGCACCTAGGGGTCCTGTTGAATTAATTCTATAAATACAATATATTCAAAAGAGACAAACCAAGAGCTGGAGAGATAGTATAGAAGGTAAAATGCTTTCCCCACATGCAGACTGCTTGTGTTTGGTCCTTGACATTCCATATAGTCCCCTGAGCACCGCCAGGATTAATTTCTGAATGCAGTTCCAGAAGTAACTCCAGAACATTTGAGTGGGTGACCCCCCCGCAAAAAAAAAACAAACAAATAATAACAAAAACAAATCATAAATTTAAAATGCAGTGGAGATTACTAAACAATGGAGATTTGAAGGGTGATTATTAATGAATAGCAGATATTTTGATGGCAAAATAAAATAGTTTGTAGCCATAGTACAGTGGTTAGGGGGCTTCCCTTATATGCAGCTGACCCAGGTTTTATCCCAGGCACTCCATATGGTTCCCCAAGCCTTTTCAGTAATTATTTTTGAGCACAGAGGCAGGAGAAAGTGCAGAACTCTGCTAACTATGACTTCCTTCCGACAAAAAAGAGCAAAATAGTTTGAAACTAAAGATAACTCTAATTATTGGTTAATATTCTGAGTACATTAAGTAGTACAAAAATGTTTTCTAAAAAAAAATAGACCATTGATTTTTATGTGAATCTTACCTTGAATTTTACGATGAGTAGCTCACAATGAGTGCTTGCTCCTTGAGGGAAAGCACTTTCATTTCGTATGCCTTCTAAGTTCTCAATAAATTGTTAGAAATATGTGACTGAGCATAAGTTCTCCTAGCTGAGTAAAACCTTACTAAGAAATGTCACTGAGACAAGGGCAACTGAAAAACACAGCTTGTTAAGCAATCATTTAAAGAAAATCCACTTCTTCAACCCGTATCTGAAACTGTTTCTGAATATTCAAAAATTTGGAATGATTTTAAACTACATTCTAGTCACTCCTACTGTCTGCAGCCGAGCTGTCCTCCAGATCCTCGTCAGAGACGCTGGCTGCTCACCTGTAGTGACAAGCATTTGAGAGGAGCTCTAACTAGAAATGCTTGCTGCCACCTGGCACTAAATTCCCCCTAGGCTTTTCATGTTTGGGAAATTTTCTGTAGGTCAGCAGATGTAGCCATGCTCCCACTCCCAAGATAGCAGTACCCCAATTTTCAGAATGTCATTACCATGGTTGAAAAAAAATCATTAAAATTAGGATGCAAACATATCTATCCTGCTACCTAATGCAAAGTAAAATTGTTCCCTATAGCATCGTCTCAAATGCTTTGGTGCTAATTTGAAGTGATTCAGCTTTCACATTTCATTTTTTTCCTTTTTAGCGCCTAGTACAGTAGCCAATAATTTAGACTCTGCAGCTTTGCGGTTTCTGGTTTATTGAAGGACATTTGTCCAAAGCTGAATGCAACAAATACCCCCAATTACATAGCAAGAAGCTTCCCAAAAGTTGTGAGCACTTCACTATTGCCAAATCCCTTTTAAACAAGTAAGCATTGCAGGAGAAAAAAATGAGAGTAGATATTGAAAAAATACTCTAATTGGGACAAGGATTCTGTCACTGTAACAATACAATATTTCAGCACTGTGCACATTTGAGGTATTACGTTTTCCTCCCTCTTGCTATGTCAGTTAACAGGTTATCATGTATAATGCTCATGTCCTGGGGCAGCATTTAATTTTCCAATTTCATTTTAGTCACCAATATATTCCTCACTTGTTTAGGGAAGTGTTGGAAAACACCAGTCAATGCTAATTTGAGACTATTTGATAGCATAAATAATGTAAGAAATAGGACAATCACAAATTAAAATCTGTTAAAATCTTCCAGAGTGAACTTGCACCTACTTTTTTTTTTATTCTTTTATTGAATCACCATGTGGAAAGTTACAAAGCTTTCAGGTTTAAGTCTCAGTTATACAATGCTCAAACACCCATCCCTTCACCAGTGCACATATTCCACCACCAAGAATCAACCCTCCCTCCCACCTCTCCAGCCCCCCACCCCGCATGTGTAACTGGTAAATTTCACTTCCTGCTTACAACAGAAAATTCCAGGAGTTCAAAATATCTAGCATTTGATTTTTATCCTCCTGTAGCATCACAGACACACACACACACAAACACACATACACACACACACACACCATACATTACTTGATGTCTGTGATATAAGGGGATTATCAGCAATCAAAGAAAAGACACATATTAATAAGAGATCAGACTATCTCTGCCATGTGAATACCTAAGGTTGTATCATTTCACACCAAAAAAAAAAAAAAAGAAGGAATACAGGCTCCGGCTGGCCGGGTTTTCGGCCCGGGTGGCCATGTCTCTGCAGAGCCGGTGGATGTGGAACGAGCGGATACCAGAGACAGCTTTAGGAATTGGGGTTCCAGCATCTGGCAGAATTTTCCCTGGACTTTATTCAGAAATCCAAAACCGCGCGGACACTGCTGTGTCTGCGCGACTTAACATTTATAATTGTCAGCAATGTGACACGGTTCCTTTTGAATAGGTCTGACTTGGGGGGGGAACTCCAAATAATAACAGTAAGTTTTTGTTGAAATATTGAAGGTTTTTAATGTAGCAGCCAGCTCTCTGGACTGTGAACTAAGTAAAAGCCCCATGCTGGCCGACATGGCATGGCGTACACCATACTATGAGGCACTGGAAGGAGGATGAGGGGGAAAAAGGACAAAAAAAAAAAGGGAAAAGGAAAAAGGGAAAAAAAAAGAGAGAGAGAGAGAGTTATGTACTTGTAGCAGTGGGGCTACATATCTCTTCATTTCCAGCAATGAAGAACTAATTATCAAATGTAGTAGGTCTGTCTCTCTTGCTTGGAAACTCTAACAACTATAGTGAGTTTTGTGTTGAATTATGGAATGTAATCAAGGTAAAGAAAAAATGAAGTGAAATTCATTAGTTATACAGTAGGGGGTAGGGGGTGGGGGCGGGGGGTATACTGGGGTTTCTGGTGGTGGAATATGGGCACTGGTGAAGGGATGGGTGTTTAAATATTGTATAACTGACATATAAACCTGCGAACTTTGAAAAAAAAAAGAAGGAATACAGAGCTGAGATAATGCTAGGGGACTAGGGGACTGGTTGGGGTTTTGGTACTAGATATTTCCCCAGAAGAGGTGATGATTGAGCACTGTATCACTGTATCACTGTCATCCCTTTGTTCATCGATTTACTTGGGTGGGTGCCAGTAACGTCTCCATTTGTCCCAGCCCTGAGATTTTAGCAGCCTCTTTTTACTCGTTTTTCCTGACTGGAGGCTCTTTTTGAGGTCAGAAGAATGAGGCCTATTATTGTTACTGTATTTGGCCTATTGAATACACCACACGTAACTTGTCAGGCCCTTCCATGCAGGCAGGATAATCTTGGTAGCTTGCCGGGCTCTCCAAGAGGTACCTCTTGGAGAGCCCGGCAAGCTACCAAGATTATATATATACATACACATATATATACATATATACATACATATATATTATATATACACATACATATGCATGTATATGTATGTATGCATATGTATTTCCCTTTATGATGTATATTTATACTTGTGCATATATATGTCTATATATAGGCTTATTTTGTGTTGCCCCTAAATTAAAAAGAGTAAAAGTTATTTAAGGTATTTGTCACCTACAAACAGAGAAACATGGCATTTAATTTTATTTATTTATTTTGGTTTTAAAGTCACACCTGGCACTGCTCAGAGTTTACTACTGAATGTGCTCATGGGACCACATGATGCCAGGATGCCAAGAATCAAACCTGGGTTGACTGTGTGCAAGGCAAACACTCTATCTACTGTACTATCATCTGGCCCAAAGATGATATTTTAATGTAAGGACACTTAGGGTTTTTGTTTGTTTGGTTGGCTAGTTTGACATCAATATCTGGTAGTATTACAGGGATTACTCCTGGCTCTGTGTTCAGAGATCACTCTTGGTGGTATAGGTAGGGACCTTATTTGATAAGTACACAAATTAATATTACAGCATGCAGACATTATTGTTCTTTATTCTTTCAAAGATACTGATCCTGTTAGGTATTCTATATTTCTCCTCTGTGTGAAAAAAAATATTTTACCTAGGCTATGGACTGGAGTGGATAGCTCAGCACATAGAGTGTTTGCCTTGCATGCGGCCAATCCAGGTTCGATTCCTTCGTCCCTCTCGGAGAGCGGGGAAAGCTATGGAGAGTATCCCGCCCACATGGCAGAGCCTGGCAAGCTACCTGTGGTGTATTCAATATGCCAAAAACAGTAACAACATGACTCACAATGGAGATGCTACTGGTGTCCGCTCAGGCAAACCAATGAACAACAGGACGCAACTGTGCTACCTAGTGTGTGTATATATATATATATATATATATATATATATATATATATATGTATGTATATATATATATAAACAATATCTTGGAAGATTTTATTTGTTAATTTTTCTAAAAAGAACCACATAAATACAGAAATAAACCACCATAAATATAAACTTTGAATAAGTTATCTAGACCATGGAGACTTTTAGAGATGTTTCTTATCAAGCTCTCAGTCTTGTGGATAGAAAGCCAATAGCTAGAATCCAAGGCCAGCCCACATACTAGATGCTAGTCTTTTGCTGTTCACTTTTGGGCACAGTATATTGTCTCTCTTCAAAGTTAGTCAATGACTACTATCTCACATCTCATTAATATTATAATACTTTATAGATATACTGTTTTCCTTGTTATGATTATAAGCTCCACTTACATATCAGGCATGTTCTCTTTCCTATGCCATTTCAGTTGTCTTTTGCTTTTTCTTATACAGATGATGGCATACATCTATATATTATATATATGTATATATAATATCAGTTTTCTCAGACATAAATTCAAGAACTTACATTGTATAAAGAATTGTTCTACCGATATGTGGATACTTACTTTAGGTTGGAATGATTTATATGGAAGATGACTCTTATATGGCCTAGAATAAAACTGTTGGCTTGCTATGTTTTTATCTTTTCATTTTAGTGTAAACTTTTCTAAATCTTTTTCACTTATCATATGAGTTTCTCATGGAGCCTTTGGAATAAACCAAAGTTGGTGATTTTGAATTTCTTTGAGTTAATAATATTTTGTTAATAATATGAAATATCTATTCAAACAAGCATCTGGCCAAAGCCTGGAACAGAAAAAAAAAATAAAAGTAGCTTCTGAATGCATCTTGTCTTCCTCAAAAACTCAGTGTACAAAGGTAAAGTAGTTTGCATAATTTTGAGTGTGTGCAAGGCAAACTCTAAGATATGAAAAAAAGACTTCATATATATTATAAATATATTTTAATGTGAGTTTAAATATCTTATACTGTGACAGCATATTAATTTCAAATATAGGGTTAATGCAACAATAGAAAACTAGGGAAATTTAGCAAAGTGAATTTACTGAAAAGGTGATGTGTAAAAAAACAAGTCATTGCAGTTTAAATTAGCTGGGAAAGTTGTAAGAAGAATATTTTTAGAGTCCAGGGCAAGAGAGATATAATGAAAGCCATATCTTTGAACTATGTATGTAATTTTATTCTAATGACTATAATAAAAGATAGAAAAAAGAAAATAAGAATAAACAAGTGAAATTGATTTAATAATGAATTTTGTGCAACTAAGTATAATTTAAATACAATTTAACATATTTCTGCTTTATAAAAGTTATTTTATATATTCTGGCTCTATTTAAATTCCAGTGTGTAATTTATTTTTAGAGCATACCACAATTTGAGCTAGTCCTGAGTCAATTGATCAATAATTAATAGTCAATTGATCAATAATTGTATGGACAATCATAGCATATAGATCAGTTTCGAGTGATAGGGTTTGGGAAGGAGACATTTATAAAACGGCCATGAGTCTGTTATAATAGGATATATTTAGTGAATATTCCTAAATTGTGGGTGTAAAAAGGGAGTTTAAATATATGCTTTTGGAATCTTTGAAAATTCGATAAACTTTAGAACCTGATAATACCAGAATAAAATATACTACACAAGTTATGCATAATATCAAACCATGATGTTATCAGATGTATAGATAAAATTATATATCAGAGTCCTATTTTATGATCAGCAGTCAGTTGTAGCCGTGGTTCTGGGAGATGGTTTTTCTTTCAAACTAGAACTGAAGGAAGTCCTACTGTCTTGAATCTGATTTAAGGATGAGCAGCTTAAAATATAAAGTGACTTATTCCATTTCTTCTAGTTACTCCATACAGCAAGGAGAAGAAAGGGGGGCTGGAGTGATAGCACAGTAGGGAGGGCATTTGCCTTGCACGTGGTCGACCCCGGTTCAAATCCCAGCATCCCATATGGTCCCCTGAGCACCGCCAGGGGTAATTCCTGAGTGCATGAGCCAGGAATGACCCCTGTGCATTGCCGGGTGTGACCCAAAAAGCAAAATAAATAAATAAATAAATAAATAAATAAATAAATAAATAAATAAATAAAATTTTAAAAAAGGAGAAGAAAGGATAAATTGTTTCGTACAGCTTGAAACAAAAGTATATGAATCCACATAGTCTCTATTTCTATCATACCTTCAAAGGTACTTATGACCCTGGAAATTCTGCCTTGCTTTGTTAGCCTTGTATTTTCTTTTTTGATAAATTGAAAAAAAATAATTGCAGAGTACAATAAGTAAAAGCAAAGTATTTGCACGTATTTTGACACATGTCACTCACTGAATAGCCTGCTACCATTTTATGGTACAACTGAAAGTTCTTCCCTATGCATATTAGTGGTTAAAAATGAAATAATATCATGGGCAATTTGGCCTGTGAAAGAAGAGGTTAACTGATTACTAATATTTGCAAGTATTTATTACAGTTATAAGGACAGAGTAGAAGAAAAACAGAATAAAAAACACAACAGGAATTACTGTGGGTCAGATTCTCTAGGTAAAATAAGCAAAGTTGAGTTAAGAAATGATGTATTTTACAGAAATGAGAAAGCTCATTATAGTTTAAATCCACAGAGCAATTTCAAGTTTCAGCTCTTACGTTATTATTCACTATCTTTTTGATGGTTTCATTCTGTGTGAGATGGGGCTTGAGCAGATGATTGCTTGAAGTGGTTTTTAGCTCTGAATCTTCTTGTAGCCTTTGGTGAATTTATTGGGATTAAAACTTTAGAGTTGCTATGTCATTAGAAAAATAGTTTTATGAGTAAATGAGGAGAAGTGTGCCATCATATGTAAGTATAATAATAGTCATGGATATGTGAATTCTCATAAAATTATTTAATTTTAAAGATAAAACTGATTAGCTATTATTTCAATGGCAACTTGTTACTACTATTTTGCATTTTCTGGTTCCTTTTCTTGCATACAGGCAGTAACAAGGAGTAGCTTTTCTCCTGTCATTTTTGTATTTCCCAGAACATAGCAAATGGGGTCGTTAGTAATTTTGCCTACAGCTTTGAGCTTCCTTTGTGTTCTTGAGCTATTCAATATGTTTTATCTGCAAGCCAAGTGAAACTAAGATGTCCCAAAGTTTCAAGGACCAAGAATGAAGGGAAAGAACTTTTCAAATTTGCCTCACACAGGGGATATGGAAAACAGCAGGATGTCTTGGGGGGGCTAAAATCACAGCAGAGGTTACACCACACTTCCTAGCCAAATAGTAAGAAAAAGAGAGGAAAGAGGAAAGGAAAGCAGTAGCAGGGCAGAGCCCAGAATACAGCAATATTAGGTGTGATTTGAGGTGAATTGAGAACACAAACCTCATACTTGCTGGTGGTAGGCATGGATGACTTCTACACATTGCAGAACATATGTTAGGGTTTGATATGGCAACTCCAATAGAATCCTTTCCAATAATGGGTGTCATAGCCCTTTTATTATTATAGTTATTGTTGTATGTTTTAGTAGCAAAATATTTCTGTCGGGTCAAAGATTATATAGCATACCTATGTGAAAGTAAGTAAAAATTGAATTGCTTCTGTTGAAGCAGGATCACTTATTTCCTTTTTTATAAAATATGTTTGAGGCCAGAGAGATACTATAGGGTCAAGGTATTTTCCTGGCACACAGCCAACCCCATTTTTATTTCTGACACTTTATATAGTCCCTTGAGTACTGCTAGGAGTGATCTCTGAGTACAGAGTCAGGAGTAAGTCCTGAGCACTAAGAATGACCCCCAGACACAAAAATAATTTTAAAATATAGTATATACCTAGTGATCACGGGGGCCCTGGGGTGATTCCATGTGGGATATACAGCCAGCAACACTTGAGTGATTCCAGGAGAGCAGGGCTAGTTGGGATAAAGTGCAAAGGATCGACTCAGGGGCTGACACATGCATGCACTTGAACCCCCGAACTATCTCCTCAGCTACTGACTCTCTTATCCAATACACCCTGCTTTGTTTTGGAGAGATTCTTCTCTTGTAACATTACCCTGTTGCATTTTGAAACACAGACTATGTTCAAACAATTAGTTATATTAGTCACCACTTTATTTTTGGCAAATATCTTCCTGATAAGATACTGTATCATTTCTTTATATTCACTTGTTCCTAAGATTTTGTTTGCGTATACTTCCCCCCCCCAATGTACATTCTTCCATAATATTCCCCAAATTCCTGTGGTCACAATCAACAGACTGAGGTATATTTTGAATAGCAAATACCTTCCCAAGACTATTAGTTCAGGCTGAAGAAGCAGCTTCATTTGAAGTTGCCTGCATCCTGCCACTTCAAATAATAATCAACTATCAAAAGACGCCCTCCAGGAATGTCACAGAGATGAACAGCTAGATATAAAGAAAGCTTTCAGTACCCTTGGAATAACTGATAGACTCGAATTTTCCTTATAGACTGACAACTCATTACCATTACAGATGTGAATAAATCATGAATTCTACTTCCCTAGATGAAAGTTGTTGCTATGCCTGCAGAGCCATAATCAAGGTAGTCTTCCAGATAATATTAAAAAGATTTAAAAATACCCCTTTTGCTTAAATTAGCAAGATATTTAAAGTGTATGGTTGGGAGAATTTTATTTTTGCTGAAAATATCAACATAATTACTTCCTTTTTTCCTTTTTTGCTTAGTGTGTAGAAACAGAACCAATTTTTTTAAAGGATATTGTTTTTTCCTCTGTGGACTTGCAAAAGAGACATCAGAGTAGCTCCTGGGTATGTTATAGAAATATATAAGAAATGTAAAAAATAATTGAAACTTGCAGAATGATTTTCAGAATTTTATTCACTGGTGACTTTTGCAACCTTGGTCTTTGCTCTACTTGAACTTAAGAAACGAAACATTATTTTCCCAGAGTTTCTCAAGGTCACCTATATTTTCAAAGATCTTTTGGATCATAGTCTAAAGAAAAACAATAATTTCTTAATGGTTTGTTTAATCAGTGTTTATCAGGGGCTGGGGTGATAGCACAGCGGGGAGGGTGTTTGCCTTGCACACAGCTGACTGGGTTCGATTCCCAGCATCCCATATGGTACCCTGAGCACTGCCAGAAGTAATTCCTGAATGTAGAGCCAGGAGTAACCCCTGAGAATCGCCGGGTGTGAGCCCCCCTCCCCCCAAAAAATCAGTGTTTATCAGTTTAGTTTTCATTTAGAATAGCCATGAAATCTTTAAAATGAGAGTGTTTTTAAAATAACTATTGAACTACTAAAATCTTGGAAGACTTTCACTCATTTCTGAAACTGAAATTCAATTTAGTGTACCTGTTATCACACAAACAATAAGTTAAAGTTCTAACACACAACAGAGAGAGTAATGCTGAGCTTTGGAGAGGTGGTAGGAACCATTCCTGATCTCCTTTCTAATATTTACTAATGAGCTTCACACGAAATTTAGATTTTGGTTAGAAAATGTATCAGTCATCAACTCTTACTATATATAGGGCATAAAATTAGTTTCATTGACCTATACCTACCATATTGTCCCCTAAACTTTTTAATAGTTTTTATAGTATGACAATCCCCCCTACTTAATGCTATAATGCTAATATCTATGCTTATATGTGATTGATGAGTTTTTGCCACCTCATTTACCTTTCACTGACCATATATAAAAGATCCTTTATCTTATCACCCTGGCCTATTTCTAGTGTCTTGTTAATGAATAGATCTCCTAAAACTAATTTACAGAGACTATCTACAGCTTGGAGTTTCCTACTATACCGTTTCCTGAGATCATGCTTCCTACATGATCCTCCACTTGAAGGATGTCTGACCTGAGCATACCTTGGTGATATTTAATGTGAATCTTCCATATAATTCATGATAGAGTAATGTCCTCCAATCCCAACCTATAACTCACTGTCTTGTCTTTATCAATTCCCACACTGACTGTTGCTTTATAAAGTTTTCATCTTATTTTATAGTAAGATACTCTTTATTTTCTTTATCATGAAACTCAAGTTCTATAATGTGACTATTCTTTGATGTTGTTTCTTATTTTCACTAATATTTACAAAAACATATATTTATGTCTTTGACTACTGCTTGCCATAGACTACAAGATGTAACATGTTAAGAGTTCATACATTTCCAATCTTAAGATAAATGAAAGTTTTCAAACAAATGAAAAAGTGTTCCAAAGGCAACACCCTGGATATCAGAGGGGGGTTGAGTCATTATTTCTGAGCCTGGGGCATTTCAAAACATCTCCTGCAATTTGTTTTCCATTATTAGAACTAATTAAATTGCAAGATGTTTTACTTCTAAATTTTATGTTGGATTCGATGTTTTATAATTTTATCATTTGAAGGATTCAAAGATAGTAAAAAAATTGTATGAGTCCTAGCATGCATGACACTTTTTAATTTTGAAAATACATTGTTTTGAAAAGTTATAAAATAAATGAAAAAATATGTTCTTATAAAATGAAATGCTTAGGTTCTATTTTGCAATTATTTATTGTTCTTTGACTAATGATATGCAACAGTATTTATTCTAGAGTATAATAAATATAATAAAAATCTATTAAGATAAGTAAATTGAGTCCAGTAAGGATGATGTATATGCTTAGATTGTAATGATGACAAACCACAAACCCTGTACATATAAAATAATTTTAATAATTTATGATTACCACACTTTTTTCCTAGAATAAAATATTTCATGTATAATCAAATTCAAGAGCATGCATTGTCATTTAAATGAGTTGGTGTTTCATAGAGTTCTTTTTAGATGTATCTAAATGAAAAATCCTTAATATCATGTGCAAAACTGCAGGAAGCCTTATGACTCAGCATAAGGCAAAGAGCTTCGCACAAATAAATAAACTTTGAGCATGGAGAAATAAAAAAGGTATGTAGTTTTATTAATCTTCAAGAGCATGAAATTCTAATTTAAAATATTGTATTGAGTGCACCCCCAATCGTTAATGTCTTTTATAAACTAACTCAAAGTATCAAAAATTTTCAAAAAGTGAATCATCCCATAATAACAAAAAGAACAGGGGAGGAAATGACCCCAATGAGAAATCTCAAACAAACATTTAAAGCCTCACAGCAGATCTATAGTATAGTTCCAGAGATATGGGAAAGCTAAAGACTAAGTAATTAGAGGCCAGTGAAGTGTCAAGGAACTGGCATGGGCTACCCCAGCAGCTGGAGAATAAAGTGAGTGTTGTTATGTCCACTTTGTGTGGAATGCTGACTGCCTGTCCATAACTCGAAACCAACCTGCTGGTTTTATCTGTACGAAATTAAATAAAAGTATACGTGTCAGGGGCAAATGAACACACTTGGCATTCTAATTATTTTGACCTCAGTCACATTTCCACTTGACTCCTAGAAGTCTGGCACACAGGCTTATATATACAAAGAAGAAGAATAAAATATTTAACTGCAGTAACTGAGAATTGCAACTACCAGATATTGTTTGTGAACAATGCAGTAGGGTGTTCTGTTGTCTCAACAATACAATTGAGAATCTACTTGTGATTCAACATTTTTTTATTTTTTTTTAAACTTTGTTGCATCACTGTGAGATATTTACAAGCTTTCATGTTTGGGCTACAATCTCACAATGATCAAACACCCATCCCTCCACCAATGCACATTCCCCGCCACCAATATCCCGGGTATAAGCCCCCTTTCCCACACTCACCCTGCCTCTATGGCAGACAAAATTCCCCATACTCTCTCTCTCTCTACCTTTGGGCACTATATCTTGCAATATTGTTGAGTTTGAAGAGTCAAAGTCAAGAAATGTGGACTTATGCTAATAGGTGGAAAGTAGGATTCTTCTTTAAAGACTTTAGAAGATAGATAACATAGCCTGGGCAACACATTGACTTTAATCCAGTAAGACTGGGCTGAACTTCTACTCCATCGACCTGTAGAAAAATAAATTTGCATTGTTTAAATAAAGTTTTTGGTAATTGATTTATGTCAGTAGTTGTTGGATATTAACCCTGTTTTAGGCTTCATCAGTAAATTGCCTCTTTTCCTTCTTCACAGAGAAGCTTACAGTGCTCTTGTGAGAACCCATAATTTCATGAGTTTATCTGTAACCTTTTCTTTGTAATTTACCACTCTTTAAAATTCTCCAAGTCAGTTTTGCTTTATTTAATCCAAAAGATAGGTGACTCTGGACTTTGTATTTGAAGTGAATTACTTGCTTTTCTATAGCCCTTATAGCCTTTTTATATTTTACTATAGAGCAAAATTATTTGCTTAAACACAGAAAGACCTTTAATGCTGTGCTCCTAATATTTCTGAATTGACTGACACTGAAATACATTTACTCTTGGACATCCGTCATAATTACTTGACTCAGACTTTAGTTGCTATAGTTCCTAATACCCCACAAAGGGAGGTGCTATTTGGGGCTGGGATGAACTTGGGGCCAGAGAGTTAGCTACCCCAGGATCAAAATGGGAGAGTCTAGAGAGAATAAAAGCTTGGTCTTGATGCAAGTTGTTATGACTTAAGAGACAGGAACCCCATGGGAAAGGACGAGGTGAATTGCCTGAGGATTTTGTTTGGGATTTATGGCAAAAGCCTTGCTTGGAGCCCGCAGAACTAAGCTTTGGAATCTATATCTCTTACTGTGTTTATCCAAATAACTGCAAGTATTAATAAGAATTAAACATAATCATTTAATACATATAACTAAATGGGAAGAGAAAAAGCAAGATATATGTTCTAGGGGGAGAGAGCATCACCTTGAGCTAATGTCCCCAAGAGAATTGCCTCCACCGAAATGCTTTACCTCTGTGAATGATCAATCACAACTCCGCGCAGTCCTATACCTTGAATCCCTTCAGGTTTTTATAAGTATGCTGGCAGCTCTGCATTAAATGGTCTATTTTTACCATCATCCCGTGGTCCACCATCTGTTTGTATCTCTGCTGGGAAAGTGGTTCTTGGCCACCTAAGGCATCTGTGGTGTGCCCCCACACCTTGTGAACTCACAAGCAGAAAGGGAACTAATACATCCACCCTCTCAACCCATCATTCAAAAAGTCCACCTGTACCTAGAGTTTTCAATATTAACTCCCCCCATTGAAAATGTGAATGGACATTCTAGAATACAGGGAACTTATGGTAATTTTTTCATATGACTAGAAAAGAATAAGAGGAGTTAAAAAAAACTACACCTGAAAGCTTTGTAACTTTCCACATGGTGATTCAATAAAAAAAAATAAATAAATAAAAAAACTACAATGATAAACAGATAAAAGAACAGAAAAACATAAAGAAAGTATTACTGAAATTGCTATGACAATGTTTTCCATCTTGCAGAAAAAGAATTGTTATGCAAAATACCTTAAAATTTACCTTGTTATTTTTAACTATTTTCTGGGTAATTCTCAAAAGAGAAAAGAAAAGTACCAAAAATAAAATGGAGTATTAACTAACCTAAGATAGTAATTTTCCTATCTATTGTCTTATACACTCCTGGTGTAAGAGAAACTCCAGAAAGATGATCAATCAATCAATCAGTCAATCAAAGAACCAAATTATATAATAGCATTAGATTAAATGTAAAATAACAGCAATCTAGAATGAAAGGATTTATCAAGGATACTGCATTATTGGTGAAAAACGATCCACAACAAAATGCAGTCAAGAAAATTCCAAACATTTAAGACTGAAAAACTGGAGTTTGGGCAAAAGGGGGAAAAATATTGCAGCCATACACTTATTTTAACTAGTACATTAGACTTCATAAAGACAAAAAGTTGGATGGTGATATTTCAAAATTTGGAGGTAATGTAATTTTCAAACTAGAATTCTGTACCAACCTAAAGTTTCCATCACGTGTGATCTAATTTTAACATCTCCCCCCCCCCCCTTTTTGGTTTAAGTAAACCCTGCACTTCACCCTACCCCCTTCACACACACACGCGCGCGCGCACACACACACACACACACACACACACACACACACACACACACACACACACACACCGACCTCTATCCCCAACTCTGGCATTCGTCTACTGCGTGTAGAACAGTCTGGGAGTCTTGATTCCCTCACCCCTGGGAACATGCCTTTACCCCTGCCTTCAGGGAACCAAGCAGTGCTTGTGCGCGTGTCTCCCTGACCGCTTCCAGCAGAAAGTGAGCAGGAGAAAAGCACAGACCCATCGTGCTCTCTGTCTGTGGGCTCCTACTGCCGGCCCTGCCCCTCTGAGCACTCCGGCCCGCGCCCCCGGAGATTAAAGTACTTAAAAAAAATGAGGTATGTACATTTAAAAGTAATTATTTCTAGCCCCCGTCCCCTATTTGTATAAAATAATTGGTATACAATATGTTTCCATATTCTAAAATGTAATCATAATATAGCAAGATAACATTATGATTAGATGATTGGGTAGGGAAAAGGTCAAAGTGGGCCAACCTTCTCCTGGGGGTGGTTTCACAGCTGACGTGGCATGCAACTAGTCCAGGTTAACAAATGCATATACAAGGTCTTTTGGGGGGATAGAAGAAAGTTGTAAATTTGATAGATTATGCAGGTTTTTTTTTTTTTATTGGGGAGGCGACACACCTGGCAGTGTTCTTGGTCCTGCACCAGAATCACTCCTGACAGGTCTTGGGGGACCTATGGGATGTTGCAGGTGAGATCTGGGCAGGCTCAGGCACCCCGCGGAACCGGCACTCAGGCTCCAGATTATGTAATAGTTTAACATATTGAAAAGAAATGTATATTTCTCTGGTAGGGCTTTGGGCTGAATACTAATAGTGACAAAAATTAATCAAAGATAAGGAAGGCAATTATTACCTCCAGCTTTAACAGAAGAGTGTTTTAAGAAAATAAAGTCCTAGTGAATTGAATGACTTAGCACTGAATAATATTTACATTGGGTTAATACTGCAAACACAAGATATTGCTTTAACCCAAAACTGCTATGAACTTATAAAATGCAGAGGAAGCAGTAAATGTGGGTGGGTATATGCTGATGTGCATTGACTGCATGTTCACACATGCTTGCTTGCTCACTAAATGGTTTCTAAGCTCACAGGCTGGTTACTAGAATTTAGACTTTTAAAGAAGAAAATAAGCTTAGTCCCTGGACACTCTCTCTCACTCTCTCTCTTTCTCACTCTCCTTTGTTTCTCTCTCCTTCATCTCTCTCTCTGTATATACAACAGAAGTATACATTCCAACTTTCTATCACAGTTATAGGATACCAGAGACATAATATGGCAGGTAAGTCACTTTACTTGCAAGCAATCTACTGGGGCACAACCCCCTGCACGTACTTGGGCCCCCAATTATATCAGCAGTTATTTCTGAGTTTAGAGCTAGACTAAGCCCTGAGCATTGCTAGGTCTAGCCCCTCCAAAAACAAAAGAAAATGTTCAGCCTAGTTCTTATTTCCGTGGTAACTGGGAACCAGGAATAAGGATAGAGGATCATATGACTGGTTTCTATGAAAATACTTCGATTATGTTACTCCATAAACAGACTTTATATAGAGAAAGCCTGTTCTTGGAAAGATGTGGTGAAGATAATGGATAGTTCAGCAATGATGGGAGTGATAGCACAAAGTGCGCCTTGCACACAGCTGACCCAGGTTTGATTCCTCCATCCCTCTCATAGAGCCCAGCAAGCTACCGAGAGTATCCCTCCCACACTGCAGAGCCTGGAAAGCTACCCGTGGCATAGTCGATATGCCAAAAACAGTAACAACAAGTCTCACAGTGGAGGTGTTACTGGTGTCCACTCGAGCAAATCAATGAACAATGGGACAACAGTGCTACTACAGTGCTACAGTATACTTTTATATTGGGTAATTGCAATTGAAATAATAATTTAACAATCAGAAAGCACTTTATATGCACACATATTTATTTAAATAATCAAATAGTCTTAATCTATTTCATCACCTGCCATTGTAATCCACTGACATCCTTCTGATAAAAAACCAACGTTGACTTTCAAATATAATGAGTTAATTACAATAGGCATCAAGTTCAGTACAATAGTCATCAACTTAATACTGAAATTCAGAGTGAAATTTGAACTCTGTTCAAGTATCCGAAGTATACAATTAAGCAATTATTGGCTGAGGAAGTACACTCACACATATGGAGTCTCTTGTCATAAAAATTATTTAGATCTCTAACAGTTTTCACAGTGTTTTACTGATGTGACAAACAGGGGTATTCAATTGTATTCATTATTACTATTATTTTGAATATTTTGCTCACATTAATTACAATGTCCCACTGCTGTATCACATAACTTCTCTACATATGAAATTTTCTAATTTTTTACAAGTGATTAGAAGTGATGCTTCATGCATATTTTCACTGTACACAGCATCTACAAGTACCTTCCTAAAAATTAACCTGCTGACTAAAAATCATTTGTCAACACAACTTGAGCAATTATGTATCCACAGCAGCAGTACAGTTATCAGTCACTGGATTGCTGTATGTGCAAGTGAGAAATTGCTGAAAGTCAAATTTTAATTCCCTTCGTCCGTCCTTCCTTCCTTCCTTCCTTCCTTCCTTCCTTCCTTCCTTCCTTCCTTCCTTCCTTCCTTCCTTTCTTCCTTCCTTCCTTCCTTCCCTCCCTCCCTCCCTCCTTCCATTCTTCCTTCCTTCCTTCCTTCCTTCCTTCCTTCCTTCCTTCCTTCCTTCCTTCCTTCCTTCCTTCCTTCCTTTCTTCCTTCCCTCCCTCCCTCCTTCCATTCTTCCTTCCTTCCTTCCTTCCTTCCCTCCCTCCCTCCCTCCTTCCATCCTTCCTTCCTTCCTTCCTTCCTTCCTTCCTTCCTTCCTTCCTTCCTTCCTTCCTTCCTTCCTTCCTTCCTTCTTCTTCTTCTTCTTCCTTCCTTCCTTCCTTCCTTCCTTCCTTCCTTCCTTCCTTCCTTCCTTCCTTCCTTCCTTCCTTCCTTCCTTCCTTCCTTCCTTCCTTCCCTCCTTTGCTTTTCTTCTGTTTCTTTCCTTTCTTTCTTCCTCCTTTCTTTCTTTTTTCTTTGTATCTTTCCTTTCTTTCTTCCTCTCCCCTTCCCTCCTCCTTCTTTTCTTCCTGTCCCTCTCCCCACACCTGACTGTGCTCAAGGTTTACTTCTGAATCTCTCCTCAGAGATCACTCCTGGTGGTGCTCAGGGGACCATATGTATGATAGGGATTGAACGTTTGTCTGCTCTCTGCAAGGAAAAATGTCTTAATTGCTGTACTATCTGGCTCTTTAACTTCTTTATTGAAGTATGAAAACCATTTTTTTCATGAGAGTGGAAAACAAAAAAAAATTATTTCTTGATCAAGACTACTAGTAACAGAATTTATATACTTAGTGTACCAGAATTTTGTTACAGAATTTAAATTTACCTTACTAATTCATAGATTGTAAAAATTTGTTTCTAATTTGAATATTGATTTCGTAATAGAAGTCAGAGGGGATTTAGTAAAATGAGTTCTAAATAAGTCTGTAAAATTCTACAGTGGGTTTTACCTTAGAAGATCTGCATCCAACTCCTTGGTCACAGACATGTCCTTGGTATTTTCCAATTCTATGTGCCATCCGTATTAGCAACACTTTTCATTTGTCTAAAAAAAAGGTATTTTCAAGCCTCATTCTTCATACATTTATGTTTCAATATGTAAATATTCTCAATGAGAAAGAAAATATCCTCACTACTGTAGCTTGTAGTCAGTAAAATGGTTTACATTTTATATTTAGAGCAGCACTATTTCATGACTTTATTTATATACTTCTGAAAAGTCAACTCTTCTTATTCAAGATATCAGAGACAGCCTTAGAATACAGAGAAATACAGTACTAAAGTCATTAAAAAAAAACCCAGGCCCAGAGATATGGTGCCACCAGCAGGTCAACCTGTACCTGCGGGGCAAGTGCATCAGCAGCCTGATGATGCCTTCAGACTTCCTGATACCCTGAAATTGCAGCTGTGTCTTTGGCTGGATCCCATCAACTTGGGACCAAGTTTACCAAGAAATTAAACAGCCAAATGTTAGATATGTGGGAGCCATGCCCAGAAGTCACCACCAGTTCAGCCATACAAGCTCATTGATTGGCCTTACTTCAGAGATGCACAAGTAAATCTTGAAAGAGATCAAAAGCCACAATTAATCTTGGATCCACACATGGCTGAACTGACCAGGTTAAATGGAGGGAGTGGGAGTTGACCTGTTGCCCACCCAAGCAGAGCCCCCAGCAGCTGCTTGCTCCCACAATCCAAAATCACCGAAATAACCCTAGTCTAACTCCACTGGCTCACGACCAATCTCACCAAGACATAATCTGCTAAATATTTGGGTAAGCGGGTTTTGTGACTGAAATCTCCAGGGGTCTGGATGGGCTATTTTCCCCCATCTCTCTGTATTTCTGGAAGCCTTGGCAGTCATATCCACATCCCAAAACTGCCTCCTACTTGAAAAACTACTCTAGCCAATAAATATACCAAATGCCCTGAATAAACACCATGACCCCTTAGCTCCTGTATTGCAAACCCTCCCTCCATAGGGAGGTTGGGGGTGGGGTGGGGTGTTGGGGGATGGTGGTAGGGAAATGGGACATTGGTGATAGGAAATGTACACTGGTGGAGGGATGGGTGCTGGATTATTATATGACTGAAACCCAATTATAAACACCTTTGTAATGGTCTATCTCACGGAAATTTAATTATTTTTTTTTCAAAAGTAATGAAGTAGTGTGGAGTTCTTGCCCAATTTAATCAGCTTAATCAATAGCTGAATAAATTGTAGCAGTCCTACATTAAAAAAATAAAAAAAAAACAAGCCTTAAACAGTTGGAAATGCAATTGGCTTCAGTAAGGAAACTCCCTGGAAATTGGCCAGATCACTTGTTTTCATTTTCGTGAGGGAACATTAGGACAGATAGTTTCTGCTATAAATAATTCTAGCCTTAGATATATTTTATCCAGACTAATAGAAATATTTTGTTCTAGAGATCAGGGGATAGTATAATGGTTTGATTACCCATATGAAATGGTTTCCAAGTTTACTGGGTACAGCAGACATGAAGATTCCCTGTGGGTTCTGGATATTCCAGGAACTTTCAGGCATGGTTAGCACCACATCGTTAGCCCCTTTGTATTGAACTATGAGATTGCCAAAACCCCCCTATTTCCGAGCTTCCTGTGTCCTGCTGGTGAATATCCCCACAATAAATGAATATTTTACAAAGACATGTTTTGTTTTACCTTTTCAAGTAAATTTTTATTTTTATTAAAATGTCATTTTATTTTTATATTATATTTTGATTTCAGGCTGGAGTGATAGCACAGGAATAGGGCAGTCGCATTATACGCGACCAACCCGTGTTCCATTCCTCTGCCTCTCTAAGAGAGCCCGGCAAACTACCGAGAGTATCACGCCTGCATGGCAGAGTCTGGCAAGCTACCCGTGGCGTATTGGATATGCCAAAAACAGTAACAATAAGTCTGTCAATGAGAGAGGTTACTGGTGCCCGCTCGAACAAATCAATGAGGAACGAGATGACAGTGACATTTTGATTTTAAACAGCAGAAATTATTGTGAAGCTGAGAAATCTAAAATTAAGGTAAAATAAGCAAGACCATGATCCCTCTGAAAGTAACAGGAGCATTTATGTTCCAGAACTTATTTTTTTGGCTACTAATAGCACAATGACAATATTTAATCTGTGTTTTTTTTGGGTTTCTGGCTCCTCAAATGTCATTAATTTTTCTGTGAATACTAATTATATTGAATTAAAAGATGATCTTTTTCTTGTGGCCAGGGATAGTTCTAAAAGCTAGGATTCATGTTTCACATGCAGGGCCACAAAGCATTTTCCCCCAGTTTGCCCCAGCATGGCTGAAAGTAGAGTAGTCCCCAAACACCCTGCCTACTGTGTTTATTTACTTTTATTTTTAAAGTTTGTTTTAAATTTTGGTAACATAGTTTACAATATTACTAAAGTCATTTTAAGGTGCAGATGTACTACACCATACATCACTCTCTCTAAAATGTTAATTTGGAGACTCTGAAATTCTTGTTTTCAATGATTCAAGAAAAGGTGGGGAAAGGAAAGTAAAAAATAGTGGAGGCAGGGGAAAAAGGAAAGAAATAGATGACATTTCTGATAAGCTTGTATTTCTGGGAAGATTAAAAAGGAAGACAGGAGATATACTCTTTTGAGATAAGCTACTACATAGTGACCACTAAACATGACTCATATCAACCCCACTAATTTTGACAAGATTACAAAGAAAAGTCATATGAAAGAAAATCTTTATCTTAAAAAAATAGAAAAAATAGAAAATCTTTATCTTTCAAATTACTTCTTTTATTTTGTTATGTACAAAAATTCCATGTCACAGCTTTACTTAAAAACAAAAAGAAAAGGGAATAAAAAAGAAAGAAATTAATTAACAGGGAGATTTGTAAAAAGAAGTGCACTCTTCCTGGTCTTGGCAATGTCCCCAAACAGTGTGGACCTGCTGTGTTAAGAATTACAGCAGGAGTCTAAGGAAATTTAGTTCAATCCATTGCAAGTTATAATATCTTCAGTAATGTGGCCAAGTGTGGACTTCCCTCTAGGGCCGACCATGGGTCGTGCCAATTGTTCCTGCAAAGAGAATCCTGGCTGAGAGTCCACTCTCAGGGGGAAAAACTTCTTTCTCACTGAGACAACTCAGTTCACACTCTGAAATGGGCCCCATCTTTTGTTCGCTCTACCCAAAGAGGATGCCTTTTGGCAAAGCGTCTAAAGACTATGTGATAGCAGTGGGTCCTGATTTAAATTCCTAGAAATGAAACAGCGCCAGAAACAAAAGAGGAATAATTAATTAGAGTACAAAGATATCTATCTCTAGATAATCTCTCTCCAGCTTATTTGCAAAAATGCAACACATAAAAATTAACAGTGGCAGTGGCCAAAACAGAGAAATTTGGAAAAAAATACCAGATAAGGTAGCAATATTTATGCAGCTGTGCCACACAAAATAGGTTTTTTTGTAAGGGATGGAGCTAGGAAATCTGTTACATCAGGTATGCATGCTGTTTCTACAAGTCCTGTGCTTGTTCTCCTATCCCCTGCTCTGTGAATTAGTTGCATGCACAGACGCATGGCCACTTCTCTTAGTTGAATCTATATTCTTGCTTTAACTACACTGCTCATAATTGTAGCAACCAGGCTATTTATTTGATGATTGAGAGGAATTATACATGCATATGTATGAGTATATGCCATAAAACATGAAAAGAGATGAAAAATATGTGCACACATTTTATACGTATGTATGCAGCTGTGTATAGTTGTGTATACTCTCTTCTGCTCCTGGATAGAGTGATACAGAGTCTCTTGCCCCGGCCCCTGACTGTCTTCACTGGACTGGGCCTTCTCCAACCAGATCTCCCATTTTCCAGTAGCTTGGCAGCCACGGTCACAAACTGCTCCCCCACCGCCACCACTGTGTAATCTCATCAAAGGCCAAGATCCAGTGACTATAAAACAACAAGATCTCTTATAGCCTAGTTCTCCCTCTCAGAAGGTACCAAGAGCATCCTGCCCACACGGCAGAGCCTAGCAAGCTCTCCATGGCGTATTTGATATGCCAAATACAGTAACAATGATGGGTCTCATTCCCCTTAATCTGAAAGAGCTCCAATGTGGCACTGCTGGGAAGAACGAGTAAAGAGAGGCTGCTAAAATCTCAGGGCTACGACGAATGGAGACGTTACTGAAACCACTCGAGAAAATCAACAATCAACAGAAATCATTGATTGGTTGATTGACGGGGATGACAGTGATACAGTGATGCAGTTGTGTATATGTAATATTGTATATATGTGCATATGCGTATGTGAAAGGATCTTATTTTTGGATATTTCTTTTGTTCTTACCAGCAAGATTGATTTTAGGGAAAGTGATGATGTAGTGATGTCCATTTGGTATATCAGTAAGATTTCTTCTAAGATCAAACATTAACCAAATTGTTCGTGTTTACAAGAACAATAATGGCCACAGAGATAGTACAGGAGGTAAGGGCTTGACCTTGCATGCAGCTGACCCAGGTTCAATTTCCAGCACCCCATAAGATCTCCAAGCCCCAGGAGTGATCCTTAAGTGCAAAGACAGGATGAATCCCTGAGTATATTAAGTGTGCCACAAAAAAACAAAATTGTAAAACAAAACCCTATTTGAATGCTATAAAACAGCTCAATTATTAGACTAATGAATTGGAAAGTAGTTCCCTCAATCATAGAAAGTTTAACATCTAAAATACAACCTAAGAACATTCTACCTCAATTTTCTGTAGTAATTAACCACAGATAATTTCAATTACAGTTGACAAATAAAGCAACAAAAAAGTTAACTTTTCAGTCAATAGTAAATTCTTGGGCAGATCTCTGCTACATTTTTACATGAAGTTTCATCTAATCTTTTCAAAACCAATCCCGAGTGGGTAAAATGCTAAAAAAAAAAAAGGGAACTCCAAAATATAAAATTTGTTAGCCTCAAGTGTCTTATCAAAAGACATTACTTTCTAATTCTAGTTGTCTGAATGTATTTCATACATGATTTTGTAAAACACCTATTGTAATTTACCTATCGTAAATTTACTAACATGTTTAAGTTGACAGGAAAGCAGACATTTATATTTATAAGCTGAGAATAATATTTTGCACATTAGTCCAATTTATTCTATGAAAAATATGTGACCACCTTAACATATCAACATATGAATATAAAGAATTAGGCAACTACTTATAAACTGAACATGTGTCTAAATATAGAAAATCTTACCCAATCAAGCATAAGTAAAATCTGCCACAATCATTTGTGAATGTTAAATGTCAGCAGTGATGGATATTTATACAGAAAAGGAATAAAAGGTGGAACAGTGACATTATGGATCAAAGTTTTTCAAAATAACATTGATATGTTTTGACAGAAAAAGAAATACTTAAATACTTTAAGAAAAATTAAAAAGTGAAAAACAGAAGGAACTTGTCCTTGTTCTGTAGGGAACAGCCTGGAGGTCAGCATGGTTATTTATTCATGAGTGAGAATTATTTGTCAATTATGTAGAGCATTGCTTTCTATTCAGGGTGCCAAGGGACCCATGGGTGGCCCTGGAGGGACTATTGCTTCCACAGAGTCACCAGTCTGTTGTTTTAGCTAATCATGTAAAACAGAAATGACTAAGTTTTGACAATCCAGTGGACACAATATCTATTCACAGTTATCCCTTGGGTTGAATCTTATTTGAAGTATGATGCAATTTCAACCCATTTTATTAATAAAAACATCAATGAATTAATAAAATATGAAGTTATAAGAACATAAAACCATTTAAAGTTTTAGGAGGATTGAATTGCAGTTATGAAATTTATGATCTTAGAATGTTATGCATAATTCTTTGATGATAAAAACAGTAATATCCAGAATAATATGTAACTGAGCCCAGATTGCCACAAATAAATATGAAGGACTAGTTAATTGTGTAAAATGAAATTTATTTTTTTGTCTCTAATGCTTGAGAAAATTGAGACAAAGAATAGTACCTAGAAATTTAGAGTAAATTGTTAAACTATAAATATATGTAGATTAAAAAGTCATAAGTGACAATTGCTTACTTTAAGACAGGTATTAATCAAAACATTATTCTAAAATCAAATTCACTTATATCACTTGTAGTCCAGTAGATCTTCGATTTGTTCGAGTGGGCACCAGTAACGTCTCCATTTGTCCCTGTCTCGAGCTAGAGCAGCCCAATAATATCTGCTTGCTTCAGGAACAGGAAGAGCCTCAAATCGTTCATTCAGGGATTTGACGAAGAAATCTGACCATCTAGTTGGTGGGCGGCCACGAGGTCTTCTGACGTCCCGTGGAATCCAGTCGGTAACAGCTCTGGTCTAGCGTTCATCTCTGAATAGATGAACGTTCATTCGTATTACATGAATGGCCCATCTGATTTTTGATGCCTTGGCAAACAAGACAGCAACCCTGATTTTTGACCATCGACAGAGGTCAGAACACCAGATTCCTTCTCTCACTTGAGTGAGACATGATATTCCCAGCAGAGCTCTTTCAATTCCTCTTTGGGATACCCTAATAGCATTCTCATCCTGTTTGCATATAGCCCAGGTCTCTTAGGCATATGTTAGTGCAGGAAGAACGGTGGAATCGAAAAGATGTGCCCAGAGTCGGAGCTTCTTCGTTCTCTTAACCACTTCTTCAATGCTCTTGAAGGCATTCCATGCTGCTCTCTTCCTCCTGCGCAGTTCTGGCACCAAGTCGTTCCTCATGTTGATTTCTTCTGGACCCAGGTACACATAGCTGCTGCATTCGGAGATGTTTGTTCCATTGAGAACAAATGGCGCCTCAGGGACCAGTTCATTTTTCATGAACATCATCTTGTTGAGATTCAGCTGCAATCCGACTTTCCACACTCGTGGTTGAAGTTGGATAGCATTTGTGCCGATTGGCTAATTTTTGGTGTTATGAGAATGATGTCATCAGCAAATTGGAGGTGGTGTAATTGCTGACCGTCTGTCTTCACTCCCATTCCTTCCCATTCCAGTAATGTCATGATGTTCTCAAGGGTGGCACTGAAGAGTTTCGGTGAAAAGGTATCACCCTGCCGTACCCCTCTCTTTACATCAATGATCACTTCCTTGTAGAATGGTGAGATCCTGGTGGTGAATCCACAATACAGCTCGAGGAGGATTTTGATATACTGGGTTTGAATGCCCTTTTTGGTCAGGGCTTCGATAACCGCCTCAGTCTCAACAGAATAGAAGGCCTTCTTTAAGTCAATGAACGTTAGACAGAGTGGCATCTTGATCTCCCTCGAAACTTTGATGAGTTTGGTCACTGTGTGTTTATGGTCTATTGTGCTGAATCCCCTTCGGAACCCGGCTTGCTTGCATGGTTGTCCTTCGTCTAGTGTTCTGCCTATTCTATTCAGGATGACACGAGTGAACAACTTGTTCACGACCCAGCCACCGCCATGCTCCAGGCTGCTCTCCAGACACTTGGGCCGAACCTCATGCACTAGTGAAGCCCTGCAAAGCCAGGTAAGCAGAACTTTGAACTCTAGGTTCAATGAGACCTGGAAACAAGATCCTCTGTCTGACTTTTCCAATCTCTGGCATCTGAGGGAGGGGTCCAAAATCAAATTATTCTTTAAAAATTCCCATTTGTAATATATATACATATATACATATGTGTGTAGACACACACAGGAAATTTAAAACTAGTGTTTCAGTTACTTACCTAAAAGCTCTCAGCAAGCATAGTATTTTATTATTATTATTGTTATTGTTATTATTTGTTTTGGAGCCACACTCAGCAGTATTCAGTGCTTACTACTAGCCATGTACTCTGGAATCACCTCTGGAAGTGCTTAGGGGACCATATATGGTGCTGAAAATTGAACCTGGGTTGGCCACATGCAAGGCAAATACCTTACCCAGTCTTCTATCTCTCCTGCCTCAAGTAAAGTATTCGCCTGCATGGCAGAGCCTGGCAAGCTACCCGTGGCATATTGGATATGCCAAAAACAGTAACAATAAGTCTCACAATGAGAGACGTTACTGGTGCCCGCTCGAACAAATCAATGAGCAACGGGATGACAGTGACAGTGACAGACATCCAAAATTTGTGATTTTTCATTTTTGTTTTGAGGGGGCATTCAAGCAATGCTGACCCCTTAGCACTTAACCCTAAAGACCAATCCTGGCAATTCTTGGCTCAGACAAAACCAACTGGTTGGTTGATTCCTAGGACTGGAGGATAGAAGATGCCTGGGCATCTGCACACCAGGCTCACCCTGGCAGTGCTCAGAAAACCCAGGGCCACTCTTGGAAGTGCTTAGTGTTCTCTAGTGCTATACTTTGTAGTGTTCATAGGACCCTATGGTACTGATGGAACTTGGCCCTTTTACTGTCTCTCTGGATCTAAATCTATAAACTTTTATTCATTTATTTGTTTGCTTATTTATTTTTGATTTTTGGGTCAGCAGCACTCTGGGATTACACCTCGCTCTGAATTCTCGGGCCTTGAGCCTGCCAATTAAAAACAAAAACAAAAATTTTCATGTCGATAACGTTGATAAGTGCAATCAAAGAAAATTTATTTCAACAGTGCAAACTGTGGCTGGGAAATTTAGTTTTTTCCTTTCAGTTTATTTTTGGTTGGATACTTGGCTACATTGTTTTCTTGTAAGTTCCCTGAGAATCATATCTGAGTAACTTTACATTGTGGTTTGGGTAGACCATATCCAGAGATTCTCAGTGTTTACTCCTGGCTTTGTGCTCAGGTATCACCCTGGTAGCATTGGGGAACCGCACGGAATGATGAGGATTGAACCCAGGTTGGTCGTGTACAATGCAATCTCCCTACCCAAAGTATTATATCTTTCCAGTGCTCACCACCCCCTCCACCCAACTTTATATATTTCGAAGAACAATGCAGCTCCAGTATATTGTAATATTCAATAATAAATTCACCCTATGAAGCAAAATTCCCGTTGGGATGCCTATGCATCTGTCCAAACATATGATAGCTGTTCACTTGTCATCACATCAGGTAGCCTTACAGTTCTAAAATTGGTTATTAATACCCTGTAGTTCATCTCTCCATGTATCTATCACTGGTAAAATGACACGAATGTAATCCTTTCCAAATTATTCAATAAGTATATCAACTCACCACATTTCCATCTTGTTTCATGAACAGACCCTTAGAGTTTCTTTTCAAAAGCCATCAAGGAAAAAATGCAGACTCATTTTCTGTGGTTATACCAGTTACTGAGTGGTGGGAGGCAGGCAGGCTGACAGCATGAGTTGCTTAATACTGTCGCTGCCGAGCTAGTGTCAAAAGTAAGCCAGTGTCTTATTACTCAGATAACAATGATAGACTATTTTTTTCTGGTTATGAGAATGTAGTCATAATTTCATGAAGCTAGTCATTTCTCCAATGCTTTTCTATTTTGTTGAACATATCTGGTGACAGATGTGAATACTAGAGATCTCAATGCTACCAAACCATCAAGGATGCTTTCAGATCTCCTAGAAACATGGATCTCCTAGAAACATGGCAATCTCTCATTTCTCTAGCAAGAAAAAGTATTTCATTAGATCCTTGCTTTGGACTAGTTAGGGCTTAAGTGACTACAGATTTCAAAATGAACCCTGAAAATGGAAACTTAAAACTTGCAGAGCTTGCTATCTGATTTTGTCAAAATCGAAGCAGAAACAATCTAGTATATTTTTTAAGCAAGTACTGCTTTTTTTCTATCTGCCTAACATTTTCCAGTTCCTGTACTGTGCCAGGGAGTTTAAAGTCATAGGAAACCTGGAATTAAATCCAACACCTAAATTCTTGATAATAAAATTTTCCCAGAAACACATCACTGGTAAAAGAGCATCAGTTTGTAAATGAAGAGCTTATTATTTGCACCTATGCCACAGAGAAGAAATATTCTTAACATTGAGATGTTGTCCTTGAAATGTTTAATTCTTCCACCAGGATTTGTTCTAAAGATCACTAGATACACATCACCTTGGCTACCACTTAGTGGCATGCATACCACTTAATGAGTGCTTCTCCTGTCAAAAATCAATTTCACAATTACAATATCCAAAGTGCATACTGCTTAGAAAATAATGGGCTTTCATATAGAATTATCATTCTTGTTCAATACAAAGTCTGAAAGAGATGCATGATAGAGGAACACTGTCTTGATTTGCAGGTAATAAATCTTATTTGTTATGGTTCTAGCTGAGCTTCTGAATTCAAGAGATATAATACTATTGATCATAAACAGCATCCTATATATAAATAAGTTATGCTGTTCTTGTATGGGTCTATTTATCAGTGTGGGTAAAGGCAATAAAACAGGAGTGAATAAATAGCTATCATTGCCATTGTCATTGTCTTTTATAGGAAAACATAAGGAGGGATGAACAGGAATGTTGAGAGTAAAGTCTATAAAAATTTAAATCTGAAATATTACTTGGCTTATTAATTACAGATTTTAAAGTTAATGTGCTATTTTTATTTTACTAATATGAAATATAGTGATAAAATAACTATATGGAAGGCATAAGATGGCTCTTTGTGAGCAGAGTAGTTATGGGTGAATTTTCTCAATTCACTAATATTCAAGGAAAGGATCCTGATTTGGCTTCAGAATCATGACTGGATCCTTTGTATTCTGCATAATATATTCTATCCACAAATTACTTTTCATGTATGTCTAAATTTTGCTGCTTCTCCTGAAAGTACTCCTTACTCCAGTATTCTCTCCATACTTGATCCAATTCCCTTATTATGACTCCTAATAAATGAATCATATAATTTAGTAGATAATTATGTATTCCAATGTGAAATTTTATCAATATTTCTTCTGCCTCTACAGATAGATTATCCAGCATATCAGTGAAGGGAAATAAAATATTATGTACCTAGTGTATGCCCAGTCAGTTAATCCCAGAAGAATTAATTGACATTATTGTAATCTTTTAGGATTTGAATGTTTTTAGTGCTTCATTTTACATAAGGATAGACTTTCTAATAAAAATTTCACGATTTAGTCCTCCTCTCATTCTGGTAGGGTATTTACTATTGCTTTAGGAACAAGTCCTTTTAGTCTCTTAGGTTTGGCAAGAACTCACTGACTGTTAATCATAAGTTTCTCTCCTCCATAGATAAACTTCTGACCTCCCGGAAGCCACAAAAATAAATTTTATCATTCTTTTGGATGTCAGCCCCTTGCCAACTTCCCAGTATCCCTGGATTATGATACAGTTACTCTAATAGAGGTTCACTTTCCCCTAGAGTTCCCCATAGTATTAAAAAAGGGTGCAGTGCAACAAAGGGGAAATCTAGGAGTCACAAATTGAAGTAAATCACCACTTATCATATATAGAAACACAAATGAAGTTTAAGGGGTGGGAAAAAATGTGGTAAGCTTAGGTAAGTCTTTATCCTTTCAGATTTTAGGGGTGAGGCCATTCAACATATCCTTTCTTGATGAACAACTTTCTGTTTCCCTAATTCTTATTTTAGATTTACCAGGTGTCTTCTGTCTTTCAAATTTTTTTTGGTGTTATTAAAGTAACATGGCTACAATAGTCTCAATGTTTATGCCTTTGTTTTACAACATCACTGCAAGTCTACCTATAGATGAGGGTTTAGCTCACTCCTTTTAGATTTACTTCATAGCTGCTCATCTAGTCCTACCTTTTTCTATTATAGCATTTTACCTAAATGTTAAAGGCATTTTGCTTTTAACATTTCACAAGGAATGTGAAATTTTGGAGAATGAACATTTTGATGTCACCACAGTGCATGGAAAACAGTAGGAAGGCTGGTTTCTGTTTATCTTATATTTGCTAAATTATTATATTAAGTAAAAGCATCACTTTAAATAGAGACACTGAGAGGTCTTACTGTTTAGTTCATGGAAAAAAAATAATCTTCTGCCTTTCATGTCTTTGACCCTTATTATCAATAAATTAAAGATAAGTAATCATTTGAACAATAGGTTCATTTATTTATTTTTTTAAATTAATAGTTTATTTTTAATTAGTGAGTCAACGTGAGGGTACAGTTACAGATTTATACATTTTTGTGCTCATGTTTCTCCCTTACAAAGTTTGATAACCCATCCCTTCACCAGTGCCCATTCTCCACCACCAGTAAACCCAACATCCCTCCCACCCTCCCCAGTCCCATATCTCCCCCCACCCCACACTGCCACTATGGCAGGGTATTCCCTTTTGTTCTCTCTCTCTGATTAGGTGTTGTGGTATGCAATAAAGGCGCTGAGTGGCCAGAACAATAGGTTCATTTAAATGAAAAAAAACTCTGAAAATTAAAAAATAGCATTTTGTTAAAGTTGTTCATTTGTGTGGTTCCTGTATATTTCTTTCTTTCTTTTTTTTTCTCTTTTGCTTTTTGGGTCACACCTGACAATGCACAGGGGTTACTTCTGGCTCTGCACTCAGGAATCACCCCTGGTGATGGTCAGAGGACCATATGGGATGCTGGGAATCGAACCCGGGCCGGCCGAGTGCAAGGAAAAAGGAAAATGCCCTACCTGCTGTACTATTGCTCCAGCCCCTCCTGTATATTTCTTTCTAGAAATTGACTATCACATTTCTATATATAGCTAGTACCTGTTGTATTTTGCTATACTATTTTTATTTCTTCATATGTTAATTTTACTCACTATTGCCACTTATTTAAGACTCATTCAATTTAATTCACTTTTATGCATCTCCATAAAGCTTTCAGAGTTTTAGAAGAAAGTCCGATCCTTCAAGGAATATTAATTTCTAAATTTTCTATATAAAATGTCACTCATCTTTTGCATGTCCATATACAGTCTCCTTTATCTCCCCCCAAAATATTGCCTACCATACCTGTTCCTTTGAAATATAAGCTATATTATAATGCACCATTAGACATAATTATGTAGGTTTGAGCATATACATAGTATTTTTTACTTTTTAGGAGAGGAAAATGTGTAAAAATTAAGTAATTCAATTAGGATGGATTCTTTAGTACATTGAAGAAAAATTTTTGTATTGTATCCAGCATTGAGCTTTCAATATTTTATTACATTAACCACATGAATGAAACAAAATGATATTTTTCTAGTGAAATGAATAATACACATAAATAAAATGTATAAATTAACATATACAGAATGAATATGGAAAATTTTAAAATAATAGATTAACTAGTGACCTCTTAAAATATAATTGTAGAGTGCTATTTAAATTTGAGTTGTATATTTTTATCTATCTGAACTATATTATAGTGACACAATCAATCAAAGATGAAATATTGAGAGAAAATCTTCACAAGTTTTTATAACAATTTACAGTAATTTTGCATCTAATATAATTTTATGTAAAAATAAATACCTGGCTTGTGTTTTATCTGGATTTTTTTACTTATATTTGGTTTTATAATCTTTCAGAGACACAGAATGAATAGACTCATACATATATACACATATAAAACTAGATACAGATATTTTTTATTAAAATATATGTATATTATGTATGTAGATATCTATAATCTCAAGAGTCTATTTTAACTACAAAGATTTGAGTTATTACATTGATACACTGGAGGCCCAGAGGAGCAAATGTCTTAGTCATAGTCTGAGTCTAAAAGTCAAGGACCAAGAGATAAAGTTGCAGCTCCCGTATAATGGACAGTGGGCTTAGGACATTGAAGAATATGATGATGTTTTAGTTCAAGTCTGAATCCATGAAGAAATAAAAAAAGACGTTTCTGCTCAAAAGCAGTCAGGCAGGAAGAATTCCCTCTTCTTTGATGAAGCATCAGACTTTAGTTCTGTGTGGACTTTCATCTTGAGGTACACAGGTAGACAGGAAAGGTTTCCATGGCAATGGAATTCCTAGGAAGTAACAAAATCCAATAGGTCAAGGCTACAAAGAGCCCACCTTGAGACTCAGAGTCCTGAGAAGACCTACACCTGGCCCCAAGAGACCCAGAGAAGGATTAATCCCTAACCCCAACCCCACACCCCCTGGAGAGAAGCTACATCCGGAACAAAGGCCAGGAAAGGAATTTCATAGAAAACTGTGAACTACTCCCAACTCTATCTCCTTGGAAACCACCTTACAAATAAACTTTTACCTAGGTACAAGTGTCATGTGGTGGGGTAGCTTGGAGAAACCCTATAAAAATCAACTTGAACAAAGGTAGTGTACCGACATGTACACATATGCTGCCCGAGCCTATGTGCTGCTTGTGCCCACATGGCTAAGCACATATGGTTCCCAAGCACATGTGTTACTCACATCTCCCCTCTTGAAATGTGTACTGGGTCACTCTCCAGAGTCACTCTTTGGAGAAGCCCATGTTGTCTCTTGAATTTGGTTATGCCCACTCTTCTCTCCCTCCTTCCCCTTCCTCAAAACCTCCAAATAAAATCTGTTTTTACTTCACTGTTGTTTATTCCTGAAAATCTTTTCTGTGAAATATGACAAAGACCTGTAAACTCTGGGTAAGCCTAGGACTTTCTTTTCCTGCAATGAGTAATTGCTTACTATAGCCTGAGTCTACAGCTCTGGTAAGGACTGGGACCTTATGTGATGTCTGGGATTCGAACCAGGGAATTTATGCAAGGGAAGAGTCTCACCGACTGTATCATCTCTCAGACCTCTGTTATTTTTCACAGTTATCTTAAAAGAATAGGAGTTTTCATTATAAAGTTACAAGTTACGTGCAGGTTATGATCCACTTAATCCAGGTGAACACAATAGAGTGCCATGCTTATAGCATGTTGAGAGAGTAAGTGAGAGGGCTAGATTGAATTTTCTGGAAGGGAAGATGTGGGATAAAGGACAGGAAAAAAATTAATGAAGACGATTTCTTTTCAACCTATTCATAGCTTGTGTCTCTCTCCTTCTGAATCTATAATATGAAAATAAATATAAAATTAGAAGATTTAAAAGCCAAATGATCTGAATATATTCAGATAGGACTAGAGTACTATCACAGCGGGTAAGGCATTTGCTTTGCACATGGCCAACCTGGGTTCAATTCCTCCGGTTCAATGAGAGAGCCCAGCAAGCTACTGAGAGTATCCCATCTGCATGGTAGAGTCTAGCAAGCTACCTGTGGCGTGTTTGATATGCCAAAAACAGTAACAACAAGTCTCACAATGGAGATGTTACTGGTGCCTGCTCGAGAAAATTGATGAACAACAGGACAACAGTGCTACAGTGCATATTCAGATATGGCTAAGTGGAATGTTTACATCTCATGAAAATCAGCTCATCATGAATATTCCTGGGGATCTGGCAAACTTCAGAATGTCTTTCCTCACTTTATGTGAGAGAACTGAGGTATTTCACGGACATGCTGTTGTAGCAGTGATATATAATCTTATCATCGAGAAAGAGGATGAGAAAAGGTGGCTGTCCTCTATGCCTGGTTGGTTTAACGCTGTACAGAGCGGTGTTTTATCACCACTTTAAGAAAGTGTCACCACCTTGGTATATAAGATTTACTCAGGTAAACTTCAGTCCAGTTAAGGCCAGCAGGCTTGTGCATGCTATAAATCAATAAATGAGTTCTTACCATTCCATTAGCTTGTGCAATATGCTCCTTGGTTAGTTTAAAAAAAAAAAGGAAATATATGTAGGTGAAATGAAAGGGGAAAGATGACTGATGAGAGTGGCTCCAGTTCTCACCAATACAATTTATAATGTTTTGTTTGTTGTTTTTGGGCCACACCTGGCAATGCTTAGGGGTTACTCCTGGCTTTGCACTTAGGAATTACTCCTGGCAGTGTTCTGGGGACCCTATGGGAAAACGGGGATCAAACTCAGGTCCGCTGTGCACAAGGAAAGCATCTTACTCATACTGTCCCTCCAGTTCTCACCAATACATATTTTCCTGGGTATTTAATAATGCATTTTGTCTGTCACCATGTCTGTTTATTGATAGTTGCATACAGTCCTTCTTCCTGTTGTCATCAAAGCATTGAATACATTAAGGAATTTAATTCAATCTATTTCCAAAACTTGAGAGAAGTTATTAAATAAGTTTAAAAACTTATTTTTGAAAACTTAAGCTTCTTTTGCCAGTTTTGCCAGTACACTGGTCTTAAGTAGGAATATGCCATCCTACTATTAGTCTAAAAACAAAGCTCAATATTGGGGAGATAGTTCAAAGGTTTATTACGCACCAAAGCAGCTCTGGGAGCAAGCCCTCGGTACCAGGTCAGGCATAGCCCCACGCATGCTCAGAGGTGTGACCCCAAAACAGAACAAACTTAAAAAAAGCCCAAAGAACTGTAGTCACTCTAATTTCAATGAAGACTATTTATTGGAAATTGTAAAAATCAAATCAAAAGAATTAGAAGATAAGAGTCACTTCAAATTAATGTTGGTTAAAGAAAAAATATATCTGAGTAGAGGGGACATGTCCTTCTTAAAAACTGCTAATTGGAAGAAATTAAACTGATAGCTAATTTTGTTTATGTACTAGTGCATTGTCTTTCTGCTCTATTATATCTGACAAGCTTCTGCATAGAAGCATGGCTAAGTAAACAATGAAGAACACTTAATAGAACATGGGAGCTAGAAATGAGCTAACAATCTATAGCTCCATTCGTATTCACCAGCTGATGTAAAAGGTAGTTTGGCAATTATCACTTCATAAATCACTGTAAATCTCTTGAGAGAATGATATTGTCATTTATCTGGAACATTCTTATCATTTCAATGATATTTAGTAGTAGAAACTATCCGAACTGTATAAAATTTATCTTTCATCTTGTTCTACCTGTTTGCTAGGTCTTTCATGAAAAAAAAGTCTCACAGACCAGGTGATTTAAACTCTGAAAAATTAATTTTCTCAGAGTTATGGAAGTTGTAGTTGGAGAAGGTATTTAAAAATTTTTTTATTCTTTAATCCCCTGATCCCCAGAGGCAACTCTCCTTGATTGTAGGTGGCCCCTTTCTCATTGTGTCTTCATATCAATTCTGCTTTGTGCACAGATGCCCATGGTGTTTTTCTGCATGTCATAATCTGTTTTTATAATAGCAGTCATTGAGAAGGCTCACCTTTACAGCTGCACTTTAACTTAATTGACTCAATGAAGGTCATACCCATAATACAGTCTCATTTTTTAATAGTGGGATTAGAGGTTCTGCATGAATGTAGAGAAAGGAAATGAATCTAAGTCCATGCCACCAGTATTTAGCAAATTCTAAGTGATTTAATCTTGTTGACTAGATCTTTCCTTGTATTTTTGTCAAAGAATTAAATTACTGGTTTTTAAAAAAAAATACTAAGAGTCTGTTAAGATAAGATACTAAAGACCAAATGGCCTAAAATTTGTATGGCCTAAAATATAAGGAGATATATAATTGGAATAATAATTTTCACCTGAATTTATGTTTTTTTAGGGATTTTAAGGTATTTTTAGATATTTAAGTGTAAAATAAATGAGCATGCAATTCAGAGAAGGGGAACAGATGAGCAAACATGTAGACCAGTTCAAACTCATTTGTTAATTAAGTTGCTAAATAAGAAAAACTATAATTAATGATCACTTTACACCCATTTGAAATGTAGATTATTGCAAGTGTTGGTGAGGATGTGATGCTATTCTCCATGTACTGCTAGTGAGGGGGAAGTAGGACACATTCATTCTGGGGATAAACTTTTTTATAATTTGTGCTTAGTATCCTATAAACCAATAGTGCTACTCCTAGGAAATCCTTGGAAGGTTGTTAATGAAGCCAAACAAAGTATTCATGACAACATTCTTGTGAGTAAAAAGAATCAGAGTTAATCATCATGTCCAGTGCTGTCAGAACAAATTTCTAATTAATATGCTCTATGAAATCCAATTAGAAGTCAGAAACAATGGAAAATATCTATACATAAAAATTTAAAGACAATTTGAGAACCTACTAGAAGAAAGCAAGGAAATTTTGTATTTGGCAACCATACATTAAATGTATATAGAGTATATAATTTATATCAACTTATATACATTAAATGATTCACATATAAATCAGCAACATACATTTTGTGACAACATATAAAAACATAATAATGTATGTACAATAAGTATGTACTTAATGTTAAAGGAAAAAAATAAAATGACCAAAAATGAATTGAAGAATATCATCAACTCAACGTTTGTATTAAAAGTAAAAGAAGACAGTGTCTGAGAAATCTTTTTATGGAGTTGAATTTACATCCAAGAAAAGTTTTCTTTTATGATAATATGTAGGCATTTTTTTGAAATTAACATTATTTTTTAAAAAATTTAAATGATATGGTGGCCATAATGAACAAGGGCTAATAGATATGTATATGTTTTATTAATGGATCTGTCTTCAAATTTACAAATATGTGTTGAAATTTATAAATATAAATTTATTTATATTTATTTACTTATAAATATAAATTATAAGTATATAGCTCTTGTCAAATTAAACTCAAAAGACTAATGCTGCTTATCTGTGCTCAAGTTTTGCTTGTTTTATGACAATACTTTCAAGTCTTTGCCTTATTTATTCTTCCAGAAATTTATATCTAATATATATTTTTAAATTATATTTGTAATGACTAATTATCTACTTGAAAATTTGGATGTTCCTTTAGTCTTTGTTTTTCCTTTATAATTCATCTTAGTTTATTCAAAGTCTATCTAGACATAATTTATTATTATGATATACTGCTTCGCTTAAGTTGGAGACAGGATAAACTTTCCACTTAAACTATTAGTTCCTTATAATCCTCTTGTTTTCCTAACAAGTTACTACAAATCTCTCTAAGTACTTCCTAATTGAACCCATCCTATCAATACAATAGCCTATTTGAATATGTAGGGAGATTTAGCCATAAACTTATTATTTTTTAGTACAAGTAAAATTTAATTTTGTTCACATTTCTGACTTTTATTTTTTCAGGTACCTTTTGCCAGTTATTAATAGAATATTAATCTATAAATGCAAAACTAGGTCTCTCAAGGCTGTGCACTTTTGAAGGTTCTTCATTGACTAGGGAGAAAAGAGCAGCATCTATTTTCTGATGTTCTGTCTTCTCATGTCTTTTTTCCTTTCTCTAGCCAATCTAACCTTTGTCTCCCTTTCCAATGTCCCAAAGGGGAGTCAAATTCAAATTTGTCAGAGGTTGCTGAACAAGTGGTGTAGCACATGCCTTGTGCTGTGAAACAATTAAAAAATATTATCAGAGAAAGAAAACTTCTCACATCTTTTCCATGATATTTCTACTATTTTAACTAGATATCACTATCTGATAATTGGACCTTAACTGTTGGCATGAAATAAAAAAAAAATTCTTAAAATCATTTCCTTAGAGGAAAGATGTAGCATTTATTTTATGTAGTTATCGACATTTATTTAAAGTGCTTTTGTGAATGAAAATACCTATGCTTTATTTCCATCATTACGCATATAAATGAATATATGACACACAATCACAATATGCCGTTAATCACCGGTTTCTCAGGCGGGCTCAGTAACATCTCATTTCGTCCTTTCCCTGAGATCTTAGAAGTCTATTTCGACTTGGCCCTCCTAAAGATGTTGCACTGGGGGCTCTTCAGGGTCAGGGGAATGAGATCCAGCTTGTTACTGGATTTTGCATATGAATACACCAGGGAGCTTGCAAGGCTGTCCCATGTGGGCAGGAAACTCTCAGAAGATTGCCAGTTTCCCCTAGAGGGGGAAGTAGGCTAAACATATCGCTTGGCAGCAAGCTGTGCGCTTCTGAGAGCTTGCATTTAAGTCTCTGGATGGGATTACACACACCTGGGTTCCTCTGCTGGTACCTTCATGCATGAGGCCTGTCCGAACTTGTAGAGAGGAACTGTCCGAACGTGAAGAGAGTATTTTCTTCACTGCTAAATAAATATAAAAATTTTAAAAGGTGGAACTGATCTTCTGAGTTACACCTCCTACAGTTCTCAGCTCTTCAGCTGTTTTTGTGAATACCTTAAATGTTTATTGGAGATTGGTTGAGTTGAAATGAAAAAAGTAATATTATTTTATGAAATTCTTCATCAATAGACTGTAAATTTTGGTTGCTCATGCTCATTTATTGAAGCATTCACCATAATTGACTTTACCAAGACTTCAGAGGTCTTTTGTGGTGACTATGTTAAGGAGAAGGTATGGAGGTGTACACAGGATACAATAGCGAAACTACAGTGAGGGGCATGGGAGGCACTCTGCAAGTGCACCCACTCTGTGGTGACAACAGCAGCACTCACAGAGATGGCAGTGTAACTATACCCACCACACTGAGATTGGCGTAACTAGTGACACATAGTATTTGTATTTCACCAAATACCAACTGTTTGTATTCAATAATTGAGTTAAAGATAAGTTGATATTATATTTTGCATTTAGTTTTTAAAAGTCAAAATCAAATTGTAGAATGTTTAAGTATCTAAAAATAGAAAAGCTAAACTGTGAACCAGGACAATATTATGCCATAGTCTATGCTCCTGAACTCTTCACCTACTGGCAGTTCTCAGTTTAGTATAATTTTCTATAATTTCTATTCCAATAATATATGATCAGAACAAGGTGACATCTATGAGGCCATATTTTAGGTGACATCTATGAGGCCATTTTTTCCCACTCAGGATGTATCTATTCCTTTACACAGTCTGTGATGACAGTAAAATCATTCATTGTCCTTGGGTATATTTTTTACCCCACAAGTTTTACAGTGCATTTAATATTAAATTTATTTTACACTATAAGTCACTTCTAGTTCACTGTCATTCCAGTTGAAAGGAGACTGCTTATCAAGTTGGTTACATGACCCATTACCTTTGCAGAGATCCTGTTCCTCCTCTTGAACTGTATTTCGTTTTTCCCACTCTTTCATCCCCAATCTTTTTTTTTTTTTTTTTTTTGTTTTTTTTTTTTTGTTTTTTTTTTTTTTTAATTTTAAATTTATTTATTTTTAATTAGAGAATCACCGTGAGGGTACAGTTACAGATTTATACACTTTTGTGCTTATACTTCCCTCATACAAAGTTTGGGAACCCATCCCTTCACCAGTGCCCATTCTCCACCACCTGTAAACCCAGTGTCCCTCCCACCCTCCCCAATCCCATCTCCCCCCCACCCCACCCTGCCACTGTGGCAAGGCATTCCCTTCTGTTTTCTCTCTCTAATTAGCTGTTGTGGTTTGCAATAAAGGTGTTGAGTGGCCGCTGTGCTCAGTCTCTAGCCCTCATTCAGCCCGCAACTCCCTTCCCCCACATGGCCTTCGACTACAATGTAGTTGGTGATCGATTCTCTGTGTTGACCTTTCCCCGGAACGTGAGGGCAGCCTCGAAGCCATGGAGTCAACCTCCTGGTACTTATTTCTACAGTTCTTGGGTGTTAGTCTCCCACTCTGTTATTCTAAATACCATAGATGAGTGCAATCTTTCTATGTCTGTCTCTCTCTTTCTGACTCATTTCACTCAGCATGAAACTTTTCATGCCCATCCACTTAACTACAAAATTCTTGACCTCCTTTTTTCTAACAGCTGCATAGTATTCCATTGTATAGATGTACCAAAGTTTCCTCAACCAGTCATCCGTTCTGGGGCATTCGGGTTTTTTCCAGATTCTGGCTATTGTAAACAGTGCTGCGATGAACATACATGTGCAGATGTTGTTTCGATTGCACTTTTTTGCCTCTCTGGGATATATTCCCAGCAGTGGTATTGCTGGGTCAAATGGGAATTCAATATCTAATTTTTTGAGAGTCGTCCAAATTGTTTTCCAGAAGGGCTGAACCAGTCGGCATTCCCACCAGCAGTGAAGAAGGGTCCCTTTCTCCCCACATCCTCTCCAACAGCGGTTGCTTTTGTTCTTTTGGATGTGTGCTAGTCTCTGTGGTGTGAGGTGGTATCTCAAAGTTGTTTTGATCTGCATCTCTCTGATGATTAGTGATGCAGAGCACTTTTTCATGTGCCTTTTGGCCATTCGTATTTCTTCCTTGGTAAAGTTTCTGTTCATTTCTTCGCCCCATTTTTTGATGGGGTTGGATGTTTTCTTCTTGTAGAGTTCAACCAGTGCTTTATATACCATTGATATCAACCCCTTATCTGATGGGTATTGTGTAAATATCCTTTCCCATTCTGTGGATAGTCTTTGTATTCTGGTCACTGTATCTCTTGCGGTGCAGAAGCTTTTTAGTTTAATGTAGTCCCATTTGTTGATCTCTGTTTTTACTAGATTGCTTAGTTCCGTGTCACCTTTGAAGATACCTTTATCTTCAATATCGTGGAGGGTTTCGCCAACCTTGTCTTCAATGTACCTTATGGTTTGTGGTCTAATGTTGAGGTCTTTAATCCATTTTGATCTGACTTTTGTGCATGGTGTCAGGTCAAGGTCTAAACCCATTTTTTTGCATGTGGTTGTCCAGTTGTGCCAGCACCATTTGTTAAAGAGGCTTTCCTTGCTCCACTTCACATATCTTGCTCCCTTATCAAAGATTAGATGGTCATACATTTGGGGTTGTGTGTAGGGATATTCCACCCTGTTCCATTGGTCTACGGCTCTGCCTTTGTTCCAGTACCATGCTGTTTTAATTGTTACTGCTTTGTAGTAAAGTTTGAGGTTGGGGATGGTGATGCCTCCCATCATCTTTTTCCCAAGAATTGTTTTAGCTATCCTTGGACGTTTGTTATTCCATATGAATTTTAGGATTGCTTGATCCATTTCTTTGAAGAATGTCATGGGTATATTTATAGGGATCGCATTGAATCTGTATAACGCTTTAGGGAGTATTGCCATTTTGACAACATTGATTCTCCCTATCCACGAGCAGGGTATATGTTTCCATTTCCTCATGTCCTCTTTAATTTCATGGAGTAGCGTTATGTAGTTTTCTTTGTAAAGGTCTTTTACTTCCTTGGTTAAGCTGATTCCGAGGTACCTGATTTTCTGGGGCACGATTGTGAATGGGATTGCTTTTTTCATGTCCCTTTCCTCTGCCTCATTGTTTGCATATATGAAGGCCATGGATTTTTGGGTATTGATTTTGTAGCCTGCAACTTTACTGTATAAGTCTATTGTTTCTAAGAGTTTCTTAGTAGAGGTTTTAGGCTTCTCTAGATATAGTATCATGTCGTCTGCAAATAGTGAGAGTTTGATTTCTTCCCTTCCTATCTGGATGCCCTTAATCTCTTTTTCTTGTCTAATAGCTATCGCAAGTATTTCCAGTACTATATTGAAGAGGAGTGGTGAGAGTGGGCATCCTTGTCTTGTGCCCGATCTCAGAGGAAAGGCCCTTAGTTTTTCCCCGTTGAGGATAATGCTTGCCGTAGGCTTGTGATAGATGGCTTCGACTATCTTGAGGAAAGTTCCTCCAAACCCCATTTTGGCGAGGGTTTTCATCATGAAAGGATGTTGGATCTTGTCAAATGCTTTCTCTGCATCTATTGATATGATCATATGGTTTTTATCTTTACTTTTGTTGATATGCTGGATTATGTTGATTGATTTCCGAATGTTAAACCATCCTTGCATCCCTGGGATGAATCCCACTTGGTCGTGATGTATGATCTTTTTGATGAGTTGTTGGATCCTATTTGCTAGTATTTTGTTGAGGATCTTCGCATCGGTGTTCATCAGGGAAATTGGTCTGTAATTTTCTTTCTTAGTGGTGTCTTTGTTTGCTTTTGGTATTAGGGAGATATGTGCTTCATAGAAACTGTTTGGGAGAGTTCCTGTTTTTTCAATTTCCTGGAAAAGTTTGAGGAAAACAGGCAATAGGTCTTCTTTAAATGTTTGGAAGAATTCGCCAGTGAAACCATCTGGGCCTGGGCTTTTGTTTTTGGGGAGGTTTTTGATTACCGTTTCAATTTCCTTAACATTGATGGGTCTATTCAGGTATTCCAGGTCTTCTTTCTTCAGTGTTGGGAGATTGTAGGAATCAAGGAATCCATCCATTTCTTTTAGGTTCTCCTTTTTTGTGGCATAAAGACTTTCAAAGTAGTCTCTAATGATCTTTTGAATCTCACTGGTTTCTGTTATGATGTCCCCCTTTTCATTTCTGATTCGATTTCATCCCCAATCTTTGACCACAAATAGCTCTGACATTTTTTCTTTTTTTTTCTGTTCAGATGCTTAATATAATTCTTTTAGGGTTAGGGATATATATATATATATATATATATATACACACACACACACAAGACATATATGTATGTGTGTATACACATATATATGTGTGCGCTTTGCAATGCAGGTTAATCTTGTATTACTATTTACATAGTGATGAAAAACTCCAAATACTGACTAAAGGAAAAAACTCTGAATTTTTCATAAAAGAGAAAGTAAATAAAATGACAGATCTTGAGAAACGGATTCTTCAGTTTCTTCTGATTGTAATATCTGGGACATTGCTGCCCCTACTCCCTCATTAATGCTTTAAAATTTTGATGACATTAATCCAAAGACTCGTTGTCAATGGTCCCCAAGATGGGTTGGTAAGAGAACATATACTTGGGAACAAAATTTAGAAGTTGATTATGCCACACACAAAGGTGTGCATAGTTTCTGAAGGAGAGACAAGAAGCCCCTAGAAGTGGCCAGGGGGGTGACGTTGAAGGGAGATGTTCCCACATTTGTGAGTGTGGTCTGACACAAATTGTCTGCATTCTGAATCCATTGAGATAAAACAGATGCATTCATAAAAAATTTGTTTTCGGTAATCTTGGGTATGGGCTGACTCTGAGGTCAGGACCTATAGAGATAAGAGAGTATTAACTGTCTCAAGAGACCATTTCATAGTCACTTTTCATTTAAGCAGTCTCACAGTCTCACTATCAATATGAACATGTTTGCAGTACAACAACAGGACCACTCCTTAATATTATAGATATTGACACATATCCTCTATTTGCAATGCTCTTTCCTGTAAAAGACACATACTTCTCTATAGCCATGTTATTGCAGAATATGAAGGCCTTAACATTCCCTTCTGTTTCACTAAAGAAGGGAATTATCAGACAGGGAATTATAAGAAAAATTAGACAATATTCCCCTGAATGTTAGTCTCAATTACCTTTTCTTGAAGGATTTATTTATAAAAAATTTAAATTGTGAATTCTTTCTCTGTTCTGTTGAGATATAAATCTTCTCTTGGGATCTTCACATTTTATACACTAGAAAGTTCTTTCTTAAAGACCTGGAAGCCATCCCTTCAAAATTTTATTAGGAATTAGTGTTCCTAATTCCCAGTCTGTAGAGGACGTTAAAAGTCTAACTTCCATAAGTGTAGTTTAAAAATGTTTATGGCTTAATAATGTATACTAACCTTTGAATTATGTTCCCATATTTTATCATTAACTCACATCATCATTTAAAAATCCTTTTATTTTAGCAGAATTGCATTTGTTCTTCCTTTCTAGAGTGAGTCTTGATTTCTATACTGCATTTTTTGACAGCATCAAAATAAGGGGAATAATTGGAGCTAAATTCTATTTTTTTAAGAAAAATTTAAAAAGTATATTTGAAAAATGTAGATTTCCCCCCCTAGATAAGTTTGCAATAAAATTGAGTCTGAGTGAGAAAAAATAATTAAGCCGTGTTTGTTTTGTTCAATAAGGTGCTGCCTAACTCTATAGGTATTTGAATTTGTGACCCCAGGTTTTCACTTTCACAAAAGTCAGAAAGAAAGGTTATTTTCAAGCACTTTCTGCTTTAAGCCCTGAAAAAGCCCTGAGGCAAAGAAACACAAAGGCCTACTCAGAACAGAATAAAAAATGCAGAGCACAAAACACAGTGAACCCTCATTCCTTCTAATTCTTCCTCAGTAATAAAAACAAAACACAAATGAATTTTCTAATACATTATCCTGCCACACAAAATTAGTGAAGCACAGTGTATTCTGCTCATCATTCCTACATTTGTGTCTGTGAATAATTTACCAAGAGAGACTCATTAGTAACTTCCTTTTTTGTTCTGTAGTTTATAATAAACATGGAATATTTGCTTTTTTGTTTTGATCTGTAAGATTTAAATGATAAAATAGACACTTTAACACAGGCAAATCAATTTGAAATACATTTCAACGTATTTCAAATACTGAGATTTGAGGATGAAAAGGACTAAATAAATACTGATTCTTTCCAGGATTAGTAGGTATTGGAGTTCCTTCTGTGATTTCAAAATGCCTCCTGTACTCATTGTTAATCTCTCTGACATTCAGCATAAATTTTTACACTAATCTGTTTTGTACTGTCATCTTAATTTACATTTCCTATTGCTAAAGGTGCTCTCTAGAAAGGAGTGATAAATCACACATATATTCTTTAATTTATCATCCACGTTACTCAACATGAGCTTACTCACTTCATTTCTAACATATGGAATTTATTCAAGTGCTCTAATTCAAAACCGGTCAAATAGGCCACAGTATAAGTGTTTCATCATCTTTATGAAACACAGGTGAGTGAACATAGACATGTGGGTGATACCTGTTTCTTTGTAGGGAAGACTTACAGACTTGTGTCATTCTTAATTTATAGATGAGCTATTTGGGAGGTCAAGATATACCAGATAATCTCTTTTTCATCATTGATGTAGTATAACTTTGAACTAAGTGGACCTTCCCTGTTGTGGTTCCTCAAGATATATCTTTGCAAAGTAATTCACTGCAATTCTAGGCCAATGAAAAAGAAGACAGCCCATTTTATCTAACCCACTCTTAACGGGCATTGCAACTCATTTTTCAGGTATATAATCAGCTATTCAGATACACATAAAACATGCTTTATACAAATTGGTTTTAAATTGCGATCCCTTTGCTTTAATCATATGAAATTAGAAATTTCAGAAGTAATTCAGCTCTGGGGCCAGAGAGATAGTACAGAGAGTAGGGTGCTTATCTTGAAACCTGGCCAACTTGGGTTCCATCCCCAAACCACTGTGTTCCCTGCAGTCCTCTGAGCAGCACCAGGAGTTATCCCTGAGGGCATAGGTCAGAGTAAGCCCTGAGCACAGCCAGCTGTGATCCAAAAACCAATATCAAGAAAAAAAAAGTGTTAAAGAATTAATGCAACTCAGTAAAGAGCATTTATCTAAAAATATCATATTTTCTCTAACCCATTGAGACACACAGAAATTCTAATATATCTTTTTCTTCTATTTTCCCTCCTCTTTCTTTTTTCAATTTCTTTTGAAAGTTTGCTCCTGGACTGGTGCTTAGAGTACTATAAATGGTCACCAGGATTGACCCAGTCAGTCATGTGCAAGGAAAGTGTGTTACCCACTCTATTCTCTGCAGCCCCACTTTCCTTTAGCATTTTTTATTTAGCAGCAAACTATACAAAATTGTGTAATGTTGTATTTGATGTATTCTAGGAAGTTCAGTATATTTATGTGTTCTTCGTCACATATGCTATAGAGACAGCTAGTATTATTTTTGCCATATTAAACTTTACACTATACAGAATAAAAGTTACTGTTTCTCAAATCTTCATTTTAATGATTGATACTTTTTATTAAACAATCCAAAGTTTATACAAGTTAGTATGAATATTTAAATGTCATCACATCTTGAAGATAATGAAGGATGGTTTATGACCGTTGCAATAAAGTTGAGATCCCAATCAATTAAGTTTTGAAGTAGTTTAACTTTTTAGTGCATAGAAAAATCAGCTTCCATGTTACACAATACTATATTACACTATACACTATACTATATTGTAGTAGTATATAATTTAAATACATTTTATTGCTAAATAATTCTGACAATCATTTGAGCCTTTAGAGGATTATTATTATGTTATTGGTCAAGATTTGCCTTACTACTCAATGCGGCTGATTGATCAAATAAATGGCTGCTTTGGGTAGGAACAGCTTTGGTACCCTCTTAAAATAAAAATATTTAAGTTTGACGTATCCATTGACTTTCTTTTACAAAAGATTTCTTTGAAACATGTGATGTTTGTGATACTTTTTTTTACTCACATTAGAACTTTGATTTAATTATAGCAAATCCTCAATCTCTAATGCTACTACATAAACTAAGTTTATGTAATATTATAAATTCTTTGTTGTCATTTAGCCATGCCAATAAAGTCTTTTCAAAAGTTTTTTATTAGTGAATCACCATGAGATAGAGTTACAAACTTATGAACTTTCATGTTTGCATTTATTTTTAATTTTTGGTTTTTAAAAAATTGTATTCATTTATTTTTTAAATTTTATTGAATCACTGTGGTTCTTTGAGAAAATAAACAAAATCAATAAACCCCTAGCCAGACTGACAAAAAAAAGTGAGAGAGAAAATCCTAATAAACCGAATCAGAAATGAAAAGGGGACATTACAACAAAAACTACAGAAATTCAAGAGATCCTCAGAGATTACTTTGAGAATATTTATGCCACAAATCATGTTTGCGTTTCAATCATACAATAGTCCTTTACCCATCCCTCCACTAGTGCCCATTCTCCTCCACCAATGTTCCCAGTATCACTCCCACCACCCCCACCCTATCCCCCACCACCCCACATCACCTCTGTGGCAGGGCATTCCCTTTTGTTTTCTCTCCTTTTGGGTGTTGTGGTTTGCAATAGAAGTATTGAGTGGCCATCCTGTTCGGTCTATTGTCTACTTTCAGCACACATCTTTCAACCTGAATGGGTCCTTCCGATATCCTTTACTTGGTGTTCCTGTCTCTATCTGAGCTGCCTTTTCCCCCAGTATGTGAGGCAGGTTTCCAAACTGTGGAGCAGACCTCCTGGTCCTAATCTCTACTACTCTTAGGTGTTAGTCTTCCATTCTGTTATTTTATATTCCACAGATGAGTGCGATCTTTCTATGTCCCTCTCTTTCTGACTCATTTCACTTAACATGATATTTTCCATGTTGATCCACTTATGTGCAAATTTCATGACTTCATCTTTCCTAAAAGCTGCATAGTAGTCCATTGTGTAGATGTACTAAAGTTTATTTAGCTCATCATCTGTTTTGGGGTACTCATTTTTTTCCCAGATTTTGGCTATTGTAAACAGAGCAGCAATGAACATGCCAGTGCAGATATCATTTCGACTATACACTTTTGCCTCTCCAGAATATATTCCCAGGAGTGGTATTGCTGGGTTAAATGTGAGCTCAATTTCTAATTTTTTTGAGAATAGTCCATACTGTTTTCCAAATGGGCCTAATCAATTGGCATCCCCACCAGCAGTGAAGGAGAGTCCCTTTCTACCCACATTCACACCAATACTGGTTGCTTTTGTGCTTTTCGATGTGGGTCAGTCTCTGTGTTGTGAGATGATATCTCATTGTTGTGTAAATCTGCATCTCCCTGATGATTGTTGATGTAGTAGAGCGTTTTCTCATGTGCCTTTTAGCCATTCGGATTTCTTCTTTGAGAAAATTTCTGTTCATTTTGTTGCTCCATTTTCTGATGGAGTGGGGTGTTTTCTTCTTGTACATTTCAACCAGTGCCTCGTAAATCCTTAATAAAAACCTCTTATAAAATGGGTATTGGGTGAATATTTTTTACCATTCCTAGACTGTCTGTGTATTCTGGTCATTGTTTCTTTTGAGGGGCAGAAATATCTTAGTTTAAGATAGTCCCATTTGTATATCTCTGTTTCCACTTGATTGGCTAGTGGCATGTCATCTTCAAAGATACCCTTAGCTTCAATGTCCTGGGGGATTTTGCCAACCTTGTCTTTAATATATGGATTCTGGTCTGATGTTGAGGTCTTTGATCCATTTTGATCTAACTTTTGTACATGCTGTTAGGTAGAGATCTGAGCCCATACATATACATATATATATATATATATATATATATATATATATATATATATATATTTTGCATGTAGCTCTCCAGTTTTGTCAGCACTATTTGTTAAGGAGTCTTTCCTTGTTCCACTTCAAATTTCTTGCTTCCTTATCAAAGATTAGATGACCATATGTTTGAGGGTGTGTGTCAGTATATTCAACCCTGTTCCATTAGTCTGCAGTTCTGCCTTTGTTCCAGTACCATGCTGTGCTTATTATTACCGCTTTGTAGTAGAGTTTGATGTTGGGGAAGGTAATGCCTCCAATGTTCTTTTTCCCCAGAATTGCTTTAGCTATTCATGGGAGCCTATTGTTCAATACTAATTTCAGGAGTGTTTCCTTCATTTCTTTGAAGAATGTCATGGGTATGCTTATAGGGGTCACATTTAATCTGTACAGTACTTTGGGTAGTATTGCCATTTTGACAATGTTAATTCTCCCAATCCATGATCAGGGGATATCTTTCCATTTCCTTGTGTTCTCTTTTGTTTTATGAAGTAGCGTTTTCTAGTTTTCTTTGTATATATCCCTTACCTCCTTAGTTAAGCTGATTCTGAGGAACTTGATTTTCTAAGGCATGATTGTGAATGGGATTGCTTGTGTCATGTCACTTTCTTCTCTCTCATTATTTGCATATAGGAAAGCCATGGATTTTTGGGCATTGATTTTATAGCCTGCAACTTTAATTATATCATTACCAGGAGTAGATTCTAATACAGGAAATTGCTATCTTTAAATGATTCCTCATCCATTACAGTTTTATCATGAGATTACAATAGTTCATTCATATCTTCAAGTTATACTTCAAATTCTAATTCTCTTGCTATTTCTACTATTTCTACAATAACCTCTACCAAAATCTTAAGCTCCTCAAACTCATATGTGAAGTTTGAAACCATTTTTTAAATAGTTTCAAGTGATTTTCTTAATGCTAAGAGCTGAAATAATTTAATCTATGGGTTGCAGAATTTGCACTGTTAGCTAGTATGAACATATGATTGCCATCTATATCTATGTCAGAGTCTTTGGTAGTTAATCTATTGTCAAACAAAACAATAACTTCTATAGGGTGTGGGTTTTGGGAGATCATTATCAGCCTTAAAAACAATAAAAAAAGATTACACTGTTGGAAAATATTTTTCAAAATTGCACTTTTCCCTTTTCTAATTCTTCCTGATGAAGAATAAGTTTGAGACTTTTAGGTACTATTTAAAAAATTCAGAGAATGCTTCTATTTAAAAAATACAGAGAATGTTTTCTACAATGTCTTGTAAAGATAGATTGCTTCTTAGATATTTTAAAGTAATTATTCAATTACTTCTATGAAAAAAACTATAGACACAAATACACAGAACTATATATACCATGAAATCAGAAATGACTAATATTGGCTCATGTATAAGACCCAAATATTGGGTTAAAATGTTGTCTTTATTCTTTTTATTTGATTCCACAAAACATTTATACTTGAAATCCAAGGTTAAAATTATCCCAAATTGACCAAATTTGAAAGAAGTTTAAGGTTTTAAGATATTTTCAACAAACATCTGTATTAATTGATGGCAAACCTACTGTGAACATTTTAACCAAAAATAAATAAATAAATAAATAAATAAAACAGCACACATTCAGGAAAGTTTAGTCTTTAATTTTTTTCACCTAATATGAAGTAGTACAGTTTATTACTTGAGACCACAGAGGAAATCCTTTATGTTTTAAAGCTCACGAAAGCTTTTTCTTACATTTAATGTTTTTTACTTTTATTAATCTTTGTATGTTCTGGAATAAACTACTGTGCTATATGATTAGGAAGTGTTTTTACACCTGACTTGTGGAAAATCATTTGTCCCAGGTTCTTTGGCATTTTGAATCCTAGGGCAAACTTTAATAGATATTTCAAGCAATGCTTGATTATAAAACAATCTACAAGCCATTAGTTGTAGCTATATTAAACCTGTAGCAATCAATCCCAATGCCTGGGTCAACCAAATAATGTAGAAGAATGGATTGCCTGAAACTATGGGTTATTGGAAATCTCACTGATAGAAAACATCATGGTAATGAATGCTCATCTTCTCAACTCTTTCTAGAAGGAGAATCTTTCATCCTAATTTATTTTACTCTCACTTTGTAAAAAGGGAAGTTGCTGATTTTCTCTGTTATGTATTAAACTGCTTTAGAGAAAGCAAGTGAAAAATGTCAGCCAGCATGTGATTTTTAAAAGTCAGCCTACTTAAAGCACTTAACTGATGTGGTTTATATCATTCTAAATTAAAAGCCTATTTTGGTCCTATTCTGTGTTTTATCCTTTGCTAAAATGATTATTTATTAAGACAAACACTTGGTGTTTTCTGTGCTTTTGCTTTGTGGCTGAATATGCTTGGCTTACTGCTGTGTGTTCTGACCAGTGTGGAGTCTGTCAGTCCCCATGGTGAATCTGCCCTTAAGTAATAGATCAGTCAGGATGGACTGCCTTGCAGCTGCAACCCCTCTGTCTGACTCACTGCCATTGAATATAGGTTTCTTGCTTAGCAACCTCTCTGAGCCATACCTCGGAGGATAACATTTGATATATAATTTATGTTCAATTTGAACAATATAGCTTAGGTTTATAAAAGTAAATAACTAGTAAATAGAGACACTTTACCACAGATATGAACTTTTATAATCCTTTATGATACTTAACATAATTCATAATTCATAAACCCAACCAAATATTTGGTTCTGTAGTTTCACATGGAACTTAATATCTCACATCTCAAGACAGTTACTACTATGCCAGTCTTTAATGACATTATAGTCAATAGACCACTCTTTGGTGATGACAATGATGATAATAATTATTTGATCATCACCCTTTGAAGGGCACTGTAGGATAAGGAAAAGGGGCACTTGAAGAGAGTTTGATAAAGAAACAGTTTTCCTAAGTTATAAACAGATTTGAGAAAGTGAATGACTATGTGGAAGTACTTGGTAATAACAAATCTATCTACTTCTCAAACTGGATAGTGAAGGGTGATTTTATCTAAGACTGAACAAAAGTAGAGTTTTGAGTTGGCAGAGGGGAACTGGGAGGACACTAGCATATGAAAGAATGGTTCCTGTGATGCAATAGAAAGGGACCGGGGGACAAAATAAAATACCTACATCAGTTTCTCACTTTTACTGATGATTTTCATTGTCTCAACTGAGAGTATACAAGAAAGAGGTAGTCTAATTGATAGTCTCAATAAAGGTTGAGATAGAAGAACAAGGTTATAGCCTCAACTGGTAAAATAATAATCCTTGGACTCATTGCAAAACTAAAGTTGGTAAGGAAGTGATCTGGGCGAGGGGTCCAATGAACTGTGGTATAGGAATATTGGGTACTTTGGTGGTTTGGTATGGTAAAATATGCCACCCTTTGAATATCTATGAAATTATTCCTCTAAAACATATATAATCATGTTATTTAATGTTATCTCAAAAGTAAATATAAAAATAATAAAAAAATAGTATGGGTGTCTAGTAGTCATTTTTAAATATATATATATATATATATATTACAAATGAATCATCACTTTACTAGTTGAAGACTTGAACATCAGCTTTCTAGGAACATGTAGCAGTTGCTGGTAGATGTGATTGAAAATTGTACTTATCTAGCTAATACCTATGTAGTGTTCTTATGTTGTATTCTACTTAAGTAATATATATCTTGCAAAAACCCCAGTTACTTCATATGCAAAGAAGAACATGTTTATTCCAAGATCTCATTAAATATGATTGCATATGAAGGACCTATTGATTAACCATCACTGATAACTTCTGACTATCTTAAAAAAACCTCAGTGTCCTAGAGATTTCTAAAAAAATTAAGTGGTTATTGGTAGCATTGGGGTTATTAAGATATATTTATCAAAACCTACCACATATGCTGCTTTTTATGTTGTTTTCCCTTAAGCATCATGTGTTTTACAAAATTCCAAATAATTCCTTTTAAAACAAGTGCATGTATATCATAAGAATATAATGAAACTTACTGGCAAAACCACTGGCCTTAGCAGGTGGCACATGCTCCCATTCTCCTGGTCACTTCCATAGGCTATTATTTTTTATTCATTAATTTTGGGTTGAGAGATAGCAGAGCAGGTAGGGCATTTGCCTTGCATGCGGTCGACTGGGTTCGATTCCTCCATCCCTCTCGGAGAGCCCAGCAAACTACTGAGAGTATCTCGCCCTCACAGCAGAGCCTGGCAAGGTATCCATGGCATATTCGATATGACAAAAACAGTAACAACAAATCTCACTTGGAGATGTTACTTGTGCCTGCTCAAGCAAATCAATGAGCAATGGGATGACAGTGATACAGTGATACCATTTTCAGGACACTCCTCAGAGTGCTCTGAGACTACTTCTGGCTCTATGCCCAGGGATCACTGCAGGTGGGCCACTTGGAACCATATGTGTTGTTGGGGATTGAACTTACATTAGCTGTCTGCAAGGAAATCACCTCAACCAAGTACTATCTCCCCATTCCTGATTCATTGTATTATCAAAAATTGTGATATTTAAACTTCTACTCCAAAAATATCTCTCCTTTCATGCTAAAAAGTATATTGCCTCACTATAAGATTTGATGTGTTTCTTTCCTGTCGCAGTGCTTTTCGAACAATAATATTGCCTCCATTTGACCTGTTTCCTTAGTCTCTGGATGCTAAATTTAAAATATGCCCTAATCTGCATTGACCAAGAGGTTTAAGTTTATCCCATTAGAATGAAAACTAAGTTTTCTTTTTGAGACCAAACTGGCTGGGAAAGCACCTTCTAATTTTTCATCATACTTAAAATATTTAAGAAAAAAAATGTTTCATGACAACTCATGAAATTTATACAGTGAAATGGAAGAATTAACATGCCTTATCTACATTTATTTTCCACGAGAAGAATAAGAAAAGTGAAATCTAGAGAATATATTCTTTTTTAAAAACTTTTTGGGTCACATCTAGTGATGCTCGGGGGTTACTCCTGTCTCTGCACTCAGGAATTACTGCTCGTGGTGCTCAGGGAACCATATGGGATGCCGGAGATCGACCTGGGTTGGCTGTGTGCAAGGCAAATGCCCTACCCACTGTACTATGGCTCAGGCCCTAGAATATAGTCTTAAAATGAATATACTATTGATAAAAACTGGTCAGTCTTTGATTTTAGTATACCTTGATTTCCACACATGCTAAATTCTAAAAAAATATAGTAAATTTTCAGAGTTTAACAAGCATAGAATAAGATTGGAGGACTGGATCAATAGTGCAGTGGGTAGGGTGTCTGCTTTCATGCAACAAACCTAGGTTCAATCTCTCACACCACATATGGTTCTCTAAGTTCAGCCAGGAGTGATTCCTGAACACAGAGGAAGGAGCATACTTGAGTAAAGTTGATTCTGGCCCAAAAATGAAAACAAAAAGTAAATATAACATTGCTGATGCAACTGAGCAGTCAAATTAATTAATTATGTATCATGGCATCATTGTCATCTCGTTGATCATCGATTTGCTTGAGCAGGCCCAGTAATGTCTCCATTCATCCTAGCCCTGAGATTTTAGCAGCCTCTCTTTGCTCACCCTTCCCAATGGTGAAGCATTAGAGACTCTTTAAGGTCAGGGGAATGAGACCCATCATTGTTACTGTATTTGGCATATGAATATGCCACTAAGCCACAGTGAGCTTGCCTGGCTCTCCCCCGAATTATGTAATCCACATGATTTCTTTTATTTTTTCCTTTTGTTTTGTTCACAGTAAATGGTGCTCAGGACAGTTCTATCATCAGGGATTACTCAAGGGATTATAGAGATTGAGGGGATCATATGGAGGACTGGGGATTGAACTCAGATTAAGTGAGTGAAAAGTGTTTGCCTTATTCATTGTACTATCTCCAGGCCTAAAAACGATTTCTTCTTTTTCCTTTTTTTTTTTTTGAGGGGCTGGAGGGCTGAGTGGGAGGGATTAAGCCATATTTAGTAGAGTTTAGGGCTTACGTCTGGCCCTGTGCTCACTCTTTGATACATTTGCAGGGTCCTTTTGGGGAGCAGGGATTGAACCTGGTTGATTGTGTGCAAGGCAAGTACCCAATGTTTTGTACTGCCACTCCAGCCTCCAGGACAATTTCATAAGACTTATTAATTATATAAATTAATGGGATGCCATTAATCCAGATTCCCCATTTTCCAGTAGCTAGGCAGTCACACACAGAAACTGCCCTGGCTCTGTGTAATCCCATCAACAGCCAACATCCTGAGACTATAAAACCAAGCTCCCAGAAGCTTGAGGCCTCAATGTGGCTTTGGGACACCTAATAGCCTAGTTCTCCCTCTTAGAGAATGTGACAAGCTACTGAGAGTCTATTGCCCACACGATAGAGCCGGGCAAGCTCCCCATGGCATATTCATATCCCCAATACAGTAATAGATATATACATACCTCTTGGAGAGCCCCGCAAGCTACTGAGAGTATCTTGCCGACACAGCAAGATTTGCAAGCTACCCATGGCGTATTTGATATGCCAAAAACAGTAATGATAGGTCTCATTCCTCTGAGCCTGAAATAGCTTCCAATTGTTTGGAAAGATGAGTAACGAAAGGCTGCTAAAATCTCAGGGCTAAGTGTAATAGAGATGTTATTGGTGCCTGCTCGAGTAAATCAATGAACAACGGGATGACAGTGATACAATGATGCAATGATTAGTGGGATGCCAAGGATTTGAACCTGGATACGCCATGTGCAAGGCAAACGCCTTACCCGTGCTCCAAGCCTGGATCGATAGTGCAGCAAGTAGGGCATATGCCTTGCATGTGTCCAACCTAGGTTCTATTCTTCCATCCTCCTGGGAGAGGCCAGCAAACTACCATGAGTATCACACCCACATGGCAGAGCTTGGCAAGCTATCTGTGGTGTATTTGATATCGCAAATAACAGTAGCAACAATTCTTACAATAGAGACGTTACTGGTGCCTGCTCAAGCAAATTGATGAACAATGGGATGACAGTGCGACAACAGTGCTATGATGATACATAAATACCCTATTGCCCCTTTGGCCTATTTTTCTCTTCACATAGTATTGTTTTATTTTTTTCCAAATGTAATGACTTCAGTAGAGTATTAACTATGGGTGTTGAGGGGAACACCGTTATGTCCTGCACATAACATGAATATATTGCCTAATTTATTTATAATTGAAAATGTATTATTAAATTGAATGAGTGGAGCACATACATTGCTATTGCTGGAGGCAATCATAAGTCACATTTTGACAGGTTACATGTATTTAATGCAACTATTTATTTTATATATATGAGAAATGAGTAATTTCTTTGGTAATTGCTAAATCATACACTTCCTGAAATGCATAGCATCTTCTTAAGGGAACACATTTACCAAAATGTCATGTGAATTTATACTTCATGGCAAATTCGGAGAAAATATATATAACAGCTTCTTAACTTTCTTTCCAAATGATAACATTAAAGAATTTATTCCATTTCATTATATTACTTTGTATATTTTTAAGTTCTATAAAATGTTGCATAACACTGTAGCACTGTTGTCCCATTGTTCATCGATTTGCTTGAGCGGGCACCAATAACGTCTCCATTGTGAGACTTGTTGTTACTGTTTTTGGCATATCAGATATGCCACAGGTAGCTTGCCAGGCTCTGCCATGCAGGCGGGATACTCTCGTTAGCTTGCCGGGCTTTCCAAGAGGGACTGAAGAATGGAACCTGGGCCAGCCATGTGCAAGGCAAACACCCTACCAGCTGTGCTATTGCTGCAGTTCAAAACGTTGCATATTCCAATATAATTTATTCAAAGGTAAATAAAAACTATATGCATATATAATGCTACTATATAGCAATAAGGATTTTTGTCTTCCTTTATTCTCCATTGCTTGAGGTGTGGAGTTATGGCAAAGGCATGTACATCTATTAATTTAGTGTTTTAAATGCCTAAAAATAGCCAATAATGGCAAGAGATCATAATTATTTAACTGTGCCTTTCTAAGATTTGTATGTTGACACTTTATCAGAAAAATTAGCTTAACCCACTTTCTAAAAAATCAATAATCTAAAACAAAAAGCAAAACATTAATTTACTTTCTGTAATTTCAGTGTTTCAAGGGATGTAAAGTAATTCATTGCTAAAGTTGATAATATGGTATTTTTCAATGTCTAAATGTAAATCAGAAGAATAGGTGATATATAACAGCATATCTTTAAGGGGGGAACTCTAGTAACATAATTATGTTTTGTCACTGATAGTCTTTATTCAAATAAAATAAGCCCTCAACAATTACCATGTCAGTGAATAAATTACTAGTTAATCTTTGGCTCTTTGGCAAGAGAGTAGACTGATCATTGGAGAAATATGTTAGACATAATACTGAAATAATCTGAGACATGTATTTTTTTCAAAATTTATGTTATCAAAAAACTCTTAAAAGTTCTGAGCATTTTCCCCCAGTCATTGAAATAATTGTTTGAGCTTCTGTGAATACCAATTTCTCACTCATTTTAATGACTATCAATAGACTGAGTCTATTTCATATAGAGGTCCTAGAAATGGGTTTGAATACATAGCATGCTCTCCATACCTACTTTCCATTCTTGTCATAATATTGAAATAATCTGAGACATGTATTTTTTTCAAAATTTATGTTATCAAAGTCCATTTTAAATTTTTTCACTCTTATTGACTTCTAGGAATTGTAATTTCTTTTCTTAACCATCTTTAAAACTTAGAGAAAGAATTATTAAAACAGACACATGTGAGCTTACTTAGATGCAATGTCAGTGAGTCACAAAAAATAATTGAATTTCTTCTCCCCCATTTTTTTTAACCTGGTAACCATGGCACTATACACAAATTTGATCTCAAAAATGTCCATTGGTATTTTTAAATGTAAGATAGTTATATTTCAGGAGGAATAGTGACTTTGTGTCTGCATTAGGGCAAATTTTTCTCTAGCAAGAACATTTAGTTGTGACAAGGAATCAAAAAGGAATCTCTCCTCACACAGCCTTCCCTAGGGTGGTTTTCTTTATTATTTACTTAAGCATTAATGTTTGCAGGTATTAAGAGAAAATTTATTGTATTCACTTAGCTGTTGGGAAAGTAATAAAAGTATACCCTCAAAGACATTTGTCTATAATCAAGAAATTATACTCCCAAAATATTAAAAAATCATATATACGTGACTGCCATGCTGGAGATAGTTATGAATCCATTATGGATAGTTCGTTCCAGCTTGAAAATATTTCATGTAGACAGACAATTTACATTGGGTTAAGATGTATGGTTATAATCCATTGAGGTGAAAATCATAAAGAAAAGAAAGAAAAATATTTTCTGGGTGAAATTTAAGGAAAATAGGGAGCTCTGCCTTTAAATCCTATTATTTAGCTCAACTATTATTAGCTGTGTATATGAAGTTAAACAAGATAGGGTTAGAATCTGGCCACCTTATGAAAAACGGTTTTCCTTCTTCCCAAGTGTGGTTGGACTGTTTTTTCTTTGATTTGCATCACCAGAGGGGAAAATCAAGGACCATTTGATTTAATAAGTCTTTATTAGCAACTAACAATAGGCAGCACTCTATTAGGGTTGCAGAACACTTAATAGAAGAAATAAAACAAGTACTGCAGCATACCAGCAGACTGAAAGGGTCTGCATAGTCAGGAGGCAAAGCCTGATTATGCTAGCAAAGTTTTGATCCTCATCTACTCTAAATCATTGCTAGTTAACATCAGACAAAATACAACCATATATTATTTTAGCATTGTGCAAGTGTATATGCGTGTGTTTCCATTTAACACAGTTTTCATTTAATACACTGTTACATTTAATCTGAGATAATATGTTTGATGTCTTCCTTAAGCGGTGCATTAAAGCAAACTAGGCATCATTAAGAAAGTGTAACTACACAGAACTCTCAGAATTTGCTGCTTCAGTGCTAAAACTTGGGGAAGTTACCAAGATGAGAGATCCTTATTTATCCTCATGAATTTCAAACTCTGTGTAATAGATTTATGCAACCTGCTTGCTAAAATTATAGCTCCTTTGCTCTTTCCTGAATTCTCATTCTGCATGCTCATAACAGAGGCACACTAATATTTTGACATCCAGAGAATTTTCTAGAGGTCATCTGTAGCCCGTCATTTGAGAAAATCTACCTTATAAGGTAGACTGCTTAAGTAAGCAGTCTCTCAGTACTCTGAATCAATGCCATTGGCTGGGAGGAGCAGCATGTAATAGTTTAATTCATTACAAGTCAAAATTATGTTAGACATTTCTATCTGTAATGTCTCTTTATATATTTTGTTTTATTTCTTGACCACACCTAATGGAGCTCAGGGGACCATTTGGTGCCTGGATTGAACTTGTGCCTCTTGGTACAAATTTGAGCTCAGCCTTTTGAGCTCTCTCTTTGGTCTTGCCTCTAACTCACTATTATTTGAAAATACTAATAGGTTTCCTCTCAGGTAACAATAATGATGATAAAAGGAATTTCCAAGTAATGATTCATTGTGGAACTAATCAGGTTTGCCTGGAGAGCAAAACGGTATGTCTGGTCAGTTAGTAATGCCTGCATTGTACGGCAGATGAGGATCTGGTAGGGCCAAACCCCTATGTGTTCCTACTTTTCTAAGATGAACTTTGTCTCCTTGATTTGCTTTCAATTGATTTCTTCATCTGTATCATTAGGTTTAACAATTATTTCTTCTATTATCAACACTTATTTTTTCTTACTTTTTTCCCCCCTCTTTGTACCTGAAAACAGGTGTTCTTCACACAGTAATATAACAGCTTCCAGCCTTCCTCACTGTTCATCTTTTCCTCAAGGTAACTGAGGCTTGCTAAGTGTTCTCTGACATGTCCACAAGTTCTCTCCCCATTCTGTGTTTCACAATTATTCCCATCCTCCTCTGCTTTTGAAAATTGTTTCCAGTCTTAAAGTTCTGTTCTCTTTCCCTATGCTTTCCCTACAAAAACCCTTGTTATACCTTCGGGTTTATGTCAAATTGCAATTACTGACTTATTTCCTACAGCTGAATGGCAGCTCATTTACATTACAAACAGTGTCAAGGTGTATCCAGCTATATGTGATTGGAAAAATAATGTTAGGAATGTTTTGTTTTTAACTCCAGCCTTGTTCAGGGCTTGTTCTTGATTTTGTGCTTGGGGATCACTTCTGGTGTCTCTCAGGGGACCATGTGTAGTGCTGGAAAATGAACCCTAGTCTACCACATAGAAACAAGCACATTACCAATTTTATCATCTCTCTGACTGAAAGTTGAACATTTTTTATAATAACATTACATATATGAATGACTATACATATATATACACATGACTATAAAACCAAGCTTCCGGAAGAGAGCGATGCAGTCTCTTGTCCCTGTGCCTGGCTATCTTCACTGGGGCCCCTCAGAGGAATTGGGTTGAGTTTCCCTCCCCACCCTGACAGAGCCCCCACAGCCAAAGACCTCTGAAACCCAGCCACAGCCATGCTCAATGCCCCTTTCCACATGTTTGGATGAGCCTCACACATGAAGGAACTGGCAGAGGAACACAGGTGTGTGGGACCCAGGTCTGAGATCTCCAAGCCTGCTCAGATTGAGACTGGGCCTCTTCTGCCCAGATCCCCCATTTTTCAGTAGCTAGGTGGTCACACCCAAAAACTGTCCTTGGAGCCATGTAATCCCATCAATGGCCAACATCCAGAGACTATAAAACCAAGCTCCCTAAAGTGAACATTTTATAGCCTAGTTCTCCCTCTTGGAGAACCTGGCAGGCTACCAACAGTTTCTGCCCGATGGGAGCGCCTGGCAAACATCCCGTGGCGTGTTCATATGCCAAACTCAATAACAGTGATGTATCTCATTCCCCTGACCCTGACAGAGCCTCAAGTGTGGCACTGTTGGGAAGGATGAGTAAAGAGAGGCTTCTAAAATCTCAGGACTAGGACTAATGGAGACGTTACTGAGACTGCTCGAGAAAAATCAATGATCAACAGGATGATGATGATGATGATTAAAATATGCAACCCACTATTATTTCTAGTTGAGAATAATTTATTTATATTAAGGGTACAGTACAATTTAGCAAGCATCAGAAGTTGAGTTTATGATATTTTAAAAAGCTGAAATATTTTTTTCTATACAATTCAGATTCTCGCAGTTTTGAAGATTATGTGTCACATCTTGCACTCTTCTGAGACAAGTCTCATATGTAAAGTCTCTTGTTTTATTATAACTATCAGCTATTGAAAAAATGTGATTTCTTTTTTGGAATATAATTGATCTTTCACCCAACGTTCACTTTACAACCTCAGGTTCACTGTGACATTTTCTAGAGTTCTTTCTTTAAATTGTGCATCCACATCTTTTGGTAGCTATGAACTTTTCACTAAAGATTTTTTTTCTTTTTGGGTCACACCTGGCAATGCACAGGGCTTACTCCTGGCTCTACACTCAGGAATTACTCCTGGCAGTGCTCAGGGAAACATATGTGATGCCAAGGATTGAACCCGGGTCAACCACGTGCAAGGCAAATGCCTTACCTGTTTTCTTATTGCTAAGGCCCAGTATTTTTGTATTTTCACTAAAGTATTTTTGTAATGTTCTTTCAAATTAATCAAATGCTTGTGAGCACATGGACTTTTGAAGTTATATTTTCAATAGGCCAAATTTTAAAAGTTAAGCATGATAAGAAAGCGGATCAACTAAGAGCTATCGCCAATATTTCAACTCACCCCTCAGTGCTTCTGAATTTAAAATTAAAAGTGTTTCACTACACCTGAATTACTTGAATTACTTTGGCTCAAATAAGTAACTTCAATAGATAAACCTAAGAGATCATCTTCTTACTTTAAATTTAGACTCACTGAAATGTTTGGTTCCCTCAAAATATCATTTTACACGGTGAAGATCTTGTGCTATAAAGACATAAGGAGATTTAAGACTAAAAAGATTCAGGTACACTATCTTGCATATATACTATGTGGAATTGATATTTGTTCCCAAGGTTTCACATTTGTATGCCCTTCTCAGTTAAAACATAATTCAAGAGTCTATTCATTAACACTCTAAAAAATGGATAGAAATACTAGATGTTAAGTGGTTAACTATTTGTTAGCATTAGTAATGTTAAGTTCATGGAAAAATCTTTTACTTACAGAGGATAAAAACAGAACCAAAAGGTAAGTAGATACTTAATATTGAAAGAAATGGAAAGGCACATTTTAGAATCAAGGAATCAAAGAATCAAAGGAAGAATATATGGCCCCAGGTAAATATGTTGGTAACATAATTCATTTTAACGTAATAACAAAATTGAAAAAATCAGTTTACTAAAAAGGACTTTATATCCAACATACCATCTCTCTACACTCCAATGACTTGTCAGTTTTGCATAAGTAAGAGTTATAATTAATGTAAAAATAGAATACACAACCATAAATTTCCTAAGGGATCATACAATGTCAAAAACTGTTAGAGATGTTAGTAAACATTTTAAGACAGCACTGGAATACCCAAGGGTAATACAATAAAAGAACAATTCAAGGTAAAAAATTAAACATAACAAGTAGAAGTCACAAAACAGATTAAATGAGTAGGCCATTCTCCAACTTGTAAAATCCATTATTAACCTATTTAGAAGAGTACATGTATAATTTTAAACATTGTATCTAAGAAAATGAAATGGCTAAAGTAGAAAATTATTGAAGGATAATTTTTTGATAACGTCATAAAAAATTTCAAAAGTAGATAGGTCTGGTTCAACAGGATGGCATAAAAATGGGTTATTTCAAATTAAATGTTAGCAGCAAATCAGGTTTTATTTGCTGTTCCACATAATCTGAACCATGTTAGACATCTATTCTTGGACATCTATAACTCTCAGAGAGTTGTACAGAAACTTCACATGCTTGTATTCACTCCTTATAACAGCAGTTGCAAGTGCAGTCTCATTTTAGCTTCACTAGGTAACATCCACCATATGTTTTAAAGTGATTTGCCCTTAGAATGGGACTCGGTGGACAGAAAGTTAATATACCAGAAAAAGAGTTTTCCTTGCATGCAGCTGACCAGGGTTCAATCCCCAGCATCAAAATGTCTCCCAACCATTGCTAGGAGTAATTTCTGAGCACAGAGACTGCAGTATTCCTTAAGTACCATAGTAGATATGACCTCAAAACAAAGCAACATCAACAAAATGGGACTTTATTCCTTGTCTGCTTTCTTACTTGAAGGCTCCTTGGGGAGGTCAAGTTTATTTATGTGAAGAAAATTACTTGTGCAACAGATTGTTATTTGCAAAGAGAGCTGTATTATAGGATATAGTAAATGTGGACATGATCTTGATTATAAATTATTGAATGAATTTAAGATATGGTATTAAATCACATATATTAAAATACTGAGGACAATTTAAAATTTATGAAAAAAGATAATTAAAAATGTGTATTTTCACTGATGTTAAAAACATCAAAAATAATTGAAAGTTTTCTCAGTTTTATTTTGCTCGATATCTTTTCAACTTTATACTTAACAAATTTATAGACTACATTTTATAAAGTGTTTCTAAAGCCACCTTAGAATAAAGCTATTAGCAAAAAATTCTAAGAAAAAAATATATATGATGAAAATCATTTAAGGAATTATAGAGTGCTTAGAAAGAAATACAGAATTACATAAAACTTTCAGAACATTAGTGTGAAGAATGTAAGACCAGGCATTTTATGTCTAAATTAAGGCTTTTAGTTTGCTTTTCCTTGCAGCTTCCTTATAGTCATCCTTTTTCAGTATATCTGGAATTAACTTAGAATAAGTGAAAAAATATTGATACATATTTATACTAAGTAATTGAAAATATAAGGAATTTTAAGCTAGCGGTACACTTATAATATTTTGAATGATTTTATTGTTTTGAATAAACCTTTCTATTATTTTTGGTTGCGTGTATTTTCACCATTCAATTAAACCTAATCTTTGATTTAAAAAAAAACATGAAAATTAATGACTCTGCTGAGCTTTGTTGGCAAAGCATTTGCTTATGAGAAAATAAACCCTTATAAAGCTTCATAATAGCAGTAATCTCTGCAATGGTGGTCATTAAACTTTTGAAAGTGTATAACATAAATATCACTAACTGGAAAAGACTGCATTTTGAAGCCCTTAATGTTTAAATCAATGGCAGTAATATAAATGTTTCTATGATTGAACATTTTAATTCAAAATTGTAGCTCCTGCATGATTCATAAAGAAAAATAAGTATATAGCTCAACCTAGAAATATCACAGGGTGAACATTTCTAAAATATGCCTCATCTTGAAATTAAAATTGTAATTATCATTTTCAGAGTCATGCAGGAAGGATGAGCGAATATTAGCCATTGCTTTCTTCACTTGTCATTAATAAGCATTATGCTTTTCATAACTTGAATAGATCCAAGGACAGTACAATAAAGTATATTTTATTTCATTTTGAACTGAAAGTAAAGCCATCTCATTAAAAAAATCATGATATAATGACTAGAGAACAAGTCTGTCTACATAACTTTATTGAGAGCAAAGGCGATCCTTAATAGTCACAAAGTAAGTACATTACTAAAGTGATGGATTTTTCTGTCATTTATTTTTAATTAAAGCCAATGTTGTCACTAAAAAAGATACCTCTTTAGTCATTCACTGAGTTTCAAAAGTTCTTGGAAAAAAGAGCAATATAAGGGAAGAATAATCCTGACTATATGAGACTCATCATGGTAAAACTCACCCAGGTAACAACTCACCTTGTAGGTAAAAGGGATAGGTTCCATATATTTTTGTTACAGAACATTTCTCTAAATGGGAATAAAATGTCTGTGAAAGGAATAAATTATTTTCTTTAATAGATATTTTTCTTAACAATTTCAAGATCAGGTACAATTTTATGTTTCATCAAAGTTTATGAGTTAAATTCTTCCAAATAGCTTAATGCCATTTTATCACTCTAGATATTTCTTAGGACTTTATCTTTTGTTGGTTACTAATTTTTCCACATATTTTAAACTTGTGTCCCTTTCCATTTCCATCCCAGATAGTATTGACTGTTTGCATCATCTAAATTATTATTTTCCCTCTAGTATCTAATTATGTTGTAATCCACAAAAATGGAAAGATTTGTTTGCATTTGTGCATATTATCTTTCCATCATAACCATTAAATTAAGGTGGGTAGGATATTTTATTTTATTTTTTATTGTATAACTCATAGCATCTAGTTGCATACTTGATAGTATAGTCACTATTCTTATTTTTCTTTTTCTTCCCTCTTCTTCCTTCTTCTCTCTCTCTACTTTCTCCTTTTCATTTTTTATACCCCATTACCCATTTCTTTACTCTCGCTTCCCTTCTATTTTACTTCCCTCTACTCTATTTCTTGCCCCACTACAGTCCCTCTTCCTTCTCCTACTCTTTTAGTTTGGAATTTATAGTGATGTTGATTTGGTGAAAGAAATTCAATTTCATTAGAAGTTAATGCTTCTGATAAAGACAATAGGTGAGATTTTAAATACAACTGACCAATATTAAGTCAGTGATCTATAAACAATTGAACCCCACGTCATCAAACATTACTTTATGATAGAATCAAATTGCTAATAAGAGTGAAATAATTTTCTCTTATTGGGTCTTTATATCCTATAAGTTAGGAATAAAGACATCTTCCCTGGTATTATTTATGTACATGTATTTTCATTAGCACTTTTCAGGTTTTTTCCCCTCACAATAGGTAGTGCTTGGGGCAACTCACCTACTCCCAGAAGGATCCTCAGGAATTTTCCTAGCAGTGCTCCAGGAATCATGTAGTGGCAGGACTAGAACATGGGCCTCCTATATGCAGAGTACACACACACTTGCATCTGAGGCTACTCTCTTGCACTACTCAAAAAATGTTTTTCCATTATTTTTCTAGGAAGAAAAATAGTGGAAACTATGCTTTAGAAAGCCTTGAGTTTGTTTACCTCTCTAGCTACATCTAGGTATCTTTAAATCTTTAACTTTTAGAAATTTAAAAGCCTTAACTTAGAGGCAGAAGTGATAGCAGAGCTGGAAGGGTACTGGCATTACATGGAGCTTACTCAGGTTCAATCCTTGGCACTCCCTATGATCTCTCAAACTGGCACGAGTGATCCTTGTGTATGGAATAAGCCCAGAGCACCACTAGTGTGTTTCAAAAAACTAAAAAGAAAAATTAAAAACAAAATCTTAACTCAATATATCTCTTACTGTACTATGATAGAACAATTATCAGAGCAAACTGGAGGGATAGTACAGCAGGTAGACCATTTACTTTACACATAGGCAACCTGGGTTCAGTCCTTGGAATCCCATGTGGTCCCTTAAGTGTAGAGCCAGGTGGAAACCCTGAGTATGCTGGATGTGGCCCACAAGTGAAAGAAAGAAAGAAAGAAAGAAAGAAAGAAAGAAAGAAAGAAAGAAAGAAAGAAAGAAAGAAAGAAAGAAAGAAAGAAAGAAAGAAAGAAGGAAGGAAGGAAGGAAGGAAGGAAGGAAGGAAGGAAGGAAGGAAGGAAGGAAGGAAGGAAGGAAGGAAGGAAGGAAGGAAGGAAGGAAGAAGGAAGGAAGAAAGAAAGGGAGGGAGGGAGGGAGGGAGGAAGGGATGAAGGGAGAGAGGAGAAAGGAAGTAAGGAAGAAAGAAAACTATCAAAGAAAATAATTCAAGTATGCACTGATTAGAAATTACAGAGAAATAGCTGAATAAATGTTCTTGTCTAAACCTATTATGTTAGTAATAAATATACTCTGAGGATATGGGAAAGAATATTCAAATAGTTAGAGTTATGGAGAGATACATGGATTTCTTCTGTCCTAAGACAAGGATGAGTATCTTGTTTAATCAGTAATAATTGCGTTGCATGCTAGCTAACAAGTTGCATGTTGTAGAAATATTTGATATTGTCAATTCTAAAATAATACTCTAAGTATTTAAAGTACATTGATATTGAAGTACATTTTTAATTAAGGTGTATTTATAATAAGGGCTTGTTTCTACCGTGTGTATAATTCTAGTTGTTTCCTAAAAGTGTGACTTAAATGTGATATACTATGCAATATTCAATCCTAATGTGAACAAAATGCAGTATTATATGGATTGGTGTTCTATGTAGTGCACTTTTCAGACAATGAAAGTGATCTAATCAGTTTATATTTATAATAGTTCCTCAAATAAATGTCATTTGTTGAATGACACTGTTTCTTTATAACATTGATTAAAAATAAAATATCCCATTTACCAATGACCAAAATAATGTTATTCTATTCAGAGTTTCACCTAAAGTCATAATTTTAAAGAAACTAATGATATTATATGAGATGTTAGAATCTTACTATGAAGAATCAGCTAGTATTTTATTTCCTTTTTTAACTCTTAAAAGTACAGTGATAATTATTTTTTAAGTTATAGTCAACTATAAATTATATATGTATATATACATATATATATATATTAGTTGACAGTTACAGGAAACACTAATATTGAGATGAAGTGATAAACAATAGCAAGATTTTGAGGACTATTACTTTTAGAATTTTTTAGTACTTGTAATAGAATCAGACAGACATCATCATCCCATTGTTTGTCAATTTTTCCTGGGCGGTCTCAGTACCGTCTCCATTTGTCCTAGCCCTGAGATTTTCAAAGTCTTTCTTTACTCGTCCTTCCCAACAGTGCCACATTAGAGGCTCTTTCAGGGTCAGGAGAATGAGACCCATAATTGTTACTGGTTTTGGCATAATTAGATTTATTCTATAGAAAATTAGTGATTTACAGAGAAGAAAGTAAAATTCATTTTTAAAGAGCCAGATGATCAATCATCAGTGTATAGATCAGGTTAATTTCCTTATTGTATTCTGATAGTGCAGTATCTAAAAATTAAATGAAGCCCAAGCATCTTATTTTATATAGAAGAGGGTCATATACTCACCATTATTTGAGACATTAATGTATTTTTAGCAACACAAAATAATTAGCTCCAAACTTCATATGAAATTTTCCTGACAACTCCATATGAAACCATTTTCTCATTAGTGAACAAAATCTATAGATAATTGTTTCTGTTTCAAATGTTAAATAAAAGTACACTGACAAATTTTCTCAGAAAATAATTGAATTAACTTGCATGTTTTAAAATTAATTTTTTACTGGGGGCCAGAGCGATAGCACCGCAGGTAGGGCATTTGCCTTGCATGAGACCAGTATCCCATAAGGTCCCCTGAGCACCGCCAGGAGTAATTCCTGAGTGCAGAGCCAGGACGAATCCCTGAGCATCGCCGGGTGTGACCCCCAAAGCAATATATACATATATATATATATATATATATATATTTACTAAATAACACAAAAGGCAAGAGGATTTTCTTAACTCAAAAATCCATGGATCCATGGATGAGCCCTTTCTTTGTCACCTGTCTGACAAAATGCTTGGAAGTTTGTTCTAAAATAGATATTTTATACTTAAAATATATGTTATTTTTCTTAATATAAAAGTGATACTGTAAATTATCTTCTTAATTGAACAGTGACAGTCTGAGCATGATTTTCTTTTTCAAAACGTCCACTTTTCTCTGGCATATTTGCAAGAGCATCTTCTGCACTGCAGTTAGTGAATTGTTGGTATAAATGATTTGGCACAAACTGAAAATCCCTGGGGAAGTCTCAATGTTTATGTCATATAGAAGTAAATTTGCTTATTTTTCTTTCAAAATAACACATATTTTCTACATTTAGCTTTATTAATACTCCTAAATATTTACCATATCAAGGATGACCATTGCATTCCTAGCAACTCATCTTCTCTTGCTTGGCTCTATATAAAAGCAACTGTTTTTCTTTGGTGCTGTAGAGGACATTTGGACCACAGCCTGCTGTGTTCAAAGCTTACTCCTGGTTCTGTTCTCTAGACATCACTCCTGGTAGGGCTTAACGGACCTTATATGGTATTCCAGGGATCAAACCTGAGAACCTGGGCCAGCTGCATGCAAGGCTTACCCATTGTGTACTCTTGAGTCCCTTTCAAAGCACCCATGTGAGTACTAGAGAAATAGCACTGTGGATTAGTTGCTTCCCTGGAAGACATCCAACTCCTGACGTGTATGTTAGGTACCCTGGTGCATCATCAGGAGTCATTCCTGAACATAGTGATGTGTAGTCTACAAACAAACCAAAATAAAATAAAAATATTAATTATTGTTTTGAGTTCTGTTCCATTACAGTCTCCATACTACAACCACAATTTTTTAAAGCAGGAAATGTATATGGATTATTTTTCAGCTCTAAATGTTTTATTACTATGTTTCAGTTACCATGTGGCCGACCTGGATTCAATCCCTCTGTCCCACTCAGCGAGCCCGACTACAAGCTACCGAGAGTATCCCGCCTTCATGGCAGAGCCTGGCAAGCTACCCTTGGCGTATTCGATATGACAAAAGCAGTAACAAGGTAACAATTCTCGCAATGGAGACATTACTGGTGCCTGATTGAGCAAATTGATGAACAACAGGTTGGCAGTGGCAGTGACAGTGACAATTTCAGCTACATACTCCATCTGAATTATGTATTCCATCATAGTCAGAGAAAAATTCTTTGCCTTTCCTCCACTTTTCACTTAATCTCTGTTTATCCCCTTAGTATGAATCCTTCTTAATCCCATGTGAATGCTTTAAGCATGCTTTTTACAGGCAGGTTGGATTTTATGTATATCTTCTCTTGAAACTAAATTAATTTACTCTGATTTAAAATTACTATTAAAATATCAGTCACTCCTAGTAAACCCAGAGATATTTGCAGTTCTAACTTAAAAAAAAAAAACCTTCAGTATATAATGCTGTCTGTAACATTGTGATTCCCTCAAAAGCAGTTTTCAATGAATGTATGCTGAGCATACAAAACTAATTTTTCATGTAATGGTAACTGGTTATCACTTTGGAAAAATATCCTGTATACCTGGATTTTGTTTCTAGTCATAAAGAGGAGTCAATGCTGATCAAGAAAGTCATTTTTACTCTAGGATTCTGATCTACCTATAATTTTGGTACGCCAATTTTTAGAATACATTGGATTTTTATGAAATATAAATTTAACTGAGCAATATATTTATTGTCCACCTGTTACACCATGGCAGTTCCAAAGGTAGAGTGGAAAGACATGAATGACATATCACTGCTCAGGTAGTATAATGATCATGGACAAGGATCATTTATCATGCTTCAACTAGGCCTTAAATTATGATGAAAATGCACTGAGACTCACTTCTGCTGATTTCATTAAAATGTAGTCCTATCCTGTTGTGGAGACATTTCAGCCCAGACTTCCTACTGGCAACTTCATGATATAAAAGAACACCAAAATGATTCATGAGTGAGAAAAATAGTTGTAAATAATTGAATACATAAAGTTGACATGGATTCAATATTTTGTTTTTAAATAAACAAAAGCAGAACAAACATCAGTGTTTTAATTGATAAATGCTTATAATGAAGCTATATTTATCAGGCATTTACTTTAAAAGGTTGTATGATCTAGTGAGGTTTTTGTAGAAGGTGTATAGTATAAGAAAAGCATGATTAAGGCTCTTATCCATCTAGCGCTAAATACAACTAATAAAGATAGAAACATACAAAACCCTCCTGATTTTTACTTACCCAAGTATTTCAGAACTAAGAAGCATGGATATTTGACACATTGTATAAATTATCAAATATATTATATCAGGCAGTATTCCTTCTTAACATAATTGAGTGATAATCTAGAGTAGTCTATAGAACACTGGCTATAATAGGGGACTGTGTTCTGAATTGGGTCCCATGAAAAATAACTTTTCCATTTTTGATATTAGAAAATTAGTTTTAAAATGGCCCACACATTAAGGTTTTCCAAGAAGTGACAGATAAAATACTAAGAACTTCAAGTGCTTTTGAACCTTTGTCAATCTTTATCCCTTTGAAAATCTAAGAATTCATAAACTCTGAAAAAAACATGCAAAATCAGAAATACATCCTTACACACAATAAACAGTGCACCGGGGATGCAAATAAACATAGACACCTATTTTAATGTTGCAAGTAGCACTATAATGGAAGCAGGTCTCTAGAGAGTTAAATCTGCTAAAAGAAATATAATAAAAGACAATTTGGACTGATGCTAAATCCATAGAGCTAGCAGGGATAAGTGTGAAAAAAATGACTCTGGGTTAAACTAATTCATGGCAATTAACAGAAGAATATAATAGAGTCGTTTTTTAAAAGGAGATTTAAAAAACAAAAATTACATGTATTTTATTAATTTAGAGAAGAGGCAATTATTTTTGTGAGCTTTATATTGACCGCCCTAACTCTATGACAGGACTAAAATACAGAAATAGCTTCACCTGCAGTCCTAATTATAAGGGAGTCACATTCCCATAGCAACTCTCATTACATAGTAGGCATTGACACATTTTTTTAATATGACGTTATTCTTTAAACATTTAATGGATGTAATGGCTATTTAATAATTCTAAAAAGTCACTAATGGTCTACCTTCAGCCTTGATCCATGCTGTCTTTCACTGGAATGCCTTAGAAAGGTCTCAGCAAATAGTCTCAGCCCCAAGACCTACATAACACATCACTTCCCATGTGAATTTCTCTCCTGCCTTAGATAACATTGTTAATGCCTCTGTGCTCTCACAAACCAAAGTCTCACACAACCACACCATAATTTATACATGCACGATCTATAGTCAATATTTTCTGATAGATTGTGAGTCCTCTCGGGCAGGAACCGAGTCTCATTTATCTATATTGCTTCACTCACAGTATTTGTCAAGGAAGGACTCATGCTGGTTTGCTAAATAAAAAACACATAACTACTTAGTGATTTTTCTCTCCAAATATAGGAATATCATCAGTAGTTGTTATGAATATATATCCTTTCTTACAAAATCCTAAAAAGCTCTATCACCATGGAGTCATGTTTGTCTTCACTTTGAAAAGCCGATACTCATCCTGACAACTAGTATATTGCAGGTGATCAATAAGAAATTGCTCGATGAATATTGAGCAAATTTATTCAAAGGAGCATAGAGGAATATTTTACTCTAAGAAAGCACTTATTTTTTATTTTATTTATTTATTTATTTATTTTTGGCTCTCACCTGGTGATCACAGGGGTTACTGCTGGCTCTGACTTCCATATGGGATGCTGGGAATCAAACCTGGGTTGGCCGCTTGCAAGGCAAATGCCCTACCTGCTGTGCTAGCACTCCAGCCCAAGAAAGCACATTTTAAATGTTGCAAATAAGAGAAAGACTTTTCTTTCTATCCACAGAGCATTAAAGACAGTTGTCCTAAGTCTGGGTGTTGAAAATGCAAGAAATCCAGTACACATTTATACCATAGCTGTTATGGAAGTACAGTAGAAGGAAGGAAGAGAAGTTACAGTCAATTGTGATAAGGGTGATGAAAAACTAATTTTAGGTTATATCAAATTAATGTCCTTGTTTAAAACTTCTAGGGAAAATCATATTCAAAGTATTAACTGAGGTCTTGATGGATTAGACTGGGAAGAAGCCATAGGATGTGGTGAATAGTGTTCCTGAAAGTGAAAGAGCAGAGAATTCCAAAAGGCAATGCATAGCTGGAACCACTACTTGATGGTGCCAGCACACACTGGGCTCTTTAAAGTTTATTATATCTCAGCATCTCCGAATTACAAAGTAAAATAAAAAAAATATTAAAAGCACTCTTCCCCAATCATCATTCACTCTTCTCGCTATCTTTACTGAAATGCCTCTTCATGAGCAGGACCATTTCTTTCCACACAGTCCCCTGCACTTTCTACTTTCCTGCCCCTACCACCATCGGAAAAGCAATATATCATGTTTCAGTTTTTTTAAAAAAATTTTTATTTTATCACCACGTGGAAAGTTACAAATTTTTCAGGTTTATGTCTCAGTTATATACTATTCAAACACCATCCCTTCACCAGTGCCCATATTCCAAGACAAAAATCCCCAGTATACCCCCCGCCCCCGCCCCCCACCCCCAACTGTATAACTGATGAATTTAACTTCATTTTCTCTTTACCTTGATTACATTCCATATCTCAACACAAAATTCACTATTGTTGTGGGAGTTTCCCCCCAAGAAAGACATAAGGAAGCATTTGATAATTGGTTTTCCATTAAAAGATTGTATGTTTTCAGTTTTTAGAAAAGGTCGCGCGGCCACATTAGTGGCCGCGCAGTTCGGATGTGTCCCAGTCCCGCAAGCCGGAGCCGTGTCAGTTGCTGCTCAGTGTTGCCAGGGATCCATCTGGAGAAGGTGTGCTGGCGGCACCTCCTCCATCTGGATCCCAGGTGTTGCTGGCCCGGTTTCAGGTCCGTAGCATTTCTCCGGCTGCGTTGCTCACCAGAATGCCTGGCCTCTTCTCTGTTGAATGTGGCAAGATTCATGTTTCAGTTTTTACTGTCTTTCTTCTTTTCTAGTAAAATGAGAGCATTCTGAAGGCAGGGAATTTTGTCTAGACGGTTGAGAAGGAAGGAAAGCTGTAAAGGCAAAGATGTTGCTGCTTTGAGAGTTCATGCTCCTTTCATTACAGAAAGCAGCTGTCTAGATACTTCTAAGATACATACTTTTTTAGTTTGCACACTTATTTAACCCTGTCCTGTCTTTACATGAAAGGTAAGGCCTACGATCCAAAACTCAGGCTAAAAAATCTTCCAAGAGTCTTCTAGAAACATATGCTTTAAAAAACTTTCTCCCACTTTGCTTTCTAGCACCAACAACTTGGGATTTTTCAGTTCCCCAAACAAACCATTCATTTCCAAGAGTAATGGCTCTTTCTCTCTAAAATACTTATTCTTGCCTTCCTCAGTTTATCAAGTTAATTTAGATTTCATGTTCTATTTATTTAATTGGAAAATGCACCAAGATTCAGAGCATATGTGTGTGCACATTCATTAGCTGTTTCTGTTTTATATCAAAAGATTTTATAATCCCATAAAGAATAATCATTCATGGACTTTATATGTTGCATCAATTTATTTATTTTTGCATTACATTTTCAGTAAGGGTTATAAATCATATATTTTTAAAAAATACTTGACTACCAAGTACGTTTTATTTATTATTGTATTAGTTTTCTATTGCTTCTGTAATAATCTGCACAAACATAATGGCTTAAAATTAAGCAGTTATATTGCTCTACAGGTTTTGAGGTAAAAAGTAATGAGCTTCAGTAGATGAAAATAAAGTCCTGGGTGGGATATTTTACTTTCTGAAAGTGCTAATTTGATGGACATTTTGAGTTTCCAAAATTTATCTCTGTTCCTTGGCTCCTGGTCTTCCCTCCAGTTTAAAATATAATTATTTATTTTAAGATATAATTATTTATTGCTTTTGACTTACTCTTGGTGGTGCTCAACTCTTACTCCTGGCTCTGTGCTCAGGCATTAGTCATAGTGGACATGGAGTACCCTATTAAGTGTCAGGGGTTGAGCTCGAGTTAGCCGCACGTAAGGCAAGCTGTAATATCTCTCTGACTCAGATGGCATATATTTATTTTATTCTTATAAAAGTTGGTCATAATAATTCATTACATTTAATATTAGAACACCAATCCTGTCACCATTGCATTTTCCCACTACCATATTTCGAATGTTTCCACCTCCCAATTTCAAACCATGCCCTCAAAGCAGAACTAAAACAATTTTTTATAGAGGAAAGTGTGAGAAGATTGTTGTATTGCCTTCTACTTTAAGCCCCATCAAGTGTGGTGTGCTACTCTTGGTACATCAGTGGTGTAGAGTATGAGATGTCATAGATACGTGCTCCAGGAATTCTATAGCAGATTCACTCAAGAGTCAGTTTTGTCTGAACCTGTAGAGAGTGGCCGTGAGCATGGCAGCAATTAAGTTCTCGAGGTTTTCGGCTACTGGGGCTCTGTTGGGAGGGATGAGGAACATACTCCCCCCTCTGAGTTCCCCCCTGATGAGACAGCCTAGTGTGGGTCTGGAGGCATCTCTGTGGCATGTTGCTCATGGGCTATTTTTAAAGACTCATATGATTATACCACTTCAACCTGATGAGGTTTCCAAAATCTGTTACAGTTTCACCTGATTTTAAGTAATACATATTAATTCTTGTTTTTTTGAAAGCATCTATATATTTATTATTGCCACTTAAATTTTATATACTGAAATTTTGATAATCAAATGATACTAGAATACAGTTTTCAATCACATACCCCAAATACTTACCAACATAATTACTACTATAAACTTCACAAGTGCTATTTATATTTATTAACATTTTTTGATTACTTTCTTTTTATCTCACTCCATTTTACAAGGTTTAATTTTATTTTTCTTAAAATTTGATTACCTGTTGAATAAAGATTTTAAATATAAAAGTAAATTCTTGCCTATAAATGCCTATACTTAATGTATATTTTTTAATGTTCCATTTAGTTGCTAATTTCTTGTGTCATTGTTGCAATTCTTTTGTACTTATAAATTGCTAGATGCCATTGTGATTATTGATTATTGTAGGCAAACATTTTTATTAAACTTGTAACTGATCTTTATATTAACAACTTCTTCGTTTGCGTAATGTTTGATATTTGGTCTTCAAAGTGTTCAGTAACATCCTGAAGTTGATGATTTATACCACATTTATTTCTGAAAAATTTGCTGCAATTTCTCTTTTTATATTACCTCTCTTTATCATATACAAAGAATAAAATCCCTATCAATATTAAGAGATCTGCACTGCACTGTAGAATTGTCATCCTATTGTTCATCGATTTGCTCAAGTAAGCACCAGTAACATCTCCATTGTGAGATTTGTTACTGTTTTTGGCATATTGAATACGCCATGGGTAGCTGGCCAGGCTCTGCTGTGAGGGCAGGATATTCTCAGTAGCTTTCTGGGCTCTCCGAGAGAGGGACAGAGGAATCAAACCCAGGTCGGCCGTGTGCAAGGCAAACGCCCTACCCACTGTGCTATTGCTCCAATCCAATTAATAGATCAATGAAACAAAATAGCACAGACAAGCACGCAATTTTCTCATCTTTCATAATGCAAATATTTTCTATATAAGAGACTTACATTTTTCTTTTATGTTTCTTACCATTTTTTTCTAAAATTTCTCTTACCCACTCTTTTTTTTTACAAACTTACAAGTTTTCATGCTTACGATTCAGTCATACAAAGATCGAGTACCCATCCCTCCACCTGTGCCCATTTTCTATCACCGATGGTCCCAGCATCCCTCCCACCACCCCCACCCTGTCCCCTTCACCCCACTCTGCCTCTGTGACAGGGCATTCCCATTTGCTCACACTCTCTTTGGGGGTGTTGTGGTTTGCTACAGAGGTATTAAGTAGGCATCATGTTCATTCTATAGTCTATTTTCTGCCCGTATCTCCCAACCCTAGTGGGCCCATCTAACACCCTTTGCTTGGTGATCCCTTCTCTATTGGAGTTAGTTTTTCACCTAGCATGTGAGGTCAGCTTCCAATCTGTGGAGTACACCTCTTGGTACTTATCTATACTATTCTTGGGTGTTACTCTCCCATTCTGTTACTTTATATTCCACAAATGAGTGTGCAGTTATGTCTGTCCCTCTCTTTCTGACACATTGATCAACACGCAAAGTATCATGTTAAGTATCAAGTTACCCACTCTTTTGAAATTCAATATTTCTCTATATTACGTTGTTTCTAATGCCATTGGAATTATAATGTAGTTATAATATATCAGTATTATAATTATAATATTTGTACCATATTAATGCATGATACAAATAATATGGTCAAGGTGATGTTTGGTAGTGAGGGGCACATAGCTCTCTCAGAACTGCAGGTTTTATCGTGGTCTCTCCCAGACACCTGTGAGGCTATCCTGGTGACCCCCCAGCATCACTGAGGTGAATGGCACCACATGGTTGGACCCAGGCATTTAATTATCTGACCCAGTTAGCTGAGTATTTCCAGAAGTGGTCCAAAGTCCCTGAGAGTACTGCATGCAAAAGATAACTTTTGATTACATTGGATTATAATTTATATACCATGATTCATAATACTGGGCTGGAGTGATAGTACAGCGGTAGGACGTTCGCCTTTCACGCAGCCAACCCGTGTTTGATTCCTCCGCCCCTCATGGAGAGCCCGGCAAGCTACCGAGAGTGTGGAGTCTGCACGGCAGAGCCTGGAAAGTTACCCGTGTGTATTCAATATGCCAAAACCAGTAACAATAAGTCTCTCAATGAGAGACGTTACTGGTGCACGCTCGAACAAATCGATGAGCAATGGGATGACAGTTACAGTGATTCATAATATTGAAGTGTCTGTAAATATGTACATACAGTATCTGTCTTTCCTTTTAATTGACTGGTAAATCCATTGACTTAATTAGTCTTCTTCCAAAAAATATTGTCTTGCTATTTGGTTTTGATATTAATTCCAAATATGCTCTTTTTTTGGTGTCTCTTGAGCTACTCTAACAAACACAGTAATATACAGCATATTATGCTTTCTGACATGATCAATAATATAAATGAAACGTTCCCTGGTGTAATTTGTTAGGTACAAGATGTTAGTGGTTACAATTTATTATATTATTTATAAAGTGAGATTAAGTTTTGTTGTAATTACCTGAGTTTTTCTCCTGCAACTATCACAATACTCTTTGTTGTTGCTATTTGCACATTGGTGAACAATGACTTCTTTTGTTTTATAAATCTCATTATAATAACCCCTTGACTTAATTGCTAACCTGCCTTAAAATGTATTTACTTTATTTTTAAAGTAGACAAGAAGTTCAACTTCCACGTTATGCCAAAAGTCCTACTTTTCAAATGAATTCAAAAGTTAATGTTATCATAATCCTCAATAGATGAAGCAATGGTGAAGAAAACTGCAGAGCAAATATGAAACTTAATAATGGCCTTCCAACAGCTTGCCTTTCAAATTGTTAGAAATTCATTAAACAATGGTTGAGCAGTACTGACAATTAAATTACTCTCAGATGAGGTATCTAGCCATATTATGAATATTGCATACTACATAGTTCAAATTTCTAAAGGGATGTAGACAACAAATTGGATTTCAGATAATTAACATGAGGCTTGAATTCTGTCTCCAGACAAATCCTACTCAGTTTCTTAGCAAAAATAATTGAGATGTAGCTTTAAAAAGAGGGTTAGCAATAAAAATGTTAAAAGAGAAAATATCACAAAAGTTATGTCTATATTAAGAGTTTATCACTTGTAGGTGAATTGAGGAGCAGGTGGAAAAGTAGTAATAGTCACAAACATTCGAAAATTGTAAATATTTTGTATGAATTAAGTCATTTAAAGTTCAAATTTCATGAAGCAATTATTCTGTTTTTCCGCAAGTGGTTAAGCAATTGATAACAGTTACACTTTATGTATATCATACTCTGGGTTGAAAGCTGTAGAATTTGAATTAATAACCAGAACTCCTTAAGTTTTTTTTTGAAACTGAGAGATGCACATCATCCACATTTTACTAGTTGACAATTTTTTCATCTTGTTTTTTTTTAATTTTTAATAATGTAGGAGTACTGCTATTTATTCAGCCATTGATTAAGCTGATTGAATTGGGCATGGACTCCATATTACTTTTTTAAAAAATTCTATTCTGAATGTTAACTTTATTTTATTATTACCCCCCCTCTTTTATTTTTGATTCACCATGAGATACAGCTACAATGCTTTCATGTTTGAGCTTCAGTCATATAATCATCAAAGACCCATCCCTTCACCAGTGCACACTTTCCATCTTATGTTTTGTTTCTGAGATATTTTTCTAAAAATCAAACACTAAGATAATTGTTTAAAAATATTTTAAACTAGAATGCATGCTTCATGCAATGCCATTTTCAATTTTTGAGTGGAGCTTAAGGAACTAGGTAATGATAGTTATTCACAGAAGCGATTTTGCCCATGGAGAAAGAAGTTTTGGAGAACAAAAGATGTGTAGTGTTCTTTCTTCTGTTTATTTATTTATTTCAGCATATATATATATGTATATATATTATAGTGGTTAAAGCTCATGTCTTGAATGAAACTGCTACTGGATTCATCACGGACCTCAGGGCATCACCCAGTGCAACCCTAGAGGCTCCTGAGAAACTGATGCAGTATGCTGAGCAGACGCAATTAGCATGTATCTATGGTCGCTGGGAAGACACCCAAGACTAGCTGGCCAAGAATTATTAAGAAGGATCCTAGTCCTTCTGAGTACTATCGGGGAGGTTCCTCCAAATAACACGCAGAACATTTATTCCAAAAGCAGATAGTTTTGTTATACTTTGTAATTTACATCAAAATTGTAACCATAGGGGATGGAGATACAGTATAGGGAATAGGTGCTTGTCTTACTTATGAGTGACTCAGATGAATACCAGATACCCTGTGTGGTTTCCCAAGCTCTGCCAGGAGAGATTTGTGAGCACAAAGCCAGGAGATAGCCCTTATTGTAGGTGTGAGCCCCCCAAACAAAAGCAAACCCAAAATGATTAAGAATATCTTCCCTAATGAAGGGCGCGGTGTCCGCCATATTAAGACGACCACAGATTGGGTTTTCAAGCGTGCAATGATCCAATATCTGGAAGAAATCTCCCTGGACTTTGTGTTAAAGTACAGAAATTCAAAACCGCGCAGCCGCTACTGCGGCCACACGACCTTATTTGTCTTCACAGTAGGTCTGAATCTACTGGGGTACTCCTAACAACAATAGTGAGGTTTGTGTTGAAATATTGAATGTAACCAAAGTAAACAGAATGTAAAATGAAACTTATCAGTTATAAGGTAGGGGGTGGGGGGGCGGGATGGGAGGTGTACTGTGTGGGGTTTTTTTTGGTGATGGTATATGGGCACTGGTGAAGGGATGGTTGTTTCAGCATTGTATAACTGAGACCTAAGCCTGAAAGCATTGTAATCTTCCACACGGTGATTTAATAAAATAAAATTTTATTTAAAAAAAAAGAATATCTTTCCTATATTCCATACTGATGGAACCATTATTAATCATTCCATAAAGTATAGTATAAAGTATATTATTGTGTTCATTTGTTATAGTATCTCAGAAGAAACATAGGAAAGAGAACTTCTGAAGTTCATAGTAAAACCAAACACCGAAAACAAAGTTGGAGAAGAGAGCTGCTTTTGTCAATGATGATTTGTCAATTATCAGGATACTCAGAATTCCCAAGTTTTTTCATTGTTGTGTCTTACTATGTATACCCTGACCTGGATTCAATTTCTAATACTTAGTTTCATTATATAAATATTATGCATAAGATTATGAAAGTTGTATGTCTCAGCAGGCTGATTTTATGTTTGCAGTAAAATATACAAGCATTTGAGTTCTCACTGTAAGTCTGAGGATTTAAAATTACTGACAATTTCAGAAACCTAATTTCCCAGTTATAAGTAAGGAGTCCTGATTATCTTGGGGGAATAGCTATGATCCTTGAATTATGGACATGATAAATTCCATCCTCCTGGACATGGAATGTTCATGCAAAATATACTAGAGAGATCAATTGCTGACACTATAATTAATGCTAAAAAGTGTTAGTTACTAAATAATTAGAGCTAAATCAAGCATATTTCTCTTCTATTTCAACAGGGAGATTTAGATTCCTTTTCCTTTGTTCAGAAATGAATAAATGTACAAAGTGCTATAAACATACTTCTGACATCTACAAGAGCAAAGAACAGATATTATATTGAATCAATCATATCCTGAGATCACTTTTATTCTGTTAGTCCTATAGTTTCCACTGTAAGTCAATTAGTCTTCATTATAAAATGAAGCCATCTAGAGATATTAACCACTGATAATTAGAGTTCCACTAATATTCCTTCCAGCAGGGTTGTTTTTGGAGGTAAGAGAGTGCATGTAAAATATCAACATAGATTAGACAACTGGTTAATGAAACTATGGCACATCTATACAATGGAATACTATGCAGCTGTTAGGAAAGATGAAGTCATGAAGAGTGAATATAAGTGGATGGACATAAGGAGTATCATGCTGAATAAAATGAGTCAGAAAGAGAGGGACAGACATAAAATTATTGCACTCATTTGTGGAATATAAAATGAAATAATATGAGACTAACACCCAAGGACAGTAGAGACAAGGGACAGGAAGATTGTTCCATGGTTAGAAGCCTGCCTCATGAGTTGGGAGAAGACAGCTGGGATAGAGGAAGGGTCACCAAGTCAATGATGGCTGGAGGAATAACACAGGATGGGAGATGTGTGCTGAAAGTAGATTAAAGACCAAACATGACAATGTCTCAATATTTGTATTGCAAACCATAATGCCCAAATGTAATACAGAAAGAAGGAAATTGTCTGCCATAGAGACAGGAGGTGGGATAAGGGGGTTGTGGCAGGAGGGATACTGGGGACATTGTTGGTAGAAAATGTACACTGATGAGGGATGGGTGTTTGATCATTTTATGACTGAAACTCAATCATGAAAACTTTGCAACTGTATGTATCTCACAGTGATGCAATAAAACATTAAAACAAAATAAAATAAAATTTGTCATGTTGCTAGTATAACTGTAAATGTAGTTAAAATTATTGAATCACTTTAAAATATGGTTGTATATAGTATACACATAAATAATACCTCAATTAAATAGTTAATATTTTTTCAGCTTATTATTTAAAAAAACATCAAAGTAACTTGAGGTTATTTGATTGTGATTTCTCACTTAAATATAAAGATACTCATGTACGTCTTGTTTGAATTTGTTTGGGGGCTACACCTGGCAGTGCTTGGGGTTTATTCCTGGCTCTCAATTGAGGGATCACTCATAGGGGTGCTGGGGACAATATCATGAAATTAAAAACAATTGATAATTATGAGTAAGTTAGTGTTAAAAATGTATTACCTAGTAAATATCTGATGCTATTGCCATCATATTTTCTATTATTATTATTATTATTATTATTATTATTATTATTATTATTATTATTCAGAGAGTCTCTTGACCCATCGCCTGGCTGTCTTCACAGGGCCCCTTGGAGGGGTTTGAGTTGAGTTTCCTTCCCTGTCCCGAGCAGAGCCCCTGCAACCAAAGACCTCCAGAGCCCAGCCACAGCCATGCTCAAGGTCCCTCTCCACACGTTCTGGTGAGTCTCATGCATGAAGGAACCAGCAGAGGAACCTAGGTGTGTTCTAGGTGTGTGGGACTGGGAGCTGAGATCTTCAAGCCTGCTTGGCTCAGGACTGGGCCTCTTCTACCCAGATCCCAATTTTCTAGTAGCTAGCCCCACCACCCCATCAATGGCCAACATCCAGAGACCAAGCTCCCGGAAGCTCAAGTCTTCATTATCTTATAGCCTAGTTCTCCCTCTTGGAGAACCTGGCAAGCTACCAAGAGTTTCTTGCCCGCATGGGAGAGTCTGGCAAACTCCCCATGGTGTATTTATATGCTAAAACCAGTAACAATGATGGGTCCCATTTCCCTGATCCTGAAAGAGCCTCCAATGCAGCACCACTGGGAAGGACGAGTAAAGAGAGACTTCTAAAATCTCAGGGCCAGGACAAATGGAGACGTTACTGAGACGGCTCAAGAAAATTGACAATCAAAGCGATGATGATGATGATAAATATTACTATTATTATTACTGGGATAATATCATCTAATAGTTGGTGAATGATTACTGTTTCTGACATTAAGCTAAGGGTTTTCTATGTATTTTATCATTAAATATTCACCATAATAATCTTTAGTGTTATTTTTGTTCCAACTAACAAAAAGGAATAGAACATTAAGGAGTTTAAGTATTACAAATTGAATTAGTGTTCAAATATAGTTAAGTACAAACTTAAATGCCTAATAAGATTCACTGTCAGTAACATAATTCAGATGAAAATTGGGAATTTGTTTAAATTATCTGTTAGTTCCTTCAATTTTCCATATTTTTCTATGTGGATCTGTATAAACTGAAGTGTCAGGATGAGTGAACATTTCAAAATGAAATCAAGAAAAAAATCTCCAAGCTCTAACAGGAATGCCAACCCTGTTTCATCACAAGTCTGTACAATAAAAAGCAAATCATACTTCATTTTATTTCATTCAACTTTAATACATTTTACAGAGTATACAGTGAATTTTGTAGATAATATTTACATACTTAGGATTTATAAAATGAGGAATGAAGAATGACTCAAAGTATGTTTTGGTGTTGCTATTGTTTTTACAATATAAATCTTGAGAGAATTTGTCATAAGCAATATATTTAATAAATGCTCCTGCTAAGAAAAAATGGAAGTTGTCATAAACCTAGATCATGCTGGAAAAAAAATAAGATTATACTTAAACTGAATGAAAGGGTAGAATATTGCTAGAGGGAGATATAGTTTCCAAAGGAGACAGAAAATGCCAAGTTAGTGAGCTGGTCTGTTCATCTATTCGGCACCCTATTTTAAAATGTTCTTTAGCTGAATTTGAACCTATTGTGGCTGTATTTTCTCCAACTAAGTCTCTTACTCATTTCTGGGTCAGCATTTGTGTCCTTTATACTATTAACTTAAAAAAAACTATCTTCTAGGAAAAATATATCCCTCTTTCTTTTCAGCTGACAGGATGATTTAAAGTATGACCTCTCAATCAATGGACAGTGGCCAGTTTGTCTTTAAATGATTTTTTTCTTCCTGATTCTCTTTTGTCTTTTGTTCTATAAATGTGCCATCTAAAGAAGTACCTTTGAGTTGTTCAAATTGGTCCATTTTTTGAATTGCTTCCCCCTTTCAGTATTTCATTTAATGTTTCTCTAATGGTTAGTTACTGTCAGAAGCCCAGCAAATAGGTGTGTCTTTGAGTTTAAGTCCTCACTAATGCATTCAATCTTGAATATTTAATAATACAATTATTTTGAAAAGAATGCAGTTTTATCTAATTGCAGTCTCATTTTCTTGTCCTTCTTGTAGGATGTGTACGGTGAATTTATATTGTCATTTTTATTTTAATTTTTCTTTCATAATAGAAAAAAAGATTAGAGGAAACATCGTCTTCTGAATGTCAAGCATAATTTAGCTTTAGTAAATACTAAATATGAATGATAAGGAAGAGGGAGCAGAAAACCAACATTTGTTGACTGAACATTTGCTTTCGTCCTGTGCTTTGTATGAACTCATGACACATTTAATGCAACTGCAGCCTTATAAAGTTTGAGGAATGTTTAGCATGTTCCCGGCAGTTATTAAATATCCCTTTTGTAAAGCTTCAAATAAATTCCAGGGAAAAAAGTATTCAGAACAGTATTAAAAAGAATAAATACTAGAGAATATATTTATCAACGAGAGTTAAACCACTGTACTCTAACAAACTTGCAAAAAGAAATTATAAAAAATATAAAGAGGAGAAACATTTTATGCTCATGTGTTGAAAAGAATAATATTGATATGACTGTTCTCCATTGTTTTCCATATAAGTTAAATATAACATTCATTAAAAACAAGCATGTATTGTGCAAAAATTGACAAGCTTATCATAATATATAATTGAGAATGGAAGGGACCAAAAATAGCCAAAACTAATGTTTGGGAAAATAAAAAAAGTTACTATAAATTTACAATAATCATGATATTGTGATACTGGTAAAAGGACAGATGTATAGATAAATATACTAGAGTTCTGAAGTAAACCTGAAGCATTTATATTTTGTTTTTGTTTAAAGTGCTAAGATAATTCAATGGGGAAAAATAATATTTTAACAAATGGTACTGAGAATACTGGATATTCTTATAAAATATGTAAACTTTTGTTCCTTAACTAACAATTTCCTCAAATGGGTCAATCAAAATATAAGGCTGAATTGTAAAACTTTGGCCAGAATGATAGCACAGAAGTTTATGTGTGCCAATGTAGGCTTAATGGTTGCACTGCATATGGGTCTTGAACACAGGGCCAGAAATAATCTGAATACTGTTGTGTAAGGGCCCCACCCACAAAACCAAAAATTTATTTAGTTAAATTGCAACACTTTATGAAAATGTATGAAAATATCTTTGCAAATTTATTTCTGGTCATAGTTTTTTTCCTGTTTTGTTTTTTGTTTGTTTTTGAAATACACTAAACAGGGCTTAGGGCTCACCTCTGGTTTTGGTTTTGCACTCCGGGATCACTACTAGGAAGGCTTGGGGGATCGTGTTGGGTACTGAGGATTGAAGACAGGTCAGTTATATATTAGGCAAGCACCCTTTCTACTATACTCTCTCTTTGGCCTCATAGACCAGCACATCTTTAGATTTAACATATAAATGATATTCATGAATAGAATAAATATAAACTGGCCTTGGACTTAAATTGGTGTTTAAAAAATGTTTTATGAGACTTCAGAAGTAATACAGCAGGTAAGGTGCTTGGCTGCCAAATAATTAACTTGTATATGATCCCTAGCATCACATATGGTCCTTTAAGCATTAGCAGGAGTGAACCTTGGGCACAGAGCCATGAAGCAGCACTGTTGACATCCAGATATGCCCCTCCCACCTCCATGTGCAAGCCTTTTGCTTATGGCAGAGATAGCACAGAGGTTAAAATGCTTGCCTTGCATGTGGCTGGCCCTGATTTGGTCCCCTAAATACTGCAAAGAGTATCCCCTGAACATAGACTTGAGAGCAAGCCCTGAGTACTGCCAACTGTGATCTTAGAAAACAAATATAATCATGACTGAAGTAATAGTACAGCAGGTAGGGTGCTTACTTTGCACATGATTGAGCTGGATTGATCCCTGGCACCTCATTTGGAACCCTGAGCTCACTAAGAGGAAGCCCTGAGCAATGCCAGGTGCGGACCCCCAAACAAAAAATAAGCAAACAAACAAAACATATCTAAGAAAATAAAAAGATAAATAGAAGTATACTGAGAGAAAATATGTATTAAGCATAGATCAATTGAATATATTTAAATATGTTTTCATTCTTGCCTAATAAAAATATTTAATGACTATACTATTTATCTTTTTAGGACATTTATAGTCTCAACTTTTTACACTTTTTTGCATAAAGTGTAAAAATTTTAAGTTATATATAAATGATACAAAATATCTAAATATCTTTATTAGAATATCCCATTTCTCCACTGTCATCTCAACTCATATTTTATAAAAAGTCCCATAATCACTGTATCACTGTATCACTGTATACTTTGCTCATTGATTTGCTCTAGCGGGCACCAGTAACGTCATGATTGTGAAACAACAAGTCTCACAAAAAGTCTCCTAATATGAAATAAAAAATATAACTCAATTTAAAAATGGGCAAATGAGTCAAATAGATCTTTTATGAAAGGTGGTATATAATTACAAAAAATAAGCTTATGAAGAGAAATGTTGACATCTGTAGTCATTAGGTGAGCACAAATGAAAACTTCTTGAGATGCCACTTCACACTTTGTAGAATAGCTATATTCAAAAAGGCAGATAATCAATAGTGTAGGTGAGGATATGGAAAACCAGAATCTTCATTTATTAGTAATGAGAATGTAAAATGCTACAGCCAATTTAGACTATTTCTAAAAAAATAAATATAAACTTAGCCTATAACCTTGTAATATCACTTGCTATATATCAGCCTGAAATGAAAATACAGACAATTGTTTCAAAATTTCAGATAGTAAGATTCTGAATAATTCAAACCTCCATATGTAGTAAATGGATAAAATTGTGGTTTAACCATATAATGCAATTCTCCTCAATCACAAAAAGTAATAGAATATTGATAAATTTATACAGTGTGAATGAGCCACACACATTTTAGTGGGTGAAAAAAGTGAAATACAGAAGACTAAATCTTGTATGACTTAAATATATAAGGATGAAGCTCAAATCCAACCATGATCCAGATACTCATAAATAAATTTTGAAAGAGATTAACAAGTCACTGATGATTATTCTGGACACTTGCACATGGCTGAGTTGTCTGGGGACACCCTAGGTATGGGGATGGGGTCAGCCCAGTGCCTGTCCAAAGAGAACTCTGACAGTCGATTGCTCCCACACTCCAAAATTGTCAGCAAGATTTCAGCTAGATTCCACTGCCTCAGGACCATGCCTTATCCAGAAACTGATCTGCTGAAAAATTCAGATATGTAGATTTTATGACTGAAATCTCCAAGCTTTCATGAGTCAGGATGAACTGCCCTCCCTATCACCTCCCTGTAATCCTGGATGTTCCAACAGTCACCCACACACCAAAGCCATCATCCGGTTAAAAATTTCACTCTAGCCTGATCACTGTTAGAAATTCCAGACTTCCTAGAGCGTGGCCAGGACATCTCAAGCTCTATAACATCAATAAACCAATAGCTACACAATAGGGATGTAATGCAGAAGGCAATCAATCTCGATTAACAAAACAAACACAGAAGGCTTAACCTCTAACGTTTTAGTAATCTCTTACACAAGGAATTAATGGCTCCATGGTGGGATACAATAATTTTCATTAACCTCTTCTACTGAACAATTTTTGATCATACTGTTAGTAAATTATTGATAAGAAGCAACATAAAATAAATTGCTGAGGGCCTGCCATGGGGGCAAGCTTAAAGAGTGGCTGGGAAAATTGGAGATAATGGTGGAAAGGTATAATGGTGGTCGTATTGGTGTTGAGATATTGAATGCCTGTAACGAATAATGATGGATAGCTTTGGTTTTTTTTTGTTTGTTTGTTTGTTTTTAAATTTATTTATTTTTAATTAGAGAATCACCGTGAGGGTACAGTTACAGATTTATACACTTTTGTGCTTATACTTCCCTCATACAAAGTTTGGGAACCCATCCCTTCACCAGTGCCCATTCTCCACCACCCGTAAACCCAGTGTCCCTCCCACCCTCCCCAATCCCATCTCCCCCCCACCCCACCCTGCCACTGTGGCAGGGCATTCCCTTCTGTTTTCTCTCTCTAATTAGCTGTTGTGGTTTGCAATAAAGGTGTTGAGTGGCCGCTGTGCTCAGTCTCTAGCCCTCATTCAGCCCGCAACTCCCTTCCCCCACATGGCCTTCGACTACAATGTAGTTGGTGATCGCTTCTCTGAGTTGACCTTTCCCCGGAACGTGAGGCCAGCCTCGAAGCCATGGAGTCAACCTCCTGGTACTTATTTCTACAGTTCTTGGGTGTTAGTCTCCCACTCTGTTATTCTATATACCATAGATGAGTGCAATCTTTCTATGTCTGTCTCTCTCTTTCTGACTCATTTCACTCAGCATGAAACTTTTCATGCCCATCCACTTGACTACAAAATTCTTGACCTCCTTTTTTCTAACAGCTGCATAGTATTCCATTGTATAGATGTACCAAAGTTTAATGATGGATAGCTTTGTAAACCACAGTGTTTATGTAAAGTTTAAGGGGAAAACAACATATGTAGGCTTTACCTATTCCATGTAAACTCCAAAATATATTAACAAAGAATTGCTTTAACTGTTCTATGAGCCATAATTATTATCATAACTAGATCCAAGCATAAAATAAATTTTAATAAAATATATTTTATATTTTGGAGTTGAAAATGTATATATGTAAATGAGAATAGACGTTTTATTTTATTGCATTAAATTGTTTTAATTTTCTTATTTGCATAGGCAAAACCAAATATTAATAACTAATTGGCTCTTACTGATTTATTTTCTGATCATTCTAATTGCCAATTCTTAAAATTTGGTTGGGCAATTAATAGGTAAATTTGTTATGTGACTATGGGGAGAAGTGGGGACTGGTAGAAAAACTAGGGATAATGGTGGAGGGAAAAATTACACTGGTGGTGTTGGAACACTACATGCTTGAAACAACTGTATAATGAACAACTTTGTAAATCACTATGTCTTTAATGAAAATTAATTTAAAAACTAAGGAATGTAAAGAAAAAAATCTACAAAAATAAAAAGCAGAGAGTAGGTGCATGGGATTAGAGTCAGAAATTGATATTGACTAAAATTAGTCTCATGAAACCACTTTTGTGTATTTTGGGAGGGGCAAATAAAAATCTATAAACTGAATTGTGATTACACATCTCTATATGTTTGTTAAATGTCAAAAAAGTGTAAAGTTACAGTGGTCCAACTTCGGAATAGGTGTATTTCTGTTGCTGATGCAACAGATTAATGAAAATTTACTGATTTATAATGCAGGTTATTTTTGTGGTTTTGTCAATCTACCAAAGCTGAGTGTCAGTGGTCTAAAATTAAGGTTTTTCCATGCTATTTTTCTTTCTGGAAGTTCTAAGTAAGGATGCATGTTCTGCTTCTCATGCAATTAATGGTAGAATTCACTTCATGAAACTATATTATTTTATTTGTTGGGTATTAGTTGGTCACTCTAATGTTACACAGGTCAGTTTTCTGTCTTCGCAAATAAGTGCTCACAGCTCTGAACTTGCAGTATACTTGAATCCTCATAATGCCACATTTTGGACTCTTCTACCACCATTACATCTCTTTGATCCAACTGAATATTGTTCTCATATTTTAAAGACATACATAATAAAATTGGACCCACTAAGGTAATCTCATCATTTCAATGTTCTTAACTTTAATCACATTTTTGGAATATTTTGTGGGATTTTTGCCACTTAAAGCACATACAAAGCAAAGTTTAAGATATTAGATATAATCTATGTCATTGTCATCCCGTTGCTCATCAGTTTGCTCAAGCCGGCACCAGTAACGTTTCCACTGTGAGACTTGTTATTACTATTTTTGTCATACTGAATATGCCATGAGTAGCTTGCCAGGCTCTGCCATGTGGGCGGGATACTCTCGGTAGCTTGCTGGGCTCTCCGAGATTGGCAGAGGAATTGAACCTGGGTCAGCCACGTGCATGACAAACGCCCCACCCTCTGTGCTATAGTATATTTTTGAAAATCTATTGCTTTGCCTCAAAGAAAAGATTTCTTGGGGCTATAGAAATAGAATAGCAGTAAGGCACTTGCTTTGCAAGTGGCTGGTTCAATCCCTTGCACTACATATGGTCCCATAAGCATTGCCAGGAGTTATCCGCCATCACAGATTCAGGAGTAAACCCTGAGATCTGCTGCATATGTCCCAAAAACCAAAAAGAAAAAAAAGTGCATGTAGACTTTAAAAATTATCTATCTCATGTGTTTATGTTGTAATAACATACAGTATATTCTCTACTTCAGTATTGAAAAATTATACAATCTGTCAGGAATGACTATGTTATTAATTCCATTATGACCATTTATGTTTCATTTTATTTTTTGATCTCATGAATTCTGCCAAATGTGTCAAATAGCAAAATCAGCCACTACATGACTATTCCCTCCCCAATGTATATAGTTAACTTGTAAGAACAAGGTACCCATCAATATTATTGGCCTTATGGTGAATAATTTTCAATACCAAAATAGGTATTCAAAAACCTAGATTCCTAGGCTGAGAATATCATAGCTATTCTACTTTTGGGAGAGCCACACCTGGTGCTATTCAAGGCTTACTCCTGGGTCTGTGCTCAGGGATCAATCCTGTTTGTCTCAGGGGACATATGGGAATGCCAGTATTGAACCTGGGTCAGCTAGTACTTGGCAAATGCTCTACCTGCTGTACTCTTGCTCTGCCACCATCATAACTATTCTTGATTCCTGTTTTCACTTTCAAATTCCATGAAAATTATCTCAAGTCCTTCCAGATCTGACTAGGATGTATGGAATGTAAATGACTATGTAACTATATATACCTGTGCCACTCTTCCAAATTTCTGTGAAATTTCACTTGTCCTATTCTATCCCCAGCATTAATTGTTTTTCTGCCTCTAAACTTGCCTTCCTCTTCTCTGTCCAGTCTATTTTTCATTTAGATGTCATAGTGATTGCAAAAAAATCATTATTGATCCATATTTAATAAAGTTAGGATTCATTGAGTCAGTCCTTACTATAATACCAGTCTCTTATGTGTATGCTTTAGAGGAAAATGTAGATGTTAATCTACATTTTATAATAAATCTATAAATTTGACATCTCATATTTACAAATTAAATATTAAAGCATTGGATAAATTTATTACATCAGAGTAGATAACTGTATCACTCTCACTGTTGTATCACTGTCCTCCCATTGTTCATTGATTTGCTCAAATGGGCACCAGTAATATCTCCATTGGTCCCTGTAGCGTTCAGGGTCAGGGGAAAGAAGCTCATTATTGTTACTGTTTTTGGCATATTGATTATGCCATGGGTAGCTTGCCAAGCTCTGCCATGCGAGTGCGAGTTTCTGCATCTCTCTCTTCCGGGAACTTTGTTTTATACTCTCTGTATCAGAATATATATCCAATAAATCCAGCAGCCATAATTTAAACATGGATAGATATTCTAAAGACAATAATACAGCTAGCCACTATTCTGTAAATTCAGAATAATGTGAACTTTTATTTTCTGAGTGTTTTCATTAGTATTTAATATTATTTTAAATATAATTATATTTTAAAATGGTTTTCAGTATTCTTGTTTTCCAAAAATATTAAGTACACAATTTTATCTGTTAATTTTGAGTTTGTCACATGTGCCAAATGTCATTTGGCTGATCTTGATTTTAGTTCCAGGTCAGGGCTACCACCAGAGACTGATAGCCAAAAGTGTTGGACAGAAAGTTTTGAGAATTGGCAAGAGGATCCTAAAACTAAAGACAGTTACAAAGAAAGATTCATTCCCTAAGCTCTACTTTAAGCACACTTGCGCTTGGAGGGTAGAAGCTATCAAACTTTCAATCTGAAATCCAGGTGTAAGAGTAGAAATTACTTTAATAAAGTAGACAGATTTTATGGAATATAATTCATAAGGAACTGTTTCGGGGATAAAAGGAGATCCATTTTACAAAATACAGGATAATACAGTGGTAGTAAAAAATTTCATATTTATTCACTACACTATCATCACTGTTATCCTTACTACAGATTATTGAATTAATCTGTGGTAACGCATTGTTTAACAAGGTCTAGCAATGATAAGTTTATATGATGTTGGTTCCAGAAGGCTATAGCATGTAATGTTAGTATGCCAAACATCCCAAATATGTCTCTGTCATTATACTCTAGAACATTTTCACAATAACAGAATCTCCAAATGATCCATTTCTTAGAAAGGGTTTTCATCATGAGGAAACAAAACTGTACCCAAGTCAGAAAAAACTATATGTAAATTCATGTCCTTTCCACAGGTGGTTGCTTGAATATCTTGCCTAGACTCAGGTTTATGATTCAAATATATTTTTTCAGGTGGGCATTCCTGAGTATTTTATTTATTTATTTTATTTTATTACATTTCTATTGTACCTTTTAATTTATTTTCTTATTTTTGCCTTGTTTTCCTTTATTTATTGCATTTCTAATTAGAGGACATTCAGAATGGAACAAAACCTGTTATATGTGTTAGCAAATCTATTCAAATCCAACTCAGTTTAGAATGTTGTTCTAGTATCTTTGAAGGGAAAAAAGCCTAGAATTGGCCTTTTTACTTTTGTTCATGGATGATGTTCAGGTGTGCTGAATGATCACTTCTGAAGAGGCTCAGAAAACATGTGGTGCAAGGGTTTGAATCTGGGTGGACTGCATGCAAGGCAAGCACCTAATCGCTATATTATCTTTTGTCTTGGAATTCTTTTCCAGTGTCAAAATTGTCTCACAAATTTTAAATGAAAATGTAATGTTGAAGGAACATCTGAATGTCAATGTTCTCTCAATTACCACTCTATAGGAATCTTGGAATTAATCATCTTTCTGCCTGGAATCCACATTATATATATATATATTTATGTATATATATATTTCTATTTTCCTTCTTTCTCCTTATTCCAATTACATTTCTCTGCAGTGTGCGAAATGGAAGTTGAACACTCACCTTCAGACACAGGAGATACAAAAAATGTTGGTTTTGCCAGAGTTAAATTGTGACCATGTTGTTGATTTATTCAGTGCTGAAAAATTCAGTCCTTCTCTGACACTTGGAGTGCTATTTCAAATATCTATGTTGATATCTACACTCCAAGTGTTACAAGTTGAAATTAAAAATGGAATTAAAATATTTTACTTTTAAGTATGACATAACAACAGAGTTCCATTATATTTATGTGAATGACCTAGGCAATTTCTTTTATCATTCAAGCCATCTGCTTTTAGAAATGTGTTGTTTTTCTTCCAATTTGAAGAATAAATGTGACTTTTAAAACACCTCTACTGTTCCATTTTATTAAATAGGATTGCTGGTGAATGTGGCAGTAAGTCTCTTTAAGGATTCACTCCTGTACGACAAGTTCCTGCAAACATTGCAAATGTGAGTTAACATTCTGGAGACCAAAACTGTCTAGTGGATATGCACAGTTAAACAGCATGAATCTGCTAGAGGCACAGCCATATTCCTATCAAGAAAGAGAGAGACAGAATTTCTATTCTGCTGGCAAGGTGATTCTAGTGAAACATGTGTGCTGGTGAGCATATTCAAGGCTAGTAAATATGTTAATCATCAAACTGACCATTTAACATAGCTCTATCTAAAATTTGCTCATTTTTGTTAAAAACGAAAGATAGATAATTACACTCTAGTTCTACTTAGTTAGAAATATTCTTTTGGCTTTTTGGGTCACACCCAGTGATGCACAGGGGTTACTCCTGGCTTTGAACTCAGGAATTAGTCCTGATGACACTCAGAGAACTATATGGAATGCTGGGAATCAAACCCAGGGTCGGCTGCATGGAAGGCAAACACCGTACCTGCTGTACTATCGCTCCAGCGATTTATATTTTATAGGTACTTAACCTATAAAATAATTTGATTTTTCATTTTTTATTAGTGGTTCAGAACAAAAGGCAAGAATAAATGATTACATGGATATGTATAGCTATTACAGAAGTAGATAAGAATAGGGGATAGCTTTTTTTACACTCTGGAAAATCCTGTGTTATTTTTTACTTTTCTCTCCTCACAGTATTATAAGTAAATTTCTTTCAATAACAACTATTTGACTCATTTTTAAAAAAAGGAATAAAAGGAATATGCACTCTCCTCCCAGTTGAGACCCCGAGTGGCCGCACACAAATGGCTCCTCCGCATCTAAAAGACCATGATCCTGGAAGCTCACTAACTACTATCGGAACCCAGCAGCTTCTTGCAGAAATGCCTCTAGACTGTGAACTAAGCTACAGCCCCATGCCACCCTGGGAGGGGAAAGGTTTTTCTCTCTCAACCTTTTCTTTTGGCTGTGGTGTGGCCACCGCCATCTTATAGAGCCCACTAACCGGAGGTCTGAGTTTGCAGTGATGTGACTTCTGCCAGAAATTTCTCTGGAGTTAATTACAAAAATACCAGAAATCCAAAACCACGCAGCCACGGCAGCAGCCACACAACCTCATATGCTCTTCATTCTCAGCAATGGACAACAAATTATCAAATGAAAAGAAAGAAAGGAATAATGGGGGTATGGTGCTTCCAGCAGATCAACCTGTATTTGTGAGACAAGTGCATCAGCAGCCTGAGGGTGCCTTCAGACTTCCAGATATCCCAAATTTTCTGTTGTGCCTTTGGCCAGACCCCAACAACTAGGGGCCAAGTTTACAAAAAAATTAACTGGCCAAAAGTTAGGTATGTGGGAGACACACCCACAAACTACCTCCAGCTCATCTATATAAGCTCATTTATTGGCCTTATTTCAGAGATTCATAAATCTTGAAAGAGATCAAAAGACACAGTTAGAGCCAGTGCCACAGAGGTAAGTGGGAACCCGTAAATGAGATCTCCAAGCTCACCTGGATCAGAACTGGTCCTCCTCCCCCCAGGTCCCTGGTTTTCCAGTAGCTTGGCAGTAAGATCCACACACTGCTCCCTGTGCCATGCAATGTCATCAATGGCCAAGATCCAGAGACTATAAACTAAAGCTCCCAGAAGAAAATTACACAGAATTTCCTGGACATTATATCCTATTCATAACAAGTCATACAAACAAATAATTTAGTATTGCCTTTACAACAGGTTTGAGTAGTGGTGGGACTGGTGTCGAAATATCAAAGGTAACCAAAGTAGAGAGAGGGTTGGGGGGAAGTTGTCTGCCAAACAGGCAGGAGAAGGGTTGAAAGGGGTGTGGGGGGTGGAATACAGGGGATTTTTGTGGTGGAAAATGTGCACTAGTGAAGATATGGGTGTTTGATAATCATGTGACCAAAGCTCAAACATGAAAGCTTTCTAACTGTATCACATGGTAAATCAATAAAAAGGGGGGAAATTAATAATAAAATAAAGTTAACATTCCGAATAAAAAAAAGTAATGTGGAGTTCATGCCAAATTCAGTCAGCTTAAACGATGGCTGAATAAATAGCATTACTCCTACATTTTAAAAAAAGGAATAAAAGCAAATTCATAATTTAAAAATATTTCATATAAATTCCATGGCAGTTACTATTTTTTAGCTTTTATTGTCACTACATATAATAGTATTTATAACATCTATGCATTATTTCTAATTATATTTTAGATATCAAGGAAAAAATTCTTTTGTGGAGATTAAATTAATAGATATTAGCTATAATGTTTAGAAAAATAATTTTAATTAATAATTTTATTATATATAACTTCTATTACATTCAGTCTCATGTTACAGAAGGAACTTAAAATTTATCCTTCTATGTATACATATTGAGCACCCCTATGATGTTCCAAACATAAGCAATATCTATTGAGATGAAAAGCATTATTATATTCCAAGGGCTCATGATCCAATAAAGAGAAAAATATTAGCAAATAGAAACCAGTTTGACAGGGAATAAGGTAGTGCTCATCAAAGAGATCCAGTTTATGCTCAGTGCATCCAGGAAAGACAAGGAACCTATTTTTAAAGAATAACCAGATAGAAGTTAGGATACTTAACATGACATTGGTTGATTCCTCGTACAGGATGATCACTCAGGTACCACCAGGTGTAGTCTTGGATTCCCTCACTACTGCTTGCAGGAAGGCCTGGAAATCCCTGGCCCATAAACCCCAACAATATCACATCCTTGAATGATCAGCCCTTGGTGAGAGTTGGAAGTGGGGATGCTGGGGTCTCCTGAGCACTGCTTGGAAATTAAAAAAAAAAATGATAGAAGTAAGGTGTAATTACATTATGAGTTTAGTTACATGTGGCCGGCAAAAAAAAAATAATAACTATCAAAAGGGTTGCCATTTAGAAAAACAAATATGTGCAACACCATAGTGTTAAGTTTTTTTAAATATCTGGAAAGTCCCATGCAAGACAAATAGTTTTCAAGTAATTTTATTTACAATGTATTTATTACCTGATGAACAATTTAAGAAATATGGTTCTGGAATCCTTATTCTATAATTAGGATTTCTTAAAGACTAAGTTAAATTATTACGACCCTAAAGACTAACTGACAATGAGAATATATACAGATAATTAAATTACATATATTACTACTATGTAGTTGCAGTGCAGCTACACCAATCCGCTCACCCTTGGTGAAGCCATGAATCAAACCAAGGTGGGCTGCATGCAAGGCAAGCATCTTTATTGCTGTTCTATGGCTCTGACCCCTTGGATTAATGTGTCTGTTTTCTTGAGGTAAATGCCAGAAGTGGAACTTTCAAGTCACATAGATGCTCTATTTTAAATTTCCAAAGCATTTTCCAAAGACTCTGAACCAGACAACAGTCCTACTAGTTGTGAATGAGAATACTTTTTTTTTTCAGAAAAACAACACTGAAAACTGTTTTATTTTTCTCTTTTGTTATGTAGTTCATTGTCACTTGTAAAGCTATATCTCATTTCTGTTTTTATTTTCATTTCTCTGATAATCAGTGATAAACAGTTCTTAATATGCCCCTTGGTCAACTTATGTCTTTTGATGATGTGTCTATTCATCTCCTGTGACCAGTTTTTGATGATATTTTCAGTCTTTTTGGACTGAATGTTTTCTCTATCTTGAACATTAACCTGTTGTGTGAGGTACGTTTTGCAATTATTGTCTCCCAATGTGTGAGGTATCTTTATTTTAAGACTCATTTTTTTTTCAAAGTTCAGATGCTTTTTAGTTTGACATAGACCTATTTATTTCTTTTGTTTTCTTTGTCAGAGTTAGAAATGATCTCTCTCATAAAAGGTACATAAAAAACATTGAAAAGAAATAAACGTGTCAAGGCAATAGTAATTGGGAACTATTTTCAATAGAAAGCATATCAGTGTAGGGGGCTGGGGGATTATGATTACAGGCAGACATGGTGGGGAAAAGCTGATGCTCTTGTGTAGGGGATGGTTCGGAGTGTTTATTGCACAAAACCCTGCAATTATCAGTGTTTTAAATTTTGATGACTAACAAAAAATTTTAAGTCAGATGGATCAGATTTTAAAGTAATTTACTTTGTGGTTTTTCATTTTGTACTTAAATAAGAGGGACTGTATTCTCTGGATTTTAAGCTCAAAAGTTATTTAGGTTCCCACATTTATTTTGCCTGCTATCTTCTTTTCAGGGAACAAAATGCTTAGAACCCTCTCTGAAAATCTTCCTATAAGCAAAGCAACAGGGAAGTGCACCACTAATTGGCAATACTCTACTACAACCTTCTTGGATTGTTTATAGCCCTCAAGTGGTGGTATCAATCACATTGAGCAACACTGCTGAAATCCGAAGAATGCATATGGTTTAAGTAAAAAAGAAATGGGATGTACAGAATTTAAAGATTCTTGATCTGAGTCCAGGTAAGTGACTTTATTTGTTGTTGTAAGATAGAGGGTATTCTAATCAGAAAAACTAAAATTCTATCAGATGTGTGTGAACAACGTATTCTTTTAATGACTAAGATAAGGTATACATTCTATCTGATTTCCTGTTGTGTCTTCTATTTCTTTCCCAGCTCCTCTATAAGTTATTTTCCGAGTCAGGAATTATTGATCAAGCGATAACCCATGGGCGAAGTTCATCCCTTTATCTATTTTCATGGTTAAAGCTTTACTGATGTGAAACCTTGCCCATTACTTACTTATTGTTTATGTATGCTTGTGTACTCCTATGATTTGAGTAGCTCTAACTGATAACATTTGACTCACAACTCATAAAATATTTATTCTCTGTCCCTTTATAGAAAGGTTTGCTTGCTCCAAAATCTAATTAGGTAATTGTGACATAGCTTTTTATTTTTAGCTGGACCATAGTTCCCCATTAAAATTGTTAACATTTTAACACCATATATTTTTTCTCTTGGTATCCCTTAACCAAATAGTACAATAAAATATTAAATATGAAAATTCAAAAAATTCAGAAATTATTTTATTGATATACATCCAGTGCTTTGTACAGTGTAAAGTCTATGGCATATGTAGTAAAATGAATTTAAGTGAATGAATGGACAATAATTATTAGTTGCAGGAATAATATATCTGAAATATCTTGATTTTTCAGGACAGTACTCAAACACATAAATTTCAAAGTTAAGTCATATTGTAAATTAAACATTAATGTAGGATGCAATCATAAAGTCTACAAATGGGCCATTCAGCTAGTAAGTCATTTTCTATTCTATTTGCTGAGTATTTCTATCACATAAACGACACTCCAATAGATCATATTTCGTTCAATGAACATAGTGCTTATATTTTCAAACAAATTCAAGCCCTAGCACCAACCTAAGACTAATTTAGTCTCCAAAAATAAACAAAGCCGAACAGGAGAAGGCTTAATTGTTTTAAAAAAGTAGTTTTTTATGCTTCTTACTTGTTCGTACATTTTTTTATTACATTACACATACTATATTTTTTCTCATGCTCATTTACAGAGTATGAAATGGAAGCAAAAAGAACATATTCTGAAGGTTTGAAATGTAGATCCTGCTGATTTTATAGAGGAAAATAGAAGCATTTAGATATTTTTTGATTGTCTATTTAAGGGACTCATGTCAAAATAAGAGTGCAGCATTCTAGGAAAATTCCCTCTCTTCCTGACTATCACCCTCTCCCCCTTTTTCACCACCCCCGAACTCCTGTATCAATCTTCCTCTTTATATCTCCATATCTCTATCTCCAACTCTTTTCCCTCTTTGCCTTTTTCCCCCTCTCTCTTTTCCTTTTCCGTCTCCCCTGTCTCTCTCTGCCACTTGCCCTTTTACTCTACTTTTCTTTCCTTTTTTTCTCACCCATTCCTCTCCATTACCCTCTTATCTCTATCTCCCTCCCTCACACTCTTTCCTCTTTCTTGCTTTCTTTAATTCTCCCCCCTCTCTCTTTCCTTCTTTATGCTCACTCCTTCCTCTCTCCTTTTCATTCTCCTTTCTGCTCTTGCCTACATTTCTTTTCCTCTATCCATCTCTTTCCATACTTCCTTACTTGAAAAAAAAAGAAGCCACATTTTAAAAAAAAAATGATAGGTCAAGATTAAATTTGTAGTGCTATTGTTTTGGGTTTTATAGTAGACAATATGATGGTGCTGAATTGTAGTGTTTAGCAGCACTCTAGCAATGCCTTGGTATTGATGCTCTTCGTTTCCTGCCCATATGCATTTGGTCCACTTCAGCTTATTACCTAGCAGCTGTTTCCACATCCTACTGTCATCCATCCTCCACATGTATCCAGCCCAGTGGAGCTACATTAATGTCAGCAGGGCTTCAGTGCAGGGAGAATGGCTGTTTGCCAGGACTTCATTATTAGTGATCCATTCTACTGCTCATGCTTCATAGGCTCTTGGGTGACACTGATTCAGTTTTCAAGAAACGTGACAGAGAGTTGAAGCAAGTCCATGTTTTATTTCTTCCACTCTGTAGACCTCAAGATTGACTGGTGACAAGTATGTGCCTCACACAAAGCAACTGTATGAGGGAAAATACCTTGGAATTTCAAACTTTAAACACTCAAATGGCTTGGCAAGGGATATGATTAGTGATCCTGCTTAGCAGAAGTAAGCTATCTCATCACAATCCTGAATAATAATACACTAAATTACTATGACAAATATATTTACTTTCCAGGTAAAAATATATTAGGCATACTTTCTTTATGTCAGCTAGACATAGTTTTGAATACTTTGTTTTAAAGCCCAAGAAATTATCTTTATGATAGATCTTAACATTGTATATAAACTGTGTTTCAGAAGTATCTTACACTATATAAATGTTTAAATTTTCAACAGCATTAAAAGGCAGAATAGAAAATTAAGGCCAGAGCAATAGTACCTCAGGTAGAGTGTTTGCCTTGCATGGAGACAAACTGAGTTCCATTTCCAGCACTCACTGGTCCTCTTAGAACTGCCAGGATGCAAGGAGTGGTCCCTAAGCACAGCCAGGAGTAGACCCTGAGAATGGCCAGGTATTGTCCCTCCTCTGAAAAGAAAGTTAAATATATTCTGCTTTTGTTTCTATTTTTTATTCAAAGTAGAATGAGGATCAAATAAGTAGACTTAGATATTTAGTAATACCTTATCTACACAAATATTGAAACTATAGAAAATAAAGCTGCATTGATTGAGATTATAATTTGATTTTTACATGTAGTTTTACAAATATGTTTCTAGGTTTTGTTTCACCAAAACCAAAATTTTAGTGATGCACTTTTTTATTGCCTAGTTTAAATCCCCCATACTTAACATAATTAAAAAAAAGATTAAATGGAATGCTAAATGTCACACATTTGGAAACAAAGTTGGTGATGCAAGTCTGTCTATTCAACCTTACAACTGAAGGGCTATGAACTTTTTGTTTGACTCATAAAAACCCTTATCTTGACGTCTCATAATCACCCTTCTCCACTGAAAACACTTTGTTTTTCACCACAATTCCATATTCGGGATATTCTTAGAATCCTTACCTACATACTAGAGAGAAGAAGCATAGGTTTGACTTTTCAATGTAGTCGGCTCGACCTAAAAAAGGGTTGTCCCAGAAAACTCCACATCTTTCCTGCATTCCTTCTCGAGTCATGAGGCTAGTGTGGCAAGTGCAGTAAACAACCCAAGAAGCCAAACATTCTGAGTTATAACGCCAGTAGTTTTATAATCACATGATTTTTGTATAATTTAATTTGTCTCATCTGTTAAACATCAAATATCTTAAAGAGTCAAATGTTTATCAAGGAACTCTTCCATATTAGGCTTGTCTAGATGCAGACTACAGCAACAAAAATCAGAATAAATTCCTATAACCATTTTGTGATTTACCAACCAAAGTAAGCTTCATTAGGATATAGATTTGTTCTCATTTTAAAAGTAGCTATTACATAATGTGCTAGCAAGTAGAAACTTCCATGGATAAATATAAAGCAGAGTAATGAGGTTAGAATATGTTTGGGTGAAAAGATGAGAGCATAGAGTGCCCCAATAGCCTCATGGCATTTATATAAAGCCTGAGGGCAGAGTTTGAGGTGCACAGGTTTCTGGATCAGTTGAAGAATTTAGATAGAAATGTACCTGTCTGACCCGAGGAACAGTGAGGAGCCAGGAAAGGGAGAAGGAAGGTAAAGGACATGAGGTTAGAGACATGATGGGAAAATCATTTCAAACCCTGAGAAAATTATAAAAACATTGTTTTTTATGTTGAGTAAAATGGGGTGCTAATAAAAAAGTTTATGTTTTATTTTCTTAGGCACTACTCGCATTTCTCAGAGCTTTGTTCTGGCTATGTCCTCCTGAGTGACTTCTAATGGCATTCAGGAGACCATGTATGGTGTTGGGGATCAAACATGGGTTGTCTATGTGCATGTGCATGTCACACAGAGTTTTATCAGATATGCTCTAATTCTTAGCTTCTTAAACTGTGGATTCTGAACTATACGAGGTCATTTAATTGAATAAAAAGTTGTTAAAAAATTGGCAGCAGTAAGTTTTCTGAATGTCCAAGTATTATAAACTAAATAATAAAAATAATTAACCTCATAGCCAGTCTGTGTTGCTTCTGACAGTGCTTACCCATCTTAATTCCCCAGGCACAAAGACTTGGGAGTAGAAAAAGTTTGGGAAGCCCTGATCTAACCCATATTTCTTAAGACTTACTGTATCTTCAGAAAATAGACTGCAATAGGATTGAAGGAGGAATGGATGAGACTGACATAGGTTAGATGGCTGAAATAATTTGGAAAAAAATCAATGAACTAAAAGTGGGCTACAAACAGTGACATTAATTAGAAGGTTTAAAAAAAAACAAAAACAAAACTGTACTTCTTGGAAGGTAGAACTAACAGGAATTCCTAACACATTTTGATGAAAGAAGTGATATATGTATGAGGAGGTTTGATTTTAGTAACGTGGAGAATCTAACAGTAAATGAGGCCTGTTATTTCTGGGAGAGTCAACTGATGATCATGGATTCAACCTGGCCAGGTTGTGCTTGCATTACCTATCACATTATCCAGCGAAGATGGGTGCACAGGAATTGATTTAGGGGTTGATATAGGAATTGATAAATGGGAGACAAATGATTTAATTTTGAGGGTCCTTTATACAGAGAATGAACTTGAAGGGTATGAGATAATTGAGTCTGATTTTTTATTATCCCCTTCCTTATCTTTCTTGAACGTATATATTTTATGTAAGTAAATAAGTAACAATATATATTTTTAAATGTAAGAAGTTATTGAAGACCAAAAGTAGCTAGATGGGAAACTTGTGTAAGTGGAAATGACAGAGACAGCACAATCCTTGGTATTTAGAAATCTTCACTTTTAGAGAAAATAAAATAAAATCCAAAACTTCCAATCAAAATTTATAATAAACAATATATGCAAAATGACCCAAACTATTTTCAATAACCATTAAAGTAATTGTAAAATTAGTGCCATTATTCTTATAATACTTTGGTTACTGATGGAATATGCTAACATTTTCTATGTTGAGAATCATGATTTTCAGGGAATAAAAAAGAACCATTTTATAGTACAGAAGACTTCAAGTTAAAAGAAACAAACCTCAGACTTACATTTACCAAAATTTTGAATTTGATGAATTTTTGTTGTTGTTTTCTGCCACACCATTGGTACGTGGTGACTCCTCCCAAGTTGCAAAGACATCATTTTTCTTGGTGCTTGGGGGCAGTGTCTAGGATTGAATCCAGGCTTCCTGCATGCAAAGTGTATACTCAGTTCTTTGAGAATAGTTTTAGATTTAGAGCATCTTTGAAAAAAGGCACAGAAAATTCTCAACTACATCACCTATTTCGATTGTGAACTCCCCGAAGAAGTGTTTTTATAACAGTGAATTTACATCGATACTTCATTAACATTCAACCTACATAGTTTACCTTAAAGTTTGCTTTTGATGTTATGCTTTCTATGTCACACCTTTTGTAAGTTACTCACTGCCACTTATTCACAGTTTCTAGACCCTTAAAAACTCTGGCAGTCTCTTTATATTTCTATCCTCAGAGCTTTTTTTTTTTTTTACATACTGTCATATAGTTAAACTCACACAGTATGTCACTTTTTCAGATTGCTTTCATTAATTATATACATTTAAGTATCTCACATCTTTTCATAGCTTAATAGTTCCTAGCTCATTTCTTTTAAATGCTGAATACAGTTGCATTATTTGAATATACCAAAGTTTATTTATCTACTGAAAGAATATTGTTTGCTTTCAACTTGGGGCAACTAGAAAAGCAAGATAAACAAACAAAAATATCAGTATGTGTGGACATAAATTTTCACATGATTGGGATAAATACTAAGGTCTTTGTTATTAGTTCATGTGGTTAGCTTTTTTGTAAAAAAAATTGCCCAACTACCTGTATTGTTTTATATGCCCATAAAGCAATAAATAAAGGTTTTTATTGTTCCACATTCTCTCCAGAAATTTTTACTATCAATATTCTGGACATTGGCTAGTTTTAGAGTACGTAGTAATAGTTCTATAGAGTAATAGTTGTAGAGTATCTCATTGACATTTTAATTTACAATTCACTTATCACATACAATGTCAAGCAACCTTCTATATATGCTTATTTTTCATCAGTAAAGTTCATTTGATAAGTATATTTGGTCCAGAAAGCAAGTAGCTTATTTTTAATTGAGTTGCTAAATTTAATTGTATTAAGTTCTTTGCATGATTTTGATAATGATATTTTATTAAATGTTTTCTGGAAATATATTCTTCCAGTCTGTGGGTTGCTGTCACCCTCTTTTGACATCATCTTTCATAAAAGAAAAGCTTTTCACTTTAATTAAATCTAGCTATGAGAGATGCCACCAGTTCCTGTGCCAGCCTGAGCCCCATCTGGGGCACCGCAGAGGGGGTGGATGAGCCTACTACCCACCCAAACAGAGCCCAGCAACTGAAAATCTCCATTACCAAAATACCACCATGTTCACAGCTGGACTCCAACAGGCATGATACGAGTCTTATCCAAAAATGAATCTGTTGAAAACTTCAGTTATGTGGATTTTGTTACTAAAATATTCAGGCTCTCACAGACTTAGGAATGAGTGATCATCACCCCCCACACCCTCCCCCTGTTCTTCCCAGAGCCTGGCAGTCATGCCTATGAACTGCCTCTGGTGCCATATAAGCTCATTAACCAGTCATGATCTAGAGACTCACAAATAAATCCTGGAAGAGATCAACAAGCTGCAGAGATGCCTTCAGACCCCAAAGTCATCATCCAGGTACAAATTTAACTCCAGCTGAATCACCCTATTTAACATTTTAGAGTTTCTGGAATGTGCAACCACAACATCTCATACTCTGCACCACAGATATACCAAAAGTGGCACACCACATTGAATAGGATGCAAAGTAGAAGGCAACCAATCTCTACTAAGAAAATATTAGCAGATAAGATTCAATCATAACAGCATGTTAATAATCTCTTAACAAGGGATTAATGACTCCAGAATGAGATACAGCAATATTCACACACTTTCTTCTAAGAAAATATTTTTGATCATTTAAAGATAATTATTTAATTACCAATTATTAATTAATTATCAATTAATTAATTGCTAACATAATTATTTTTAGAGAATTATTGTTGATCATTTTTAGAGAATTATTCATAACATACAATATCAATAAATTATTTACATATTTTTTTGGGACAGAGTTGTGTGGTTGTTGGAAAAATTTGAAATAATGGTCCTGGGAAAGTTTAATGGTGGTGGGATAGGTGTTGGAATAATGAACGTAATAAATCATTGTGAACATTACAATCATAGGATAAAATTTTTAAAATATAGTTACCAATTATTTCTTTCATGGGTCAAGCTTTTGGTCCACTGTACTAAGGAGGCACCTCCATGTCTAAGGTAATATAGTTTATGCTTTCTTTTAGTTTTACATTTTGATCTTTAATGACTCAAATTAAATTTTGTGAAACATGTTTATTATTTATTGTTTGGAGTATTTTTGCTTGTTTGAACATTCGGTGGGACTCTGAGTTCAGGGATCACTCCTAGTGGGCTCATGGGACCATATGGGGTGCTGGGTTTGAACCAGAGTGTTGGATTCAAGGCAAGTACCTTAACCCCTGTACCATGTCTCCAACCTGAATTCTTTTTAAAAAATATATGTGTATATTGAGCCAATATATTGTTCTGTTTAGCCAATATAAAATTCTGTTCTTTTTTTTTAATTTAAATTTTTTATTGAGTCACCATGTGGAAAGTTACAAAGTTTTCAGGTTTAAATCTCAGTTATACAATGCTCGAATACCCATCCCTTCACCAGTGCACATATTCTACCACCAAGAATCCCAGTATAGCTCCACCCCGCACCCCCACACCCCTAACCCCCCCACGCCCCTAGACCCCCAACCTTAGCCCCCCCGCCTGTGTAACTAATAAATTTCACTTTACCTTCACTTTGATTGCATTCAATATTTCAACAAAACTCACTATTATTGTTTGGGGAGTCTCTCCCCTAAAGTCAGACCTGCTGAAAAGGAAGAATTCTGTTCTTTATCAGGCTCATACCCAGTGTTGCTTAGGACTTACTCCTGGCTCTATGTATTTGAGTTTAGCCAATATATTCCATTGAAAGATTGTTTATTTCTCTATAATATTTTTATTTCTTTGTCACATATAAGTAGACAATATTTATATACACATATTCCTTGGTTTCTAATCTGTTCCACTGACCTATTTGGTTCTATTTCACCAGTGGCATGCTCTCTCTAATATTGTGGGTGTACATAAATTCTGAGGTCAGCTCATTGCAACTCTCCATACTTATCATTCTCATTCAGTAATATAAGAACTATTTAAGGTCTGAATAAACTTGAGACTCAATTTCTTAGAGCAGAGCAATAGTACAGCAGGTACCCTTGTAATGCCTATGGCTGATTCACTTTTGAGCCCTGGTCCCTGAGCTATGGTCTCTGAGCCCCTCAGGAGTGAACCCTGATCAGGTAAGGAGTAAGTCCTGAGCACCACTGGATATGACCCTGAAACAAAACAGAACAGAATAAGTCATCTTATACCAACAAAACAAGTTCTACAATTTTGAATAGAATTGCACAGAATATATATTGAAGTTGTGAAGAACAGCTATCTTTTCAAAATGATTTTCCTATATCTCTCACTTAATTATTTGATTTAATTCACCAATTTTTATTTAGTTGCATGTTTTCTACACAGTTTGTAAAATTTGCACCTAAATGTTATTGTTGTTAGTGCAATTTGCATTATTTTTAATTTGAAATTCCTTTTATTTGTTGTTAATATAAAGGAATGTTAGTGACTTTTATTTTTTAACCTTTACCCTGCAACCTTCTTACAACTGCTTTTTACTTCCAAGAGTAGTGTTATTTCTTTCTCCATAAATTGTCATGTTTTTGATTAATATACATTGTTTCATTTCTTCTTACTCTATTCAGGGACCCTTTATTACCTTTCACTGTCTTATATATTAAGTAGAATATCTTGTACAATGTCAAACTACTGAGAGGAACTTTTTACCTGGTATTTGTGAGAAAACTTTTGATTTTCTCACTATTAAATATGATGTTATAAGAAGATATTTTGTAGGCAATTCCAATTAAATTGAAAAAATTTTCCTCCATTCCTAGTACAGTGATTTTTTAAATATAATTATTGGTTCTCTCAAATGCTTTTTGTGTTGATTGATATGAGATAATAGTTTTCTTTTTAGTCTCTTGATGTGACAGATTCCACTAATAGTTTAATAATTTAATCAGCTTTGTTTAGATGGGATAAATCCCACTTGTTTGTGGGATACTGTTAAATTTGTTAATATTTTGTTGAGGCTATTTGCATCTATTTTCATATCTAATCTTGATGTGTAGTTTAATTATAATACCTTCATCTAACTTTGTTAAATGATAAAACCAAGATATACACTTTTATCAGTTTGACTTTTGTATATATTTTATCATTTAAGATATATATGTATACATATTTTTATGTTATCATTTAAGATAAAATATGGTGTATAAGTCACTGGTAACTTTAATTGTATAAGTCACTGCTAACCTCTTTTTGTGCTATATAGAACCTATAAAATAACTCAAACAAAGACATTATGGAAAAGGCTTAATAGAGAAACTTTTTCACTTCTTTACCTCCTAGAAACACTAAGTGTTTTTTCAAATCTTGAGACATGAAGTATCTCTGTACCGAGGTTAGCTTTACAAAAGAGTAGAGTATACTGTCATTTCCCTAAGTAAAAGTTATCCAGAGTTCTTAAAATCTGTCTACTCACAACACTTTTTCAACTTCTTTTCACCTAAAACTAAAAATGCAAAAAGATAACACTTCCAGAAATGCTTGGTATTTCTTGCATAATTTAAACATCTTACAATTTTTTGTGCCATTGTTATCCAACCACTTATAGGGTTGTAACCCACAATTATAGAAGGTAGATTATTTATAATAGTTTACACTGAGAAGAAAGGAGATGATGAGAACAAATTAATGAGCACAATTTTTTAAATCACACAATATATATATTTCTAAAATGGAATATTATTTTGCTATCAAAAGATAAATTTTTTGCCATTTGCAGAAAATAATACAGTGAACAATGATTACAGAATTAAAATGATTGAAGGGAGATTTGAAGGAGAGGAAAACAATATTTTATATAGAGGCGATAAAAATATGGCAGATTCTTTCTTCAAACTGAGCCCCATCAGCAGTGTTTAGTGCTTACTCCTGGCTTTGGTGCTCAAGGATCACTACTGGCACTTCTCAGAGGCAGGTATGCTGTATGTGGTGCCAGTGATTTAATTCTGGTGAATACATGCAAGACAAATGCCCTACCTGGTTTTCTATATCTCTGCCCCTAAAATTCTTTTAAAATTAAAAAAGAAATGAGCCTTGATTGGTCTAGAATTTCTCCCTTATATTCAAATTGTTTCAGTATTATATGTGTGTAGGAGGTATTTTATCCACTTACGAATTATTGTGTTTTCAATAGTTATATGAGCTAGGGGCTTTGAGACATACTAATTAATAAAACAGAATTAACCCTAGACTTACACCTAGAGGGATCTACAATCAGACTATCACAAGCTGCTATGACTGGTGCTGGAATTATAACCCTAGGCAGTCCACTCTTAGAGGGTTGAATGAGAAGTATTCCAACTGGCATTTTCAAACCACAGTCTAACAACTTTCAAAGTTACATTCTGGTTCAGCTTCACAACTTTGATGAAATACTTTCATGTATTATTCTTATTTTCTCATAACAACTTTACCAGAGGAGAAAACTCTGGTAATATAATATAACATAATAACATATATATTATAATAATATAATATAATATAATATAATATAATATAATATAATAATATAAAGCAAATATTTCTTTTCTAATGTATAAATGGGATGTCAGCCTCAAAGAGATCATAATTTTCAAAGGATACTTGATTAGAAAGTAGCAGATCTGGGTTTAAAAAACAAGTTCTGGGTTTTTTAAATCCTGGTTCAGTTTTTAGGAGCACATTACTTCTGAGGAAATATGAACAAGTTATATGGTAATCTCATATACAACCAATTCATTGGACCATAAAGTTTCACTCATAGTGCTAAGGTGACAGATAACACTAATCCATTTGAATACACAGGAGGACCACTTTTAAAAATCTACACATGTACTGCTATTAAGAATACCAAAGATGCAAATATTTTGCATTAACATAACAATAAAAGAGATTAGTGCCTAACATTTTCATATATTCACTGTCTCCAGGAATAGAAGATTGTATAATCTTAGCCTCTATCCCTGTAGCGTTAGGTTTTATATAAATATAACTCCAAGAATCTTAATGAATAATGCAATTTTCATCTAGAATAATATTTTGGAACTGTATCAAGTACACTAAATTACTTATGCATTTTTAGCATATAGTATCCAAATTGAATTGATAAATATAATCCACTACTCCCACAGAAGTATTTAGAAATGCTTGGATTGTCATTGAGTATTATGTTCTTTGAATATACCTCTAAAATTTACAGTGAAATGGTAACTATGATGTCTTCTATGTGATGCTTAGCACTTATCCGTATAAATTAGACTCGCTACTTTCCTTAAAACTTACAAAATAGTGAGGTTGAAAGCATCATATCACAAAGGGTGACAAAAAGATGGTTCAGTATAGTCAATGTGACATCAGAGGGACTGAGTGCCAACCCAATCTGAAAATGCATGGTCCAAATAGTGCATTCTTACTGCTAAATGGCCAAGGTATGCCCCAATATCTCAAGGGGCTTTGCTTGTAGTTATTATGCATTTTATACTAACCATTGCCTTACATTAATTTCCTCTATATAAAAACATTTAAAGACATGCCTGAATTTGTTAACTAAGAAGTTTTCTGAGTTTTCCACAGTGTAGTCTATCTCCATTTTGTTTGAGGCCAAAATATTTTGGACCAAAGGAAAGCTGGGAATATTTTAAATCTAGTCAGACTCAACTATCAAATCACAGACTACAAATAATCTGGACTGGATCATTTTAGCACAGAGAGACTGTGTTATGTTCTTGTTTTATTTTTATTGACTGGATGGATATGAGGATAATCAATGCTATGAGGGTAAACCTTCATCTGTGTGTCTGTATATTTAATTTAGTTGCTACTCTGGTTGGGCTATTAGTAAAAATAATAGTCAATGAAGATTATATTTTTTTCTCTTGGCAGTAGTATAAGAATTTCACAGAATTAAAACAATTTCATAATAAGTATCATATTAAGTTAAATGAAGGGTGAACACAGAAATCAAGCGGCTCTATAATAGCCATGAAGGTAGCACTGTAGCAATATTGTCCTGTTGTTCATCGACTTACTCAAGCGGGCACCAATACTGTCTCAATTGTGAGATTTGTTGTTACTCTTGTTGGCATAACAAATATGCCATGAGTAGTTTGGTAGCTTGACAGGCTCTGCCGTTCGGGCAGAATACTCTCAGTAGCTTGCCAGGCTCTTCGAGAGGGATGAAGGAATCAAACCTTGGTCGGCCGCATACTCGCTGTGCTATCGCTCCAGCCATGAAGGTACAGTGTTAAAAATAAAAATTAAGTTAAAGCAGTCTATATGTTCTGAAGTCCCTAGGCTCCCCTAAATTTAGCTTTGTAAGGGCTTTTATCTAGTTGACCTGTGCAAGTATAGAAAACACATAGACTTCATTAACTGGAATCATGTAGAAACTTTCAGTAACTTAAATATACATGAAAATGCAGAAATGCCTATCATACTGATATTTCACTGAGAAAATTGTAGTTACAGAGTGGACTCATAGCATCTTTACTAAAGCCTGCATTGTTTCAGTAGAGATTAAGAGATATTAAAGAGTTAATAAACTGAAGAATATAGAGATTTATGTTCTGTAGAACAGATTTTGAAGGTTAATTGAAATAAGAGAGACCCTGAGTGAGTCCCTCCTGGGCCGTGAATTTCAAGGAGAATAAGAGAGTTCCTGAGTAAGCGCATGCTGGTCTAGACAGTAACCCTGTTAGTTATCCTGGCCAAGGGAATGGAGTCCCTTAGGCCATACCTCCATGCTGCTTTTTCTGCTGAGCTGGGAATTCTGTCAATGTGAATTTCTGGGAAAATAATAAAATTTAGGTTTGAATAAGATTTAACATGTTGATGTCTAGAAAAAGGTGTACAAATAGCTTCCAGTCAAAAATCAAACAAATATACCCCCCCAAATAAATACATAAAACAGGTTGTTTATAGGGAAAAGAGTTTAAGGTCAACACAGGCAAGTAAAAACAGACATACACAAATGGGACTACATTCAGCTAAGAAGCTTCTGCATCTCAAAAGAAACAGTGAACAAAACACAGTGAGAGCACAAGGAATGGGAAAAGATAATATTTACCCAATTCCCATCAATAAGGCATAAATATCTAGGATATAAAAGACATTAGAATGTACAAGAAAAAAAAACTCCAAAAAATCAGGAGAAGAAATAAACAGAAACTGCCTCAAAAAAGAAATACAAGATGGCCAAAAGGCATGAACAAATGCTTTACATCACAAATAATCAGGAAGATGAAAATCAAAACAATAATGAGATAACATCTCACACCACAGAGACAGGCAGACATCAAAAAGAACAAGAACAACCAGTGCTAGTGCCAATGAGGAGACAAAGAGACTCTGTTATTGTTGGTGGAAATGCCGACTTTGGAAAATAATATGGGCATTCCTTATAACTACTAGGAATTGAGCTTCCATATTGCCAAGTAATACCACTTCTGGGAATATAGCCTGACAATGCAAAAAAATCCCAGTAGAAATGACATCTGCGCCTGTATGTTCATTGCAGCACTGTTCGTAATAGCCAGAATCTGGAAACAACCCATGTGCCTGAGAACATTTAAAGAAACTTTGGTACATCTGCACAATGGAATACTATGCAGTTGTTAGGAAAAATAAAGTCGTGAAATTTGCTTATAAATGGATGATTATGGAAAGTATCATGCTAAGTGAAATGAGTCAGAAAGAGAAGGACAGGTAGAGAATGACTGCATTCTTTCATGGAATATCAAATATCATAATATGAGACTAACACTCAGGGAGAGAAGAGGCAAGGGCCAGGAAGATTGCTCCACATTTGGAAGCCTGCCTTAAGAACTAGGGGATAAAGCAGATGGGATAGAGAAGAAATTATTAAGTTCATGGTGGTTGGAGGAATCGCTCGACATGGGAGATGTGTGCTGAAAGTAGATAAAGGACCAAACGTGATGGCCTCTCAGTATTTGTATTGCAAACCATAATACCCACAAGTAGAGAGAAAGTAAGAGGGAAATTGTCTGCCATAGGGGAAGAGGGAGGGGTGGAATGGGACTAGGGTGAGGGATACTGGGGACATTGGTGGTGGAAAATGTTCACTAGTGGAGGGATGGGTGTTCAATCATTGTATGACTGAAACTCAAACATGAAAGCCTTTAACTATAACTCAGGGTGATTCAATAAAAAAATGTAATTTTGAAAGATAAGTAAAAATCAAAACATTAATTTAGGTAACAGTACACCACCTGATCTGTGGGTGTAGACATTCTTAAGAGACAGGGAAGCTGGCTAGGTCTCACGTCAAGGATCTACAATGAATGCAGAAACTGAGGGCAAAGATATGTATGAAACTGGACAGGATTCACATGACTAGGGGTGATGGTAAAATTGAACAGGTATCTCCACGTTGATTACGTGCTACTACTTCTAATTCACCTTTGCATCTAATTATGCTGGTAGGGGCTATATAAATAAATATGTAATTAAACTTATCATGTTAAGAGCAATATCAATGTTCATTGATTAGATTGCCATTTACTAGATATTGGAGTACATCTTTTATAATTTAATATGTACAAATCTTTATAAATAGATAATAGAGACTATTTCTATCCCCTTTCTGTAGATTAGGAAACAGAGAACAGGTCTACCACATCTAAGTCTGGGAATTGGAGCATTTAAACTTTGTACAAGAAGCTAACTTTTTCATGAAGATTTCAAAGTTAAATTGATTTGTAATATCACACATTCTAAGTTCGTTAATATGGTTCAAATGTTAAAGAAAGGTAATGAACAGAGTAAAGATTTAAAAAATCTTTATATAATATATTCTAACTAAATGTAAAGGAAACCTATTTGTTTTCCACTTGCACCAAGTGTTGAATCCCAACTAATATATCTCCTTAATTAAGTGGATTCATAATTCTTTCTTTACTAGTATATGTGCTGTTGTGTATGACATCTTTGAATATGGTTGTTTCCACAATGTAATGCCATGCAAGGTTTGTTAGAAAACATGCTTGTCAACAAAAAAGACAGTATGAAATGATGATGAGAAATTCTGCAGAAATTTCTGCCAGCAGTCATCAGTATAAAAATCAAAACAGCATCTTTCATTAAGAATACATCCCACTAAAATTTTTAATTTTTACACATCAAAATGCTATGTATCATCTGCCTAACTTGTTTTCATTAAATGTTAAGGCTTAGAAACACAACTCATAATAAATTTGTTTTTAATTATACTCCAGATATTTATACTAAGGAATGATTATTCGGTTTATAAAAACTTTTCAGCAAAAACTGTTTGATTAAATGAGCATTTAAAATCTATTTGTACATTAGGAGTTAAAAACCGTTCTTAATGCAAATTATAATCTCCAAAAAATACTGACTTTATTGCTTGTTTACTAACATAACCAATAATTATTAAGCCCTTTATTTAAACCACTTCAAGTTAAGATAAAATGCACATGAACAAGATACCTCAGAGTACATATATAATGAGGAATTAATTAAAATAAACAACAGCATGGTAGGCAAATACCTTAATTGCTGTACTAAGCAGGTACAAGCTTAATAGTATTTAAAATATGAGAGTAAAGAATTCAAAGAACTCATTCTGCTTAGTGAAGGGGGGGTAAACTGTGTTATGGTTTTAAAACGTGAACTTTATATTCTTATTACAATTTTTCCTTGGAATTACAAAATTCATGTGGTTTCAGTATTGGTGGCTTTCATGGTGATTGAGCCATCTTTGTTTAAATTTTGTCTATTTTCTTTTGTCCCATATTTTGACCATACCCAGCTATGCTCAGGACTTATTCCTGGTTATATGCTCAGGGTTCAATTACTGGCAATGTTCTGGGGAACATATGAGTTACTTGGGATAGAACTGGGGTCAGCAGCATTCTTGAAAATAACCTCTGTACTACCTATCCTTCTCCAAGTATATTTTATTTCTAAAATATTTACAACATTGTGTCCTCTAAGAATACATAAATTAGAGAAATGTATTTGTTTAAAAATATTGTCAATAAGTCAAAGTACATAATAAGTAAAAGAACCAATAAAACATGAGCATTTTAAAGACAAATCTGTTTTCTCAGTCTATACATGGGCTTCAGTTTAGGAGTCTATAAGAACGCAACTTAAGATAATGTATGAAAAAGCATTAATTGTTTCTAAAGACCAAGGGAAGGACAACTCTTAGTCTTTCTTAGATCCCAAATACAAGTTAATTGTTATTTGTATCTGATTTTAAAATCACAAACTAAATATGACTAATTTTAATCACTCCATCTGAAAGTTTTAGATACCAAATTCTTTATTATGTATTGAAAAACACTTTAATGATAAATATGACAATGTCTCTTTTAAATTCAGTTTCCCTGAAAGGAAAAAAATGCATTCCTTGAACTTGGTGTGCTCTTAATTATTTTTTTCTGTTTCTTAGTAATACAGCTATGAAAAAAGTTATAACCAATTAAGTATTATTCTTACATTTTGTGAGAAAATTGGAAAAATGGACACAAATCATTAAATACCAACAAACTATTTAAAGAATTTTAAGGAAACTTTATACAGTTTAAGGAATCTGTATTAGTCTATCTTTATTTTGTTAAAAGATTCAAAGTAGAGGACATGTAGTTTTTGCTCATGGCCATCCCTAGTTTATTCAGTGAAACCAAGGGGTGCCCCAAGCATTGCCAGGAGAAAGCTCTGATGACAGCCAGGTGTGGGCCCCAAAACAATTCAAAGAAGGCTATATATAACCATGAATTCAGCTCCCATGCGTCCTTCCTCACTATAAACTTCCAACCTGTGATACACTCTGAATCCTATAGACTTGAACTAGTAGATTTGTAGTTCCAAATTCAAGGACTATACCTGGAAAATGTTGATGGCTCATAGAGTTAGGTTATCTTATTATTTTCTCAGTGAGAACATTTTGCTGTTGTTGTTTGTTTTGTTTTAGGGGACGACACCCAGCCGTGTTCAGGGCTTACTCCCGGCTCTGTGCTAGACATCACTCCTGGCAGGGCTTAGCGACCATATGGAGTGCTAGAGATGAATGCTGGTTGGATGCATGCAAGGCAAACACCCCATCGCATTCGCTCTACCATGGCACCAGCCCCCTCAGTAGCAGTCGTTATCTGCTACTGAGATATATGTGATTTATATATATACATATATATATATATAAGATCTCATATATCTCCTCTTTAGAGAATCTGCATCTGATTTACCTTTAGGAGTAACATTACTGCTTATAAAATATGAAAATATTATTTTCATTCTTCCCAGTTAAAACTAAAAGCCATCATGCATTCATTACACTGATATATTATATCAAATGAACGTTGTCTTTAAATTGAAGCTTCTCCAATTACGGGATCCATTTTAGTGAATACTGCATGTAGTTTATAACTGAGTACTGTGTCTTATGCTACATTTCCAGCTGTGTTGTTTTTCTCTTTTAAATCAGTTAAATATAGCTGTCTTTGTATTTCTGACATTTTGAGTCTTCAGAGGCTATAATTTGGAGTTTCAGATAAGCTTTTAATGTATTTAATTTAGTTAGTAATCTAAATTTCTGTTGGAGTCTTCAATAATAAGGCAATGATGGGGGTCATCAAAACTAAGCTTCATTTATTCTCAAAGGGATTTGAAAAACTGTTTGAAAATTAATACCTAGATTAATAACTATTATGTTGCCATATATTCACTACTTATTAATGGGATTTGGCACCGTTTTTACTGTTTTTATGCTTACTGGGACTTATATGAAAATATATTCCAAGCATAGGCAGCCGACCTCCACTAACCCACCGCTGCCAAGCTCCAGGCTTCTTTCCGCATGCTCGGGCCAAGGTTCACAAATGAGCAAAGTCCCATGGAATCCAGGTAATGCAGAACTTTGTGATCTTGGAACCTGGTTTCAACGGGAATCAGGAAAAGAGATCTTCTGCCACCCTCCAGAACTCACGGCTGCTTCTCCCGAAAGGGAGCATAAAATGAGACCCCTCATAACCATGCCACCTGACGATGCAGCAAGGGTGCCCCAGAGGGGGGTGGGCAAGAGCCTTCCCCACCTCAATGGACCTAGCCCTGGCAGCTGACCTCCACTACCCCACCACCACCACGCTCCAGGCCACTTAGGTCAGCCTCACACATGCGTGAACATATTCCTGGACCACACGGCCACAACACATCATCATAAAGGGAAATATATATATATATATATGTATATATATGTATATATAAATATATATATTGCCTCTCAGAGAGCCTGGCAAGCTACTGAAAATATCCCGCCCCCACGGAAGAGGCCTGGCAAGCTCCCCGTGATGTATTTGATATGCCAAGTACAGTTATAATAACAGGTCTCATTCCCCTGAGCCTGAAAAGAGCCTCCAATTGTTGGGAAAAATGAGTAATGAGAGGCTGCTAAAAATCTCAGGGCTGGGATGAATGGAGATGTTACTGGGGCCCGCTCAAGTAAATCAATAAACAATAGGATGACAGTGATACAGTGAACTTTTATTTAGACAAGATGGTCAGATGACATTAAGTCAGAGCTTATAAAGATAATCTAATTATAATTTTAATATTAGCAACATTAAAGAGTATAAATGTGTAACATCATATATAAACCTGAGGCGAGCAAATCTTACCTAGGACAAACTAATGTAGTATTGATTTTCATGTTATGATGACATCAGAGTGTTGAAGACAATTCTTGAATCAGTTTTTGCTTTTTATTGTTTTACTGAATTTTATACATTAATCTATTTCAGAACACAAGTGTGATATTATAGATGTCTTTGTGATTGAGTTTACAAGTCCTAATTTCTTATAATGAATGTGGTGAATTAATAATGTGATAGTAGTATTACCTCAGATAATTAGATATAAAAGTAAGAAGCTGTATAGTTAGGAAACTGCATGGCACACTTTGCCTAGAAAGAGATTTTTTATCTATATAAACTTGGGGAAAATATTTCAAATAGAGTTAGAATTACATTTTCAACTAATTTTAGCTAGAGTGTGAAGAAAACATTTCAGAAAGAAAAGCTCATCCTGTCTTCATTTTGATGACATACTCAGCCATTTTGTGTGGCCCTATGGTTTTTGTCATGAAAATAGAGTCTTTTTTACCCCTTTGTCATTGTCATTTCTGACACAGGAACAAGATAGCAGAATTTTAATACTGTGTATATATTTTCAGTGATTCTAGCTGAGCTAAATTACCAGCAGCCTACATATTGTAATTCTCTCATTGCAAGCCTCAAGAATTACAAGGATTCTTGTGCCATGAACAAGTTTCTCCTGATAGGAGCTTCTCCTAAATGTGATGGCTACCTATAGCATATTTTAAGGATTATACAGGAAATTATTTAAAGGCTTTCATTGTTCAATATTTTCTCACTCTGGCAGTTCTATGTATAAAGTGTTGTAGACTTTTAATTACAAATATTGTAGACCTAGATACAGTTTTTAAATCTTAGAGAGCTTATCAGTAGAGGGCACTTATTTTTAATATTTAATTTGATAGAAAATGTAACACATTTTAATGTCTCCAGAGCTAGGTTTGTAATGACATTGATTATTGCTATACTTTACTTTTACAGTTAAAAGGCTTTGTGTATGTTCTATTACTAATATCTAATTTCTGGAGGATCATTCATTTCTGGTTAGTTATTAAACTTAGCTATGTCATGTTATTTTCCTCTATTTCTTGTCAAGAAAAAAAGTATTAACATTGTGTTTTTTCCTACTGAATCATGGAGGAATTTGCTATAAAGTTTAAATTAAATTTAAATTAATATTAGTTTTAATATTTTATATTATTTAACTCAAACTTCAACATCTGCTAAAACCATTAATTTACTTCCCAAATTTTGGTGCATTAACAAACATAGGCATATTTTCTGAACATCTTTAAATGGGTATTTATTATATAAAACAGTAGACAATAAATTCTCCCATCATAGATTCTACCATTTGTTTTTGACATGTGCCATTTGTATTCCAGCACGTTATGACCTATTTTAAAAAGCATGCCTTCTTTCATTGATACATATATCTACCTATTTTATATTTGTCTAACTTTGTAATACTTTCTGAAATCTTTCAGAAGTTAGCATGCAGAACCACTTCTGTCTCATATTAATCTTGGCCATGCTTTCTTCATCTTTAAAAATGTGGTATCTTTGGCCTTTTGGACTGCTATTATAAAAGTACCATAGATCTACTGGATCATAGAAAAAACAAACAAACATAAATTTATCTTAAAAATTTGGAGACTCAGTTCTAAGATCTAAGGTACCAACCAACTGAATGGTTGGAAACCCCTTCCCTTTTTTTTTTCCATTCACTGCTAGCTAAATCTGTTTTGTTGTCACATGCTAGAATAGACAAGGGAATTCTATGGAGTCTCTTTAATAAAAAAAAAAAAATAATAATCCCATTTCTGGGCATTCTCTTCTTAATCATCTTCCAAAGAACTCAATTTCTAATATATTGGAAGTTAATATTTTAATGTTAAGGTCAGAGAGAAGGGACAAAATGTACTCTAGAGAAAATAGTAATATTTCTCATTAAAATCATATAAATATTCAAAAACCATAACTAAGAACATAGAAAACATTTAAAAGATTATAGTCTTGATTTATGGAACTTAAATACAGACATTTTGAGTCACTGCATCTGGATCAAATTTATACTGTATTCTGTTGACATTGAGTTTTCAGTAATTGACTAAGGAAGACAGCCTTACTTTCTCAGCTGAGAGTTGTTTGACATCTTTCCTGCTGAGACAATCAGTGGTGTTCATGTAGAAAGTGTGGCATTTAAAGCAAGCGAGAAATCCAAGAAAGTCTCCCCTAAAAGGAATAAAGGGTACCTAGAGTAGCTGGTTTCTTTTGCTATAAATATATTTTTTTTATTGGTGGTTGGAGTCAATTTGGAAATTTTTCTAAGCAATAAATTTAACTCTTTTTTTCTTTTAAAAAATGGATCTTCTAAATATCTTTCTTTAGTACTTAAATAATTTGCAATTTCAACAAAGATTTAGAATAGTAAGGTAACAGGGAGAGATGTGCATGCATATATGTGTGTATATATGAGGCATTTTATATAAATACGTATATTTATATATAAAGATTATGTGTCAAATAGCATTTTTAATGACTACAAGAATGATAGAGTATATGTGCTGACAAAGAAATAAAAGAGTTACTGTATCTTGGAGTAGGTCCATTTAAGGTCACTACTATACCTTGGTACTCTAAATTCAGATTAATATTAAAGCTTGATCTCTTAACCACTATTAATGTTACCCAGTTTTTAGAACAAATATAGATAACTTCTCAAACACTAGAGATACTATTTAACAGTCTTCCCCTTAGTAAAAAATGTAGAAATATGGGGAGAGACAGTATAGGGTTTAAGGCACTTTCCTTTCACACTGCCAACCCCAGTTCATTATCCAGAATTTAACATGGTCCCCTGAACATGGAGTAATTTCTGAGCACTGTTGTCTGTGAGCCTACTCCACCCTGCCCACCAAAATGTATTAACATCAAGTTAACTTTTTCTTTCAGAAGCTGGTGACCCTAGAGACTCAAAAATAAATCTCAGAAGAGAGCCACAAGCAGCAGAGATCTTTCCATACACCACTTCAGGCTGAACCTCATTTCCAGGGCACCAGCCCCAATAGAGCCTTAGCAGCCAAAAACCTCCAGATCCCAACTGCTGCCATACTCAAGGCTGATCTCCACAGGATCAGAATGAGTTCCTCACACATGAGAATGAATCTGCTGTAAACCTCAGGTACGTGGCTTTTGTGAATGAAATCTCCAGACTCTTGCCGAGTCAGAAATGGGTGAGCTCCCGCCCACATTTCCCTGTCTTTTCCAATACCTGGTGGCCATGCTCATGGACTGCCTTCTGTGCAATAAAAGTTCATTAATGGCCATGATCCAAAGACTCACAAATAAATCTCAGAAGAGAGCAACAAGGTGCAGAGGTGCTTCCAGATTTCAAAGTCATCTCCAGTTGTATCACCTTATTTAAAAATTTAAAATCCCTGAAGTACATGACTGCAGTCACAGCCACAAGAGATTTCAAACTCTATTCCACAGATGTACCAAGAATAGCATACCACATTTGATGGGGTTAAGGTAGAAGACAACTGATCTCAATCCAAAAGTAAGTAAATAAATATTAGCACACAAGATTCAACATATAACAACATGTTAGTACTCTCTTATACAAGGACTTAATGGCTCTAAACTGAGATATAATAATCTTCTCTCAGCAATGAAAAACAAATGATCAAATGCTTCCTTTCTAACAGGTCTAACTTTGGGGTGAAAACTCCAAACAACAATACTGAGTTTTTGTTGAAATATTGAATGTAATCAAAGTAAAGAGAAAGTCAAGTGAAATTCATCAGCTACATAGGCGGGGTGGGGGGCAGTTTACTGTGGTTCTTGGTGGTGGAATATGTGCACTGGTGAAGGGATGGGTGTCCGAGCATTGTGTAACTGAGACTTAAGCCTGAAAGCTTTGTAACTTTCCACATGGTGATTCAATAAATAATAATAATAATAATAATAATAACAATAATAATAAAGAGATCTAATAATCTTCACAAATTTTCCTCTAAGGAAACTCTTTTGGATCATTTTAAACATATTATTAAAAAATGCCATACAAAATAAATTATTGAGGTCCTGCTTTGGGGGCAGGCTTGGGTGGTGGTGATAAAATTAAAAATGATGGTGGTGGTAAGCTGTTATGATAGCAGGATTGGTGTTGGGATATTGACTGTAATAAATTATTGTGGACATCTATAAAATTAAATTAAATTAAAAAAAGAGAAGTTGGTGACCCTAGTTGTCTTCCTTCTTTCCCTCAGAGGTTTAATTGTCTCAAATATTCAAGTTGTCTTCTTTCCAAACAGTGTTCAGGATGATATTAAAAATTCCTCTCAGTTTACTAATTTTATTCAAGTTTCTTCTGGACTCAGTCTCGGCAACAGCTATATATGTTTTTAGTAGGATGATATAGGTCAACTGTTCTTCTCTGAAAGAGAGCTTTGTTTTATTTTTACTTCTTTGTTTCATGATGTTGGTGTTACTGAAGCCAAGGTCTGGTTCCTTCATGCTCAGAGGCACTCGAGAGATAAGAGTTGAAAGAAAAACATGTTTATTCAGGGGCTGGCAACCTATGAAGATGGCAGAATTGTGTCCCCAATTACTCTCAGATTAAAATTTGGAAAAGATATAGACCAAAAAAAGGGAAATGGGGCAGGAAGTTATAAGGAAGGAAGGGTCTATATATGTGGTTATCAGGTTGGTATCAGTGATTAATGGTGGCTGTCTGTTTCTGGTATAATGTTCAAATCACATTCTCTCAATGATCTCTATCCAAAGAGCCTAGTGATAATTTTTGTTTGTTTGTTTGTTTGGACCATGACTGACTCCCGGCTTAAAATTCAACACACAGGCTTATATTTTTTTTTCTTTGTATTACATTCATTTGTCAGTTATTTTCTTTTACTTCTCAACTCTGTTTCCTTTTGAAAAATGTCATTGTTAGTCAAGGTTTATAAGAAGCATCACCTTTTACATAAGTAGTGGAAGGGAAAAGGTAGGAGTTGTGAGATTTCTGAATTAAAAAATCCAAAGTTCAATAAATAGTATTTATTTATGTATATGTATATATGTTGGATTGGAGCTATAGCACAGTGGGTAAGGCGTTTGCCTTGCACATGGCTGACCTGGGTTCGATTCTCCGTCCTTCTCAGAGAGCCCAGCAAGCTACCGAGAGTATCCCGCCCATACTGCAGAGCCTGGCAAGCTACCCATGGCATATTCATTATGCCAAAAACAGTAACAAGTCTCACAATGGAGACGTTACTGGTGTCCGTTTGAGCAAATTGATGAACAATGGGATGACAGTGACAGTGCTAATAAACATATGAGACAAAGGCTAAGTCATAAGAAATACATATAGGAAAAAGTAGGTGTAATATTAATACATAATCATTTCCAGGAGGGATCAGATCCAAGTTTGTACACAATACAGCACACTAAGCAGCATTCCTGAACCTTACTTGGGCATTTAGTTTAGAAAACTAGCAATGTTAATCCTTAGTTTTAGAAAGGGTATCAATTAACACAGAGACATACCATGAAACATACCATGTGCTCAGTATATCTCATTAATCAATATTCTTTGACTATCCTCCAATATTTTCACTAGCTTACCAAAGATTTTCTTTTTTAAAAAAAAACAAAATTATGTTTCAGTAAGAGAAATTAAGTCATTTTAAAAATTTCATTCTTCTTCAGAATTCGAGCAATAGCACAGCGGGTAGGGGGTAGGGTGTTTGCCTTGCACACGGCCAACCTGGGTTTGATTCCTCCATCCATTTCAGAAAGCCTGGGAAGCTACTGAGAGTATCCCACCCACACGGCAAAGCCTGGCAAGCTATCCGTGGTGTATTCGATATACCAAAAACAGTAACAACAAGTTTCACAATGGAGATGTTACTGGTGCCCTCCCAATTAAATCGATGAACAATGGGATGGCAGTGCTACAGTGCATTCTTCTTCAATGGAGTCTTCCCTGTCCATTCAATTTTGATGAAAACTTTTGCTTTGATGGTGGCAAAGATTTAAAATTGGCATGCTATTTAAATGGCATCAAATATAAAGCAATAAACTGCCTCAATCCTCTTTTTTTAGCAGGCATTCAAATGTCTCCTCAAAGCTGCTTTATTTACTCCTTCACAAAAAATCGCTCTCTCTTTGGTAGATTTCAAACTCCGTTTGTAGCCCTCAATGTATTTATGCTATGGCTTCCACTTTGTTTGTGGTGAACTGTGGCAATACCCCATATAATAGTATATTATTCATATGTAATGAAGGAGAGTGAGGAGCTGCTTCTTTTGGTTTGGTTGGTTCTTAGTTTTAATGTTTTATATAAAATAGCTGTATGATAGACCACTACAAAGCTGTTTATGCTGGGTTTCAGTCATACAATTATCCACTGTCCATCCCTCCACCAATATACGCTTGCTTCCACAATCCAATAAAAATCTTTTTTTTTTTTGTACCGCTTTTTATACTGCTTTACCTGCCAACCCCAGTACTACAAGCTGGAAAGTACAGATAAATTAGGGGTAACAAAACAGAACTTAAAGAAGTATACCTTTCTGAGAAATCAAAAGTCAGTGAAAGCAAACTAATACAAAAACCATTATGGAAGAATGAGTGAATCATTAGGTATGTGAATGAATTATTTTTGGGCAAAATATAATTACTGTTTGTGAAACACACTAGTTTACCAGATAACCGAAAAAGGAATTATTAAAAGAACTGCTAAATGATGCGGAAATCCTTTCAGGAGAAGTGTTAGCATTATGTTGCTCTATTAGATTTCTACTAAGCCATCAGGATTCATAATTCTGTCTCTGTTTCCCTAGTGTAGATAAGAGAACTCTGAAAAATTGCCTTTGATCAAATCAGGGGAAAGAAGATATGGCATTCTGGGAGTTACAGGCTTCCAAAAAGTGACACTGAAGGAGTAAAAGACTATTGATAACAAGAGCTCTGGACTTGCTATGATTTCATCAGATGTCTTTCGGTAGATGTTTACCACCTGGGGATGAGATGGTAGATTTGTAGATAAAAGTATGTAGAAAAGTTTATTGCTATCACTGTATCACTGTCATCCGATTTGCTCGAGCAGGCACCAGTAACATCTCCATTGTGAGATTTGTTTGTTACCGGTTTTGGCATATCGAATACAGGCTCTCCAAGGGAGATGGAGGGATCAAACCTGGGTTGGCCCTGTGCAAGGCAAATGCACTACCTGCTGTGTTATCACTATGCTGTGTAATAATCTGGTGGTTTCCAAACTGGGTAGCAGCTTCCTTCTCACGCAAATAATGATTTTGATAAATCCCCCCCTTCTCCAATTTCCTTCATATTATGTTCAGCACAGTTCAAAGTGTAAGGATGTATGAATAGGCATCATAAGAGAGTAGAGTATATTGCAATTTTACTAGAGTGGTAAAGCCAGTCTGTTGTGCATTGAGTGAAAGGGTGAATCTAAAGTGGACTGACATTTTAAAAGGGCAAAGTAAGTTTCAATGGCTAACATAATACTGCTTAAATAATCAAAAGTACCAGAAATTTTGTAAAACAAGACTGAGATATTTTAACTTTAACTGTTTGGGGAAAACATTATTCTATATCAACCAGAAGAGGCTTAACTTACACCAGCTATATAAATTTTCATCCCCACTATCTGTAGAGCTTCTCTTCTAGAATTGGTGTCTAACTGCTATAACACAGATATTGAGAAATCAAGAGACTCTATTTCACCTGTTACACAGACTAATAGATAGTATTAACAACATTGATTATGTATAGTTTAATAAACAGTGTGGGAATAATGGTTTAGTAGGGCTGAACTCTCTCTTTCTCTCTGTGTATGTGTGTGTACTGACTCGGATAGATAGAAACAGGTATAAATGTCAACCATACATATTGATGCAAAAACTCCAGTGGAAAGCAAATGTACAATTTGTAAACAGATTAGTATGGTTTCTTCCTCAGGAGATACTGTATTAGAAAAAGAGTAATTTAAAGATAATCCTGTGCCAAAAATAGCAACTGTTTTATCCAGTCTTCCTCTTAGGAGCTATGCATTCTTAGCTGAAAACTTGAATATATGTATATTTGCATACAATATATTATTTGTTTTTAATCAGTTGCATATTTATTATATTGGAAGGAATATATTTTAATTGAGACAAAGCATAGATCTGAAATCATCCATTATCAAAATAATTGTATTATATCACCCAATGAAACAATGAAACTTAAAGTGATAGCTCTTAATTCCAAATAGATATATTGAAGTTCAAAATTCTTCCAAGCACTGCTTGAATTTGTTCTTCATCTATGAAATAAAGACAATAATGCCGTTCTTTTAAATAGGCTGCTTGATAAAAAGGTAATAAAAATTATTGTATCTTGCCTTTGTTAAAATAGAAGTTCTTTGTAAATGCCAGAAAAGACAAAGGACCATAAATGCACAACCAGAAATGTATTTATAAAAAAGGATACATTTGGATTGATAAATTGCATAACTTAGTAGAAATTGCTTAGGCAGATTTTAATCAGTTTTAAGAGTCCTGCAGAGAGCTAGTACAGCAGTTATGGTTCATGCAAAACTTGTGTCCAACATGAGTTTCATTCCAAGTGTCATATGGACTTTGAGAATCGCTGGATACAGTTCAGAAGGCCCCCAGCACTGCAGAGCAGGTAGTCAGGTCACCCAGGGAGACCTGCACTACAGGGTCTTAGCAGTAACACATCTTTGACACTTGCTTTGAAATGCAGATGGCCTGGTTGACAAAGAATCAGTGCTGAAACCCTCAATCTCTTGAGCATCTCCAAAGAACCATAACCTACCATTTCTTTATTATTAATGTTTGAGTTTAAGACACTGATACTGACTTTCATAAGCTAGTTCTAAGTAAAGATTAAAGCTCCTATTAAACAATAATCATGTTCTAGTAGTCATCAAAATAAAAAGTCAGAATTATGCAATGTGGTTGTGACCACTAACCACTAAAACTTTTGTCCAATGCACACTGTGCTACATGAATGGTCACTCTTCAGCGAACAAAATGAGATTGTCAATTATAACCTTCAAACTCAGTTACGTATAAAAACATGACTGAACAAGTCAGAGATAGCCTCTTGCACTATTAGTTCCCTTACTTCTTATGTTTGGATTCAATTTTGAGAAAATATAGCTTCTTTACAATTCAGCTACTAAATGCAATATATGACACAGGAAAAAAATTCTCTTCAGGCTGATAGATGACCTTTACATGTCCATAGGAAAAATAAAGGTGAACTGAATATAGCCTTGTACATTGTACAGAACATTCCACAGATTCATCCTTGTTGTTTGTCACTGAAATGCTATTATTCACCAGTAGGTAGTCATTTGCATCATGATGAGCTTAAGTAGATAGCCATTTTGCATTAGGAGGAGCATAAGCAGGCAAACATTTGCATTAGGAGCCTAAATAGTTAGGCATTTGCACAAGGAGTATCATAGTATTAACTTGTTATGGGAAGTCGCTGGAAAAGAGCTGAAGTTGTCTGCTCTGAATGAAGAAGGAATAAATTTTGATATTTAGTATTTTTATTTCTTCAAACACTTCTCCGAAGAAAACTTACAAAGAAATCCGTTTGATGCCACTGCAAAATTAAGTTTAGTGTTCGTCTATTTACCTGTGCCTTTTATCAAAGTACTTCAAGAATTCAAATGATTTTATAAAATTCTATACTTCATTACTTCCATGACTATGATAATGGAAGGGAGTGACACTTCCGCCATCGTCTATCTTTTTAAACAGAGCGGGGAAGTTTTCTTTAAATAATCTTTACTAGGAATGACCAACCTGTTCAAAAATAGCTTCAGTGACAGCTTCAACTTCATGCCTTTTCAGAATTGAACTTAAGCGATACCTTCCCCTTTTCTCTTGTAAGGCCTTGAAATAATTGGAAGGATATTTTTATTATACAATTCATCTGGAAAAGAAAGGCTGGGGAACTTGGAAAAGGGCCATTCTTCCTTCCTTGAGGTATCTTTGCCTGTGTCTTGGGGTATGATGTTTGATGTGCCACGAGGAAGATGGTCCTCATTAAAGTTTCAGCCCATTTGCACAGGCAGCAGAAGAGTTCAAAATGGAAAGATCAGCATCCGTGTAGTAACTCACATAATTTCTGCTTTGTGACTTTGAGCTATGACTAATTTTTATAATAGTTTTTAACTTTTGTTAATATATTTGGCTTATTTTTCTTTATTGTTCTGATATACATAGTTTCTTAGTAATCTAACCACATGTTCAGTGCCATTTGTCATTGATAATAAGGGCAATAATGCATATTTACACAGGGGTTCTCAGTAGTTCATAAATATCATCCTAAAATAATTGTTAACTTTATTGATGGATTGATCACATTACATCTTTCAATAATTTTTAATTTTTTACATAGGAAATTTAAAAACATTATCTTTTCACACTGACATACACAGGTACAAAGTTGTTCATGATTGGGTTTCAGTCATATAATGTTCCAACACCTGTCCCTTCACCAGTGTACATTTTCAACCAACAGTGGTCCTGGTTTCCCCTCCACCCTCCTGGATGGCAGGATCTCTCTCTTTCTTTCTCTCTCTCTCTCTCACCCCATCTCTCTCCCCATTTTATCTCTCTCCCTCTCTCTTTCTCTCTCCCTCTCTGTCTCCCCCTCTCTTCTCATCTCTCCACGTCTCTCTCTCTGTCTCCCTCTCTCTACCTCTCCCTCTCCCCCTTTCTCTTCCTCTCCCTCCCCCTCTCTCTCTCTTTTTCCTTTGGGGGTCTTATGATATGCAATACAGATAATGAAATGTTGTCAGGTATATACTTTACCTACTTTCAACACTAGAGTACCTATCCAAAATGATCATGTTCAACTATGATTGTCATGTTGGTCCCACCTCTATTCTAACTGCCATTGCTCCCCACAACCTGTGGCAAGCTTCCAAACATTGACCAGTCCTCCTAGCCCCTATTTATCCTGGCCTTGAATATTAGGCTTTTAATTGTGTGTGTGTGTATATATATATGTGTATATATATACACATATACATGCACATATGTATTTAATGTATTTAATGCATAATACACATATATGTATATGTGTATATGTATTTAATGCATATATACATATATGTGTATATGTATTTAATATATTTAATATATACATAATATATACATATATACATATATATGTATATATGTGTATATGTATTTAATGTATTTAATGCAGTCATCCTATATCTGTCCCATACCTTCTGACTCATTTCACTCAACATGATGCTTTCCATGTCAATGTCATCAATTTATAAGCAAATTTCATATCTTCATTCTTCTGAATGGCTGCATAGTATTCTGTTGTGTGGATGTACCATATTTCTTTATCCAGTCATCTATTTTTGGGCACTGAGATTTTTTTTCAGATTCTGCTACTGGGAATAAACACTGCTGAAATGAACATCGGACTGCAGATGAAGTTCTTTTGTGTGTTTTTGGGCCTCCAGTGTATAATCCTGGAAGTGGTATTACTGAGTCAAGACTCAGTTTCTAGTTTTTTGAGTAATGTTCTTATCCAAAAAGGCTGGACTGGTTGGCATTCCCACCATCAATGAAGGAGAGTCCCTTTATCCCCGCATCAGTGCCAGCATTGATTACACTTGTTCTTTGTGATGTGTGCCAGTCTCTGTGTTATAAGATGCTATCTCATTGTTGTTTTTATTTGCATTTTCCCAATAATTAACAATGTAGAGAATTTTTCATATGTATTTTAGCTATTTGTATTTTTTAATTTGTATTTCTTATTTGAAAAAGTTTCTGTTCATTTTTTCTCTCCATTTTTTAACAGGGTTGGAGATTTTTTTCTTGTGAAACTCTACTAGTGTCTTGTATATCCCATATATTGACCCCTAATGTGATAAGTACTGGGTAAATAAGTTTTCCCATTCCGTGGTCTCTATATATATATTGGTCACCATTTCTTTTGAGGTGCAGAAGGTTCTTAGTGTAATGTAGTTCCATTTGTTTATATTTGTTTCCACTTGCTTGGTCAGTGGTGTTTCATCTTTGAAGATGCCTTCAGCTTCAATGTCATGGAAGTTTTTGCTTATGCTTTCTTTCATGTACTTTATGGATTCAGATCTGATATTGAAATCTTTAAAACATTTTAATCTGACTTTTGTGTGTGGCATTAGAAAGAAGTCTGAGTTCATTATTTTATATTGGGAAGCTTATTAAATTGGGAAGCTTCCCAATTTTCCGAGTACCACTTGTTGAAGAGGCTTTCTTTCTTCTACTTTATATTTCTTGCTCCCTTATCAAAGATTAAATGACTAGATATTTGAAGTCTCTGTCAGGATATTCAACTCTCTTCCATTGAACCACAGATCTGTTTTTATTCTAATACCATTCTGTTTTAATTACTATTGCTTTGTAGTACAGTTTGAAGTTGGGGAAGGTGATAATTCCAGCTTCGTTTTCCCAAGGATTGCTTTGACTATTCTGGAGGTTTATTGTTCCATTTTTATTTTAAGAGTGTCTGGTCTATTTCTGTGAAAAATAATATGGATATTCTTGTAGTTACATCATTAAATCTAAATAATGTTTTGGGAAGTATTGCCATTTTAACAACGTAAATTCTCTCAATGCATGAGCAGGGAATTAATCTCCATTTCCTTTTGTCTTTTATTGCTTGGAGTAGTTTTTTTTAAGATTGTCTTTATATAGATCCTTTACCTCCTTAGTTGAGTTGCTTCCGAGGTACTTGATTTTCTGAGGAACAAACGTGAACAGAATTCTCTTTTTAAATATTTCTTTCTTCTCTTTAATCATCAGTAAATAGAAAAACCATGGAACTTTGGATATTGATTTTGTAACTGACAACTCTACTATATAAAACAACTGTTTCTAGGAGCTTTTTGGTAGAGTCTTTACAATTATATAAGTATAGTATCACGTCATCTGCAAATAGTGAGAGCTGGACTTCTTCCTATGGGTCCCCTTCATGTCTTTTACTTGTCTAAGTTTTATGGCAAGTAGTTGCAGTACTATATTGAATAGAAGTGGTGAGATTGAGTAATCTTGTCTTTTACACAATCTTAGAAGGCTTTTAGTTTTTTTCGTATTAAAGATAATTCTTGGTGTGGGCATGTGGTAGATAATCAAGTTTTTTATCTTTTATTGATATGTTGTATTATGTTAACTGACTTGAGAATGTTAAACCATCCTTGAATCCTCAGTATGAATCTTACTTGGTCAGGGTGTGTGATATTTTTGATGAGTCATTGAATTCCGTTTACTAATATTTTGTTGAATATCTCTTTGCATGTGTGTTCATCAGAGATAGTAGCCTATTGTGTGTGTTTGTGTGTGTGTGTGTGTGTGTGTGTGGTGTCTTTGTCTGATTTTGGAGTTGGGGTGATATATACCTCATTTAAACTGGGAGTGTTTAGGTTTATTCAATTGCCTAGGAAAATCTGAAAAGGATTGGCAGTACTTCATCTTTAAAGGTTTGGACAAATTCACTAATGAATCCAGCTGGACCAGGGCTTTTGTTTTTGGAAATATTTTTGATTCTATATCAATTTTCTCAGGAGTGATAGGTCTGTTCAGGTATTCCAGATATTCTTGTTTCAGCCTTCGGAGGTGATAGGAATCCAATACATAGAGAATTTTTAACACAGAAGCTAAAATATTTTAAGTAAAAGAAATGAACTTAATAGCTCTATAAGTTTGCTACATGTATATCATTCATTTTAACTGTTTCATGATATGAACATGCATAGATAATGGACAATTAATAATCAAAAGCAAAATATCTCATTAAATACAATGAGTAACAGTACATAATAATAATTCAGAAGTTGAGGTACATAACATTTGTATTTGCTCTGTTTCTTTTAACAGTCTGTCATTTAGACCTATTAATGCTTATGCTTTTCTTTAATTTGGCTCTTTCATGAAAAAATATGTATAATGATTAAGAAAATGGGCTTTGGAACATTGTGTATTAATGTTTGAATTTCTCATTAAGCAGTGATTAGCAAACTATGAAACATCTTTTTGTGTTGCTTTCCACATGGATAATAAGTCAATAAGAAATATAACTACAGCCACATCGGGCATTGTTGTGTGGACTAATCCTTTAAATGGTTTTAGGATGTAGCTCGTTTCAAATATTCAATAAATTCTAGAAAGAGTAAAACTTATATTTTTATTCATTAATTATTAAGTCTCACGTATTAACTTCTGCTTTCATTTCCCTCCTATGATTCCAATTTCTGTATGACATTGAATGTATCTTGTCTTTGTCCCTCTGAATTCCACTGAAATTTATTGACTTTATATTATCTTCATAAGTCAAGACATTTAGTATCTCTGATGGGACTATTAGGCTGATAATCCTTGTAAACACAATAATAAAAAAAAAAAACAAGTAACACTTCCAGATTTTTTCTTTTGCAAAGTTTGTCAATGAGACCAAGCTATTACAGAAACACTAATTGCAAGGTGGCAGATTCTGCCCCTCAGAAGAGGCTGGAATTATTGATACTGTAGATACTTTATGGAGAGATTATTCAGAGCTTTAACTCAGGTGGTTAAATAGAAAAAGTCACTAGGTCTCTGCTGATGTTTCTGCAGAGCTGTTAACCAGAGTGGTTGGCTCTGCTGTTTTTCCTGAAGGGAGTCATGAAACCGGTTGTACAAATGTCAGAAACACTTTTCCTTGGTTTAAATACTACAAACTGGAGTATATGGCTACAATCAAACTAAAAATACATTGTGAGCATAGTATTGACAGAAGACGAAAGAACAAATTTCTTTGTCCCCCTCCAATCTTATATTCTTCCTCGAGGAACATAATAAGAAGTCACAAAATATAATAGGAACTCAACTAGGAAACAGTATGTGGCTGGAAATTCCATCCCCAGATTGTTAAAGGAAGGTTAAGAGGAGATACTTTACTAACTGACACAAGTAGTATAAGAGTAAGATAAATGACAAAGTATAGACAAAAGACTTTTAATTATAGATATTAGAAGAGTAGAGGAAAGTTTATAACTTTAATCAAATATGTTTTATCTGTTTCCTATTAAGAATCACAGAGAATTTCCCATTGTTCTTCTTTATGCCATCTACAATTCTGGCTAAGCTTTTTTTTTTTTAATCCACATGATTTGTAACAGTATTCACCTTGATATCTATCCCCACTTCCCTTAGCATATTGCATGTCATGAGTTTTGTTGAAATCTGACTTTAGTCTCTCCTATATTAAATACTGGGAATTTATTCAGGTGCTCTTAACCCCCCTTCCCTATACACACAACAAAAAATGTAACTTTAAACTTAACGTTAGTGATTATTTTACTATATAGATCTCTCAAATCATAATGTGCACATGTAAAAAGTCTAGAGATTCAAAGAGACCAGTGGGTAGGGTTAAACAATAGTTATTTATTTACAACACCACTTAGTTTTTTAAGCACTCGAAATTTATAAATGTAACACAGCTTACATTTATATTCCTCAATAATATTGTTGATGATACTGTCACATTGCATACTTTCCTTGAAACATTATTCATCACACATTTTAGTTTACAAAGGTTTAGGATCACAGTGTAAAATCACCTGAGCTTTACTATAGGGGAGAAGGAATAGTTGAAGGAAATCAGATAAAGTTAGAGAATAATGGATCTGTAGGGAAGAATGTAGTATTAAAGAGATATTTAAGGGCCAGTAAGATAGTAAAGCTGGTAAGGTACTTGCACTGCATGCTACAGAAACAAGATTGATTTCGCAGCACCCCATATGGTCCCAAATATGCCAGGAGTGATACCTATGTACAGAGCCAGAACAAGCCCTGAGAACTGCCAGGTTTGACAACAAAACAAAATAAAATACAAAAAAAAAAAAGATATATTTACACGCAATAACCAAACTCTGCAGCATGGGTTATAATGTGTACAATTAATGTGTAACAGGGACACTTGGCCATTACAATCAGACTGTAAGGAAGAAAGGGGGTACTTACATAGAACAATTTAAAAAAATGCTGGTAAATGTGTTCACAATGAGACTTTATAAAGTGGTAGAGTAGCACTGTCACTGTCGTCCCGTTGCTCATCGATTTGTTCGAACGGGCACCAGTAAGTAACGCCTCTCATTGAGAGACTTATTGTTACTGTTTTTGGCATATACAATATGCACGGGTAGCTTGCCAGGCTCTGCCATGCGGGCTCCATACTCTCAGTAGCTTGCCAGACTCTCCGAGAGGGGCAGAGGAATCGGACACAGGTCGGCCGCATGAAAGGCAAACGCCCAACTGATGTGCTATCGCTCCAGCCCATGGTAAAGTATATAAATGTAAAAATATCTTTGTGAAGCAAAAGAGCTGTGTTGGGTTTAAGACACTTATCTTACATGCAGTCAACCAGAGTTCATGATATCTTGGAGCACCAGCACTAATGATCCTTGAGGAAAGAATCAGGAGTGATTCTTGGCTTATGCAGGGTGTGACCTAGCCATTTTATCCCCACCACCAAAAAATAAAAATAAAAATACCCCCTTAACAAAATCCCAGAAAATTGTTTTCATAATTTTCAGAATTATACATTTGCAAAAACATCAGCAAATCTTGAAATGTTCTTACTAAATACAATAAAACCTGGCATATTTCCTGGTCCAAAATAAAAAAGCAATATTTCTCACTCCTCCCCAAAAATAGTCATAATTACTCTCAGTTAACATTCCAAGTGAACTTTTTTCCTATGTATTGCTTTACTTTGTTTTCTGATTTCTGGAATAGCATCACCAAAAATATCATTTATATATTACAAGTGCAATTTTCTGACCAAAGAAAATCTCCTTCTTTAAGATCTGCTTTAAATACTTTCCTCTGTAACTTCACTACATAATCTTTTGTTCATTTCACAATAGTACCAGCATTACAGATTTCCTTCTCTACCTGAATGAAGAATTTTCTTATTTCCTATGGTTTAGTTATAATTTTGTATGAGGATGCTACAAAAATTCTGTTCTAATTAATGGTAAAATTGTTTAGTTGCCCCCAAGTCATACTAAATAGGATTATTTTACCTTAAGATAGTGGTGAAAGAGCATGATTTTTTGTGCTTACTTAAATACAAATGCTAGGCTGCACATAAGAGGAACTGAATGAAATAGAACCAGCATAGTCCCATGACCTTCAAGGGATACATTGCCTAATCGGAAAACCTCAGTGTCAGCCCCAAGTCTGACACTGTGCAAGTCTTTTGTCACCTATAAAATTTGAGACTAACTTGCAAAGATGCTTTTACCTTTGAAAAAGTCAAATGCATAGTGCTTTCTACATAGAGGCATTTGATAATGATTGTTAAATTGGATTTAGAACATTTATCTCACTCATGTGAAAAGTTAATTACTAGTACCATCTTTATAAACCTGATGATTTAAATCTAAAATTAGTGACTTTTTTAAATCAAGCAAATGCTAGGATCAGAAAGCTAAATAAGGAAAAACAAAACCAAGAATCTGAGCTTGTCAGCATCCATTTCTGCGTCTATTAAAAGTTTATATGATTTCTTATGGAAGTAAAATTCTCACCATACTTGTCTAACAAAAATGCATTCTACAGTATTTGATATTTCCTCAAAACTTCAATGCAAAATTATATTTCAAATGAAAAATTGTATCTTTTGCATGCATGGGACGTATTTTTCACTTATATTTTTAGAGCACTATTTTCATACTGGATCAGTACTGCACACATATCCTTTTAATTTTTTCTCACTGTACAAATGTTATCACTAAGACATAAGAAGAGGAACACAACATTCCTTGCACTGTATTTAACCTGAACTGCTACTATTTTTACTAAGCTGGTCAAGTAAAGTTTTACTCTTTAAATGTTTAAAATTTGGAGGGTGGAGGTGGGGGTGTCACACCCAGAGGTACTCAGGGATTACTACTAGCTCCACAGACAGGAATCACTCTTGGTGGGCTGTAGGGACATAGGTGATGCTGGAGATCGATCCCAGGTTTACAGGTATGTAAGACAAGTGCCCTACATGCTACATTATCTCTCAGGACCATAGTTTGGTAAATGTCTAATCACCATTCAGATTGCTCCAAGACTGAAGAACTTGAGTGACTCCTCTAAATATATAAGCTCTCTTTCTTTCTAACTCAGTAATAATTTCAATGAGTTTCTTGGAGTGTACTTGTTCTGAGAATAAAATGAGCATTTGTCTGATGAGACAGAACATAATCATTCAAACATAGCATTTAAGTTTGCATAGGAAATCATGGAATCTCCTATTGTTCACAACACAGAAAAGGTTTGTAAGTAAAGGGAAATTTTTATTAGGTTTCCCTTAACACCATACGTATTTTGTAAGTCTATTCTCTACTGAAATTTAGTAGATTCCTTGCTTATACAGTATTCATTTTAATCTCATTACTGTTATAGAAAACAAAAGAAATAGCACATTAACACTTCAAAATACTATTCACTTTATAGTCTATAAAAGACAAGCTTACAAAAAAGATTTATATGAATTTTCAAGCACTGAAACATGAAAAGTAAAATTAAAATATAAAAGCGCTCTTAAGAAAAAGAGATAATAAGATGTGTTACCATAAGAAAAGTGATCCTGTTATGATCTATATGGAAAGTATGCATTCATTAATTCACAAAATATTCACTGCGATGCCACCACAAATTGGCTAGAATTATGCTATCCACAGGGCTGTGTCTGTGAGTCAGTGTGACCACAAATATTTTACATTCTTGGGAACACACAGGAAAATGTCACCCAAAAAATACCCAAGTGGTATATAATAAATCACCACAAAGAAATGAAATAGACAAAGGGCTAGTAGGTGAAAACAAACAAATGAGAAGAAAATGTTCTGGACACATTAGACCAAGAGCTGCAAGCCTGAGCAGGACATTGTTTAAGACTGGGGATGGGGGCAATCCTGCAGTGCTCAGGTCCTATTCTTGGCTCTGTGTTCTGAGACCATAATTTCTGTGTGCACAGGAAGGTGTGGGCTGCACCTGCCAGTGTTCAGTGCTCAGTATTGACTCTGTACTCAGAGATCTCTCCTGCAGATGCCCAGAAACTGTATGTGGTGCCGGGGTTGGAATCCTAGTAGGCCAAGTGCAAGGCAAGTCTCTTACCAGCTATCTGGTAAGATCTCTCTAGTTTAATTATATACTTTTTTTTTTAAAGAAAATAAAAGTTCCAGGCCAGAGGGATAGTACAGCAGATAGGGCATTTGCCTTGATGCAGTTGACTTAGGTTAGATTTCCAGAATTCCATATGGTACCCTGAGCACCGCCAGGAATGCCAGGAATTATTTCGGACTCCAGGGCCAAGAGTAACCCTGGAGCATTGCCAGGTGTGACCCTCCCCTAACATGCGAAAAAAAAAATTGAAAGTTCTTTATGAAAAGTAATTTTATGAGATAAAGGCAATGTCATAGTTAAATATAAAATACATAATGGCAATGTCTAGATGATTTTTTACCTTTTTTACCAATAAGTTTTATATTATTTTACAAATATTAAGTAAATTACATTGTAATGTGAGAAGTTAATTAAATAATCAGAAGAAAAAAGCAGAAATAACTTCATTTTCATGCCTGCATTTCAAAATATGTCCAGAATAATCATTTTGAAATTAGTATCAAATGAAATTAAAATACTTGATTACTTGTCAAAGAATAAACTCATGAATGCTGATTTGTTTCTCTTACAGCACGTTAAATCAAGGCATATTGTTTCTTATGCCTGATATCCTGGAGAGCTCTTATTACATTTATTTTCCTCTAGAAACTTTACCCAAATCTGGTAACTTAAGGATGGCACTTGATTATTGAATTAATTTACAGAGCCATGCCTGCAGAGTATCAGTATTTAAATATTCTTGTTGAAGCAGGATTGTAGTTAAGTGCAGTCTCTTTAGATTTTGTTATCTATTTGGATATTTTTCACCTTTATTGGCTGTGGGATTTTGAAGGAGTTAATTATCATTTCTGAGACAATTTTTTGTCTGTTAGGCAGAGGGAAAACTTAAGAATATATGCAGAGGACTTCTTGAATGATGAAATTATATTGATATATTTCAAATATCTAATGACAACATGTGAACGAAGTAAAGAGAAGTTGTAGACATTCAAGAAGAATCACAAGATTACAGTAGTATCTTTTCTTATAAATTCTTAGACTTTTCAGTAACTAAAATTTAATACCATTTGACAAGGTTCATTTTATTTTGTTATATGTAACTTCCTCCTCCAGTTAAAATTACTGAGGCAGGTAGTAGGATTACAGGCTATAGGAAGCTCTCAGTTCAGTATTGGACTGTTAGTTTCCTAAGGCAGCTGAGGAGAATACACAAGTAATGATTTTTCTCCCCCTGGTGAATTTAGTGGCATGAAATCTGTATTTCCTGCTACATTAAACCTCTTTAAAAAATAAAAATAAAGAAAGAATTTTAGACTACCTCTTTTTAATGGGACCACAAATTGCAGTCCATATTATAGAATGATCCTTTTTAGGAAAGAGTTCTGGGTATAATTTTCCACATATATGGTAAAAAAGTAATTTTATCTCTAGTATACCCCTCTTCTGTATTATGCACATTTAGTCAGGCAAAAGTTGTTCACAAAAATGTCTCTTCTTAGATGAGAAACAAAGATGAGAAGAGGTTTGTAAGGGTGAGAGAAATGCTTTATATCATGAGGCAAATCCCAGTACCACCAGGGAGCTGATTCAGTATGGAAACAATTTCATTTTTCTTTCATTATGGGAATGATACTCTGTCTATTAAAAGTACAGAAGTGAGATTGTCTAGACAGTTATTTTAATAGGATAACATGCTATGCGTTGTCATTTGGTTTTGCAAAAGTGTGTATGCCCATTTGTCTATGGAACTATGCTTCAAATAAGTTCAATCTATCATAGTATAGTGGTGTTAGCCCCTTTTATTATATAAACCTGTCAGGACATTACAACATAAACAACACATTCTGCCCAGCTGCAAAATACTTATTCGAAGAGTCCATTTAGTTTCATAAACTTTTTCTAAGTCACTGACACCTTAAACAAACTATGACAGGCATTTATATTGTACACCAAAAGAGAGGAATAACTCACTATATAAAATGTATCTAGTGACTACCAACAAAAGAAAAATATATGAGAAAAGATAAATCTTTATTGAAAAAATCAGACATATTAATAATTCTTAGGAAAATGTATTTATTTTCCTTTTACTGTCTTCAAAAACAGGATATGACAAAGGATAAAATTTATCCCAGACTCATAAATCTATTTCAACTTTGGTTTACATAATTGTTTTCTTAGTGGTAGAACAGAGCCTCCTTTCAGTAGTATTATGTTTTCCTGTGTTTATTTTTTATGATGTGGTTTAAATCCAAATGATACGTAAATATGTATTATCATCTGACTATAAATGAGTTCAATAAAAATACACATTCTCCAGAAGTCATCAACTCAGCTTTTTCTCATACATTTGGGCAAATCTATAATTGTGCATATAAGTAATAGTAAATACAACAGTAAAGTAAGGCAACCTATTTGGCACTTACATTAACTATTTTCTACAGAGTAATTATTCTTTTAACTGAATTTCCTAACTGAAATGTGCCCTGGGGCAATTCTGTATCACAGCATTGTGGTTAGAGAACTGGTCCCAATTTCTTCCAACTGTACCATTTAGAACTCTCCCCAAGTATTGACAAGATGAACCACAGCCTTTCACAGGGGAGAGCAAGCTTATATGAAGAGAGACAAGGATACTTTCAAGGGACTAAGATTTGAAATATTGATATAGTCACATTAATTGAATTTTTGCCTTGAGAAGTGATTACAAAAATGTTGCTCCAATATTAATTTGTATCTGCTTTGGATAAGATTAACATTAATTTCTTCGCCAGTCCCCATTACTCTTTTATTATTCATTAGCATCTCTCTTTGCATGTGTAAGAGACCTTGATGAAGCATGTTTATTCATAGACTAACCTTTTTAAATAATTCTAACAGCTCTCTAACTGTAACCTTCCTGGCATGCTGAATATCTCCTCTTTGTTTCATTATTCAGTGCTTGCACTCTATCCTCCACTTGAGATGCTGAACATGAATCATCCTCCTCTTCCTATTGCTCTCTTCCTCCCACTAAAATGTCCTCTGCAGCCTGATCCCACAGGAGAGCTGTGTTCACAAAATACTGCAGCAAAATAGTCTCCTGGTTGGATCGGGGACAGTAATTTCCACAGATCTCAAGTGCAATTATCAATCTCTCTTTTGCTTTTTAGCTTAGCATATATGTTACTATGCTTTAGTTCATTGTTCATTTACCTTTTGTTAGAATATTTTGTTTGAGTTCACTTTTGATGAAAGCTCTGGAGGTGACATTTTATCCTTTCTTTGTGTACGTAAGCTCTAGGGCTTATTTTTCTAAGTAGATAAAATGGACAAAGCTGTGAAAAAGAAAGGGAGAAAAGTAGAATCAGTGAAGTAATTATGATTTTCTATAGCTGGAATTTCATTGTCTTTAAACTTCCTAGTGCTGCTTAAATAATTGAAAATGAGCAAATACATATTTTTTTATTTCGGTAAGTTTTAACAATAGACCTTACTTTGAAATAAAATGTAGGACTACTTCTCTTATAAAATCACAGGTCCACTACTTTTTGAATTATTCTGTGTATACATATATATGCATATAAATATATATGTGTATATTACTATGAAACAGACCAAAGCATTAAAATATGTTTGGATATTCCTAACTCTAAACATAAACAGTCTATGGAATGGACAGGATATGATGTATAAACATTTTATAGTTAAACTCTTAATTCTTGGTAAAAGAGAATATTTCTAACAATTTATTTTAATGTAGAAAAAAGCCATACTCTTGATACAGTTCTAGAATTAAAATTGATCAGATAGCAAAGCTGTAATATTAAAAATTAATAAACATAAAAATTAAATTTTGTTAAAGTTGTTATATCTAATCATGGGGCTGTTAAGTCCTTGTCTAAGAATTTATTAAGTTTGTTGCTAGTTGAGTAATTCGTGTTATTGTTTTTGTTTGCTAATTTTAATCAGCTTCTATGTTGCTTCCCTATCTAATTTGGTGTGCTTCTACTGGAATTTCAGTGTTGAGAAATTAGGAGGTGTCAAGTAGTCCAGACATCTTAGATCTGTGGTCTGGACCAGTGAGTCAACATATCAGTGACTGTGGGAGGTAGGAATAGCTTCTGGTCTTCCAGGAGTACGGGGGTTGTGGGCAGGCTACCCACCCCAACTCCAAAACACACCAGAGTTATCAGTCTAGACAAGGGGGTACCTGAAATTATTTGCAGTTTGCAATCTCTGCAGAGAATATTTGTGAGGCTGTGGAGTAGATTCCTAGGCATGGCTTAAGTGGTGAGGGGTAAGTGCAGGTGCTGAAGCTTTGGCTGGGTAGGTCTTCAGCCTGCTTTCCTCCTCAAAGTGCCCTGAAGTTTTCAGCTGAAGATTCCGGTGATCCCATAAATCTTGGCTGTTTGACATGTATCTCCTGGGCAATTTAGTCATGTTGTACTATACAACTAAGTACTTTATGCTGTAGCATTCAAATCAAGGTAATGAGCTTCCACAGAGTGAATCATATAGGATCTAGAAACCTATTGTATGCACAGGGGCTACTCCTGGCTCATGCACTCAGTAATTACTCCTGGCAGTGCTCAGGGGACCATATGGTATACTGGGAATTGAACCCGGATCCGCTGCATGCAAGGCAAACTTCCTACCCACTGTGCTATTGCTCCCGCCCCGAGATTTCATTCTAATGACCCCGATGAGACAGATACTTTTATCAGAAAGCTGATATCTTTTTAAACAGAAACAAGATTTTGGTACTCCAAAGAAAAGGACCTCACCTGTTACATAGTCAGAAGACAATCCCAATTAAATGAAGATAGCTTTGCTGGAGGGTTTGAGTTAAAATTCTAAAACTCCATAGGCAGCAAGTAAGTTGAGAAATGAATGGCCAAAAATCAATAAAGGACATTCTCATTATCTAGCTAACTTGAAGCAAAAGGGGAAAGCAATCACTTAGAAATTTTATTTCCCTGTTACAATTCAAGAGGTGTAGACTGTTTAAAGTAAAGGGCTCCTTTCCGGAGAAGAAATCTAGTTGAGCAGAACTGACTGATAGGGACACACTTGAGGATAAGTGAAAGCATGAGAGGTGCCTTCCTCTCTTTTTCTCCTTACTTCTTGTGAGACCCCTCCCAGTCATTTTTCACCAAAAGAGGACAAATTTTAAGACAAATTGAAAAACTCTGCAGCATAAGAAGCTCAGTTGTAGATCATGTTTTCTACAGTGGAGAGTATGCTATCCTTACTAATAGCTAGTTGCTTGTTAAAATAAAAATTAGTGAGCTTGTTTTATTACTGCAGTTTTAGTTCACAGATAAGACATGTGAAGTCTATCTATTTATCTTTCTTCCATATGGTAAATAAATAAAGAGGCACAATAACAGATTGTCTGAGACAGAGTGGAAGCCATTACATACAGACAGGGCAAATTTTTATGAACACATTATTCGTGTGTGTGTGTTTGTGTGTGTATATGTGTGTGCACTTTTACTTATATGTAAGCATGTGAGCTTAATTTCGTATGTTGTAAAAATTTTAAGGTTGATAGCAATATTTTATGTCAAATATAGATTGTTCCCTCTTTTCTAATGCTCATCACTTTTGTTATTATGAATCTGAAGCATATTTTATTTTTGTCAACATTTTGTTTGTTTCTGCGACATCTTCAGCTATATTCAGGGCTTGTTCCTGCCTTTTTGATCAGGGTTCACTCCTTGAGACCGTATGTGCCAGTGATCAAGCTGAAAATCTGTCACATAGGAGACAATGTTCTAACAATTGCACTATCTTTCTGGACCCAAATCACACACAATTTGGTTAATTTCACATATTTTAAAGTTCTTTTCTTTTCAATTTTCTCTTAATATTGGCAACATTTGAATTTTATTTACTTACCAGTGAAACATGTTTTCTTTTTTTTTTTCTTTTTGGGTCATGCCCGGTGATGCATAGGGGTTTCTCCTGGCTGTGCATTCAGGAATCACTCCTGGTGGTCCTTGGGGGACCAGATGAGATGCTGGGAATTGAACTTGGGTCAGCTATGTGCAAGACAAACGCCCTCCCCACTGTGCTATCGCTTCAGGTAAAACATGGTTCATTTTTGACAAGTGAAAATTTTTAAAGAATTCTGTGGCTAAAATATGAAGGAGTGGGCAAGGGCCATAGTGGAGGATAAGTTATAACTATTTGCATTCATTCAAAAGCGGCTCATTTAACATGATTCACAAAGCATGTAAAATTTTACTCAAGGAGTACAAATAAAGTAATTAAGGGAGATTAAGAAAGTAGGAGTAAGAAAGTAGAAGATTCTGCAAAAGTCAACAAATATGTGTTTTACCTAAATCATGTTTTAGTCCTCAAGTGTAATATTTGGAAAAAGCCCTATTATATATTATTTTTTCTTTTCAAATTCTACTGCTAACCTGCTGTTCCAATTAGAAGTGAATATATGGACAAGGGAATGAATTTGAAAAGTCCCTTGGGCATTTAGCTCATAGAATTTTCCCTTCTCGGCTTTCACCTGCACTTATTTGTTCCTACATTGCATAGTAGCTATTATACTCAGTGAGTCCAAACTCTGATTGCTATACAGAATATTCTCTACATTCCATGCTGAAAAATATTACTTATTCTGAAGATTTAAATTTCTTCCTCAAATATAGAATTTTCTTTCCTTAAAATCATCTTTGAATTTTAGGTATTATAATTTTAGACATCATTCTCACTCAAATATGTGTATATATACAACTGAGTGAGATATATATTATATTACATTCATTATATTACATGCATATAATATTATATATATATATATCTCAGTTGTCTTTAAGTATCAGATTTCTATTGAAAATTTGACTGATTGTAGTTTCCAATTCCAATCTTGGCATTGAAAATGGTTTTAGTAATTTTATTAATATTTGAATTTTAAATGAAATAATCTAGTGTTTTCTCTTCCCTATTCCTCTGAAATTTTACAATATTATTTCTGAAGTAAGAGTTTTCATTCTTGGACTGAGTGCTCAGTAGTAGCTCTAAAATGGATATTCACATTTTTTAGTTCAGAGTAATTCTATTGAATTGTTTCTTTGATCATTTCTCTTATCAATTTTTGCTCCCTCTGAAACTCAGAAAATTCAAATGTTTGTTTTAATGGACCCCCTAATTTATTTTGTCTAAATAGTAATTTCCATAGTCTTTTTATAGATAATTTATTCTATATTTTCCTAATAAGCTTAAATCTATAATTTTCTAATACAAACCTGATTCTTAATATATACATATATATATAGAATGCATATGCAATATGTTAAGAATGCCTAATTTTTGCTTTGTTCCTCTTAATAGAACTTTGGTAGAACTCTCATTCTCAGTACTTTTTTGTCTGTTTTTAGGGTAATATACAGTGGCACTCAGGATTTGTTTGTGGCTCTGTGCTCGGTGACCATTGCTGGTGGGCTCAGGGGGACCATTTGGGATTCTGGGGTTCAAACCCAGGTCAGCTGCCTACCTGCTATATTATTGTTCCCATTCCATTCTCAGTGCATTTTTATTTAATAAACATTCTACATTTATTTTATTGTTATTATGTCTCAAATTAGTCATAGTATATTAAATTAGCATTGTTAAAGTTTTCTTTGCTCTCTATTAATAATACTCAGGCATTTTCAACTGCTTGGAGATCATTAATATCTTGCACAAAAAAATTAAATCTGGTTTGTACATCTCTAAATAGACAAATAGAGAAATCTAATATAAAGCAATAGAATTGCTGTTCATTTTCTTTAGGTGACTTCTAAGTTTTTATATATGTATTAGCATATTCAAATAAGATTTATGAATTTTTATAGATATAAATATGAAAAAATGACCACTAAGAGAATCCAAGTTAGAAAAAGAACGGATTCTCAATTTTATCAGAATCCAGATTTTTGTGCCTGTAAGTCTGTAAACGATGGTTTTTGATATCTAAATGTGTTACCCTTGTTTCTTCTCCTCATTTTTTTAGCCCTCATAATTTTACTATAGACAGCTAAAGTGGATGGGAAGTCAGTCACGTGATCATAAGCCCCATATTCCCTTTTATATTTGCTTTCCTTTTAATATAAAATTTATATATTTATTGTTTATTTATATTATTTGTTTATAAAAAGATTATTTATCCCATTACATTTTTAAGAGAATTTTAACATAATGTTTCACTTTTACTATTTTTGTACTGTTCATTCAAGTTTTCTTTTTAACTCCAGGTATTCATGTGTTTTATCTTGCTTATACATGCAAACATTTTTTAAACTTTGGTACAATAAAACTAGTCAAATAGGGGCTGGAGCGATAGCATATCAGGTAGGGCATTTGCCTTGCACGCAGCAAACCCGGGTTCAATTCTCAGCATCCCATATGGTTCCCTGAGCACCGCCAAGGGTAATTCCTAAGTGCAGAGCCAGGAGTAACCCCTATGCATCACCGGATATGACCCAAAAAAGCAAAAAATAAAAAGAAAACTAGTCAAATAGTTTAATAATTTTAATATATATTCACATTAATCAAGCATATTTATTAAAGAAAATTGATAGTCATAAGAAAAATGATATTTTATCGACTGTCTTCTTTGAGCACAGGGATATTAGTTTTTGACACCCTGCACAGAATTTGTCTACTCGTATTTTGTCATTATGAATAAATTATTGAGCTTTATTTAAACTATTATTAGATTAATGCAATAATTCACCTATAATACTGATTAAATATAATTATCCTTTTCATAATTTTTAAATAATTATTACAATGTCTTTATTTCATATACATTTAACATTCATTGAAATTTCATTAAAAACATGATTACCTCATTCTTCACCAGTTTTTCATTTATTCATTATATTAAACATAGTTTCAGAAATAATATTAACTTCCAATATAACTGAGGAAACAATTTTCCTATCTTCACTTGTCACTTTAAAAAAAAATGGAAGTCTAAAAATTTGATTTACATTTATTGCTCTATTATCTTAAAGCACTTAATATTGTTAAGTGAGAAATCATAGCCAATTGGAATCTTTTCTACTTGACAGTTTTACTCCTTTTTCTTTGTTTTTAGTGTGCTTAAAGATATTTTTGGTAAGAAAGTGGTGGGCACTGGCTCTTTTTTTTGTATGATGAAACTTTAAACTTTCATTGTTATATGTCTTTAGTCCCAATTTTAGTTAATTTCAATGAGTATATAAGCAGTCACATACACTCGGTTTCATTATAATGCGATTTTGGTGAATTTTTTTTTGGGGGGGGGCAAGTTTTCAAGGATATTCTCAGAGGAAACTTGTGAAGTTTACTAAAATGTGAATAGACTGTTGACTTGTTTTTCACTAATGTGCTAGTAAGGAAGCTAAAGTTTTTCAATGAAGCATAATATTTAAATCAGATTCCTTAGCTCTTCTCTGTCTTGCTCTGAACTTAGTGCTCTGTTACTAATATCAGATTAGCTAATGCAAATGAGAAATTCACAATGATAATCTGATTGTTTGCCACAAGCTCCATTGGTTTGTGTGCCTAGGATGGTTCATCTAATCTATCAAGCCTTTTAAAAAATCTTAACTCTACCTTGGAGGGTCAGTAAAACAGTTTTTGTCATAATTTTGGGTCTCATATTTCAGAGTCTCTCCTTCCCCTTTCAATCATCTTTATAATATGACCAATTCTTTCTGTGTTTTATTTCTGTTTTTGTAATGTCTTTTACAAAGCAAAGGTAAAAGTTAGCATTAACACTTTCTGGTGACTCCCCCTAGGTCTATAGCATCAGTAAGTTAATTAATCCACCTTCAAGTATTATGAGTAACAATTATTTACCGAATGTCTTACATCAAAACAGTATTCATCATCTAACACCCTAAAGTCAGTTGCTTAATTGTCTTTTCATTGACCACTAAATCGATTTCAAAATACCTTACTTCAACATCTAAATGATTATATTACATAAATTAATAATAGATATTTAAGGTTATAAACCCAAATTTTCTAATATATTTATCCTGTAGATTTTTCTCATAATTTTAGTAAATTATTCTGGTGCATTCAAATCTTTTCCAAATATGATAATATCAGGATTTAGTATCTGTCCTTGTTATCACAGTTACTGACATTAATTTGTGACTTCAACATATCATTAATGTTTTCCTCAAGCTTGTGGCTTGTGGAGGAATTAGTGAGCAGTGAGATTTTTTTTGTGGGGGGGGGTGTCACACCCAGCGATGTTCAGGGGTTACTCTTAGCTCTGTGCTCAGGAATTACTCCTGGCAGGTGCTTGGGGACAATATGGAATGCCAGGACCAAACCCAGGTCAGTCATGTGCAAGGCAAATGCCCTATCCACTGTATTATCGCTCCAGCAACAGCATGAAGGTTTCTAGAGAGAATTTTTATTTACTTTTAAAAATGATAGTAAGGACACTTACATGAAATCTACACTGAAGCTTGTAAGTGTACAATATAGTACTACTATTACACTTGTATTATATAGCTGATATCTTCAAACTATTCAGTTTGCATAACTGAAGTATATACTCTTAATCTCAGCATATGGCAATGATCATTCCTCTTTGTTTCTGTAACTTTGACTATTTTAGATTATCATGTAAGTGGGTAATGAGCTTTTCTTTCCTTTGTGATTATTTATTTCACTTAATATAATGTCCTCCAGTTTCATCCATTTTATTGAACATGACAGAATTTCAGATTTTAAAAAGGTAGGAGATCTGGAGCAGCCTCGCAGGACACGGCCCCTCTGCTCCTGAAAGACTATGATCCGGGAGGTCTACTAACCCTTTTTGGCACCCAGTGGCTTCTTATAGAAATGCATCTAGACTATGAACTGAGCTAAAATAACAGAAATCCAAAACCGCGCTTTGTAACTTTTGTCATGGTGATTCAATAAAATATTTTTTTTTAAAAAATTAAAAAGGTAAATATTTCTTCGTATATACATAGAAAAATTTTAACCATTTACTCACTGATGGGCTGGAGTGATAGCACAGCAGGTAGGATGTTTGCTTGCATGAGGCCGACCTGGGTTCGATTCTTCCATCCTTTTCGGAGAGCCTGGCAAGCTACTGAGAGTATCCCACCCACCAGAAGAGCCTGGCAAGCTACCCATGGCCTATCCTATCTGCCAAAATCAGTAACAACATATCTCACAATGGAGACGTTACTGTTATCTGCTTGAGCAAACTGATGAACAATGGGATGACAGTGCTACAGTGCTACTTGCTAGAAAAAAAAATTGTATATTTTTCCTGTTTTAATGGTATTAATAGTTGCAATGAACATAGTTTAAGTATCTCTAGGAATCCTGATTTCAGATCTTTTTTTGACCTAGAGTGGAATTACTGCATGAACTACTATTAGTTTATTTTTGTTTAATTTTTTGAAGCACTACCACTTTATTTTCAGTGTAGCCAAAGCATCTTTTTATATTTCCAACAACAGTGCACAAAATAGTTATTCCAATTTTAGCATATTTTCTCCAATACTTAAAACTTAAAACCTCCTAGTAGCTGTGAGGTCATGTAATCCTTATTTATTGGCATTTTCTTGATTATTAGTAATGCTCAATTTATTTTCACTTCCGTGTTTAGTATTTGTCTGGGTTAAAGTGTCAAGTAAAAGACCTGAAGCTAAAAACTTGCTATGAAAAACATAAGGGAAAAGCTTCTTGACATTGTTCCTTAAAATGATTCTTGGAAATTACATCAGAGTCATAAATAGCAAAAGTAAAAATAGACAATTAGACTACATTAAACATAATCTTCTATACAAAATATAAACAAAATGAAAAGGCAGCCTGGTTAATGAAAGAAAATATTTTCAGAACCCTTAATTAAGTCTGTTTCCCCATGCCTGATTGTATTTACCAGGGCCCCTAGGAGGAGGGTAGATTGAGTTTCACTCCCCACCCCGACAGGAGAAGACCTCTGGAACCAAGCCGCAGCCATGCTCAAGGCCACTCTCCACATGTTCAAAGGAACCTCACGCATGAAGGAACTGACAGAGGAACCCAGGTGTGCAGGACCCAGGGCTGAGATCTCCAAGCCTGCTCAGCCCAGGACTGGGCCTTCCCCACCCAGATCTTCCATTTTCCAGTAGCTTGACAGCCAAACTGCCCCCCATTGCTGTGTAATCCCATCAATAGCCAATATCCAGAGACTATAAAATAATACTCCTGGAAGAGAACTATGAAGAGTCTCTTGCCCCCATGCCTTTTATACCCTAGTTCTCCCTCTTGGAGAACCTGGCTAAGTACTGAGATCATCCTGCCCACATGGATCATGGTAAGCACTCCGTGGTGTATTCCATGCTAAAGACATGTAACAATAATGGGTCTCATTCCCCTTACCCTGAAAGAGCATCCAATGCGGCACCACTGGGAAAAACAAGTAAAGTGAGGCTGCTAAAATCTCAAGTCTAGGATGAATGGAGATGTTACTGGGGCCCACTTGAGCAAATTGATGATGAACAGGATGACAGTGATACAGTGAAATGTATATATTAAAATTAAATATTAAACTAAGCAGTTAATATATGAAACATAGAAGGAACTTCTAACTCAGTATTAAAACCCAATAATCCAGTTTTTAAAAATTCAAAATATCTCAATAGATACTTTTCAAATGAAAATATACAATGGTCACTTGTCACTTGTCATCCCATTGATCTTTGATTTGCTCAAGCAGGCACCAGTAATGTCTCCATGTGTCCCTGTTGTGTGCTAGTATAGCCCAATGGTGTCTGCTTGCTCCGGGAACAAGAAGAGCCTTAAACCATTCAGGCAGGGTTTTGACGAAGAACCCTCGTAAGTGGGCAACCATGCATTCTTTTGACGTGGAATCCAGTCAGCAACAGTTCTAGTCCAGCGGTCGTCTCTGCATCGCAGTATGTATCCTGCCCATTTGATTTTTGACGCCTTGGCAAGTGAGACAGCATCCCTGATTCTTGACCGTAGATGGAGGTCGGAACTTTGGATTCCTTCGCTCACTTGAGTGAAATGATACTACTTCCATAGCTGTTTCGATTCCTCTTTGAGATACCCAAATAGCATTCTCATCCTGTTTTCATAGGGCTCAGGTCTCTGAGGTATATGTTAGTGCAGGAAGAATGGTGGAGTCAAAAAGATGTGCCCAGAGCCGGAGTTTATTTGTCCTCTTAACAACTTCTTCAATGCTCTTGAAGGCATTCAATACTGCTCTCTTCCTCCTGCACAGTTCTGGTACCAAGTCATTCCTCATGTTGAGTTCTCGACCCAGGTACACCTAAGTGCTGCATTCGAAGATGTTCCTTCTGTTGAGAGCAAATGGAATGTCAGGTACTAGCTCTTTTTCATGAACATTGTCTTGGTGAGATTTAGCTGCAGTCCGACTTTTCCACACTCGCAGTTGAAGTCGGCCAGCATTTGTGTCTCTTGGCTAATGTTTGGTGTTATTAGAGTGATGTCATCAGTGAAGTGGATGTGGTGTACTTGCCGTATGTTTATTGTTTATCTTCACTCCCATTCCTTTCCATTCCACTTGTCGCATGATGTTCTTGAGGGTGGCACTGAAGTGTTTCTTGAAATGGTATCACCCTGCCGAACACTCTCTTTTCGTCAATGATCACTTCCTTGTAGAATGGTGAGAATGTAGAACGGTGGTGAATCCATAACATAGCTCTCGGAGGATCTTGATGTACTGAGCTTGAATGCCCTGTTTGGCTAGGGCTTCGATGACTGCTTCAGTCTCAACAGAATCAAAGGCCTTCGATGAATGTTACACAGAGTGGCATCTTGATCTCTTGCAAAACTTCAATGAGCTGGTCACTGTGTGTTATGGTCGATTGTGCTAAATCGATTATGCTAAATTAATTTAGCACAATCAACCATACAGTGGTCAACAGGGATATTTAATAATGTTCTCAACATGAATAATTGGGGTAAATTACAGTAGGTAGTATGTTAGCCTTGCGTGTGGCCAACCTGGGTTCGATTCCTCCGTCTCTCTCAGAGAGCCTGGTAAGCTACTGAGAGTATCCTGCCCACACGGCAGAAACTGGCAAGCTACCTGTGGCATATTCTATATGCCAAAATCAGTAACAAGTCTCACAATGGAGATGTTACTGGTGCCTGCTCGAGCAAGTCAATGAACAACGGGATGACAATGTTATATATATATATATATATATATATATATATATATATGTATATATATTTCATAATATGTAAGTTCAAATATTGCAAGCTAGACTTTAATAATAGAGTTGTTTCTTCCTGAAGACATGTGGACTTATCAGTTCCTACATGAAAAAATTCAGCATGGAAACACAATACTACTATCTATCAGCTTATACTTCACCTTCTGTATGTAAAGAGCAGGATTGGAGCTATGAGTCACCAACATAGATCATTGCCGCCCCTTTGTGGCTTCTTGAAACCATAGCTATATGTAGTCTGTGACCTTTATAGAGGAATCAGAACTTTTTTGAGGCCAACCAAGATTTTTTTTCAAGTGTAAGAGCATGGAGTCAGACAGAAACAAATACAATGCTTATTTGAGCTACAGTTGCATTTTCATTTTGCATGCTTCTCAGATTTAACAGTTTGGCATGAGACAAAAACAGAATTAGACAACTAAATGTAGGCATGGGTTTTCCTTTAGTCAAGGTGAAATCCATACTGAGTGGAGGTAATTTATAATGTATAGAGATCATCAAGGAGAACCAAACCTAGACAAATGAAATGGCCTGAGACAAGTTGTCCTGACATGAATTTCATAATCAGAGTGTTTTTATTATGAACTAAGGAACCCGAGGCTTCCTATGAAGCTCCTCTTTTCCTAGCAGGTTCATGAATCCCTAAATGTGTTTTTAAAAAATATCCCCATGTGTAAAACTGTAAATCAGAAAGTATACAGGAGTAAGGGGCATAGTACTTTAAGCTCCTGTAATATCTTTTTATTCAAAAGAGGAATATAAATTGAAAACCATTTTTGTCTACTGTGACTGTTATGAAAACCTTCTTGATTGAGCAACAATCTTCCCAAAGGCTGTTTGGCTGGAGTACTGAGTCTATGTTCCCCCGTAGGTATCTCAGCTGGAGTATTATTGCTCCAGTCAATGAAAGATGATTTTCCTCTTTAAAATATGCTTTTAAAATATGCTTCGAGTTTCTCTTTTAGCTGAAAAAAATAATTCAGGTTGGGGGGTTGTAATAACTGTTAGAATTTTTGTTTTATACGTATTCCCTTTGAGCCACTATAAAATTATATAAAAACCAATCATATTTCTATGCATTACCTAAATATCACTGATAGACAGCTAATCAGTTTAGTTCATCTTCTCAATCAAAACCTAAAAAACATAGCTCTTTCTCACAAAATTAGTCTCAATGAAATTGAAAAATGAGCTGTATATCTAAATTGCTGAGATATTTGATGTTGCTGCCTTTTTGAAACATCCTAGGGCCTGGATGTCAAGCCAAATGTAGGTAATCGGTAAGAAACATTGCTGGAGGCAATTTTGTTATTCTTGCTATTAAGTTTTCATTTCTGATTACTGCATAGTCTTTCCAATTCATCACTTCACAATTAATCATGAAGACAGTCTAAAAGATCAAGTTAAGAGGACTTGGCCAATTTGGGTACACTGAGAAGTTGTGAATCTGCTTTAACTTCACACAACACTTTCAGGACTTCCAACCTATCAGATATCTAATAAATGTTTGAAGTTGGTTACCATAGTCAAAAATAATTAAGAGAAACCATGTTTTAATTCAGGTCACAGTATTCTGCCATTAAAAACAGGAATAGCTTTTTTGCCTCTGAAATTTGCTTCTACCCTCACCAAGTCAAGATGTCATAGAATTAGCATAGCCATCAACACTCTTAAACTTTTACTCACAAAACAATTTAAAATCTATTCGTAACTTAATTTCCAACATGATGAATCATGTGATCTGTCTTATTAGTCTAGATTTTGGTGCCTAAACTTTCCTGGTAAGAAAGTATTTAGAGTTTTGCTTAAGACTTCATAAAAATCATATGTAGGAGACAACTATTATTTAAGCTAGATAATTAGAACTATTGTGAACTTTTCAATAAACATATCTATACCAATTAGTCCCTATTTGTGGATCAAAGTGATTACTTTTCAGCCTCATTTTCTCAAATCAAAGTTGTTTGTTATGGAGACATTGTGAGTTGTCAAATGTGTGGAATATCTTATTCTAGTCCTGACTTATTAGTATAATTTTATCCTTCAAGATATGCAGCAAAAATAATGGAGAAGCTATAATTGGCAACAGAATGAGACAGTCGCCTCTGGCAATTGAGGTGAAATAGGTTGACTGTTGAATTGTAAGATCCAATTTTTCTTTGTTAGCTCTTGTCCCTCCTGTTCTATCTGCAATTGTAAGGTTAATCAGCAATACTTCAGCGTGAAGCTCCATGCTATTCTGATCTGGAATTTGAACTGAACGTGGAAAGGGACTTTTCTCTTCTAAGCATCTGTTTCCTCATCTGCAAATCTAGAATAACAACACTTTTGTTGTTAAACTAGCTAATATGTATTTGATATAGTATATGTAACATTCCTGACAAGAAATTGGTACTAATTAATGATAGTGATTATAGTGATGACTTGTTGTATTCTGGAAAACAGTAGTTTAATTAGTTTAAAGTGTCTAGTCCAAACTCCATTGCCCGCCCCCCCCATACATGTGTATTGCATGCTCAGAATATTAAATGTTAATTTTAAGCTCAGAATTAAATTCTATAGCTATCTATCAACTCTAGATTTATGGAAGTTGAGAGTAGAAGTGCTGACAAATATTTTGATGTTTTCAGGAAAGTAAAGCTTCTTTTTGCCATTTATTTATTTATTTATTAAAATTTATTCTTTTATTGAATCACCATGTGGAAAGTTACAAAGCTTTCAGGTTTAAGTCTCAGTTAAATAATGCTTGAACACCCATCCCTTCACTAGTGCACATATTCCACCACCAAGAATCACAGTATACCTCCCCCCTCCCCCCACCTCCCCAGCCCCCCATCCCACATGTGTAACTGGTAAATTTTACTAGGAAAGTAAACCTTCTTAAGGAACTGGAGTTGCAAGGTAAGCTATTTATATTCTTTTCTCCTAAGGATGCAATTATGTAGTTTGTTGGATAATTTTATAGTGTGAATAAACATTCAACATTAAATCAAATAGTGATTGAATCCCCAAGAGGGATTTTACCTTTATAACACCTCTGAGTCACTGAATTGTTTTTCCAGAATTCTTTGCATTGGACATTGAGAACAGATGCAAATGCTAATAAGAGTCTGAAAATGAAGGTAAGTTGATGAGAAAGTAAAAGTGTTTTCTCTTTAGTGGATTAGAATAGTTTATTAATCGGCATAATTAGTTCTAATGCTTCTAGTTGGCAGCTGCCACTGGAAGAGTGACTTTAAATAAAATCCTCAGTAAAGAAGTCCAAAAAGCCTTAATTTTATGCTTACTCAATGAGAAAAATCTCTTCTATTTTCATTTTTTAGAAAAAATATTTAAAATAGCTACATTTTAGGTAGCTAGTCCAGACAATCTAATTGATTTTTGTTCCATTTAATTTGCATCAGATTTATATTTAATAAGTAGAAAACAATTTAAGATAGCTCTTGTAGTTAGTAAAATTATGCCTTAAATATGTATAATAATTCAATTTACAACTATCAATATATAATAATTATAATTGTATACAAAATATGTTAAATATATTGTATAACATTTTTGAAAGTTATATAAAAAAATAAGCAAATAAACCTATATACTATTTTTATGTATTTAGTATTTGGAATAATTTATTCACTATTTATGTGCATGAGATAGGAATCTATAATCCTCTGTCTTCTGATATGCATTAAAAGTAAGTAGTAAGCTCCTAGTGAGTGAATTTATGATTTTATGCTGAATTTTTTACATGGTTAAGGAAAAGTATGTTTTACTCCAAAAAGTTTTTCTCAGCCAATATAATTATAATGAAGGTCACATAGTTTCACTAATACTTGTTTTTACAAATATAAATTGAACATAAATAAGAATTAAAAAGTAATGGATAACATTTAAAATTTTATAAAAATGCTCAAAATTTTAGTCATTATAAAATGGACTGGAGCGATAGCACAGCAGGTAGGACATTTGCCTTGCACGTGGCTGACACAAATTCGATTCCTCCATCCCTCTCATATAGCCTGGCAAGCTACAAAAGTATCCCACCCGTACGGTAGAGCCTGGCAAGCTACACGTGGCGTATTCCATATGCCAAAAACAGTAGCAACAAGTCTCACAATGGAGACATTACTGGTGCCTGCTACAGCAAATCGATGAGCAACAGGATGACAGTGTTACAATGCTACAATACTTTAAAATAATCTCAAGAATCATAAGGAGAAAGTCTAATATGTAATAGTAATAAAGTAGTGGTTCAAAGCCTGGGGCACTACAAATATCTGTTCCAAGTAATTACATCCACTGGATAGCTTTGTGATATTGGGTAAGTTACTTAATCTCTGGACTTTGCTTTCATGTAAGTTGGGAGATCATTAATGCCATATTATTTTATTTTGGCAGCTGAGGAAGTTATTGCTGTTAGGTTTCTTTCAACTATGTCTAGAAAAATATGCAAAATTAAATTTTTATATTCACGCATATATATTTTGGAATGCTAAGTCCCCTAATAAAACAGCATGCACTTATTTTTTATTCAAAGTTACTGCCTAGAAGAGTATTATGTAATTTTATAACAAACATCAGTTTTGAACAATGAACTCAGATTTCTGTAATGTTACCATAGTGTTACTCACAATTTACCATATATGAGAATCATAGGGATGGCTTGTTAAAAAATATAGATTGCTGATCTCCACCACCAGTGAGAATCTTTGTTTTTTTATATATTTCAGCAGCTACCCAATAATGCTGATGCTGCTCTCTTGAGATGTCCACTTTGACACTACTTCTGAAAGGGAAAACTTGTAAAAAATAATGTATTTAAATACATTAAATATTATAGATTATACATTTCTTTAGATAACAACATTCTAATGCAGTTTGTGCTAAATCTTGACTGATTTGTGGATATATGAGTGGTATAATATAGGAAAAGAAGATCTGCTCACAATGGAAAGAAATTTACTCTAGCATGTTGTATATCATAGAAATTCCATCTTGGCATATACGTGTAGCCTGGAAATACCTTGAGACACTATTAAGAAAGTGTTTAGTATTTGTGCAGCTGATGATAACAAACGAAAAGCAGTTGGAAAAGTGATTAAGGGAACCAGTGGACAATCTAGTAGATCTTCATTGATATGTTAGAGCTGTATTACATTTAAGACATGAGCAGGAGAAATCAAATATCCTAACCAGGGTGTTTGGCCAGGATAGTGTCAATTTTGTAGTGTTTTAGGAAGATTAAGTCTATGGAGTAATAGAAATAGAGATTAATATAGAAAATAGGCCTGGAAATAAAACTTGGCAAGAATAAAAAATATCATAAAAAGTGACAGCTGATGGAAGTATTTTATGGTCTTTATGTTGGGTTAAGTTTCTAACTCTAAACCAGTGTGGCTGGGTTCAAAATAGTGTTTCTCACTCTGAACCAACATAGATGCAAAAATCCACACTGTTATTCATATTGTAAATAAAAGTCAATTCTGCTAAGAATGAACTTAACCAGGATTTCATGTCTCCAAAACCACCTTTGAAGAATCTCCTTGTCAATTTTTTTTTCTCCCTTCACTTACCCAATTCTATCCTCTCCTGTCATTTTCCTACCCACACCATTCCCTTTAAAACATGTGGTAACAAGAAGCAGGTTAAGGAAGTGTTATGTAATTCATCCTTTTTAAATTTTCTTAATTTTATCTTATGTGAACAGTAGTGAATAAGCATTTACTCTAATTTGAAGTGAGAGAAGAGAAACTAAAGAGAAAAGACCAAGAAAATTGGCATTTTAAGAGAGGCCTTTGCAGAGTATATTCTACATCCTGATCCTTTATCATTGTACTCAGAAATATGAAGGCAAAACCCTGAAAGGACGAAGTAAATACTTCAGGAATGGAGCTGGAAAGGTTGACAATATAGAATGGAGAAGAGATAGAAATATACTGACCTAGGGACGTTATACTGATTACCTATCCTATAATTTGGCCATCTTGGGGGAGGATGTAGAAAAGTTAAGGAGAAAACAAGGTCACCAATCACCTTGCTTTATCAGGGCATTCTAGCTGTCACCAGAATGGCAGAAGCAGTTCCATTATGTAATAACATCATTTTATGTATAGTATTTCTGTTGAACACAGCAAGTCAATTGTAAAATTATGCAACTGCATTGATTCTTTGGTTTATAAAAGCTAAGGCATATTGAGCAATGCATTATATGTTTGACACTAAACTGCTCTGGTTGCCAATAATCAATATGAACACAAAGTACAAAAACAAATGTTTAAAGGCAGAAAAGCAAGAGGATGTCACTTGATCACAAAGTACTACTTAGGAAAAATAAAGAAACAAAATCTAGGGCATCTATAGATATTAAGCTTTTAATTGAACATTTCTAGTTCTTCTAACTTTGGGAAATCATTTTATAATGAGCACAGCAGTGAGAATCTATCTATGTACTATGAGATGCCTAAATGACAACGCTGTCTGCAAATGTCTCCTTCATTTTTCTGTGAGATATTTTTAGGGGTGAATCTCCATGACACAGTAATGACAGCTGATATCTTGGTACTGTTTAGTGCCAGAGTCTTTAGTTAGGATGTTGATACCAAATCCATTTTTAATCCTTTATGAAATACAGAATTTAAAAAAGTAGTACCCAACAAAATGTGTGTATTATTTTTGGTATCTTGGGTCTTCAAGTGATAAAAAAATAATAAAAGGTTGAAAATATTCTCTTGATGTTAATAACAGACTATTATTCATTTTCACTTTACTACAGAATTTCTACATTTAGGTTCTTTTCATATATCTTAATTGCTATTAATGAATAGAGAAATGCTGTGGAAAAATTATTCATATGCTCATATGAACTTTTAAGCATTTGGAATTTTCTTGATAATGGAGATAGAGATCAGACTGGGAAGGACAGTAGTATGGGATCTAGAGAGGCGTGTAGGGAGCCATTTTACCTTACTGATCTTATCCTGTCACTATTTGTTTAATCACTAGCTAACCCCATGCCACACCTAGCAAAGGTTGCCACTCCTAATCTTACTGATCTTATCCTATCAGCATTTGTTTATTACTAGCTAAATCCCGTGCCACACCCTGGATTTCTGTTGGGGGTCCTGGCACCACCTCCTCCCAACAGGGAGGTATAAAATACTGTAACTGCCATAGAATAAAGGCCTTTTCTCCCTCCTCCGGGCTCTGCGTCTGTTCTTTCGGCTGCGCCCTACGAAGGGTTCTCCCTGCTGAACAGAACGAGACCTCCACATCGACTTCCACAGAGGCGAATGGTGTGACAAATGTCCTTGGCAGTGCAGAAAAAGTAGCTAAAATTTAAACAGTATTTGGAAGCTCATAAAGCAAAGGTTAGAACATTGGCAAAAAATGTCAATATTGGTACCTGAGAATGGACATGGTAAGTCATCCTGTTCCCAAATGACTTACCATGTCCATTCTCAGGAGTCATCCCTTTTTTTACCTTCCCTCTAGTCCTATTTGAAAATTAGAGCATAACAATAAATAGTGTTTAGTTCATATTTGATGATGTGATGCAGCCTAGGAGGAATAGAAATTCCACTCCAATGATGAGTTTATAGATTCTTCTTGGCAAATGTACAATAGTAACTAGCCAAATAATGTCATGCAGAGATGAAAAGTTAAAAATAATTGATTGGCATCTAAGAATAACTGGCATGCCTGTTCTGTTGTGCCAAGTTAATCACTGCTGCAGACATAAATGTTCATTTCTGGAAACAATAGTAGAAGTATCAAATATTTAATAGACCTATAGGTCACTCATAGTTGACATATTGTGATTTTTCAGTTCCAAGTTGAATTCAATAGACTGACCTGAGAACTACCATTTGCAGCATTTTTCCTGCTAAAAATGCTTTTGGCATGAGAAAAACTTGATTTTCAGATGGACTTTTGATCTATTCACAAATTGGGGCCTAAATTGTGAAGAAGAGTACAAAGACATTGTAAAACTTTCCTGGATATATTAGTACTGAATATGTTGGAGTTCAGTAAGACAGTGTTCGTTGCATATTTGTGTATTGTGACTTTTTATTACTTCTTATTGCATCATAGTGAGATACACAGTTACAGAGTTGCTCATAATTGGATTTCAGTCATATTATGTTCCAACACATGTCCCTTCAACAGTGTACATTTCAGTCTACATTTCCAACACATGTACCCTCAACAGCATACCACCAATATCCTCTCCTAACCTCTGTGCCTATGGCTGGCACTTTTCTTCTCTTCCTGTGCCCTTTCCAACCCCTCCCTCCTATTGGGCATTATGGATTACAATTATTATATTGAAAAGTTATAATATATATCCCTTTACCTGCTTTCAACACTTGAACACTTGGTTCTTGTCCAGAGTGGTCATTTCCAGCTGTTATTGTTATAATAGTCCCTTCACTATCCTAACTGCCCTCCGTCCCCAGCACACTTGTGGTAGCTTTCAACCACTGACCAGTCCCCTTGACCACTTTTTTTCCCTAGCCTTGAAGATTAGTGCCATACTATTGAAATTTTCTTATTAATGGATGGATATGGATATCATGAAATAGTGAACTGAGTCAAAAGGGACAGGTAGAGAATGACTGCATTTATTTGTGGGCTATAACAAAAAAGTAGTGCTCATGCATATTTAGGTGATGGCTTGAAAGAGAGCAGCACATGCTCAGTCTTTTACCTGCATCCCAATTTAGCTCCCCTTAAGTTTATCCATATCAAGGCTTCTTTAGAGTGGTTATTGATACTCTTATCTGGTCTGCTTAATTAAGCACACTATTGACTAAACCGGGATCTTTATTTAATCTAGTCTAGAAGTTAGAAACTTGCTTTCAATTACTGATGAAACCCAGTCTAGCTATGAAAATAGAAATTGTAAGGCAACAAGTACTCTGACTTAATATTTTGGCATTTATTACAAGTGAGCTAGTGTGCTAACAGCCGAACATAGATTCTCTTTGGTCCTCCAAACGATTACATGAAATATATATCATTTTGTAACCCTATATAATAGATGCATAAACTCTCATCCTGTTGCTCATCGATTTGCTCAAGCAAGTACCAGTAACGTCTCCATTGTGAGACTTATTGTTACTGTTTTTGGCGCTACCTGTGGCGTATTCGATATGCCAAAAACAGTAACAGTAAGATGCATAAACAGAGGTAAAAAATTCCCAACATTAGGAAGTTGTAGAGCCAAGATTCAGGTCCTAATATTTTATTTCCAGAGGCTCCTTTGCTATATGTTATTAACTGTTTTAAATCTTGTCTGGGAAAAGTTATGTTCATTCTCATCAAATAGATGTTGAACTAGATTTGAGTAGTCAGCCTGGAAAATCAAAAATTACTATCCTATCTTCCCTAAATGATATAGTGCTTTTCAAGGATTTGTGCTTTAACACATTTTATTACCCTTTATTCTCTCTAGAAAGTGATTTTACACCTTTTAGGAACTCAATAAGTATTAGCTGACTCTAAACTAACATATGTGTATCACAATAAATTTTGAGGGTAGATTTTTCTATCAGATATTAATAACCAAATATAATTGAAAACCCTTTTTAATTTTCCTATTTTTATTACTTATCAATATATTTTATCCCATGCTATTTGTTGGCTTATTATATAGAACACAAGATTAATGTTAAAAATACAAAGAAAAATTTACCAGTGGGATATTTCTTTAAAAATTCATGGTAATAATAAACTAAAATATGGATTTAGTTCCATATGGATTAATTGAAAGAAAACTAAAAGTTTAAAGCCAAATTTTATTTTAAGTTTTCAACATCTTAACTAATTTTTCTGACAGTAAAAAAGTAATAAAATTTGACACATGAGGAAACTGAGATTGGAAGAAGTTTATAAAGAACTTTATCAGAAAACTAGCTAATGATCAAGTTGGAATTTTAAATTAAGTATGTGGATTTTTTGGGCCTTGTGTCTTACCACTATTCAATACTGAATCTCTGCAGTCATAAATCATAAATCATATTTTCTTTGATATTAAATTTATTTGAAGACTTTCTACTTTTGGGCTACTTCCTATTCAGTTGTGTTCATGTTTTACAACTGCAAATTACTTGTATTTTTCTCAAAATTTAAAAATATATAATGAAAAGTAATATTATTTTTGGATTTTCTTAACATGTTTTGTATTGAAAATTCTCTGATGAAGAACATATTTTTGCAAAGAAGGTTCATATTGATCCTTTTCTAGATCTATATCTGTCACTGTCATCCCGTTGCTCATCGATTTGTTCGAGCGGGCACCAGTAACATCTCTTTGAGAGACTTATTGTTACTGTTTTTGGCATATCCAATACACCCGCGTAGCTTGCCAGGCTCTGCCGTGCAGGCTCTATACCCTCGGTAGCTTGCCGGGCTCCCTGAGAGGGGCGGAGGAATTGAACACGGGTCGGCCGTGTGAACGGCGGAAGCCCGACCACTGTGATATTGCTCCAGCCCAGATCTATATAGTAAAATCTATATTGTAAAATCTAGAAAGTAAATATACTTTCTATATTTACTTTTCTAATGATATTAGAGTGAAAGGGGGGTACTGGGAGGAGAGATACAAAATTCTCATGAGATATTTTTAAGCTATATATTTCAGATCTTTCCAACATCTTCTTAAGAATCTAATAATAATGACAATAGTAACATACTTGAATGAATATAGTGTTTAACGCCTACCCTCAAGGGTAAACAGGATGATGGTTAGGGTAAAGCAGGCTAAGAAAAACTTTAACCTACTTATATTTTATATTAAACAACGGGCAACAAATGCTCTTGAGGCTACAGGACTGTTTTGGCCAAAATACTAAGAAAATAACCCACACGTTTAGTTGGAGTTATAGTTTAAAAGAGAGTCATAGTTCCTGGACTGTATTATTGAATCTGTTTCCTGTGCATCTAGATAAAATGCAAAGGAAATCTGTACCTATTCACAGGTCATGAACAGATACCTTTTACTTGAAAAAATGACTAAAAATTATAATGCCTTAAAATATTTAACAGCTTTAAAATGTTAGTAGAAACTTTCTCAATGGAATATCTTGATAGTTCCTGAAGTGAAAAAATTTTACCTTGCCAATAATGTTGAAAATTGCCCTCTCTGAGAACTGAAGGACACCAGTTTATAAACAAAGTGTATGCTAAGCAAATGAGTCTGAAATGAATAATCAAAACTATGTGAACATTGAGTGAACTGAAGACATGAGCATTATAACTGCCTGTGAAGAGTGTGGGAATGTAGCATTAAGTTTCATAATATATTGATATATATCCTAGTGAAATCAGTTAACGTACAATATGAATCATATGTGAAAAATCTTATGTTACTGTTAAATTAACATGACTAAAGATGAAAATATAATTTTATTTTTACTTTTATGCCTACCAGGATTTAGTTTGCATTTTTATTCAGATGCAGGTGTTAAATACAGGTTGAATAATGTCAGGAGGATTATAGTGTAACATCTCCAGGCTTGCAATATCACCCATTAAGGGTTTTCAGCAAATACCTAAAATAAGTCATAATATTTGTAAGACTATGATAAAAATCAATATGTATGTTTCATAGAATATAGGCTATTGTTGGAGGCTGGATTTAATTTTTCCATCTTTTTATTTGCAACATTCTTAGTTTAGTGTTGACTAGGAAGTATCTGAACATCTATAATATATTCAGAGCAAATATTTAAAAATCATGTACATTTAATGTGGTGTTGATGAATGATATTTAGTAAGAAGAATTAAATTAAATGACTGAATATTATCTATAGAGCCTGCTTTTATGTTCAAGTAAAAGCCATAGGAAATAAATTGTAATGTAATTTCACCTGTATGTGATACTAAGAATAGAGTCAGGTGTTTCACTTGTTATTAAACTGAATTCAATTTTGTACACTAAATTACTTTGTATTTGCATCAAAAGGAAAACATATAATTCTTCTTTTAAAAGTGATGTGTTCTTTTTATTTTTTAATTTATTTATTGTTTATTTATTTATTTATTTATTTGTATAAAAAATTTTTGGGTCACACCCAGCAATGCACAGGGGTTTATTCCTGGCTCTGCACTCAGGAATTATTCCTGGCGGTGCTCAGGGAACCATATGGGATGCTGGGAATCGAACCCGTGTCGTCTGCCTCCAAGGCAAACGCCCTACCCTCTGTGCTATGGCTCTAGCTCCCTTTTCTTCTTTTTTAATAGGAGTAAATATCTAGTGTATATGACATAATACAAACATTATTAATAGATTTTTTTGTTTAATGCTATGTTATTAGCCCCAACATAATATGTTATTTGGATTAACTGACATCATCATCTTTGAAACATACCATTTCTGGAAGACAAACTTTTATTTTTTTAATTAACTTTCTTAAGTACATAGTACAGAAGCTAATATTCTGCTTTGCATATCCCACCACCATGTGTGGCTCCCCCACCACAAAAAAATCTTATTTTACAAATTTTGATACTGATAAAATTAAACATTGGATACTACCCAAACCTTTGCAGTCCATTTTTACATACAATTAAAGTGAAATATGAAAAACTTTTCAGTTGAAAAACTGGTGTGTGAATAATTGCCCTAAGAAGAAATAGTCACAGAACAACTATCACCACGTTGGGTTTGAATTCTTCTATGATTCAAATGAGCTATTCCAAAGAATTTATTATGCTTGCCATCTTGTCACATATATCTAATTGTTTCTATTGATCTGATATTAATCTATTAATCAATCCTCACCCTCCTTTTAAGGGTAAAATAGTAATTTGAAACACATTTATATGTACAAGCATCTTATTATTGCATCTTTAAAGCATCAGAGAACTCATATGCTAAAAAGATCACATTCAACTCAGTTTTATAAAGTATGATCTATTTTTCTAAAGAAATTTAATTAATTTGGTTGTGGGGAGCAGTTTGTTTTTGTGCCAGTACCTGGAAGTCCCCACGGCTTACTTCTGACTCTGTTCTCAGGGATGACTCCTGGAAGTACTCTGTAGACCATAATAGTGCTGAGAATCAAACCTTGGTTGACCATATGTATGCAAGTGCCTGACCATTGCACTAACTCTCTGCCCCTTGAAATTTAAGTAACAACCTTTATCAATACTTAATGCTCAAAATATATGACAATGGACTCATTTTCCTATCACCTGTGGTTCTGCATGCTCTACCCATCTTACTTCCCACAAGTTAGCAATAAGCAGCTCTGAAATTCATGACCAAAGTGTTCTTTAAAAATGAAATAATATTTTACTTCTTTGTTTCAATACCCAGATGTTTGACATCAATAATACCAAACTCTTATGTAGCCCAAAGGACAAAAAAATCTATAATGGGTAAATAATTGCATTTTCTTAATTTTTAAAATTTTTTTAATTAGTGAGTGACAGTGAAGGTACAGTTACAGATTCAAGCATTTTGTGCTTGTTTTTCCCTCATGCAGTGTTCAGGAGCCCATCCCTACACCAGTGTCCATTCTCCACCACCAATGAACCCAGTATCCCTCCCATCCCCCAATCCCAAACCCCCACCCCACCCCGCCTCTGTGGCAGGGCATTCCAATTTGTTCTCTCTCTCTCTCCTTTTGGTGTTGTTGTCTGCAATACGGGTATTAAGTGGCCATCATGTTCGGTCACTAGTCCACTTTCAGAGCACATTTCTCTTACCACGTGGGATCTCCAATCACATTTTACTTGGTGTTCCCTTCTCCATTAGATATAACTTTCCCCCAGTGTTTGAGGCCAACTTCCAAGCTATGGAGTCAACCTCCTGGTATTATATACTACTATTCTTGAGTATTAGTCTCCTACTCTGTTATTTTATATTCCACAGATGAGTGCAATCTTTCTATGTCTGTCCCTCTCTTTCTGACTCATTTCACTTAGCATGATACTTTCCATGTGGATCCACTTATATGCAAAGTTCATGACTTCATCATTTCTAACAGCTGCATAGTATTCCATGGTATAGATGCACCAGAGCTTCTTTAACCAGTCATCCGTTCTTGGGCACTCGGTATTTTTCCAGGTTCTGGCTATTATAAACAGTGTCGCGATGAACATATAAGTGCAGATGTCATTTCCACTATACTTTTTCGTTTCTCCAGGGTATATTCCCAGAAGTGTTATTGTTGGATCAAATGGAAGCTCAATTTCAATTTCATGGAGTAGCGTTTTATAGTTTTCTTTGTAGAGGTCCTTTACTTCTTTATTTAAGCTGATTCCAAGGTATTTGATTTTCTGGGGACAATTGTGAACGGGATTGCTTTTTTCATGTTCCTTTCCTCTGTCTCATTGTTTGCATGTAGAAAGGCCATGTGTTTTTGGTTATTGATTTTATAGCCTGTGACTTTACTGTACAGGTCAATTGTTTCTAAGAGTTTCTTAGTAGAGGTTTTAGGCTTCTCTATATATATCATATCATCTGTGAATAGTGAGAGTTTGACTTCTTCCTTTCCTATCTGAATGCCCTTAATATCTTTTTCTTGCCTACTGGCTATTGCTAGTACTTCCAGTACTATATTGAAGAGAAGTAGTGAGAGTGGGCATACTTGTCTTGTCCCCGATCTTAGAGGAAAGGCCCTTAGTTTTTCCCCATTGAGGATAATGCTAGCCATAGGTTCGTGGTAGATGGCTTTGACTATCTTGAGGAAAGTCCCGCTAAAACCCATTTTGTGAGACTTTTCATCATGAATGGATGTTGGATCTTGTCAAATGCTTTCTCTGCATCTATTTATATGATCATATAGTTTTTATCTTTACTTTTGTTGATATGATGGATTATGTTGATTGATTTCCGAATGTTAAACCATCCTTGCATCCACGGGATGAATCCCATTTGATCATGGTATATGATCTTTTTGATGAATTGTTGGATTCTATTTGCTAGTATTTTGTTGAGGATCTTCGCATCGGTGTTCATCAGGGATATTGATCTATAGTTTTCTTTGTTAGTGGTGTCTTTGTTTGCTTTTGGTGTTAGTGAGATATGTGCCTCATAAAAACTGTTCAGGAGGGTTCCTGTGTTTCCAATTTCCTGGAAAATCTTGAGGAGATTTGGCAGCAAGTCTTCTTTAAATGTTTGGAAGAATCGCCAGTGAATTCGTCTGGACCTGGGCTTTTGTTTTTGGGGAGATATTTGATTACAGTTTCGATTTCCTTGATATTTATGGGCCTATTCAGGTACTTCAAGTCTTCTTGGTTCAGTCTTGGGAGATTGTAGGAATCAAGGAATTTGTCCATTTCTTTTAGTTTTTCTTGTTTTGTGGCATACAGACTTTCAAAGTAGTCTCTGATGATCTTTTGAATCTCCTTGGTTTCTGTTGTGATGTCCCCCTTTTCATTTCTGATTCGGTTTATAGGCTTTTTAGGGTTTTCCCTCTCTCTTTCTTTGTGAGTCTTGCTAGCGGTTTATCAATCTTATTTATTTTCTCAAAGAACCAGCTCTTTGTTTCATTTGTCTTTCGGATTGTTTTTCGGGTTTCCATATCATTAATTTCTGCCCTAAGTTTTATTATTTCTTTCCTTCGATCTAGTTTGGGTTCCTTTTGCTGGTCCTCTTCTAAGATCTTGAGCTGAGAAGTCAAGCACTCTGTATAGGCCCTTTCTTCTTTTCTGAGGAAGGCTTGCAGAGCTATGAATTTTCCCCTTAACACAGCTTTAGCTGCGTTCCATATCTTCTGTTAGCTTGTGTCTTCATTCTCATTTGTTTCGAGGTATTTTTTGATTTCTTCCTTGATTTCCTTCGTGATCAACTCACTGTTCAACAGTGAGTCATTTATTTTCCAGGTGTTTGATTTGGCTTTCCGTGTCTGTGTGTGATTAACTTCCATCTTCAGTGCATCATGGTCTGAAAAGATAGCTGATACAATTTCTATCTTCCTGATTCTATTAAGGTATAATTTGTGGCCCAGAATGTGGTCTATTTTGGAAAATGTTCCATGTGCACTGGAAAAGAATGTGTATTCTTTCTTTTGGGGGTGTATAGCCCTATATAGGTCTATTAGCCCTGTCTCCTCCATTTCTTCTTTCAGAGCCATTGTTTCCTTGCTGAGTGTTGTTCTTGTTTACCTGTCCAGAGGTGATAAGGCAGTGTTGATGTCTCCAGCTACTATCTTGGTGCTAGTTATGTCCCCCTTAATATCTGTTAGGAGTTCTTTTAAGTATTTTGCTGGTCATTCATTAGGTGCGTATATGTTTAAGAGTGTGATTTCTTCCTGTTGTACATATCCCTTGATGTATAGAAAATGGCCTTCACTCTCTCTTCTGATCTTTTTCAGCCTGAAATCTATGTTGTCGGATATTAGTATGGCCACTTCAGCTTTTTTGAGGGAGTCGTTTGCTTGCAGGATTGTTTTCCATCCTTTGACTTTGAGTCTGTGTTTGTTCTGGCTATTCAGATGTGTTTCTTGTAGGCACTAGAAAGCTTGGTTTATATTCTGGATCCATTTTGCAACTCTGTGCCTCTTGATTGGTGCATTTAGACTGTTAACATTGAGAGAAATTATTGTCATGGGATTTTGCTCCATCTTTCTTTAGGGTTTGTTGTTCTTGTAGGGATTTTCCTTGTCTTATACTAGCCCTTTATTCCTTCTTTTAAGTATGGCCTTGAGTCTATGAATTTCCTGAGCTGTTGTTTCTCCATGAAATAGTGTATGGTTCCTTCAAGTTTAACTGAGAATTTAGCCGGGTAAAGTATTCCTGGTGAGGCATTCATTTTATTAAGTTTTTTCACTATATCCCACCATTGTCTTTGGGCTTGGAAGGTTTCTTCTGATAGGCCCGGTGCAAATCTAAGGGGTGCTCCTTTGTATGTGATTTCCTTCTTTGACCTTGCTGCTTGTAGTATTGTGACTCTATCCACGGCATCCATCATTCTGACTATAATATGCCTTGGGGATTTTTTATTTGGGTCCCTTTTAGCTGGCACCCTTTGGACTCCTTGGATCTGGATGCCCGCATTCTCTAGCTCTGGGAATTTCTTAGCAATGATGTCTTTAATTGTGGTTTTTTCATTGGGATTGGTTCCCTGTGCTTCTAGTACTCCAATGATTCTTATGTTGTTTCTCTTGAGGTCATCCCCTATGACTAGAATTCGTTTTAGAGCCATTTTGAGATTTTTGGCATTATTTCTTTTTGCCTATATACTTTCTGCAGCTCATCTTCAAGCTCACTGATTCTGTCTTCGGCTGTAGTTATTCTACTATTGAGGGCTCCTACTGTTTTAAATTTCATCTACCAATTCTTTTAATTGTGTCACTTCTATTCGTAGCTTTGAAATTTCTGCTCTCATTTCTTCCTGGATAATCTTGGTGGACTGTTCTAAAACTGCATCCATATCCTCCCTTAATTTATTGGATGTTTGTTCCATAGTTGCTTTCAGTTCATCAACTATCTTTACGATTTCCTCTCTGAATCCTTTATCTGAGAGGAGGTTGTATTTCTGTGAAGTCCCTTTGAGGTTTCTGAGATCTCCTCTTCCATCTCTCTTGGTGGTGGGGATTTTCTCAGTTTCTTCATGCTGTTATGGGCTTTACTGTCAGGCACACTTCCTTAGTTCGTGCTGGGCCTCAGTTGAAGACGTGGGGCTATGGTCTCTTTATTAAGGACTTTTTGTGCAGCTGATGTGTTCACTGACAGTTTTTGTGAAATTAGGTTAGGTTAGGCAATTTGACTATTAGCATATAATGACCAAGATGACCAGGGTATTCTTCATAGGTTATACCGATTTTGATCAAAGTGATGTATGGAATGGGAAAAATAACTGTGGCCATGATAGCGGCTGCTGCCCCAGAAGGAGGCCACGCCCCACCTGAGACCACGCCCCATTTGAGACCACGCCCCCTAAAGTGAGTGCACGCCCTGGGGAAGGGGCGGGACTCAGGACAGCACCAAGAGGTGACTGAGAGCAGTGAGGCAAGGCTGGCGTGTCAGAGCCCCAGACCCCAGGCGGGGAGGGGCAATAGAAGAGCTCTTCTTCCTAAATAATTGTATTAAGTGTAGGATTACATAGCTTCAGGTAGTTTAGGTTTATTGGGTTACTCCCGTCACAGTGCTCCCATTCCTCTGTGTTTATTTGTAGCTTCTTTCTTAGTGTTCTGTTGACTTGTAAATATTGTTTTAATCTTCTCCTTGAGTCCTCTGCATAGTTTATTCAGAGCCATGTCCTTTTGTGTGGGCACAGGAAGACTTAGCAAATGCTATGCTTTTGTAACCTGGGAGTCATTTGACTCTACCTGATATTTTCCTCCTGGGCATCTGTTCTCTCGACCTAAGCCTCAGCTGCCCTTACTTTCTAGCACCCCCAAAAGCAGGGTCCCAAAGAGGGATGAGACGGACCCAGAGCAAGCGGTGAGTTGTGTGCTACCCTGGCATTGAGATGGGCTGGCCAAAGTGCCTAATGCTTAACTATAAGTTAAGAGCTTGATCATGGACAAATGTTGTCATGATCCAAAGAGTGATAACTAGATTTGGACCCTGCTAGGTTGAGGAATGATGAATCTGGCCTGAGTGCTGTGGTCTGAGTCTGTGGCAAGATGTTGCCAGGAGAGCTGCCTTGCAAGCCTCAATGTATCTCAATGTATCCATACAAAAATAACTAGTATTAAGATGTTAATAAGTGTTTGGACTAAGGAAAAGAAAAAAAAAAACCTTAAGAGTCAGGAACGTCTTTGGAATGCCCTGCCCTCAGGAAGGGCTTTCTTATGTTGATTTTGCTACCTGGCTGGGTGTAGCCTAGAGGGCTAGGTGGGAGAGACAAGTAGGAGGAGAGAGGAGAGAAGCCGGAGCTGGGAGTGCAGGAGATGAGAAAGATGGAAGATTGAATAAACGGTAACTAATCAGCAACCAGCTTGGTCCTCCTTCTTCCTTCGCCTGTCCTTGACTACCGGCTGTCCTGATCCAGCCCATACACAGCGGTTCCAGAGCACCGAACGCGGGCCGTGAGACAGAGCGGCCCGGAGAGCCTGCGAGTGCACACGCCCCTTGTCGAGCTTTAGTTTTTTTACAGTGGACCATATATAAATCATATTCACAAAAATTTTAAATACATTCAGAAAATTCTCAAGTGTTTTTCTTTAATATACCCCACAATAACTCATATTCATATTTATAGTAAACTTAGGAGGAGGAGGAGAGCAACAATAACATAAAAATTATTTTTATTGAGACAAAGCTTGTTTATAATACTGAGTATGTTTATGTTTTAGGAGTGTAATGTTAAACCTATGTGTACAACAAGAGTGCCAATATCAACCACTTGTCCATTGGAAGCTCTCAACACTTTTGACTCATTTCCATACACTTGGTAACTTTGATTCTGTGGTCAGATTCCACTGGTTTGTCCTCTTTTGATTTAATATTATTGGTTTATTCTGCTTTCTTTGTGGATTAAAGAGTTGAATCCAAAGATATCAACGGTCAACCTTGTGAGTATTTTGTAAGTATTTTAATATTTATGATATATATCATCCAACTTTTAATCAATTTTAAGATAACAATGTGCATGTGTTATTGAGATAGTGATCTAATTTCATCCTTTGGCATATAGCTATCCAGTTTTCCCAGCATTCTTTGCTGCAGAAACATCATTTTCTATTTTATACTCCATTCCTTTTAAAATGTGCAGTTTTCTATATGTAATGAATTATTTTGGTTTCTGAATTCTATCCAATTATGTTGGGTTTCCTTTATTGCAATACTAGAATACTTTAATATAATATCTTTTTGTAAAGCATTATATTGGGGCATATGATACATCCCTTTTCATTTTTTTCCAGATAGCTCTGGCTCTTCATGGTCTTTATGGCTCCATAAATTTTAATAATGTTTATTCTACGTCTTTGGAGAATTCTATTGAAATTTTGATAGGGAAATATATTGAATCTTTATATTACCTTGATAGGGTGGTTAGTTTATCATTGTCAACTTTTCCAGTTCTATGAGCACAGAATGAGTTTTCACATATTATGTTTTCTAATTCTTTTAGCCAAGACTTAGTTTTTAATTTTGACATTTTTAGCCTGCCATGTTACTGCCTTTTATTCCCAATACTTTTCTCAGTGGAAATTGTAAGGTTTGCTTTCCATATTATCTTGTAATCTACAATAGTAGTACTTAACTTTTCCCTCAATTTATATTATCTTTCTTTGTTTTACTTGCCTAAGTATTTTTTAGGAAAATCCAAATTTATTATTTTTTATTTTTTTTTAAATCACTGTTGTAACCATATGTTTAAGTTTTAGGAATACAATGTTAACCCTATGTTTACAACTAAATAACTTCTAAATGCGTTACTGCTGTGGATTACTTGCTGTGTTGAATAATAGTGGAGAAAGAGGACATACTTATTTTGTTTCTGATTTAAGGGAAGACTTTTATCATTTTACCACTGCATATGATACTGACTATCAATGTGTTGTCCATGACTATTTCTATCTTAATGTATGTTCCTTATATCCATATTTTTTAAGTTTTTATTATGAATAGATGAAGTGTGTCAAAAGATTTCTCTGCATCAATGGATATCATTTTTATTTTATATTTTGTTTGGATGGCCCAGTCTATTTATTTGTGGATATTGAACCATAATTGCACACCTGGAGTGAATCCCTCTAGATCATAGTGTATTATCCCTTTGATATATCATTGGAATTGGTTTGCTAAGTATTTGATTACATTGACATTCATCTGGGGTATCTGTCTATAATTTTCATCTTTTAATAATATCTCTCTGTGTTAGGCTGATATTGGCCCCACAGAAGCGATTAGGAAGGATCCCTGTTTCTTCAGTACATTCGATAGTTTCTGAACTGTAGGTAATCCTTTGTCTGTGAAGGTTTATTACTTGTTTAGTGAGCTCATTCTAGACCTGGCTTTTGTTTTTATTTTTTTTTGGGGGGGATAGTTTGGATTACTAATTCAATATTCTATCTCAAAATTTGTTAGTTCAGATTTTCGACTTCCACCAGATAGTCTTGGAAGGTTTTTTGATTCTAAAAAATGATTTCATTCTTTTAGTTTCTCCAGCTTAATAGCATAAAGTTGCTCATAGTAACTTTTTAGGCTAGTTTGTATTTATGAGATATGTCTTATAACTTCTATTTTATTTTATAAATAGTTTATTAAAATTCTCCTTATTTCCCTGTGAATCTACAGATTTTCCAAACTTGTTTATTATTTTGTTTTTGTTTTTGTTTAAGTGGGGGGAATGACATACAGCAGTTACTGTTTCTTGTAAGCGAATAAGGTTGGGATTTTGTTTCCTAATTTATCCAGTATTCTGTCTGATGCATGGTGATGGCATGTCCAATCCATTGACATTTAGAAATATTACTGACATGAAAGAATTTATTGTCATTGCTTAAATGAAGATATTGTGTAGTTCAACCTTAGTATTCTTTTGTTTTTTTTCTATATCAACTGTGTTTTGACACTGTCATTTTATGTAGTACTCTCTTTCCATGTACCTATTCTTGTTACTTTTTAATTTATACTTTGATGTCCATACTGTTTATATCTGAAGTACTAAGCCTATTTAAATTTTCAATTTAAACCATCTAAGTAAGTCTAGAGCTCAGTCTAAAAATCCTTTTATATGGGTTTCATATCAGCAACAGTAATTTTTTACTGAATACTTACTTGTGACAGACATTACAACTGAGTATTTAAAAATGTTGTTATATTTAGATGCAGTAGTTTTATCATCATAGCCCCAGATTCTCAATCATTTTTCATATTTCTGCCTCTAACCAGTAGTAAGCTTTAAACTGACTTTCTAAAGGAAGTAAATCAAATACCTTAATGGAAGTCAGTATTTATTACTGTGCACATTAGGGTGCCCAAAAATATAGATGTTGTTTTCAGTGCAACTCGTCTGAATTTCTATGGATTCTTTATCAATAAAATACAAATAATAATGAATACCAATGTTTTCTCTTTACCTTTAATGACTATAAATTTGAATAATGAATTTTCCAAATATTCATTCATTGCTTCAGCACAAAACAAAAACTCTACCTTTCTATATTTTATATGTAGATTTGTTAGAACATCTAAACTCTCAATATGCTAAAGAGAGAGAGAGAGTTGTGGATGTTTCCAGATACCACTGAATAGCTATCTTGGAACGGACATTTCATCTGCACTCATTTTTTTTCATGTGAAGAGCAGTTATTCACAGTTATCAGAGTGAAAATTCCATCTGTTACTTGCCATATATATATATAGACTTTGAGAAGAAACCACAGACATTTAAAAATGCTTATTTGTTACAAGCAAATACAATGCATTTTCAGAATTCTCAAAAATAGATCCAGGAAGGGGAATAGAAAAATTCTTTGCCAACAAGAACCATTAGAGATTACAAACGTTATACAGAAGGGACAAATAACTAAAAAATCCTTAAATTTCCTATTGAATAAACTGCCTCATTATTTAGTTTTAAAACACAACTAAGACTTTTTTCCCCTTTATTGTCACTGATATAATTTCAAAGTCAGGCAGATAATTGGAGAGTGGGAGGGGAGATATCACACACTGTACATGGCAGGGCACATGGAACTGAGGAGGCAGGAAGACAAGAACAAATTAACTTTAGATATTTTAAATAGAAAAACTAGTGACAATTCATTAGATGAGAGACAGTTACCCACACCTCTGACATCTCAAATTCTGAGCAGCTGGTAATGACATTTTAAAATATTAAATACGCATTATAGTCTTCTGCTTCAGAAAAGTCAAATTGGCTTTTTCTTTCAATTATTTGCAAAAGTGAGTCGTAAATACCCATGACTATTTTAGAGGAACAGTTTGATCCTCAACAACACTAGTCTATTTTTTAAATATGCCATACAATCACATCTATAGGCTGGTATGCACTGTGGTTTCTTGGGATATCATTTTGATTGGCTTTCCTTTTTGACTTTTATGACTTTTTATATCACTTATGGGTTAGAGATACATTTATAGAAATATGAGCATAATTATTATTCATATGCATTTCAATATCCTAAGTATAGCTACCTATTATTTTTTATATTGCCTCTCTTTTATCTAAGTCTAGATAAAGCTTTATGAACTTGAAGAACTTTCCAGGAGAAAAGCTACTTTTATATGTCCTTGGTTCATTTTTTCTTCCAGGAAGTTTTTTTTTACTAGGCCCAAAGGTGCACATTGTTGGAATAATTTAGTACTATCCTAGGGCTAGTCAATTGTAAACAAGTCTGCTCTATGGAAAAACTGCCTAAAAATTGCAACTCAACACTATGAAAAGAAACTGGTTTAGGATATATTTTGTAATAAAGTTTCTCAATTCACTTTTTAAATCAATACTCCATTGTACTTTGTACAGGTTAGAAAGAATAATGCTAAATGAACTAACATTATTTAAATTAAGCCAAAATTTTTTTTGAAGAAAAAATTTAATTTTATAAAATCAATTCTATTCACTGATGAGGCATTAGATCAACAGCTCCTCTAAATTTACTTTGCTTTTGTAACAGAATGACTGACATGTGATTGAATCTGCTGTTTTGTTCCACAATTAAATTGACCATGAAAGATTCAAATTAAAATTCAAATTTGAACTTTTTAGAATTGAAAAAACTATTTTTTTAAAGACCAGAGTAAATATTTTTGCCTCTATGGATCAACTGTTATATCTACTGAGTTCCATAATTATTGTAATCCATTTATAGAATTCATGGATGGATAAAAACTGAATAAATATGCTTATCTATATTGCAATAAAACTTTATTTAAAAAATCAACTTGTGGTTGGAGCAGTGGGTAAGGCATTTCCTTTGCATAGGGCTGACTGGGTTTTATCTCAAACTTGCTGATATGGTACCCTGAGTACTATAAGAAGTGATCTCTGAGTATACACACAGAAATAAGCCCTGAGTACTGTGAGGTGTGGCCCCTACATGAACAAAAATATATAAGCTGTGAATACATGTGGCCTGTGCATCTTAGTTTGTCAGTTTTAAAACTGAATTATTTAACCATTCCCTTGAAAAGCATAAATAAATTTTTGAAAATTTTTATGTAAACAATTTTATTTTAAAAATTTGAATCACAACTAGACTTTAACCATAATGTCTACAAAGCCATTTAAAACTCCTTTAGCTATTTCAGTACAGGCCTATAAGATAGTTGTGAAAATGGGAATTTTTACTTCTTATGTGTTTTCATGTCATAATTGTTATATTTTGAAACAGTAATAACAAGTCGCACAATGGAGACATTACTGGTGCCTCTGGAGCAACAGGATGACAGTGCTAAAGTGCTCCATTATTATACTATCCTGAATTTTTTAATTGCTTACTGCTGTCTGACAGCAGGTCAGTCTCCTTTTACCTTCCAGTGATTTACTTCGTCAATAAGCAGCTCAATACATAACTCTGAGGGATGGAACAGACTCTAAGTCTTTAAAATCTTCCTGAGGAGTCCTTATCCATGTAAATTATTACAGTATCTTTGCAAAACAGATAACTTCTCCAATACACATGCTATATTTGATGGTGTAATAGAGAGAGTATTTTAGAAAATAATCTTTGATGAACAATCTTGTGGTTATAAAATTTCATCCTTAACATCTGCTTTATAGTTTGTCTATTCTTATTCACAACAATGTACAATAACAATACATTGACGATAATGTTTCTTCCTGCATCTTTCTTCTTCTCTTATTATGGCCAGGAGAGAGAGAGGGTCCTTCAAATGCATCTTTGGCTGTATAAAGTGCCTGTCTAGAGCCTTTTACTAAAGTTATCTAAGGGCTCTTGTTTGGTTAGTGAGCACCTAAATGCCTGAAACTTGATCTTCTCTTCATACAGTGGCAATATTTCCTTTACTTTATTATCTTGTTATCATTTAATGTGTACTTTGCTCCACTTACATTAGCAGAAACCTCCTTTTACTTCACTTTCTCCTTTCACTAACAGTAGCAAAATAGATCTATTAAAACTTTGTGAGCTTAAAAAAAGGAAGAGCTACCATTTACCTTTAACTAAGAGAGGCTCACTTTTCACCTTTGATTTAGGTTCTCCCTTTCATCTCATTTACCCTACATGTTGGTAGAAAACAAAGAAATATTGTCGAGCACTGGATGCATTTCATTTATGGTGTAACACCTTCTGTATACAGCCCTAACCTCCATCACAGATTGTTAAATCTACCTGGCATCAAGCAGTTCATGACCTAATGATTAATTACCAGTCTAATAGAAAAGATAAACAACCCATTGCAATTGCAGAATAATAAGCATACATTTCCTTAATCATGGAGAAATTACAAAATCCTGTTCACCACAGGTGTGGAGGTTTATGTTACCAGCATCTGCTGTGAATCACATGAAGTTATTATTTTTATTCTACATCACCAATGGGTGTTTATGGAAATAAGTATACACTATACAATTTTGATTGCACAGAGAGAAAAATACTTATTTGAAATGCAATTTGGACTGCAATATTTCTTTTCCTTGCTTCTCATTTGGCAGCTTATCCTACTCAGATATTATCATCAATATGCCATACATAAACTTACATTCATCACTGGTACTTAGGCTTATTAACTAAGCAGCAATTATATTGTCGTAGGAGGATTAAGGGAATGAATACAACTGTGTGCTGCAATGTTTCCTTTTTTATGGCACAATGTGTTTTTGTTGTGAACAACAAGACATCATGTAAATAATCTGTCTCAAAATCTAAGTGTCATTGAATCCAAGAGCTGCATTTTTCTGAATATGCCAATTTATAGACATTCTTTGCTATGATTTAGTAATCCAGCATGTTCTAACTAAGCAGATCTAAGGAAAATGCACAAGATTCAATTAGGATGTGCAATTTTACAAATTAAAGTTTGTTACTTGTGGAAAAACTCTATTTCTAAATTAAAAAAACAGGTGATATAAAATATAAGTTCTCATTAAAATGTAGAATGTTATAATGTAAACGTACTAGAGCATATAATTTCTATGGAGAGGCTCATGCTAAATGTCACACACCTTACCCAGGAGACCATTTCTCTGTGTGAGATCTCTCAGGACTGGTCAAAATTTTCTTCTGATTCCAGATCAGCTGACATAGGAAAAAATGCTAATGAAACAGGAGAGTCTGAGAGCTATTTTATAGTAAGAGATAAAATTAGTTGTTTGGTGAAAAGTATATTTCCCTAATTTGATTAATCTTCCACCAAATATATCAATATATGTTTATATCCATACTTACCTGTATGTGTATATGTATGTACACACACTAATATTAGCATAACCATCTTTTACTGAGAGGCAAATATTGTCAACTGCTAGTACTAAACCTATAAGTATGAAGTTACAGATTTTGATATGATAAAGTAAACTAAATGCTTTCCTTTAAATAAACTAGATTTATTGGAAAAAATTGCAACCCTCTAATCTTCATAAATTGGTTTTTGGATTAAGTCTATAATGCTTCATAAAATAACATGTTGTTGCTAAACATGGGACTAGAAATCAGAACTAGTCAATAAGAAACCCCAAATATTCTGTACCAGCTTTAAGGAATGACTTCCCTTGACTTTGGACAGGTTGCTTCCCTTTGTCTGTACCAATTGCCCTAGGTATATATTTGTAAAGTCAGCCACTTATGTTTGAGATTTCTCTGACTCATCAGAGAAATACAAGAATATAAGTTATAAGAATATGACTTCATGTTTTAATGAAGCTGTAAGTCTTTAGCAAAACAAAATAAGACAGGTCTACATAAAATCATAATGAAACTATAATATCTTATTTAAAAATTATAATTTTGAGTTGGAATTTTATTTTAAGATCTGTCACTGCTATATGTTCCAGATGTTGAGAGTTGATTTTTTTTCTATTAGCCAGAAGTGATTCATCCTCTCTATGTGATGTTACAATTTTCTATCTGCTTACTCTTTTGAGATTATAAAATACCACTGTCATTTTGTCTTTTAATTGTGCGTGTGTGTGTATACAAATATGTCTGTAACTTCTTAAAGAACAAAAATCCAATCATTTGTAATAAATAATAAATTAGAGTTAAGTTTATCTGGCTGACATAGACACTTCAATGGGCTGACTGCCTGGTTTGCTGAGGGTATGGGTAAGGATGGCATGCATCTTTCTACTCATACCCCTATCCCCATCCCTGCCCTCTCCCCATGACTTCTACAGCCACCTGCCCCAGAGCCACCAGGTGCCACTCATCCCGGCCAGCCCATATCCAGGGACCCCAGCCCCAGCCTTGGTCTGGAGGAATCAGTGTTTGAAGACCATGGCCAAGCTCAAAGTCTGATTAAGATTGGGGCACATTCCACTCTCCCCCAAATCAGCGTGAACTATAAATAATGTTATAGTAGGAGTCTATTTGCTAGTTTTTGATAGTAGAAACAGGTTTATTAAAATTCTGTATAACAGTGTATCAACAAATCTATAGACTAAGATCAATGGACTCTGTAGAATTAAGCTCAAGTCATATAACCACTTGCAGAATTCATCTCATGCGGAAGCTACAGCTGATTTCGGTTACTCCTCAGTAAGTATTAGGCTTTCTTTACTGCTACTACTGAATAGAAAATTTTCTACATATTTCACTACTGTTGTTTGCAACCCCTTATATAATCTATTTTACTGATGTCATTAGCTCATAGATCAAAGTCAGCATAAGTGTCACTAATAGCAGTTAGATCCTCTGAGTCTATTACACAGAAATTTGAGAAAGCAGAAATGTGTCACATTAAGATTGCATAATGTGTGTCTCCTACTCTCATCAAGATCAAATATCACAAAACATACAAAGGAAATTCTGATATTTCATGAGGAATGGAATGACAGGGGCCAGAGAGACATTGCAGGGGTATAACATCTATATAATGCACACACCTAGTCTTATGGATATATTATAACATCTAATCATAAAATTTGTAAGCACTTAATCATCATGATGATAATTTGTAGGCACTTAATATAATCAAATAATAAAGAACATGAAGTATAATGCCAACTAAGTTAACATCAGTATTTTTTATCAAAACTTTACCTAATGCTCACAATTTTGAAGACCTGTCAGATGTCCCAGTTGGACCTGTAAGTATACAACATCATTATACTCACTATGTTTAAACTAACATTGGACAGCTAGATTGAGACATATATAAAAAAATGTAAGTATTTTTTTCACTTAATGAAGACTTGAGTCAAATTTACTGAAACATGTTATTTTCTGAGCCCTGAAGCAATATTTTCTCATTTGAATTCAATTGTCTGGAAGATAAGGCTAAAGCGAAATCAGTGTAACATCATTCATTTGGGGCAGAAAGTAATTAATAAATAGATCTGGAAAACATTTTGGCCAAACACACTGAAGAATTAACCAACTAGCAGAGCATCTTAATCACAGTGGGTGAATTTCATTCATTCATCATTCAGCATAGAGTTGTTGAAGAACTTGTGAAAGATGCTCCATCCTGTTGGAGCCGAGGACATTTCCTATATATCAAAGTGAAAGTGTCACATTTTTCTCTTAAAGAGTGAGAGAAGTGGAGAAATTCTACATCCAAATAAATGGGTTCCAAATATTGAAGTTCGAAAATGTAGAGCTAATCAAGAAGTTATTTTTGCTTAAATTATCATATATGTTTCTATGTCACTCCAGATGTAATTGTCAAGTGCAGTTTGTGTCTCTTCACTCTTTGCCATATCCTTTCTTTGGCCTTTCCTTCCATATGCTTGTCTCTCTCCTGCCTGTAGTTTTCTATTTCTGTCTCCCTTAAAAAAAAGGAAAAGAAAGAAAAAAAATACCACTTTCCCTGCTGTGCACTAAACTGCATAAGGAGATTATATCCATCAACTTTATCTCTTGGCACCATTCTTCCTAGTAATATATAGCACGCTACTAATTTTCAGGTGAATAAAATGCCCTTGCCGGCTAACTGTGGATGTATGGATATAATTTTTCCTTTTGTATGTGTTTTTTACTGTATTGTGCAACTTTTAAACTACAGTAGAGGAAAGAAAATCTAATTCATTTTTTGACTTGTATCCTGAAGGACAGAAGGTTACAGTAATTTGTCCACTGGTCTGCAGTCCCATTGCTCAAAGTTTGCCCTCAATGCGTTATCTCCTCTGACAGTTTGTGTTTTTGCATTGGCAAGGTAGACCAGAATAATGAATCTGTGGGAAATAAACAACTTTACTGGTGGGGTAAGATGCCATTAGATATAGGGTCTCATACCACTCACTTCTGTAGCATGTAAAATCAGAGGGAGACTGTGAAGGTCAAATATAGACACCTCTGTACACTTTTCTGAAACAACTAATTCTAGAATTTCCATGACAGTATCCATGGAGGGGCCACTTAGCCAGATTTTCCTCCTTGATAACTAAATAGCAATAGGAGGTACAGTGTATCACTAGCTCAAACAAAATAATACTCTAGAAGTAGTCATCAAAACTGAGTACTTGAGGTATCAGAATAAGGATTTATGCATCATTTATATCTACTGCCTAAAGTAGTTTTTTCTTACTGCATTGCAAATTCATGATTATAAATGCTGTAGAAAGTAAAAAAAAAAGATGAGGTGGGGCAATTTGGAGGCCTGGATATGTGAAGTCACCATTAAAAAAATATTTTTGTGTCCTATCTAACTTCATAAGACTTTCTTTGGTTTAGTTTTCTTGTTTGGAGACATTTCTTGCTTAGGGCATATGGATTCTGTGCTCAGGGATCACTTCTGGCAGTGGTGGGGAACAACATATGGTGCCAGAATTGAACCGGGGTTGAAAGTGTGACATAAAAAGAGTTTTAACCTCAGTGTTGTCACTCTGGCCCCCCTGAAATTACTTTTTTAAGTATAAATTTAAGACACTGAAATATATGTGTCTTTAGTAGCTAGAAAATTTCTGCATATGAGAGAAAAACACTGTCTGTAACTGTATAATTCTTACTGATATGGGGAGGAAACTGGTCAATTATGCAATTATTTTTCTATTTTTATTGAGGACATATGGTAACAGATAACAGAGTTTCCAGTTATCATTTTATACTTAAAATGTTACTTTACTCCCCTCACCTAATTGCACAAAGTGTTATAACTCATTACCCCTGTCCCAATCTTCTTTTCCCTCCTATCCTTGCAGTGTCAGATTATGATGTTTTGGCAGTATCTTAGAATTTGTTTCCATCAGGGGTTGTCTAGACCTTTGCTTTAAAATATTTTAAAAATACTCTATATATGAGAAAATCATCTGGTATTTGTCCTTTCTCCAAGATTAATAATTGAGTTTGCTTACACCTGAAGGTGAACAAAATATCAAAAGTTCTATATGATTCTTTAGAGCAATTGATGTATATGCCTCCAGTTGATTAACCCTAAAACATATGAAGTATATACTATGTTCTAGGGACAATTGAGATCTATGAATTGTTATTTTTTTAAGGTGCTTGCCAATTTCGAAGACCTAATTTATATAAATCTGTGAGTAACTTTTAAAAAATTATTAGAGTTTAGGTAATATTGTTACTATAGTGTTAACACTTAAGGTATTAATGTATAAAGGAACTACAATCTGCCATAATGAAAGTGCCCTCAACTCTCTACTAATATCTATGTTACTTCTAGTCCCTCACTTTTTAGTCACTTGATTTTTTAAAAACAGGGACAAGAATTTGTCATTACTTAATATTCTTTGTTTCCTTGCCATATCTCTTGATATAGCACAGATGGGTGAGATTGAAAAATTGTCAAATTGGCGCAATTTTAGCACATACACTAAGAATAAGCTTAGACCCCGAGCTTACACATTACCTTCTCTATATTTAATCTAAGAATAGCCAGAGTTATAATTTATAAGATTAACTCTGATGGAAGAATATGATTTTTATAGAGTTAGTATTTCTTTGGAACCAATAATACAGACCTATGTTAAATATATAGTATAAGTATAAAATATTAATATTGTTTTAATACTAATTAATACATATTTAATACCTTTGTCATTACCAAACATATTCTAGACTCTTCAGTTTGGTAACATTAAAAACAGTAATGTATTTCAATTTCTTTTTGAAAACTATATCAATTTTTCTCTGACAGGATACATCCTATAGGTTAAATACATCCTATAGGATTTAAATTAAAGGAGGTGATTATAAAGATGAGAAATATAACAGAGTTTTGGCACTTATGGCCAATAGTGTTATAAAATAGTCAACCTTTTATCTCAATCTTGACACTGAGACAAATTCACTATCATTAGGTCCAATATCATGCAAAAAATTATAAAATCTATTGACAATCATATTTTTCAAGCATTATGATTGATAGTTAACCAGAAAAATATCTGACTAAATTATAAAAAATTTATAGACTTTCTGATACCCAAATATTATATACAACATAATGTATCTCAGTGTACATAACAGTATTCAAGTAAATCACAGAGATTCATGTGCCAAAGTAAATTTCAATCACTTTCTACATGTTGACATTAATTGTAAAAGTTATTATATAATTTCTTATGATCTATTTTACTTTAATTTTGGAGAACTCTTTATATACCTTGACTCTGTATATCTACTTATTAAACTTTTCAACTAGATCTTTCCCACTAGATCTTTAATAAAGTAATCCTGTACTAAGTCCTTAAAAATGTCACAGTTATTTTTATACTAAGTGAATTTAGCACATATATTGCTTTGCATAGCATGACCATTTTGAGAAGACTAAGTCTTTCAACACCTGAACAGTGATTTTAACAGTAATATATACAGTGATTTTAACAGTGATATCTAGGTATTTATAAAAATTAAAGACATATATACAATTACACATATGTGTATACACACATATATGCATATATTTGTACACATATGTGTGTGTATAATACACACGGTCTTTTACCAGTATGGTTAAACTGATTTCTAGTTACTTGATATTTTGAGGCATTTTGTGGCGTCTTTTAGTTTTCATGTGTATAATATCATCATCATCATAATCATCATCATCATCATCATCATCCTGTCGATCGTCGAATTTCTCTAGAGGTCTCAGTAACATCTCCATTCGTCCAAGCCCTGAAACTGAAGGTTCTTACAGGGTCAGGGGAATGAGACCGAACTTGTTACTGGTTTTGGCATACTAATACACCATGGGGACCTTGCGAGGCTCTCCCATTTGGGCAGGAAACTCCCAGTAGTTTGCCAGGATCTCCCAGAGGGAGAAGTAGGTTATAAGATATTGCCTGGCCACTTCACAGCAGCCTCATGCTTCTGGGAGCTTGCTTTTAAATCTCTGGATACTGGCTGTTGACAGGATTACACAGTGCCAGGGGAGGGGGGCAGTCCCTAGGTGTGACCACCTAGCTACTGGGAAATGGGAAATCTGGGCGGAGTAGGCCCATTCCCGATCTGAGTAGCCTTGGAGGTCTTAGCCCTGGGTCCCACACACCTGGGTTTCTCTGCCAATTCCTTCATGTGTGAGGCTTGTCCGAACGTGTGGAGAGGGGCCTTGAGCCTGGCCTTGGCTATGCTCTGGAGGCCTTCGGCCACCAGGAGCTCTGCTTGGGGTGGGGAGGGAAGCTGGAGCCCATCCCCTCTGAGAAGGCCCCTGGGAAGACAGCCAGGCTTGCAAGAGACTGTGCGTCACTCTCTTCCGGGAGCTTGCTTTTAAGTCTCTACATGCTGGCCATTGACAGGATTACACGGCTGGAGGCGGGTGGGGGATGCGCTCTGTAATAATATCATATCTTTCATAAATTGTAAGTTATAATTCTTCCTTTCCAATTTCATTGTTGTCGTTGCCCAATTGTTCTGCTGATTTCTATATTGAATTAATGTAATGAGAAGGCGCATTCCAATTTGTACCTGACTTTAGAGAAAAGCTTTCAAGGTTTCATCACTGAGTATGAAATTATCTATGTACTTGTCATATATGAAATTTTACTTGTTTTAGTTATCTTTGATTTTTAAATTAAATAAGTGCTCACTCATAGACCCTTCCTTGCCACTCTTCCCTGCCCCACACGACTCATTTCTAGAGCTTTGTCATCTTCCCTTCATGCTACTCTGCTACTCTGGTGCTTCATTATGGTGACATATTTCTCCTGTGCTGGTGCATTTGAAATGGTGAATATCTTTCTTGTCTAGGGAATGCTTTGCCTTTATTCTAATTCTTTGGCAATTAGAGATTGTTCTAGAAGCAAATACTATTGTTTTTTTTTTTTCTTATTTGAGTAAGCTGGCACAATTTGCCATCTACTTCCCCTAATGGTGGCTTCTTGGTGCCATTGGCTTCTGTTGTCTTGCCTTGGGCATTGCAACTTGCCTAATGGCTGCCAGTGTGCCAGTGTCTCTATGAATTTTATCACTAGAGTTGCTGGGTGATGGGAACCTGTTGTGCTGGGGATGTCTGGGTTATGGGATCATATTATCTAGTCCAGGGCAAAGAGGGTGAAAATGGCTTCCTGGGAGCAGGAACTAGCAGATAACCAGGAGATTGGGATGGGCAACATGCTTGACTTGTGTGTATATAGCCTCTGCCGCTGCCTACATCTTTGATGCTCTAGGTAAGTGTTGTAATTCATATTCATAGCTATATTCTTCGGAGTCACAGACCTGATGAACTCAGTCAGTTTATCCTTGGGAGATAGCATGACTGGACTGAAACAGAAACTGGAGTCAGTCATATGCACTATTGCCCCTTTGCGCTAGCCCACTGCTGTTGCATTCTAAGTTTCAATCAATCTGAGAGCAAATCTCAGTTATAGGTGACTCCCCTTCTCAGGAGTCAGGCTTTCAGGCCTTCCCTGGCTATTTCCCCCAGTTCCAGTACCTTTATAAATGTCTATCCATCCCTCTGATGTATATCTTTATGAATTTTTTCAGCCTCCAAGTGTGTAGAATAGAGGATCTTTGTTGAGTTATGGATGTCTTGCTATTTAGATATTAAAAGAAGACAAGCAACAAGAACATGGCATTGTTCCCCAGATCATTATTTTTCCCTACAGCAACTTACTTTCAGAATTGAGGCTCAACCATATGTGTCATTTGGTCGCTATTTTTAACAATTAAGCCCTCACAGATGGGACGCTACTAAGAAACTTTAATCTCTTATCTATAGTAGAACAAATTTTATTAATGTCATTTGATCCATAAAACTTTTCTCCTTAAACATTGACATAAATGAGCTTACATAATTTGACCTTGATTGCATTAAAAAAAAAACGATCTGTTGAGATAGAATTGACAAAGTAGTAAGATACTTTGAATGTGATACTTTCACATATGTGTACACTAAGGATGTACTTACCCATTCACTTACTACATATATAAATCACATATATCTTTTATTTTAGGTGTAAACATTATCTCCTGCTCTGTTAATAAATTCTAATTATACAATAGAGTACCTTAAAACAGTGTTGTATATGGGTCCTGCCTGAAAATTTGTACCTTAAAACGGCCATATCCTATTTTTCCCATCCACCCACATCCTAGTATTTGCTGTTCAAGTTTGTTTCTATAAATTTGACTAAAAATAATTTCACATAATATGTATAATGCAGTAATTGTCTTTTGTCTCTTTTTATATAGAATAGTAGTTTTCAGTTGTCAGTCTGTAAATGGGTAAAAGGATAGAAAACAGCCCTTCTAGCACACTGCCTTTTTCATGGAGCATAATATTCTTCAGGCTAATCCATGTTGCCCTGAAGAGAAAGACTTTATTCTTTTTTTAAAGCTGTGTAATATTCCATCACATTTAATATTTTATATTTTGTGTGTTTATCCACTTCATTGTTGTAGGATAAATAACACCTAATTATGTCTCTAGATGAATGAATTTTGTGCTTTATTTAGTTACTTTTAAAATTTTGAATCATTACTGATAGCCTACTTGCCCTCAAGCTTGTATATACCTTGGATATTTACAAAATGTTAATGATTTTACCATGCCTGGAGATGCTGACTTATTTGGTTCAAAGTATCTATGAAGATTTGGAACACTTTAAAAGATTTCTGGGGATTCTAAATTGCAGACAAATTTGGAAAACACTGTGCTATTTCAATGTTATGACTTTTTTGATGGATATTTTTATAAGCAATGGCAGTCTTGCTGAGTTTCTTGTATTTCAGATAAGCACTATTTGTTTTTAATTGCATTTATAACTTCATCACATGGCTCTGAAATGTTTCAGAGCAATCCTGTGTGTTCCAAAGTGTAAGGAGTCATAAGGCTCTCTTTTTCTAGATGAAGCCTTAGAATCATATACATTATTATGAGAACGAAACACTAATTTCAGTGAACCAATTGAGCACAGTACTTTGGAAAATGTAGACAATACTCCATAAAGATATACAGCATTTATGAGAGCATTTTATTTAATGGTATTTAATTTCGATAGCTGTATACAAAGAGGATAATAATTACTTTACTGCTTAATGTACTGGGAAACACATTACAGCAATCCAATATAAGAACAAGTGTTAAAAGACACAGTTTTTGTGCAGTGTAAGGTAAAAGCATATTTAACTGGGCACCCTGTGTATCTGATAAAGCTGAAATTTTTGTTATTATTTGTTCAATACCAAGATAATATAATATGCACTCATTGGCATCATATCACAAATGCCTCTTTTCCTTCTACACAACTTGAAATCCAGTAAGTAAAGATAAAGTAATTTAAAAATATTGAGGTGCTTGATAATTATTATATGCTTCTCTTTAATTGTTCCCAACACAGAGATAAATTATAAAGTATATTCTAACTACTTATTCTTCAATTAATAGGGATTTTTATAGCTCAACACAAAAATTTATTTTGCATTAAATGATATAGATTTTTTCAAAGTAGAAACTATTAGATCCAAATCCTAAGTTAGAAAGCATTATATGAATTTACTTACACATTTTAAATTTGGCTGAAGAAGCACTGAAAATAATATTGCTACATAGTTGCTATATTTGATTCTCATTTTCATACCAAAATGACTTTGTACACCAAGGGTCAATTTCTGAGGCTATTATGTATTTTAAATTTAATTTTATTCATAATTCAAAATGATATATTATTGAAATAATTTGCATAATTACATGGTATTTAAAAATTGATAAAATATTTTAAATTTCTGTAGATATGTGTACCCTAATATATACTCAGTGTATATTTGTTATGAGTGAGAACATTTTAGAGGTTATAAGTGTTAATATAAGACCCATTTTAATTTTAAAAGTGATTTATAAAACACAAGATAACTATCAATAATTGTTTATATATGAAGATACAGAAACTGAGACACAGAAAAAAGAAGTGACTACCTAAAAGTCAAAAGTCTAAGATATCTGCCTTCTAAATTATAGATCTGTCCATGATTCACCACTGTCACCTCTACAAGCTACTCAGTCAACCTAATAATTTTTCATATTATTAAAAATTCAAGTATATTGTATATCTTAAATAATTTTGAAGTAAACTGGATTTATTCATCATATGTCACAACCTTGAGTATTGTTTAAACATGAATATCTTATCACATGTATAAATTCTATTCATTACTCTATTAATTTTTTATTCAGTTTAATTTTTAAATACATTACAAATTAAATTACAGACATAATAAGTATACTTCAGCACAATTTAAGTTCTGCATTTGTTTTCTATGATGACTATAACAATCTTAAGTATTCATAGACAAACACACCCATGTGCAATCCCTGTCAAGATCCAGACCATTGTATTCACTAATGGCAATAGCTAGGATCAGTCTTACCTGGCCCTCCAAAGATTTTGTAAATAAACTTTTAATAGAACACAGTAAAAACATTTATTATCTGTAGTTACCTTTTCACTACAACAACAGAATTCTTGGATACTTGCAGCAGAAACTATCAGGTATGTAAACATATTTACTTCATCGAATTATATAGAAAGAATTTGGGTGCACTGCTCTTATTTCATACGTCATGCTGTTTTGTGAGATTCATTTATTGTATTAAAAGTTTTGTCATTTCCTTTTACTCATGAGTAATGTCTGATGTCTGAATATGCCCATTTTGCCTAGCTCCTGTTAGTGCCATCTGGTCTATTTAGTCTATTTAGTTTTATATGTACCCTTGCAGAAATTTTCATTTTCTTTGGGTAAAAACCTAGAAATTGAATTGTTCACTCATAGATAGTGTTTGCATTATGAGAAATTTTCTGACATCCTCAAAATGTGAATACAGTGTTGTATTTCTAACAAAAATGCATGAGGGATTTAACTGCTCCACAGCCATAACCAAATACACTTCATATATATATATACATATATATACATATATATATATCAATGAAATTGACCATATTTCTCTAACCTAATATCGCTGTTGTCCCAAAATTTTGAATGGGATCAGACCACCATCTCCTTCATGCAAAATTCTACTTCACAGACTGTGGAGAAAGGGCTGCAAAGATTAAGAGATATCCCAGAATGACCAACTGGGAGCTCTTTGGCACTTTTGCGGCAATATGGGAAGATTCCATCATCGACAGCATCAATGAGGAATACAATCAACTGGTTCAGTATCTCCACGATTGTGCAAGGAACGCCAGGAGAAAGACACAAAAAGATGACTGTCTTCGGAATTTTTTTTTTTAATTTTTATTATATCACCATGAGGAAAGTTACAAAGTTTTCAGGTTTATGTCTCAGTTATACAATATTCAAACACCATCCCTTCACCAGTGCCCATATTCCACCACCAAAATCCCCAGTATATCCCCGCCACAGCCCCCCCAACTGTATAACTGATGAATTTGACTTCATTTTCTCTCTACCTTGATTACATTCCATATTGCAAAACAATACTCACTATTTTTGTTGGAGTTTCCCCCCAAGGAAGACAGCCCTACTAAGGAAGCATTTGATAATTGGTTTGTCATTAAAAGATTGTATGTTTTCAGTTTTTAGAAAAGGCTCGGATGTGTTCCAGTCCTGCAACCCGGAGCCGTGTTAGTTGCTTCTCAGTGTCACCAGGGCTCCATCCGGAGAAGGTGTGCCAGCTGTACCTCCTCCGTCTGGATCCCTGGTGTTGTTGGCCCGGATTCGGGTCCGGAGCATTTCTCCGGCTGTGTTGCTCACCAGACTGCCTGGCCTCTTCTCTGTTGAAGGTGGGAAGATGTCTTCGGAATTTCTTGATCACATTCAACAGAGTGGTTTGGTGTGAGCCTCAGGCAATCACAAGCTAACATCCAAGCTTGCAAAGCAGTGCAGAGAAGCGATAAAGGAAGACTTCAAAGAGAGAAGAACAGCAGTGTTGGCCGATGTGGCAGAAGTAGGGAAGGTATTCACAACACCCACATGTCTTTCACCAACTATCAGACCAAGAGGACTGACCTCTGACATCCTGATGGATCTATCACATTTCCAGAAGGTTATCCACGACTTCTACTTGGATCTCTTTAATAGCCATGTCCAACAGCTCACATACCAAATTCTGCAGGATGGATATGTTGTTCCCAGCATTCTCCCACCCGAAATCTGACAAGCCATTTCATCAGTAAAGAAGCATACAGCACCTGGTTCAGACAAGGTCAGACCTGAACAACTTAAGAATCAGCCACCATTACTCATCAATACCTTGTCTTGGATCTTCACGTGCTACTTGTCTAAATGCAAGATTCCGTCATAATGGAAAACCAGCAGGACCATTCTGTTGGAGATATCCACGGCATCGGCAACTATTGCCCGATCTGCCTCTTGTCCATCATCAATAATTTTTTTCACTCAGATTATTCTGAATAGGATTGGCAGAACACTAGACAAAGGACAACCATGTGAGCAAGTCAGGTTCTGAAAAGGATTCAGCACGAATGACCATATCCACATGGTGACCAAGCTCATTGAGGTTTTGAGAGAGTTCAAGATCCCACTCTGTCTAAAGTTCATTGATATAAAAAAAAAAGTCTTTGATTCTGTTGAGACCAAAGCAGTAATTGAAGCCCTAGCCAAATAGGGCATTCAAACTCATTACATTAGGATCCACTGTGAGCTGTATTACGGATTCACCACCAGGATCTCACCATTCTACAAGGAACTGACCATCAATATAAAAAGAGGGGTTTGGCAGGGTGATAACATTTCATCAAAACTCTTCAGTGTTTTGTCCTCAAGAACATCATGAGATGACGGAATGAGAAGGAATGGGAGTGAAGATAGAGGATCAACAACTATACCACCTCGGCTTCACTGATGACATCGTTCTCAGAACACCAAACCTTAGCCAAGTGGAATGAATGCTGGGCATCTTTGACTGCGAGTGTGGAAAGGTGTGCTCCAGCTAAATCTCACAAAGACAATGTTCATAAGAAACAGACTAGTTCCTGACGTTCCATATCCTCTCAATGGAACAAACATCTCCGAATGCAGCAGTTATGTGTACCTAGGTCGAGGAATCTGCATGATGAATGACCTGGCACCTGAGCTGTGCATGGGGAAGAGAGCAGCATGGAATGCCTTCAAGAGCATCGAAGACATTGTTAAGAGAATGAAGAATCTCCAGCTCTGTGCATATCTTTTCAACCCCACTGTTCTTCCTGCATTAACATTTGCTTCAGAGGCCTGGGCCCTATAAAAATAGGATACAAACGGTATTTGGGTCTCCCAAAGCGGAATTGAAGAGCCATGCTTGGAATATCACCTTTATCTCAGGTGAAAGAAGGATTCCGGAGTTCCAAACTTCATTGATGATCGAGAATCAGGGATGCTGTCTCATCTGCCTGACAGTTAATGGAATTTAGAGAAGACCGCTGGACAAGAGCTGATACTGAATGGATTCCACTGGATGTCAAAAGAATGCCTGGACACCCGCCTACAAGATGATCAGACTTCTTTATCAAGACCCTGAAGGAACGGTTTGAGGCTCTACTTATTTCTGAAGCAAGCAGACACCATTAGGCTACACTAGCATGTGACAGGGACAAATGAAGACATTACTGGCGCCTGCTTGAGCAAATCAATGAGAAACAAGATGATAAGTGATACAAGTGATATTTTTAATCATATTTTTGTAGTGCTATTATTCAAAATCCAGTCATATGGGTGTGAGAGATGCACTGTATCAATGAATCACAGTACCAACCCAGTCTACACACACACACACACATAAATATATATATATATATATATATATATATATATATCACTGTATCACTGTCATCCCATTGTTCATCGATTTACTCGAATGGACACCAGTAACATCTCTATTACACTCAGCCCTGAGATTTTAGCAGCCTCTCCTTAATCATCTTTCCCAATGATTGGAGGCTCTTTCAGGGTCAGGGGAATGAGACCTATCATTACTGTTTTTGGCATATCAAATACGCCATGGGTAGCTTTCCATGCTCTGCCGTGCAGGCGGGATACTCTTGGTAGCTTGTCAGGCTCTCTGAGAGGTATGTTTATATCTGTTACTGTATTTGGGATATGAATACGCCAAGGGAAAATTGCCAGACTCTCCCAAGTGGGCAATAGACTCTCAGTAGCTCGTCAGGTTCTCCAAGCGGGAAAACTAGGCTACTAGATGCTCCCGGGAACTTGGGTTTATAATCTCTGGATGTTGGCAATGGATGGGATTAAACAGCGCAGGGGGCAGTTTGTGGGTGTGGCTGCCAAGCTACTGGAAAATGGGGGATCTGGATGGAAGAGGTCCGTCCTAATCCTAGCAGCCTTGGAGATCTCGGCCCTGGGTCCTGCACACCTGGGTCCCCCTTCCAGTTCTTTCATGTGTGAGACTCGTCTGAACGTGTAGAGAGTGGCCTTGAGCATGGCTGTGGCTGGGTTCCGGAGGTCTTCAACTCTCAAAGATCTGCTGGTGTGGGGGCCGGAAGGAAACGCAGCCCATTCCTTCTAAGGGGCCCCAGTGAAGAAAGCCAGGTGTGGAGGCAAGAGTCTGTGTTGCTCTCTTCTGGGTGCCTGGTTTAATAGTCTCTGGATCTTGGCCATTGATGGGATTATATGGCGCAGGGGGACAGTTTCTCTGTGTGACTCCCTAGCTACTGGAAAATGACTATTTTATTATATATCATATATTATTATATATTGTACTATATATTATATAATATATATAATATATATGTTAATGATACTTTAGTTACATGGTACTGGTATCTTATTTAGGCTTTAATTTTCATTTTCCTAACAGATGAAAAACTTCCACCATGAAGTTCCTAGTTGTAGCCTACTAAAAGAAACATTTTCTAATTAAGTGCAATATATTTCATGCTATCAGTATTATAGAATAGATTACATACTTAGGTTTATAACAATTCAAATCAAAGAATATAGTCCTGCGATACAAAATTAAAGTTTGAATAAGAGAATTTGTAAAACTTTCTGCATATGTATTATCGATAGCATTCATTCTTTACTGATATCTTAATATTTGCTCTTACAAGAACTTCTCTAACTAAAGGATCTGGAATTTTCATAATGAGTAAAACATAAGTATATGTTAAAAAATTTTCATTCTGGAAGGGAAAGCTACAAAATACATAAGTACATACATAACAATACAACAAAAGGATCAAGATACTACATAGAATGAAGAGATGCATGTAGGAAATAATAAAAATAGAGAAAAGTGGGTATGTTTTTGTAATTTTGTATATAAATAAGTGGCATGATTGTACACAGTCTCTCCAGGATCCATTATTTCTGTTTGTTTGTTTTATTCAGGATTCCCCATCACCACATTTGTACAAGACAATTTTGCCGCTTTATTTTTTTGTTTGTTTGTTAATTTGTTTAATTTCTTTTTTATTTTTTTAATTTTAAATAATTTTATTGAATCACCAAGAAATAGTTATAAGCGTTCATGTTTGAGCTACAATCTAACAATGATAAAACACCCATCCCTCCACCAGTGCACATTCCCCACCACGGATATCCAGTGTATACCCCCCCCTTTCCCACTCTCCCCCTGCCTCCATGGCATACAAAATCCTCATACTCTCTCGCTACTTTTGGGCATTATAGCTTGCAACACAGACACTGAGAGGTCATCATATTTGATCCATATCTACTTTCGGCATGCATCTCCCATCACAGCTGGTTCCTCCAGCCATCATTTTCTAAGTGATCCCTTCGCTATTCCATCTGCCTTCTCCCCTCTGCTCATGAAGCAGTCTTCCAACTATAGGGCAATCCCCTGACCCTTGTATCACTGTCCTTGGGTGTCAGCCTCATGTAATGTTATTTTATACTCCACAAATGAGTGCAGTCCCTCTATGCCTGTCCCTCTCTTTCTTATTTCACTTAGCATGAAACTCTCCATGTTTATCCATTTATAAGCAAATTTCATGACTTCATCTCTCCTAACAGCTGCACAGTATTCCATTGTGTAGATGTACCAAAGTTTCTTTAACCAGTCTTCTTTTCTCGGGCACTTGGGTTGTTTCCATATTTTGGCTATTGTGAACAGTGCTGCAATGAATATATAGGTACAGATGTCATTTCTACTATGTTTTTTGCATCCTCTGAATATATTCCTAGAAATGTTATTGCAGGGTCATATGGAAGCTCAATTTCTAGGTTTTGAAGGACTGTCCATATTGTTTTCCAGAAAGGCTACACCAGTCGGCATTTCCACCAACAGTGAAGGATCGTCCCTTTTTCCCCCCACGTCCATGCCAGCACTGGTTTTTTTTGTTCTTTTGAATCTGTGCCAGTGTCTGTGATGTGAGATGATATCTCATTGTCATTTTGATCTGCATCTCCCCAATGACTTGCAATGTGGAGCATTTTTTTCATGTGCCTTTTGGCCATTTGTATTTCTTCTTTGAGGAAACTTCTGTCATGTCTTCTCCCCATTTTTTGATAGGGTTGGAGGTTTTTTCTTATGCAATTCTACAAGTGTCTTGTGTATCCTGGATATTAATCCCTTATCAGATGGGTACTGAATAAATATTCTTTCACATTCTGTGGGCTCTTTCTGTATTTTGGTCACAATTTCGTTTGAAATGCAGAAGCTTTTTACTTTGATATAGTAAAATATATATTTTATGAAATATATTTTATATTATATATATATATATATATGTTTGTGTTTGCTTCCACTTGCATGGTCAGTGATGTTTTGCCCTTAAAGATGATTTTAGCTTCAATATCATGGAGAATTCTCCCTATATTTTCTTCTATGAACCTTATAGATTCATGTCTGATATTGAAATTTTTAATCCACTTTGTTGAAGAGGCTTTCCTTGTTCTGTAATTTTCCTTGTATAGGTCCTTCACCTCTTTGGTTAAGTTGATTCCAAGGTACTTGATTTTCTGAGGCGTCACCTTCCCCAACTTCAAACTCTACCACAAAGCAATAGTAAATAAAACAGCATGGTATTGGGTTAAAAACAGAGCTGCAGACCAATGGAACAGAGCTGAATATCCTGTCACAGACCCCCAAATATATGGCCACTTTTGTTACAAAACAATAATTCAAGAAATAAAGGAGGACACTAGGAAATGGAGACATATTCCCTGCTCATGGATAGGGAGAATTAACATTATCAAAATGGCAATACTGCCCAAAGCGCTATACAAATTTAATGAAGTCCCTATCAGGATACCCATGGCATTATTTAAAGAAATAGACAAAACACTCCTAAAATTTATATGGAACAATTTTGCCACTTTAGCCACAGGAAATTGGCTAGTTGACCTAAGTATACTGCTTTTCCAGTACATAAATCTGCTGGCCCATGAGATGTTAGGGAATATCTGACATTTTTTTTTCTTGAATTTTTAAGATCTTCTGTAAGTTATTTTTTCTCTTTAACTCTGACATTTAGGAGATTGAGAACTTTAACTGTAACTATTCCAGCTATTTTGCTACCAGTCTGAAGTGCCAGCCTAAAGTAAATATCAAAGGTATAAGTAACAGAATTAAATTGTACCTTAAGCTGATCCAACATTGGACTTCTTGAATCAAATAATTCTATGAAATTACAGAATATGAGATGACTTTTCACTAGAAAAATAATGTAAACTTGCATAATGTTACCTAGGCAAAGAAGGAAGAATTCAGGAGAAGAAAAATCTATTTAAGAAAATAGCAAATTTAAATATCATTGTATTAAAAAAAAAGGCATTATCAATGAAAAGTGTAAATTCCACTGTGGTTGGAATGGTGATACAGGCAAAGACTACAATACCAAGGTAGAGAAGGGCAGTTGTAAGGAGGTTGGATTTTAATAATGTGTGATGGAACTGCATTGGCAATCCTAAATATTAAATTGAAGTATTTATTAAAAATCCTATTCTTGGGCCAGAATAATAGCAAAGCTGGTAGGGATTTGCCTTGCATGTGGCCTATTTAATTTTGATCCCTGGCATCCCCATATAGCCAGTTCTTCTGGAGTAGCCCACCATACCTCCGGGTATGGCCCCCAAATTGCCACCCCCCAATGTTTTTCTTGTCATCCTGTGAATAAGGGGGCAAAGTAAACTTTAATATAAAATATAATACATATTTTTGACGATTGAATAAAATGAGTGTATAACATAATTTTAAGGCAAAACTGATACACTGTTTTATATTGATAGCACAGCAGTTGGGCGTTCGCCTTTCAAAAGGCCGCCCGGAGTTCGATTCCTCCACCCCTCTTGGAGAGCCCAGCTAGCTACTGAGAGTATCAAGCCCGCTCAGCAGAGCCTGGCAAGCTACCCATGCATATTGGATATGCCAAAACAGTACTAAAAAGTTTCTCAATGAGAGACGTTACTGGTACCTGCTCGAACAAATCGATAAGCAAAGGGATGACAGTGACAGTGACAAGGAGCATAACAAATAATGATGACATAAGGTAATAACCATTGGTACCTAGCATATGATGCAGGGGTAGAATGCATTTGTGAGGCCGAAGTATTGATATTCAGTTTTATTGAAAGTAACTAAAAACATATAATAAGTTTTACAATATCAAAACATGAAAAGAAAAATTATATTACAAATGTAAAATGGTATGGATGAATACTGGGAATATTTAGTAAAAGATACTAAAGGTGCATAAGCTTAAGATGACATTTGGATAACATTACATTACATAGAAAGTGTGACTTAAACAAAGAGCAGTTTCCTTCACCTTACATAAAATTGTTACTTTAATGTTGACATGATAACTTAATTATGGCACAAACCTTTTTTTCTCTACTGTTTTGGTTAATATTCACAAGGTGATGGCTATTATTTCATATTTCAGTCTCTAATTAGAGTAGCAAAGTGTAAAGTGCACTACAACTATATTTGTAAAAGCAAAAGTACTGTCATGTATCTTTAAGTAGACACAAGAGTCACACAGATTCTTCTGACTGCAAGAAAGTTGGGAAATTGATGATCTAACTTACCAGTCTGTAGTATCTGCCTGACATGAGAATTCATAGCTGGATATAGATAATATATCCACATTATACACTCTTCTCCAAGGGTGCATGTATAATATCTTCAAGTACTATAGAGTTTTGCTTTCCATAGTGATATGTACATATGTATTAAAAATAGGATTTAAAATAACTATATATATTTTTCCTAAATGTAGATTCTAACTTTCATTTCAAAAGAGAAATATAAACTATCATAATGTTAGACCATGGCTCCCTCCTGGAATTTGTTTTATTTTTTTTTGTAGGAAGGTATTTGGGGAGATTAGTATTAAATGTTTGGACAAAACTTCCATTTAAAGGTTGTAGGTACTTATTTTTCAAATCGATACTAAAATTTACTTTTGAGATAGCAGAATGAGAGTTTTGTTACACAGATGTAAGGAAGTAAAGCTCCATTCTTTGTAGGTATAATACTGTTAAATAATCATTTTCTGAAACTCCAATGTCAAGTGCAATGGTTTGATAACATAAATTTCTTTGAAAGACCAAATGTTCACTGCAGTAAATAGCTTTATATAAAGGTACATGGAAAAATATTTTACTGGAACTTGTGCTATAGAAAGCCTCTCAAATATATAGTCGCACTGCTCTTCAACCCAGTCAATGGAAGAAGAAATAAATTTAGTTTGAGAATTTAAAAGAAAGTGAAATGGCAGTTTACATCTACACAGATCTGTGAGGTCTATTATTGTAGCTCAATCTGTAACTAATAATGAAGGATACAAACACTATAAATTGTGTTATTTTAAAGTCTGTGTTTATTTTTCTTATACATAGTTGGCATTCTACTGATTAAAAATAGTGATACGCATAACAGGATACTTTCAGTGTTTAATCTATTAATAAATGAGTGGATAAATATATTTATAGAACATGAAGATATTTTTCAAGACTAATGAGGTTCAGTAAAAGCTACTATTAATGGCAAAAACTATAATTTTAAAGACCATAATTATTATTTTAATTGAAATGTAATGAATTAATCATTCAACTTAAATTATAGAATGAAATATAAAATTAAATGTAGAATTTAGTAATATGTTCTGAGTAAGTTCATAATAATATAAAAGTTTATGCATCAATAATAAAAATGACTATAATAAAGTATAAATATAATTATTAAATAAATTAAACAGCTAAATATAATGGTAATATTTTTGTGGGAATTCTAATTTATTTTTTCTAATTAAAGTTTGCATAAATACATATAAACATCATGATTAAATGTTTAATTTTAAAATTTAGCACATAGATATATATTGTAGAAACACAATATTAGCAATAACTTAGAGCAGCAATGCAGAGATAAAGAATTTAGAATATAAAAATATTTTGTTCAAAGTCAGCATTACAGTTAATAAAAAGTCAAGAATTAAACAGTACATTTGACTAAGCTAATAACTACAAAAGTCTGTGATGTCCCAGGTATTATCAGAGTACTGCAAAGACTAGTCAAGTATATGACACTCATATCACCCAGTTATATGATACTTTAGTAAATAAATTAGTAAAACTACTAATCTAACATGCTATATGGTCTCTAAACTAGAAGCTGGATTACCATGAAAGACTAGGCAGGACCTTAGCCAAAATCAGGGAATTAGAACATCAAAATACACATTAAGGTTAGTCACTCAGACTATTGGCTAGATGGTTTATCTCCTATTTAATATCAAGATTTCTTTAAAAATAAAAATCAGAAGAAAATCAAAAGCAACAGCCTCAATCCGCCCACCCTTGCTTATTAAATATTTTTTTTTGTGGTGAAAATCAGCTTGTTACAAAAATTTTAATGACAATCTACAAACCGGTAATAAAAATAAGCAATCATTTCTTGCTCAAATATTTATGATTAATCTGTAATTTGGTTAATTTGGAAACAGGATCAGCAAGAGTGGTTTTATGCTTTTAGTTGTATACAAGACTTCTCATGACCTTGTTTTGAGAGCTCTATGACAGCTCTACTAGAGACGATCACATAAAAGAAATACTGTCTAAGAGAACAAATCCAACCATAGAAGAACTTTTGTGTTTTCTTTCGTTGTTTTTTTTTATTATGGCCAATAAGTCGATGGAAGAAAAAAATTTTGTTTCTTTTTTATAATGTCGCATGTCCTAGAAACAGGAGGCATGTCTTTGGGGGACACACGAGGAAATGTCAGGATGGCCAGAGGTTGAAAACAAGTGGAAAGTCAAGGCTTGAGCAGTTAAAATAACTTAGAATTGATTGTTTTTAAATCTATATTGTAAAGAGTGTTTCCCAGCTGCCTGATACCTAGACCTGGAATGATAGAAGCTGAAGTCTGGTACATTCTTGGAGTCTATGAACTAGGTATGAGTCTAGGTAGAGAAGGGAATGCCTCTAGATTGGTTAGTTTATATATCCAAGCCAAACCTTGCTGAACTCCCCTAAGAATTGGCTGTCACAGAGAAGGGCCAAAATTAATTCCAGGCTGATTTCAGGCATAAAATGCATCATCATTTTATATATCAATGTGAAGGGAAATACAGAAGTCATATCACTGGCAGAGGTCTGATACTAGATATATTAAAAAATGAAAACTATATATTTAGACCTGTAATTTAAGACTGCTCACTTTGGATCACATAATACATGATGCTTGGAAGAGATTATTATTAAAAGATTTTAAGTATCTTGGGCATTATAAACCAAGTGCAGAAATTAAAATTTCTATTTACAAAACAGTAGATGGACAGTCATTCAATAGTTCAAAGCTGTCCTCCAAAGATTTCATTTTAGAAAACATAATTTTATTAGCAGTACAAAAAGTTGACAGGTGTTCCGGCTGGAACTAATCTGAGGGATTATTCCCGAGGTGTAAAACTGAGGGTGTTATCAAGTTGAGAAATGATTGTGGCCTGAACTAGTATTATAGAAGTGGATTTGGAAATGAATGACCGGGTTTCAATATTATGTGAAATTGGAATCAGGACTGAGATGATACAATTCATTCATTTAACATTTTTTAACTCTTATAGTGAGATTGTAGGTATTTCCAGGTATCGAGTAAAATATGTAACTCCTGCCCCCCACCCCCCCAACCTAACCCCCCAAGCTAGGAGTTCTTGGATATATCCAACCTGGATGACTCAATTTTGATGTTGTGATACCATAAGCATTAAATGGGACCTTAATACCTTGTAGTATAAAAGTTAGGTTTTAAAATGATCATCTAGTCCTTTCTCTAAAGTGGTTCTTCCTATAGTTATCACTGTCCTCCATCTTTCTGGTAGGAAAGAAGGAAAATACAAAATCAAGTCTTGTTGAGGTAAGACCTCTTCATTTTAGGAGATGAGTAGGAATATTCAGTCTGGCCTAGGACTGGCTCTGGCCTTGCAAGACCTTTTGTCTGATAGATGCCATTTTATTATTACTACCACCTTTTACTGCTTATCCACAACAAAAAGAATAATGGCTAATTCCAAATAATCCATGGAACTTCTGGTGACAAATTGTAAATTTTATTTGAAAAGACTCATTGAATTTTATCAGATTTTCTTTCCTTCCAGATGGGATGCTAAAGGGTGGAGTTCAGTTAGTTTTGTAGAATATTTTGCGGTACTAGATGAAAATAATAAGTAATTTGGTATTGCTTCCTATTGATTCTTCCTGAGGTGTCTTAAGTTAAATACAGATGAGGAACAGCTGTAGTAAAAGCAGCAGCAATTCCTCTTTTAGACAAATCTAAACATCTCCCAAATAAAAACCCATTATCCACATGTTCTTTAAAACCATCATTAATCCACCTGCTCCAAAGCAGCTGAATTGGCAATTTCAAGATTCAGAGGCTAAAGGGTGAGGGAAGAGAAATAACGAAGAGAACAAAAAGAATTCTCTAAAGCCAAAAAAATTTCATATGGTGAGTCTTTTTGCATCTGTTTGTGTATCTGGAGGCAGAAAAAGACTGTAACCAATAAAATTTGAATCATCAGGGATTCACTGAGCACTTAACAGTAAACCTAGCACTTAGCCCTGTTTCATTTCCACTAGAAGCAAAAGGACTGTGGACCATTCAGGATTAAAGTCATACTGTGCCCACATCCACAGGATTAGGCAGGACTTACAACATTGTTTCTTCACATCAAACAATTGCACATTGTTGGAGTTCATATCGTCTACTTTCAAATTATTCTGCCTCATCTATCAGGTGTCACATGATATCAGTGAAGAGACAGAAGGATATAGCTAGCTATGGATTATCACTTGTCAAATAGTGTAAGGAATAAAAACGGGAAATGAGTGCAAAAAAGAACTGTACACATTTATAATGTGGCAGGCATTGTTTTGAGCCACTCAATGTGTTTTATGTCATGAAAGTCTCATAGCTATTCTGTGAGATATGTGCAATGTTTTAGTATATTAAGATAGAGAGATAAATGTTAAGTAACTTCTTCAAGTCACACAACTTGAAATTATCCTGTATATTATTTCCACACCTTAAAAACTGCCAATCATTAAACATTAGCACCAAAAAGAAAGTCTCAAATGATACTCCGAAATTGTTGCATGTCTGTCTCTTATAATATTAGGGTTTTATTTCATATTAGAACAACTTTCATGTAAAGCATTGTGAGATATTATTAAAGTTTCTTAAATCAATTCATTTATACATTCACCTTCATCAATATGCTTATTATATGGCCACATTTATTTAGGTTTTAAAATAAAGTGAAGCTGTATTTTCTTTCATTATTGTCCAGGATTCTAGTGGGGTGTCATAAAATCAATACAAGAATTTATGCATAATATTTATGACAGTTTAGTAACAAAGACTAAACAAGATATGTAAACAGATTGAGAGGGTGATGGGTGTGAAAACTATTTTATTCCAGGAAATCTAAGGTCTCTCTATAAATCAAAATTTTAGGTAATGACCTAAAAATTAATAGTCAATTGGTCATGCAAATATCTGATAGAAAAACAGTTTACTTATATTCCAAAATAAATATATTATTTTTACAAAAATATTTATAATCTTCAGTAAAAAATGTCTCAATAGGAACAAATTACAATGTAGATATTTCTGGTTGATGTTTTACACTTTTACCTTATTGCGGTAATTTTGATTTCCAACTACATATGTTTTAGGGATACACCATCACAGCTCTTTAAAATGTTTGCTATCATATCATATCCACCACTAAAGTGCCAATCCCTCCACCACAACTCCACAATTTTAACCTTCTCCATACATTATGGAATTATAAATTTTGCAATCCTAGTCCAATGGTTGGTTCATTTTCACATTGTCTGTTGCATTCCTTGATTCCTTTGATATCAAATGAACGAGATCATCTGGTATTCATTATGCTTCTGACTTACTTTGCTTACCATCAACTCTCTGGATCTATCCAAGCAGTAAGGTCCTTTTCTATACCAAAGGGATACTATCCTATTGTCTCTATAGACATATTTTGTGGGAGAGATCATCCCCCGAAGTAACCCCCTCTCAAAATTTGGAATAGTCCCTGTGCCAAACAGCACAAGCTAAAATATAATGTTTCCAGAAAAAAATAGAATAAAACAGCTTGGGGTTTTCTAATTTTACAGGGTAACATAGGTAAAAACAGAATAGGAAACTCTCATTACTTCATTGTACTTGCTTATCGGCTCTATGAAGTATTCCAGTCTCTGCTATTAATGTACCCTTTGGATTTTGATATGCTTCATAAATCTTCTTAATGTCTCTGTCAACTTAAACAATAACTCATGTGTTATGAACCAGGAGGGGTAGCAATATTGTATTGAATAAATGGCCAGCCTGTACACTCTTGGATGGCTGTCCAGGCAAGCCTAAAGCTTAGAAAGTGTGTGTGTTTTTATTTTTATGCATTTATTTGTCTCATTCTTTATGATCTATACCCTTTATACATAGGTGATAGGTGACAATCGATTGGCTTTAGATATTCAGAAACTCATATTGGAAATTTGGGTTATTTCCACCCTTGTCTACTATAAATATTAATATACCAGCAGAGGTATGTAAATGCAATTTCAAATTAGTTTTTGTGACCTTGATGTTCTAATGTGTATATGAGAGGAATATATGAATATATACAAGAGAAATTTCTGTATAACATGCAATTCGGATATATAGATATCACATATCTATATAGAATAGATGATTCTATTTTTAATTATTTGAGAAATTTCCATACTGTTTTCCACAGGAGCTGAACCAATTTGTATTCCAGCCATGAATGAGTGAGGGTTAATTTTTTTCTCCTTATTTCCATAATTGTTCTGACCTTTTTGATTTAGGCAGCTCTAGCGTGTGAGATGGGATAGTGCATCAATGATGATGACTTCCATAGCTGTGCCCTCTCCATGGCTGTCTGGTTTGGACGAATTCACAGTTTAAAAGACTAGGAAAAAAATAAATCAGGAGATAACATAAAGCTGAATGAGACAATATCAGGCAAAGCAACATCAGCATCATAGGATAACAGAACAGTGAAGGGGGGGGGGAGGGCGGGTACAGTAAGAGAATTTGTATTTATGTAACTAATAGTAGATAAGTTCTCCAAACTGGAGTGCAAACAGATGTCCAGCTGCAGAAAATTCAGAAGGTCACAAACAAGCAAATAAAGAGACACCAAGAAAAATTATTATTAAAACAGAAATAAAAGAATTCTAAGTGTAGCCCTTGCACCCCGCTGCCCTGGGAGAAACAGCTCCCAAGTCGGCGCCCTGCCGGCTCTGTCTCTTCAAGAACCTTACCCCCACTCTGCCGCTGCTTCCAGTCATCTTCAGCACTGCCCTAATTCACCCCTCCTGCCAAGATAACCAGGAACGCCCCCTTGCACCCCACAGCCCTGGGAAAAACAGCCCCCAAGTTGGCACCCTGCCGGCTCCGGCTTCTGACTACCTCCACCCTGCTTCTCCACTAGGTTGTGGGGGCGTGATCTTACGTCAGGGGCGTGGTCTCAAAGGGGCGGGGTCTCCCTCCAAAGCAGAGGCCGTTAAGGTGGCTGCAGTTGTTTCTGCCCTCTCACTGCATTGCTCACTTATGTCACAATCTATGTAACCTACTCCTTCGAAGAACACCCTGGCTTTCTTATCACTATATGCCAATCGTCAACTACCCTATCCCATCCTAAATTCATAAAAACTGTCAGTGGACACAAGAAGCTGCACAAAAAACCTTTATAAAGAGATTACAGCCTCAGTCTTCCCTATGCACAAAAAACCTTTATAAAGAGATTACAGCCTCCGTCTTCCCTATGTAGGGGCCCTGAAGAGTGCCTGAGGGTAAGGCCAATAACAACATGAAGAAACAGTAAAAATTCCCACCACCAGGAAAGAATGAAGAAAAACTCACAAAAGCCTTAACAAGGACTACCCACAAATACAGCCTCCTCTCAGATAGTGAATTCAGAAAGGAAATTGTGAAGATAATTGACGATCTCAAAGCAACTATGGAACAGACATCCAATAAATTCAGGGAGGATATGAACGCATCATTGGAACGGACAGCCAAGATAATATGGGAAGAAATGAGAGCAGAAATCTCAAAGGTACAAACAGAAGTGACTCAATTAAAGGAATTGGTAGATGAAATAAAAAACTCAGTAGGAGCCCTCAACAGTAGAATGACTTCAGCCGAAGACAGAATCAGTAAGCTTGAGGATGAGCTACAGAAATCATATAGGCAACAACAAATAATGGTAAAAGACCTCAAAATGGCTGTAGGGCGAATAAGAGTCCTAGGGGATGACCTCAAGAGGAACAGCATAAGAATCACTGCAGTACCAGAAACACAGGGAACGAATCCCAGTGAAAAAACTACAGTCAAAGACATCATTGCTAAGAAATTCCCAGAGCTAGAGAATGCAGGCATTCAGATTCAAGAAGCTCAAAGGGTGCCAGTTAGAAGAGACACCAATAAAAAATCTGCAAGGCATATCATAGTCAGAATGATGGATGCCGTGGATAGAGACACAATACTGCAAGCAGCAAGGTCAAAGAAGGAAATCACATGCAAAGGAGCACCCCTTAGATTTAAAGCAGACCTATCAGAAGAAACCCTCCAAGGCCGAAGACAATGGTGGGATGTAGTGAAAAAACTCAATGTAATGAATGCCTCACCAATAATACTTTATCTGGCTAAGCTCTCACTTAAACTAGAAGGAACCATACATTGCTTTACGGAAAACAACAGCTCAGGAACTTCATAGACTCAAAACCAAACTTAAAAGAAGGACTAAAGGGGCTACTGTAAGACAAGGAAAATCCCTAAGAGAACAACAAACCCTACAGAAAGATGTCACAAAATCCCATGACAATAATCTCTCTCAATGTCAATGGCCTAAAACACACCAATTAAAAGACACAGAGTGGCAAAATGGATTCAAAAACTAAACCCAACTTTCTGCTTCCTAAGAGAAACACACCTGAATAGTCAGAGCAAACACAGACTCAAAGTCAAAGGATGGAAAATAATTCTTGCAAGCAAACAAATCCTTCAAAAAAGCTGGGGTGGCCATACTAGCATCCGACAACATAAATTTCAGACTGAAAAAGGTTAGAAGGGACAGCGAAGGTCATTTTCTACTCATCAAGGGATATGTACAACTGCTAAACGTATATGCACCTAATGAGCAATCAGCTAAATACTTAAAGTAACTCATAGCAGAATTTAAAGGGACATCATTAACACCATGATAGTAGTTGGAGACTTCAACATTGCCTTATCACCTCTGGATAGATCAACAAGAACAAAACTCAACAAGGAAACAAAGGCTCTGAAGGAAGAAATGGAGGAGAGAGGGCAAATAGACCTATACAGGGCTTTACACCCCAAAAAGAAATAATACACTTTTTTTTCCAGTGCACATGGAACATTCTCCAAAATAAACCACTTTCTGGGTCAAAAATCATACCTCAATAGAATCGGGAAGATAGAAATTGTATCAACTATCTTTTCAGACCTTGATGCACTGTAGATAGAAGTTATTCACACATAGACATGGAGAACCAAATAAAACACCTGGAAGTTAAACAACTCATTGTTGAACAATGAGTGGGTCACAAAAGGAAGAAATCAAAAGGTACCTCAAAACAGATGAGAATGAAGACACAAGCTACCAGAACCTATGGGACGCAGATAAAGCTTTGTTAAGGGGGAAATTTATATCCCTACATGCATTTCTCAGGAGGGAAGAAAGGGCCTACATAGATGGCTTGATGTCGCAGCTCAAGATCTTAGAAAAGGACCAACAGAAGGAACCCAAACTGGAGCGAAGGAAAGTAATAATAAAACTTAGAGCAGAAATTAACAACATGAAAACCCAAAAAAAAAACCAGAAGATCAATGAAACAAAGAGCTGGTTCTTTGAGAAAATAAATAAGATCAATAAACCACTAGCAAGACTCACAAAGAAAGAGAGAGAACCCTAATAAGCCAAATCAGAAATAAAAAGGTGGACATCACAACTGAAACTAATGAAATTCAAAAGATCATCAAAGACTACTTTGAAAGTCTGTATGCCAAAAAACAAGAGAATCTAGAAGAATTGGATAAATTTCTGGATTCCTACAATCTCCCAAGACTGAACCAAGAAGACTTGGAATATCTGAATAGACCCATTAATATCAAGGAAATTGAAACTGTAATCAAAAGTCTCCCCAAAAACAAAATCCCAGGCCCAGATAGTTTCACCAGCGAATTCTTACAAACATTAAAAGAAGACCTATTGCCAGTTCTCCTCAGCATTTTTAGGAAATTGAAAAAAAGGAACTCTCCCATACAGTTTCTATGAAGCACATATCTCCCTAATACCAAAAGCAAATAAAGACACTGCTAACAAGGAAAACTTAAGGGCAATATCCCTGAAGAACACGGATGTGAAGATCCTCAACAAAATACTAGCAAATAAAATCCAACAACTAATCAAAAAGATTATACATCATGATCAAATCGGAGTAATCTCTGGGATGCAAGGATGGTTTAATATACGGAAATCAATCAATATAATCCATCACATAAAAAAGGAAAAAATAAAAACCATATGATCATTTCAACAGATACAGAGAAAGCATTTGACATGATCCAACATCCATTCATGATAAAAACTCTCACCAAAATAGGTTTTGAAGGAACTTTCCTCAAGATAGTCAAAGTCATCTATCACAAACCTGTGGCAAGCATTATCCTCAATGGAGAAAAACTAAGGACCTTTCCTCTAAGATCAGGGACAAAACAAGGATGCCCACTCTCAACACTTCTGTTCAACACAGTACTGGACGTATTTGCAATAGCAATTAGGCAGGAAAAAGACTTTAACGGCATCCAGATAGAAAAGGAAGAAATCAAGCTCTCACTATTCGCAGATGACATGAATCTATACCTAGAGAATCCTAAAACCTCCATTAAGAAACTCCTAGAAACAATAGACTTGTACAGTAAAGATGCAGGCTAGAGTCGGGGCCCGTGCTCGGCTCCGGCCGGCCGGGTTTTCGGCCCGGGCGCCCATGCCCCTGCAGAGCCGGTGGATGTGGAACAAGCGGGAACCAGAGACAGCTTTAGGAATTGGGGTTCCAGCAAGTGCTTGCACCCATGTATGGAGACTGTGAACTAACTTTGGCTACTGCTGTTCCAGGAAGAGAAATGATTCATTTTCAAACTTAAATCTTCGCGGACTTAATTACTATAATAGAGAAATTGTAAACCGCGCGGCCGCTACTGCGGCCACGCGACATTTTATCTCTTCATTCTCATCAATGGAAAACTTATCAAATATTTCCCTATTAATAGAGCTGTATTCTTAGGGGATAAATTCCAACAAAAATGTGAGTCTGTTTTGAAACTCTAACAACAATAGTGAGTTATGTGTTGAAATCTGGAATGTAATCAAGGTAAAGAGAAAAGGAAGTGAAATTTTCACTCACCTACGGGGTGGGTTGGGGGGTGAGGGGTGGGATGTATACTTTTTTTTTTCTTTTGTTTGTTTGTCTGTTTTGTGTTTGCTTTTGTTTTTATTGGTGGTGGAATATGGGCACTGGTGAAGGGATGGGTGTTTGAGCATTGTGTAACTGAGATATAAGCCTGAGAACTTTGTAACTTTCCACTTGGTGATTCAATAAAATAAATTAAAAAATTAAAAAAAAAAGCTGTCATCTAGCACTTTGCCCTGCAAAAACTAGTATTTAATGATGGGGTACAAATAAAAATATTTTTCCAGACTAAAAAAAAAAAAAAGATACAGGCTATAAAATCAATACCCAAAAATCCATGGCCTTCCAATACACAAACAATGAGATAGAGGAAAATGACATAAAAAAAAACAATGCCATTCACAATTATGCCCCAGAAAATCAAGTGCCTCAGAATCAGCCTAACTAAATAAGTTAAGGATCTCTACAAAGAAAAAAAACTACAAAACCCTACTCCATGAAATAAGAGAAGAAACGAGGGTATGGAAAAATATTCCTGCTCATGGATAAGAAGACTTAACATTGTCAAAATGGCAATACTCCCTAAAGCGCTATACAGATTCAATGCGATCCCCATAAGGATACCCATGAAATTCTTCAAAGAAATAGACCAAACCAATTTTGAAATTCATATGGAACAACAAATGCCCACGAATACCTAAAGCAATTCTTGAAAAAAAAGACTATGGGAGGCATCACCCTCCCCAACCTTAAACTCTACTACAAAGCAATAACAATTAAAACAGCATGGTACTGGAACAAAAGCAGAGCCACAGACCAATGGAACAGGGTGGAATATCCCTATACACGACCCCAATTGTATGAACACCTAATCTTTGATAAGGGAGCAAGAAATGTGAAGTGGAGCAAGGAAAGACTCTTCAACAAATGGTGCTGGCATAACTGGTCAACCACATGCAAAAGAAAGGGCTTAGACCTCGACCTGACACCATGCACAAAAGTTAGATCAAAATGCATTAAAGACCTCAACATCAGACCACAATCCGTAAGGTACATTGAAGACAAGGTTGGAAATACCCTCCACGGAATTGAAGCCAAAGGTATTTTCAAAGATGACATGGAACTAAGAAATCAAGTAGAAACAGAAATAAACAAATGGGACTATATTAAACTAAGAAGCTTCTTCACCGCAAAAGACACTGGGACCAGAATACAAAGGCAATCTACAGAATGGGAAAGGATATTTACCCAATACCCATCTGATAAGGGGTTGATATCAAGGGTATATAAGGCACTGGTTGAGCTCTACAAGAAGAAAACATCCAGCCCCATCAGAAAATGGGGCGAAGAAATGAACAGAAATTTTCTCAAGGAAGAAATACAAATGGCCAAAAGGCACATGAAAAAATACTCTGCTTCACTAATCATCAGGGAGATGCAGATTAAAACAACTATAATATACCACCTCACACCACAAAGACTGGCACACATCCAAAAGAACAGAAGCAACTGCTGTTGGCGTGGATGTGGGGAGAAGGGGACCCTCTTACACTGCTGGTGGGAATGCCTTCTGGTTCAACCCTTCTGGAAAACAATATGGTCGCTCCTCAAAAAATTAAAAATTGAGCTCCCATTTGATCCAGAAATACCACTTCTGGGAATATATCCTGGAGAAGCAAAAAGATATAGTCGAAATGACATCTGCACTTATATGTTCATTGCAGCACTGTTTATGATAGCCAAAATGTGGAAAAATCCCGAATGCCCAAGAACAGATGACTGGCTAAAGAAACCTTGGTACATCTACACAATGGAAGACTATGCAGCTGTCAGAAAAGACAAAATCTTGAACTTTGCATATAAGTGGATCAACATGGAAAATATGCTAAGTGAAATGAGTCAGAAAGAGAGAGAGACAGACATAGCAGAATTGCACTAATCTGCGGAAGATAAAACAACAGAATGGAGGAATAACACCGAAGAATAACAGAAATAAGTACCAGATTTGCTCCATGGCTTGGAGACCAGCCTCACGTGCTGGGGGAAAGGGCAGCTCACATAGAGAAGAGAATACCAAGCAAAAATGTGGTGGGAAGACCCACTCGGGATGGGAGAGGCATACTCAGAGCAGACTATAGACCGAACCCATTGGCCACCCAAGACCTTCATTGCTAACCACAAGGCCCAAAGAGAGAGAGGGAACAGATGGGAATGCCCTGCTGAAGAGGCGGGGTGGGGAGGGGGATGGGGTGGGAGTGGGTGGGAGGGATGATGGGGTCATCAGCGGAGGAAGGGCACTGGTGGAGGGATAGATACTCAAGCTGTATATGACTGAAACACAAGCATGAGAATATGTAAACCTGTATCTGTACCCCCATGGAAATTCATTAATAAAAAAATAAATTAAAAAAAGAATTTTAATTGTAACAAGAGCAAAACAGTTAAATATAATCAAACTCAAATGAAACTTTTCAACATCAGTTCAGTAGACCATAAGGGAATAGTATGATATATTCAATGTGTTGAATATAAATAAGTTCCAAATAAGAATACCCAATGAGGTTATCATTAATCTCAAGAAGAAAAAGCATCTCAGAGGAAAAAAAAAAGCAGTTAAAAAAACTCATGACTATAAAAATACCCCTGTAGGAAATTCTAAAGAATAGCTATAAAAGGAAAATAAACCCCACTTAGAAGCTGCAAAATATTGGCCAAAAAATATCCCAATCATAAAGTTGAGTTTGGAGAGATGACACAGCATGTAAGATCTTGCACACAGATAATCTTGTTCAACCCCTGACAATTCATATGGTCCACCAAACCCCAACAGGAGTGGTACCAGAGGGCAGAGCTATGAGTAAGCCCTGAGCACAGCTGGGTAAGACCCCTGGAACATCCCCAAGAAAGAGAAAAATATAAAATGTGAAAGATAAATGAAATAAAAATGATTATTTATAGAAGTAAAGTGAAACTTGCATATCTTCAAGATATACTGTAAACTGAAAACACTTAATGTAAATAGAAAACATTTGGAATAAACAATGAAATAAAAAATAAAAAACATTTACAATGAACAAACTAGAACAATAAAATATACCCAATTACTATACAAAAGGTGGGTTTTTCAATAACAATAAGGAGAATATTAAAACAAAAACATCAGAATAAATTCTTTTATATCTATAGTTAAACAGGAAAGGCCTGAACTTACCAAACAGAAGAAAAAATAGTGGTGAGATAAATGAGGAAAAAAAAAATTCAACCCTGCTATATACACAAAATACCTGACTGAGGTCCAGTGACAAATACTGGCTCAACATGAAAGGTTTTATTTTTTTTAATTAATAGTTTATTTTTAATTAGTGAGTCAACATGAGGGTACAGTTACAGATTTATACATTTTTGTGCTCATGTTTCTCCCTTACAAAGTTCGATAATCCATCCCTTCACCAGTGCCCATTCTCCACCACCAGCAAACCCAACATCCCTCCCCCACTCCCCAGTCCCATCTTCCCCCACCCCACACTGCCACTATGGCAGGGTATTCCCTTTTGTTCTCTCTCTCTGATTAGGTGCTGTGGTTTGCAATAAAGGTGTTGAGTGGCCATTGTGTTCAGTCTCTAGTCTATATTCGGCCCGCATCAACTTTCCCCCACATGACCTCCAACCACATTTTACTTGGTGTTCCCTTCTCTAAGTTGCCCAGAATGAGAAATCAGCCTCCAAGCCATGGAGACAACCTCCTGGTACTTATTTCTACTGTTCTTGGGTGTTAGTCTTATAGTCTATTATTCTATATTCCACAGATGAGTGCAATCATTCTATGTCTGTCTCTCTCTTTCTGACTCATTTCACTTAGCATGATACTTTCCATGCTGATCCACTTATATGCAAACGTCATGACCTCATTCTTTCTAATAGCTGCATAGTATTCCATTGTATAGATGTACCAGAGTTTCTTCAACCAGTCATCTGTTCTAGGGCACTCGGGTTTTTTCGAGATTCTGGCTATTGTAAACAGTGCTGCGATGAACATATAAGTGCAGATGTCATTTCGACTATACTTTTTGGCTTTTCTGGGATATATTCCCAGCAGTGGTATTGCTGGGTCAAATGGGAGCTCAACCTCTAGTTTTTTGAGAATCGTCCATATTGTTTTCCAAAAGGGCTGAACCAGCCGGCATTCCCACCAGCAGTGTAGAAGGGTCCCTTTCTCCCCACATCCTCTCCAACAGCAGTTGCTTTTGTTCTTTTGGATGCGTGCTAGCCTCTGTGGTGTGAGGTGGTATCTCATGGTTGTTTTGATCTGCATCTCTCTGATGATTAGTGATGTAGAGCACTTTTTCATGTGCCTTTTGGCCATTCATATCTCTTCCTTGGTAAAGTTTCTGTTCATTTCTTCGCCCCATTTTTTGATGGGGTTGGATGTTTTCTTCTTGTAGAGTTCAACCAGTGCTTTATATACCATTGATATCAACCCCTTATCTGATGGGTATTGTGTAAATATCCTTTCCCATTCTGTAGATAGTCTTTGTATTCTGGTCACTTTATCTTTTGCGGTGCAGAAGCTTTTTAATTTAATGTAGTCCCATTTGTTGATCTCTGTTTTTACTAGATTGCTTAGTTCTGTGTCATCTTTGAAGATAGCTTTATCTTCAATATCGTGGAGAGTTTTGCCTACTTTGTCTTCAATGTACCTTATGGTTTGTGGTCTGATGTTGAAGTCTTTAATCCATTTTGATCTGACTTTTGTGCATGGTGTCAGGTCGAGTTCTAAGCCCATTTTTTTGCATGTGGTTGTCCAGTTGTGCCAGCACCATTTGTTAAAGAGACTTTCCTTGCTCCACTTCACATCTCTTGCACCTTTATCAAAGATTAGATGATCATACAGTTGAGGTTGTGTGTGGGGATATTCCACCCTGTTCCATTGGTCTGCAGTTCTGCCTTTGTTCCAGTAGCATGCTGTTTTAATTGTTACAGCTTTGTAGTAGAGTTTAAAGTTGGAGAGGATGCATCTTTTTCCCAAGAATTGTTTTAGCTATCCGTGGGCGTTTATTGTTCCATATAAATTTCAGGATTGCTTGCTCCGTTTCTTTGAAGAATGCCATGGGTATCCCTATAGGGATCGCGTTAAATCTGTATAATGCTTTTGGGAGTATTGCCATTTTGACAATATTTATTCTCCCTATCCATGAGCAGGGGATATGTTTCCATTTCCTCATGTCCTCTTTTATTTCATGGAGTAGCGTTTTATAGTTTTCTTTGTAGAGGTCCTTTACTTCTTTAGTTAAGCTGATTCCAAGGTATTTGATTTTCTGGGGCACAATTGTGAACGGGATTGTTTTTTTCATGTCCCTTTCCTCTGTCTCATTGTTTGCATATAGGAAGGCCATGGATTTTTGGGTATTGATTTTATAGCCTGCCACTTTACTGTATAGGTCAATTGTTTCTAAGAGTTTCTTACTAGAGCTTTTAGGTTTCTCTAGGTATAGTATCATATCGTCTGCGAATAGTGAGAGCTTGATTTCTTCCTTTCCGATCTGAATCCCCTTAATATATTTTTCTTGCCTGATGGCTATTGCTAATACTTCCAGTACTATATTAAAGAGAATTGGTGAGAGTGGACATCCTCGTCTTGTCCCCGATCTTAGAGGAAAAACCCTTAGTTTTTCTCCATTGATGATAATGCTTGCCATAGGTTCATGGTAGATGGCTTTGACTATCTTCAAAAAGTTCCTCCAAAACCCATTTTGGTGAGAGTTTTTATCATGAATGGGTGTTGGATCTTGTCAAATGCTTTCTCTGCATCTATTGATATGATCATATGGTTTTAACTTTACTTTTGTTGATGTGATGGATTATGTTGATTGATTTCCGAATGTTAAACCATCCTTGCATCCCCGGGATGAATCCCACTTGGTCATGGTGTATGATCTTTTTGATGAGTTGTTGGATTCTATTTGCTAGTATTTTGTTGAGGATCTTCGCATCGGTGTTCATCAACGATATTGGTCTATAGTTTTCTTTGTTAGTGGTGTCTTTGTGTGCTTTTGGTATTAGGGAGATAACAACATGAAAGGTTTTAAAACAAAGATAGCAACAGCCATGTTTATATAAAATAAAATACACATTAACTTAAAAAGAAAATAAGTCACAAGTGTAAATTTATAATTATTAAGAGCTGAATTCAACAAGAATAATTAGCACTGAATAACATCGTCACTAAATGAAGGAGTACTAAAATATGTAAGAAATTGTTAACAGGTTTAGAGAGAGACATTGACAGCAACACAATAATGGCAGGAGACCTTAGCAATGTACTCTCATTAATAAATAGATCAGTTAGGGGGCTAGAATGATAGCACAGTGGGTAGGGCGTTTGCCTTACACGCGGCCGACCTGGGTTCGATTCCCAGCATCCCAGCATCCCATATGGTCCCCTGAGCACTGCCAGGGGTGATTCCTGAGTGCCGAGCCAGGAGTGACCCCTGTGCAATGCCGGTGTGACTCCAAAAAATAAATATATAAAATAAATAAATAAATAAATAATCAGTTAGACACAAATTAGAAAAAAGATTTACTCATATGGGAAACCTGACCAAGTGTATCTAATAGAAATTCAGAGCATTCTTTAATTCCTTGGTTGGTTAAATATTTTCCTCTAGTGCATGTGAAACATTCTCCATAATGTTGCACATGACACAAAACAAGTAGAACAAAATTTAGGAAGATGGAAATCATATCCAATATATTTGGATCACAATAAAAAAAGAACTAGAATTAAGAAATACAAACAAATGTTAGAACAGAATTTAACAATTGTTTCAATGAGGAAATCTAAGGTTAAATAAATACAGAAACAAAAATATCACAATCTAAATATTTGAATGAAATAGAAAAATAAAAATAAAGAAAACTATTTTTATTTAAATGTCGTATAATCAGTACGCTGATCAGAGACCAGAAATTAATCTTGACATAAATGGATAATTATGACAAAATTTCCAGGAGCAAAAAAGAAGAAAAGACACATCTCAATAAATGGTGTTTTGAAAACTGGATATCCAAATGCAAAATAATGACACTGTAGTCAACTCATCTATTGCAAACCATGCACAAAAAATCATGTCAAAATGTGCTAAAAACTTGGTTTGAACAAAAATTAAAAACAAAAAAAAACAAACTGACAAAAGTATAGCAAAGAACCCCACCATGTTGGTTTGTTTCAGTGAAGTCTATGAGAATTTGATTCCATTCAAAACGAAAAAGGATAATAAAAAGACAAAGAAAGCAAATGAGATAATATCAAACTAAAATCTTGTGTATGGTGACAGAAAATGACAGAGATCCTACTGAATCAAAGAAAATATGTGCACTTATAGCTTACCAAGGGGTAATATACACGATATATAAAAAGGTCACACAACTCAACAGTAAATAAATAATCTGATCAAAAATGGAGAGCTGAGACACCCAGGTGCTTGCCCTCATCCTATGGGGAGAGGTGTCTGAAAGCAGAGCTCTTGCAGTCACTCATGCACCACCACCACGCTGGGTAACAAGGACTAGGGCTACCCCAGTGGCCTCTGCCTGCTCCTGTGGCTGGACATGCCAAAATGGTGAATCCCTTGAAGCCATACAACTATGGAGAGGACACATCTATGGAAGTCGTGGACAGATATTTCTCATTATTGTGACATTATCTCAGTTTACCACCAGGTAAAGAGATCGAAAATGATGTAGCCTGGATGTACTGATTTCTAACCTCTTAATTAGAGAGAAAGCATAGAAAATGTCCCGAACTAGAATGGAAGATCTTTCTGTGTGGTGACAGGAAAGGAATCCACTTCCCCAGCTTTTCCTTTCCACTGCTCCAGTTTATCTTTCAACCCTTATTTCATCCTGTAAATCTCAAATCTGCAGACATTTTTATACACGCAGTTACAATGCCCTATGCTGCAGTTCCCTGGTGTTATCATTGTATGCACATTTAAATGAAGTATTCTGCATTTAAAAGTGAAAAACAAAGTGGGAGAAGAGCTGCACAGACACAGCCCCAAGGAGGACTACTGACAGCAAAGCAGAAGAAAAATAAAGGAAAGGGGAAAAAAATGCTCATCACTCATCATCACTAGCTGGGACATGCAAAACAAAATGATAATGCACTATCCCTTCTCACCTGTTAGAGTTGCCCACATCAAAAAGGTCAGAACAATACTGGAAATAAGGAGAAAAATAAACCCTCACTCATTGATGCCTGGAATACCTCAATAAAAAGACCCATGTTGGGGCTGGAGTGATAGCACAGCGGGTGGGGAGTGATAGCACAGCGGGTGGGGCGTTTGCCTTGCACTCAGCCAACCCAGGTCAGATTCCCAACATTCAATATGGTCCCCTGAGCACTGCCAGGGGTAATTCCTGAGTGCAGAGCCAGGAGTGACCCTTGTGCACTGCAGGGTGTGACCCAAGGGGAAATAAAAGGCCCATGTTTTAAAAATATAAAACATGCATGTTTTTAGTGATAAAAAGAGTATTCACTATTGGGTTGGGCGGGAACTGATCCTTGTTGTTTATGAGTTGGAAAGTCTTCATTTTATCTGGTTTATGTGTGTTTGGGCATGTGGAGAGGAGCTTCTGCAGGTTGCTTGCTGGCACTAGGGCATGGTTTATTTGGTAGTAGGCAAATGAGGGGCTGGAGAGATAGCACAGTGGGTAGGGCGTTTGCCTTGCACTTGGCTGACCGAGGTTAGATTCCTCCATCCCTCTCGAAGAGCCAAGAAAGCTATGGAGAGTATCTTTCCCACAAGACAAAGCCTGGAAAGCTACCCATGGCGGATTTGATATGCTAAAAACAGTATAAACAAGTCTTACAATGGAGACATTACTGGTGCCCGCTTGTGCAAATAGACAGATGAGCAATGGGATGACAATGGTACAGTGGTACAGGCAAATGAGGTGTAGTCAGGTCTGGGTGTATTTTTCTACCATTTTTCTATCAGTACTTTGATAATTTTCTCTCTTCTCCAGTTAGCTCAGTTATTTATGTTAATCGTGAGTTAAGCTCTCCTTAGGGATTTTCCCTCAGTGTACACATTACTATAGAGACGGATATATAATATGACACTGATCTGTACTGCTCTCACCAACTTGTGTAAAATTGCAAAGATGCTACTCGCCATGTCTGTACACTGGTTCAATAAAAGTGTTCTACTATAACAAGTCTGAAACTTTCAATACAAACTCATTCCCCTAATTCTGCTTCCCAGGTTAAGTTTCCAATCTCATAAACCTCTTCCCAATTCTAGTGTGTTAGCTGCAATTGGATTTCTTAAGCAGTATACCTCCATATCTTCTAACCACTTAGATACTGTCTTTTAGCCTTTTTGCCCATTTTTATAGAAGCCCTGTTTATTCAGATTTCATGCATTCATATTCAGATTTCATTATATATATGCAAATATATATATAGTATATATAGGTATAGACTTTCTGTCATCAGAAGACAAAGATAGTGCAGGGTCTACATATTCAATAACTTGGCAGTGAAGAAGAAATAAAATAAATAAAGTGCACTAGCTATAAGTTGGTATGATATATCTTTCAAAAACATCAATAGGGTACTAAAGCTGGACATTTGGAAAAGGGCCATAAATTACTATGAAGCAATAGAGAAGCCATGGCTGTTGTACGTGGTGCTCTACATAATGGAAAAAAAAATGAATCATACGTTTTTTATAGGAAAACAATGGTGTGGATTTGAGTGATATAAATATGACTCATTTAATAAAAATGCAGTCACTCTGTGTAGACTAAAAATTATGCAGCTGTCAATAGAAACCAGAGGGATAGCAACGAGACCAAGTAAAATTGCTATTCATTAATGGTTTAGCTTAGCATAGTATGGCAAAAAAATAGTGTTATGAGAAATGTTGAGATTCAGAATCTTTTGTTTTTTAGGATTTGTGATTAGTTTTATCTTTTATCTTTTTACCCATTTTGTGTGTGTGTGTGTGTGTGTGTGTGTGTGTGTGAAATCACCATGAGTTAGAGAGTTACTCATTGTTGGGTTTTTGACACATACTGTCCCATCATTGGTCTCGCCAGCAGTGTGCCTGCTATCTTGAGAGGCACCTTTTAAGTTTGGTTCTTAAAGTTGGGTCTTGGGATTTCAGTTTTGTTAACATGGTGGCTTGGATATTTAGGTCTAAGATCTCTTAAGGCAAATGTACAAACAAACCCCTTTTTTTGATCCTTGTCCCATTCTCATCTATCTTTTCTCCCCTTTCCCAATATGTTTTATATTTCTCCTTATACTCTGAGGTAAAGATTGATCTAGGTATCCCCCCTTTTAACTGCTGCTTTTCCTCATCCAGTTACAATAAATGCCAAATATAAGTGATATCATTCATTTTATATATATATACATATATATATATGGTTGCCTTTTTTCTGCTGGCTTATTTTATTTAACAATATATCTTCTCTTTCCATCCATGTTATAGAAAATTGCATAATTTTATCATTTCTACAGCTGCATAGTATTCTATTGCTCATAGACACTAAAATTTCTGGGCCGCTGATATGTTGTTGGACATCTAAGTTGATTTCAAATCTTAGCTATTGTACTGAGTGCTACAACGAATAATGGTGTGCATGTGTCCTTTTGAATGAATGTTTTCTGCCCTGCGTGTAGTTACCCAAAAGTGGACTTGCAAGGTCATATAGTAATTCAATTTTAAGTTTACTAAGAATCCTCCATACTGTCCTGCATAGGATTTAAACCACACAGGTTTCCACCAAGCAGTAGATGAGAATCAGAAGATACATTTGGTGAAATTCTTATAGTATTTGAATATAAGAAAAAGAGTCAAGAATAAATCTAATATTTTGTCCAGAACAACTGATGTGAAACTGTATGTAAAGACTGTGAGGGCTGGAGTGATAGCACAGCGGGTATGGTGTTTGTCTTGCATACAGCCGACCCGGGTTCGATTCCCAGCATCCCATATGGTCTCCTGAGCACCACCAGGGGTAATTCCTGAGTGGAGCCAGGAGTAACCCCTGTGCATCACCAGGTGTGACCCCAAAAAAAGCAAAAAAAAATTGTGAACACTTTCTAATTGTTCTATATGTGTGCATATATTTTTGGAATAAAGGCATTTTTTGCAACAAAGAATTATGATTTGGGTATGTTTGAAGACATGTTTGGAATATCTATAATGGAAAACATAGATTACTAAAACTGTTTTCTTTACCATTATAGCACATGGTTTAGTATAAGAAAATTATCAATAGCTAAATATTTCTTTTTATATGAGCATTTATATAGTACAATAATCTAGTTACCATTGGCATTTGGATCTAAAAAATGAAATTTAATAATTTGCATAGTGTTGCTATAAGATCACAAGCAAGAATTATAAAATAAAAGTCTTTGTCAGAGAAAAAATTCCAAACTACAACAAATATTTTAGAGCCCAAATTATAATATGGTAATAAAAAATATATAGCTTTCCAACAAAGAAAAGTGAGAATGCATAGTACGTAAAGTAAATATATACTATGATCTCTTTGAAGAAACATAAAGACATTTTAACAAAGAATGGTCTTTAAAAATAAAAAAATGGGATTATTCTAGTAAAATATTCACTTCTATAGAAAATGTAGATATATAACAAATGCATTTTACTGAGGAACACAGCCTGCAGTGCTCAGCAATGCTTCTGGTGAGCTCGAGAGACCATATGGAGTGCCAGGGATCAAACCAAGGTTGTAGTTGTGTAAGAAAAACACCCTACCCACTGAACTATTGCTCCTGCCCCAATAACTGTTTTTTAAGGTTAAAGTTTTATGCTAAAATTACATACAGAAATGTTTTTTTACTTTTGAAATGCCAAATATATCTCTTATTAGTTATGACAGAGTGTCAGAGAGGAAAACATTTTATGTTATTCCTATTCCCTTTTATGAGCACACATTTATGTTGCACTGTAGCACTGTTGCCCTGTTGTTCTTCGATTTGCTTGAGCAGGCAGCAGTAACGTCTCCGTTGTGAGACTTATTGCTACTGTTTTTTGTTATATCAAATACGGCATGGGTAGCTTGCCAGGCTCTGTCATTCAGGCAGGATACTCTCAGTGGCTTGCCTGGCTCTCTGAGAGGAATGGAGAGTGTGCAAAGCAAACGCCCTATCTGCTGTGCTATCTCTCCCGTCCATGTATATATTAAATTATATTAAGGGTATGGAATATTCTGTATGCCAAGTTCTATTTGGGTATTTAGAACACATTTTTGATAAATACAATAGAGAAAGATGGACAACAGTCAGTCTAGGAGAAGCAAATATCATCTGTCCTAACATATACCACTAGGTCCAGGCTGTATGAGTTCAGATGTCTATAAGAAGACATTTTCCATTCCTGAGTTATTTCTATGTAGTGACCATTATATTCTAAAATGCTAGAAACATTTGGCATACATATAAGGCACCGCTATTAACTATGCTAGGAAAACAGAGACATTATTCCTGATCATCTCATATCATCTTGCTCTATGATCACTTGGTTATTAGTAACACCTTAATAACTAAAATTTTAGTTAAGAATAAAAATAAGAATGTGTATTTGAATGGAGCAGAAATACATGATAGGTACTATTTAATGGAGAGGATATTAGTTTGAGGAGGTTATAAGATAGCAGGAAATTCAAAGTTGTGGAGGACACATGTTGTGATTTCATTTCCAAAGGGAGAAACGGGAATTGTCATTTCTCTCCATGAGAAATGTTCATGTAAACATTCCCATAGCTAATATGTGTGAAAATAGAGTCATGGATTAGTGGAAACAAACTGATCTCATAGCTTTGCCACAGCAGGTTTCATTTTCTGATTATCTTTTACCTCTTAAGAAATTTTACATCTAAGAAGTATCACATAGTGGCTTATTTTTCAGAACACTGGAGAAGAAATCCAAGCACATGATTTCTTAGCCTAATTCTGGTTTAACTTAATTTTAAGCAAACCATTTGGTAACTCAAGTTTCCAAATTTTTCTGTTTCAAAAAATATTCACTGTATCACTGCATCCTATCATCCTGTTGTGTTGCTCGAGCGGGGGCCAGTAATATCTCCATTCGTCCCAGCCCTGTGACTATAGCAGCCTCTCCTTACTCATACTTCCAAATGGTGCAATATTGGAGGCTCATTCAGGGTCAGGGGAGACCCGTTATTGTTACTATATTTAGCATATCAAATATGCCATGGGGAGCTTGCCAGGTTCTGCTTGTGCAAGTGGGATATTCTCAGTAGCTTGCTGAGCTCTTTGAGAGGGATGGATAATGTATATAAGAGGATAAAAGCAAGTATATTAAAACCAAACACATGAGTGCTGCTTTAGGTATACCAGTGGGCTAGGCTATAAGCAGTTACGCAGCTGCATTTGTTTTATAGTCTTTGGATCTTGGTCATTGATGGGACTACATGGAGCCTGGGGCAGTTTGTGGGTGTGACTGCCTAGTTACTGGAATGTGGGGGATCTGGGTGGAGGAGTCCCAGTCCCGGTCTGAGCAGACTTGGAGATCTCAGCCCCAGATCCCGCATACCTGGGTTCTTCTGTAAGTTCCTTCATGGATGAGGCTCGTCCAACCATATAGAGAGTGACCTTGTGCATGGCTTTGGCTGGGTTCTGGAGGTTTTTTGCTGCCGGGGTTCTGCTTGGAGCAGGGAGGGAAACTCAACCTGCTTCCCTCTGAGGGGCCCTGGTGATGGCAGCCTGGCACAGTGGCAGGAGACTCTGCATCGCTCTTTTCTGGGAGCTTTGCTTTATAATCTCTGGATCTTGGTCATTGATGGCATTACATGGTGCTGGGGGAAGTTTTGGGGTGTGATTCTGAAGTTACCGGAAAGTAGAGAATCTGGTTGGCGGAGGCCCAGTCCCTGATTGATATTCAAGAAACATTAGTCTTAGAAATATGGTAGCATGCATTTATTGGATAACATTGGTACATTCTTTCTCCTCTATCGATAAGAGTTTAGGTTTATTGAGTAACACCAATCACAATGCTCTTAAAGCACTTCCAATTCCTCGGTATTCATTACTAATTTCTCCTTTGTGCTCTTCTTCCCCTGTCAATCACTTGTTTCCCCTAATCAGACCCTGTGACTTGTAAAGTCAGATTCCTCAGAGGATTCTGGACTTTGTATTTGTAAGTGAAATATTGCTTTTCTCTTTCTTTTATGTTCTTTGTAGTTTACTTGAGAGGAATGTCCTTTTTATTTATTCACAGGAAGACAGTAATGCTATGCTTTTGTAACTTGGAAATTAATTGATTCTGAATAATATTTTCTCCTGGGAATCTGTCATATTTACTCAACTTAAGCCTCAGTTGCCCTTAGTCCCTAGCACCTCAAAAGGAAGGTCTAACGAAGGGACTTGGATGGGCTCAGGGCAAGCTGTAAGCTACACTGGCATAGTAAATGGACAGGCCAAGTGCCATAAAACTTATAAGATAAGAGCACGGTCATGGACAGTGTCTCATGACCCAAAAAGAAGTAACTAGATAAAGACCTGCTAAAGTTAGGAAGGACTAATATGGACCAAAGACTAGTATGGGATATTTGGGAGATGATCCCAGAAGAGCCACCCTTTCAGTTTAATATATCTCTTACTGTGTCCATACAAAATTACCAGAAATATTATTGATAAGTAAATGTAATATGGCTGTATAAATGAACTTGGACTAAGAAAAGGAGAAATAAGCCCTTAGATGAAATTCCACCCTTGAGAAGATCTCCTGCAGGGTGAGATTCTGTCCTAGAATCTCTTCCCAGAAGAAAGGTCTCCTCATATGTTGATTGTGCTACCTCACTATGTGTAATTTCTATCCCCAACCATTGATGTTTTTTTCCTCTTAACTAATACAGAGAGTAAGAGTGGAATGGTGCATAGAGTGAAACTGGATGGGCAAAGTAAGAATGGAATCCGGCAGAGAGTACCACTGGAATGGAGGGTAGAGTGAAACTGGATGGGCAGAGTGAGAACAGGAAGGCAGAGTGAAACTGGATGGGCAGTGTGAGACTGGGATGAGAGGAGTTGAGTCTGGTATCACAATCACAATCACGAAATCCCGTTAATCATCGATTTCTCGAGTGGGCTCAGTAACCTCTCCATTTGATCTTTCCCTGAGATCTTAGAAGTCTATCTCGACTCGGTCCTCCCAATGATGTCGCACTGGAGGCTGTTTCAGGGTCAGGGGAATGGGATCCAGCTTGTTACTGGATTTAGCATATGAATACACCAGGGAAGCTTTCAAGGCATGTGGGCAGGGAACTCTCAAGAGCTTGCCAGTTTCTCTCAGAGGGAGAAGTAGGCTACAAGATACCACTTCTGGGAGCTCGCTTTTAAGTCTCTGGATGTTGGCCATTGATGGGATTACACACACCTGGGTACCTCTGCCGGCACTTTCATGCGTGAGGCACATCCGAATGTGTGGAGAGGGGCCTCGAGCATGGCTGTAGCTAGGTTCCTGTAGTCTTTGACAGCTGGGTGCTCTGCTCCGGGTGGGGAGGGAAGCTGGAGTCCATCCCCTCCAAGGGGCCCCGGGGAAGACAGCCAGGCGTGCGGGCAAGAGTCTGGTATAAAGATGAAAATTGAAATAAACAGGGATTGATCACCAATCGACCTGGCCCCCATTCCCTCCTTCATGCATCCATCAGCAGCACTGGGCTGGGGTAGGAAAGCAGCTCGTAACCACTGCATGCACATGGTGAACATCCACTGTTTTGGAACACATGTGCAGTGGTGCAGTGCCAGTGTTTATGCAAGCTTTGTATTTTAAAAAGTCCTCAAGATTTAAGAGAGTTTGATATTTTCTATTCAGAAGAATAAAATTAGTACTTAAAATGTAGTTACTCAATGGGGGCTGGAGTGATAGCACAGTGGGTAGGGTATTTGCCTTGCACGTGGCCAACCTGGGTTTGATTCCCACCATCCCATATGGTTCCCTGAGCATCACCAGGAGAAATTCCTGAGTGCAGAGACAGGAGTAACCCCTGTGCATTCTTGGGTGTGACCCAAAAAGCAAAATTAATTAATTAATTAATCAATTAATTAATTAAATGTAGTTACTCAAGATTCTAGTAGTCTACATTCCCAGTTATTCAGATGAAAAAAAAGTGTAACTGCAATGGAATGCCTTGTTTCCCAAAGTTAGAATCTATTTATATTCCGTCCGATATACACACTAAAAATGTTTAATAAATACCTATATTGATTATATCTTGATATGATTAGTTTTACCTGAAGACTTGTTTCTGTTAATATACTTATTTCTCTTAACATATAGTGAACTCTTACTCATGCTTAAGACCCCAATTACAAATGAACCTTTTATTCTGACAAGTTTTCTTTACAGGCCAGAGAGATAGCCCAAAGGGCTTAGTGGATACTTTGCATGCTAGATGCCCAGGTTTGATCTGCAACAGCAAATGGTCCCCAAGGCAATGAGCTTGGAGTAATCCATTAAACAAAAGCAAGCAAACAAACAAAAAGACCTGTTTTAGGAGCATGTACTATGGGTCAGTGGGTTGATAGTGAGACTTGATGGCAGTTTACATTTAGAACTCAATAGATCATCTTTCCCAATTCTAGTGAAATTTTAGTTTGATCCTTAAGAAAATCACTTGTATCACTTGTAGTCCCGTTGATCTTCTATTTGCTTGAACGGGCGCCAGTAATGTCTCCATTTGTGTCTGTCGCGTGCTAGTGCAGCCCAATGATATCTGCTTTCTCCAGGAACTGGAAGAGCCTCAAATCATTCATTCAGGGATTTGACGAAGATATCTGACCATCTAGTTGGTGGGCGGCCACGAGGTCTTCTGACATCCCGTGGAATTCAGTCGGTAACAGCTCTAGTCCAGCGGTCGTCTCTGAATCACATTACATGAACGGCCCCTCTGATTTTTGATGCCTTGGCAAACGAGACAGCATCCCTGATTTTTGACCGTCGACGGAGATCAGAACTCCAGATTCCTTCTCTCACTTGAGTGAGACATGATATTCCCAGCATAGCTTTTTCGATTCCTCTTTGGGATACCCTAATAGCATTCTCATCCTGTTTGTGTAGGGCCCAGGTCTCTGAGGCATATGTTAGTGCAGGAAGAACGGTGGAATCAAAAAGATGTTCCCGGAGTCAGAGATTCTTTGTTCTCTTAACCACCTCTTTGACACTCTTGAAGGTATTCCATGCTGCTCTCTTCCTCCTGCGCATTTCTGGCACTAAGCCATTCCTCATTCTCATTTCTCGACCCATGTACACATAGCTGCTGCATTCGGAGATGTTCGTTCCATTGAGAGCAAATGCAGCCTCAGGGACCAGTCATGAACATCGCCTTGTTGAGATTCAGCTGCAATCCGACCTTTCCACACTCGTGGTCGACGTCGGCCAGCATTTGTGCTGATTGGCTAATGTTTGGTGTTATGTGAACGATGTCATCAGTGAAGCAGAGGTGGTGTAATTGACGACCGTCTATCTTCACTCCCATTCCTTCCTATTCCAGTTGTCGCATGATGTTCTCAAGGGTGGCACTGAAGAGTTTCGGTGAAATGGTATCACCTTGCCGCACCCCTCTCTTTACATCAATGATCACTTCTTTGTAGAAGGGTGAGCTCGAAACTCTTGAGCTCATTCGTCAACGTGGTTTGGCGCGAGCCTCAGGCAACCACAAGCTAACGTCCAAGCTCACAAAGCTGTGCAGAGATGTGATAAAGGAAGACCTCAAAGAGAGAAGACCAGCAGTGTTGGCCAGTGTAGCAGAAGCTGGGAAAAGTATTTGTAACGCTCGCCTGTTCTTCGCCAACTACAAGACCAAGATGACTGCCCTCGAAGTCCCGATGGATTTATCACATCCTTCAGAAAGGCAATGAAGAAAATTATTCACGACTTCTACTCGGATCTTTCTGACAGCCATGTGCACCTGTCCACATACCAAATTCCACAGGATGGATATGTCGTTCCCAACATTCTCCCTTCTGAGATCCGACACACCATTTCTCTGGTAAAGTCGCATACAGTTCCTGGTCTGGACAAGGTAAGACCTGAACACCTGAAGAATCTGCCTCCAGTACTCATCAATACACTGGCCCGACTCGTCACACACTACCTGTCTAAATGCAAGGTTCTGTCCCAGTGGAAAACCAGTAGGTCTGTTCTGTTGTACAAGAGGGAGACATCCACGACATCGGCAACTATCGCCCAATCTGCCTGCTGTCTGTCATCTACAAGTTGTTCACTTGTGTCATCCTGAATAGAATAGGCAGAACACTAGATGAAGGACAACCATGTGAGCAAGCCAGGTTCTGAAGGGGATTTAACATGATAGACCATATCCACACAGTTACCAAACTCATTAAAGTTTCGCAAGAGTTCAAGATGCCGCTCTGTCTAACATTCATCGACTTAAAGAAGGCCTTTTATTCTGTTGAGACTGAGGCGGTCATCGAAGCCCTGGCCAAACAGGGCGTTCAAACTCAGTATATCAAAATCCTCCGTGAGCTGTATTGTGGATTCACCACCAGGATCTCACCATTCTACAAGGAAGTGACCTGGAGACATAATGTAGGCATTTTGTATTGAACTTAGCCAACAGTTAGCCTGGCTCTTTGATAACTCATATAACTGATTTCTTCATAAAATGGGGTTAATATCTGTATATCTTCATAGAAAAATATTGAGAGACATGAGAGACAGTATAGAAGTAAGTTACTTGTCTTATATGTAACTGCCCTGAGTTTGATCCTTAGCATCACATACTCCCCTGAGCACCAACAGAGTCCACTCATGAGGATAGAGCTAGGAATAGGCCCTGACCAACTGCTGCCCCTCAGTCTCCCCAAGTCCACCCAATACATATAAAGGAGTCTCTTCTCTCCTTTAATTTTGTAAATCAGAATTAATTGGAATGACTTATAGAAGCATCTTGATTGCTTTTATCAAGTACATTCACTGTACCACTGTATCACTGTCATCCCATTGATCATTGATTTACTCGAGCGGGTTCCCGTAACATTTATTGTCCCAGCCCTGAGATTTTAGCAGCCTCTCTTTACTTGTCTTTCCCAGTAATTGGAGGCTTCTTTCAGGGTCAGGAGAATGAGACCTGTTATTGTTATTGTTTTTGGCATATCAAATATGTCATAGGGATCTTGCCAGGCTCTTCTGTGTGGGTGCGATACTCTTGGTAGCTTGCCGGGCTATCCTAAAGGCATATACATATTTATTTTCCTCTATGATGATGTGTTCAGGAATATATTCACTCATGTGTGAGTCTTGGCCTGAGTGTGTGGAAAGCAGCCTGGAACCCTGGGGGTGGTAGGGTAATGGAGGTCAACTGTCTGGGCTGGGTCCCTTGGGGAGGGGAGGGCTCTTACCCGAACTTCTCTGGGGTGTCCCGAGTGAAAAACAGCCTGGTGTGGAGTCCCATCAAGTACATTACACATTAAAAATGACTCCTTCATTTAGTCTTTTGGAAACATTAGAATTAGAGCATATGATTTACTAAAGAAATATATTAAAAGGCATTTTCTAAAATGTTTTTTAAAAACTTGGCATATCTCTACTTAAAATCTACTTTCTACCAAGCACTCCTTTGCGAGAGGCCAACAAAGAGAATAACTAGCAGATGTGTGAATTTTTACAACGAGAATGGTGGTAGCTGAGAGCTAAACCACACATTTTGCTGAGAGAACCATGGCCAACAGACAGGGCAAACAGGAAAAAGATGGACCTTTATTGAATAAAGAGAGAGTACATAAAGGTGAAGCTAAATTATGAGAAGTGGTTCTGGAATGAGATATTTGCCTATTTTATATGGATGTGCTGAAAGCATGTTGTAAATAAGAAGATGTCCAAGCACAAGATGTTGTTATGAATCTTGAGAGCCCTTGAGCATAAAATTGGACATGCTGAAATAGCTTAAAGAAGTAGGGAAAGGACAAAGTAGGTAAAAGGGTAAACTACCATAATGTTAAATGCATTCTACAAAGGCAGATGTTTTAATGTCAGCTGGTCAGAGGCAGGCATGAAAAAATGGTGTGAACTTAAAAGGAATAAGTACTTAGTCTAAAACAAAGAGGCTTTGCCAAAAGCACAACTTGAAAGAAGAGGAGAGAGACGGTTAAAATACAGAAAAACATTGACGTTTTGCTAAAGCAAGTAGATTATCCTCAGGCACCTGTGGAAAAATAGTCGAGTATTAATCTAAACAGAAAGATGAAATACTGAAAAGAAACTTTAGCGTATATATAGTTTTACTAAAACATACTTGTTTTAGCAAATATTTGGCAAATATTTCTGAAGAAAAATCAGAAGGAGAAGATAGAATTACATAATTGTAATTTAATGAGAATAACTTTGTTCCTATACCTAAATCTATGCATTTTATACACTTCAAAATGCTTTGGACTCTAATTTTACACTAGAAAATATCAATTTTTTGAATACTTTCGGCATTCTGTTAAATACAGGCTTGTATAAATGTAACAAAAAAAAGAATTTTGAGTGACTTTCAAAGGAATATATGAGTAATTTTCACATACATGTTTGGAGATGAGGGTTTGTTTTTTTTGATATTTTTATTTTTGACATTTGTTCTTAGCAATTTGTCATAGATAACTTAATTCTGTTTATCTCTAAATGCTGTGGGGGTGTGCAAAATTGTTGTTCTGTGTCTTGATTTTAGAATTCCCGTATATAAACTTAAACTGGTATAACCCATTTGCCAGGCAAATTAGGAGACTCTTATGTAACTTATTTTTCATTTTTGAAGTAACCGTGCTGGGTCAAGAAATAACATTTCTCAATCCAGAGGACTTTGCCTGTAGAGCTAAAAGAACTTTGAGCAGAATTAATGTTTGGCAGGTGACAGAAAGCCTTACCAGCTGTACTATACAGGTGAGATGTCTCTGGTCTACTTCCCAGAGGTATCTTTTTCTGGGAAGTTTCTCTTTCCTGGACTCTCTGCTTCAGGATTTTGTTTCAGTCCATTATTTCTTAACTTGCTTCCTTCTACTCATTGACCTTTCTTAACATATACAATGAGTGTAGGGCTTCTGAAACTCAGATATAATTGAAATCTGGCAGGGAAATTTCTAATGGAAGGTAACTAGGCATCATCCTGAATTAACTGACTCAAACCATAGAGTTGGGAGAAATAGAAAACTGTGTATTGAACACACTGACCAGACATACCTCATATCTCTCTTGAATCATTGTCATACAGTCCTTATGAATACCTGGTCTGGCTTTAATAACCAGTTATTGAAAATTATTTGTAAGTCTTGATTTCTTTATATTTGAATTTCACAACATTGTCAACTCTTTACTATTGGTTACCATTTATAATGTTATTATTCTTATTTCTAAAGTACCTGTTTTAGATATTCATATAGGTATTGTTTGATTTCTGATGAGCTGATAGAATAATTGGTTTTGTGAAACCAATAATTTTAATAACAATGACAGCATTTATGAAGGTAGGTATATGAAAGGTAGTCTTGAAAAGAACTATGTAATTACTCTTTTATATAATTCTGTCAGGAAAGTACACTTTATATAAAAGTTTAGTTCCATTTTATGACAAATAATGGGGGTTCAAAGCATTTTCCCCATGAACTTGAAAAGTAAGAAGTTGACCTAAGATCCAAACCTAGTGGTCAGACCTTAGTTTACTGGGTAACCATTCTCTACGAAAAAGAAAGGTTCATTACTACAGCATGGAGATAAAAAAGCAGAAAATATTCCTCAAATTTGTTTCATAACACATAGCAAGTTACAGGAGTGTTATAGAAGCAAGTTACAGAAGCTACTAAAGCGTCTCAATAAAACATGTATAATGATTTATTTTGCTTGTCACTGGAAGCAGTACTAAGGAGAAGTTGAAATTATCATCACAAAAATATGGTGGAATTAGGTAGGATATCCTGTTTGACATTATAGCTGAACATATGCCTCTGCTAAAATATACTGATTATCCCCCAGGTTTTGTGATAGTACATGCAAAAGTTCTTAATAAGTTTTCAATAAACAGAAGTCACTATCATTATAATGATTCATGGAAGACCCAGAAGAACCCTTAAGGCAATACTTGCTGTCAATGCCACTAAAGAGAGAAAAGAGAACTTTTTCCTTAATTATGCATATAAAATCTAAAAATATTAATAAGAAGATAGCAGGAGAGCAAAAGAGAAAATGAGAGAGTCAACATACTTATAATAAAGAAACTTCACTACCATGTATATGTATTTAGGGATTCTGCATATCCATAAAGAAAGGGTTCATTACTGAAGATGTTTATAAGCATCTAGGAGGGAAAGCATAATACCCAATGGAAGCCTTTAGCAGTTCTCCTATATCTACTAGCAGTCCCTTGTCTCCATTACTGTAAATAATTTCTTTAATGTCTTCTTCTAAAGGAGCTATAAATATATTTTTTTGTAAAGTATTTGCTATGTTATTTTAACTCATTATTACAGTTTTACTGTTTATCCATTAGAACTTGATGGTCAGTACTATTCGACAAAACCACACTAAGGAGTCATTAAGCTGATCACTGGAGTTCTGTTGAAAAATATTTTTTTAATTACCTGTAAATGAAAAGTATACTTATAAAGCAGAACATCATTAATCATCTAAAATTAATTTATAATTTATTATACTATTCACTAAAGTAAAAATAAAATGTCAAGAATATTGAAATGTTGGACTGTTAGAAGCTCTGAGGCAAAACAGAAAAGTTATCTTTTGATTGCAGATCAAATAATTCATAAAGGACTTATTCTCCTGGGGTCAGAGCTGTATTTAAATTCTTAGAAGGTGGACATTTCACAACAAGCTTTGCAGCAAGTGCTGTGAATTAATAATTGGCTACTTATTAACTATTAAAATTACTGAAAAACTCACTCTTCACATTTACATAAATAATTCCTTTTTAATAAATTTTACTTTATGTAGAATCAAGACAACATGAAAAAGCGAGAAAAACTGATGACCTCAGAAGATTAATCCCAGTGTCCATATCAATTTTATCTTACTATACAAAGCTCTAGCCTTGATACAGAAACATTGGCATAAACCAGTTTAAAGCCTGTTCCTTTGTTCCATAAATGTTTATTCTTTGGAAGCTACTATGAAGTAAATTCAAATATAAATGTAAATAAACATTTACTCATGTATTATTATTATTGTTATTATTATTATTATTACTATGTATATGCTATATTACTATGTATATTTTTTCCTTGGAAATTCAAGATTTGTAGCATTTGCTTAGGACACTAAGCAGTATTGCCTTTTGCGATACAAAAACTGACGTTTCAGTTTCTCTCCAACAACAATAGTGAGTTGTGTGTTGAAATCTCGAATGTAATCAAGGTAAAGAGAAAAGGAAGTGAAATTATCAGTCACGCACGGGGGGGGGGTTTGGGGGGTGAGGGGTGGGATGTATACTTTGTTTTTGTTTTTGTTTGATTTTGTTTTTATTGGTGGTGGAATATGGGCACTGGTGAAGGGATGGGTGTTTGAGCATTGTATAACTGAGATATAAGCCTGAGAACTTTGTAACTTTCCACTTGGTGATTCAATAAAATAAATTTAAAAAAAAACCTGACATTTCAGTTTCTTTGGTGTTTTCCTGGGGCTGGAGCAATAATAGTACAGCTGGTAGGGCATTTGCCTTGCTCGTGGCTGACCCAGGTTTGATTTCTCTGTCCCTCTTGGAGAGCCCTGCAAGCTACTGAAAGTATCCCGCCCTCACTGCAGACCCTGGCAAGGTACCCGTGGCGTGTTCCATATGCCCAAAACAGTAATAACAAGTCTCACAATGGACATCTTACTGATGCCCCCTTGAGCAAATCGATGAACAATGGGATGACAGTGTTACAGTGCTACTATGCATATGCTATGTAGTCAAATTTTAAGAAGTACAGGATTTATATTGTCCTGAAGCTGATGTGATACCTATATTAAGCAAGAATGCAGATAAATACATATTTGTGTGTATAACTGTATCACTGTCATTCTGTTGCTCATCGATTTGCTCCAGTGGGCACCAGTAACATCTCCATTGTGAGACTTATTGTTACTGTTTTTGGCATATCGAGTATGCCTCGGGTAGCTTGCCAGGCTCTGCCTTGCGGGCGAGGTACTCTTGGTAGCTTGCCGGGCTCTCCGAGAGGGACGGAGGAATCGAACCCACTTGCAAGGCAAAAACCTGCTGTGCTATCTCTCCGTGTTTTACATATATAATTTATTATGTAAACAAAGTATCCTCAATTGAAATCTAAGCATTTATAGAACAGAAATTAGTCAAATTAAACTGACAATGACTACTCCAATAATAAAGTTAGCTGGAGATAACTCAAGGAGATAATGGTATGCTTCTCATACAGGAAGCCCAGGTACCATATGATCTCATGAGCATGACCAGGAGTCACACTCAAGCACAGCTGAGTAAAACTCCTGGGGACTGTAGAGTGTGATTTCTCCAGCCAAAAATAATAAGGCAGGGAACAGAGAGACAATAGCAGCAGGTAAGACCTCATATTGTCGGTCTCACACTATCAGAAGTGATCCTTGAGCACAGTTGGGCGTGGCCAGAAACCAAACCAAAATAATACATAATAATAAAGCCATTTGGTAAATGTATCATGCTAGGTACTTAACTATAGTAGTATCTTAGGGCTGAAAGACAATACAGGGGGACGGTATTTGCCTTTTATGTGGCTGAGCCTGGTTTGAATCTGGCAGTAAATATTATCCCTTGAGCACCACCTCTTTGGAAAAGTCCAATACCTTTGTATAATTAACTTATCCATGTACTTCGAAGAAAAAATAGTTTATATTTAGAAATTATCAGTGAAGATTTAACCTAACTGAGATATTTGCAGTGCCCCCCATAGGAAGTGTCGCCTAAACATCTGTGCATGCTAATGGTGGCTATCAGAACACTTAAGGCAGTGAAAATAACACAGGAAATGGACTCTTGTGAAGGGAGGAGTGACACATGCAAGGAATGTGACAAAATGGGTAAACATAACTGGGAGTAGGAGGGGGCCTGCTTCAATCAAAATTGTTAAGATTCATGCTCAGACAACAGAACTAAGATTAGTAGAGAGGTTAGTAGAGAGGTGAGTATTGGGACATAAGAGGGAAGATGAGCAGAAACCTGGACATTACTAAGGTGATACTGGCATCTTGGTAGGTGGGTGTAGTGGAAAAAAATTGTATACCTAAAGTGTATGGGGCTGGAGCGATAGCATGGCAGGTAGGGCACTTGCCTTGCACGTGACCGACCTGGGTTCAATTCCCAGCATCTGATATGGTCCTCTGAGCACTGAAGGGGTAATTACTGAGTGCAGATCCAGGAATAACCCCTAAGCATCACCAGGTAAGACCCAAAAAGCAAAACAAAAGAAAAAAATATGCATGTCTAAAGTGTAATTAACACTTCAGCAAACTATGTTACCTTTGTAATGATAATAATAATAATGATAAAGAAATAAGATGGGGAAAATAGTTGGGGTTGGGAGACCATACAGAAAATGCTAGAAAAAAAGGGTCATTAAATAAGTGAATGCACAAGGTTTGTCTCCTGAGAGAAACTCCTGGCTATTGAAATATAGATTCAAAGGTGACAATATGTGCATTTATGTAAATTTATTTAATTTGGAGTATCTAAACGTGCATACGTAAGAAAAAATGATTCTTTGTATTACATTGTTCTAGGAATAGAAATGCATTCAATTTTTCATATATAAATAGTTACATGTTATGAAAAGTCTTGTGTAACTAGGGGCAGCACTTATCTGGGGATTAGGGTCTAGTGTATTAAATGATTTTAATACAGTGAAATATGTAGAAGACACTGTCTTTCAAAGTGGGAATAAAAACAAGAGATAAATTGAGCTATGGATAATGTTACCCATCTATATTTACAGTCAAAATTTTAATTTGTCTCCCAACAAATTATCATTATATCCCTCTCATAGCACCCCGTAAGATGTCAAAGGGCAAAAATTTGATCTTGTTCTATTTGTGATTAGTTAGCAAAATGTTATAGATCACACACTGAGGTCTTCCCAGGGAAGTTTGGTTTTCTACTTGTTATCTTAGAATATTATTAATGGCATCTTCTTACACTCTCAACAGTGCCCTGGTTTGGATGATAAATTACATGGTCATCTTAGCCAACTGCTATTGAAGAGGTTAGATTCATTGCACAAATATATATTTAGAAAAATAAACTGGAAGATAAAATATAGCTTCAAATACTTTGGTTAAAAATGCCACTAGAAAGTTTTAAAACATCTTAGAGCACACAATTAATTATATAATTGATTATATTTATTGAATAATAAACTAACATATGAAGTTGATGACTATTAAAACTATTTGAGTAGTTAAGTTTTGTCAGTTTCTCTTTAGTAATGTCAGCGAAGTGTCTTTCATTAATTCATATTTGCTTCATTTTTTCTGTAAATAACTTATTAACCACCCACTATATCATCTCTGACTGATTAAATGGTATCATTAATGTTGGGAAAAACAAGATGAATGACAGAAATGCCAAGAAGCATTTGAAATGTGAAAATATTTAATAAAGAAGTTCTGCATATGAGCCCTATAAAAATAGTTATGGGAGTACATAGTTAAATAATATCAGTAATTAATTTGGATCAGGATGAAAACCTTCATTTTCTCTATTTTTCTGCAACTTGTCAGAAGTTTCAACGTAGAAATATAGAGAAAGGCCAATGTGTTGCTGAAAGAACTTATTCAATATATATACTAGTGCCAAAGATACCTGAAAATTGAGATAATTAGAAGCAAATGACCATTATATGTTTGTAATAACATGAAACATCTAAGTCTGTGATTCAATTTCCCATGTGAACCACAATTCCACTTTTCACTGTTTCTTCCTGATTTATGAACAATCATTGTCAGGTAGAGATGGACATTTGAGAAGACTTTTTGAGAATTATCCATACAATATTATCAAATTACAATGAAGAAACAAAAGATCAAGAGATGGCTTCAGGCTACTTGGATCTCAGCCATAACATCTAGGGGCCCTTTACTTCTATGTCATAGTATATACTCAATAGTATATTCTATTTGTATATAGAATAAAATGTCCTGGTCAAATAAGGCATACTATTCCAGATACATATAGAATTAAATACGGTTTTCAACATATACATAACTCATATACACATATTATTTGCAGGGTGAAAGAAATTGTTTCTTATACTTTTATAGATTTCACAAAGGAATAAAAATAACTCTCATAAAACACAGATTAATAAAAAGCATTCAAGTTTTATTCAGATTGAATGTAGATATAAAATGAGTAGTGCTCTTTTACAAGATTGGAACTAATTAATGTGAATCATAAATTACTGTGAGGTGCTAAAGGACAGAAGAAAATCACAGTGAGAACCAGAGTAGTGATAACCTTAAATGATTCAGAGCTGTCTGTAAAACAGTTGGAAAAGTACTTTACTCTCAGTATTACTGTATCACTATATCACTGTCATCCCGTTGTTCTTCAATTTGCTTGAGCGGGTTTCAGTAACATCACCATTCATCCTAGCCCTGAAATGTTAGCAGCCTCTCTTTACTCATACTTCCCAAAGGTTAGTTACTTCCCAAACATTAGAGGGTCTTTCAGGGTCAGGGGAATGAGACCCATCATTTTTACTGTTTTTGGCATACTGAATACGCCACAGGGAGCTTGCCAGGCTCTGCCATACAGGCAGGATACTCTCAGTAGCTTGCCGAGTTCTCTGAGAGGGAGAACTAGACGATAAGCATTCACGGCCATGCTTCCAAGAGCTTTGTTTTATAGTTTCTGTATCTTGGCTGTTGATGGAATTACTCGGCATCGGGGGCAGATTGTGGGTGTGGCTTCCAAGCTACTGGAAAATGGGTGGTCTGGATGGAGGAAGCCCTGTCCTGAGCCCAGCATCTTAGAGATCTCAACCCCAGATCCTGCACCCCTGGGTTCCTCTGCCGGTTCCTTCATGCATGAGACTCATCCAAACGTGTGGAGAGGGGCCTTGAGCATGGCTATGACAGGATTCTGGAGGACTTCAGTTGCCAGGGCTCTGCTTCGGCGAGGAGGGAAACTCAACCCATTCTCCTTTCTAGGGCCTAGGTGAAGACAGCCAGGCGCGGGCACAGGAGACTCTCAGCTGAGGCCTTTTACATGGTGGACAAGATGGTCCGTCACACGCTGCTCCTGGTCTCATGCCACGTGAGCCTGTGGGACTTGGGCAACGCATGCTTCCTGAACACAATTCCTGCGAGTCTCAGCAGCACGTGGCCATGCGGCCACTCTGAGACTTATGTCTGCGCCAAGACTTAGTCTCAGCAATAGTTGTAAATTGGTGTAATATTTGAACTTGATGTAATACTCAATATTTCAGGTAAGTCTGGGAGGTTAGATGACTTTGAACATGTAAATGATAAACTCTGAATACATTGTGTTTAGGTAGAAATTGTGTTTAGGAACTGTTAATTATCCTCGAGATTTTAATTCTGCTTCCTCTGCCATCCACTTTCCTGAGCGCCTTTGTAGACTGAAATTCTCTAAATATTCTCAGCTGTCTGGCAAACTACATATGTTCTCCTATTATTTAGATGCTAGTGACTTATTTTTCAGTTTAGACTTTGCTGCCATTTTTCGTCTAATTTCTTTTGAAATGGATCGATCACCAAATTTTCTTAGTTTTTTCCCAAATACTTGGGGTGAATATTTTTTTATTATACACTTAAAGCACTTGTCTAAGAATTTCAAAAGAATAGAACTTATCATTGAATGTCTTTGGAACTCTTTTTATTCTTGCTTCAGTTTAAAAAGTATACAAAGATAGGTGAGTAAGGGGCAATCTAATAGAATACTTGAGAGGATTAATATCAGGGAAAAGAAATGCTGCTGAAAAATTAATGAAAAAACTACTCATAGCTAATCATACAGAGTAGGAATTGATAAAAATATTAAAAATATCAGGGTTCCAATTTTGCTTTTTTGAATTACTGTATAATAGACAATAATAAGAATGCATATATATGTAATTAAGTCATTTTTTCATTTCCATAAGAGTGATACAAAAAATTGTGAAAGCTTCAAGGGAATGGAAAAACAAGTCTGAAGATTCGAATAACTCTCTAAGCTGAACGAAAAATATTGGTAGAATTTTGACAGCTTGGTTTGAGTGAAGGGAACAGTATCTAAGATCTCAGAGTAAAAGTAATGTCAAGTTGTCAGATTACACAAAAACTAGGAGACATAATATAGGAAAAGATGGAAAAATATATGCTGGGGTATATTGACACATGGGTATAGAAGTGGTTTTATTCTATGTCAACACAAATTTATTAATGAGTAGTCCCTTCATACTGTTTGATATTGACCATGTATGTGATTTATGACAAGAGAGTGATATATAGTTGGACTCAGAGAAGACAGAAAAATATGGTTAATATGGATTAGAGATACTGAGACAAGTCACATTCAAAAGGAGGAAGAAGGAACCTAAGTACTACCTCTTTCTGAAAATCCAATGAAGTATAACATTCCATGGCTTCAGTTTCCATACTGCAAATAATGTTGATTGAACATGGGATAATACAGAGGACATGATCCCTGGTTATTTAAGGGAGGGAAACACAATAGCATAAACCATCATCAACTGTGGTTTTGGATAAGTGATTAGGAAACCTAAAGGATCATTAGCCAAGAAAAAAAAACAACTAGAATTTAAGAAAGATCATAAAACATCTTGCAAAGAATTGTAGACACCATTTTATATGATGTCAGATAAGGATTCTCAAAGATATTTAAAATAGTTCAAATAAATATACATTTAAAATAGCATAGAGCTATGTGGGTAATGCTAAACTATATTTTCTGCATGTGAGATGTGGGTTTAATTACTGACACTATAAAAGTTAAAGAAATTAAGGAAAATTGCCAGATATGTAGTTCATTGATAGAGTACTTGCCTTGCATGTGTTCGTGTGAGACACTGGGTTTAATTCCCAATTTACAAAAAAAATGAATAATGATTCAATAATTCCATTTGTACAGTGACTGAAAAGTACATAAAAGTTGAAAATATGTAAATAGCACACGTATAGAATAGTAATTAGAATAATGAATATAGCACCTTTAGTCATTATAAACATAATTTTTAGAAAATTATAAATAAGTGATAATTTAATAGGCTCCCATTTTCTATAACAAAGATTATTTATTTCAGAAGTTATTTGAATTTAAAAAGAATAAATTTTGGGGGGCTAGAATGATAGCAAAGTGGTTAAGGCATTTGCCTTGCATGCAATCTACCAGGGTTCAATCCCCAGCATCGTATGGTCCCCGAGAACCTCTAGGAGTTACTCCTTAGCAGAGCCAGGAGTAACCACTAAGCATTGTCGGGTGTGATCCCCAGAGCAATAAATAAACAAATAAATAAATCATTTCACAATATCACTTGTCATTTCATTGATCTTCGATTTGCTCGAATGGGCACCAGTAATGTCACCATTTGTCCCTGTCCTGTGCTAGTGCAGCCCAATGATATCTGCTTGATCTAGGAACAGGAAGAGCCACAAGTTGTTCATTCAGGGATTTGATGAAGAAATCTGACCATCTAGTTGGTGAGTGGCCACGAAGTCTTCTGACGTCCCGTGGAATCCAGTCGGTAACAGTTCTAGTCCAGCGGTCATCTCTGAATCACATTACATGAATGGACCATCTGATTTTTGACACTTTGGCAAAAGAGACAGCATCCCTGATTCTTGACCTTCAATGGAGGTCAGAACTCCGGATTCCTTCTTTCGCTTGAGTGAGATGTGATACTCCTAGCATAGCTCTTTTGATTCCTCTTTGGGATACCCGAATAGCATTCTCATCCTGTTTTAGTAGGGCCGAGGTCTGTGAGGCATATGTTAGTGCAGGAAGAACAGTGGAATCAAAAGAGGTTCTTCGTCCTCTTAATGACCGCTTCGACACTCTTGAATGCATTCCATGCTGCTCTCTTCCTCCTGTGCAGTTCTGGCACTAAGTCAGTCCTCATATTGATTTCTCCACCCAGGTACACATAGCTGCAGCATTCGGAGATGTTCTTTCCATTGAGAGCAAACGGAGCTTCAGGGACTAGCTCATTTTTCATGAGCATCGTCTTGTTGAGATTCAGATGCAATCCGACCTTTCCACACTTGTGGTCGAAGTCAGCCAGCATTTGTGCCACTTGGATAATGTTTGTTGTTATGAGAATGATATCATCAGCGAAGCGGAGGTGGTATAATTGCTGATGGTCTATCTTCACTCCCATTCTATTCCATTCCAGTTGTTGCATGATGTTCTCAAGGGTGGCACTGAAGAGTTTTGGTGAAATGGTATCACCTGCAGAACTCCTCTTGTTACATCAATGATCACTTCCTTGTAGAATGGTGAGATCCTGGTGGTGAATTCACAATACAGCTCAAGGAGGATTTTGATATGCTGAGACTGAACGCCCTCTTTGGCTAAGGCTTCGATGACCGCTTCACTCTCAACAGAATCGAAGGCTTTCTTTTTTCACCTGACCCTGAAAATAAATAAACAAACAAACAAACAAACAAATAGATAAATAAATAAATTTGTGGATGAAATCTATAACTTTTCAAAATTTGCTCCTTTGGTCTTAGTTTTTGTCTTTACATTTCTATTCTTGAGTTAATTTTTTTCTTTGAAATGGATACAAACGGGTGTTTTATCTCACACTCTCTCACACACACACAAATGTTAACTCTGCCAAATGGATCAGCTTTCTATTCTCATAATTGTCATTATAAACAACTTTATGACTTTTACAAAAGCTCATAATTTTCAGTAGAGCACAATCTCTGGTGAATTTTTATCAACAGTGCTGACATACACACTCTATTCTTAGGATGACAAGCTGGAGGAGATATGCATATTCTTTTTTTAAAGGTAAAGTGTAAACATCATGACTGCGTGTTGTTAATTGCCAAGAATCACCAACTTCTTTGTATGAATTAAAGGGCTGTTCACTTACCATCTGGCAAGATTGACTACCAGTGTCAGGAACTCTTCCTGTAAGTTACTCTCCTGGGGCTTTAGTCTCACCAACCAAAGTTCCTAATGTTGCTATACAAATTATGACCACTGCATTAATAACCAGTGGTTCAATGGAAGGGGGAAAATTTGTGCAACTCTGAATCTATTAGAGAAAAATTGCTTCTATCTGAATTATCTTTCAAAAACATTCTAGAGAATGACATTACTCTGACACTGTAATTCTGGAATGAGACAGAACCAGTTAATTTCACCACTTAAATAAATTCATAGTAGGTATACGATTCATCTGACAAAGGAATTCCATGTAACCTGGAAAACTTGGTTGCTATATAAAATGTCACTTGGCTTTCAAAGTCTAAATTTCCTGAACAGCAAAATAAACTTTCACTTATGATGACTGAACATCCATTTTTCATGGGTCTTTAATATGTCTTGCCATCTTATATGCAAACACAGCCTGCTATAGATGTGCTGCAATTGTGTTTGCATAGCGAACAGCCATGGAAGAAGGGGCCTATATCTCCCTTCACCAGCCTGGCATACCCACCTTACACTAATTGATCTGTGTTTCTTAAACTCATGCTTTCACTCCTGCAGTTCAATTTACTGAAAACAGGTATCACTTGGCGCTTCTTGTTTTGTTCTGTAGTAACTGAGGCTCAGTATTGGCATACGTTTGCTATTGCAATTACTATGATGTAATAAAGTTCATAGTTTCTGACTCAGGATCTAGTATTCATGAAATGGTGACTGTCTAAATAGACCGCCATTACAAAAATTTTCTGATCCTTCACAGTTCCTGACACTCACATGTACAAACTTCCTTACATCCAAGTGGGCACCGTAACGTCTCCATTGTGAGACTTCTTGTTACTGATTTTTGGCATATAGAATACACCATGGGTAGCTTGCCAGGCTCTGCCATGCAGACAGGATACTCTTGATAGCTTGCTGGGCTCTCCGATAGAGGCGGAAGAATCTAACCCCGGTCAGTTGCACGCAAGGCAGATGCCCTACCCACTGTGCTGTTGCTCCATTTTTGTATACATTGCTCTAGTCAAAATTTATATATATATAGTATACATATATTGTATATACATATTTGTATATTGCTTCAGTTCAAATTTATATATATAGTATATATATATTTGTATACATATATTAGTACATATTACTTCAGTCCAAATTTATATCTATACATGTATACATACATATATGTATATATATGTACATTTATACACACACACAAATGGAGTGATAGCACAGCAGGTAGGGTGTTTGCCTTGCACACTGCTGACTCTGGTTTGATTCCCCTGACACTCTCAGTGAGCCCAGCAAGCTACCGAGAGTATCCCACCCACACGGCAGAGCCTGGCAACCTACCCATGGTGTATTCAATATGCCAAAAATCAGTAACAAGAAGTCTCACAATGGAGACATTACTGGTGCCTACTCGAGCAAATCAATAAACAATGGGACGACAGTGCTACAGTGATAGAAAAAAGTGTAAGACAGTCTAGTAAAATTTTATTTATGTAAATTTTCCTACCTAAATTTTTGCTCATATAACCTAAACTGTTAGTACTGAATCTAAAACTGAGGTTTGAGTTATAAACCTAAATCCCTTTGTCCCAACTCGCTGCCTCTTTGTCATTCTATTGCCAAGTTAGTCTGATATCAGTTTAACTCCCACCACTTATCTGAATGTTTTCCCAACGTCCACTTATTCCCTTTGCGTGTTTTGTGATCACATCTGACCATTCTCAGGACTTATTCCTTGCAGAATTAGGGACTATGAATGGTATTGAGGATCAAACATGGGTCCTCAATGGGTCCTGCCTTACCCACTGTACTATCTCTCCAGAAATGCCCATTGGTTTGTTATTGTTGTGAGGACCATATCCTATGATCTGGGTGGTAGTGGTCATGAAGTGCCCAAGATCAAATCCAGAGCCTCGCCCAGGCAGGAAATGTGCTCTGTCACTTGAGTAACAATCCCCGTGCCCATTTGGTTGTCCAATTACTTCAGTGAATTTGAGCTCATAGTCTGACAAGAACCCAAATTTCTTTGACATAATGCATGATTCAAGACTCATAAGAAAGAGGTGCCTGTCAGGAACCCCATTTTATGGAGAAGCTCAGGTTTTATTCACTCCCAATTATACTGCTAAGTGAGTGTCATTGAGTATTTAATAATGTATTACTACTGACATGTTGAAAAATAAAAGCCATTTATACAAAACAATCCAGAATATTTCAGTATTCTCTCATCGCTCCATTAAAATACAATTCTATAATTATCATTAGCAATTTCTTTAAAAAGAATAATAAGGAAAATAAGAAATTGAAGGTGTGAAGTGTACAATTTCTTACAAAATTTTTACTGGAATAGAAAGATGAAGGATATATGTCATTTTTAAATGACTAATAAATATTCCAAAGTTTCATGAAAAAGATTTATAAATCAGGAAAACCTGATTTATATTTTAGCGGAAAAAAGTGAGGAATGAATAAAAATTTATATACATTCAGCATTTTGTTATTCAATAGCCTCTCCCACATAATCATGCCTATGGCTGGCTTTTCTCTTCTCTCCCTTGGAAGCTTTTCCTCCTTGGTAAGAGGTGAATATACTTAAAATAGGTCATGATCCTAGAGACATATTTAACACTAAGTGACTAGCATGGTCAAATTCAGTGAGGGTTATTAATAGTAACGTGATTTTTGTATAAAACATAATTGGTAATGGTGCTTAGGAATTTTTCCCTGCCATGTAGCTCTCAAGAGCCAAAACACATCATCTGTTCTATCCAAGGGAAATAGGTTCCTAGGGGATATCTACTTGAAATATATATTTTCATCTTCCGGTGAGCTACCAAGAGTATCCCGCATGGCAAAGCCTGGAAAGCTACCATGGCATATTCGATGTGCCAAAAAGAGTATCAACAAGTCTCACAATGGAGATGTTACTGTTGCTGCAAGAGCATATCGATGAACAATGGGACAATAGTGCTACCTTCTTTATCAGCTCTTCTAGTCACCTTGGCTTTGAAGTAACTCAAAGTCACCTTGGCTTTGAAGTAACTCAAAGTAAGTCAGTCAGTTCATCTTTACTTTCCAGTCCAAGAGCTCATCAAAAGCTAAGCTTCCAGGACATTAGAGACATTTCCACAATGTCTAAGAAATCTGCAGTCACTTCCTGCAAAATGTGTCCCTGCTGAAAATAGTCCTGAACCTTAACTGTAGTTACCCAGGGCTTCTATCTCAGCAGAATCTTCATAGCCTTGAGCGTCTGTATTGTTGAAGACAGCAATAAATTTCAATGATATTAGCTTGATTTCTGGGGAAAGAAAACAAATATTCAGCTGAGATTAGCAGGAAGGGAAAGAGATACCAACTTTCTCACTACTTAACTTCTACAAGAATCTTGTAAATCTTCAACTAATTATTTTATTCAGTAATCTCCTTGGTTGTTGCAGGTGTAAGCAGAGCTCTGTTGAATTCTCCACTGCAGCTCCAGGCTTAGTGCTGTCTCTGTCCTGTTAGGTATTTTTTCATAAAATGTCTAGTCTCTGGATCTCCTGAGCTGGGTTGCCTGGGCTGACTCATGCCTTTTAACATGTCATCTCTGTGGCCTGCATGGCTACATTGGTAAAAAACACTACCTGTGAATTCCAGATTGGGAGACTGGCTAAGACCATGAAGGAATAAAAACAGAACTTAAAGATGGTACCCCCAATTCAGATTCTGAGTCCATTTTGGCATATGTTCCTGTTTCATCTTTTTTTTTTGGTAGAACCCATTTTCCATTAACGAAACCCCTGCTTTTTCTGTTAAAATAACTGTAAAACTATTTGGATTATGATAGCCCTTATTCTTCCTCCCTTGAATGAAAATGGAAACTACCACTTATAGGCCACTTTAAAAATCAGATGCCTAGATTCAAAGAATTCACCATAAAGATAGAGTAAAAACCTTACCACCTAAATAAACTGAACATTTGACTCCTCGAGTAAGGTTAATTTCCAAGTCATAGCAAATCTGCTTCCTTAACACATTTACACTGGATATGCAATCTGTGTTAATTAAACCACATTCAAGTGTGAGGCAAAACTCCATGTCTGCTGCCCTTTATGACAATCAGTTCTCTTTCAGTCCAAAAGATCAATTGTCTGGTGCCCCGTTTTTTACTGTTCCTTTTACTATTTTCTACTATAGAATGATTATCCAAAATGCAAACATATCACTTATTTCTCTCATTTCTCTGAGATCAGGGATGTGGTCCTTTCAAAAGAACAGACATTTTTCATTTTCTAACTTTCTTAACAGGTTTGAAGAGTCTCCTTATGATCTGAACACTGCCCTCTTCTGTAGCTCTATCAAATTCTCTCTGAACTAGAGATAAGAACAGAGATAGCTATTCCAGGTATAAAAACACTGGTAAAGATGGAGAAATAGAGCATAGCCTAGATATTATTCTTTCAAGCCCCACTAGGCTATGTTCTATTCTCTGTCTTAGAAAAAACTGCTGAAAGGATGTAGGTAAAGAAAAGTTGGCTTACCAATTTGAGTCCAGACTATGAATCTTAGATTTTATGTGAACCTCACTGTCAGTACTTCCTATCCAGTCTTGTTGGGACAGTCCTATAATTAAAGACGGCTTTAGTAGAGTAAAGAGACAAGTCCTGAGTACCAAGTGTGTCCCAAATGTGTACTTTAGAGTGCTAACTCCAGAGACTGCAGAGCAAACAAACAATAGAAAAAAATCTTCAAGTACTGTGATTTGACCTACAGTAAAAGCACTAATAGAAAAAACAATTCCAGAGACATCTTGATAAATGTGGGAAGATAATCATCAACATTGACAGAGGAGTATTAATTTGGATAACTAAGTAGATTTTAGAATGCTGCTGATATATATAAGTGAATAAAGGGATTTCTTCGCAGATTAGAATTGTACATTCATTTTTCTGAATAAATCCTGAAAATTGTAAATAGTACAATGTAAGATATTGAAATCATTAATATTAAGCAATGCTGTTTTAAGAGTCCACTGAATCTAGAGAGGGGATTATGAGCTACTCCATTCACTTAAAAAAAACTACTTCCTAATAATCCAGATGGATATTACCTATCCTGCTTTATGATCATCAAGGGATGTACCACTATAATGACCTGAGAAAATATATCTTCTGAGGAACTAAGCATTCTTTCCAGATTACCCACAGGCATCATTTCCTTAGCATAACAATACACTCAAAAAACATTTTGATGGGTCCAGGTACTGTAACTTGTCGTGATTAAGATTTATCAAAGTGTAAGCCATTGCTGGTTTTTTATTTTAAAGGTACTTGTGATATTAAGAGACAATTATAAGATTTTAGAGTTCTTTAAAATTTAATTGAAGGGAAATATATCTTCTGCTTGATGAAAAAGCTTTATATAGAAACAGTGAGGAAAAACTATGTCTTAACATTGCAATATGTTTTCAGTGAGTCCCTAAGCTGCTTGATTTTCTATCTTTCAGTCTCAACTAATGTCTGAGGAAGTTGCAAACATTATGAGTGCTTTCAGACTAAACCAACAGCTTAGGAGAAATTTACCTACTGTATATAGAGACAGTCTGTCTACTTTCTACCTTCGGGGGTAATTCTTAGACGTCCTGGGTGCACTTTATCAACCCAGGGCACTATGCATGTTGGGGATATGCTTTCATACTCTCACACACATAATTGTCCTTATTAAAATTATTTTACTGTAGGAGGGATAAATCTTTCAATTAATGTATTATTGTTCAGGCTAAAAAACGTCTTGACATTAAAAGCTATTCAGCTATAATGGATTAGTTCAATCAACACTTATAAACTGAAGATTTAGAAAAATTGCTGGGAAAAGATGAAAATATATATAAGGGAGGAGAAATCAGTCTGTTCTTTCTGTGAGGTTGTGGAACACAACCATTAACACTGAAATAAGAAAATAGCTGTTACTTTTTCATCATTCAGGGAAATCACTCACAAACCTTTCTCAAGGGTATTGTGTTGTCAAAAGAACATAAAATATACTTTTATTTAAAGCAAAGGTAAAATAAAAGGTTTTAAATTTAGGGGAAAAATCCCTCTGTACACTGAAGTCTCTCACTTCCATGTTTAATGATCATCCAATTTGATATAACCTTTACCGTGAGTAAGTTTCAAAAGTACTTCTATTATCCAGTATACAGTGAGTATGCAGCTCCTAAGCTGAAGATTATTTCATTTTTATCTATTCTGGAACACCAGATGAAAGGCTTAGATTTTGTCACATTTCATTTGTAGGTAAACCTGTATTCATCTTACATTAACTGGTTACTACTACTCACTTTCATCTAATGTTTTCATATTTTTTCTTATAAAGCAGTGTCTACTTTTATTTCAGAATGAATCAGTTGTGACTATTTGATGTTTTACGGCTCATGAATTCCTAATGACTATCAGAGCTCTTTGAATTATCCAGGATGCACCTTTCTAAGGTTCAAGATTTTTATTTCAGAGGTGCAGCATGATGGCTTAGCCTATACTGTATATTAGTAGGAAGTATCTCCTTGGCTTATTCATGATGATGTGAGTTTGGGGGTTCCTATAAATCTTTGTAATTTGGTCCTTTTTTCCAATCAAGGAATATTTAGTCCTCATTCATATTTTTGGTTACACAATTTTATATTTCTCATGCAATATTATCTGAATATGATTCTCCACAATGAAAAATATAAGAAAACTTTGAATAAAGGTGCATTCTGTTCCACAGATAGGGAAATATAGCTTGGAAAGTCATGCTTAATTAGAATGTAGTGGGAAGTGCAGGTATACCAAAATGGATAGAAACATTGTCTAACAATTCAAGGTGTGAAATATCAAGTGGGAAGCACTACCATGTGTATGAAAAGAAAAATAAATGTTACATTACTTGTAAACTTTAGATGAGATTGATGATGTTATACTCAATAGGTGTGGTAGAATTAAAATTAAGAGGGGGATTATTATCCTGAAATTTTTTTATTCTAAATTTGATTTTCCTCCAAATTTATTTACCTAGATATTAGCTGCTAACTTTATATACTATTAGTTATTGTCTAGTCTTAGATTTAAATATTTGAAAATCTATGTACAGAGAAGCATAGGTAATCATTTCTTTTAATATATTTCCCTGGAATAATTCTTTAAACTCCAGCTCATAAATTGCTAATACAATGTCTGTATTTTGTACAATATGCTTACATTTTGAACTGTATCATTTATAGATGGATTAAAAATATCTGTTTGCTTTGATAGCTGTCTTTTCCTTGTTTTTATTTTTCCTTCCATTTTCAGTAGCATGGTTTCTTGTTTCATTGACTCAATCCTCTTTCTATTTGTTTCTCTTCTATTTATTTCTGTGATTTGGAGGCAGTTGTTAAAAAGTTTTCAGTGCTACCCAAATCTTGAAATGAAACGAACACTTGAGTGAATTCTATTCTACCTCATGTATCCTACTTAGAGCACAACAAAATCAAATCCTAATAGAAAGTACTTACCTTGCACTAAACAGATCAATCTTTTTCCATTAGATTTGTCACATGAGACATGAACTCAACTGTAATTGATTTCAAAGTCATGTAGCACAACAGCTACTATAGTATTTTTTCTATGATAGTCTCAATCAATAGGCCTAGCAGAATAATTACATCAACATATCTGCTTTCCTGACACCATTTTGTTCTTAGGTGTTAGAAACAGTCTGGTATTAGAAGAAATCCAATAAGTTAGAAGCAAGAAAGCTAAGAGTCTGAGTAACTAAGTGCTTGTACCTCCTGGGCTCCAGTGATAGTGATTCCCTCATTTTCTGAATCTTTTTACAGCTCACAGAACAGTCCATCAGTCTTACAAGCAGTTCTAATAGTTCCTGGATTTGGAGTTTGATGCAGGCTTTGTATGAGCAGATGCTTATATAAAAGCTAAAATAGGCGGGTATTAAAAGGATTAAGTGATTCAGTAGAGTATCTCAGCCAGCCATAATTCAAGACACAATAGTTCAAATCTTTCATTGCTGTTTTCTTTGATAAAATGTAGGTTTTAACCTTTGGGGAAGTCTTTTTCTACGGTGTCAGCAGCAACTCTAGAGCTGTCAACTCAACAATACTTTACAACTAATGCCTTTCACAATGTCTGAGGTAGAGAAAGGAATTGCAATAATACCGCCTAGGATTCTGTGAGATTGGAAATGTAGTAGCTTGCATTGGCTAGTTACTTTGTTTATGGAAATAAGTGAGTTGGCAATGACAAGAGGGGAAAAAGAAATACCTGCTAAAAAAAATATCAAATCACTTGAAAGAAAAAAAGACTATTCTATTAGGAGATGTCACAGAATAGTACATGCTGTGGCTGAATTAAAAAGAAAAAACTATTAGTATGTCATTTTAGTGCTTATCTCCAGAGTTTCCAATGATTAATTTTTGTTTGCATCAAAATGGTCAATATTAATTTGTTCAATAAAGGGCTGAGAATTAATCTATATTTTTGATGTTTCTTTTTATACTGGATATTTATTCAGTTTAGATGCATATGCCTTCTATTAATCATAGACGATGTGAATATCAATTGATGTTGATTTTTTTCTCATTCACTATACAAACCCTCAAATTGTATATTTCTATTTCCTATATAAACATATCATCATATGATCAAAAAGAAGGCATTTTTATAGATGTGTTATATTTAACATTCCTCATCATTAAGGTTTTACTACAAACACTTTGTACAACTTTATCTTCTTAAAAAAAATATAATTTAAAAAAAAATAAATAACTTGACATAAGGAATTTTCTGGAGACAAGAAAATGCATGTGCTAACTTGAACGGTGAGAAAAAGCATGCAAATAGAAGAAAACTAATATCAAGCCATTTCAGGAGAAGTAATAGGCATCTCTATAGGTTTGAACTTAATTGTTAGTAACTAGCTTGGGTATGTTACATTGTTTTTTAAATTTCCATAACTCTGAAAATAATTTTAAAGTCACACTATATAATTCTTATATTTCAGATGTTAATATATTATGGATTAATCCAATTTTATTTAAAACATGCAAATTAACCCAAGAGAGTATTTTTCAGCTTTTATAATTATACTCACTCTCTTTATATTCTCTAGTTAATTTAATACTAAAATAAAGGAAAAATATTTTGTTACACCTTTTATCAATTTTAGATGATTTAAAAACACAATGCTAAAAAGTAACATAGTACATATAGAGATAATACACATGAGAAATAATGCAAAACAGAAACATTGCAAAATTTCTTGTACTCTGAATAACAAAGAACATATGATTAAGATATAATAGTAAGTAAATGAAAGCTTAGGAAGAACCTATTTTTTCCCAGTTTTTCCTTTCCTTTGATGTCCACTTTCTTCCCCTTAAATCTTAGTCTACTTTTTCTTTCATCTACTCTACTGCTTCCCTCTTTAATGTCAGTATCTAGTTATGGAATCATTACCTAAGAAATCTTTAAACATATAGCTTCTATCAAGAATTACTCTACAGATGATACAGGATAGAAACAATGCAGTTCTTTAATTGTGAGACTTAATATTTAGAGAAATTTATTTTTCTGTATTTAAAACTAAATTTAAAGGTTTATCCAAAGAACTTTGCTTTGTATTTATTTGATAGTCATATGACTTATTTTTTCAAGAATGTTCATTTTTGTATGAAATGTTAAAAATAGCAACAGATTAAATAATATTCCTTGAATTACTTTATGATATATATTATAATAAAGCCAAAATTATTCCTTGTATAGATAGTAGTTTTAAAGTTATGACAGCACTTTAAAAATAAGAACTCTGTAAACAATTTCTTGGTATTTTTTATAATGAAGATTTTTGAAATTGAGAATTTGTTTCATATTTAAGTATTTCAGCTAATGTTTGATTGCAATCCTTACAAATGTACTCTCACTAACTGAACTCTGGGCTCTTGACCTATAAATTCTTTTATAATTTTTACTGAGTATTTCATTATAATTACATTTACAGTAATATAGATGTGAGATAAGTGTAAATTCATGAGATTAGCTTATAATAATTTTTAGTGACGAGTACTAGGTATATACTCTTCCTAATGGGAACAAATATCATGGTGCATTTAGTCCTTCATGATTGGATCAAGCTTGTGAAAAAAAATTAAACTATCAATTTTTGGTGAGTACATTCTTATAATCATTTAAATTGTGCATGGTAGAAATGAATGTCTTTTATTTAAGAAACCTAATGTAGCTTGAGAATGTCTCTAACTAGGAAATATACATACAAATTCAAGCTCACACATTTGTATGCTGTCAGTTTGTAATAAAAAATGAAGAGTTTATGTAGTCAAGGGCATTGAATGACGAATTTCTTTTTGTCTAGCTTTTCTTTTGATAAATATTTTCCAGTTTAGTTTTCCGTTCAGAGCTCTAATTTACATTTCATGTTATTTAAATTTTTTTATTGAAGGGCACTTTTGAGAGTGAGGTTAAAAGTATCACAATTCCGGTCAATAATATTTATGGAGTGCCCACAGTGTGCAGTGAATATAGGTGTCTGTTATAGGAAATGAAAGAATAAAAATAAATAAATAAATAAATAAATATTTTATCTCTTTGAGAAACACATTTTTTTTTTTTTTTTTTTTGCTTTTTGGGTCACACCTGGCAATGCATAGGGCTTACTCCTGGCTCTGCACTCAGAAATGACTCATGGCAATGCTTAGGAAAGGATATGAAGTTGAGTATCAAACCTGGGTTGGCTGTGTGCAAAGCAAGCAACCTGACCATTATACTATCTCTCCGGCCAATAATCACATGTTTTGATTCATGAGTTTATTTTTAAAAGAGACCTATGTTAAATTAAAAGTGGTTTATTTGCCAGAGCAAATCATTCATTTTTAAAGCAATTAATGTTATTTAACTCAAAGGTCATTAATGTACATTATTGTGGGGATATATGAGTTTTTTGAGATATTAACAAAGGTTGAGTTCATTAGGGATAGTTCCACAGAGGAACGACTGAGATTTCTCACTAAAGAACTAATGATGCATCAGAGGTCAATAAGAACACACTGCAGAAAATTCTTTATTAATTTGTTTGATGGATAACATCTTATAACCTCCTCTTGTTTCGGTTATAGCTGCTAAAATGTACTAGTTTTAGCAGCTAAGTTACGAAACCATAGCTCTACAAGTGCTGTGTTTACCACAAATAGTGTTCTTTTAGATTTTATTAATTTTACTTGACAAAGAAATCCCCTATTTAGTTAATTCTAATACTCAGTGTTTTCTTACATATGTAATATTGGCTATTATTGATTATAACTCATAGCGATAAACTATTTTATAAAATACTGGTACAGAAGGAAATAATTTTCTCTATCATAAGGAGTTTACAGTAAAATAGATGGCAAAAATTCAAATGGAGTGATATTTATTACCTCAGTAGAACTTAATGTTGGTATTGGATGACTGAGAATGGAATTTAAAGAAAATGATACTTTAAAACTGAAGAGGCAGTAAACAAAATAAGAACTACTACCCAGGCAGTATAACTATTTCTTGAGGAGGAAAATGGGGTCTAGAGAGGCTGAGGCAGTCCTGACCAGTTTAGAAAACATATTATCGTCTTCTGGCTTCCAAAATGAAATTCTTTCACTTCCAAAGGTTTTTATTACCCATCTATAATAGTTCGAGGTTGTAAACGTAATGTTTGTATACAAAGGATTATGACTATGTTAAAAACTTCAAAATTTTAAAGAGTAGAGGTCCTTTCATTTTATTTTATTATCCTTCATTCTGGGCTGGAGCAATAGCACAGCGGTTGGGCGTTCGCCTTGCATGCGGCAGACCCGAGTTCTATTCCTCTGCCCCTCTCGGAGAGCCCGGCAAGCTACCGAGAATATCGAGCCCGAGCAACAGAGCCAGGCTAGCTACGCGTGCATATTGTATATGCCAAAAACAGTAACAATAAGTCTCTCAATGAGAGACGTTACTGGTGCCTGCTCGAACAAATCGATGAGCAACGGAATGACAGTGACAGTGACCCTTCATTCTATTGAGTCTTCTCTAATTGCTACAACTAAAATTCTTTAAACATGAGAAAATTCAGAATTAGAGAGATAGTAAAGCATGTAGGGCGTTTGCCTTGCACAGGACCTACCTGGTCTCAATCCCTGGCATCCCATATGGTCCCTTGAGCATTCCCAGCAGTAATTCCTGACTGCACAGCCTGGACCAAATCCAGATGTGACCTAAGAAGGGGGGGGTGCAGAGAGGAAGAGAGAAAGAAAGAAAGAGAGAGAGGAAGGTGAAGAGAAAGAGAAAGAGAAAAAGAAAGAAAAAAGAGATTTCACTAAATAGGAATAGCTTTTCTCTTGGTATATCTTAGGGATCTTCAAAGGCTGGTGCCAGTTCAAAGGTAAGTAAGGCTGAGCTTTCTTGTATATTAGTCACCCTAAAAATAGAATAAAAATAGAAATTGGCAATGGAGAGATAGTATAACAGTTTAAAAGTTTGCTTTACATGCACCTGAATCAGATTTGATCCATAGCATTCCATATGGACTCCCAAGAACCTTCAGAAGTAAATCACCTAAGTTGGGTGTAGTCCCAAATTAAAATAAATAATAGAAATAGCATAAAATCATTTGCATGCCAAAGCAGCAAACAGTTCAAAGGTTACGCTTTTGTGGGTTCTATTTATTATACTAGAAAGAACTTTGATAACCTCACAATCTGGGGTGGAGCAAGGATGTGTGTGTGTGTGTGTGTGTGTGTGTGTGTGTGTGTGTGTGTGTGTTGATGGAGGGAGCAGAGCACAGCAGCAGCATTCCAGGGACCATATATGGAATTGGGTCATGTGCAAAGCAAGTGCCCTACCCTCTTTCCTATCTCTCTGTCCTCTAGTTTTTGGGAAGCTATACATGAAGATACTTAGGGTATTGGACACTGGTACACCATGTTGAAAGCAAGTGCCTTGATACCTGAATTATCTTGCCTAAAATTATGTTTTAAAATTAAGTTTTAAATAAAAATTTTAAGACCTAGTGAGAGTGAAACCTACATGAGCTTTTAAGATCAACATATATCAATACTAACAGTATTGGTCCCAAGAGGGCAAAATATCTGTCTCAAATGTACATCATTGGTGAATCTAGTATAGTTATCAAGAGAGATATAGTAATGTTATTCAAATCAGATACTCCAAAGACAGTTTTTTCTAGTCTCAGATTCTAATTCCTGTTTTTGTATTGTATAAAAATTTTCTTAGGTTTTGTGGCTGGAGCAATAGAACAGTGGGTAGGGTGTTTGCCTTGCACGTGGCTGACCCGGATTCAATTCCCAGCATCCCATATGGTCCCCCAAGCAACACCAGGAGTGATTCCTGAATGCATGAGCCAGGAATAATCCTTGTGCATCACGGGGTGTGACCCAAAAAGCAAAGAAAAAAATTTTCTCAGTCTTTTTCTTAAATATTTCCTTCCTGTGGCTCCCTTAAAATATCCTGGGGACTATATAACCCCAGTTGAGAAAAGCTGATCAAAAACACTCAAGGCAAGGGAATATTTAAATCCATAAATTTCAAAGAAATAATTCCAAGAATCTTGGAATTGGGACACAGTTTTATCCAAGGGTTCATTATAGAGTTATTCTTTTACACTGTCTGTTTTATCAATTCAGGAAGATAGAGGACCAAAAGCTAAATGTCTTTGACTTTATCCAATGTTCCACTTAAAACTATAGAATAGGTGGGAGAGACAGAGCAACAAAAATCTTAAGACCTAGGGAGAATAAAAGTCATCAGTACATGAGATTTTAAGATCAACATATATCAATTTAAACCCAATACAAACCTTGTGAAATATTATTTTCATATTGCAGATGAAGGAATTTTAAAAAGGCTTTTAACCCTATAGACTGTGATATTAGAACTTGGACAAATAATCAGAGATTATATCTACCATGACTAATATCTCTTAAATCAGCCTGGGGGGCTGAAGAGATAGTAGAGGGAGTGAGGTCTTGCATGTTGCCAGCCACAATTCCTGGGCCAGAGATCAAACTATCTTGTGGCCCTTGCTTTATTCATCAATTTCTTAGGAGATACTCTCCCCCACTACCTCCTCAATAATAATCCTCCATTAAAATATGGATTTAAACAGTTTCCACTGCTGAGAACTTAGATAAATGATTTCTCCTAAACTACCTTTCAGTAGTTACAAAATGGGATGGCAATGGTATCTAATTTATGGCTTACATTGAGGATTGACTATGCCTATGAATAATACCTTATCGCCCTAGTCAATGCAGAGAACATTCAAAAGTATTAAGATTCACAATAATCATCATTATATTATTATAGACTGGGAGACACCTCTTTATAAGTCCTTTCCACACTCATATAAAATGATACTTGGATTTTCCCACGAGTTTTTATTATAGGCTTATCAGAATTTTAAAATATTTATTCAAATATATTTAATTAATGTAACAAGATAAAATAATAGTTTACATCCACTAATTGACCTAGAGGAATTTCAAACTTTAAGATGGTTTGTTAACATGTAAAATACATAATTTCTTACCTTTTATTCCTCTTATTCCTTATGTGGTTTATAAATGACCATGATACTTTGTGATGAAACAATGAGATGAAGAAAAGGAGAAATTAGAGTTGTGTTACAAATAGACTTTTTTTTCAGTGACTCTGGAAGACAATAGGGAGATAATACTACAAAGTGAAAAGCAGCTATTGATTCTCCTAGTTAGATCAACAAATAGATGGCAATGCCAATAGCAGAGATAGAGAAGAAAAGGAAGAACTAGTGTCTTTCCTTCTGAATATTTTGATAGTGTTTCATCTATTCTCAAACCTTAAGTCTGAGGAGTTAAAACTGATAATCATTATGGTGATGTTACAGGCAAAGGAATAGAGAATACTTATTGTGGGGGGCAAAAAGGGTATATGTTGGGGGGTAGAGTCCATCAGTCGTAGGCCAGTACCATGTGCTCTGGGTTTTTCAGTGAAAAGAATAGCAGAGATGCCCAACCATTATCTCCATTTTGTAACTTCTATATACTGTTCTGGTTGGTTTTTATACCTTGTCTTTTCTTTAAGGATGAATGATTCTCATGTTACTTTTAGCCTGGATTTATCTATATTTGAATTATGATTTGTAGACAATGGTGAAGATTTAGGCAGTATCCCTGGTTGATCTGTGTCCCTCAAGGTTGATCTGTACTGTGAATCTTGGGAGAGAGTGCATATTACTATGAACTGATATTTCACTTTACCATACCTTGACCTTTGCCATGTCTTCATCTCACTCCCAGAGATGCACTATCCTGAATTTTTTCCCTCCTGGCATAAAATCAATATTAAGGGCATTATTCATGTCTCTAACACCTATGTGAAGTCAAAAGTTCCTATGTTCATCACAAATCTGGGGCCCTCCTGCTGACCAGACTTGAACTCTTACAATGAGACTGTCTTAGTTAAAATATTTAGTGTAAAGTTGATTTCTTAGTGGTGTCCTGTTTCTGAAGCATCAAATAAGTTCTCTAAAAAATGCATTTTAAATGAAACTGCTCAAAAATGTTCTCCTATAGACAAAGCTGATATTTCTTTAATCAATTTTGAAATGAGAGGTAACTGAATAGGCTGTAAAATGAAGCCATCCAATCACTTTGCAAGGTTATGCTAATAAAAATAAAGAGCTTTAGTTTATAAATTCTATAATTTCACTGGCTCTGAATTATAAATACCAATTCTTATCCTAAAAGTGCAAACACACTAAGAGAATATCAATGGAAAACAATTACTCAGTGGATTTTTGTGCTCTGGTTTCACAAAATAAAATATATTTAGTGTTTTTAAATCAATACTAGAGGAAATGCCAAGACAGGGGTATACGTTTACTCATTTTGCAAAGATGTCCAAAGCTATTAACTTTCTGCACTTTAATTAGAAAAGCAATGCACATCTATCCTCTTGTTTAGTTGTAGGAAATTCAAGACATTTGGTATTGGGAAGGAGAGTTAAAATTGTGAGATCTTATAGATCCAAATGTATTTTTAGCATAATGGCAAAAGTTACTAAAAATGCATTTCTATTTTTATAGATATAGCTTTATTCTTTAAGCACAAAACCTAGGCATGCAAAGATAATGGAGATTGAAAGAGGAAGGTAATTACAGGGAAATTAGGATGCTTAGGCAGCTTTAAAAATAGTATAATTTAAATTTTCTTGCACAATATATGAAACTACTAGGTTTTCAACTTACTGAAAGGGTAGGGATTGCTATGGCTACAAAGATCATGATTAACATATTGTAGGTTTTCCTGTTTGTTTAAATTACGTATCCCCTTTCCATATGCAATTATTTAAGAAGGAAACACTATTCTGATGTTAAGGTACATCAGGAGAATTAATATGCCATATGCCTTAAGTCATGAGACACTTGCAGTTATTGTTAATGCTCAGATTATGAGTACATAGAAAGAATACCAAAGTATTTTATGCCTCTAAGTAATACCCAGTTCTCTATTAAAAACTTCACTGTCAAATTGAGCCTTACAGAGAAGCAATAAGAGGTGGAAAGAGAAAAATAAGCAGAAGAAAATAATGTTCCTATACTGCTGAATCCCTTTGAAGGATAAAGGAAAGCCCAAATGTTACAGAAAACAAGGATGGCAAATGGTAATTTTCACCAGTTTCAAAAGTGGTTGACTGATTTTGTCTTATAAGCTTTTAATTTTTATTAAGAAATATTTTTTAATAAGAACATGAAATGGATCTTGAATATTGCTGTGTAAATAGGAAATCATTGCCCAGGGGCCAGGAAGATAGTCTAGCAGTTAAGGCATTTTCTTTGCGTAAGATTCACCTGGGTTCAATTCCCAGAAACACATTTGATCCCCTGAGTTCACCAGGAGTGATCCCTTATCACAGAACCAGAAGTGAATGCTGAACACAGGCTATTGTGAATTACCCCACCCCCCAAAAAGGTATTGCATTATTTATAAATGAAAATATTCTGCTTAATACATTCAGTTCAGTGACAATTGAATTCTAACATAGAATAGATTTGAGTTTATGAAAGTTCCCACCTTTCTAAAACTAATGCAAGATATAGGTACATGTTATGCAGCTAATGGAGAGAGACTTGAACTGATTTCAAAGTCTACATTGTTTATACCTCTTTTTAAAATATTTTAGTGGGCAGTTTGAAAGACAAGAATGTTAATCTTAGTTTTAAATGGTCCAGACCATTTAAATCTCCTTGTATCTTTTATTCTCATACATATAATAAAATTTTGGTCACTCTAGATAATCTCTGCTGAAGGTTTTACCATTCTTTTCTATCAGAATGGTTATGTTCCAATGTTACAATCCAGTGATCTCCTTCACAATAACCACCTTACTCCACAGTTAATATGGGCCAAGAAGTTCATATATGTTGACCTTGATTACTAATATTATTTTCAGGACATATAAAAAATTCTTCAGGACAGATGCATTATTATTTACTATAGTTTATTAAATTCCTCCAAATTACATAGACAAAATATGTGGATGCATATATTTAAATTATTGTGACATAAAACAAACAAACAAACTTCGTGGGGCTAGAGCAAAAGTACACCCAGTAGGGCATTTGTCTTGCACACAGCCGACCTAGGTTTGAATGCTGACATCCCATATGTTCCCCTGAGCACCTCCAGGAGTAATTCCTGAGTGTAGAGCCAGGAATAGCCCCTGTGCATCGCCGGGTATGACCCAAAAAGCCAAAAAGTAAAAATCATGACAGGAAATAGAGAAAATCTGTAATTCCCTATTACCATGAACACAACAGACCTACAGCAAAATAAGAATTAATCTACCGAGAACGCAACCTGAATAGCCATAAACTAAAACATAAAGCTGTAAGCATAGGACAGAGATGCCTTTGGGCCAAGGAAGAAACTTCAACTCAGGAAGATGAAGTGCAATTTAAAAGTGATCTGCAGGATTTAAAACTTTTCTACGGAGGGAAGAGTAGTGCCCTGCACCCAATCCCTACAATCTAGCCCAGTGGAGAAGCACAGATAGTATCTGAATACTGGGAACCAAGGAAAGGTAGATACTATGGACAAGTTCTTAAGGGGGCTATTTGCAAGCTCCTTGCTGGGACACCCAATGCATTAACACTGATCTGAATAATGCCTAGAAGATAGATCGAAGAATCCTTGGAATCAGCTCCTGAAACAAGGGTGCTTAGGGTATTAATAAATGGTAGTTTTCTTCTGAGAAACCGCTTAGATCCTTGCTAAAACCAGAGCCCCTATGTAACATCTAAGTCTGTTTTGTCTTCCTTTAGGGGCCTATTTCCAATGTGATTCTGGGCTAGAAATCACACGTGCAAAGCATGAGCTCTAATGCTTTGTGCTACTTTCTTGACTCTAAGTGGAAAACATTATACTATATAAAAATGTAAGAATTAGATATCAAAAATTTAAAATAGGGCTTCTTTGTGCATGTGTTCAATTTTAAACATCCATCCACTCTGAGTGAATCAACAGAAACATAAGCTCTCAATGGATAAAAATAACCATACAAAATTGTATGATGCTTATAGGAGATTCACTTCAGGATAAAGGACACTCAAAAAATGAGAGTGTAGGGGCTGGAGACATAGCACAGCGGGTAGGGCATTTGCCTTGCATGCAGCCAACCCGGGCTTGAATCCCAGCATCCCATATGGTCCCCTGAGCACCATCAGGAGTAATTCCTGAGTGTAGAACCAGGAGTAACCCCTGTGCATTGCCGAGTGTGACCCAAAAAGAAAAAAAAAATGAGAGTGTAAAATGGAAATAAAAACCCAATGCAAATGAACTTGAAAGGATTTTGTATGTTATGGTCATTACAGATAAAATACACTTTAAAACAAAGACTATAAAATAAAACAAATGAAAATTTTAGAATAAATCACTTAGTACATAAGGGGATATCAGATTTATCAACGTGTACCCAGTTACAAGAGCACAAAAATATATATTAAAAAATTAACAGATCTAAAGGCGGAAATTTATAGAACAATTATAGTTAGGAGGTTTACTTCTCAATTAATATTAGTGCATCCTCCACACATAAGCTCGAAAAATAAATAACATTCTTAAGTGATATATTAGACCAGATGGGTCTAATAGGTACAAAACATAACATATAACAGCAACAAGCCACACATTCTTCTACAGTTCACATGGATAAGTTTTTGTGTTGGTGCACATCATGTGTTCCAATAAATTTAAGAGGCTGGAAATAAAATCAAGCATCTTTTCCCAACATAACCATATGAAGTAACAAATCAACTATAGCAATAAAATTGCATAAAAACTCAATAATAAAATACAGAACAATAGTTAAGCAACACAATGATAAATAAAAAATATATGAAGACAAAAATAATACCAGAATACTATGCATCAAAAAAGTTTGAGCAGAAAGTTAGGGGCATTGTAGCTAGTCTCTAGAAACAAGAATAATATGTCTCAAGGTATTACGAAAAGAACAGAAATAGACTAAAATCAACAGAAGCTAGAATAAAAATGGAGTGCAAAAGATGAAAGCTACTTTGAAATAATTCAACAATGTTTTAAAACCTTTTGCTACATGGATTAAAATGATAAAAGTCCGGTGGTGGTGGTGGAGAGATAGTACAACAGGTAAGGCACTTGCCTTGCAAGCCACTGACCCAAGTTCTATTTCCAGCATCCGATATGGTTACCTGAGCCTGCCAGGAGTGATTACTGAGTGAAGAGCCAGGTGTAACTGCTGAGCACAGCCACGTGTGGCCCCAAACCAAAAATGTAAAATAATGCTAATAATAAAAAATCAAAATAAAATTGGAAATAAGACTTTTACCGGGTGTCACAGAATTACAGTTTATGAGATTAATTTTAATATCTATATGCCAATAGACAACCTTAAATAAATGGAGTATAATAGAAAATATCATACAGACAATAAGAGAAATAGCAACAAGCCTCCTTAAAACAAAAGCATGTTGGATTCACTGGTGAATTGTGGCAAATAATCAAATAAAATCCAATGCCTATCATTCCCAACTATTCCAAAAGACATAAAAGGAATACTACCTAAACATTTTATGAGGAAGCACAACTTTAACACAGTACTAAACAAGACTAACACAAAATAGCATTACAGGACTATATGATCTGATAAACACACATTCAAAAATCCTCAACGAACTCTTAGCATAACATTTTATAGTCCTACATTATGAGCAAGTTTCGTTTATTCAAGAGATGCAAGAATTGTTTAGCAACAAAAAATCTGTTTTTTTATATGCAATGAGCCAATGAAAGAAAATTAAGAAAATAATGTAATTTATGACAACATCAAAATATAAAAATGAATAAACATATGTTTGACAAAGGAAGTGAAGAACATGCAGAATATAAGTGCTAAATTGGTAAAATTAAAGAAGATTCAAAAGATGAAAAGATGTTTGTGCTTAAGAAAAAAAAACAAACTATAGTGGAAAGGAATTAACACTTTCAGAACATTTACTTTATGTCTTTTAAATGTTACTTTTTCATGACACTAGAGCACTCATCTATGTTCCATATGAGTAAAGAGTCATTGCTCAAAGTGGTAAAATAAGATTCTTAGAGTATTTATGCAATGTGCTATTTTCCCAATAATATTTATTGCTAGAATAAATTTATTTTGTAAGACAGACATAGTTTTAGAATGATTAATATACTTATGATTTTTCAATATAGAATAAAAAATTAAAATAAAAAAGTTCTCTTATTTCATAGTTCTGCTTATAATCACTATAGAGTTAAAATTTTCTCTTCAGAAGATTTTAGTTCTGAGATCTCTATTAAAAATTGTTATAAGTAGTATTGAATGAGAGTTTAATTTGGACACAAGATAAAAGTTGAAGATAGAAATAGGTGAATGAGGATAACATTGTCAGAGAAAGTCAAATTTGTGAAAAATTATCTTTTGATGGTAAGAAAATGTGTTTTATGGTAGATTCACAAAATTTGAGAATACATTTGGGCAATATAGTTAAAAATGTTGGTAGTGGGGCTGGAGCAATAGCACAGCGGGTAGGGCATTTGCCTTGCACGTGGCCAACCTGGGTTCAATTCCCAGCATCCTATGTGGTCCCCTGAGCACTGCCACAGTAATTCCTCAGTGCAAAGCCAGGAGTAGCCTCTGTGCATCGCCAGGTGTGACCCAAAAAGAAAAAAAAATGTTGGTAGTAATGAAAAATGTGTAATCTAAAATGTTACAACTGAACATTTAAGTATCACCATATCACTGTCACTATCACTGTCATCCCGTTGCTCATCAATTGATCGAGTGGCTACCAGTAACATCTCCATTGTGACATTTGTTGTTACTGTTTTTGGCATATTGAATACGCCACTGGTATCTTGCAGGCAAGATACTCTCTGTAGCTTGCCAGGCTCTCCGAGAAGGACGGAGGCATCGAACCTGGGTCAGCGGCATGTAAGGCAAACGCCCTACCTGCTGAGCTTTGTCTCCAGCCATGAAGGTACAGTATTAAAAATCAAAATTAAATATTAAAGTATCAAGTATTAAGTATTATAAATCAAAAATAAGTTAAAGCAGTCTATTTGAGACTAAGTAGTCTTATTTATTTGAGACATTACAAAGGCATTAATTCTACAATATAGAAGAAAAAAAGTTCAGTACTTTTTTAGTATAAGAAATCATGACATGGAGAGGATGTTTTAAAAAAAAATTGAAACCAGCAAAGAAAGTAAGTGAAGAGAAATCGGAAATACAGTGTTGCCTTTCAGTAAGATAGAAGTGGAACTTCTGATAGCTAGTGGTTTAGGTCACCAGAGTTTACCAAAGTAAAGATATGACGAGGTATACTCATTTATCCAAGTAAAGTAAGGGGGTGAGATTGAAATGAAAAAAGTGTTCTTAGTTCTAAAAGTGTGGATCTGGGCCAACAGTGAGTCTCTGGGGTACACTACGCTAGCTGCCAAGTAAGAGTCCTTGGATTCTCGGTTCCTCTGGCAGCCTTTTGGGTGTTTTAAATCAAAAGAAAAATCTGTGCCTTTGCTCCCCACGGTATTCTCAGATCCTAACAAAAAGGACAACAGTGTGACTGGCAGGTGGTCGGGATGATAAATTAATACACACATGTGGATTGAAGCAGTTCCGTACTATCTGCCAGTCATACCCTACCTGGGCAGCAGCAGCCAGAACTAGCTGAAGAACTAAGCTTGGAAAAATGAGTGCTTTTACACTTGAGAATCAGATTTACAATATTTGGAATTTATTTTTGTTAAGGTTTTAATTTCAAGGCCTCCCTGCTGGAGATTCTCAGTGAGTCTGCAGTGGGTTTGTGAGCTGCATATCTGAACTTTTCATAGGTGTTTCTAATTGTATATTGTCTTTTGTCTATAGTTATTTAAAAAATACTTTCGATGCTAGATGCTGAGAAAATATTTAGTCACAACACTTAATATGGATTAAAATGCACAGAATATATTTACTCTCTTTAGCATATATATATATACATACAATTTTGCTATGTATTTCTTCACTATCATGTCATGTGATTCAAAATAAATAATTACTGTGCATATCAAGCCGAACTTTTAGCAATTTAATGACATTAAGTGCAATTAGGTATAACATTGTTTCCTATCCTAGAAAAAGATAACTCAAATTAATTGAATTCTGAGAAGATTGAGGGCATCATAAATCATGACCTAAACACTCCCTTATTTGCACTTTGATAGATTACTGAGGGGACTTTGAACAGGAGGCAAGAACTCTCCATAGAGACTATCCCTGCTTCAAATTCCAATCTAAGAATAGATAAGATTCCAGCCAGCTGCAATTGACATGACATGGAATGGGGGATGCAGTACTTTCAGAAATAATTAGGTCCCAACACATTCAGAAAGTTATAAATAATAAATGAAACCTTGAATTGGCTAAAGAAACAATTGGAGCTAACTTGAGAGCACAGGTGTTTTGTGTTTGGTATTGCTTGGCTTGCCCACGAGGCAAGCAGACACGTTCAATACAACTTAATGAATCTTCTGGGAAGGCCCCAGATACATTACCTCACAGTAGCCAGTGCAGGAAGTGTCAAAGACGGGCTAACCGTCGCGCCAAGCACAGTTAAGCAAGAAGATACACTCTTGAATATTGACTACACGGAGACTGTTATGCAGAAAAGCTCTGCTAGACCCATTAAGAATTTTTATTTAATATCCTTCAAAGCACCAAGAAAAAAAAAGAAGCTATAGCGTGTTTGTGTGTGCTGTTGTTATATTTCCCTGTCAAAATCAATGACATGCTTTTCAATGTGGTATCTTACTTTACAAAGACTTTAATAATGTTTATGATGCCTCAGACATTGTTGTACTCATTTTGCAAATATGAACTCATAGTTCTAATATACATTTAAAGGAATTGTTGCAAAAATAAGTTAAATAGCAAGAGGGAAAGTTAACAGCTAGAGAATTGTGATGTATAGTAAGTCTTCACACACCATTATCTTATGCTACTTATTGCATGTTCTATTTTTTTTTTTTTGCTTTTTGGGTCACACCCGGAAATGCACAGGGATCATTCCTGGCTCATGCACTCAGGAATTACCCCTGGCGGTGCTCAGGGGACCATATGGGATGCTGGGATTCGAACCCGGGTCGGCCGTGTGCAAGGCAAACGCCCTACCCACTGTGCTATCACTCCAGCCCCTGCATGTTCTATTTTTAAAGTTCCCAAAAACCTGAGACTCAGAGTGTATGTGCTTATATCATTATAGACAGACTATTGATGATGAGTAAATCTTATATTGCTATATGTCTATTAAGATCTCTTTAATCTTAGTTGAACTACACTACACAATGACATCATATTAGTGGGAAGTCAGTAGTATAGATATGCCAAAGTTATAAATGCTGCATATATGCTGAATAATTAAAAAAGGAGGTAGAGTATAGAATAAAACTAAGAGATTCCGGATGTTTCATGTTCCTGAAGCCTCTAGTTACACATATATTATCTTGAGTATGTTATTTGTCAAACAGCTAATTGAGAAAGTATTTCTAATACTAAAATTTTTATGCTATCATAAGTACACTATTTTCTGGAACAAAACAAAAACATACTTGATAAAGAGGCCAATATATAAGAAAATTTTAAAGTAGAATCATAAAGTTAAGAGAAACTTCTATGGTGACTCCAAATCAAGGCCCTTGACCCTCTTTGCTTTGATGATCTCAAGGGTCTTTACAAGAACCGATTCCCAACATCACAACCTATGTAGTTGCATTGCATAAATTTTAACATTATAGACCTTAAAATAATTATTTTTTAGCTTTACAATTTTTACACAGTTCTGTTTTCTAATGATAAGCCTCTGTATTAGATAATATAGTTGTATTTTCAGATATTAAAAAAAAGCTGGGATGTATAGTTATATCGATTTTATATAAATTATTATGGTATTAAAAATAACTAAATATTATGAGTTATCCACATGAAATATAAACAGTACCTTCTGAGCAATATTGTGTGTATCCTAAATATACAGCAAATCAATGCCATAACTGCAATCTATTAGAAGCTTACAGATGACTGCCAGTGTATTATTAACAGAACTAATGGCCTGAAAATTTTAGAGAAATCTGGGGAACTGAAATTAATTTTCTACTAAATTCCAATGAAGGTCTGAATAAGTTTAAGTGAACAAAAACTATGGAATTATAAATGAAATTATAATCAAATGAGTTTTTATCTCAAGAATTGTTTTAACTTTTTAATCACAAACAGGTTTATATAATATTTTTTTCTAATAAAGTTATGGTATAAATATATTGTATGATAGAAATATAACTACTTATAGAAATATAACTGTGTTGAAATTTCATAATTTCTTGGGTATGTTTCCATGTTAATGCAATAGAAATGGAGAATGTTAAAATCACAGTAGAAAGCACTTTGGTTTTAAAAGTTCAAAAGTTTTGTAGTAAAATATTCTACATAAATGCTATTTTTATGTTTCTCAATGTTATGAAATGATGAGTTAAAAACAAAACTTCTTGGTGTTATTATCAGTGCATGAATCTTTCAATCATATCAATTTTAGCACTACTATACAGATTTATTTGAAAAACTATCATGGTATTCTCAATATATTATAGTCACTGTCTTTAAAGTGAAGTTTCATAATATTAGTTTTTCCAAAACATTATATTAAGTCAGACAGTGTTCAATATTGGAGGACTATAGAGAAAGTCATATAGAGAAATATGCATAGAAAGTCATAAGTGCCTCACTTCACTGCATGTGTGCCTGGATCTCCTGTGGCTGAAAATTATGCCACTTCTTAGACAAATACTCTCATGAGTAAAAGCCTACAGATTTCTGCAGAAAATTTCTGCATAATTATGTACATGTAAAAAAGATATTATAATCCATGAAATAATCCATGGGAATGAAATTTGTGACTTGAAGTGACTTTTCATCATCATCATCATCATCATCATCATCATCATCATCATCATCATCATCATCATCATCATCCCATTGATCCTCGAATTTCTCTAGCGGTCTAAGTAACGTCTCCATCCGTCCTAGCCCTGAGATTTTAGAAGCCTCTCTTTACTCGTCCTTCCCAACGATGCTGCATTGGAGGCTCTTTCAGGGTCAGGGGAATGAGACCCAGCATTGCTACTGGTTTTGGCATGTGAATACATCATGGGGAGTTTGGGAGGCTCTCCCATGTGGGCAGGAAACTCTTGGTAGCTTGCCAGTTTCTCCCAGAGGGAGAAGTAGGCTATAAGATTTCGTGCGCTTGCAGGAGCTTGGTTTTAAGTCTCGGGATGTTGGCTGTTGGTGGGATTACACGGCGCAGGGGGCACTTCCCTAGGTGTGACTGCCTAGCTACGGGAAAATGGGAAATCTGGTCAGAAGAGGCCCAGTCCCGATCCACGCAGGCTTGGAGGTCTCAGCCCCGGGTCCCATGCACCCTCATTCATGAAGGTACCGGCAGAGGAACCCAGGTATGAAGTCACCTTTAGAGCATTCATTTCTTTTGAACATCCAGGATTCTTAGAACAAGAGATAACGCAAGGCCTAATGCCTTCACAAAAACCTACATAGCATCTCCTAAGGATTTGGCCCTACTTGTTAGTTGAAATTTTACCTATCATATACATTGAATAAAAAATTGAATTCTACAAATAAAATAATATATTTTATATCTTATTTATATAAGGAATATCTTTATATTTTGAGAAAAATAGTGCTTTTTGAACCGTTTTAATATATATAATATATATGTCAGAGAAGTAATTACATAATGAGGATTTCAAATACAACCTATTATATGACTTCAACTTAAAATATTTCATTTAAGTATCTGAATTATAGGTACTCAAGTCTCAAAAATATGTCTTTTGAAACTTGATGAAAATATTTTACTGACAAATTTGCTTGCATATTTGTTTCTTTTGAATAATCATTAAATTATATCAATAGCACTGTAGCACTACACTGTCATCCTGTTGTTCATCGAATTGCTCAAGTGGGCACCAGTAATATCTTCATTGTGAGACTTGTTGTTACTGTTTTTGGCATATTGAATAAGCCACAGGTAGTTTGCCAGGCTCTGCCATGCGGGCGGGATACTCTTTTTAGTTTGCCAGGCTCTCCGAGAGGGATAGAGGAATCAAACCCATTCGGCCCTGTGCAAGGCAAATGCCCTACCTACTGTGCTATCAAACCACACATTGTGAACATTTGAAATGCTATAATTGTAGAAAAAGTAACAATTGTGAGAATTGTGACAAATGCATAAACGCATGAAAAATTTTAAAAGTAAGAAAGATATCATCCCATAACATATCTCAATTCCTGAGTAATATATAGGAATCCTTTGTGAAGTAAAGCAACGTCTATTAGGAGAAATAACTATTATTTAAATTGATAAAAAAGTAACATACATGTATACATATATAAACATAGATTATAAAATTATTCTGCCTTATAGAAAAATAATTTCCTTTAACCTATACTTTTATTTCTATTGACCAGTAAGACAATATAAGAACAAGACTATTCTATTTATGTTCACATATTAAGGACTTTTTTGTACCAAAGTCTGGGCAAGATATAACTGTAGTATTAACACTTATGTCTTTTCTGATATGACTCTCTCTAAGGAGAAAAAAGATCAAATATATTTTCTGCTGGGCATTTTGATCAAGTAGAGGCAGCTCTAACCAGTTATTTGGCTGGATGCTACCCATACAACTAAGGAAATGTGCACTCAAGCACTGTCTCTCAAGAGTTTAAAATTCAACTAAAAAGGCAGATCAAATATTAACAACTGGGACCAGTACTTATTTCAGTAACCAAATATCAAAGACAACTGCACCTTAGTTTAGAAAAGAGCTGAAGTGATAGTAGCAGTGATGGCACTAAAGTTCTCTAAGGTTAGACTGTAGTTGATTAAAGTTTGTTGTAAATATCATTTTCCTGTGACCTCTAATTATCTCAGAATATATTTTATTTTGATCTAATATTTTGATGTTTTATCCATCACCTAAAGGTTATCCGCCCAACACTTAGCAAATGGGTTGAACAATAAGATTTTGTTCAATGATGACAACAAAGTATAAGTAATATTTTAATTCATGATTTGGCACAGATTGACTTCTGCTCAGAACTCACTCTGAATTTATCAGATAAATATCTGACTGCCATTTTGACATATTATAGTTTGATATTTTCCCATACTTTTATACTGAGCCATTAAAAATGTTAGGTTTTCTTTTGTGGGGCTCACAAGTATTCTCAAAAGCCCATATGCTACTCCCTGTGATACTCAAGCTCGCTGATGCTTGGGCCTGGTGATGTGTTATTTCTTGGAACAAGCATTGGTGGGAGGGGCATGAGTGGCAGGAAACAACTTGAACATACAAGGTATGCACTCCAGATTTGTCTTTTGACTCCATCCATGTTTTAAATGGATGTTGCAACAAACTAATTTTATAAAGAGTTAAAATGTTTAACCAGCTTATTTTTGTGTATTCAAATTAATAAAGAAAAAATATACATGATGCAAAATGCAGGATCATTGTAAATGGTATATTCTTTTTTGCTATATGTAAGCTAAAATTTCTACTGATTATGCCATTTATATGATTATTCCTATAGTAAAGTGAAATGCATGAATTTTCTATTTCAGATGATGCATTCAGCTATAGTAACTGAAAAAAAAAACACACTATTCATTTAAGGTCATTCTTTGCTGTTTCAGAGCTCTGAAAAGCTGTAGCTTGAATGCTATCTCTTGAATTAAGATGATGCCATTGGGGAAAGAGCCTTTTATATGCTATGTTTTACATTTCTAGAGGGGTATTTCTCTGAGGATAAAAGTCTTCCTAAACTTTAAATTCAATGTAACTATTTTTGCATTAAAATAATGAAAAACTTCTTATTTTTAATTTCTTGATTTTCAATTGCAATATATTTAGATATTGAAAGTTTTTAAATAATATTTTAGGTATAAATTGAGTGTTGATTTGTTATTTAGTGGTTCAGTGTTAAAATAAAATTTTTCTGAATCTTCTTCCAGTGCTAAAACATAAAACATTTTAGTCATAATTTCATATTATTAATACAATCATATTCTTTCAAAACCTTAAAAACAAGTAAAATCATCAAGATATTTAATTCTAATATATTATATAATTTGTCAAAAGCTTGCAGGTGTAACTGTTTTTAAAAAGATTTTGATTTAGCGTTTGGTACCTAAATTCCTAAATAATTTTATTCAATAAATAATACTAATAAGTCCACCATTGCAAATAAAAAAAAACTTACGTTCATCACATGAGATTTAAAAAAATAATAGATAAAAAAATTGTTTATCCCTTAAGGTTCTTGCTTGAATTCTAATGTAACTTAGCAAAAGTGAAAATAACTACAATTTTTATATATTATCACTAGGATTTCTTTTCTTCCCCCATGGACTCTATGGTTTCACCTTATAGAAAGAAATGCCAGTGCTCCCAAAATATGATTCTTCTGGATGTTATTATTGAAAAAAATGGATTACATACTTATGAAATCATCTACAATGCAAATGAAGGCATATGACTACATGGCAGGGCATCTAAATTGATTTTAACATGATAACATTTAGTAGTGATTTATGTTTTGCTCTATGATTATAATTATTTATACTCTAGAATTTAAGAAATTTCATAACAGAAAACAGAGCTGAACCTGGCTTAAAATTAAAGTAGAGATTATTCTGGTTCTCTGCTCTTATGTAAGGAAATTGAAAGCTGCCAGGCTAAGAATTTAAATGTTGGACAGACTGAAAGTCAATACCTTTTCTTGGATCACAATAGAAAACATGGGTATAGGGCTGATACTTGCACCAAGACTGGAAAGTTTCAGAGACTTGTGACTTAACATTATTAGTGACACAATAGCAGAGAGAGTCACACGTTGGTACCCTGGGAACCAATGTATTTGGGTGGGAAAGGAAAAACCAGACTGTCATTATAAAAGATTATTAAGGCTTAAGTATGAATAACTCTGAGAATGTACACACTAATAGACTCCAGTCATACATGCCCCTATATTCTGAAATTCACATCTAAGTGTTTGATTAATGTTTTCCTCACAGTAAATAGTAGAGAAAAGTATTCCTTGGGTTTTTGACAGAAAGCAGATTGGAGCAGAGGCAAGGGGTGGTGGGGACATTAAAGCCCTTATTTATTTATTTATTTTTTTTTTTGCTTTTTGGGTCATACCTGGCAATGCACATGGGTTACTCCTGGCTCTGTACTCAGGAATCACTCCTGGCGGTGCTCAGGGAACCATATAAGATGCTGGGAATGGAACCTGGGCCTGCCGCATGCAAGGCAAATGCCCTACCCACTGTGCTATTGCTCCAGCCCCTCCAAAGCGCTTCTTAACCAAGTCAGAAGGTTAAGCAGAGTATGACCAACAGGAACTGACAAAGCCTAAGTGGTCTGGAAAATGGAAATACCCAATTACACCTTTATCTAAACCTATGCTACTGCCACACAAAAGAGAAAAATACCCCACTCCATCTGTCCTGATCTTCCTAAGGAAAAGGAGATAAAAATGAGACATTCCTCGTGAAGTTTACATTTCAGAGTCCTGCACCCAGAAAGGATGAAAACCTAACACTTCAACTCTCCACAGATCACACCATGACTTCACAAAAGTCTACTTGCAGAGACTTCTTGTACTACCTACCATGTTCTCTTGAATCAAGAGAAGATTTAAGGGAATCAAAGACAGATTCTTGATTTGAAGAGACAAGCAAAGCATCAGAACAAGACAGGGTTCAGATGGCAGGAATATAAAATATAAATATAAAATACATTTTATATTTAAAATATGATATGTAATATGTAATTATATATTGTATATTTACTATAATATATTATATAACATATTCTATAATATAAAATATAAAATCAGAGCAGGAATATTAAACAACTATGAATTATATGTTAAGGGTTCTAATGGATGAGGTAGACAGCATGCAAGAGCAGATGGACAATGTAAAGTGGAAGGTTGGAAATTCTAAAGCAGAGCCAAAATATACTTTAGGAATAAAACACACAGTGACACAGATAAAGATAAAGACGGCTTTTGATGAGCTTATTAGCCAACTGACACATTTAAAGAAAGAATTTCTGGCATAGAGTATATATCAATAGAATCTTTGAAAACTAAGCAGTGCAAAAACAGAATATTTAAGGACAACTACAAAAAATATATATATTGTGCTTGTAATCCAAGTACAAAAAATGAGCAAGGGCATTTAATATTTGAACCAATAATGACTGAGATTTTCCAAAGTATCAGTCATTAAACCATAGACTACGGAAGTTAGTTCAAATAACAAAAAGAATAAATATGAAAATAAACTGTTTCCTAGTTTATTATTTTCAAGTATCACAAAATACTTGAAAATCATAAAGCAGTCCCGAGAAAACGACAAAGGCAAGGAACACCTGACCTGTAGGAGAACACATTAAGAATTATGTCCATGGTCAGAATGATCAGACAGTGGATCAAGCTCTTGTCTGGCACACGGCTGACCCGGGTTCCACCCCTGGCATGACATACGGTCCCCTGATCCCTACTGAGTGTTTCCCCAAAATTCATAAAAACAATTGCAATCAATACATGAGCAACCATTCATGTAACTAGAGTAAGATAAAATATTGAAAACATTCACAAAGTAAAATCTACAACGTTACATCTTGTTCTTTGTAGAATTCTCTCTTTTAAAAATAATACAATTTACACAGCAGTGAATCCCAGAAGACAGCAGCTCACCAGAGATCTCTCCAGGCCCTGGACAGAGCTAATTCCACCCGAGCACCTCAGATAGAGCGGGTGTACCCTATCAACCCAGTCAGATGAAACCCCAGTGACCATGAATTTCCAGAAGCAAAACCCAGGCACACAGGTTCAAGGACTAAGACTCCAGGACACCTGGTGGCAGCAGAGACAGGCAGTCCTTCTCTGTCTCTCTGCCCACTTGGGGGCCTGGCTGTCAGTCCATGATCTGCCTCTGGGCACCATCTCAGAGTATCAATGGCCTTGATCCAGAGACTCGCAAATGAATCTCAATGTGGATTAGCTCCCACAGAGATGTCTCTGGACCCCAACCATTTAAAATCTTAGAATTCCAGAAGCACAAAGCTGCTCTCATGATATTCATAGTAAGAAATAGAAAATAAATTATCTAGCATCTGCCCCTGGCAGCAAGCTTGAAAGATGATGGGAAAATTTGAAATAATGGTTGTGAGAAGGTTAAATGGTGGCGGGAAGGCTAAATGGTGGTGGGTTTGGTATTGAAATAGTGAATTTAATCAATTAATGTGAACAACCATATGAAAATTACTTTTTTAAAGGATGCTCTTTGAAAACCAAAAATTGAGATAATTTCTTGCAATATTGGATAACTTAATATGGAATAAAGTTAAGGTAAATTACAAATATTAATCTTTCTTAAACTTTAGCAGTTTTTTCAAAATAAAACCACAAACAATATAACTGATTATGTTTATATCTTACATATATGTAGAGGTGTACATATGTTGTTTATGGATGAAACAAATGGAGACTATGATAAGGAGATGAAGGAAATAGTTATCTTCATATTATGAGATAATATTATCTGTGACCTGATATAATGTTCTTTTATAGCATATTTACTGTAAGTATTGTAGAACAGTCTTATTTTTAAAAGGTAGATTTTTAAGGGAGCACTAAAATTTTTCTAATAAGGGGTGGCAGTTCAAATATATGTGTGAGTTTCTCATCCAAAATGCACCAGCTACAAAATAAAGATTGTTGGTATGAAAAGCAACAACCAAATATATCTAAAAATGCTTCACACTTATGAAAAACAAAGATTAAAAGTAAACAGATAAAGAAAGGATACCATGCTAATTCTACTCAGAATGAAGGAGGAATAACTATACTAAGTTAATGCAGATCTGACTCCAAAGCAAGAAAAGTTACCAGGGGATAATATTTATATAGTTATTGTAAAACATATTACATTAAGTATTGTGTGCAAAATATAGTGGGACTGTTGTATTGTATGACTGAAACAATTCTATAATGAACTCTGTAAATCAAGGGGTCTTAATAAAATGAAAGAACAAAATAAAAACATAATTATAAAATGATTTAGAGCATGGTAAAGGTTTTCCAAGAATAATTCTTAACATTTACGCTACAGTGACATTGTCAAATTATGTGACAGATACAATAACAAGTCAAATACAAATATAATAATTCACTATTGTACATGGGTATTTTAATCCCTCTTTCCAAAAGGTACAGATCCAATAGGCAGAAAACCTGTAAAGAGAGTTGAACTGAATACTGCCTTCTGTCAACAAGATAGAGTCAATCTATTTAGATGGCTTCATCAATAATAGGATAATCTACATTTTTCTCTACTTTGCTTGAAACATTCTTCAAGATAGAACACAGTGTGGTTATAAAGCACAGCTTAACAAGTTTAAAGGAGTAAAACCATGTATATGCCCAATAATCACAAAGAAATTATTCTGGAAATTAGTATCAAAAAATTACTGGAAAAATCTTCAACACATGAAAATTTAAAAAGACTATTAATACATTAATCAACCATGAATTTCAAGCTTTTAACATACTTAAATAAACGAATAAATGGCTAGTCAAAATTTTAACGTGCAAAGCAGAACGCAGAAAACTAATAGCATTTGATGCGTATGTTTGAGAGGACCTGAAATATAGTTTTCATACTTTAAGAAATTAGAAAATAAGAACATTTGAGATCCAAAGTAAGCAGAATTCACAATAAGAACTGGAGCAGAAGTAAATGCAATTCAAAATAAAATCAATCAAAAATTAATGCAAACAAAATCAGGAAATTTGGTAAGATATATAAAATCAGTCCTCTAGTTAGGCTAAGATAAAAAGGGAATAAAAACCATAGAGCATAAATGGAAAAAGAGAGATCACTTTATTTCCTACAGAGAAAGGAGAATATATTAATATTACAAATATCTCTAGGCCCATGTATTTGATAGCCTAGATCATAGGTTAACACATTAATTTGGTCTACTGCTTCCTTTTCAAATAAAATCAGTCAGCAATTAAGTAATTAACTAGATAGTTCCCCACATTTCCCCTAACCCTTCATTGCATGTAAGGCTATTACCAACATACTGCATCATCCCAGAGAGCCTCACAGGGGCAATAGAGTCCACTTTGGCCTTTGGAAAACAGATTTTGCTATTACTCACCCAATAAGAAAATGATAATATGGTAGATGTAATCTATTAACAGACGAATTAGAAATCAATTACCTTTAAAAATAATTTTTAAAAAATTAAGTCAAATTTAAAGTTGAATTTTACCAAATATTTAAAGAGAGAAAAAATACTAATTGTGATCAATCTCAAGGGGAAAAATATTTGCTTCTTGACTATAAGTCAAAGTTATATTATTAGATGATAGAGCATAGCATATTAACATAGGTATGGTATGTATGTTATTAGTTTTATAGCCTTTGGATTTTGTTTTTATTTTATCACAAATATGGCATAAAGTGTTATTCAAGTAAGTTTCTAAAAAAAGTTATAGATATTCACTTTTCTATTTCTTCTTTCTAGGATTTATCAAGCTGGTCTACACTTAAAACTCTGTAACTCATTACAAGCAGGACTCCATTACAAGTTGTCACTAACGGGAAGATTACACTAATCATCTGGCCTACAGTGGGATGCTCCAATCACTTGAAAAGTCCACTCTCCCAGAGTAAGATTCAAGTGCATGTGGGAAATAATGATCTATAAAATGAGGATTCCATGAGATTTCTTCTGTCTGTGTTCTGCAGCATAGAGAAAAATAGTCCTGTTGACTATGCGGGGACACTAACTCTAATCTGGTGAGAAATCATCTATGAACAATATATCATATACTAAAAATAGGGGCTAGAAATATATAAATAAAAGCATTTTCTTGTGTTTGTGTAGGGAGAGCGCACACACAGCAGTGCTTGGGAGCACTGCAAGCTCTTTGCGTAGGGGACAATATGCTATGCATGGTAGGGGTTAAACTTGGGCTCCTGCTTGCCCACCAGCCATGGCATCCCTTTACTCCATAGAATTTTATTTTTAGAGCTGATACCTCTTTGCCTGTTTCCCTGTGTAAAGCTAAATGCAATAATATATTTATAATGAAACCTACACAAAGAAGAGAAGTGTTATAAAATAAAGAATTATGGGTGAAAAACGTAATCATAAGTCTTATTATTTCTTTGCATACTTTGACTGAGTAATATACTCCACTCTATAAATATCTAATGCAATTCCTCTCAACATAAATATCTAATGCAAACATCATTTTCTTATTAGATATTTTCCAGGGAAATAAATTTGAAACTTCAATCATTTCCTATAGGAAGCAGACAGCACCAACATGCTAAATTTTTAATTGAGAATACAATAATTATTTAAATAATAAGAAAAAATTTATGAGTAATATTTTATTATGGTTAAAGAATACATATTAAAAGCAAATTATTTTATCTGAAATGTGCTTGCCTTACATAGGCAGAAGCATCTGCCTATGAAAATTATTAGGTCAAATAGCTATTCTATCTCTTCTTCTCTACTGTATGCATCACACATTTCTTTACTAGTTATTATCAGGTTCAGTGTTTTACCAAATCTCTTCTGCAAAAAAAGAAAAAAAGTAATTACTTTGGTCAGAAATTTCTCTATTATCTCACATTATCAACTGAAACCACTGTATCTTACCACATTGCCACAATAGTGCCAGAGAGCTCCCAGGTGGTCACTCTGGGAGTTCTCTTCTTAAACTTATATTTTGCAGTCATTTCTCCCCACTCAGTGAAGTATAATTTTGCATGAAGGAGATGGTGGTCCGATCCCATTTGGAATTTTGGGACAACAGCGACATCAGTCAGGCAAAACATTCAATTGAATACGATTTGGTCAATTTTGTTGTGGAACTGTTCACCGGGAGATTCCCATGCCCACAGTTTAGATTTGGCCTTCTGGAACTGTGAGTTACCAGGGATGGTCTTAGTCGACATGATGAAAACAGTCAGTAACTCAACCTGTTTGTTCCATTATAGACTATGGGACCCAATATGGAGTTCTTCGGGCGATCTTCTCTGTCCAATCTGGGCATTAAAATCACCAACAATGATCTTGTAGAAGGTGTCGTCTTCTTTACACTTCTTGGAACTTCTCCATCTCCATGTAGAACTTCTCAATTTCTTCTTCATCATACTTGGATGTTGGTGCATAGATGAAGAAGATAGAAACTGCCGGCAGTGAGCATATCTATTCAAGTGTAATCATATGATTCAGGTTGTTAGGCATTCGAATGAATCAATGCTCATGGCCAAGTTTGTGTTGACAAGGATACCAAAACCACCAATGTCTCTGTTGTCACATGTTCCGATGAAGAGTTCCTCTCCAGTGTCGAAAATGGCGTAATGAGATTGAAGCCTTCTCGTTTCTGTCAGACCAATGATGTTGTACTTGATCTTCTGTGCTTGCACAATCAGGTCCTCCATGGATGCTTCTAATGCCAGCGTATGTGTGTTGAAAGTACAGTCACATTTTAGTCCTTCTTCGTTTTGGCAGACTAGTTCGTCCCTGAGATTTTATCAGCCTCTCCTTGCTCTTCCTCCTTAATGTTGCTGTATCGGGGGTTCTTTCGGTCTCAGACAAATGAGACCCATTGTTGTTACTGTTTTGGGCATATCGGATATGCCACAGGTAGCCTGCCAGGCTGTGCTGTGCAAATGGGGTACTCTTGGTAGCTTGCCAGGCTCTCCTAGAGGGATGGGAGACTTTTAGGGCGGCCTGTAATCGTTCTTACAGGTGTTCCGATGGTTCATACCATATTTGAAGCCCATAAAATTTGGTGCAAAAATTATGGAAAATGGGTATTAAGTGTCCTATGCTGTCATATGGTCTTATGGTCCCAGTATTCTATGGTCCAGAAAGTGGACTAGAGCATGGCAGTGGCTGGATAGTGGAGGTAGTGGAGGTCTGCTGGTGAGGTATTTCTTTCATTCGCTTTTTCTTCCTTCCTTTCTTTCTTTCTTTCTTTCTTTCTTTCTTTCTTTCTTTCTTTCTTTCTTTCTTTCTTTTCTTTCTTTCTTTCTTTCTTTCTTTCTTTCTTTCTTTCTTTCTTTCTTTCTTTCTTTCTTTCTTTCTTTCTCTTCCTTCCTTCCTTCCTTTCTTTCTTTCTTTCTTTCTTTCTTTCTTTCTTTCTTTCTTTCTTTCTTTCTTTCTTTCTTTCTTTCTTTCTTTCTTTCTTTCTTTCTTTCTTTCTTGCTTCCTTCCCTTCTTCCTTTCTTTCTTCCTTTCTGGAACAAGCAAACAGCATTTAATTAAATAAAACCATGAACTAAATTCCAAAATGAAACCAAATCACTCACATGTAGGTAAACAGAGGGTGAGTTTTTACACCTGTCTTGTTGAGTGGAGTTGGTTTGGGCTGCCGTTGAGAGATATATTGTTATAAAAGAAACAGGAAATGGGCTGGGGGCAGTCTAGAGGGTTTAAAAATTAATTTTAAAGTTACAGAAAACAAATACAGTAGTCAAAGAAACTTTGAAAAAGAAAGAAAAAATGACTTCTACTAACATTTCAAAATTTAGCTTAAAGTCACACTTATGGAAACAATGAGCCAGAGTGATTCCTGAGCGCAGAGCCAGGAGTAAGCCCTGAACATGGCTGGATGTGGCTAGAAAATGGGGGTTGGGGGGATTTTCTTTTTAATGTCCTCAAAGAATGAGTCTAAATGCATTTGGTACATACTAGAATGTTCTGTGAGTTCAGTTTTCATTTTGATGGGGCCACAGCTGAAAGGAAAAGACGGTGCCTTGGTGAGCACCCCAACTCATACACACACATGCGCACAAACACTGAGGACTTCCCATTCAGGCTTGCTCACCCACCACACTGCATTATATAGCTATGGTGGGCTGGGTCGTCTGAATTTGATCCCTGGGGAAGGGCACCAGAGATTGCAGGAGTTTCCAGGTCTTGCTGAGCCTGGAGTACAAGGTTGCAAATTTCTGCTTTACCTGGTTCTATGGGCATCACTCATTCCTGAGGTTCAGTACCAGTGTCCGGAAAGCGGCCTGGAGCGTGGTGGTGACTGTGTAGTGGAGGTCGTTGTTGACAACATCAACGAGGAATATGAGCTACTGGTTCAGCACCTCCATGATTGCGCGAAAAACGCTGAGAGTGGGAAAGCCACAAACAGACTTCTGTCTTCGGAAACACTTGAGCTCATTTGCCAATCTGGTTTAGCATAAGCCTCAGGAAACAACAAACTAACTAACATCTGAGCTTGAAAAGCTGTGCAGAGAAGCTATAAAGGAAGACCTGAAAGAGAGAAGGCAGCAGCGTTTGTCGATGCAGCAGAAGCCGAGAAAAGTATTTGCAACAGTCGCCTGTACTTCGCCAACTGCAAGACCAAGATGACTGCCCGCCGACATCCTCATGGATCTATCACATCTTCCAGAAGGGCAGAAGGGCAAGGGAGAGTCTTATTCACAACTTCTACTCCAATATCTTCGACAGCCACATCCACCTGCCCACATACCAAATTCCCAAAGTACTCCATTCTGAAATCTGACATGCCATTTCGTCGGTAAAGATGCTTACAGCACACAGTCAGGACAAGGTCAGACCCAAACACCTGAAGAATCTGCCACCAGTACTTGTCAATACACTGGCTCAGCTCTTCACACACTACCTGTCCGAATGCAAGGTTCTGTCTCAATAGTAAACGAGGAGGATCATTCTGTTGTACAAGAAATACATCCATGACATCGGCAACTATCGCCCAATCTGCCTGTTGTCTGTAGTCTACAAGTCATTCACTTAAGTCATCCTTAATAGAATAGGCAGAACACTAGATGAAGGACAACCATGTGAGCAAGCCGGGTTCCGAAAAGGATTCAGCACGATCAACCATATACACATGGATTAAGCTCATTGAAGTCTCTCGAGAGTTCAAGATGCAACTTTTGATTTAAAGAAGGCCGTTGATTCTGTTGAGACTGAAGGGGACATCGAAGCCCTAGCCAAACAGGGTGTTCAAACTCAGTACATCGAGATCCTCTGTGAGCTGTATTAGGGATTAACCACCAAGATCTCACCATTTTACAAGGAAGTGATCACTGACATAAAGAGAGGGGATCGGCAGGGTGATACCATTTAACCAAAACTCTTCAGTGCTAACCTTTAGAACATCATGAGACTACTGGAATGGGAAGAAATGGGAGTGAAGATTGACGGACTGCAACTACACCACCTCGATTTCACTGCTGACATCGTTCTCATAAGACCAAACATTAGTCAAGCAGCACAAATGCTGGCCGATTCCGAACGTGAGTTTGGAAAGGTCAGACTGCAGTTGAATCTCACCAATGCAATGTTCATGAAAAACGAACTAGTCTCTGACGTTCCATTTGCTCTCAATGGAAAGAACATCTCTGAATGCAGCAGCTATGTGTACCTGGGTCTAGAACTCAACATAAGGAATGACTTGGTGCCAGAACTGCACAGGAGGAATAGAGCATTGTGGAACTCCTTGAAGAGTGTTGAAGAAGTGGTTAACAGGACGAAGAGCCTCTGGTTCTGGGCACATCATTTTGACTCCACCGTTCTTTCTCAGAGACCTGGGCCCTTCACAAACAGGATGAGAACGCTATTTGGGTAATCCAAAGAGGAATTGAAACAGCTATGGTTGGAGTAGTATGTTTCACTCAAGTGAGAGAAGGAATGTGGATGCTGACCTTCATCAAGAATCAGGGATGCTGTCTCATTTGCCAAGGCATCAAAAATCAGATGGGCCGGAACACATAATTTGATTCAGAGACTACCGCTGGACTAGAACTATTGCCAACTGGATTGCACAGGACATCAAAAAACCATGTGGCCACCACCAAGGAGATGGTCAGACTTCTTCGTCAAATCCCTGAATGAAAAATTTGAGGCTCTTTGTGTAGCTGGAGTGAGCAGATATCACTGGGCTTCACTATCACACAACAGGGACTAATGGAGATGTTACTGGTGCCTGCTTGAGCAAATCAAAGATCAATGGCATGATAAGTGATAAAGTGATCAACTGAAAAAAATTAGGTTAGAAATGGGAACTATTTTATTGAGTATAAAATGATGCACATTAGAGTGAGATATTTTGGAATAGATATTCATCTGTGTAACATTAGGTCTAGCATTAAACCAAATATAATAATTATTTAACAGTGATTTGCAGAAATGGATTCAGTCCATTCACTTAAAAATTTTGTATTTCAAAGATTATGATCACAGAGTTCTTCTAACCCATTTTGGCACCCAGAGCGGCGGCTTCTTACAGAAATGCATCTAGACTGTGAGCTGTGCTACTACTCCGTGCTGCCTGGGGATGGATTTTTCCTCTCCATCCTGTTTTTCTGCACGGAAAATGGCGGCGGCAGCAACATCCACATGGCGAAAGCCACCTTCTAAGACTCCCAACCCAGAGGTATGAATTTTGCAGTTTTGTGGCTCATAGGCGGTCATGGGAAGTGGGTGTTACCAGCATGCCCTTGACCCTGATAAGATCCGGAGCTGCCGAACATGAAACAGACCCTCTGCTCTTAAAGACTATGATCCCAGAGGTCTTATAACTCATTTTGGCACCCAGAGTGGCTTCTTACAGAAATGCATCTAGAATGTGAACTAAGCTAAAATATCAGAAATCCAAAACCTATGAAGAGATCATAGAGTCTTCATTCTCAGCAATGAAAAGAAATTAAATGATGCCTTTTCAGCAGGCCTGATTGTTGGGGGGAAATTCCAAACAATAATAGTGAGTTCTTTATTGGAATATTGAATGTATTCAAAGTATAGAGAGAATAAAGTGAAGATCATTAGTTACTTAGGTGGGAGCTGGGTGGGAGGGGGTATTTTGGGGTTCTTGGTGGTGGAACATGTGCACTGGTGAAGGGATGGGGATTCAATCATTATATGACTGAGACTTAAACCTGAAAGCTTTGCATTTTTTTCACTGTGATTCAATAAAATAAAAACTTTTAAAAAATTTTATATTTCAACTTATAATTAAAGAAATTTACCTATGTTATATATATTTTTAAATACTGAAATAATTTTACTGATTTGTCCTTTAGGTAATATGATTTTCTCAAATATTCTTCCACCTATTCCATAAGAAAAGACATTTTTGCTACTGTTTTGGAGATCAGAACCAGTTTTCATAGGCTGTGGAAAATAAAGAATGCTTAGAATGCTTTTTGGATATTAGTAAATCCTAAAATATTAATATGTTTGTGGTATCATTTTTTCCCTCATATTACTTTCCAAACTCACTTGGAGTCTATATTTATCTTTAGATTTTAAATGGATTTCATAAGACAGAGAAAGTTTTGTTTTATTTTGTTTCATCATACTACTGTGTATTCTTTGGTGAATTCAGGTATCTAATGTTTGAGAAGATGATTGATAATAATAGTATTGACATTTTTTCCTGTGCTATCTGCACTTATCTCCGTTCTTGCATTATCTAAGTATCATCACTGAAGCATTTGTATATCTTGTGTAATGCTATTTTCTTATTTTTTTGTGAATATTTATTCAGATGGAACACGGAGAGCCTCAAACCATTCATTCAAAGTTTTGAAGAAGAATTCGGACCATCTCATAGATGGCAGTTACGCAGTCTTTTGACATTCTGTGGATTCCAGTCGGTACATGCCCAGCCCATCTGATTTTTGAGGCCTTGGCAAATGAGACAGTGTCCCTGATTCTCAATCGTGGATGAAGTTGGGAAGTCCGGATTCCTTCTCTCACTTGAGTGAAATGTGATATAACAAGCATAGTTCTTCAAATTCCTCTTTAGGATACTCAGATACTGTTCTTATCCTGTTATCATAGGACCCAGGTCTCTGAGGCGTATGTTAGTGCAGAAAGAATGGTGGAGTCAAAAAGATGGAGTGCCTGGAGCCTGAGGTTTTTCATATTCTTAACAACTTGTTTGATGCTCTTGAAGGAATTCCATGCTGCTCCTTTCTTTCTGTACAGTTCTGGCGCCAAATCGTTCCTCATGTTGAGTTCTCAACCCAGGTACACATAGCTGCTGCATTTGGAGATGTTTGTTCTATTGAAAACAAATGGAAGATCATGGTCTAGTTCGTTTTTCATGGACATTGTCTTGGTGAGATTCAGCTGCAGTCCAACCTTTCCACACTCATGACCGAGGTCTGCCAGCATTTGTGCTGCCTGGCTAATGTTTTGTGTTATGAGAACGATGTCATCAGCGAAGCCGTAGCGGAGGTAGTCTAGCTGCTGAACATCTACCTTCACTCCCATTCGTTCCCATTCCAGTTGTCACATGACATTCTCAAGAGTGGCACTGAAGAGTTTCAGTGAAATGTTATCACTCTGCCGAACCCCTCTCTTTATGTCGATGATCACTTCCTTGTATAATGGTGAGGTCCTGGTGGTGAATCCGTAATACAGCTCCTGGAGGATCCTAATGTACTGAGTTTGAATGGCCTTTTTGGCCAGGACTTTGATGACCGCTTCAGTCTCAACAAAATCAAAGGACTTCTTTAAGTCAATAAAAGTCAGACAGCGCAGCATCTTGAACTCTCATGAAACCTCAGTGACCTTGGTACCTGTGTGGATATTGTCAATCATGCTGAATCCTTTCCAGAACCTGGCTTGCTCTCATGGTTTTCCTTCATCTAGTGTTCTGCCTATTCTTTTCAGGATGACTTGAGTGAGCAACTTGTAGACCATAGACAACAGGCAGATTGGGTGAGAGTTGCCAATGTCGAGGATGTCTCTCTTCTTGTAGAACAGAATGATTCTGCGGGTTTTTCCAGTAGGATGGAACTTTGCATTAGGACAGGTAATTTGTGAAGAGATGAGGCAGTGTATTGATGAGTACTGGTGGCAAATTCTTGAGGTGTTTGGGTCTGACCTAGTCTGGACCAGGTGCTGTATGCTTCTTTTTTTAAATTTATTTATTTATTTTTTAATATTATTGAATCACCGTGAGATAGTTACAAGCTTTAATGATTGGGTTACAATCACACAATGATCATATACCCATCCCTCCACCATTGCACATCCCCCACCACCGTTATCTCCAGTATGCCCCCCTTTCCCACCCTCCCCTGCCTCTATGGCAGATAATATTCCCCATACTCTCTCTCTACTTTTGGGCATTATGGCTTGCAACACAGACACTGAGAGGTCATCATGTTTGATCCATTATCTATGATCGGCAAGCATCTCCCATCCTGACTGATTCCTTCAGCCATCATTTTCTTAGTGATCCCTTCTCTATTCTATCTGCCTTCTCCCCTGTACTCATGAAGCAATCTTCCAGCTATGGGTAAATCTTTGACACAGCAAGAAATGTAAAGTGGAACAAGGAAAGCCTCTTCAACAAGTGGTGCACTGGGAAAACTGAATACTTCTACTCTTCTTTACTGACGAAGTGGTGTGTTGGATTTCAGAAGGGAGGACGTTGGGAACAATATATCCATCCTGTGTAATTTGTTATGTGGGCAGGTGGACATGACTATTGAAGAGATCTGAGCATAAGTCATGAATAATACTCTCCATTACCTTTCTGCCCTTCTGGAAGATGTGATAGATCCATCAGGAATTGGAAGGGCAGTCTCATCTTGCTCTTGTAGTTAGCGAAGGACAGGCAAGCATTGTGAACACTTTTCCCAGCTTCTGCCTCATCAGCCTATACTGCTGCTCTTCTCTCTTTTGAGGACTTCCTTTATTGCTTCTCTGCATAGCTTTTCGAGTTTGGATGTTAGCTTGTGATTGCCCAAGAATCGTGCCAAACAATGTTGGTGAATGAGCTCAAGAGTTTCAGAAAATAGGCATCTGTTTGTGACTTTCCCAACTCTTGGTATTCCTCGCACAGGAAGTGCTAAACCAGTTGATTGTATTCCTAGTCTATGTTGTCAATGATGGCATATTCCCACATTGCTGCAATAGTGCCAAAGAGCACCCAGTTGGTGGTCATTCTGGGAGTTTTCTTCTTAAACTTAAACTTTGCAGTCCCTTCTCCCTGCTCTGTGAATTAGAATTTTCACGAAGGAAACAGTTGTCTGATCCCCTTTGAAATTTTGGGACAACAGTGACATTTGTCAGGCAAAACCATTGATTTAATATGATGCGGTCAATTTTGTTGTGGAACTGTCCACTGGCCATCTCCCATATCAAACATTTAGATTCAGCCTTCTAGAACTGTGAGTTACCATGGATGGTCTTGGTCGATATGATGAACTCAGACAGTCTCTCACCCTGTTTATTCCATTCTAGGCTATGTGTCCCAATGTGGAGTTCTTCTTCTCGGTCCTATCTTGGCATTAAAATCACCAACAATGATGATCTTGTAGAAGGTGTCATCTTCTTTATAGAACTTCTCAAGCTCCATGTAGAACCTCTCAATTTCCTCTTCATCATAGATGGATGTTGGTGTGTAAATGAAGAAGATAGAAACTGCCAACAGTGAGCCACGTCTTTTCAAGTATAATTGTCCACTTCGGGTTGCTAGGCATTCGAATGAATCAATAATCATGGCCAAGTTTGTGTTGACAAGGACAGAGACACCACCGAAGCCTCTACTGTCACATATTCTGAGGAACAGTTCTTCTTCAGTGTCAAAAATGGCGTGATGTGATTGATGCCTTCTCATTTCGGTCAAACCAATGATGTTGTATTTGATCTTTTGTGCTTGCACCATCAGGTTCTCTATGGATGCTTCCGATGCCAGTGTATGTGTGTTGAAAGTACAGACAGTCATTTCAATCCTTCTTCGTTTTGGCAGACTATTTCATCCCTGAGATTTTATCAGCCTCTCCTTGCTCATCCTTCTTAATGCTGCCTTATTGGGGGCTCTTTCAGTGTCAGGAATGAGGCCCATTTTTGTCTTTGTCTTTGGCACGTCTAATACGCCATGGGTAGCTTGCCAGGCTCTACTGTGCGGGTACGATACACTTGGTAGCTTGCTGTGTTCTCCGAGAGGGATGGAGGATTTTAGGGTGGCCTCTAATCGCCCTTACAATTGTTCCGATGGTTCATATCATATTTTAACCCCTTCAAATATGGTGTGGTAATTTTGGAAAATGGGTATTAAATGTCTTATGATGTGTCGCATGGTCGCTAAGCCGCTCCTCGATCCGGAAAATAGCCTACAGTGTAGCGGCGGTTGGGCAGTGGCGGTAATGGAAGTCAGTCAATGAGGTATTTATCTGGCGCAAGTAGGGTGAGTCATCTGGGTTTTATCGCTGGGGTGCTGGAGACTGGGGGAAGCAGGCAGGGGATCCTTGTTTCTGGGTCCTTTTGATCCTGGAGTCCAAGGGCCCAAAGTTCTTCGTGCTCCTGGAGTGAGCAGATACCATTGGGCTACACTAGCACATGACAGGGACGAATGGAGATGTTACTGGTGCCCACTCGAGCATATTGAAGATCAAGGGGATGACAAGTGATACAAGTGATTCATTGAGATCACCATGATTCTTATATCTAGAATACCAAACTTATAGAGTGAATGCACACTCACCTTGAGTTCACCGCAAAATTCGTTATTCTCTCATCACCCATTTTGTTTTTTACTTCACGGATATTTTTTAATTCTTTTAATTTAATAAATTATTTTTGTTTAACTTTTTTTAATTGAATCACTGTGAGACAGTTATAAAGTTATTCGAGATTGGATTTTAGTGATAGAATGTTCCAACACCCATCCCATCACCAGTGTGCATTTCCCATCACCAATGCCCCCAGTTTCCCTCCTGCCACACCAACATCCCATTCTGCCTCTGTAGCAGGCAGTTTCTCTCTCTCTCTCTTTATCTCTCTCTCTTTTTCTATCTGTCTCCCTCTCTTTCACTCTCTCCTCTCTCTCTCCTCTTTCTCACTCTCTTTTTCCCCCTCTATCTCTCTACTCCCCCTATTTTGGGCATTATGGTCTGCATACAAATGTGAAAGGCTAACATATTTGTCCCTACACCTATTTTCAGCTCTTAGTTCTTGCCAGGAGTGATCATTTCCAACTATCTTTGTCACAGTGGTCCCTTCTCTATTGTAACTGACCTCACTCTCATCCTGCACTGGGTTCTTTTCATTTTATAGTAATCTTTATTATTTATTTTAAGCTAATTAAGTCTGATTTTCTTTAAAGGTGGTTTGTATTCTTGCATTTCTTAGTATAATGTATCTTGGAGTGCATCTACTTGGGTTCATTTTATCTGGATCTCTGGGTTCTCTGGATCTAGATGTCTGTGTTTAAAGAAAAAAATCGTAAACTATTATGTTTCCCAATAAGGTTTCTGTTTCTAAGTTTAAATCCTATAAAGGGATTTTCTGCAGTTGGGATGTAGTTAAGGACTATGTTAAAATTTTTTTGTCTAAAGATGTCATTAGGAAATACATCAATGCAAGAAGTGAATAAATTAAATCATGGATTTTGAAGGAAAAATATTTCTATTTCTTCAATCTATATCACTATATCATTGCATCACTGTCATTTTGTTGTTCATCAATTTACTCGAGGGGGCACCAGTAAAGTCTCCATTTGTTTCAGCCCTGAGATTTTAGCAGCCTCTCCTTACTCATATTTCTTAAGGATTAGAGCCTCTTTTCAGGGTCAGGGAATGAAACCTGATATTGTTACTGTATTTGGCATATCAAATATGCCACAGGGAGTTTGCCCATATAGAGATTCTATTCTATATAATATGAGAACTGTTAGTTTTTTAGTTTTTTACTTATTTACACATTGCTATAATTTACATAACATAGTTAGGATAATGTAAATGCATATGTATTGATATCCATTAAAAAGTTCATTTTCTTGTTGGCATTTGTGTGTCTCTCTTTTTATTCTGTAGTTTAACAACTGCATTTTTAACTCTTGCTTTCTTTTTAGACTATTCACATATTTTCTCTATATCCATGCTTTTTTATTTTTATTTTGCTCACTCCGTTCTCATTTTAGTAAGAACCATTATGACAATCACTTTAAATTCTTCTTTATATTTCTTAATTGTCTATATTGTAATAGGAAAATTTCCTAGGCTTTTGTGTTGAGATAAATTCCTGTCTCCTCTGTACGTTTGTTATTGTTTCCTTTTATGGATTAACTGAGTACTTTCTCTCTGTTTTGAAGGCTGAATTTTCATCCTACATAGAATAACTGGAGCCCAAAGCCAGTGCAATGCAGTGGATGAAAACTTAGGGGCTGGAGAAATAGCACAGCGGGTAGGGCATTTGCCTTGCACACGTGGCTGACCTGGGTTCCATTCCCAGCATCCCATATGGTCCCCTGAGCACCGCCAGGGGTAATGCTTGAGTGCAGAGCAAGGGGTAACCTAACCCCTGTTACTCCTGTTACTCTGAACCCCACCCTGTGCATCACGAGGTGTGACCCAAAAAGAAAAAAAAAAACTTAGACCACAGGGTGGGGTTCAGATAGTGTGATTATAATTTGTCCTATATCCAATGTTTCCACAGGTGCTCTGATCACCTGAGCTGCGAAAGAGGCGCCGCTGAATGTCCTGCCCCCCGAGCTTTCAGGCTGCAGATGTCCTCTCAGTTGCAGCCTTGCTCTTACCTTGGCAGCTTTTGCAGGCAAAGCATTTTTCTAAGGCTCAAGCAAGATCTGGGGAAGCAGGTGCTGAAGTTGCTGGCAGCTGCACAGAAGCCTACTCGCCTCTTGTTGCAAAAGATGTTTTATGAGACATGCACGCCAAGTTTCTAGTTACTTCCACAATTTTCCCCCATAGTTATTTGCCCCTACTCTTACCACCAAATAAGGCCCAAGAAACCTTTGCCACATACAGTATTGTCTCTATACTATATGTGGCAAAGTGGAATCACTGGGGGTAATTCATGTGGTCCTACAAAATAGGTAAATCCATGTTTGAAGTTTTCTTGGGTCTTTTCATTGTGCAACCATTAACTCAAATATACCTCTATTACTTTTCATCTACCTCTGAAACAATTCAGCATGTGAATTCCATTTGGGTACGCTATACTTTCTAGTGTAAATAATAGAACCACTAACAAAATGTTTATGATTTTGTCAGTGGTGTACACAAAGTTGCCACTTAACATCTAAGTTAGAAAACTGCCTGTCCTCTAAGAGCTTCAGAGGTCTGCATTTTACAGAAGACAGCAAGAAGCACCAGTTACTAGCCACGGTGACGGAAAATCCCAACTCTCGAGGGACAGGGAAGGAGTGTGCTGGCCTTCCCCTCACCCCGACGGGACAAAGAGATGACGCCACATCTGCCCACCATCTACTTAAGCTCCCACGAGGCCATGATCCAGAGGCATACAGAGAAATCTCGGACCCGAGCAACTTGCAGCAGAGATGGCCTGGGACTTTGCAATAGGCCTTCTCTGCTGGGCCGCTCCAGACAGGGGCAGGTGGCATCCCACTGCCTGCCCTCTAGGAGCTCCAGCGGTCGCCATTTTATAGAAGCCAGCGAGAAGCACCAGCTCCCATGTGGCCACGATCCAGAGACACACACAGGAATCTCAGAAACCATCAACTTGCAGCAGCAATTTCTTCAGACCCTAATTGTTTAAATCTTTAGAAAGGTAAAGAAGATATCAAATAATTGTGTTAGGAGTGGTATAAATTAAAGGTAATTGTTTTTACAATATTTCTGTGAGATTTCTATGTAGGCAAGTGTCAACGATACTACTGAATGAGCTCCATAGTGACAAATTAATTTTCCACCAATACTTTTATCATTATTTGGTAGCAGTTAAAATATTTCTGCCATTGTATAATGTGTGTTTTTATAGCATCAAAGACAACATTTGACATATCTGCCAATATCACTAATAGCGAATGGGTGACACACAAAGTCTTCATGATAAAACAGGCAAAATTTCAAAAGGAATAAATATAAATCTAGGGAAAAATAAGCATCACTTTAATCTGAAACAATACAAATTTTTCAAGAATAGTATCATGTCAGGTATGTCCTCTATTTGCCTAGGACATAAAAAAATTATTTTGGGAGCTGGAGCGATAGCAGAGTGATTAGGGCATTTGCCTTGCATGCGGCTGACCAGGGTTCGATTCCCAGCATCCCACACGGTCCTCTGAGCACCACCAGGAGTAATTCTTGTGTACAGAGCCAGGAGTAACCCCTGTGCATTTGCGGGTGTGACCCAAAAAGCAAAAGCAAATATATATATATACATATATATACATATATATACATATATATATATATAATTATCAGTATTCATTTTCCATCTCATAATTCAAAATGGAAAAAAATGGAGTGACATTTTATCTGTTTAATAGGTTAAAAGATAGCTTATTGATTTCAAAAAATAATTTTAGATTTCATCTGTGAAGCAGAGCAGGGGGTTATTTTTGCAAGTAACTGTAACATTATGAGAAATGGTTATAAACTTGGTAGACTACAGCAGATGTTCTTAAAGACATCTATTTCAGATCCAGGTCTAGTTCACCTGATTCCTTCTAACCTTCTAATGGGGAGAGCATTATAAGGAATCCTCTTTTAGAGCACTGAGCCCTCAGTCTGTCTTTGAAGTTGATATGCTTTGCTTTGATCTTGAAATCATTTTCCACAGTGTTTTGATGATTACTAATGTTTGAAGTCATAAAGTCAGAACATAGCTTTACTTGCATTCTTTTGTAGACTTAATGAGAAAGTTAGAAAATCCCAAGTTCCTCTTTGATACTATATCCAAGTTGTTTTTCCAACTCATTTGCCCATTTTAAAATATAAAGAGACATACACATTTGGTGGGGGTTGGAAATATCTCCAGGTAGGCCTCTGAAAGATTACCCTCACTTCAGGTTGAACATATGTGTTGACACAATTATAATCACCCACAGAGGGTGACCATACACTTTGAATCTTTTAAGTGCACAGAGATAAAACTACATTTATCAGTTTTAGTTTTAGGGTCTAAGGTCAGATTACTATTTGAAATCATATTCAGAATGCTTTAAAATAAATTGGTGAACATTTAAATATACTAAATTTTATAAATTAATATCTAATACTAAAGTTTTTAGAAGGTTTGACAAATTAATATACTACCTCTATTCTGCTTTTGTGAAAGGAACTTTGAAAGTTTTCTTATACAAAAAACATGGTTAATATCATTAAGAGGAACATATATTGCTGTATAAGTCATGTAGTTGTGCACAATCTGAGAGTGGATTGAATGAACATGGTCACTGCACAGCTTGTATTTTATTTTCATAAAGTTGCTATTGACAAGGAGTGGAGACCATGGATGACATTCCACAGAATGGGAAATAAGAATGCAATCAATGAAGACTTAATGTGTTTACCACCTTTCAGAAAATGCCAAGGAAGTTAGAAATTGTTTCAATGGCTGAATAGTCACTTAATTGAGAAATCTGTATGGAATAAATGAAAATGTAAGGAAAAGGTATTCTAAACACACAAAGCAGCAGGACTATGGATTAAACATCAAGTTAACTGCATGATAATGATACAAGGCTTCTTTCAATAAGACTGTTGAGACACCAAATATAGCTCATTGTTTCTAAATAGAAGTATAAGGACACATGGAACTCATAGCAAAAATCTGAACCTCCTTCACTTTAAAGCCAATTATCACATTGATCTCATCCTCTGATATCTCTTCTTGTGTTTTCCTCACTTATCTTCAATTTTGTTCTTGTTTCTCAAGTTTTCCCATTCATTTGTAATCAGTTTACAATCTTTCGCACACTTTAACCAAACGAAAGATGACACTCTTTTCTTTTCCTACTTTATATCTCATTCATATCTCACTTTCTTTCTTTCTTTCTCTCTTTCTTTCTTTCTTTCTTTCTTTCTTTCTTTCTTTCTTTCTTTCTTTCTTTCTTTCTTTCTTTCTTTCTTTCTTTCTTCCTTCCTTCCTTCCTTCCTTCCTTCCTTCCTTCCTTCCTTCCTTCCTTCCTTCCTTCCTTCCTTTCTTTCTTTCTTTCTTTCTTTCTTTCTTTCTTTCTTTCTTTCTTTCTTTCTTTCTTTCTTTCTTTCTTTCTTTCTTTCTTTCTTTCTCTCCTTCTTTCTCTATTTGGGTCACACCCAGCAATGCTCAGGGGTTACTCCTTATTCTGCACTCAGGAATTACTCCTGGCAGTGCTCAGGGGACCATATGGGATGCTGGGAATCGATCCAGGTCAGAGGCGTGCAAAGCAAACGCCCTACCTGCTGTGCTATCGCTCCAGCCACTAGTTTCATTTTTTAAGTATGTGATAAAAACCTGGTACATTTGGAATAGTATGATAGTTTTCCTATAGTTCTTATAATAATACAATTAAGAATATATTATTATTAGTCCAAATTTTAAAAATGAGGAAAAATAAAGTACATCCTCTCTCCTGTTTATGGAATGAAAACTCATGGTAAGTAGAAATGTGGAAGCACTGGTGGAGAATTCCATCAATCGATATTGGAGTTTTGGCAAGTCTAAACCACATGACTCTATTGACAGCAGCAGTTATTATAACACTTATCCTCTTTGTGTGCAGCATCAAGGATTAAACCAATGCTTCATGCATGCAAGACAAGTACATTGTCTCTTGAGACATAAGCCTGACTCTAATATTTATTTTTAAAACAATTCTAAGAATGCATATTTTGGAGGGCTGGAGATATATAATAGGAGTTATATAGGCACTTGCCTTGCATGTAGCCTATCATAGTTCCATACCCTGCAATATTTAGTCTTGAGTACAGAGCCAAGAGTAATCCCTGGGTACCACTGGGTAGGGGCCAAAGGAAAGAAAAAGAATACACAGAATTTTAGAGCAGTTATCCGTTTAGAGAATATTCAATAGAGAAATTTGAATCACACGCATTTTAAGTATCACTCTGAAAATACATTTTCTCCAGTAAACTTTTTACTATATTCAAGGAAATGAGGAAATTATAGTTTGTCACCTCTTTTTAATAATGATGTTTGCTAACAATCCTTTTATGGCTTTAATACTTTGAATTAAATACCTAACAAGAACTAGTAAGATTTAACCAGATGAATAAGTATTCTGACAGAATGCCCTTATGTTCTCTTATGTAACTTAAAAATATAAATAAAATGTAAATATTCCACCCTTATGACACTAATATATCTGAGTCAGTACCAAGATGGAAAATGCCAGCTAGGTTGCTATCTCAGATACCCATTATGTGTTCAGAGTTCAGTACATCACATATTGAAGTTCTTTTGGCTATTATCTTTCTCTTTTTATTTGACAATTCTTCCTTTATGTCTCATATTTCTAAAAAAATTCTGTGAACATTTCCCTATTGAAGTTGGCTGTTGATTCCATTTCCCTAAGGATTATTTATTTATTATGATAAATATCTGATTATTGCTTAAATCTCCTTGATGAGTCTAGTTTTCTCCTGCTAACTGCCACCAAAGTCTGAGGTTATTCCTATGCCTTTTAACACTTTTTAATCATTGCCATAGTATCTCAGAAAACCTAGCTAAAAGAGTACAAGGATATTGAAATTTAATTGCCCAAGATTTCGGACAAGAGAATCTCATTATACATAGGTTCATACAGTACCCTGTTTTCTTTTTGATACCACAGCCTTTCATTTATTTGTCTTTAGAAAAGTGTAAAATCTATATAAATGTATTTTTATTCTTTTATTTTTTAAATTCTAATAAAAATGACTTCTGCCCAGCATAGTGTAAGAACTGTGATAGGTTTTGAGTATTGAACAATAATTATAATAATAGAAATATGGCCTTAATTAGGTAACTTTCATCTTGACAGACAAAAGGGCATGAGTTACAGCAGTGTTGATAAACAGCAATGTTTATATATTTAAACCTGATAAATTCAGATTTACTTATATTCAGTAAAAGTGACTATTGTGATTCACTAATTTATTAGTAAATTGCTTAGTTAGAAGAGCATAAATGTACATTCTTCTTTTACTTGCCAACATGTACTCAAAAAAACATAAAATTTGGTATTAACCTGGGTAAAAATAAATATTTTGGGGGCTGGAGTGATACAGCAGGTAGGGCATTTGCCTTGTACTTGGCCAACCCAGATTCGATTCCTATATCCCATATAGTTTCTGAGCACCATCAGAAGTAATTCCTGAGTGCAGAGCCAGGAGTAACCCCAGTGTATCACTAAGTGTGACCAAAAAGGCAACAATAAATAAATAAACAAATATTTTGAAAGTATGTACTATTCTTTGTAAATAGGAGTAACTAAAATTTTCTGATATTGTTTTTTCTCTTATATGGGGTAAAAAAGTTGTTAGGATTGTTTAATATCCTAATGATTCTGTTAGTATGAAATTAGATATTATATATGAAATAGAATATTTATTTAATACATGGTAATATTTATGGTTCATGTATCAGTCATCTGAAGATCACATTTCTGAGATATACAGTTTTTAATAAAGTATACATCTTTAATCCAAAACATCCTGATTTCCCATTTTTATTTGATATTTATCCCTGGTGTTAGACAGAGGTCTGAGTTCATTTTTTCCATGTAACTGTCCAGTTTTCCTAGCAGCATTTGTTGAAAATGCTTTCCTTGGTCCACTTCATATTTTTTCTCCTAGTGAAGGATCAAGATTAAGTGATCATATATTTGAGGATCTGTGTCAGGATATTCAACTTTCTTTATTCCAATGTGGGTCTGTGGGTCTGATTCAATTTCAATACCAATGCTATTTAAATTTCTATAGCTATGTAGTAAAGTTTTAAGTTGGGAAATGTGATGTCATCCATCTTCTTTTCCCCAAGGATTGCATTAGCTATTTGTGGGGGTTTATTCTTCCATATGAATTTCAGGAGTGTTCTGTCTATTTCTTTAAAAATGTCATGTACCCATGACATTTAATCTATAGATTAAAGGCTTCAATATCATACCCGAATCTATAATATACATGGAGAAAAATGTAGGCAGAATCCTCCATGACATTGAAGCTAAAAGCATCTTCAAGGATGAAACAACACTGGCCAAGCAACTGGAAACTAACCCAAACAAATGAGACTATATTAAAATAAGAATTTTCTGCACCTCAAAAAAAAATGGTGACCAAAATATAGAGAAGCCCAGGGAATGAGAAAACTTATTTACCCAAAACCCATTAGATAAGAGGTTAATAATACAGGATAAACAAGATACTAGTAGAGCTTTATAAGAAAAAAATCCTCCAACCCCATCAAAAAATAGGGAGAAGAAATGAACAGAAACATCATCAAAAAAAAAGAAACACAAATGGCCAAAAGGCACAGTAAGAAATGTTCTACATTGCTAATCATCAGGAATATGCAAATAAAAACAACAATGAGATATCATCTTACACCACAAAGACTGGCACTTATCAAAAAGATCAAGAACAACCCAGTACTGGCATTGATGTAGGGACAAAGGGACTCTCATTCACTGTTGGTGAGAATGCCAACTGGTCCAGCCTTTTTGGAAAACAACATGGACATTCCTCAAAAATACTAGAAATTGAGCTTCCATTTGACCCAGCAGTACACCTCTTGGAATGTATCTTGAGGGTGGAAAAAAAATATGGTAGGAATGACATCTGCATTGTGTAGCATTATTCACAAAAGCCAGAATCTAGAAACAACCTGAGTGCCGGAGAACAGAAGACTGGTTAAAGTGACTTTGGGTCATCTACACAAAAGAATACTATGCAGCTGTTAGAAAAAATAAAGTCATAAAATTTGCTTATAAGTGGATGTATATATGGATACTCGACAGTATCATGCTAAATGAAATGAGTCAAAGAGGGACAGACATAGAATGACTGCACTCATTAGTAGAATATAAAATAACAGAGTGTGAAGCTAACGCGCATGGACAGTAGAGACAAGGGCCAGGAATACTGCTCGATAGTTTCAGTGTTGTCTATGTGCTGGGGGAGAAGGCAGTTGGGATAGAGAAGGTACTACTGTAAATGATGGTTGGAGAAATTGCTCAGGATGGGAGATGTGTACTGAGAGTAGACAAAGGACTAAAAATGATGGCCTCTCAGCATCTGTATTGAAAATGATAATATCCTAAAGTAGACAAGAGCAAGAAGGGAAATACCTGCCACTCTGGTGGAGATAGCGGGAGGGATACTCGGGACACTGGTGATGGAAAATGTAGACTGGTGCAAGGGTGAGTGTTTGGTCACTGTATGACTTAATTCACTTTGAAAGCTTTGTAACTGTATCACATGGTGATTCAAATAAATAAGTAATACAAAGTCACTGTCACTGTCATCCCATTGCTCATTGATTTGTTTGAGCAGGAAACAGTAACATCTCCATAGTGAGACTTATTACTGTTTTTCTCATATTGAATATACTACAGATAGTTTGCCAGGCTCTGCTAGGCAAGATACTCTTGGTAGCTTGCTGGGGTCTCAGAGAGGAGCAGAGGAATTGAACCCGGGTCAGCCACGTGCAAGGCGAACACCCTACCCGTTGTACTATCGCTCCAGCACAAATACAAAGTAACCACAAAAATTTATCAAATTCCTTTTTACACAAGATAAAACTATTAAAATTTTATGAAAAAGAAAAATTCTAAATAAGATTATTTCCTTAATTGAGAACAAATTATGTTCTTACTCTCTCTTGGTTACGGTCTTCAGCCTGTAAAGAGTACAATTCTCTCCTTCTTTATGCCTATTTAAGTTTTTTTGTTTTTCAAAAGCTGAATTTGAGTCCTCTGTTTCTATGAAGACTTTCAATAGCTTTCCATTCATTCAAGTTGACAATGATCTTCTCTAAACAATTGATTTCACTTGGACTAGCCACTTCCCTCTATGGACAGAATTATTGCATACATTGTTCTAAAATTATGGATTTAGTAATACATTATCACAGACAGCTGCTACTAGTCTAGAAATATACTTTTAGGTTTTATTTTGATGATAAAAATTTTAATTCTGAACCATCTTTATGACACTTTAAAACAAATTCTACTTAAGAATTCAAGGCTGCATTTATAATTTTTGGGGGGCTCAAGTGATCAACTACAGAAATGGCAGTTTTTCTTGAACTCTAAATACATTGATAAGCATATCTTACTGCATATAAATCTAAAATCAAAATATTATCAGTCACCAATATCTACCATGTATTTATCTTTAGCAATAATAGATGCAACATTTGGAGCAAGAGGCAAATGTTGTATGATGATTCATGACTTTGGAGTAAAATATTTGTGTTTTGGAATTATAGTAACAAATACTCATACTCAATAATATTAGATAGATAGATAGATACATACATACACACACATACATACATAATAGCCTATATTGTCATTTAACATACAGTAGTATGTGATCATAGTTATAGATTACCAATATTTAGTGCTGAGCAAAAAATTATGCATATAATTCCAAGTATTTCTCTGATTTTATATTAATAATGGATAATTTAGCTGGTGACCATGATATTGGGAGTTATCTCTTCCTTTTAAATATGATAAGAACTGACTTTATGTGGTAGGTTACTGAGATATGGAATCTGTATCACTGAAACAAAATATAATCTATGAATACTTATTAGGAATCTGATAATAACCATCAAAACAAAAATATGTCATATTATAAAATAAAGTATAAATATTTCTACTATCATGAGTATTAGTTTTTATTCTGTCTCTATTCATAAAATTTACAAAATCAAATATTGATTTTTTTTAAAAAAAATAGGATGAGAACACTATTTGGGTATTCGAAAGAGGAATCAAAAAAGCTATGCTAGGAGTATCATGTCTCACTCAAGTGAGAGAAGGAATCCGGAGCTCCAAACACCGTCAAAGTCAAGAACCAAGGACGCTGTTTTGTTTGCCAAGATATCAAAAATCAGATGGGCTGGACATGTTATGCGATTCTGAGATGACTGTTGGGCTACAGTTGTTACCGACTGGATTTCATGGGACGTCAAAAGACCCTGTGACCGCCCACCAACAAGATGGTCAGATTTCTTAGTCAAAACCCTGAATGAACAGTTTGAGGCTCTTCCTGTTCCTGTAGCAAGCAGATATCATTGGGCTACAGTAGCACTCGATAGGGACAAATGGAGTCATTACTTGTGCCCACTCAAGCAAATCAAAGATCAACGGAATGACAAGTGATACAAGTGATACAAGGAATATAAATAAGCACAAGAATTTCATAGCTGGTTATATTTATGTGTTTAAGATCATGGTGGTAATTTATGGATACAATATTAATTTTTTGAGATATTGCGATTTTTAATGAGGCACAAATGAGATCAGTTGATTGACTCTGTTTTCAACTTTTTATTCATTAAATTCAAACTAGTTATATGTGAGCTATATTCTAGAAAGCTCCACCTAGAAGCTGTGTGTCTAGGGTATAATTCATAAAATTTTAGACTCGTTTTTATATTTTTTAAAACTGGTGTTAGCATTTTCCTTACATCAAAGCTAGTAGGATTAAGTGAGAAATTTTTGAAAATTTGTTATAATGCATGTCCATAGTAAATGCTCAGTGTAAGTCAAAAATAATTTTGTTTGTTGTTTACTTCTGTCTTGTTTTCTAAAATATTTTGACAAGTCTTTAACATTTATGAGTTTTGTTTTATATTTCCATTTTATTATCCTTTTTATACTCAGTACATTGCTGCTACTGAAAAACACTGTTGGTTTTTGTTTTTGCCTCTTTTTTTAATTTTTGGTAAAGCAGAATAGTTTTCAGTGAAACTTACATGAGGAGAGATAAAATGAGTTTTGTGTTCAAGAGACAATACAAACTTCCCAGAGTGAGAAAAGCAAGCAAGCAAAGACACAAACAAGCCAAATACTTGTTCAGGTAAGAACACAGACTTGAAGAACATACCTATTTATGAAATGAAGATTACAATTAATTGAATCATTATTTACTGACTTGTGAACTCATGGTACAACAACTACCATTTACTTTATAATCCAGTAGCTGCTTCAGTGCTACTAGCATTTATATTATACTATCTTTTTTTTCTTTTTAGGTCACACCTGGTGATGCACAGGGGTCACTCCTGGCTCTGCACTCAGGAATCACCCCTGGTGGTGCTCAGGGGACCATATGGGATGCTGGGTATCGAATCCGGGTCGGCCACGTGCAAGGCAAACACCCTACCCGCTGAGCTATTGCTCCAGTCCCATGTTATACTATTTATTCAAAGATTATTTCTCATACCTAGACTGAAAAAAACCCACAATTTTAAAGCCCATATTCTTATGACAAATAATGTATTACTTTCAGTATAACTTATATAGTTAATTCCAAAATTGTATGTAGATTTTTAGCTTTTAGACATAATGTTGAGCAAATAAAGAGATCACCCCTAACTTTAGGAAGCATCTTAATAATGGCAGTCAGCTAACTAACCCAATCTTATAAAAACATAAAATAATACTATTTAGGAAATCTATAAAGAAATTTTTCTAGGGAGAGGTGTATGGGGCTAAAGAGGATATTTATTTGGAGGAAATTTATTATAAGTAAAGAAGAATGAACCTAAGAAAGGAAGTATTGACCTAAACCCTAAGCATAAGTGAGCATTAATTTACTGAAGGGTTGGTAAATCAAGATAGTGGTCTTCAGATTGAGATAACAGCGTTATCACAAGGCTTGTTATGGAAAGAAACATAGCAGCAACAGAAATGAATGAATACTAGTATGATTAAAGAAAAAGAGTAGTATAGAATGAGCCTAGTTTCACAGAATTCTACAGGCAACATAATTAGGTCTTGCATTTTCCAGAAAAGCAAAGGAAGTGATTATAATGAGTTTAATTGGGCAGGAGAAGGTAAAACAATTGGTTTATTTACCATGGCTGTAAAAGAGAATAAGAGGAGGAAAATTGTGTAGGTAAGCACACACGGACTCTACAGCTATAGTCCTGGAAAGAGAATATATTGGCTTCAACTAGGACAGTTTTGAATCGAGAAAACAACATAGTCACACTTGGTTTTAAAGGAAACATAGTACTTGACCATAGCGAGGAGAAGGTATAAAAAATCTCACTAGGAATTTATGGTGCATGTGTATGAGTGTGTGTGTGTGTGTGTGTGTGTGTGTGATAGATTGCAATGATTCATTGAGCAGAATAGAATGACATGCTCTACTTTGCATTTATTTCAACTAAAAGATGGTGATCATATCAGAACCAAATGTATTATTCTATTATATTGTCACTTGTATAAATATTTATTGAGTGTTTGGTAAGTAGGGGCAGTAAGAAAAGTAGAAGGGGAAAATCTGTTCTCTCATATTTCATGTATGACATTTAAATTTATTAAATAAAATAATTTAACAGCTTCATTTTTGTTTTTGATCTTTCTCAAATTACTTCAGAAACTGTGCATATTCCTGGGTACCTTTTTCCTATAATTTTATGTTTAGTTTCTATTTTTCCCTTATTATGAAATAGAGTAATTAATAAGTAAAGATTATGGCAGAAGGTTTCTATTAAACAGCTATTTCTTCTATTCAGCCACTTTTCTACAAAATATAGAGCTCACGATTGTTTATAAATATCTATTAATTGTGGTGTCAAAAGGGAAGCATATCAGTTACTATCAACTTAGACAATAGGAAAGTAAGAAAATATTTTTAAAGTAATTATAGAAATAACATGTGGCATATATTCCAGATATGATTTCCCATTTTCCAGTAGGTAAGTGGTCACACCCAGGGGCTACCCCCAGCGCCGTGTAATCCCACCAATGGCCCACACCCAGAGACTTAAAACCAAGCTCCTGGACATCGTATAGCTTAGTTCTCTTTCTGGGAGAACCTCAATAGCTACTGAGAGTTTCCTGCCCACATGGGAGAGCCTCACAAACTCTCCATGGTGTATTCTTATGCCAAAACCAGTAACAATGCTGGGTCTCATTCCCCTGATCCTGAAAGAGCCTCCAATGTGGCATTGTTGGGAAGGACGAGTAAAGAGAGGCTTCTAAAATCTCAGGGCTAGGACGGATGGAGACATTACTGAGACTGCTCGAGAAATTCTACAATCAACGGGATGATGATGATGATGATGATGATGATGATGATGATGATGATGATGATGATGATTTCTTTAAAATGATTGGAAGTCCAACTATTCCCCCTGGCTGTTTGGTGGCCGCCATGTTCCACAGGCCATTGGATAGTCAGGTATGGGCCAGCAATGACAAGACATGCAGGGCCTCACAGGATGGGGCTGGAGCCTGAAAAGACACTTGGGGCATCAGAGGATGGGGGTGGGGCCGGCCCTTATCCTCCCCCACCCCAACAAGACACTGAGTCGCTGCCTATGAACAGCCCTTCCGGCTATTGATTAAGCTGCTTGATGGCTATGGTCTCAGAGACTCACAAGCGAATCTCTGAACCCAGCCATTTGTGGCAGAAATCCCTCCAGATTTAATTATTAAAATTTCACAAGTCCAAAATCATGGCAGCGTGACATTATATGCTATTCATACTCAGCAATAGAAACCAAATTGTCTAATATTGCCTTTTTGGCAGGTCTGAGTGTTGAGAGAAAATCCCAAACAATAATGTTGGGTCTGGTGTCAAAGTATTAAATGTAATCAAAGTAGAGAATCTAAGTAGAGAGAGAGTAAAGTGGAAATCATCTGTCACACAGGTGGGGAGGAGGGCCTTGGGGGTTATACTGGGGTTTTTGGTGGTGGAATATGTGCACTGGTGAAGGGGCAGGTGTTTGATCATTGTATGACCGAGACTTAAACCCGAAAGCTTTGTAACTGCTCTCATGGTGATTCAATAAATAAACTTAAAAAATAAAAAGCACTATCACTGTCATTGTCATCTCACTGCTCAAAGATTTGCTGGAGCGGGCACCAGTAACCAATAACATCTCCATTGTGAGACTTGTTGTTACTGTTTTCACCATATTGAATATGCCACGAGTAGCTTGCCAGGCTCTGCCTTGGGGGTCAGATACTCTCGGTAGCTTGCCGGGCTCTCCAAGAGGAACAGAGGAATCAAACCTGGGTTGGCCGCGTGCAAGGCAAATGTCCTACCCGCTGTGCTATCACTACAGCCCATAAAAATTTAAAAACAAAAACATAAAGTGATTGGAAGAAACCCCCTCAGGAGAGCAAACCTTTTTTCACATTGAGTATAACAACAATCTACAAATAAGTAGTATCAATCAAAACAGGTACATAAAAAACATTGTCAGTGTTCAGCAAAACAGGAATCATAGATACCTCTTCAAGCAATAGTCCAGTAGAGACTTTCTTCCTCAAAAATATTGCAAGAAATTTGCAAGCTATCTTTATGTTCATAATTATTATAGAGATGAATATCTCATTTTTTAGAGCGGCAACAATTATCCATTCAAATCCTAATGAACTTGCTTTGATGTACTGAGTGTTTGGTAAGGTTTGATCTATTATTCCTTATTGTCTGGCATAAGTTTTCTGGAAATTAGTAGGCCGTTGGAGTCTAAGCATACTCTGAAGATCTATTAAATTCACTTCTCCCACTTCAAGGGTGAAAACGAACCAAATTAATCTAGGAATCATTGTAACATCCTAAATTCTAAATAGTACTTTGCACAGGAAGTAACCTGATGCTTTTCTCTGTATCCCCAAATTCTTTCCATTAAAAAGATCTAGGCCTTACACATTTATGTGCATTACCATCTCACACATATTCATAAATGTATGTGAGCACAAAAATTAATGTGTCATTATTCATCATTATTTTCCAGAAGAATCTTCCACCTAGAGTTTAACTATGGCATGGTGTGTATCACTGCTCTATGGAAAGAGAAACATGATTACTATATTCAGTTCCCAGCTCCACCAATACTCTACAGAGCTTTCATATCCATAATTCAGTAATTTATCAAACAATGTCAAGTTAGCACAGGAAAGGGTAAAACACATAGTTTATTACTGTTCTTCTTGCTCTCCTCCTAAGCCCACTTACTTTCATTTAATCATTTCCTTTTTGAGCTACAATTGTACCATAGTCTCTTTTCTTTCCTCTAGACAATTTCACTATACTAAAAATTCTGTAGAAGTACTTTTACTATGCATAAAAAATTTTCCTTCAGTTGTCTTAGATTTATTTTAAAGTAGGAGTGAAGAAATGGCCAAGCACTGTAGCACTGTAGTGATGAGATACAATAATCAGGTTAAGTCTTGGAAGAAATTGAGATACAAAAAAAGTCTAATTGGTTCCAATGAGTAAATTTGTAAGCATAAATATAAGTCTTGAAGTAAATCTCATTGACACTTATTTAGTTATAAATTATTGAAATAAGTAGCTCTCATTTTATCTCATTTTACACATTACTACTATCTCTATATCTCTGTCTCAGTGCCTCTATTCACAAATTATCTATGCACTTTCTTTTAAAAATAATTTATTGATGGGGCCAGAGTGATAGCACAGTGGGTAGGGTGTTTGCCTTGCATGCGGCCAACCTGGGTTCAGTCCCTGGCATCCCATATGGTCCCCCGAGCACCGCCAGGAGTGATTCCTGAGTGCAGAGCCAGGAAAAACCCCTGAACATTGCCAGGTGTGACCCAAAAAGCAAATAATAATAATAATAATAATAATAATAATAATAATTTATTGACACCCTGGAAATGACTGATATACAAAGCCATTCAGCCATTCATGAGTGAGTTTCGGGCATAAAATGTTCCAAGATCAATCCCTTCACCCTTCCAACTGGCCTCTATAAAAGGCACTTCTTTTCTCTCTAAGCCCTTTGATTTACAATACTGTTTAATCCGAGGGTGTTATAAATATCCCTTTGCCTCATTTCAATGCCCTGTCATCCTTCATGGTATCCACCATGTACTTTCTCTCTCAAAAGTGTCACACTTAGCAGCCAGTGCAATAGAACAGTAAATCGAGTGGTTGTCTCACATGCTTGTCTTACATGCGGTTGACCTCCGTTTGATCCCTGGTACTAGTGTGGCCTGCCAGGCATGATGCCTGAGTTTAGAGACAGGAGGAAGCCATGAGCTCAGCTGTATGACCGTCTAAAACAATAAAGTTCCCCAGTTTTATTGCACAGATACTTATATTTATCACCTATGAAATAATTATAAAATATTTGCGGGTTTACTATTGGGGGGTTTTGTTTTACTCTAGGTTGCATGAGTAAGCAATGTACATATTCTTAGAAAGCATCTAATTGTTAGAAGTTCGGTGGGTGCTCCCTATATTCAATGAAATATTTTAGCTCATCCTTATTTCACTAATGGCATGATCTAAATCTTATCATTCAGCATTGGTTAAAATTAATTAACTATGATAGGATTTGAAGTACTGTTGAACTTCAGATTTCTTTCAAAGATTTTAAAAACCAGATGATCAGTTATGAACTTTAAAAATAAATGAGTTTCTCTATTGAGTAATTGAAACATAATTACTAAAGTACTTTATCATATGGCTTCGGTATGCATGGCCTTTAAGCAACTTTTTGCTTTCAGAGTTGCATTTACCATAATCAGTTATACATTTTTCTTAAAGCAAAGATAATGCATTCGATTTTTTTAAACCTAAAATACTTAAGTATATTATGTATTTAATATGTAATTCATTGATTGGATTAAAATGAACCATTTCTCTATGCTTCTTTAGACTACCATAGCACTGTAGCACTGTTGTCCCGTTGTTCATCTATTTACTCCAGCAGGCACCAGTAACATCTCCATTGTGAGTCTTGTTACTGTTTTTGGCATATTGAAAAGCCACGGGTAGCTTTCCAGTCTCTGTCATGTGGGTGGGATGCTCCCAGTAGCTTGCCGGGCTCTCCGAGAGGGATGAAGGAATCGAACCAGGATCGGCTGTGTGCAAGGCAAAAGTCCTACCCACTGTGCTATTGCTCCACACATTAAAATGTGATTTTTTCATTCCCTTTGAACACTTAGGTTCTATGTTCTTATTTCTTAAACATGGGCTGGAAAGTAATCAGATTCAAGACTAAGTTTTAAGAAGCCCTTCACACCTTAATTTACTTACAGGAAACTCTCAGCCTCCATGAGAATAAGCCTGTTGGATATTGAAATACACAACTGAGTCTTCCCAATTATGTCTATGGTCAGCCAGGTGCAGGACAGACATGGAAAGGAATTTGTTATAGAAAACTCATCCTCAACTAATAAAAAAAAAGAATTAAGCCACCTGATATCTGATTAGCCTGGCAATGATACAAAACTCACAGCCAATTCACAGACTGATGAATATCATTTAAAGTTACAGTTATAAGAAATTATATTTTGGAATATTTGGTTACACAGAGATGGCTAGATGATATGTATTTTATATGTCCTTAACTCAGTACGGGTAAGACACTTCAAAACAATATAAGCAATATACTTTCCAATTTCAAACTAAACAACTTGAAATATGGTATCTGCAGTTTTCCAAAAATATTTTTAGCCAAAATCTTTCCTTTCCTCCAAACCATGTTCATATTATGTTTGACCACTCTACCTATGAAAATTTATACATAGTTTGTACATTTATCCTCTTTCTCTCATTCACTTACCATACACAACAGATTATGCATTTAAAACTGAATGTTTCATATTCCCAACTGCTTATTCACACAGCTGTCACCATAATTTCAAACTATATCACCACTCTCCAGACTTGTTTTGTCTTCAGCTCAATATCACAGCATTATTCTCATAATTTAAACTCTATTACATTCCTTTAAAAAAACTATTCCATATAACATATATATCCGTTGTGGCAGTAAATATGTTCTCTCTTTTTCTTCCTGGGGCAACTCACTGCATGGTGAGGCTTTATCCCAGGATTTGCACTCAGGGGCTAATCCTGGAAGTGTTTGGAGATTATTTGAGATGCCAAGGATCAAACCCATGTCAGTAATGCATAAGCCAAGTGCCCTACCTGGTATATATTATTGCTCTAGCACAAATATTTTCTTTTAAGCACCTAGCAATAATGTTATACTCTGTGTGTCAATGACATGTTTTGTGTGGGGTATTAGAACTGTTCCTCATTAACAACTATCCCTAATGAAGGAGTGCAAGGAAAAAAACTCTTGAGTAAATTAGAATATTCAAATTATTTTTATATTGCATGTTACATTTTAGATTATAACCATCTTCCAAAGGAAGAAATTTTACAAATTTCTTCAGAAGAAGTGGTAAACTTCATCAAGGGCATTTATTGCAATATCTTAGCATTTTTCCTAGATCAAAATTATTATATTTAATGAAACAATATTACCACAATTTTGCATTAGGTAATACACCTAGAGTACTCAACTAGCTTAAAAATTGTTGCATATAAAAGGTTAAAAGTATACATGAATATCTTAAAATAAAATTTCCCCATCATAAATGAATAAAACTGCTAAGTTTATCACATTTAAATTCCTTGTAATTCTCATGTCTTACTAGTCAAAAAATTGTGATGTGCCTAGCTTCGACAACTGTGAATCATTCCATATTTTAAAAGCAGTTGCAAAACATCACTCTGTTTTAAATATGTCTCACAGCTTAATGAAATTTCAGTTTGATTTTTGGAGGGTAAACCTCCTAAGTGTCAGGATAACCCTCCTGTACTCTCAGTATTGAAAAACTTTTCTTTGTTCTCATTGTACCAAGTATATATTTTCTATTTTTTTTGATTTTTAAAAAAAATAGGTTTTAAGACCACACCCAGCTGTGCTCAAGAATCACTTTTGGAGAGACTCTGGAGACAAAACAGGGCTTAAGCAATGGCATCCTGGTGCTTCAGAAGGCCTCGAAAGCAGCACCTTGCAGGACTCTGGACCTGATACTCATTCAAGGATGGAACCCTACTTGGTGCATGCGAGACATATGAGCTATATATTGTAGTATTTCCAGATCTATTTTGCACATTATTATTGTGTCACCTGCTTTATATTAAGTTGTTTGATTTATTTTATTTTATTTTTGGATATTGAGTCCTTGTCAGATTTATTAAATGTAGGTATCTTTCCCAAACTGCTAGATTAAGTTTTTGCTATTATGATGCTAACTTTAACTTCTGAAGAGATTTTTAATTTCATGTAGGCCCAATTGTTTATTTTTGCTTTGCTTCTCTTCGAAATATTTCTATTTCCATGAACATCTTTATTTAATTGTACATCCAAATACATATGAAAGGGATTTGTCTCTTCTGATTCCATAGTATTTATATATTCTTCCCAGTCAATGAAGGTAAAGTAACCATTATCTTAATGGCACATGTCAATAAAAGAAACAATTGACAGTAATATATACATATGTATGATTTTCACAAAAATTTGTGAATAAATGCATGGTTTTATTAGTTTCTATATACTTATCTACTTATCAGTTACTGTTCGTGTTATAATTTAGAACTCTTACTAAATAATTAAGGCAGTTTTATAGTATGATATTAAGGCTAAGTTTAAAAACAAGTTGAAACCAATTATGTACTGCTAACCTTCATAAGATTTAATTTACTAGCTGAAATTATCTTTTTATCTCAGAGAGGATCACATTAGAATTTCTGACCTATCAATAGTATTACTTTGAGAAAATAAAACTTATGTGAAATCATTTTTTCAACAAAAGTTTAACTATGAGTTATTTTTAGGTTCAGTCAAAAATCAGTATTTCAAAATTTCAGTCTCTTCTAATAACTCATATTCTAAATTTTGCAATTTTATTTTACTGGCGGTTGAGGGATTTGTTCACACTTGGAAGCACTCATGGCAGTACTTTGTGCTCAGGCATCACTACTGGTGGTACTCAGGGTTTGAGTCAGGGTCAATTGTATAATATCTATCTAGTACATGGACTAGAGTCATAGCACAGTGGGTAGGGCATTTGCCTTACAGGTGGCCGACTCAGATTCGATTCCTTTGTCCCTCTCAAAGAGCCCGGCAAGCTATGGAGAGTATCCTGCCCACAAGGCAGAGCCTGGCAAGCTACCTGTGGTGTATTCGATATGCCAAAAACAGTAACAATAAGTCTCACAATGGAGACATTACTGGTGACTGCTCGAGCAAATCAATGAACAATGGGATGACAGTGCTACAGTGCTAAGTGATAAGAGCAATAACAACTGTACTATCTCTCTGCCCTCTCCAACTAAACATGGGATTTTTATTCTCAGTACTTTTTTTCTAAATCACTCAGATAACTTAACTACAAAACCACCACTATTAGACAATATAAGAAAAGTTTCAAGAGGAGAGTATGACAGTTGCTTTGTTTATAACTCTAGTTCCCCAACCCTTTAGATCCTCACATGGTAAATTGCTAAATAAATATTTCTTGCACTCAATAAGTCCATTATTACCCGAAAATTAGAGCATCGATACATAAATTTAAGTAATTCACCTTATACCTCAGACTTTAATTATATGTTGTATATATAGAAAAATCAGATGCACTAAATAAGTTTAGATTAAATGACAAACTTTTATTTCCTAGGAAGGACAGGGGGCAAGGGGTAGATAAATTGGAAAAAAGGGGAAACTATTTTTATGAATACAACTGAATTTTCAGATAATGCTTTTCAAACACTGCATACCTTAAATATACAATGCATTTGAACTCTAATTGGATCAAAATAACACAAAATTTTAGTAAGAAAAGTTTATCTTATGAAAATACAACTGATTTAATGATTTTTCTCAGTTTAATTTTTATTAAAATAGAGTAATATGAGAGTTACAAACTTAATATGAAGACGTGCTTCCTTTTTTTTTTCTTTTTTTTGTTTTTGAGTCACACCCCTCGATGCTCAGGGGTTACTGCTGGCTTTGCACTCAGGAATCACTCCTGGACGTGCTATGGGGATATATAGGATGCCAGGGATTGAACTCAGGTCAGCCGCATTCAAGGCAGACGCTCTACCTGCTGTACTATCATTCTGGCCCAGAGACGTGTTTCTTAACATAAAAATATTCCTTATCCTTTGGATTAAAGGCACCAAAACATTTACCTCTACTTATATAAAGACCACAATGAAAAACTTTAAAAGTATAGACTTTTGTCCCACAATTTTCTGAGGAAAAATGTAAAACAATGAAGAGATCCAATCCATGATACTGTTTTATTTAATAATTTAAATTGGATATGTATTTAGCCCATGCCTTGATTTGGGCTACAGTGACAGATTGTTATAGACTGTGTAGCTAAAACAAACATTTCTTATAGTTCTAGATATTGGAAAATTCACATCAAAATATAGTAATAATAATAATAATAGTAATAATGCCTACATATTCAATGTCTAATGATGGCATTCTTTTTGTATTCTCAAATTGAGAGAATACAGACAGAAATAGCAATTTCTTATGATTTTTTCATATCAGAAAATTATTAATCCCCAGAATAGCCCTGTCTCATGACCTCATATAGGTTTCCAAAGGCCCCAGGTTCTAATAAAACACTAGGGTTAAGAATGGAAACTTATGCAATTTGGAGTAAAAAAAAAAAAAAAAAAGAGCATTCAGTTTTCTCTATGGCCGGAATGAGCTAGAACAGGGTTAAAATACATTTCCTATGTAACAGATCTTGACATCCATGTCTGTGAAAATGTGTTGCACGTGGATAATCCAATGGCCTGATCGTTTCTTTATCATCTACTGGAAGAAATGCTGTGAAGAGCACCTGACGGGATTTCCGTGATTCTGCTCTGACATGAGCCACTCCTCCAGTCGGGGTCCTGGCCAGTCGGCCCCCCACACACTGGGGTACGGTCTTCCTGGTCGCCGGATTTACTCCCTATAGGAGAGGGAGTGGGAAGGGGAGAAGCCTTTGCCCTGACCCCCCACTCACCCGCGGACTCCGGCCTCAGAGAAAGAACCACGCAGATGGGGGAAAGCTGGTGGTCAATCAGCAATCTCTTTATTAGCTCTCACACAGGGGATTTTAGACACACATTTGAGGAGCAGTCCACATGTATCACGTTTACCTTGTTAGGCTCAATACAGATGTTAATGATTTACATTTCCCGCTCTCAGGGCCAGGGCTATTAGCTCAGGCAGATGGTAACTATTACATCCCTCACCCTCAACCACAGTGCCTACGTGTGCGGAGTGCTTAAGCAAGCCCCTGGGCCCCTGTAAACAAGGCCGGCTCTTTCTTTCAGGGGCAGGGTATTTAGTCAAAGTCTCAGGCCGGCTAGACCCTAACATCCTCCTTTATGTTATTTAAGACAAACAATCCAGACTTTGAAAATAACTTGACAACTTTAATTGAATGTGTAGAACCATGTAGGTTAGAAGATGCTTTTGTGTCATTGTAAACAATTTTGGTTTAATTTCTGTCTTGTAGCAGGAAATATATATTTCCATTGAATGGTGAAAAAAATCTTTCTGAAGCATGAGTGTTGTGTAGAGTTCTCCACTGAAATTTTTTTAGAGTATTTAGGGTATTCTGTCAGAGAAAGGGGAGTTGGTTTTCTTACAAGAGGCATAAACTGGTGAACAAAGAGCCAGAAGTAGCTCCTGAACACTGCTGAATGTGAGACTCAAAGCAGTGTGTATGTGTATGTGAGTTGGGCGGGGATTGAGGGGGGAGAAAAAAAACTGTAGAGAATCGATGACTTATTTTTATTTTGATCTAGCATTGTTTGCCAATGTGTAAGCATCAAACTAATATCTGTGCTCAAAGCACAAAGAGAATAATATATCTATTTCTATATGCAGAGCAGTTTGAAAATGCTATATATGCAGAATTTTTATGTGGTTAAAAATCAACTAAAAAGTGGTTTGGAGAAATTGTAAAGTGAGTAGGGTGTTTGCTTTGAATGTGACTGGCTTATGTTTGATCCCTGGCATCCCATGTGGTCCCAAGTACTGTCAGAAGTGATCCCTGAGCAGAGAGCCAGGAATAAGCCTTGAGCGTCACCATGTGTGGCCCAAAAATTTTCTGGAGCATGAATTCAATGTAAAGACATCATTTTCCTTTTCTTTTTCATATATTCATTGAAAGAACAAAGAGTCACTTGTTCAAGTATTAGAGGGAGGAGTCAAACAATATAAATGAGTGAAAACACTGAGCCATAAGAAAATGTATGTGACTGTTTAGAAATAAGTGCCAGTGGAGAACTAGTAAATATGACAGTTTTAGTGCTTATCTGCCACTTACTTGCAGGTTGTTGTAGAAAGAAATAGTGTAGACAGAGTGTCACAATTCTTAAAATTTATCAAAAGAAGCATCAAACTCTTTTTAAGTAAGTATCCTAATTTTCACGTGTTATGACTTAGAGTTTAGATGATGATACACCCAATATGACATAATTAGCATCCAACATAATCAGCATCCTGTTTTTGTTTATGAGGTGCCAGTTGGCAACCTATGGGTAGCATCTCTAGTTATGGAGCAAAGTGCCTAATTGGAAGTCTACAGAGCATAATTTAACAACCCTATCATGATTAAGAATCATGCAAGAACTTTTAAGGACTTTAAGGATATCATTTGTAGAGAATGTGGATAAAAAACTAATTATTGCCAAAAATCCTGATTGACAAATACAAGTCACATTTATTACAAGAATACTTAATGGTTAACTTTTGTGGTAAATTCTAAAAAATGATGTTTATGATATTATTTTAAATTCTTTGTGCTATTTTTAACTGTAATCATGTAATATTAGACTAATCTGAAATGTACTAGATACAAATTGAACATGCCCTATATTTTGCCCTCGGGGAATAAGCTCAACAAAAAGGGTGTGGTATTATCTAAGGCAGTGGCTAGTATTGTAATCCAGTGGTAAGTGCTGATCCCAGTGCACCTGCCATTAATGACAGCTTCTGCCAGAGTGTTGCCTTATCGTCTCTTTGTGAAAAATAAACCCGGCTGTTTTTTTTTTATCTAATTGTCATGATTTCCATTAATTATGGTGTTTTTCAAAGAATTATACTAAAACATAGTGTTACTTATATGACAAAATCAAATAATGACAAAGGCACACACACAAAGAGTGTTTGATCTTAGTGACAGATTAATCCTCCCAAATTGTTAGTCCTTAAGATATCACATTGGGAAAGGTTTTATGTGGCACAAATATAAAGCTTTCAAATGCCATTTGAAACAAAATAAAAGAAGTCTTTCTTGCTTTTTCACTTCTGAATGACTAATTTATTTTAGTAAACTCTCAATATATTCCTGTATCTGTATACTTTTGGACTTTTCAGAAAAGATTATTTGCCTTGGGACTAGAGGTGACCTTTATAGGTCAGCCATAGTGCGCACATCAAAAGAGAAGTAATTCACCTGATGATATTAAAAAAAACTCAATGAAATATGCATCCAAATAATTTCTCCAGTGCCAACCACCAGGCCAGTTCACCTAATACTCTTATCTCCTTCATCAACTTTACACACACACACACACACACACACACACACACACATACACAGAAACACACTAAGGAGGTGGGGAAGCAGAGATCCTTCCTTTTAAAATTTCAGCAATAAAAATTTTAGGAAATTATATGTTGTTCTTTTTATTAAGGTGCTTATTTACCACAATAGCTCGTTTTTATTTTCAGGAATGTTATCTACTCTCACTTATGAGAATACTCAGTAAAATGTTTTAATTTATCTTCATATATTCTAATAACAAACTTTTGGTGGTTTATATCTCCTTGTTCTAAAACCAAAGAGGGTCAAAGCCTATATACTACAATCTGATTATCCTTTTTTATTATCCCTCCCAAAATTCCCTTTTGCTTCCTGCCCATATTCTGACCTTTGGCGGCCACATAGATATTCTATGTTTTTATCATGTGTCCTCTTTTGGCATAAATGGAGGTATATTGCATATTATATGGTCTCTTCAGCTAGCAAAATGCATCTGACCACCTAGTATGCTGCCACATGTATTAAAAGCTAGTTTAATTACAATGTCTAGCAAAGTTTGCCAATTTTCTCAAAGCTTATTTGAAAGCATATTTTAAAAAGTCTATTTGATCACTGGGTAAAATGATCATTTCATCTGTCCCCCCCCCGTGTACATTATCATCATTGTCATGTCTACTAGTCCTTTTTTTCTGTTTATTTTCATAAGTGAAAAGCTATGCAATTAATAAAAGTCAATGGCAGTAGCTTTTCTGCCTTACATTGGGTTGTAAGTATTTTTCTCCAGCTAACCTTTTCTCAGAGCAGAAGGATTGACAGCTCTGTGTAAGGATGTAATGGATATTCACTGTCAGGCTACCAAAAGCAAAAGGGACATCGCTACTCTACACAGTGGACGACACACTCATACCTTTCAATAGTGAAGATCATGGGGTCTTACTAAAATTTATACTAGAAACTTCAGTCTTCCCAGGAATATTGCCAAATTTTTTATAGATAAAGGTCATTTTGCTTTCATTTTATATTTAACTGAGAGCAAACACCACTGCAAGCTTTGCTCCTCAGTGATCTCCTATTAATGTGTGTGTGTTTGTGTGTGTGCGCGCGAACGTGCTTACATGCGTGTGTGTTGGAAGAAGAGGTTAAGTAAATGATACCAGTTGTCTTAGAAAAAGTCCCCTCTCTTCCCATTTCAAATCTGATGTTTCTGCAAAGCTCTACTGGTAAATACTATCTCTTGGTTCAGTACTAACATCATTGTCTTTCTCTGCCACATTAACTACAACTTTAGAAACACCTTTTAAGTCCACTTTCCTTCTTCTCTTGTTGCTGCTTCGATGCCCTGGGGTTGTACATACTTGGACACATTCACTGGAGATCACACCTTTTCATTGTGCCACCAAAGATCACAATGGGCAGTACTAGCAGGGTCATATTCATGGGGTGTAGTACAATTGATTTGAGTGAAAATCCTTAGCTGCAGTGCTCACCAGCAACAATACCCTTTACATGCATTGCTCACCTTTGCTTGCAGTGAGCCTGAGATCAATTGAAGCAAGCAACACCATGCTTAAGTTCAGAGTATAGGTGATACCAAACTGAAACACATAACCTCAAGACGATAATGCAGGTACTCTACCACTGAGACATCCCACAAGCTGGTGTCTTTTATTCTGCTGGTTTTCCATATCATTATGGATATCTATAGCCCTTCTGGATTTGCAAACACGTAGAGGCAAAAAAATTACACTCTCAGTCATCCAAAATATGAACTCTGTACTCTCATCATGAGATTAGCAGCTGTGATCTAAGATCTGTGTAGCCCCTGTAGTTTTCATTCTTCGCAGCTATAAGAAATGTAGCTGCAAAGAATGAAAACTATAAGGATGGATCATCTTACTGTCACGTAGCCAAGATATTATCCCAGGGTCTAAATTTAGCTTAAACTTTTTCTTGTGATCGTAATCTATTATAATCAGAACATCTTTTAATGCATAGCTAGCGGGTGGGGATGTTAAATGAAAAAAGTATATGTGCTTTAATGGAAGAAGAGCATCTTCAGCACAGAGAGCTTTCCATGTACCCTCAGGCACCATGGGTATCATTCGACTCTTTTCTGGTCCATAGTAACTCAGAACAATATTGCAAGGAGAAAAATTGCTAGTTTCTTTACATGCATTTTATTCATTTATTCCTCAAATATATTCAAAATAATTAACATTGCATAAGTAAATGTAGTTTTAGGGAAAATCTTCCAATTCATTCAATCACTGATATGTTCCCCTGGCTTCAAAGACCAGACTCAACATGATGCTGTACTCACTGTCCTTCTTGGGAAGGCAAGATTGAAAAGACTCTGATTCAGATTTGTTTAGGGAGCAAAACAAAGTCAAATTAGCTGACTTTTGTAAAAAATTATATTTCTATTTTTTAGACACTTTTTCTTTTAAAACCGCTGTGAATGCTTTATTTAACAGCTTCTGAGAGTTTCCTGCCCACATGGGACAGCCTTGCAAGCTTTCCATGGTGTATTCATATGCTAAATCCAGTAACAAACTGGATCCCATTCCCCTGACCCTGAAAGAGCCTCCAGTGTGACATCATTGGGAGGGCCAAGTCTAGAGAGACTTCTAAGATCTCAGGGAAAGGACGAATGGAGAGGTTACTGAGCCTGCTTGAGAAATTGATGATTAACGAAATTTCGTAATCATGATCATGAATTCAGTGTAAAATTTGTAGTTGGACAACTAGCCTGATGATACATTTTCTTAAAAATTTGATTACTGCCAGGGAACAGAGAGATAATACAGCACAAAGGGTGCTAGTCTTGTGTACAGTTGACCCAGATTATTCTGGACACTTTATATCATTCCTTGAACGCCTTCAGTAGTGATCACTAAGTACAGAGTGACAAGTAAGGCCTGAGCACTCCTGGGTGTCGCACATAAAAAATAGATAAACAAAATGAATTTGCAATAGTCCCAAGAATTCTCTCATGCCTCATTGTAATTAATTGTCACACGTATCCTTTAAATTCTGGATGAACAGTCACTACTTTTTGTCTCCAAATTTGTATTTTTAAGTATATAATATATATAATATGTAGTATTTGTGTGTATTCTTTCTCTGACATCTATGTAATTTATCCTTTATTATTGATAAAAAAGTAATCCATTGTATAGTGGATATTTGTATCCATTTACCAGTGGATATTTGTACAAATATCCACTATAAAATGCATGCATTTTAGTTTTCTGTGAACTTGAAAATATACTAAAAATTAAGATTATTTATTATTTTTAATTGTGGATATTTGCATCCACTATACATTGTATAGTGGATATTTGTATCTGTGTTAAGTCACTATTTGCTACTATAGATAATGTTGGCATGATCATTCATATGTAGGTCTTCATGTAGTTACTTTTATTAATTACTCATAAAGACTCCTAGAAGTAAAATTTCTGCCTCACAGTAAATGTAATGCGAACATTTAAAAATCTGTCAAAGTACTTTTAAAGTTCCTGAAATATTTTACTCTTTTGCAAGCAGTGTAGAAGTTAAGTATTTATTACTAATAACTTGAAAAGATGTAGTATTCCAGTTTACATTTCCCTTTCTCCATATTTTATAGAGGTATTTTTTTTTTTAGATCACACCAGGTGATGAACAGGGGTTACTCCTGGCTCTGCAGTCAGGAATTACCCCTGGTGGTGCTCAGGGGACCACATTGGATGCTTGGGAATTGAACCCAGGTCCTCCACGTGCAAGGCAAACGCCCTACCCGCTGTGCTATTGCTCCAGCCCCTATAGAGGTATTTTTAACAAATAAAATGTACAACATATATATTATGTGTGATGTGTTTGCTTAGCCTGTGCCTATAATATCTTAATTAGGTTAAGAAGTGGGTAGAAAGGCTGGTGGGTACAACATGAAACGTTACTGTGTTAATTGGTGTGCCAAGGAAAAATAATGATGTCTAAATTTTCTATGTGCTCATTGGGCATTTGTATGGTCTCTTTGTAAGTTAAAAATAATAAATAATCTTAATTTTTTAGTGTAGTTTCAAGTTCACAGAAAACTAAAATGAATGCATGGATATAAGTTCACCATATTCATCATGTGTTCATTCATGTATAGTTTCCACCTATTATCAACATCCTAACAGAGTGATATATTGGCTAAAATTGATGAACTACTAATAGCACATAAAAACTTTTATTTCTTTTGGATTGTGAGCCACACCCCATAGTGCTCTGGGGACTGGAAATTTAACTCAGTCTTAGAGGATGAAAAGCATGTGCTTTGGAGTATTGAGCTTTATCTCCAGTCCCATGTTTTTCATATTAAAAATATTAAACTGTCAAAGCCAGAGCGATAGCACAGCGGTTAGGGCATTTGCCTTGCACGCTGCCAACCCGGGTTTGATCCCCGGCATCCCATATGGTCCCCCAAAAAACAAAAAAAAATATTAAACTGTCTTGTTAATGAGTAATAATATAATTTTAGCATTCTGCATACACCTCAGAATAATAATTTGAATAATATTTTTCACATTTTCTGATTTATATTCTATATTCCACATGTCATATGTTGAATCAAAAAGGGATTTTAGAATTATAATAAATTAATATCTACTTTTTTGTACCATTCTATATCATAGTTAAATTTCATTAAACTGCATAGATTTTTCTCAAAAATTCTTATAGATTTGTGTTTTATACTAAGATTATGTGACTTTTTAGAATTTATAAAATAAGATAGAAGGTATGGTTGTTTTTAATACTCAGCATATGGATATCCAATTATTTTATAACTACTGCTAAAAATTCTACTCCTTCCTCATCATTGAACTGTGTCAAAAATCAACTGGGCACATTTGTATTAGTCTAATTCTGGGCTCTCCACTTTAATCCTCGATCTATGTATTGATCCTTTTACAATGCAAACTATCAACATATAAAATCATTAGCAGTGTTGGCCAATGTAGCAGAAGCCGGGAAAAGTATTCACAATGCTGCCTGTCTTTCCCCAAGTACAAGACCAAGATGACTGCCCTCTGATGTCCTGATGGATCTATCACATCTTCCAGAAGGGCAAAGGTGAGGATTATTCACAAGTTCTACTTGGATCTCTTCAACAGCCATATCCACCTGCCCACATACTAAATATTGCAGGATGTATACGTCATTCCCAACATTCTTCCTTCGGAAATCTGACACACCATTTCATAGGTAAAGACGTGTACAGCACCTGGCCCAGACAATATCAGACCCAAACACCTGAGAATCTGCTGCCCGTAGTTGTTAATACAATGGTTCGGCCTTCACACACTATCTGTCCAGATACAAGGTTCCATCACAATGGAAAACCAGCAGGACCTTTCAGTTGTAAAAGAAGGGAGATATCCACATCAGCAAATATCACCCAATCTGCCTGTTGTCCGTCATCTACAAGTTGTTCATTTGAGTCATCCTGAATAGAATAGCAGAACACTAGACAAAGGACAACCATGCGAGCAAGCCGGGTTCTGAAAAGGATTGAGCATGTTCAACCATATCCACATGTTGACCAAGCTCATTGTAGTTTCTCGAAAGATCAAGATGCAACTAATTCTAACGTTTATCGATTTGAAGAAGGCCTTTGATTCTTTTGAGACTGAAGCAGTCATCGAAGCCCTAGCCAAACAGGGCATTCAAACTCAATACATCAAGACCCTCCCCAAGCTATATTAGGGATTCACCACCAGGATCTCACTATTCTACACGAAAGTAATCATCGACATAGAGAGAGGGGTTCGGTGTGGTGATACCATTTCACCAAAACTCTTCAGTGCCACCCACATGAACGTCATGCAACGTCTGGAATGGAAAGGAATGGGAATGAAGTTAGACAGCAGCAACTACATCACCTCTGTGTCACTGATGACATTGTTTCAATAACACCAAACATTAGCCAAGCGGCACAAATGCTGGCCGACTTTGACCACGAGTGTGGAAAGGTCAGACTGCAGCTGAATCTCATCAACACAAAGTTTATGAAGAACGAACTAATCCCTGATGTTCCATTTGCTCTCAATGGAACGAACATCTCTGAATGCAGCAGTTATGTATACCGGGTTAAGAACTCAACATGAGGAACAACTTCATGCCAGAACTGCGCAGGAGGAAGGGAGCAATGTGGAACACCTCCAAGAGCATCGAGGAAGTGGTTAAGAGGACAAAGAACCTCTGGCTCCAAGCACATCTTTTCGACTCCACCGTTCTTCCTGCATTAACATATGCCTGAGACCTGGGCCCTATGAAAACACAATGAGAATGCTATTCATGTATTCTAGAGAGGAATCAAAAGAGCTCTGCTTGGAATATTACATTTCGCTCAAGTGAGAGAAGAAATCCAGAGTTCCGACATCTGTCAAAGATCAAGAATCAGGGATGCTGTCTCCTTTGCCAAGGCATCAAAAATCAGATGGGCTGGGCACATAATGCAATTTAGAGAGGACCGCTTGACTAGAGCTATTACCGACTGGATTCCACGGGACGTCAAAATACCGCATGGCCGCCCACCTATGAAATGGTCAGACTTCTTTGTCAAAACTCTTAAAGAACAGTTTGAGGTTCTTCGTGTTCCTAGAGCAAGCAGGTACCATTGGACTACACTAGCACATGACAGGGAGGAATGGAGACTTTACTGGCACCCGCTTGAGCAAATAGAAGACCAACGGGATGATAAGCGACAAGTGATAGCTGTTAACTAGACTATCCCAGGTCAAAGCCTGGAGAGTATTTTTTGAGTGCTTAATTATTTTCACTTTTGCAATACATACAAATAAAGTTATAAAACTTTTTTGCAGTTCTTCAAGGGCTTGCTTTGCAAGCAGTAGGCCAAGGTTTTATTCCAGGTCCTCAAATGGTCAATGGGTCCCTGCCAACAAACCTTGAATAGAGCTAGTATTACACAAAAACACTTAAAAAAAAAAGTAACCTTGGGTCTGGAGCAATAGCACAGCAGGTAGGGTGTTTGCCTTGCACGCAGCTGACCGGGGTTCAATTCCCAGCATCCCATATGGTCCCCTGAGCTCAGCTAGGGGTAATTCCTGAGTGCATAGCCAGGAGTGACTCCTGTGCATAGCCAGGTGTGACCCAAAAAGAAAAAAAAAAGTAACCTTATCTTAAAACTAGCCCACTTGGAGTTCAGATGTTTTTTAACTTCTTTGTAATGTGAAGTCTTAGTAACTATGTCTTTTGGATAATGGACAGCCTTTATTTTCTAAAACAAAATATTACAAAACAGGAACGGAACAAGAGATAGAAATAAGAAGCTTTGGTTTCTTTAGAAGTTGTTTTTTTTTTTCTGTTGTTATTTGCTACATACCCACTTAAATAGAAAAATCATATATCAGGCATTATAGTCAATATTGCAAGCAGAAAACTAGCTAGAGATATCATGCTATTTTTATTTCTTTTGAACTGTTTAACTTCCAGAAATGAATGCTGTGAAAGGTTTAACTAGTGTCAGACTGATACAATGCTCGCTTTCTTTCTTTTTTTCTTCCTTTCTTCCTTCCTTCCTTCCTTCCTTCCTTCCTTCCTTCCTTCCTTCCTTCCTTCCTTCCTTCCTTCCTTCCTTCCTTCCTTTTTTTCTTCCTTCCTTCCTTCCTTCCTTCCTTCCTTCCTCCTTCTTTCCTTCCTTCCTTCCTTCCTTCCTTCCTCCTTCCTTCCTTCCTTCCTTCCTTCCTTCCTTCCTTCCTTCCTTCCTTCCTTCCTTCCTTCCTTCCTTCCTTGTTTCTCTCTCTCTTTCTTTCTTTCTTTCTTTCTTTCTTTCTTTCTTTCTTTCTTTCTTTCTTTCTTTCTTTCTTTCTTTCTTTCTTTCTTTCTTTCCTTCTTTCATTCTTGCTTGCTTGCTTTCTTGCTTTCTTTTTTGGGTCATACTTGGCAGTGCTTGTGGGTTAGTCCTGGGTCTACACTCAGGAATTACTCCTGGCAGTGCTCTGGGGGACCATATGATCCCTGTAAATCTAACCCAGGTCAGTCACATGCAAGGCAAATGGTCTACACACCTTTTTGCCTTATAAAAGACAGCAATTTTTATAGAAATATTTCCTCTGTGTGCACACAAAAAAAGCACACAATAAATCCTCACTTTAATTACCATGAATTACACATTCACATGATTTAATCTATATATGCACCACCTCTTCTTCTAATGAAGCACTAAATCAGTTTAAACTAAGTTTAGTGTATAAGAGGTGAAAAATATATTGTTATTTCTAAAACAGAAAAAAGTTTATAAAATATTTTATTTATTTAATTCTAATGCATTTATTAAAAAGAATGATTAATAAATTAGTGTATGACAGAACCACATTTTTAAGCAAATAAGAGGCAAATAGAAGCAAATAATACAAAATTCCCAGAAAACTGTTTAGACATTTTTCTAGTGATTAAGAATTTATCTAAGTGTGAAACAATATGGTTTATCAGGCCATGAACTGCTAGACTATGAATAGATCTAATGCCAGCCCAGTCAATTATCATAAATGGTATTCTCAGGGCTGTTTCAATTCAACCTCTTTTAACCACCAATGTGTAAGGATCTCTGACAGGTCCCAGAATTTATTGCCCAGGACTTGAACTTAATGTAATAATGATGCATGGTATTTTATACTAGAGTATCTCTTATGATTTTTTCCTAAAAGGTAAATTGAGTCATATTGCTCTCAAGCAACTTTTAAAAATAAACCTTTGTACTATAACAATTTTAATAGGGAGATAGTCCATAATGGAAACTTGATAAGTTATAGATATTACTCTTATTAACTTCACATATTTCAGAACGCTATTCAAAAATTCTAAAGGGCTTGAAACATGTTTCTACAAAATGGCTGAAAACATGGAGAAAAATTAAGAGAGGCAAAGAAATTAATAGAATTAAAATTCTTAAATTTTTACCTAGAAGCATATCTGAAGTTTGATAATAATAGTTGGCAATTATTATATGCTCTTTCATTTATTAGTTTGGCAAATTAAGATGCTTTAATTTTTTATTGTTTCACCTGTACATGAATATAATTTATCTGATATGTCAAAATTTAAGTAAAATATTAAATAGTATAAAATGTTAGCACACTAACTAGCATTGTGATACTAATTTAAACGGAATTTACTGTCTTCTCATTTTTCTCAGTGGTGCTTTGAAAATGACTTTTAGCTCCTAATCTTTGAGGGATGCACCAATATTTTCATGCAAAAAATTTTTATTTAGGGTCCATTATTGTAGAGTTCTGTCATTGATTAAGAATCTTTAATATAGTAGAAGAAAAACTGGTATCTCTTTTTCTTATTACTCAGCTGGCTTCAGGACCAGAGAGAAATAATAGAGGCAAGCCTTTGTCTTTCTTGCACCTACTGACTGACCTGCATTTGACCCCTAATTGTAATACAGCATCACCAGAGTGCCACCAATGAACATTTCTTAGTACAAAGCCAGAAATAGTCACTATGCACAGCTGGGTGTGGCCCAGATCTCCCATTCACTTGCAAAATAAGTCAAATGGGTTCACCAATTAAAGGCTTCAAAAAGAGGAGAGATTTTATACAGAGCAGTTACCCATAAAAGAGAGGAAACTTGGGGCTGGGGAGATAGCACAGCCGGTAGGGCGTTTGCCTTGCACGCGGCCGACCCGGGTTCAAATCCCAGCATCCCATATGGTCCCCTGAGCATGGCCAGGGGTAATTCCTGAGTGCAGAGCCAGGAGTAACCCCTGTGCATCGCCAGGTGTGACCCAAAAAGAAAAAAAAAAAAAAGAGAGAGGAAACTTTTGAAAAACAACCAGTGGTACTAAAATACTATTTTATAAGTACATGAATTTTAACATATGAAATCAACAAATATTATTTATTTTAAATGATGTAATATTTTAAGATCTGTTTCTGGACTTGTTTAGAACTTTTTCTATTATTTTTAATAAAATATGGTATATTTAATTTTAGGTGGGTATTCGATTACAATAAAAACTTTCATGATCTTGAAATGACTTAGCAAGCCATGCTGTCATAAGGGCTTTGTATTGTAATGCTCAAAAATTCTTTAAACTGATATCAATACTATATTGACTTAGTTTCCATCATAGATAAATCACCAGCCTATCTACCATAAATCCTAAAAACATATTTGAGATGAGTGGGGATAATTTGGAAGATAATACTGAAAACTTGCAAAGGAAGTGATGACCATAAATTGCTAGTGAGCAGTACTGACAAGTGAGAGTAAAGACCATTAATTTCAAGAGGTGCCAGTCTATATACTTATGCCATTTTCTCCACCAGTGCTGAGTCTAAGATAAAAAGCACTAACTGGTTATCTTGAAGCAAGGGAAATGGTTGCGATAAGTAGAGAATGGAATATAAAGTAGCGATTTTATATGAAGACACGATAGTTGAGTTTTAGCATGGAGTTCTACTAACTTGGAGGCTGTACCAAACCAATCTGGAGAGACATAAGGTTTTAGTGAATTAGAAAGAAATGCTTTCTTTCTATAACAGATTCAAAGATATGATACATATGTAATCAAAGATTATATGCTAGATCTTCATTAAAAGAGGTCTAATAATTTGGTCTGCAACAAAAACCAGAATTTCACAGAAGACATGGATGAATAGGGTTAAATAAAATGAATCATGGTCAGGAAATGTTTAGTGTTGAAGGCTTTATTGTTACAAATTACTCCCATGATTGAAGTGCTTGGGATAGAGGATAATGTGAGTTATATGTCAGCGTCCATTATGAATAAGGGATGGGAATTCTGTAGACGAAGCACTGTGGTGAGGGAAAATGCAGCAGTCTGAAGTCATGAACCTTTGAAGGAAGTGCTTATATGAGAGAAAAGTAAAATAACGATCTGAAATTGGAAATGGGAAACTGGGAGGGTGCCAGAATCATTCCAGACTCCTGTGTTCTCAGTAGTGTAGGAGGATGGGAGAATATCATGTTCCCTATAGGAGAGCTGCAGGGGAGATTAGTATGAGTGCCAAAGTTATATCATGTTAACTATATTCAGAGAAAAATTCAGAGCAGAGCCTTCAGTTTATAACAAGACATAGGTTTATAAAAAAATAATTAAGGATTCTAGAGAGATGTTTAAAAAGAAAGTGGAAGATTGTGTGGGAGTTTCAGTCTAAGGAAGCAGCAGATGGAAGAGAAAAGATGGCTGGGCAAGAAGGAAAGAGGATAGATCGGGTCTATAAATTTCTTTACATTTTAATATTACTGGAATTAAAGTGCTTGGTGGCTTTCACAGGTAACAAGAGTCTCAGCACAAGCAGGAAGCAAACTCACTCAGTACTTGAGACCCGAGTTTAGCAGTTTCTACCACTAGCTCACAGTATGATATCTCTAATCTTATATATTTGACTGCAATTGGATCAATTTTGTGCAAGCATGTTCAATTAGCCTGGAGCAAACTACTGATCTAAGCTTAGTCACTGATTTTTTTACTGAAGACTGGAATTGGTGAGAAAGACTGACCATGTAAAACTTATGGATCATGATATATACTATACCATACTTGGGAAATAGCCACATGTTTGTTTTATTAAATGGAGAAGGAATTTTATTTTAAATATATATATATAGATTTTATTCTAAGTATAAAAGTATAAATATAAATACAATTTAAGAACATATAATAATGTTTATTAGTGTGTTGCTTATACTTTAAATAAGCTATTAATTTTGTGCTTTAAAGCAAGGACATTAGTTATGTCATTGATTTTGTAAATGTGTGAATATGTACTACAATGCCTATTCATGAGTAGCACTGTAGCATTTTCATCCTGTTGTTATTGATTTGCTTGACGGGGCATCAGTAACATCTCCATTGTGAGACTTGTTATTACTGTTTTTGGCATATCAAATACACCATGGGTAGCTTGCCAGGCTCTGCCGTGTGGGCAGGATACTCTTCGTAGCCTACGGAGCTCTCTGACAGGGACGGAGGAATCGGACCTCGGTTGGCTGCATGCAAGGCAAATGTCCTACCTCCTATTGCTTGAGTATGTATTACATATAGTATATATATATAGCATGCTTATACGTGTATGTGTACTGTATTTCTATATTTTATGCACCCTGCTGCCTCATGCTTTTTTATCTGATCTATAAGCAGTTTTATATATTTGGAGTTGGAACTACCCAATGGAGCTAAGAGGCTCTTCCTGGCATTGGGCTCAGGGATCAAACTTGGCTCTGCTCTGAGAACCTTTTGGTATTGGGAATCAAACATGTGGCTTCTGTATGCAAAGTATGCACTCAGTTCACTGAGGTACTAACCATCCATAAATGTTCTTCTTAATTCATAGTATTGTTATACTTCTTCTGTTTCTTTAATTATGTTGTCTTTTAGACTATATTCTTTCATCTTTTTTAGTAGTTATATTTTTCTCTCCTCTTAAAAGATTTGGTCTACTAAAATTCCAATGATTCCTAAGTTTTCCCATGTTTTCCCCACCAGTGTTCCATTTTTTTTTTTAAGTAGCAATGGTTCTTTTTTTATTGTGGACTTTAGTCACATGATCAAGAACAACTCAAAGTGGGAAGTTAAAGGAGCACAAAAGAAAAAGAAAATTACAGAAATTTGCAAGTACTCCATAAATACAAAAAATTCAATGACAGTTGGAGGAATCCATTGGGATTGGAGATGTGTGCTGAAAGTAGACAAAGGGCCAAACACTATGGCTTTTCAGTATCTTATTGTAAACCATAATGCTCCAAAGTTAGGAGAGAGTAAGAAGGAAACTGCCTGGAGGCAGGAGTTGGGGGAAGTGAGGGTGTTGGCAGGGATAGTGAGGACATTGGTGGTGGGAAAGTTACATTGGTGGAGGGACGGGTGTTCGATCATTGTAACACTGAAATTCAGTCATGAGAACTTTGTAACAGTATCTCATGGTGATTCAATAATAAAATGTCAAAAGAAAAAACGAAATTAATTTTAATAAAAGAAGGTTAATGTTCTAGAAATATTTAGCTCCCTGTGTTGTATTCATATGCCAAATACAGTAACAAATATGGGTCTCATTCCCCTGACCTTGAAGAGCCTCTAATGCAGCACCGTTGGGAAGGATGAGTAAAGAGAGGCTGTTAAAATCTCAGGGCTAGGATGAATGGAGACGTTTCTGGACCCGCTCAAGCAAATCGATGATCAACAGAATGACAGTGATACAGTGATATTTTAATTTTAATAAACTTTCTTCCAAGCACATTATATTCTTTATTTCTAATTGAACTAAACCATGGATAAGAATCAGAACCTTTAAACTGAAAATGGATTCCCAATCCTAATATGTTGACCATTTTGGTTCACAAAATTTGTAATACATACTAAATGATAAGACAAATGTATAAAAATAATCTCTCCTTTTTCAGTTGTCACAAAATGTCATGATGGTGGCTGCAGTAAACTTCACATAAAATTCTATTTATTTATTTATTTGCTTTTCCGCTCACAACCAGAGTTGCATTGGGGTTACTCCTGGCTCATGCACTCAGGAATTACTCCTGGTGGTGCTTTAGGAACCATATGGGATGCTGGGAATCGAACCCGGGTTGGCCACGTGCAAGGCAAATGCCCTACCCACTGTGCTATTACTCCAGCCCCCAAATTCTAAATGTAAAGTATTCTCATAAAAAAGTCGTCCCTCGGATATCAACAGGTAAAATCCATTCAAGCACTGCCAAAGATCATCAGTGGGAAGATACAATAAAAAATGGGAAAAAAATTTAAATCCATTATATCAATTATCATGCTATCTATAAAACAAAGATTGTAGAAAATACAAGATTGTCTAACTGTGAGAAAAATGTAGTAGTATGTTTATAATATGTCAACTTAAAATAATTTACTGTCAAATTTTGAAGAAAAACAGTAATTTTTTCACTAGCAAATTCCTGTAATTTGTTTATTTTTCTAAGCTTCTCAGAAAAAAATAAAATTCTTTCTTAGCTGCGTCTTGTATTATGTTTTTCCTTGTGATTTTTCTGCCACTTGAGAATATATGAGGTGGTTGCTGATAGAACAGTCAACTCAGAATATGAATAGAACTTTGTACTGTTTTTGAGGACATAGACATCCCTCCCTCTCTCCAGGATGCTAACAGTTCTAAATGATTACTAACTACATAAAAAGAGAAGTGAATCCTATTTCTAAGTGAATACTTCTGAGATTATGTGTTTTCAGCTTGAAACCTTGGAACAGGTTATCTCCAGTAGATTTTTTTATGTTTCAACTTATGAACCACCAAGAAACTAAGATGCTGCCATTCTTATTGTAATGGATATTTTACTTTAAAGTGCTTTTTTTTTATCTATTTATTTCCTAATTCATTGCATGTATGTTGAGAGAGGAAATACATTCATAAAGGTTGTAAGCATGTACCTCTTTATCCAATTGGTGATTGAGTCATAATCTGTGATATAGTCTGACCATTGACAGTTTTTGTTCTCTTATATCTAACATTGCAGGTTAAGAGATGACACTGAACTTTAATGACAATTTATTTTAAACCTGTCTGTAACATACACATTTGCCAGTGTAGTGTGGAGGATCTTCTGTAATCTGGTTTTACTATCATGTTTACTTTGAATGTGCAGTATTCTTTTAAAATCAGGGAAATGTTAAGGTCACAAGTTTTCCATTTTTCACTTGTTTACTCAGTGTAAGAGAAACTGTTAAACATTTTAGTGCTTAGGTTTCACTGAAACTTTTTAATGCCTATATTTAAGAAAAACAACAAGGTCATTTTGGAAGATACATAAAATTAATAAATATCACCTTGGTAATCTCTTGATATTTTAAAGAATTGAATTGAATATGAATATAAATATTAAAGATCAAATTAAGTTTAGCCCAACAAAATGTAAAAACCTCTAAACTTAATCAGTTCCTATTATTATACTTTTGTAAGTCAAATATTCCCCAAACTTTATCTTTTACTGAAAAGACAATCAAAGATTACTTCTAGTATATGTATATTTAACTACAGCAGTGCAACCAGTAATGAAAAATAATGCAGCAATAATAAAAAAAGGGTATGTTTTCTAGAGCTACTAGTTGTGTAACTAAATGTCTAAAGCTTGTTCTGGTACAATATATTAAATTTTTTACAATATTTTCCTAAAAGATTGAACAAAAAAACTCAATAAATCTAACCACAAGATATATTTTCACTGCTTCACTTGTTCAAATAATTTAGGTGTATACATGATACAAAACAAAACCCACAGAACTTCAGGACAGTTTCCTGAGTACATTTTCAGTAGATGATTTACGAAATAAAAATCAAACTGTCTCCAATATACATTAGAACTTTTCCCTTAAATTGCAGTCATAGGGAAACATTCTAAAGGTCATTTTTAGTGGAAAAATCTTTTTTTCTTTGGAGCAATAGACATATTTAAGGTCTTAGATCTCTCCCTCCTGGACTTCACTCTCTTCCTCTCTTTATCTTTTTGTTTGTTTGCTTTATGCATTAGTGAAGCCTTACTTTATTCCCCACTCATTTCCCAACTGAGTCTTTTATTCTTAACCAGTGTGTTGGCTGGTTCTCAATTTCTTTCTGTATTTTGGTGTGGAAAAAAGTATCTTTTTCTTTCACGGTCTTGGCTTAGCTGGTCTGCTGTCTGCCAGTCTTAGATATGACTATCTCCATTATTATTTTATGTGTATTGGATTTGGCAAATATTACAAATAAAACTATTGCCCATATTGAGTTCCTTTATTCTACTGACAAGAAGCTGTGGCATCATCCTAGCTAAAAACAAAAAAAAAAACATACAAACAAAAAACAAGGCTCACAGTGTCTATTGACTGAATTGTATTTTTGGGATGGGGAAAGAAATAAAACAGTTTTGATGACAATGTGTTTTTTTATATTGCTCCCATGGCTGTTACTCTATTAATTGGTAAACTATATTTTGGAGGATAATTTTCATGAATTCTGTCATATTTTACATTTGACTCTATGCAACAAGTCCAAAGAATACAGTTAAGTAAAAATTAGAAAAAAAAATGAGTTAGGAGAAGTGAGTGAACATACTGAGAATGGGCTGGAGTAGAAGAGTCAACAAATGAATCAAGTGGGAATAGTGCAAACCACAGCTGCTGTGGCTAGGCTGATGGGGTTTGTATACTGCTCGGTCCAGGCACATTAGTTCACAGGGACAGTTCTTGGGAGACATCGTGCTCAGTACCCACAAGAGCAGTCTCCTAACAAGTCATAGTACTTTGTCCCACGGGTGAAAGCACACAGAGAGCGCTAGTGATGTGAATAAAGAAATCTACCGACAACCAACTTAGCTGCATCTTAGACTCAGTCTTCCTTTCCTAGTCCTCAAAGACTGGTGTATCTGTTTCAGGCTCCACAGAAGCTGAGATTATTTTGCTACTATAATGAATGACTTTAACATACAGCTATAACTATCTCCCGTTAGATACATCTCATCCACAATATGGCAGTTGGATATGAATGGAGACCAGGACTATCTGAATCTATCACTTTGTAATCTACAAACACTAAACAACAGCAGCACATTTTTCTCTTGGACTTTCTAAATTGTTTCTGCCAAGACCTCCCACTCATTGTTAAGCATAATTTTTCACTTTCATTTGCACATAGATTAATTTAATAGTATGCTTTTGTTGTTACCACTTCTGAACAATGGAGTTTATGTGTCTAATGCTGTCATTTCTCATATTTTTCAAGATATTTAAATATTTTATCCTATAAGACCAAGCTCCTGGAAGAGAGCAACACAGTCTCTTGCCCTAGGCTCCTGGCTATATTCACTGGGGCCCTTCGAGGGGACAGGTTGCCTTTCCATCCCTGCCCAAAGCAGAGCCTTGACAGTTGAAGACCTCTGGAACCCAGCCACAACCATGCTCAAGGCCACTCTCCACACGTTCAGATGAGCCTCACGCAAGAGGAAGACAGGTGTGTGGGACTCAGGGCTGAGATCTCCAAGCCTGAGAGATGGGGACTGGACCTTCTCTAACCAGCACCACCCTCCCTCCCCCGCTCCATTTTCCATTAGCTTGGCAGCCACACCCACAAACTGCCCCTGGCACTGTGTAATCCCACAAAGGGCCAACATCCAGAGACTATAAAACCAAGGCCAAGCACTTCCTGAGTGCAAAGCCAGGAGTAACCCCTGAGCATCGCTGGGTGTGACCCAAAAAGCAAAAAAAAAAAAAAAAAAAAAAACAAGGCCCCGTGACATCTAATAATCCTTGTTTTCCTTCTTGGAGAACTTGACAAGCTACCAAGAGCCTATTGCCCTCACAGGAGAGCCTTGCAAACTCCCCGTGCATATTCATATCCCAAACACTGTAAAAAATTTATACAAACCTCTCAGAGAGCCTGGCAAGCTACATAGAATATCCGGCCTGCACAGCAGAGCCTGGCAAGCTACCTGTGACATATTTGATATGGCAAAACTAGTAATGATAGGTCTAATTCCCCTGACCCTGAAAGAGTCTTCAGTTGTTGGGGAAGATGAGTAAGAGGAGGCTGCTAAAACCTAAGGGCTGAAAATGGGGCAGAGAAATGAACAGAAACTTTCTCAAGGAAGAAATACGAATAACTAAAAAACACATGAAAAATGCTCTTTATAACTAATCATCAGGGAGATGCAGATCAAAACAACTATGAGGTACCCCTCACATCACAGAGACTGGCACACATCCATGAAAACGTGTAAGTCTGTAACTGTGTCTCACGGTGATTCACTAATAAAAAAAAACAAAAAAAAAACCTCAACCAAAAGAACAAAAGCAACAGCTGCTGGAGAGGATGTGGGGAGAAAGGGACCCTCCTAAACTGCTGGTGGGAATGCTGACTGGTTCAGCCCTTTTGGAAAACAATATGATCACTTCTCAAAAAATTAGAAATTGAGCTCCCACTTGACCCAGCAATACTACCCTGGCAATATATCCCAGAGAGGCAAGAAAGTATAGTTAAAATGACATCTGCACCTGTATGTTCATAGGAGCACTGTTTATAATAGCCAGAATCTGGAAAAAACCTGAATGCCCAAGAACAGATGACTGATTAAAGAAACCTTAATACATCTACACAATGGAATACTATGCAGCTATCAGAAATGATGAAGGCATGACCTTTGCATATAAGTGGGTCAATGTAGAAAGTATCATGCTAAGTGAAATGAGTCAGAAAGAGAGAGAGAGACATAGAAAATTGCACTCATCTGTGAAATATAAACCGGCAGAATGGGAGACGAACACCCACGAATAGTAGAAATAAGTACCAGGAGATTTGTTCCATGGCTTGGAAGCCAGCCTCACATGCTGGGGGAAATGGCAGCTCAGATAGAGAAGGGAAAACCAATTCAAGTGTGGTGGAGGATCCACTCGTGATGGGAAAGGCTGGCTGAAGGCAGACTATAGATTGAACACGATAACCACCCAGTACCTCCATTGCAAAGCACAACACCCAAAAGGAGAGAGAGAACAAAAGGGAATGCTCTGCTACAGGGGCAGAGTGAGGTGGGGGGTGGGATGGGGAATAGGAGGGTGCTGGGGCCATCAGTGGAGAAGAATAGACACTGGTGGAGGGATAGGTACTTGAGCATTGTATGACCATAACATAAGCACGAAAATCTCTAACTGTACCCTCACGGTGACTCATTAATAAAAATAAATAAATAAATAAATAAATAAATAAATAAACAAACAAACAAATAAATAAATGAAATCTCAAGGCTGAGTGTAATAGAGATATTACTGGTGCCCACTGGAGTAAATGGATGAACAATGGGATGACAGTAGCATTGACAATCCTAAATAAGAATTAAAGATATTCCTAATATTATACAAGTAATATGTAGTACAGGACTACAACCATGTATCTGCAGGCCTAAAATCTTTACTCTGAAAAGCAAGGTGGTGAGTTTCCTATAACTACTTGTTTTTGTTTTTTTTTTAATTTCATTTATTTATTTATTTATTTTTAATTTGTGAATCACCATGAGGGTACAGTTACAGATTTATACATTTTTGTGCTCATGTTTCCCCCATACAAAGTTCGGGAACCCATCCCTTCACCAGTGCCCATTCTCCACCACCAGTAAACCCAGCATCCCTCCCACCCTCCCCAGTCCCTTCTCCCCCCACACCACACTGCCACTTTGGCAGGGTATTCCTTTTTGTTCTCTCTCTCTGATTAGGTGTTGTGTTTTGCAATAAAGGTGTTGAGCGGCCATTTGTGTTCAGTCTCTAGTCTACATTTGGCACGCGTCACCCCTCCCCTGCATGACCTCCGACTACATTTTACTTGGTGTTCCCTTCTCTGAGTTGCCCAGAATGAGAGACCAGCCTCCAAGCCATGGAGTCAACTACTGTTCTTGGGTGTTAGACTCCTAGTCTATTATTCTATATTCCACAGATGAGTGCAATCTTTCTATGCCTGTCTCTCTCTTTCTGACTCATTTCACTTAGCATGATACTTTCCATGCTGATCCACTTATATGCAAACTTCATGACCTCATTTTTTCTAACAGCTTCATAGTATTCCACTGTATAGATGTACCAAAGTTTCTTCAACCAGTCATCTGTTCTAGGGCACTCGGGTTTTTTCCAGATTCTGGCTATTGTAAGCAGTGCTCCAATGAACATATAAGTGCAGATGTCATTTCGACTATACTTTTTTGATCCTCTGGGATATATTCCCAGAAGTGGTATTGCTGGGTCAAATGGGAGCTCAGCCTCTAGTTTTTTGAGAATCGTCCATATTGTTTTCCAAAAGGGCTGAACTAGTCGGCATTCCCACCAGCAGTGCAGAAGGGTCCCTTTCTCCCCACATCCTCTCCAACAGCGGTTGCTTTTGTTCTTTTGGATGTGTGCTAGTCTCTGTGGTGTGAGGTGGTATCTCATGGTTGTTTTGATCTGCATCTCTCTGATGATTAATGATGTAGAGCACTTTTTCAGGAATGCCTTTTGGCCATTCATATCTCTTCCTTGGGAAAGTTTCTGTTCATTTCTTTGCCCCATTTTTTGATGGGGTTGGATGTTTTCTTCTCGTCGAGTTCAACCAGTGCTTTATATACCATTGATATCAACCCCTTATCTGATGGGTATTGTGTAAATATCCTTTCCCATTCTGTAGATAGTGTTTGTATTTTGGTCACTGTATCTTTTGCGGTGCAGAAGCTTTTTAGTTTAATGTAGTCCCATTTGTTGATCTCTGTTTCCATTTGGTTGGCCAGCTGCATGCCATCTTTGAAGATATCTTTATCTTCAATATCGTGGAGGGTTTTGCCGACCTTGTTTTCCATGTACCTTATGGTTTGTGGTCTGATGTTGAGGTCTTTAATCCATTTTGATCTGACTTTTGTGCATGGTGTCAGGTCAAGGTCTAAGCCCATTCTTTTACATGTGGTTGTCCAGTTGTGCCAGCACTATTTGTTAAAGAGGCTTTCCTTGCTTCACTTCACATCTCTTGCTCCTTATCAAAGATTAGATGATTGTATATTTGAGGTTGTGTGCAGGGATATTCCACCCTATTTCATTGGTCTTCAGCTCTGCCTTTGTTCCAGTACCATGCTGTTTTAATTGTTACCGCTTTGTAGTAGAGTTTAAGGTTGGGGAGGGTGATGCCCCCCATCATCTTTTTCCCAAGAATTGTTTTAGCTATCTGTGGGCATTTATTGTTCCATATAAATTTCAGGATTGCTTGATCCATTTCTTTGAAGAATACCATGGGTATCCTTATAGGGATCGCGTTAAATCTGTATAATGCTTTGGGGAGTATTGCCATTTTGAGAATGTTTATTCTCCCTATCCATGAGCAGGGGATATGTTTCTATTTCCTCATGTCCTCTTTTATTTCATGAATTAGCATATAACTACTTGTTTTAAATTTTCTTTAATCATTGGGACTCATTTACTTGCAAGGTTAAAATATAAAATAGATATGTGATTAATTATAGGTTTTATTATATGGGATTTGTGAATTGTTTTATGAATAAATAGCTGGTTTAATTATGACTTGCTGCCGCAATTCCCACTGAGCTCTCATGTGTACTAAAGCCGGGGATTCTAAATATCCTTATACTTCTTCCCTTAACTGTGTATGTGTGTATGCGTGTTTTATAATCCAGAATTGTAGACTTGTAGATGTGAAATCTCTTTTTGAAAAATTAGGTCTCCTATATATAACTGAAAACTTCTCCACGTACTAATTGAAACTATGGGTATGTAGGATATAAATACTTAGTGGACTTGTTGACTCTATGCAACAAGTCCAAAGTATGCAGTTAAATAAAAACTAGAAAAAAACAAATGAGTTAGGAGATGTGAGTGAACATACTGAAAATGGACTGGAGTAGAATAGCCAACAAATGAATAAAGTGGAAACAGTGCAATCCTCATTGCTGTGAATTTCCTCTTGCACTTCTCTGACTTACCTTCTCCCTTCCTCATTTATTTCCTGATTATTTTTAGACCATGTAACATGGTATAAGTAACTGCTTACAGTCCTTTAGTTAGAGTTCATTTACATGTAAAGCTTTACAAGGTATATCTTTTAGTGTACAAATTGACTGTTATAAGCAGTCAATTTGTACACTAAAAGATACCTTGACAGGTTTTCCAGAAATCTGAAGTAGAAATAAGACAATTTTCATATGTATCTCAGAGATTCTTCACACCAGCACTAGTAAGGTATTCTAATATTGATAGCTTTATGCAAATCATCACAACATGCCACAGATTTTTGCAAAGAAAGACATCTAAAAATACAGAGTGTTTAATATCCCTTTACAGACTTCCATCTAACAGGATATCTTCTAAAAGCAATTATCTAAATTATGCATAGGAAGCTCAATAATTTAATGTCTACATAGTTTTACTAAAATACTTTGTTTCAGTGTATATTTTTAAAGTCCTTTAAGGATTCTAGTTAGCAAAGGTAAATAGAGGAAGCAATTATTTTTGCCAAAAAATATTTAAAATTGATTTTCATATCAAAATTAATAATACTAGAATTAATAATACTAGAGTTACCTGAGACATATTTAAATGGTAGACATTTTAAACTACTACACTTTTTAAAGTATTAAAATAGTTACAAGAAATGAAACTTTAATTGATAATTTATTTCCTTTGACTGTGGTTCTGGTGGTATCTATCCAGTGTTTAGGATTACTCCTGGCTCTGTGCTCAGGGATTATATCTAGTGGTGTTCAGTAGACCATATATAGTGCTGGGGATCAAACCAGTGCTGGCCTTGTGCAAGTCTAGTGCTATAGAAATGTCTTTAAAGACTTGACTCCATTAACAAAGATAACAAACCATTTTTTAAAAGGTAGACATCAAATTTAAACGATTTTTCATGCCAAAATTAAAAAGAATACTGAAATTAAACACACCCTAATGCGTTTGATTAAATATTTGCTCATCATCTGTCAATAACAATGACAGTAACCCCATTCAAAATGGGGTGAGGAGAGGAACATTTGATTGAAGAAGACCTACATATAGTTGGCTGGTAGACAGTATTCATCATCACTTGTTATCAGGGAATGGTAGATTCAAAGAAAATAGAGATAACATCTCACATCTATAAGAAGGGGATGTGTTGAAAAAACTGTAACCAACCATTGTGGGGTTTTGGTGAAAGAAGTTTCCTATTCACTATTGAGGTAAATATTTGGTCAATCCTTTAAGGAAAAATGTTTGAAGATTTCTTTCAAAAGTACGGATAGAGATTTAATATAACTAAGCAAATCCACTTCTCTGCAACAAACTCTGTGCTTATAAATAATTTTTGTCAGGACTTAGGAGACCATACAGGGTGTTGGGGAAACCAGGGTCAGCTTCACGCAAGTCAAGTTTTACCCGCTCTACTATTTTTTTGGCCCATGTTATATACTTTTAAATCCAATCAATATAAAAGTGTTTGAGAAACAAAATGGAGTAAAATGAAAAAAAAAAAACTAAAAAAAAACTTTTAGAAAAATGTACAGATGTTTGATGAAAGATACACTAGTTGAATTAGGCTTGCATATTCAAAAATGTGTAAGCATTTACATTAAGTACAAAGAAACATAAAATAAATTGTTTTGTTATGTTTGGAGAATAGAATGAGTAAAATTGAGAAGAGTTTCTTGCAGTCGGCAAGTCTTGAATTGTGGGTAAGGGGAGGTGACCATGGAGATATTTGCATTTTTGACCCGTGATTTAACTTTTGCCATGTGAAAATATTGGGCCACTTTAACTGAAGAATGACTATAGGTTTGAAGCCATGAAGATCTCTGCGGATACACAGTGCATGATATAATGGAGTCCTTAAAGACAGGACTCAAACAACACTGTCACAAGCGCTAATGTGAATAGAAGGATGGTTTAAGAAAGGGCAACAGTAGGCTTTTTTAACATGAAAAGTTTTTTTTTAGATCAATAAAATAACCACGTACATATGCTTTTGACTTCAACCAGATCTATGCTTGTGTACTGGCTTTACTTGCTTCTTATACTATGACACTTGGAAAGTGATTTAATCAGTCTACACTTACTTCTCGATCTGTAAAATGACACTAATCAAGATAAATTTCCTAAGGACTTTGTGATGATTAAAATATTTCTTTTACATTTGGACAAACCTAATAGAGTATGTCTCTGGAAATGTTAATTTTTGTTACTAAGAAATCCCCAAATGAGCAAAGGGGTATCTAAGTAGACATTCAAACCATGTTTTAAAGTTCTGCATATGTTCAAAGATATGCAAAACAATTGTAGACCAAGGGTTAATATTACATTTAGATTAGTAAAATGAAAAGAATTACAATTCTGAGTGTGCACAAATACTGAGACTTGAGTATCAAGCTCCTGATAAAAAATGAATGGTTCTATAGGGTACATAAATCAAATTGATTTTCCTTTGTTCCAGCAATTATTGGAATTTATTCTATAGAACAGATAAAAATGAAAATATAAAATAAGCATGCTTTTGTAACACTGTTTACAGAAATAAAATATTGGAAAGAACCTAAATATTCAGCAACTAGGAAACATTTAAATAATTTATGCTATAATTTATAGAGTGAAATGGTGTTCAGCCTTTAAAATGATGAAATAAATGAATATTTATTGCTGTGTAAATATCTACGTGGCATTTAGTTTTTGAAAAGTCAGGTACGGTGTAAGCTACTTTTTGATTGAACTCATAAACATACAATTACCCATGGTAAATTGGATGGATCTGACTGAATTTATAGACTTATTAAAAGCTGTTAGAATGAGAGAAGGAAGGTTACAAATAGAGAAATGTGAAGGGAAAATTGATTAATGAAATTCCCCCTGGAAAAAAAAGACACTTTCCATAGCATTAATGCTATAAAAAGATAACATTTTTCTCACAAATTGAAATTAAAAAAAAAGCTACAACATGTAATCAAATAATTTCCTGATTCCAGAAGAAACAACTTCAGTTTTTTTTCTATCCAGTCTAGAATACTTCTTTATGTTTTTACTTCTAGTACATTTTCTTTTTTCTTCTTATATTTTTCTTTCTTTAACACATTCTATGAAAATTGTGTGTGCATGAGTATATACATATATGCACATAAATACATACAATTTTTACAAAATTGTAAATTTTCTACAATTTTTTTATAAATATATGGTCAACAGTGCATATCTTCTTTATAAAATAGCTACTTATGTTAAATCCAAGTAGATCTCTTTCTAAAAGAGAGTATGGTAGTGCCTTAAGAGCATACAAAAAACAATGCTAAAGATAACAATCACTTTCCTTTGTGATCCTTTTCTTTACTAGTCTCTGGTTATAAACCTCAGCTTGTTTACTGAAAGTAAAACTGGACCCTTCTAGTTCATTTCTCAAAATTTTTATTTGTGTTATGGGAAAACCTAATCTTTCTTCCTTGAGAAAAATGAGGTAAAAATTTGCATCCAAGAGATGAAGGTACTTGGGTTTTTGTTGTTGTTTAGTCAATGATTGCCTCAAAAATAAAACTAATACAAAAGATGAGAAAAGGGAGAGAAGAGGGGGGAACCAGAGAGAGGGGTACAGTTATATCTTTGAACATCTGTATCCAAACAAATTAAAAGTTGTAGAGACTAATTTTCCTTACATCAATGGTACCTAAAATGTAATATTACCTCAGGAAACTTGTTAGGATTTTGAGTTATCAGTCTCCCTCCTAGATGAACTGAATGAAAAACTCTAACATAGTGCCTGGAAGTTGTATTTTAAATTTTGTAGGAATATCCCATACATGCTAAAGTTTAAAAACAAGTCCCTAGACTTTTTAAATATATGTTATCAGAGATTTTCTGTCTGCCCAACCCTAATGCCATGAAATTAAAGCACTGTAGCATTAGGATCCCATTTTTTACTCGGGGTCATCATTTCATACTCCAGGTCAAGATTCCAGAAAAGGAAAGAGGAAGACTGCTAGCCACCCTGGCTTGGCTCCACACAGCCCCAGTCCTAAGAATCTCAAGCATTGCAGCTTGGGGAGCCTGATTATTGCTTGGAATCACTATTTTGCTGCAGAAATAAGCACCCCCACCTCCCCTGTGAAATACACAGTCACCATAGACGGTCACACATTTCTTCGCGTCTTGATATCTCATTGTGAGCGTACAAAGGCACCCTAACTCTAGTCAACAATCCATACAGCAACACACAAGAAACACCTCTAGACTGCAAAAGTCACAATAAGAAAGCAATGCAGAACCCTACCACATTTAGTGAGCAAAGCTGGTAGCCCTGAAAACCAACTAGTAATAACCAGCTGCATGCATAACCTCTCTGATCAGGGCATTGTTGAGGAAATGTTCAGGGTGTTTAAGGAGCTCAAACAAATAATGGAACAAATAGTCAATAAAACACAAGAGGAGAAGAGCAGGAATGAGAAAACTCCAGACAGAAATGACAGAACTAAAGAGTTTAATTGGTGATATGAAAAACTTGTTGAAAATTCTCAGCAATACAGTAACAATAGGTGAGGACAAAATCGGTGAGCTGCAGCTTGAGATCAGAAAGCCTTTAGACAACAGAAAACAAATGGGAGGAAAAGCCTCAAAATAAATAAACATAAGATGAGAGAACTCTGAAAAAATCCAAGAGAAATAACAGAAGATATACAGGGACACAGAAAACCAAAAAGAAGATTTTTGATTTAGGAGCAGTAGTTAGATCTTCCTCTTTTTTTTGTCTTTTTTTTAATTAAGAAAATCCATTTACCTAGGAAAAAGGGGAATGGGTTGGTTCATGTTAGCTATCAGTACCACAGACACAATAGGAATTGATTCATGTTTTAAGCACCAAAATTCATTTTTTTTGTATGACAGTACGAAACAACTCTCAGCTGTTGAACTGAGAATTGTTAGTTTCCCAGCTACTTATGTTAAATCTAGGTATATCCCTTACTAAGAGAGAATGCAAGAGGTTTTAGGAAAGCTGTCTTGAAAAAAAAAAGGCAAGTTCAAGCTATAAAATCTTTGCTGAAGGTTAAGAAAGAAAATGAAGTCTTGAAAGACAAAATGATATAAAGTGACAAGGTAGCAAATGACATCAATTAATGAAGGAGAAAAGTAAATCAGTGAGAAACAGTGAAGATCTGTGGTTGACATCTTCATACATGAATTTGGGTTAGTTATAAGGATACCTTTCCAGGATGAGGGCATAGGAACAGATGGGAAGGTTGTTAGTGTTTGAAGCTCAAGTTTGGATTAGTGAGGTTAAATACTATGGGTATTCACAGAAGTGCACTGGAATTCCAAATTCTATAATGAACAAGGTTACAAGATATTGGCTAATAAGAGAATGATGGCATTTTGAGAGTGCCACGGTAAGTGAAGTTGGCCTCAGAATATTCTGTTACAGAAGGATATAGGATGAGACTGAGAGATAATACTGAGGTTACTGCCCTAGTTTATAATGCTGCTGGCCCTGGTTTTCCCTGGCACTGCTATGGCTCCCTGAACACCATAAAAATGATCCTTAAAGAGAGTCTAGTGTGACTCAAAAAGAAAACATAAAGCCATGAGCAGGTTGAGACATATAAATATGGCCTGTGGGATACAGCAAACACATATACAATTATAAACCTGAAGTGATAACTAAGAGAAACAACATTAATGGGGTATGAGAGGAGAGGCAGGTTTTTGGAAATGCTCAGGACTGGAGATATCATCTTGGGCCATCCACTAAGCAATGATTCATTCCTTTTTGGACAAACTGCTAGGATATTAAAGCACCCAGAAGAGAGGCAGACACAGTCCTGTTTGTTCAGCTCTCATTTTTTTCCACTAAGGAGAATAATATCCATAGTGGAAACATGTTAAAGAGAACATTGAAAAGGGAGATAATTTCACACTCTGTTGTTATACATTAACATTTACCTCAATCTAAGACTGTGGTTGATCTAGTTCTGTAAATAATTTGTAAATTCTTCACAGAAGGTTGATTTTTGTGTGTAAATAATGGGATATATTTACTTGCCATTTAGACAAATAAGCCTGAGTGTGGATCTGTGGTAAATGCTGCCTGGCATTTCGGTCAGTGCTTTCCTGACTTGCAGAGACCAGTTTCATGGCCCTTTGCTGGCCTGGCACCTGTGATTATTACAGAGTGTGAAATTGTAAGAAAGGGTGCTTGGCTTTTAAATAGACACCAGTGGTCACTAAAGTGATGAGGGAATTGATCACATCATCAATGATAATAGACAAGCACAATGTAGGTATGCAGGTATAGAAATCTATATATTTATAAATGTGTCAGATTCTTCTCTGGGTTAAAAATTAGTTCTCATTTTTTTCTATTCTGTTCTTTAGAAAAAGAAATATTCGATAAAAATCCTCAGTTAGGGGGTGGAGCAACAGTTCAGTGAACAGGTCATTGCCTTACACACAGCTAACCTGGGTTTGCTCCCCAGAACCCTGAGTGCTCCCCCCAGTCCCACCAACAGTGATCCCTGAGTACAGAGCCAGGAATAAGGCCTGGGGGCCCCTGAGTGTGGCACCAAAAACAAAACCCTTTGGTTAATAAAATAAGTAGCACTTCATTATAGCTAATTTATCAGGCCTCCCCAAATTTCACATTGCTGAGAAACTTTAAAAGAAAAAATGTGTGTGTTGTTTTAAACACATTAGAATTTAATTTCACATATCCAGGCCAAAAAGATAAATAAATGAAATAATAAGATGCATTTTATTACTGAAAGTTACATTTAAGACTCATTCATTTCTGCTACAAATTCTTGGAATTGTCTGCTCATCTTTAAGCTAGATTTTTTTTTTCACATTCAGGCAAGCACCACATATGTAAATCTACTCCCATCACATTAAAAAGCACATATATTAAGAATGTTAAACATTCTCTATACATAAAAAAATGATTCTGAGTGGCTCCCAGAGAGCGTGTCTATCTCCAGCTAATGAGTTTTAATGTATGATTTCCTTGTACCTTGCCTTTCTTTACACATCAATCTGTTCGTGGCATCTGTCATGCAAACAGTAACAGAGAAACCACTGGGGCTGTCAAGGAAATGACACCTTTCTCCTTTACCAGAGTCTGAAAATGATGCCCAGATTTCTCTGAAATTCTCCAGGCAAAGTATGTCTTTCTTTTAAAACCAATACCATCTGCCCAGGCAGATATTTGTGAGCCAGTTGTCACATAAAAGATTTTAGTTGATTTTTTATGTTCAAACATGTTACATTCGGTTATCAAGCTTTCACTTAACTAGATGACTTACCTTATATATTTAAAATGAAGGATGGACATTATAGGATATAACATATATTAGCCAAATATGAAGTAGTAACAGGATCTCCCTTGCTTTATGTTTAAAAATCAAGGCAAAACTTTTTTCAATCTATATACATATAAATCTTCCCCTAACACACAGGATACTGCTGAAATTGTTAGAATTTTTTAAAGAAAGAATAAATGCAAAGCATATGGAAGTATATATATATATATATATGTATACATGTATATATATTATCAATGGGTGCAAATGACAATGTTTCATTTTCATGTTCTTGATTAAATTTTTAATCAGATACAAATTCAAACAATAAAATATAAAATTACAATCTCAATAAAATACTCTGATGTACCAAAAAGATTTTCTTTTAATCATTTCTTATTACAGAGCAAATTGTATTCAGCAGGTCTCATTCACAAGAGGATTCTTTTTCCCTGATTTTGCTACTTCAATCAATTATCCTAATTATTTTCACTAATTCATAAGTATTCTTAAATATTTTATTCTTTTTTTTTTTTTGCTTTTTGGGTCACACCTGGCAATGCACAGGGGTTACTCCTGGCTCTGCACTCAGGAATTACCCCTGGCCATGCTCAGGGGACCATATGGGATGCTGGGATTTGAACCCGGGTTGGCCGCGTGCAAGGCAAACGCCCTACCCGCTGTGCTATCTCTCCAGCCCCAATATTTTATTCTTATAGTAAAAACATATACATGTGTTTCTATAAGTATACTATGTATGAATTTCTAATTTTTGTGAATATTTTCACTTAAAAAAGCAGTAGTAACATTCTGCATCTATACACACACACACACACACACACATTTAGTTACTGTGTTTTACTGTGCTTTCAAGAATTTACTATATACCATGAATTCACTATATATAATTGCAAAGAATCATACTATGTGTACTATGTATCTCACGTACGTAGCTTTTTTTAAAATTCAATCACCGTGAGTCACCATGAGATAGTTACAAAGCTTTCATGTTTGAGTTTCAGTTATACAATGACCGAACACTCATTCCTCCACCAGTGCACATTTTCCACCACCAATGGCCCCAGTATCTCCCCAACCTCACCCCCTGCCTCTATGGCAAACAATTTCCCCCATACTCTCTCACTACTTGGGGGCATTATGGTTTGCAATACAGATGGTGAGAGGCTATTGTGTTTGGTCCTATATCTACTTTCTGCACACATTTCCCATCCTGAAAAATACCATCCAAACATCATTGACTAAGTGAACCCTTCTCTATTACAGCTGCCTTTTCCACCAGCTCATGAAGCAAGCTTCCAACTTTGAAGCAATCTTCCTGGCCCTTGTCTCTACTATCCTTGGGTGTCAGTTTCATATTATGTTATTTTATTCATGTACATAACATTTTTTTCACATAACTTTTGTGAAACATTATTATTATGAAGTTGCAGTGCTTTGTACAAAAAGGATCCCTGATGACTATTTTAGTAGGCATATTTTTATAAACTTGCACAATTCTGTTTATTTTATAACCCTATGTTATGATCTATATAATTCGTATAATTGTTCAATAGACCAAAATATGTCTCATATAATTCCACTAACAGTTCACTCACCAAGGATTATAACTAAACATTCAAAGAAATAACAATTTTAAAGGTCATGTATATCTTGCCATAAAAACTTCAAAAACTATAACGTCCTTTGTCATCATGTGAATGTTCCATTTTCACTGTGAATATCTCAATGTAAGATGTTAAATTACAAACTTCTTGGGGGAAAAGTTCCTATTGTTTAAATAGATTTTTTTAAAAGCTAATAAGATTTAGTCATAAATTTGAAATAATTTATTTTGATGGCTTGTATTTTAATGACTATTCTGTAACACTGTTGATATTTCATATTTCTTTGCAACAATTGTGTAATTTTGAAAGTGAATGTGTATTATATATCTAATGTAATATTATATGTAATATGTTATTAATTTTACACCTCCTATAAATTATTCTTACTTTATAAATAACTATTTACATTTTGTTAAGGTTTATGTTCTTCCTCTTCCTTTACTTTTCTGCGTCAGAACTTGGCTGGGTGGGGCTTACTCCTGGTTCTGTACTCAGGAATCACTCCCTGAAGGACTGGGGAGACCACATAGGGTACTGGGGATCAAATGCAAATCTTCTACATGCAAGGGAAATGTCTGTCCACTGTACTATCTCTCTGATCTCAGGTATCATCATCATCATCATCATCATCATCATCATCATCATCATCCCCTTGACGGTCGATTTTCTGGAGCGGTCTCAGTAACGTCTACATTCGTCCTAGCCCTGAGATTTTAGAAGCCTCCCTTTACTTGTCCTTCTCAACAGTGCTGTGTTGGAGGCTCTTTTAGGGTCACGGGAATGAGACCCATCATTGTTGCTGGTTTTGGCATATGAATACGCCTCAGGGAGTTTGCCAGGCTCTCCCATGTGGGCAGAAAATTCTTGGTAGCTTGATAGGTTCTCTGAGAGGGAGAACAAAGCTAAAAGATATCAGACTCAACCCACCCCCTCAGAGAGGCCCCAGTGAAGTCAACTAGGCAAGGGGGCAAGAGACTCTGCATTGCTCTTTTCCAGAAGCTTGTTTTTATAGTCTCTGGATCTTGGCCGTTGATGGGAATTACATGATGCTGGGGGCAGTTTGTGCACCAGTGATCTAGGTATGATCGCCTAGCTACTGGAAAATGGGGGATCTGGGTGGAAGAGGCCAAGTCCTGATTCAAGCAGGCTTAGAGATCTCAGCCCGGGTCCTGCACACGCACACCTCAGTTCCTCTGCTGGTACCTTCATGTGTGAGGCTCATCCAAGCGTGTGGAGTAAGGCCTTGGGGATGGCTATGACTTCATGTATATGCTCATTTTTTACTGGCAAAGTTTGCCAGACACGTATAGAAAAATTATTCTTTCTGGTTTCTTGTTTTTTCCATGGGAGGGCATAGAGACCTCTTCAGGAAATCCAGAGGCCTGAGAGTTCAGTACTCAGGTCAAGCAAATGTGATGCTCTGACTCAGTGAGTTGGTGGCCACCAGCTATATCCCAGTAGTGCTAGAGAGAGTCAGACAGTGCAGGTATTGGACTTGCATCATGAATGAACTATCTCCCCAGGCTCAGTCTATTATACTTTTTGACTGTTTTATCAAACTTAGAAAATTTCTCCATGTTCCATCATATATATGGAACAAGGAGAAATAAGAGTGTGTGTGTGTATGTGTGTGTGTGTGTGTGTGTGTGTGTGTGTGTGCATTTGGTAGTCTCAGTATGTGTGAGCATTTTGGAGCCTCACAAGTGGTGCTCAAGGGACCCAGGGAATATTTTCCAGCATTTTCAAACAACTAATTTAGCAGTTTAAGTTAAGGACCCAGAATATGGCACTGCTTTGAACCTGTGGTGGTGAGGATTACTTGACCCATCTCAATAATACTCAGGGTCTCCAGAGTACAACCTGTGATTCTCAAAGCCCAGGAACCTCCAGGCCCAGACTTGAGATCTCAGAAGCCTCCAGGGCTGAACCAGTTGATGCTCATGGGCTCCAGTGTTGTTAGGGATTGAACTGAGTCTACCAAATACAAAGAAAGTACTTTAATCTCCGTACTCTATATCTGGTACTCACCAGTATATTCTTTTAGAGCTTTCAATTCTATTTTGTATACCTAGTTTTAAAGTATTTTAATAGTGAATCTACTTATTTGAAATGTGTTTTTCATGTTGTATCTTTATAAATTATGGAATGTAAATTTTTATACTCTTTAGGCTATTTGTTTATCCCTGTTTGAACAATGTATGTTTTAAATTACTTCTTAGAAGTCTTTCCCTATAATTTTGCAGCTCTATTAGTATTTGTTTTTAGTAATTCTATAGTTACTCTTATATGCTCATTATTCCATATCAATTTATATTCAAGTTTATAAAAAATAGTTAAAATTAGTTTTATATCCAAATGTCATCCAAATGACAAACTCTTCCCCAATTTAACAGATCCCAATTTTTTAGCTAGATGAAGACTTTCATACAACTTTACTTTGGTGATGTGATTTGCCGCCAAGAAAATAGAGTGGGAATGACAAGGAATATTTCAGAGTCATTTAGTTGAATTATTTTTTCCTAGGTAATTCATTAGTGTTTTAATTCATACATGAGAGAAAAATTAATTACATTTTAAGACAGTATATGATAGGATATAGTGTATAGGAGTTTGACCTGAAATCTAAGGAATGAATTTGTATGCTAGCATGTGAAATAAGTAGGCTACAACCCAGTTTTTTTTATTATTTTTTATTTTATAAGGTAGTTCACAATATTTGATTATATTTAGTATTCAAACACCAATCCCACCACCATTACACCTTCTTACCACCATACTTGGGATGTTTCCATCCCAAGCTTCAACCCCTATCCCAAAGCACAACCAAAATAATCAGTTTGCAACAAGAGATGGTCTTCTACATCCAGAAATTGAGAAATTAACAGGTGGACTTTTTAATCAACTGCATGGAAATATGATTGCTCCCCAATGATTGACTGGAAGATTATGTTTGGTCAAAAATAGCTCTCCCATACAAACTCATGGTTATAAGTTTACAAAGGACTTCTGCAATGAAGCAGAAAGATATTATGGTCTAAATTAAGAAGTCAGGCAGTCTAAAGATACAGTATGATACTTTTCAGATTCATCCATGTAGCAGCAAATTGCATGATTTGTCTTTTCTTATCCCATAATAGAATTCCATTGTGTACTTTGACTTCATCCCTATAATGTCAAGAATTACTGGGCAACCCTCGTGGAGCTCAGAGGTCTCCAAAGATGCACTTGTATGGAGCTATGGGGTGCCAGACTTAGCTCCATGCAATGTTGGTACCTTAATTCTCATACCATCTTCCTGGTTCAGCTTTATTGTTCTTAACTATCTGTGAATATTGGTTTATTTAGCTTTGAATTATTCCAAAACCCATAGAATTCATTATTGGATTTAAGGTAAATAAAAGACCATTTTATTGTTAGCTTAGAAGAGGAAGTGTTTAGTTCTTTTTCAGAAAGTGATCAAGAACTTTGCTTAATTCAAGTAAAGTGCAGGACAGATGTACTTGGATTGAATATAAAAATACATTTTTTTTCAGAATCATTTCTAATATTCTCCCTTTTAGTAGCCATCACATTTTAAAAGTTGGCCTGCAAAGTTTTGAAACTCTTCTATTGAAAACCGAGTCATTGTTTCCTCCACTTAAATGTACTGAACATTTGTATGAGCATGAATAAAATGCAAGGGTAGGTTTTTAAGAAAATTAAGGTTCTTTATTTCTACTCAGTCCCTGGAAAGTCATTCACTTGCCAGATAAACTACGAAATTCCCTGAGTGCTGTGAAGGGAGGAAGCACCAGCTGGTATGTAAAGACATGGCACTGAAAGGTTCTAGGATAAAGAGAAGGAAACATCAGCTGCCATTAACTTTTTCTATCACCTCACAGCTTATTTCTAATTCTAGATAGTTCTCCTCTCTCAATACAGAAGGGAAACTGCACTATAACTACCAAGATAAATTCTATTTAACTTACAGAGCCTATAAAAGTTTAATAAATAATGATTATCATAGCTTTTACTTATTTTCTTAAAGTAGGTTTGATATTTTACACATCGGACACCCTCATCCTCTGGCATCAGTCTAGCCAGTGCATCTACATTAGGAAGTGAAGACCAAGGGAGACACTGAGGATATGAAGGGGAAGAAGACATTTGTGGGTTTGTCATTTATATCAAGTGTATATAAGGCACTGGTTGAACTCTACAAGAAGAAAACATCCAACCCCATCAGAAAATGGGGTGAAGAAATGAACAGAAATTTTCTCAAGGAAGAGATACAAATGTCCAAAAGGCACCTGAAAAAGTGCTCTTCATTACTATTCATCAAGGAGATACAGATCAAAACAAGTATAAGATACCACCTCACACACCACAGAGAATGTCACATATCCAAAAGAAAAAAAAGCAACTGCTGTTGGAGTGGATGTGGGGAGAAAGGGACCCTCCTACACTGCTGGTGGCAATGCGGACTGGTTAAGCCCTTTTGGAAAACAATATGACGCTTCTCAAAAAGTTAGAAATTGAGCTCCCATTTGACCCAGCAATACCACCTCTGGGAAAATATCCCGGAGTAGCAAAAATTTATAGTTGAAATGACATCTGCACTTATATGTTCATTGCAGCACTGTTTACAATATCCAGAATCTGGAAAAAAACCGAGTGTTCTAGAACAGAAGACTGGTTAAATAAACTTTGGTACATCTATTCAATGGAATACTATGCAGCTATTAAAAACATGAAGTCATCAACTTTGCATGTATGTGAATCAACATGGAAAGTATCATGCTAAGTGAAATGAGTCAGAAAGAGAGACAGATATAGAAAGATTGCGTTTATCTGTGGAATGTAAAACAACAGAATAGGAGACTAACACCCAAGAATAGTAGAAATAAGTACAGGAGGTTGGCTCCATAGCTTTGAAGCTGACCTCACATGCTGGGGTAAAAGGCAGCTCAGATAGAGAAGGGAACACCAATTAAAATGTGGTTGGAGGACCCGCTCGGAAAGAAGGATGTGTGCTGAAAGTCGACTTTAGATTGAACACAATGGCCACTCAATACCCCTATTGCAAAGCACAACACCCAAAAGGAGAGAGAGAACAAAAGGGAATGCTCTGCCACAGAGTGGGGTGAGGTGGGGTGGGGTGGGATTGGGGGTTGGGAAGGACACTGGGTTTATCGGTGGTGGAGAATGGGCACTGTGGAGGGATGGGTCCTCAAACATTGTATGATGGAAACACAAGCACGAAAATGTGTAAATCTGTAACTGTACCCTCAACAGTAATTCACTAATTAAAAAAAAAAAGAAATTAACTAGTAAACCAAAACAAGAAAACAAAACAAAAATACCAAAAGGCTATTTTAAAAATAAGTGTGGAGATTAGATGGCATACGAGTAAAACTGAGACAGAGAAATCATTTAGGGAATTATTAATTCAGGAAGAATGCTGATATTGAAGACAGTGGCAGTTGTAAAAAGGGATATACAAGTCATCAGGAGTTGATCACTTCAATTTTTAAAGTACAGGGGGAGAAAATATTTCCAAGGAAAGAGTCTATTTATATAACCAGGAAGAGGGTAAATGTACATAATTATATTCTCACAGAATACTAAACACTTATCATACACAATAGCACTTATAAAGCAGAATCAATAGTCTTTTAGAAAGCTGTGTGGAATTTGACAATTATTTATACCTACTTACAATGTTAATCTCTTTGGAAACTAAAAATATCTACAATACTAGGTTTCTGCTGGTTGATCTGTGCAAATTCTGATACTTCTAATGGCATTATTTACCCTGGGCTCTCTCTTTTAGCTAGTGTATAATCAGAAAACTTAAAGAAAATTTGAAAGCTAAATTTTAATTATCAGAGAAACACTTTTAGTCCCAGAGGCCTCTTAACTCTGCAAGTTGGACTGAAAAGAGATATATATGTGTCATATTTAAGTCATTGTATATTTTGATATTTGCTAGAACACTTAACCTGCATTGAAGTAAATCTACAGTATTGCTTTTCCATTGTCTCATATATATAAACATATATGCTTATTTGTGTATGTGTGTGTATATATACTTATTTGTGTATGTGCATGTGTGTATATACATATTTTCTCATAAATGCATAAAAACTAATTTATTCTATTTATAGTCTTAGAGAAAATGTAGTTAATTTTATAGTTATTTTGTATATTATAATGCATCTATTCAAGGGGTTTCATAGCTTTATTGGTGTTATACAGATATTTTTATATTTTCCATTTTTATTTCTAAAAGTTTGTCAGTTGCTATAAGAACATCAAAGTTTCAGATATTGATGATTAATCAATCATCCCTAGAATGAGTTTTAAAAGCTCAGCTGTTTCTCTTTGCTTTTCTATGAGTATGATTAAATACCACTGACTGTTAGTCTCTAGCTTATATTGCTAATGAAGTGTAAAGTTGCATCAACTAAGTATTTTCGTTATGGTTTATAAACAAGATAAAATCTACTATCAATAACACACTAACTATGGAGGACAGTTATTAAAAACCATATGTATATTGCTATCCTTTAAACTTTTCCTTTTCTTTCTTTTTGGTTGTTTTTTTTGTGTGTGTGTTTAGAACTATACCCAAAGATACTAAGAGGTTGCTCCTGGCTCAGCACTCAAGGATTACTCTTGTCGGTGCTTGGGACACAATACAGAAGGCAGAAGACTGAACCTCTGTCAACTGCATGCAAGGCAAATGTCCTTCCTGCAAGGCAAATGTACTATCTCTCTATCCCCAGGACTCTAAACTCCTTCATCTTCACTAACTGAAGTGTATATCAACTGAAAAACAGCTCTCCATTTTACCCTTCCAAGTCTCCTAACATATTCTACTTTCAGCTTCAATGTATTTCACTACTTTAGATACCTTGATATAACTATATATCACTATCATTCTCATCCCATTGATCCTCGATTTGCCCAAGTGGGTCCAGTAACGTCTCCATTTGTCCTAGCCCTGAGATTTTAGCAGCCTCTCTTTACTACTTTTCCTTCCCAAATGGTGCCACATTAGAGGCTCTTTCAGGATGAGAGAATGAGAACCATCATTGTTACTGTATTTTGTATATGAATACGCCACCAGGAGCTTGCCAGGCTCTCCCGTGCAGGCAGGAGAACTCTCCGTAGCTTGCCAGGTACTCCCAGAGGGAGAACTAGGCTATAAGATGTTGCACTTCCAGGAGCTTGGACTTATATTCTCTGGATGTTGGCCATTGATGGGATTACACAGCGCCAGGGGCAGTTTCTGGGTGTGACTGCCTAGCTACTGGAAAATGGGGGATCTGGGCAGAAGAGGCCCAGTCCCAATCTAAGCAGGCTTGGAGATCTCAGCCCCAGGTCCCGCACACCTGGGTTCCTCTGCCGGTTCTTTCATGCATGAGGGTTCTTTCATGCGTGAGGCTCGTCCATGTGTTTGGAGAGTGGCATTGAGCATGACTGGGGCTGGATTCTGGAGGTGTTCAGCTGCCAGGGCTCTGTTCAGGGCAGGGAGGGAGACTCAATCCATCCGCTCTGAGAGGCCCCAGTGAAGACAGCCAGGTGCAGGGGCAAGAGAGTCTGCTTCTTCACTCTCTCCCGGGAGCTTGGTTTTATAGTCGAGTGATGACATCATATTTGCTACTCTGGACCCTGGGGTTGATGAACTTCAAATAGGTGCAATTATGCTTACCCTTCTGTGACTAGTTTTACTTAGCAAAATTTATTCAAGAATCAACTAGAATTTACTTCTTTGTCAGTGCTGAACAATATTTCCATTATGCATTTCTGTGTATACATATACACCACATTAGTCTTGCCCCTCATTGATTCATTAAAGAGCATTTGATTATTTCTACCTCTTTGCTTTTATTAATATTGCTTCAGTGAAGACTGATATGAAAATAACTCTTTGAGACCCTGTTTTTAATACTTTTTGGATAAATATATGAAATAGGACTGCTAGATCATTTTGTAATTCTATTTTAAATTCAGAGTCACCTCCATTCTATGTCCCTTGCTTAAAGACATAACAAAGATGCAATAGTTAAACAAACTCATGCTAGTAAATTAGAAGGAGATCAAGAATACAAAAATAAACCCATACATACATGACTTCATTCTAAGTCTATACATGATACGGAATGTATACTTTTCTAAGCAATCATGGAAACACTGAATATTCACATACAAACTAATTATTTATACACAAAAGCTTAACTTTTGTATTGAATGTAATACCTTAAAGGTTTTGAATAAAATCTTAAAAGAAAATAGAGATGATTACTTTTGTGTTCCATCTTGACTGGGCTCAAGGATGTCCAGAAACCTGTTAAAATATTACTTATGGATTTGTCTATGAGGGAATATCTTGAATAGGTTGACATTTGAATCATTAAGGAATGTTTTACAATGTGACTGACAATCATAGAGCATCCAAGTGACTGCATACATCAGTTTATTTATTTTTATTTATTTATTTATTTTGCTTTTTGGGTCACAACTGGCAGTGCACAAGGGTTACTCCTGGCTCTGCACTCAGGAATCACCCCTGGCATATATGGGATGCTGGGAATCGAACTCAGTTCAGCCACGTGCAAGGCAAACGCCTTACCCGTTGTGCTATCGCTCCAGCCCCTGCATACATCATTTTAAAAAGAGAAGAAAGAGCAGAAATTCTCTGCTTAAGATGAGACAATCTACTATTTTTGTTGATGGCACTTTGGGGGCCCAAACTGGGTGTTATTATATTTATTTGAATTTATTTGAATTATTTGAATTCAAGAGTCTCACTGTAGCACTGTCATTCCATTGTTCATCGATTTGCTTGAGCAGGCACCAGTAATGTCTCCATTGTGAGACTTTACTGGTTTTGGCATATCAGTACACACAGATAGCTTGCAAGGCTCTGCTGTGTGGGTGGGATACTCTTGGTAGCTTGCCGTGCTCTCCAAGAGGGATGGAGGCATTGAACATGGTTTGGCCGTGTGGAAGACAAACGCCCTACCCACTGTGCTATCGCTCCAGTCTTTGAATTTAACTAGATTTTATTATTCTATCTTGGAACTATCAAACCTCCATAATCCCCATGAACCAATTTCTATAATAAATATCTTTCATCTCTTTTTTCTAAAATTTTACTGTATTTCTTTCTCTCTGTCTTTATTTCCTCTTCCTTTATATACCCAATTTACTGGCTATATATATATATATATATTTCTCTTAAAGAACGCTTAGTGTTAAAAAAAAACATAGTGAGAGAGTTTCTTCATATTTGCAATGATCCTTGAACAAGATGAACATACTCAAGAGAGTAAGCATAGAAAAATTGAACATTCATAAAACTAAAAGACTCTGCAGCAAAACACATTTGGGTCTAATCAGATTACTAGCAGAAAACCAATTAAAACAATTTTTAAAGCTATAAAAGCTTTAATAGACACTTTTATAAGGAAGACAAAATAATGTCCAACATTCATCTTAAAAGATAGTATGTAAATATTGAATGCATCAAAGTTATAATGAGATATCACCTGATATGTCCCTTATAAAAAATGAAAACAGTACACAGTATTTAAAAATATCTGAAGAAATCAGAATCCTTATTTAAGTTTGGTGGAAGTAGGAAATGACATCATTTCTAGGAATATAATTTTAACTAATATATTGAGTGTGTTGTATGTGTATTTCTTTTATGATAGGGAAATATGACAATATGCAATATAAAATTTTAGCAAGTTTGATTTGATTGGTAGAAGGATAAATTAACCTATGAAAAAGGAGTGTTTGAAGATGTTCTTATAATCCATTGACAGACTTGATATTGAACCAAGTCTGAGCCAAGGATTAAATAGCCGCATTATTCCTTCCTTGTATCACAGTGGAAACTTCATGAATCATTTATTGATGATCAAAACACCCAAATATCAACTCTCCATACTTCACTTAGTATCTTCATATTTGCTCCAACTTGACTAATATTATGCTATGAATTTTAATAATCTAATTCATACCACATTTGCCACAGAAATTTTATACAACTCTTTTCTCATTCTTGTTAGGTTTTGTTGAAAGTTGGAGCAATTTAAAAAAAGTAATTTTTTTCAATACCAAAATGTTCTGAGTGACAGTGAAATTTGTAGATTCTGTACTTAAATGAAATTATTTATTAAGATTTCTGCACCAGGTGCAGTTGGGATGACTTTGATAGATCTCTTATTGTACATATGCATGAATTACTTTAGATGTCTCTCTATCTTCTCAAGTCATTTAAATCACATGTTTTCAATTTTAAGAAAGCTTCCATTTCAGTTGAAATTTTCTAACTATAAAAATTGGAAATTCATAATTTTTTATTAAAAATTCCTTTTCTTTATAAAAAATAGAAATAAAAGTACTTTACAAAATTGTATTAAATCTTTTGGGTAAGGCCAAATATGTAAAAAATCAGATAATTTTTAAATATTTTAGTGAGTAAATGTTAATGCTTAAGATAAATGTACATAATTAAAAAACTAAAAATATGACATTGAATTAAATTTACAATAATAAGGTTCAAGGACCAAAGTGATAGTACAATGGGTAGGGCATTTGCCTTTCATGTGGCCGAACCAAGTTCAATCCCCAGCATCTTATATTGTACCCAAGAACTGCCCAGAGTAAACCCTGAGAAAAGAGCTAGGAGGAGCCTCTGAGCATCGCCAGGTCTGACCCAATAAACCAATAATAATATAAATAAAAATAAAATCCAAAATATAAAAGTGAAGATAATAGCCAAAGAGTGATTGCAAAGATTTTTGTTTCTTTTTGCTGTTTTGGGTAACACCAAGAAATTATCAGGCTTTACTTCTGGCTCTACACTCAGGAACTATTCCTGGTTGTGTTTGGGGGATCATATGGGATGCCAAGAGATCTTATGAGATGCTCCAAGATTACAAGGATTAAGGAATTTGTCCTTTATGCAGCCAATGCCGATTTGATCTTTGGCACCACATACGGTCCCAAAAGCGCTCCACAGAACTGATCTCTCAATATAGACACATCAGTAAGTCTGTATGTGCCACCAAGCATAAACCCGCAACCAAAAATAAAAAGTGAAGAAACACAGCACTATAATTTCAAGAGGAACAATGATCCCTTGACAAAAATTATCATGAAGAATAAACACACATGCGTGCACACACATACATACACACATATATACATATATGTGTGTATATATATATATATATATGTAATTTTATTGAATCACCGTGAGATAGATACAAGTTTTCATGTTCGGGTTACAATCTCACAATCATCAAACTCCCATTCCTCCACCAGTGCACATTCCCCACCACCAATATCCCCAGTATATCCCCCCATCCCACCCTCCCCCTGCCTCCATGGCAGATTATTTTCCCCATACTCTCTCTCTATCTTTCTATCTATCTTGACAATAGATAGATGGTCAGAAATTACACCACCTCCGCTTCGCTGATGACATCATTCTCATAACACCAAACATTTGCCAAGCGGCACAAATGCTGGCTGACTTTGACCACGAGTGTGGAAAGGTCGGATTGCAGCTGAATCTCAACAAAACAATGTTCATGAAAAACGAACTGGTCCCCCTAAGCTCCATTTGCTCTCAAAGGAAAAAACATCTCCGAATACAGCAGCTATGTGTACCTGAGTTGAGAAATCCATGTGAGGAACGACTTGGTTCCAGAACTGCGCATGAGGAAGAGAGCAGCATGGGATGCATTCAAGAGCTTTGAAGAGGTGGTTAAGTGAACAAAGAACCTCTGACTCTGGGCACATCTATTTGATTCCACTGTTCTTCCTGCACTAAAATATGCCTCAGAGACCTGGGCCCTATGCAAACTGGATGAGAATGCTATGAGGGTATCCCAGAGAGGAATCTCTATGCAACCTGGGCCCTATGCAAACAGGATGAGAATGCTATTAGGGTATCCCAAAAAGGAATCAAAAGAGCTATGCTGGGAATATCATGTCTCACTCAAGTGAGAGAAGGAATCCGGAGTTCTCACTTCCATCGACAGTCAAAAATCAGGGATGCTGTCTCGTTTGCCAAGACATCAAAAGTCAGATGGGCCGGTCATGTAATGCAATTCATAGACAACCGCTGGACTAGAACTGTTACCGACTGGATTCCATGGGACCACAGAAGACCTCGTGGCCGCCCACCAACTAGATGGTCAGATTTCTTTTTTTTTTTGCTTTTTTTTTTTTGGGGGGGTCACACCTGGCGATGCGCAGGGGTTACTCCTGGCTCTGCACTCAGGAATTACTCCTGGCCGTGCTCAGGGGACCATATGGGATGCTGGGATTTGAACCCGGGTCGGCCGCGTGCAAGGCAAACGCCCTACCCGCTGTGCTATCTCTCCAGCCCCAATGGTCAGATTTCTTCGTCAAATCCCTGAATGAACAATTTGAGGCTCTTCGTGTTCCTGGAGAAAGCAGATATCATTGGGCTGCATTAGAACGTGACAGGGACAAATGGAGACGTTACTGGTACCCGCTGGAGCAAATTGAAGATCAATGGGACTACAAGTGAAACAAGTGATACTTTCTCTCTACTTTTGGGCATTATAGCTTGCAACACAGACACTGAGAAGTCATAATGTTTGGTCCATTATCTCTTATTGGCATGCATCTGCCATCCCAACTGGTTCTTCCAGCCATCATTTTCTTAGTGATCTCTTCTCTATTCCATCTGCTTTCTCCTCTTCACTCGTGAAGCAGTCTTTCAGCTATGGGGCAATCCTCCTGGCCCTTGTATCTACTGTCCTTGGGTGTCAGCCTCATGTGATGTTATTCTATATTCCACAAATGAGTACAGTCTTATGCCTGTCCCTCTCTTTCTGATTCATTTCACTTAGCATGATACTCTCCATGTCTATCCATTTATAAGCAAATTTTATGACTTAATCTCTCATAACAGCTGCATAGCATTCCATTGTGTAGATGTACCAGTTTCTTTAACTAGTCATCTGTTCTACGGCACTCGGGTTGTTTCCAGATTTTGTCTGTTTTGAACAGTGCTGCAGTGAACATATAGGTATAGATGTCATTTCTACTGTGCTTTTTTGCATCTTTGGGATATATTCCCAGAAGTGTATTGCAGGGTCATATGGAAGCTTAATTTCTAGCTTTTGAGGGACTGTTCATATTGTTTTCCAGAAAGGCTGGACCAGCCGGCATTCCCACAAACAGTGAAGGAGCGCCCCGTTTTCCCCACATCCACTCTAGCACTGGTTGCTTTGTTCTATTGAATGTGTGCTAGTCTCTAACACATGTATATTTATACCCTTAGCAATGACAAGGGCTGGAGCGATAGTACAGCGGGTAGGGCATTTGCCTTGCACACAGCCGATCCAGGTTTGATTCCTCTGTCCCTCACAGAGAGCCCTGCAAGCTACTGAGAGGATCCTACCTGCACGGCAGAGCCTAGGAAGCTATCTGTGGTGTATTCTATATGCCCAAAACAGTAACAAGTCTCACAATGGAGATGTTACTGGTGTCCACTCCAGCAAGCTGATGAACAATGGGAAGACGTTTCTACAGCACTGACAAAAACCTTTAACATTTATACAATTTCTAATTTATGTTTTACACAAAATATAAAATCTCCTTATTTCTAATGTACTAGGAAAATTACTATTTTAAAATATGCTATAGTTTTTTAGTTTCTCATTATCTATATGTCTTTAACCAATATCTCTGTTCATTTTTCATTAAAAGAATAAAGTTCATTATGTTATTTTAATTTGTGGTAACTAGAGTTTAAAAAGCATTAGCAAACTACTCCATTAAGCATTTTTGATGGATATGTAATCAATGATTTGGTCACATAGCCTTAAAAATGAAATACTGACATGAAACAGTGCAAGATGAATACAGAATCACAGCATGCTCATGTATATTTGTTTACATCATATACATGCTTTTTATCCCCCTTTATATTTTAATTATCCAGGCTGCTCCTGGTATCTTTCATGTTATGGCTACAAATTACTGATCTTGCACTAGTAACTTTTCTACCTTTTAAATCATCACTAAGATATATTGTTAGTCAAGGAACTCTTTAAGTCACAGAATTGGTTAGGCAACCCAAATCTTCCAGGGATTTACTTGTCCTGTTATTTTCACACATTTATCGCTTTGTTTATAAGTGATATTAATGGGCTATTTGAGTAATTTGCTCTTCCCAAATGCTCTGGACCTCTGTCTGCACAGACTTAATTTGTCTTTTGCTAATCTCTCTCATGCCAATGTTTTATTAAGTCAGCCAGAGTAACCAAAGGAGACGAGTGAGAGATCTCCACTGCGAGATATTTTGTACATGTGTGTACAGAATTTTATTTCTTTCAAAAATTTAATCTGTGTCAGAAATACAATAATTGCCATTGCCATAATTAAAAGAAAAATGTTACCTGAAGAAATATCTTGCAATTTTCTTCCCCAGAACATATAATTCTACCAATTAAAATTCTAATCTTATCAACCCTGTTAGAAACCTGTAATCTCAGTACTTCTACCTGTATGTAGCATCTAAAAATCAGCAACCAATCACCAGAAAAAAAGTAAAACAGAGGTTTAATCAGGGAGGAGGGAAAAGTTTCTGAAGTATATTCCAGGAAATTATATACTCATTCTAACCCTTACTGCCAATGGAAGCTAAATTAATTTGCTCCAGATCTTTGGTATGCCTTTAGTGTAGACATATTGCAATAGTTCTATGGCTCTTTTGATATAATATTTTCTAAAATGGGGAATGATGGAATGGTCAAAGTAAGCAAGACTGGAGTCTATTTTTGCTCATTTTTGCATACTCCAACTACTTAAATTTCATTCACTTATTTTGAGAGGGTATTTCTCTCAGTCTTGGCAATTATCTATTTAAAATCATTCTTTTATATTTGAGCCTAACAGTTTGAATGGAAAGTCTTCTATAGTTACATAAACAAACCAAAAATAAATGCACCATTTGCTTTTGTTGGTTTAACAAAAAATTAAATATTGAAGTGTACTCTAGTTCCCTATATTTGTTTTCATGAGAATGTTTGTTCTACATAGGCAAAAGCATCTCCCTATGGCATTAGTATGGCCTATTAATCTTCAAAGGAATGCTTTTTTAATGCCAGTGTAACCATCAAGTCTAAAATGAAAGCTTTCGTTTCCGTTCACTCTGGAACTATTTGGATTTTATTTTTTTCCCATGTTGCCGTAAATGCCCTTTTTCTGATTTGACACTAGGAATATAAAAGCAAATTCTGTCAGCATAAGTCACCTAAGGAACAACGTCTGTGCTTGTCTTGCTTATAGTTTTCTAGCACCCTAGATATTCAGAATAACTGAACTTACTGGACCCCTACCAAGTTATCTATCTCTGACGGCTGCTGTGCTGTAAATTCATACTGAAAACTATTATATTTTCCTGAATTGCTGCAGCTCCCCAGATAAAATGGGAACTTTTCCACAGATTTTTCTGTCAACTTCAACCTGGAGGTAGGATTTAGGATGGCCTCATGCCTTAGTCTACTGACAGAGAGTGATTTCTTTGCCGTCTTCAGAGCACCCTTTCTCAAGCCCAGCATTAAAAAATAGCACACATATTCTGGTAAAAAAGCCTTTGCTATGACTGGTTGAGAAGGGTTGTCTTTAGGCAGTTTCATTTGAAAAACTCCTGATAAGTTTTGCTCGGCAAGGATTCACAGTAGTTTCTTGCTAAGTAGCCTTCTAGCATGCGGTCTAGCAATTTGGCAGTTATCTTCTCACAGACTCATTAGTGTAAGCTCTAAGTCACTCATTTGCAGATTTAAGGCTGAGTTTCTCCAGGGGGGAAATAAAGTTTCTACATTTTATTTGAGAAAGGCCAACTTCTCTTTGAACTGGCACTTCAAAGTGTCTTGGCAATGGGTATCACGGTGGACCCACGGCTCACGCTCCGTGTAGATGTTCAAAACAAATCCTGCTTGATCACACACTTAGCTATTGCTTTAAAATAACCTTGCTTTTAATTGATGCAAAGAACCTTATATAAGGATATATAAGGAGCAGAAGAAGGAAAAATCAAAATGGCTGACCAACCTTTCCGGTATATCTTGGACTTCAGCATTGCCTGAACTTGTGGTTCTCGGTGCTGAGAAATCTTACTGTAACATTCTTGCCTCATGTTTTTTTAATTTTCAATTTTATTTTTTTTCTTTCCTTCTTTCCATTGAACATTCTTGGGGCATGACTGACAAAAATCACATTCATATATGGTACATAACACTATATTTTAATATATACTTACCTGGAGAAATAACTACCACTAGCAAGCTGACTAGCACAAGTGATAACTTCACACAGTTACCATCAACTTAACATTATGTTACCTTCACTTCTACATGTACTCAAAATGAACTCAACCTATTATACAAAGTTCATTTACTGGAAACATGATCTCTTGCCTTTTAGTTAATGATCAGGCAAGAATAGAATGGAATTATATTTCTTTCTGCTAATTTTACTAATTAAACACTGTCAAATCCTTCGTTTCTTTTTATTTTATGACAGGGTACTTTTTGGTCACATCTGGTGATGCTCAAAAGTTACTTCTGGCTCTGCACACAGGAATCACGCCTGGTGGTGCTCAAATAATCATATGGGATGCCAGGATTGAAAGGGGTCAGCTTCGTGTAAGACAAATGCCCCAGTCACTGTACTATTGCTCCAAACCCTCTTTTCTTTCTTTCTTATATTTTTTAATTCAAGCGTCTTGGCCACAGCTTGAAGTTTTTAGGGCTTACTCCTGAGTATGTGCCCATGGGATCACTCCAGGTGAAGCTCTGGGGACAATAAGGGCTGCTCAGGATGCAATGTGGTTTGGCTGCATGCAAGACAAATGCCCTTCCTTCTATATTATCACTCCAAGCCCTTTTAATTTTTTTGTAATTAAAAATATCTCAGAAAGTAGGTGGCAAATAGCATTGCTACTAAACACGATAAGACATTAGAGTGAATGCTGTTATAAATTCCATGTCTCAAATGTTGAGTGCATAGCAAATTCCAAATCCGAGTTAACTAAGAAATCAGAGCATCATCTTTTTATGGATCAAGTAAATACAGTAGAGAAGATATGAATTCACTTGAATGTCACTTGAAGAGGAAAATAAGCAGGGGGTGGTAGGGCATAATGTTATTACCTAGGTTATTCATTTTGACAGTAAAAAAGCAAAGACTTGATCCTCCCTGTTGCTATTGCCTCAAGGTACACTTGTAGAAAAGAAAATAATTTCCACAGGTAAAGTTTAGGTAATAAAAAAGAAAGCAACATCTGCGTTGAGAGAAACTCTTAAGAAAGTTAAGTCTGCATTGTTTGACCTGAAAACTACCACAGCTTGTTTAAATTACATGGCCACCTGTCACAACTGCGCTTGAGATTCTTCTAAAACAGTAGGAGTTTGTCACATAAATAGAATGTGCAGCATTTAATTTATTGGAGACCATGAGACTATCCCAATGAATGTGAACGTTTTCAAAACAGAAATGACAGGGCTCCATGTATCCTAAAGTCATGTAATATTGCCTGTTGACAGCTGGCCAGAATCCCAATAGCTATTTTAAACATTTAAATGATATTGTCATTACTGAATTTCTAGCAAAATTGCCTTGCACTGATTAACCAGATTAAGTTAATAAATACCCACATTGTAGATACATATTTCATTCTACAATTGTTACATTTACTTAGTTGGTTTCAGTGGGCTCACTGGTATGCTTGAAGACTTTACCCAAAAAACTCCTAAATAAAATGACTCTGCCTTACCATAGCCACTGGGGGAGGCAGAAATTCCACAACACATGAAACTATTCTGTAGTTATAAGAGTGGCCTTTCCCCATGCTCCTCTTTCAAATTTCCCAAGAAGATAACATTGTAGATTGCACTTAAATGTTAAACTGATTTTTAAAAGTACCAGTTTAATGCTTCCCATCCTCCTTGATGCCTTCACAAACACCTAGGGATGTAAAATTTTATACTGTACCCCAAAAAGCAGAGCATTGAAGAAGAAGGAGGAACTATCTATAATCAGATAACTCTTTTGGGGAAATCCTTTTGCATATTCTCTTCTCACATTTTTTCATCCCTACCATGATTGCTCTGTAAAGACATGCTTCCCTTCCTTATCAAGTTCCAGTGTCAGCTCATTCCCAATCTATCAGGTGTTTTGATCACTGAAATCTTTGATATATGTTAAACACCATTTCAAATTGTAAAGATAAAATAATCAACGTTTATATTTATTATATTATTTTGTACAAGAAAATTAACCTTTATTTTTGAAGACAAAGTGCGGTATTAGCTATGGTAGTTTATTCATACCAATATTGTCTAATTTTTTTAATTATATTTATTGCTTTAATTCTCAGAATTTTCAATCTAGAAGAGTAAGAAAATCCAGTAAACTTTATGTGATCATTACAAACCCCATATTTACACATAACATTTTATAAATTTACCACTCAATAAAAACGATTCTTTATATTTTATCTTTTATATTTAGTCTATATTGTCCTTCTAGCAAATTAATGTTTTCCTTTTAAGCTCCTAGGTAGGCAGTGTCCAGGAAATTCTAGACTTGTCAAGATCCACCTGATTCATCTGTATTTTATGATGCCTTGTGAGTCACAGAAGGTACAATTAGAAAGAGCATTAGGTATAAAAAAGTCCAATTACATATTTCACACAGTTCGAAAGAGTATATATTGCTTCATTCTCAACCATGAAGCTTGTAAATAGTGGAGTTAGAATTTGACTCAGATGAAGCCAGCTTGTTAAGTTGCACAGCCTTGTTCTTTATGGGAGTCTATATTTTTAAGAAAGCTGTGTACTGAGCCTCAAGTCTGCAGTAGCAGAAGGAAGAGCACAAAGTTATCATCCACCTACTGTGTGCACTTGTACCCCTGGATGCAGGGGAAGAGAAACAGACAGACACGGTAGGGTGTATATGTGGACAGCACTGTGCATTCTAGTCAGTTTGCCTAAGTTCTTGCTTATTATTTGCCACGTAGATAGCTTTTCAAGGTACTATTATTAATTCTCAATGTATCTTTCCTTATATTATGAATTTTTAAAAAATATATTATTAACAGATACTAATTTATAATATTGGTTTCTTATGTATGTTTGAAACATAAACATGCCTATAAAACAAAAGTTGTAAAATTATATATAGGTATATAACTCCCAAATCTCAAAATTTTAATTTATATAATTTCTGAAAAGTGGGAAGAAGCAGTATGCAATAGATTGGGTTAAATACTGAATTTCACCCTTTGGATAAAAGATCTTTTAGCAGATCAATTATCAGCTTTTAAGGCTGCTGGCCATAACCAAGATCTTTATATTGCTATCTGACAACCCACTCTACACATTTGCTCTTCTGAAAATTGCTTTGCACATTTGCTAGCCTGCTAGTATTTGTTTCTATTAATTTACATACTACATAAATGGAAATGGCAGTGTTACAGATAACAGAAAAGCTGTACTTTTTGTTAAATATTATTAACTACACTTAATGTTAAAATGATTTTGATCCAAGTCATAACATGAATAAAAAATCTTTTATGTAAGCAGAAAAATGTTAGTTTACAGGTCAAAAGTATAGAACTTGAAATTGACAATTCTCTGCTGCTGGATTCCTCTATTGATACTTATTGATTGTTCGATTCTAAAAATCTTACCTATAATAGGGAAGTGATCATTATAGCTCTGAGGGATTTTCTAAAAGTTACACAAATAATGGATAGTGTGAAATATAGTAAGTACACAGTAATGCTATTTGATTATCATTGGTTTCATGTATTTTATATGTAGTTTTAATTTTTCTTATAAAAATGACTATTTCTTCCTTGATTTCCTTCGTGACCCACTCATTGTTCAATAGTGAGTTGTTTAATTTCCAAGTGTTTGACTTAGTTCTCCGCGTCTGTGCGTGGTTAATTTCCATCTTCAGTGCATCATGGTCTGAGAAGATTGTTGATACAATTTCTATCTTCCCGATTCTATTAAGGTATAATTTGTGGCCCAGAACGTGGTCTATTTTGGAAAATGTGCTGGAAAAGAATGTGTATTCTTTCTTTTTGGGGTATATAGCCCTGTATAGGTCTATTAGCCCTGAATCTTCCATTTCTTCCTTCAGAGCCATCGTTTCCTTGCTGAGTGTTGTTCTTGTCGATCTATCCAGAGGTGATAAAGCAGTTTTGAAGTCTCCTACTACTATCGTGTTGCTAGTTATGTCTGCGTTGAATTCTGTTAGGAGTTCTTTTAAGTATTTAGCTGGTCGTTCATTAGGTGTGTACACGTTTAATAGTGTGATTTCTTCCTGTTGTACATATCCTTTGATGAATAGAAAATGACCTTTGCTATCCCTTCTAATCTTTTTCAGCCTGAAATCTATGTTGTCGTATACTAGTATGGCCACCCCCGCTTTTTTGAGGGAGCTGTTTGCTTGCAGGATTATTTTCCATCCTTTGATTTTGAGTCTATATTTGTTCTGACTATTCAGATGTGTTTCTTGTAGGCAGCAGAAAGTTGGGTTTAGTTTCCGAAAGGGACCCTTGTACACTGCTGGTGGGAATGCCGACTAGTTTAGCCCTTTTGGAAAACAATATGGACGATTCTCAAAAAACTAGAGGTTGAACTCCCATTTGACCCAGCAATACCACTGCTGGGAATATATTCCAGAGAAGCAAAAAAGTATAGTCGAAATGAAATCTGCACTTATATGTTCATCGCAGCACTGTTTACAATAGCCAGAATCTGGAAAAAACCCGAGTGCCCTAGAACAGATGACTGGTTGAAGAAACTTTGGTACATCTATACAATGGAATACTATGCAGCTACTAGAAAAAATGAGGTCATGAAGTTTGCATACAAGTGGATCAGCATGGGAAGTATCATGCTAAGTGAAATGAGTCAGAAAGAGAGAGACAGACATAGAAAGATTGCACTCATCTGTGGAATATAGAATAGTAGACTAGGAGACTCACACCCAAGAATAGTAGAAATAAGTTCCAGGAGGTTGACTCCATGGCTTGGAGGCTGGTCTCTCATTCTGGGTAACTCAGAGAAGGGAACACTAAGTAAAATGTGGTCAGAAGTTATGCAGGGGAAGGGTGATGTGTGCCGAATGTAGACTAGAGACTGAACACAATGGCCACTCAACACCTTTATTGCAAACCACAACACCTAATCAGAGAGAGAGAACAAAAGGGAATACCCTGCCATAGTGGCAGTGTGGGGTGGGGGGGGGGAGATGGGACTGGGGAGGGTGGGAGAAATGCTGGGTTTACTGGTGGTAGAGGAGGATGGGCACTGGTGAAGGGATGGGTTCTCGAACTTTGTATGGGGGAATCATGAGCACAATAATGTATAATTCATTTCAATTCTTAATGTAATTTTATTAGATCAATAAAGTCCAGATGAAAAAAAATGACTATTAATGGGGCTGGAGTGATAGCACAGTGGGTAGGGCATTTGCCTTGGACTCAGCCGACCCAGGTTCGATTCCCAGCTTCCCATGGTCCCCTGAGCAATGCCAGGAGTAATTCCTGAGTGCAGAGCCAGGAGTAAACCCTGAGCATCATTGGGTGTAACCCAAAAAGAAAAAAAAAAAGACTATTAACTGTGACACATGATTAAAATGGCATAATTGTCTTAAGGGGAAAAATTAAAAATCATCTTTTCCAAAGTCATATTCTGAAAGTTTTTCACTTTCATTTATGTTAGGCAATTCATATATATATATATATCTTTTATTTATTTTTTTGAAATCTGGGAATGATAGTATGATTCAAATGCTATTTTAAAAGTATTTGTTTTCTAAGTTAGAGTTTAAATATCAATTGAGATTATTTGACATAGTGAAAATATAAATAGCATCATGTTCGAATAACTATATATCTCAAATGGAATCAATTTATAGACATAGACATACAGTAGAGCCTGCATTACTCTATATTCTGTAGAAGAAAACTGTTAATAACTCAAGAGTTATTTCACATGAGTGTGTGGAGCTCCAATCATCTCTATCAGCGAACTTTATTACATTTCATATAAGTACAAGGATTAAAAAGAGGATCAGTTGACAATGTTAGCACTATTCGCACTGCAGTGAATTCAGAGTTGCAGGCTCCAGTCCAAATGCTTTCTCTTCTTGAAAACTTGACCTAGAAGAAGTGATAATACCAAAGTACACTGAGTATAAAATTGATATTCATAGCCTGATCCACAAAACATTACATAGTTAGCTCTTCAGTTTTAAAGATATATGAGTTAGAAGATTAGAAGTAAAGCTAGAAGTATTCCAGGTACTGGATAAATAATTGTATGTCCAACAAGAAGACAAATATCATTCTGTAGACATCTGGCACCACATGGTTTCCCCACCTCTGCCAGGACCATTGGGTGAGATCCTGGAGTCCCATAAAAACTACCTGGGTGGCTAAGGTAATTCCTGGCATTGCAGGGTCTAAGGGCCTTGCAATGAATTCCTTCTTGGCTAGAAAAAATGGCAGAGACGAGACCCCACATCTCATGAGTACTGCTTAGCTGGCTCTCAAAAATTAACAGATTAAAAAGCAAAGCAGAAGAGATCATAACAATAATACAGCAGGGACGGTGTTTGTCTTACATGCAGCTGACCTGGGTTTGATCCCCAGCATTCCATATGGTCCCTTGAGCACCACTAGAAGTAATTTCTAAGGCAGAGCTAGGAGTAATGCCTGAGCATTGGCTGTGTGACCTAAAAAGAAAAAAAAAAAGAAAAAGAAAAAATGAATCAGGGCCTAATAGTAAATATTAGTGAAATAAATGACACACAAGAGTATTTTAAAGTGAAACTGTGTAAAATTAAAGAGATATAATGAACAGGAACACATTTGCTCATCCAAGCATTACATATCTCTGGTCGTATATAAGACGTTGGTTATATTGATTCTTTCTCCAGGTGAGATAGTGTATATATAGTGCAGGAACCACTACCTTGTGTAAGTTTAGAAATTTGAATAAAATTACACCCTATTTTATTCAAAATAAAATTAATGTAAAATTAATAATAATGTTTTTATTGTATTTGGTAATTTTAAAAATAAATATGTTTACAAAAAGTAATTTTAGAGAAAAATTCAGAACATTTGGTGGGTGTGAAAAATTTCCCCATAATAATAAACACAAGGTTGAGATAGTCCCCTGGGCAAAAAAATTTAGTTCTTTTAGAATGTGATTCAGGTATGCAGAATGTGCCCAAGAACTAATAGAATAGATTGTAAGAAAAGCAAATATCCACCCAGGAAAGAACAGAATAAAGCAATCTATGGCCATTTAGATGTGGAAGGCAACATACACAAAAATAGAATAGGAAATTGAATCTATATTTTTAGGGTGCCTGGTGATTAGCCTTGTTAAATAACCCATTGAATTTTGATGTGTTTACTAACTATCCTTAATGTCTCTGTCAACTTAATGGGTCAAGAGTTGGGAGTCAGAGTGAGGGAGCAATATTGTCTTGAACAAACGGCCAGTTAGTGAACTTTTGATGGCTGCTCAAGCAACCCTAAAGCCTGGACAATCCTGTGTGTTTGTCTACTTACTTTTCTGGTTGTGCTGCTATTCTCTGCACAGATTCTGTGAGACAGTCTGAAAGGTGATAATCCATTTGGTTTTAGTGTGATAAAGTGTCCACAAAGGGCATTATTTTCTGAGCTCTAGAATATTATTTTTGAGAATAGACGTGCAAATGTTTATTAAGGGTATGCTAAATGCTCACAGTTGACTAAAGGACTTACTTAGATTGTCTACTTCAGTCCTTTCAACTTATTTGAAATGGCCATCCTAATCTCCATTTGAAATATAGGAAAACAAAGGCAGTTAAATAATTAGCCTAAAGTGACATGAAGGAGACAGAACAGAGAACTGGAATTCTAATTTCACTTTATAGCTTCAAATCTCATGTTATAGGTGACTTAAAGAATGGAAAAATCTGGAAATAACTTAAATAACAACATAGAAAATGATTAAATTGTAGTTATCCAGATAAAGCAGTCATGAAACTGTGATATGAATCCATTTTTATAGACATAAAAATGTTAATGTGTCAATAAAAACAACAAAATCTAATATATAATATTTAGTGAATACATATTATACATGTCTCATTGCATTTTAAAATATACAACTCGGTTTGGGGAACTAAAGTAATTTTTTTTTATTATGACTCTTTTGTAGTTAATTTACAATAGACTAACAACATTGGACCCATAATCAGAAGTTGTATTACATTCTGGTCAAATTGATTATGAGATGCCTATATAAATATAACTTACAGCAATAAATTTAAATGCTAAATATTTACTACTTAACATGATTGTTAGAGGTCAAAGTGATAGTACAGCTATAGGGCATTACTTTCCACGGGGCTGAACTGGGTTTAATGCCCGGCACCCCATTTTGTAGCCTGAGCACTGCCAGGAGAGATCCCTGAACTCAGAGCTAGAAGTAAGCCCTGATCACCACCAGCTTCGGCCCCAAAGCCAAAGAAATTTTTAGTACACTGATACTCAAAGGGCACTATACCCTGAAAAATAATTAGTCATTTGCAAAGAACACTCTAAAACCAGTGTGGAAATCAAATTACGTAAAGTAAAATATAGACAGAAAGATTATCTGGGATTTATTTAAACTGAGGTGAAGGAGCCTCACACATGAAGGCACCAGCAGAGGAATCTAGGTGAGTGGGACCCGAGACTGAGACCTCCAAGCCTGCTAGGATCAGGGGCTGGGCCTCCTCAGCCCAGATTTCCCATTTTCCAGTAGCTAGGCGGGACTGCCCCAGGGACACCCAGGGACTGCCCCCCAGATCCATGTAATCCCACAAACAGCCAACATCCAGAGACTTAAAACCAAGCTCCCGGAAGTGACATCTTATAGCCTACTTCTCCCTCTGGGAGAACCTGACAAGCTACCAAGAGTTCCCTGCCCACATGGGAGAGCCTCCCAAACTCCCTATCATGTATTCATATGCCAAAACCAGTAACAATGCTGGGTCTCATTCCCCTGACCCTGAAAGAACCTCCAGTGAGGCATCATTGGAAAGGACGAGTTAAGAGAGGCTTCTAAAATCTCAGAGTTAGGACGAATGGAGATGTTACTGAGACCGCTTGAGAAATTCAACGATCAACGAGTTGATGATGATGATGATGATGATGAGGCAAGAAGTGGCGAATAAAGACATTGGCGATGTGAAAAGAGATGTAGCAAGCACAATAGATTGGGAGTTGGTGTACTTGGTTACTTGAACTTGCAATGCCAGTGATTATTTGTCTAGAAAATAACCTTTCTTGTTTCTGAATAAGCTGAAGGTAAATACCTACTCCTTCAACAAAAAGAAAATTCCTTAATCTACAAATAAATCTTTACAAAGTAGCACCATCAACATTTGAAAAAGTGATTTGAAACTGTACAATTCAAATGTTTCCTTACCTACATTTATCAATTTCTATCGACATTTATCTTACTTAACTCTGGGAATTTAGTCTCATATATAAATCCATGCAAAAAAGGGTAAATTTTTCTAAGGTCAATGTGAAAAATATTAAGTCAGGTCCTTTTTTTTACACAGGATGGATTAAAAATGAGGAGAAAGACTTTCCGCAGATTGTCTGGGTGAAAAACAACTTCACAGATTAAATCAGGCCTTCATTTAGATCTAAGAGGAAACTTATGATAATTTGTCTCCATGGAGGCAGAGCACATCGCTGGGATTTAGGCTTTGTTCGCTTGTTTGTTGGCCGTTTTTTTCCCTTTGCTCATTTCCCTTCCGTATTTTATTTATCTGTCTATGAATGGGTAATTATCCCTGCCCCCACCCTTATTGTCCCTTTACTGTTGAAGTTCTGTTTTTGTCATATTTGTTTTCCCTTGATTGTTTTCTTACTATAATCATCATGCAAGAGGGTGATACATTTTTCATTTAATTATGATTTTCTTTATCATGCAAATTTCAAGATTAATAATGGCACAAGAAGATAAGAGAAAGTCTTTATTGTTTCTGTAGTTTTACCTCATAAGGACATATTATTTAGACTAAATCACTCCAATCTTTTATGGATCCACATTGAAATCATCAAAAAGAGATTAAATTATTTTACTTTCAAAAAATCATCAGCTACAAGCAAGCAGTAATGCCAAGTGCAAGTAGCAGTAAAGTTAGGATCAAAATATTTGTATTGTTTCAAGGAGATAATTTTCATAATAAAGTAAGCCCTAAAATATTATTCCAATTTTTTTCTATCAAAAGTGATTCTCTGCTATTGAGTTATCTACTACTATTAAATAAAAAGTCTCTAAAATCAACATTTTATTTGGAAGGATTTCAGATATTAAAATTTTATATCCCTGGAATTAACAGATGATCTTTAAACTTTCTGAGTAATAAAACCCTGTTTTTAAGCCCTAAGATTTAAATGAAGTAAATATAGTGAGGGAATGATAAATAAATAGTATTTAATTTTCACAAGAGAATATTCAATATTATTTGAAAGAAGTAGCTTAGCCATCCAAAATGAAGATGTTACTATAAAATGATGTTAATTTAGGCTTGAAAAGAAGCCATTTATGGTGCTTATCTATATTACCCATGCGTGGAGTATGTATTATTTATGGAGGTTTTCATAATGTAGGCAAATATACACATTGTATACTCAAGATAATGCTATATTTTATGAGGCATATTGTGATAGTTTTCTAATGCTGGTGTAAAACAAAATCACAAATATAGTGACTTAAAAGTTTTAGCATCTTACTTTTCTCTATAAATCTGAACTGCTCCTCTGAGACTCCTCGAAAGACTGAATTTCTTTACCTTACCAAAAGTTTATAAAGGCCCTCCACAGTTCTTGGCTCATAAACCTGCCTTCCGTTTCCAAATTAGAAGAAGCAGGTTCAGCCTTTTTCATGTAACAGCATTCTGGTCTCTTTCACTTCTAATAAATTTCTGTGATTCTCATTGGCTCTCTTGAATAATCCCATGTGTTCTCCTAATTTTATCTGAATCTCAGTTTTAGTTCCATCTTTTACACTAATTCCCCTTTACCATGTAATTTATTCAGTTCACAAATTTCAGGGACTAGGACATAGGTAATATTGAACACAGTGCTGGGGAGGGAATCTTTTTGCATGAAATTCACTGTGCTACTTGCTAATTTTGAAGCTAGATGTAAATTATACAAAGCTCACTCAAGTTTTAGCAAGTTAACTTTTACCCGATGTATATAAATTTAATATTCTTCAAATGAGGAAATGTCATAAGAAGAATGAAAAGTGCTTGTGTTCCAAGTTAATGGCAAAGATATTTGGTATCACAGAGCTAAGTACTTCATATTTTATTAAATACACATAGAGGAATACACTCATTATGGTCAACATCCCTATGGTGAAACTGAGATGTACAAGAAAATGCTTAGTTGAAATTTTAGTGTAGTTTTAGATTCTGATTTTATTCTCAGAAAGAAACTTTTTTATTAACTTTCTCACATGCCATACGCGTTTTCTAATAATAAAGCTTTACAACATTGCTGGCTGAAACAAATGGACATTTGTTGTGTTTTGTTTTTGTTTTTGTTTTTGTTTTGTGGGTGCACTGGCTGTGCTCAGAGCTTACTCCTGGCTTTGCACTCTAGGTTCACTTCTAGAAGTCTCGGGTGACCCTATGGAGTGCCCAGATAAAACCCAGATCTGCTGAGTGCAAGGCAAGTGTCCTGCCCCCTGTACTACAGCTCTGGCCTCATAAATGGACAATTTATTTAAATTTGTAGCTTCTTTCATATTACATTCGTCAATTCTCTTGGAGAATGAAACTTTAAAATACTGATCAAAGAATCATTATTAGTCATAGACTATATAGAAATAAATGCCCTTTGCTTTATTGAAGACTTTTATTGCTAGAAATATATTTCATTCTCAACTCCCGGGGACAGGGATGTGGCAGTGGCAACACACTTGTTTTGCACATGTGACAACTGGATTTTTATCCCCTGTGTTAAAAAATAAATAAGAATAAAATCCTACTTTTTACTAACCAGCAGTAATAGCAATGAATCCTACACAACATTCTTTCCAGGCTTTTGTTGTTTGCCCATAGGAAAAAGTATTTTCTCACTATGCCTCACAAGAACTCTTAAAAATTTAAAATAAAAAAAAAATAAAATATATATTAGGCAATTTCTATGTATAGAGTTACAGCTTTTTAAAAGAAACAACTTTAGTATATAGAGAATATAAGATATATTATACAAAATATAAAGCATACTGCAACATGGTGAAACATTTTTTTTAACATTTTGGACTTTTTAGAAGATAATTTATTTGATTTTTCCAGGTCAAATAATGCCACATACACAATCTCTTCATGAAATTAAAGGTAATTAGATTTCTCTGTCACTGAATAGGCTTCAACTCAGTATATTTCTTATATTTTATATTTTATTTGTATTTTACTTTTCCTATATTTTATTTATTTTAATAGTATTTTATTTGATTTGATTTTAAAGTCAAACTTTGTATTTTTTTACTCACATTAAAAAAGCTAACTATGAAAGCTTATCAATTATCTCCAAAAATTTCGAAGTCACAATACAATAAAACATGCAACAAAAAAATCTTGCTTAGCACATTATTTCTCTTCTAATGTAAATTGAATGGGCCAAATTTTATGGTCTAATTTGATTTTTCCACGCTCTTATAGACACAGTCACACTCTCAAAGGGATTTCATCACATTGAATTAGTGCAAACCAAAGTGCATTAAATGATAGGCATTGCAGAAGTCCTACTTCAGATAACAGGTTTTTTTTTTAAATAAAAGGATATCTGCTTTCTTGCCTAGTATGCTCACATAGAGACAAATAGTAGGCTTTTGGCATTACACCTTGAGGTCTTAAAGTCAAAAGCTCTATTCTTGTTCAGTGACAGTTTTTAAAATGAAAGTAGAGGCTTTTGAGTTTTCAATGAAAATTGTCATATTAGAGCCTCTTGAAAACCCAGAGATAGGCTTCCTTCTGTCTTATAACAAAACTAAAATCAGACCTGATAACTCAGGCTTTAGCTTAAGGTCTGTGACTACTATAACAAGGATTCCTATTTCAGATTCTTAAAGCAAGAACAGCTACAACCTAGTTAACACATGGTGGGTGCTTGTTTTTAATTCACAATAAAAATAACATCATACTTGAAAAGGTAGCATAGCAGAACCTATGGCAGAGATGAACCAGTTGAATTCAAAACAGATATTTGCATGTCCTTACTGTATTTATTTTGAAACTTTTATAATAAAATAATTTGATTTTTCATTGTGATAATAATGAACAAATCAGTATCTCATTTTCATAAGCAATGCTAGAACCTAATGTGATTTTTATTTTAAAACTGTATTTTTCACCTTAATTTTCCAGCTTATTCATAGTTATAAAATTAGTATGTGTGCATATCTACACATTTTCTAGTGTTTCTAAATTCTTGTAGCAGTTTTGTATATCTGCTGCCCTCTTTATTTCACCTCATATTTTTGCTCATCTTGATTGATGGGGGTAGGGGTTTGGGGGGATGGAGCACCCAGTGGTGCTCAGGTTACTCCTTGCTATGTACTCAGGGATTATATGGGACTCTAGGAATAAAACCTGGGTCTGCTGCAAGATATCTTACTCACAGCCAGCCCCCTCCGGCGCTCTCACCCTAACTTTTGAATAGTACTTGTGGCTAATAGAATTCTGGTTATGCAAAATTATTTTCTAACTCATTGGAGATATTTTATAAGTCTTTTTACATCCCTTGTTTCTAGCGTGTTTCTATGAAAAACAAACTTTTACATTATTTTGTTTCTGGACTTTATGAGAATTTAACACCCTCCCTAACATACTCAACACATTTTAATCATTTGAGCCTTTTATCACTGTCATTAATACATGAAATTTTCACCAAGCTGCTTAGGGTGAACGTTTTTTTTTTTTTTTTTACTGATTCTATCATGTATTCTTGCATATATTCTTAAAATTCTTGATATTTATGCCAAGCCAAAAAAATGGTTACCTTTTCCTTTATTTTTTGCATACACAACATTTTAAACACCTAGAACTAATTTCTATATCCTTCAGACAGGAAAGTAGCTGAGTAGAAGGAAAAATTCGATGTCCCCCTCCACCATCAAAATAAATAAAAATGTTTGATGGGATTTTGAAAATATGGAAGAAAATGGGAATGCTTTACAGTAGAAAGTAAAGAATCAACATAGTGACAAGTAAGCAGGAGTTATGCCCATAAATCTCACAGGATAGACAAAGCAGCCTACACATGCTTATTGCATGATATTGGAATTGCAAGAATAGTAGAAAAGCAGAAGCCACTCCCTATATGAAAGTTGGTAAAAGACTGTTAAACATAGGCTAGAATTGAAATTTTATTCCCAGTAGTCTGTATTTATTTTTATTCTTATTTTTTGTCTACTTCAATTGATTTAATTATCATTTATTTTTTTATCGAATCCCCATACAATACACAGTTACAAGATTGTTCATGGTGGGGCTTCAGTCATATAATGTTCCAACATCCTTTCCTTCACCAGTGTACATTTCTCACACCAGTGTTCCCAGTTTCCCTCCTCCCAACACACCTCTTCCCCCTTCAGCCTGCCTCTGTGGGAGGCACTTTCATTCTTTCTTTCTGGATGAAAATATTTTATTGCGTGCATACCACACTTCTTTATCCATATCAGCTGATGGTAGTTTCTAGTTCTTGGCTATTGTGCATAATCCTGAAATAAATATGGGAGTGTATGCATTTTTGTATTTGGGGGGAGTAAAAACCTAGAAGTTAGGTATTAACTATATGAAATTTCTCTTTTTAATTTTTTTGAGGACTCTCCATAATATTACCATAATGGCAGCAGCAATTTATATTGTCATCAATGAGTTATCAAGGTTCCTTTCATCCTCTCCAAAACTTGTTGCTTCCTATCTTTCAGATAAAGCCATTCTCACTCCTATAAGGTATCACATTGTTGTTTTGATTTGCCTAATAATGAGCGTGGATAAATGTTTTTTTCATGTACCTATTGGTCATCTGCTTGTCTTCATAGGGAAAGCATCTGTTCAGATCTTTTGTCAATTTTTAATTGTTTGTTGTTGTTGAATTTTGAGTTGATTGGATATTCTGAATATTAACCCCTTGTGGAAATATATGGTATAATATACCTTTGCCCATTCAACATGATGTCTTTTCATTTTTATTCAAATACCGTTTGTTGTGCAGAGAAGCTTTTTAATTTGTTGTGGACTTGTTTGTTTATTCTTGCTTTTGTTTTTCTTGCCTTTTGAGTTAGGTCTCCAAGAATCTCAGCAAGGTTGATGTCAAGGATTTTATTGTATAAGTTTTCTTCAATATATTTTATTTTATAGGTTTTATATTTAAATATAAATCTGTTTTGAATTAATGTCTATGCATTGTGTTAGGTAGCCATCTAGTTCCATTCTTTTGCATATGGCTATGTAGTCTTTCCAATAACATTTGTTGAAAAAAATTTATTTCTCTATTGTAGGTTTTTGTCTCTTTAGTCACATATGAGTTATCCATAGATGTGTGGTTTTATTTATGAGTTTTCACTTCTTTCCCATTGATCAATGTGCCTGTTTTTAGGATTATGTTTTAATTACTTTTTACTCTGTAATGGAGTTTAATGGGGGGGTGTGAAACTTTCACGTTTTGTTTTCTCCCAAAGATGTTTTTGCTTTTTGAGGCATTTTGCTGTTTCAAACAGATCTCATGATTTTCTTTGGTTCTTTTTCTATAATTAGTGCCATTAGGATTTTGGTAGGAGTTACATTAGATATTTATATTGTTTAGGTGTATAGCCCTTTTAATGAAGTTAATCACTCCAATCCGTGAGTACATTACATCTTTCCACCTATTTAACACATATATTTAAGAAGATTTTTCAAACTAAAATCTACACAGCTCAGTCATGAACTCAGAGAAAGCATAACCTACAGTATTGCAAAACTCAAAACCTAAGAAACAAGGGGTAAAATAAGCATTTCAGAACTACAATGCTATCCCTAATCAAGGCTCTTTAAGTTGAGACCTGCTTCCACAGAGAGCTAAGATGCAAATGAAAAATCATTTCAGAAGGTAAAATGCTAAGGAATTCACAGATGTAACAAATTACAAATTTTGAAATGGGGTGTAGTTGTACAGAAAAGGATATGTTTCCATTATAAAGAAAATCTGAAAATGCATTTCTTTATATGCCAAAGTGAGTGATGTAGTCTAATAAGAAATTTTAGCCATGGACTCATTGAGATTTTGTTACTAAGTCATTGCCACTGGATCATTGTTAGTTGCAACTCTGTGCATTTGAGAAGTTCCCTACTAGAGTAACTAGGATTGACTTTGGGGCCAAAATATCACATATATTGTCCACCAAAGTTTGTTAATTCATTAAAAAAATGTCTTAAAATGATCAAAATGCCCTGTTGTCTTTGTTGGCAACATATTGAACTTATAGCTACAGAACAGCTCTGGAAAATAGTGTTTGTTTGAAAAAACACGTACACTGAAACTTATTCAAATACATTTGGCAGAGAAGTCTTAATAGAAAACCTCTAAGAAAGTGCTAAGCGTGGCTTAGCTCCTAATTCTTAGAGGAATAGGAGCAAGTGAATTGCCTGTTTATGAGAGAACATGAAGATTTAGGTTGTATTCATTCCAAGTTCTGCTTATAACCCTTTCAAGTTTTAATTTATTGTTGTCATATATTTGGTAAAGAACAGCAAGGTGCAACCAACTAAAATTTCCAATCCTTTCTAATGGCTTCCCTCTAAGAACTATATAAAGGTTTTCACTCTGACTTGTGTTCTGTCTTCCAAGTTATTGGAGGCAAAATTGCTCTTGTTTGCATAACACAGAAAGAATTGCCAGTGAAACAACCTTAAACATTTCTTTACACTACTTGCCCTACTTATTAAAACCATGTGTTTTAGATCTTTCTCAAGAAGTCATCTTTTGATTTAAAAAATTTATCTTGAGGCCTGAGCAATAGTACAGCAGGGAGGGCATTTTCCTTGTACACGAACCACCTGGGTTTGATCTTCGGCATCTCATATGGTCCCCCAAGTACCAGCAGGCGAAATTTCTGAGTGCAGAGTCAGGAGTAACCTCTGAGCATTGCTGGGTATGAACCCCTTCCCCAAAAAGCAATAGATAGATAGATAGATAGATAGATAGATAGATAGATAGATAGATAGATAGATAGATAGATAGAGATGTAGATATATATCATCTATTATGGAAAAGGTATGTCTATGATGGTTAAAAGAAAAAAAATATAAAAGATTAAATAGTACAAAACAGACCTTTTTGGCTTGTTATGGTCACTTTGGTACACAGTCTTTCCGGCATGCTGAAGGTCAACTGGGCTATTTGTGATGGTGCTCAGAAGGTTACACAATGCCAAGGCTCTAACCCAGGGCCCTGTGCATGTGGGCTGATTACTAGCAGTGCTACAGTGGGTGGTGCTTAGAGGCCAACAGGGCTACAGCTAGCTCTGCTGGAAGTGCTGAGAAGGGACATAAGATGCTGAGGATCTAATACAAGGCTCTATACTCCAGAGCATTTGCTTTAGTACTTGAACACTCTCCCCAATCCCTGCTATTTTTTTGTCTGCTTCACATTTTTTCATTTTTTTATGAAATCACTAAAAATTATAAATTTACAAAGATATGTATGACAGTTTCAGTCGAATAGTCTTCCAACGCTCTTAACCAATGTTCACTCCCCCTCCACCAATATCCCCAGTTACTCTTCCTCCTTCCAGCCTGCCTCTATGACAGGCACTGTTCCTCCCCCACATTGTTCTAAATTGTCTGTTTGCTTTTATCTTTCCTATTCGATCATAAAATTCACTAAAAACCAGAATTTATATGTTTCTACCACAAATGAATTGATGTTTAGAAGGAGGCTAGAACCATATGGCCATCTATACAAGCTAACAAATTCAAGTTTGTGAACAAAACTAGAATGGTGGCTATTCTAATCTTAGGCAATTTCTAAAAACTTACTGGAAAATAGCTGTCATATGTGTGAAGAATTTGATTAAAATCATTTAGAAGTAACTGAGCTTCTCATTTGTTTGACTTTTTGTTTGAAATGTTCTACAAAAGAAAAGCACACAATGGCTAAAGATACAGACAAACTTTAAGAACTATTTTCTTAACAAGAAATAATGTCTGTAGAAGAATATAATACTTTATAAATTAAGAAGAGGTAACAATAAATGTTTTTCTCTCTATAATTTTGAATATTCTGTATGATTTCACTAGACTTTTATACCTACTTAGGTTTGGGAATTGTTTGTTTATTGAAGGTGTAATGATCATACCACCAGTGTTGAGATGATCTTGGAAATGCACTGATGTATTTTATCTTTTATTCACTGTGCAAAATGTTTTAAGAAGTAGCACAAAACATCTGCTAACATTTTCTTTGTCCTCTTTTCAATCAGGAGCTGATGAAATAAATTTGCAGATGTAGTTGCATGTTTTCATATTTACTTTTTTAATAATCATCAGCTTTATAAATAGATATTTTATACAAAAGTGTTATAATAGAAACTGGATTCAAAATTGTATTCTCTTAAGGTTAAATGATGTTTAACAGCTCCTAGGAATTTTTAATCATTAATTTACTCTTAATTTAAATATTATCAATATAAAGAGAGTCATTATTTACACTCATTACAGGGAGACAGAAATTCAGACATAAAGAACAACAGTGATATTACAAGATCAGAGAGTGGCAGGTAGAAAATATTTGAAGGAAATTTCTAATATAATTTATATTCAGCCATAGCTCTTTAGTTGCTATAACACTTGAGCGAAAATTTCCCTTAAGCCCTATTTTCCATCAAGGGGTGGAATGAAACATTCTATAATACTGAAGCACATTTGTAGTTATTTCCCAGATGGCAAATATGGTCAATGTCTAACAAGACTATTTTGGTTGAAAAGAAAAGACATATAGCAAATAATTCATAATTTGTAGAATAATAGAAGGAACAATGAATCTATAACAAATTGATTTCTGGTCTTGATATTCTACAAAACTATGACATATCAGTGATGATAAAATTAAAATGGGCTGAATAATATTAATATGAATAATATAAAATCTTGTACATAAATTTTATTCCAGACGCCCAATTTTATGTAAATTTTTCCAAAGTCATTTTTATGCTATATTTTAGATTTTAGCTCATTTTATTCTATAACAAAAACATCTTAAGTACTAATGCCATCATGCCACAAAAAATTCCACATGGTCTAAAATAGATTAATTTATTTACTCAAGGCAAAAAATTGACTAATACTATAATCAGGGTAAAAGTAGTTTGAGTCAAAATCTCACTCTTTTTGTGATATAGATATTTACAGTTACAATAATTTTCTCTATAAAACCTCTCTCTCTGGTTTTAAAGCAACCATGAGCTTTTGACCATGTAAGAGCAAAATATTAACAATTACTGTAATCAATTAAAAAAGATAAAAGAAAAATAAATTCAATAAAATTATCAAAACTACCATGTTTAACTATTGAAACTGAGTAGTGTATATATATATATATATATGTGTGTGTGTGTGTGTGTGTGTGTCTGTGTGTATATATCGATTTGTGGCGTCACTGTCATGCCGTTGCTCATTGATTTGTTCAAGCGGGCACCAGTAACGTCTCTCATTGAGAGACTTATTGTTACTGTTTTTTGGTATATCCAATATACACACACAGGAGGAAAAATCCTGATGGAACTGAGGGTAAGATATGCTAAAATGTGTTTCCTTTCCGTGTGATTTTCACCCATTCCTCAATATTGGCATTGTTCAACTTTTTTCTACTTGAAGACCATGACTTGTCCTCCATACCTGTCCACAGATCAGCAGCTCTCACCAAGGTGACAGACAAGTGGCTTTCAACCTCTCTACATCTTCAAACCAACAGCTGTCCATGGACTAGTGCTCAGTTGGCAGTGAGAATAGAGAAGTATGACTTCTGGAAGTGTATGATCCTATTCTTATACTTACCCCTTGCCATTCTAACAAAAAATTATTTGTCTGAGAAAGCTTATAGTTATGATTTCTTGTTCTCCCCATTTATATGAAAAAACATCTACCATCCGAAGGAGTATCCACAAAGAATTTAAGAATCATTGCTTCCAAGTTAAGATGTAGGAAGAGGACTCCCATTTTCTTGCCTTGAAGTTCCTGTTAGGGAAGTGATTACCTCCCATGGGATCCTTGATGCCTTGTAGATTATCCTCCTGAAATGAAGATACAAGAAGTTTGTTACTCTTCATCAGATTGTGAATTATTAAGTTTAGATGCCCTAGTTACATGGCCTCACCCACTATCATCCTCATAGACTTCCCATTAGCTATCCATTTTTCAAGTCTTCTGGTGGAATTGAACTCAGTAAATTTCTTTCTCTACTACAGCAGAATCTAGATCAGTTTTTAAGTAGTGTCTGGATTTCTTCCTTTTTTAAAAAACACAGCAGATGTATCAGTCTTCATTTCTTTTCAGAGTCAATAGATTTGTCCAAGTGGGGCTAACTCTGAAAATCAACATCTTTCTTGAAGGGAGAGAATTGATTTTTTTGCAAAGAACACAAATACACACATCCAGCAGCATCTTTATATAAGCCGGTAAACTATATGAAAAGTAAAGAGCGATCCTGGTTTACATGCATGGTAAAAAATAAACAGAAAGTTACAATGGTGTATTGTTAATTCAAGTTCCACAGAAGAGATAAATAAGCTTTTGCCTGGATAACAAGTAAACAATAGGTATGCAATGGGAACATCCAAGATATCTGGGACAAAGTACAATCTGAGAGAATTGTTAAAGTTTCAGGAACTTTAAATGCACTCCCCGACCCAAATACTGATTTGTACTCAGAGAATGAAGTTTTTCAATAGTCAAGATAGTGCTCTGCCAGAATCATTGGCTAATCGCTAAGCTATGCACAGGAGGAAATAAATCCTAGGATTCATGATTAGAAATAAAAATGAGACAAAATTCAAAACAAAAGGTACTGATAAGAGCTATCAGTGACTGAATATCACATGAGGATACAATTTGCAGAGTAAATAGAGGCAACTTTTTTCCAAAAAAAAATAGAGGAAAAATAGATCTTAGTGCTTGTACTTTATAATAGCTAAAGGTTAAATTGTCAATAAAGAAACATTAAAGTATAAAAACTCTGATGTATGAATCATTTGCAAAACAATAAAAGCTATTATTAGAAATTGTCTCTGGATAAGAGCCAGAATTTGGATTTTGTAGACAATGACTTCATATCATTTTTGACAAATGTGTGGTCAAAGCATCAAAGGAAACTAATTGTTAAAATGCTAATAAAATACAACACAGGATTGCTGCCCTAAAGAAAGCTGTAAATTCTAGAGAAAGCAAATGAAATTATAAAATTTAAAGTTGAAAACTAGTCAATACATATGTAATTGATGATCTGATAGAAAATTGAATAGAAAAATTATACAATACATTAAGCTAAAAATAGAGAAATATAAATTATCCCAATGCAAAAACACAGAAAAATACTGACAACATTATCATTATGAATGTATACACATGAAATAAAATATATAAAAATATTAGGGATATGTTACAGATCTAAAAGGAGAAATAAGGAATCAATATTTAGGAATTTGACTATCATTTGTTTATAATTATTTTAAATGAAAAGCAAACTATATAACACATTATCACAGAATTATAATACATCATGACCTGGTAGACAATGAGTAGTCTGCCCACAGATTACATAAAACCCGTTATATGCACATATATTGAAGTATTCTAATAGATATCCTTTAAATTTAGAAAAGAAATAATTAAAAGACATCATGTTGCACAAATGCTGTCTTAGCTCCTGTGCTGCTTGTGCCCACGTGGTTGAATACATGTGGTGCCCAAGCATGTATGTTGCCCACCTCTCCCTTTTGAGATGTGTACTTTCATGTTTTCATATTTAATGCTAGAATATGTATAGAATGTAAAGGCTCTATCCACCCTTGGAAAAACCCGGGTTCTTTCTTGAGTGCGTAACTCTCTCTCTCCCACTTTTCACCTCCTACTCTCCTTCAAAAAATATCCAAATAAAATATTTTTTTCAAAAAAAAAAGAAATTCATTCTATGGGATGGCAGCTAAATATTGCATAAAATAGAAATGTAAAAAATTCAGCATCACATTGGAAAAAGGAAATTTTTCATTAATAATCGTTTTCACTTTAAGATACTGGAAAAATAAAGCTGAATTAAATATAAAGCAAGCATAAGGGAGAAATCATTAAGATCATAGTAGAAACTAATGAAATAGAAAATTGAAAGCAAGGAACGTCAAATAAAAATTCCTTGAGAAAAATCAACAAAATTGATTTTAAACTTGCTTGAAAAACTTACAAAATAAAAAAGAAAGATTGCCGAACCAATGAGAGAATATAGCTTTTAAACTTAAAGATATTAACATGATAAGAAAATATTATACACAGAATTTTATCAATTATAATAGTTCAATAAAATGGGCAATTTCCTAGAACAGCATAGCTTCTAAAATGAACTTAACAATATATAGAAAATATTGATAGAACTACTCAAGAAATTCATATGAGTAGTTTTGAAACTCATATGAATTTAAATTTAGAAAAGAAATAATTAAAAGATATCATGTGGCACAAATGTTGTCTTAGCCCCTTTTTATTTATTTATTTTTTTTTTCGTCACACCCAGCAATGCACAAGGGTCACTCCTGGCTCATGCACTCAGGAATCACCCCTGGCGGTGCTCAGGGGACCATACGGGATGCTGGGATTTGAACCCAGGTCGGCTGCGTGCAAGGCACACGCCCTACCCGCTGTGCTATCACTCCAGCCCCAGCCCCTTTTTAGAAATAAAAGCCCAGCTCAAGTTACTTTAGTGATAGCATCAAACATTTTAAGAATATATAATATCAAGGTGAAAATACTGCACATGCATTGAAGTATGTTCCCTGCATGCAGCCAAACCCAGTTTTATCCCAGACATTACATATTCCCTGAACACTTATAAGAGTGACCCCTGATCACAAGAGCCAGGAATATGTCCTGGCCACCATTGGGGTGGCCTTAAAATAAAATAAATAAATAAATAAATAAATAAATAAACCTAAATTTACTGAATGTACTGATACCAATTCTTTTGAGACAAAGTAAATTCTTTTGAGAAAAAGTAAACAGCTCTACTGTTAACTACAGATGAAAAAGCAAATTCAAGTTGTTAAGATTCAAGAAGAAAATGGGAAATTTATGCGTTTGGATCAATAGTACATCAGCTAGGGCTTTTCCTTTGCATTCCACTGACCTAGGTTCTAGTCCAAGAATCTAGGAATTGGGAAGTTCACAGTATAAAAAGACTAGAACTAAATTCTGACAATTTTGGAAACTGAAAGTCTCACATAAGTACCACAGGGTCAAGTGGCACCTGTTGTTCAGTTTATGAGATTCAAATAAATGATGCAGTTAACTACCAACTAACCCATGAAAATGAGAAAAGAGTTCACTCACTTTCTGTCTGTCTTTCTCTGTCTCTGTGTGTGTCTCTGTCTCTGTCTCTGTCCCACCCCTCTCTTTCTCTCTCTGTCTCTGTATATATATATATATATATATATATATATATATATATATATATATATATGTTACATATATGCAATTGAAAAACCTGTTTTCTTTTTTCTGTTCTCTTAGTTTCTCTGTTTTCTTTTAATAAAAAGCCCTTTAAAAAAGGATGAAAAAAAAAGGGATGAAGAAATGCATCTTTCTATGCATCTGAGACTAGTAAAATCCATGTTGTGTCATAAAGACAAAAGACTCAGTCGGTGAATGCACAACCTGATCAAGGTCCTTGGCCCAAGATGTTCCAAAGCACCCTAAGAGAAGGACAACTGAAAGAAATAGACAGTACTCTCCCTCCCTCAAGACTGCAGTAACAGAATCAGTGCCCCAGAGATTATAAAATTTGAGTCTTGGCCTGGGAATCCAGGGACTCCAGGGCCAGGAGCAGGGCGGGCAAGGCAGGTCTCCTCTCTATAGTAGTTAATAGAGCACTTCATCCCTCAATCCTTATCAAAGTGAGGCAAGTGGAACCTTAGCCAGGTAGCTACAATCACTGTTTCCAAATTTGAAGAAGTAACAATACAGTGATGTAGCCATTTGCAGAGACCCAAAACTCTAGTCATAGCACCACCTTCTGGGAGATACAGAAAAGCTGCTGAATTAGAACAGAGGGCTAAAAGTCAGGATATCTCAAATGGGAAAACACTAATATATCTCTAATCAGAACTAACTTTCAAGAAATAACATTTTTTTTTAAAATGGGAGCTCTCCAGAAACAAAACTAAATCCTACAAAATTATGTGTAAAGGATAAGCACTTCAACCTTAAAGATTGTGGATGATATACGGATATCTAGCATTATCCTCATTAGTGAAAACTGTAAGCTTCTCTTTGATTATCAGACAAGATAAAAAACTGCTCACTATCAGCATTACTATTCAATTTACTGTTACTGTCAGGATAATCAGAAAAGTAAAATAAAAGGAATCCAAGACGAATAAAAGAAAACTACCAGTATCTGCCAATATTATGACTTTATACGATGAAAACAAAAACAAAGATTGAAAAAAAGAACTATTTGAAAAAACAACTGAAAATAACTTTGCATGCCACAAAATTGATATAGAAAAATTAGTTTTATTTCATGTATAGTGAACTATGTGAAATAAATATTAAGAAAACAATGCAATTTCAATTGCAGAAAACTATAATAGGTATAAATTTAACCAAGGAAGTAAAGTATTTGCATTCTAAAATTTTAAAAAAATGGCTTTTTGGATCATATTTGGTAATGATCAGGGATTGTTCCTTGCTCTGCACTCAGGAATTACTCTTGGCAGTGCTTCAAGGATCATATGGGACACCAGGGATTGAACTCAGATCTGCCACGCTCAAGGCAAATATCCTTCCTGCAGTACTATCACTCAGGTCTGATTCCAAAAACTTCAAAAGACTACTGAAACAAAATTGATGATTTTTTTTACTGGAAAGCTAATTCACAATTATGAATTGGAAAGTTAACATAGCTAAAATGATTATTCTGTCGAAAGTAATTGCAAATTTAATTTAATACCCTTCACAATCAATGTTACCATTCAAAGTAAAGCAACAAAACATAAAATATACTTGTAGTTACAAAAGGTCCCGGAGAGCAAAAATAATCCTGATGAAACTTTTTTAAAGTATTTTTTTAATTTTAAAAAAGTAAATTTATTTTTTTTTAAATAAAACTTCATATTATATTGTAAGATAACTGTAATCAATAAAAGCTTATATTGGGCTAAAACAGACGCAGATAGGGCCCAGAAAATAGTCCTGTATATAACTCTATAACTAATTTGTGATAGACAAGCAAGCAGCATTACAGAGTGTAAGGAATTTCTCTGCAATAAAGGGTGCTGGAAAAACTTATGCAAAAGAATGAAACTAGACCATTATCTTCTCACTCACAAAAACTTAGGATATACTGAATATTTAAGTTTATTACATAAAATCATAAAATACATGTAAAAGACATAGCTGATAACTCTTTGACAGTAGCTTTAGGACTAATATATTGGATACACCTCCAATGGCAAAAGGAAAAATGAAAAAGCAAAAATAAAAAAAGATAACACTGCAACTAATAAAAAACTTTTGCATAGCAAAAGAAACCATCAATAAAAGATGATAAAGACTGAATGTGAGAAGACATCTCAAATATATATGTATATATCAGTTAATATTCAAATTGTAATTAAAAAAATAAAACTCAATGAACAAAAACCCAAAACCAATTAAAAATTGGCAGATCGGTTGAAAAGACACTTTAAAAGAAAACATACAGATGGGCAAACAAGGAGACAAACACATGTTCACCACTCTTAAATGCAAATCAAAATTAAGTATCACCTTATAGTCATAAGAACAGCCAGAAGTCACATAAGGACAGCAGTGGAAGTAATGAGCACTTCTTGGTGGTGGTATACAGTAAGTCTGTACACCAACATTATAACATTAATACTATTATAACCATATTAACAAAACTATTATGATATTTTTGTTTTTTCTTAGGGGAGGGGCATACCTAGTTGTGCTCAGTGCTTACTCCTGATTGCATTCAGGGATCACTCCTGGTGGGGATTTGAAGATCATATGTGGTGCCAGGGATCAAGACAGGTCTAGGCAAGTACCCTGCACTCTGTGCTATATCTCTGCACTACCCACCCACCACACAAAAAAAGTGGTTTTAAGGACATGAAATTGCAAAAATTAGGAAAGATGAAACAGAAAAACTCCTCTACAGGAATGTAAATTGGTCTAACTATTATTGTTATTTTTGAATCACAGTGAGGTACAGAATCACAAAGTTAATCATGATTTTGTTTTAGTCAATGTGATGTTCTAAACACCAGTTGTCTGTTCACCAGTATAATTTTCCACCACCAAAGTCACCAGTTTTCTTCCCCACCACCTTCCATTTTGATGTAGCTATTATGGGAAGCAGGTATGAAAAAAAAATCATCAAATATTTGAGATTAAGTGTAAGGTATGAGCAGTATAATTTTTATTGTAATTACCACAAAAAATTGAGATATTAAGTGCATTAGTATCATAATGACCCCAGATAATGAAAAGGTTGGAATCATTAGATGACGTGACACTCAAATTGATGGAAAGAAGAAGAAAATAAAGAGACTGACTGATGTTACCAATGAAACATTGTTGGACAGGGCCAGAAATAAGATGAATAAATACAGGGCACATAAATTTATCTTATTCCGTGTTCTAATAATATTCATACCAAAACTTGTATTAATGTATACAGAAACTGACCTGAAACCTGAATAAACAAAGATTCTAGAGTAAGTGATAAACACACAATATCCAGGCATGTATGAGACAGAGACAGCCTTATAAAGAAAAAAATAACCCCACCATGGGTCCACAAAATTCAATTAATAAGGTAAAAAAAATTACCCTAGGCAGCGGATGGATAATGTACCAGCCACCTGTCCAGTACACTAAATTTATGCTTCTATACTTAAAATAGAGAGTCTTTTGCCTGCACGCCTGGCTGTCTTCCCGGGGGCTCCTCGGAGGGGATGAGCTCCAGCTTTCCTTCCTGCCCCAAGCAGAGCTCCCGGTGGCCGAAGACCGCTGGAACCTAGCAACAGCCATGCTCAAGGCCCCTCTATACACATTTGGATGGGCCTCATGCATGAAGGTACCAGCAGAGGAACCCAGTTGTGTGTAATCCCATCAACAGCCAACATCCAGAGACTTAAAAGCAAGCTCCCAGAAGCGCGTGGCCGCTTGGTGGCCGCTCGATATTCTATAACCTACTTTTCCCTCTGGGAGAAACTCTCAAACTACTGAGAGCTTCCTGCCTACATGGGACAGCCTCGCAAGCATCCCATGGTTTATCTATATGCCAAAGCAAGTAACCAGCTGAATCTAATTCCCCTGACCCTGAAGGAGCCTCCAATGTGGCATCGTTGGGATGGCCGAGAAGAGAGAGGCTTCTAAGATTTCAGGGATAGGACGAATGTAGAGGTTACTGAGACCACTCCAGCCACTCGATAATCAACGGGATTTCGTGATTCATGACTGTGATACTTAAAATACTGGTATGAAAAAACAGATGGTATGTTGTAAATGGATCAAAGTCTCTGGTAGGCACCATCTTGGCCACCTCTTATAATCCCATTAATAGAAAATGTTCCTGGACATCATGTTGGATCTCCTTCACTCTTGGAACACACCTGGAGGCTGATTTTCCGAAAAGAGTTCTACCCATCTTTTGCAAGTATCTGAGACACGTTGGGGCTGAGACAGAACTATTAAGAGTAATTTTTCCTGACAAACAAAATTACCCAGCCAATTCACACATGACTACTAGCAAGCAAACATGACCTCTACAAACAGAAATCACCATAGAGACTTCACAAAATATAGCCAAATAGCAAAGGGCCCCACCACTTTCTGTGCTCCCCTGCTTGTTCACAGTGAGCCTTACACTGCTCCCAAGCAATAAAGAAATGCATTGAAACAGCACACTACAAAATCAATGTACAAATACCTGCCACACTTCTGTATGCAAATGGTAAAGTGAAAAATAAATCAATAAAAAAGAAAACCTCTTACAAAATAGTTTCATAAAAGTATAAATAACTTGTAATAAACTTACAAAAATACATCAAAACTATGTTCCTACTAACATAAATAGAAGAGGGACAAAACAAAATAAAAAATATTTAAATTTCATGAATTTAAAGAGTTAACAGTTTCAAAGTGGCAATTCTACACTTATAATACACTAGTATTATAAAGATTTAACGTCGTCCTTATAAAAATGCCAATGATTTTCTTCAAGGACCTGGAACAACTTCAACTAAAGTTGTACAGAATCATTAAACTCTCTAAATATACAAAGCAATTCTGAGTAAAAAGATAAGATGAATTGCATTTTTTGACTTTAAATAGTAGTATAAAGCTATAGTGATCAAAACTCTATGGTACTGAAATACAAGTAGAATCTTAAAAGAACTATAATTGATAGCTCTGAGATAAATCTTCAAATATACAAGCAGACAGAAAAATCTAAGACAATGGAGCTGGGCATGTGAAGTGGAAATAAGGAAATACTCTTCAACAAGTGTTGCTGAGAAAACTGAAAAATCATTTGAAGAAAAGAAATTTGATCTGCATCTCAAATAATACACAAAAGTCTGTTAAAAGTGGATTTAAAATCTTGAGATTGTATCAGAATCTATAAACTATTCATTTGAGAATATGCATTTCACAGGCGTTTTTAATTATTTTACTCCACTGACAAAAGTAGTAGAAACAATTTTTTAAATGGGATGATGTCAATTTAAAAATAAATATATGGTAAATATATGGAAAAATAAATTATCTATGATATATATCCTACTGAAAAAGAAAAAAAAGTTGTATAAGATAAAGGGATAATAAGATAAAGCACTCACAAAACTCAACAAAACAAATAACCTCATCCAAAAGAATGGAGAGAGAACAGATACTTCCACGAAGAGGATATATAAATGACCAATAGACATGAAAAAGTGTTTGTTTTTACTTTTATTAGGTAAATGCATGTCAAAATCACAATAAACTATCTCCATATGTGAGAATGGTGTATGTCAAAAATAAATGGGAAAAAGTCAGTATTGTGGAAATGTGATGAAAAAAGAATCTCTGTTCTCTATGAATATTGCCTGGCTCAGACTTTATGGTAAGTAGTCTGGTCATTTCTTGAAAAAAAAAAAACAGCAGAATGCCAGATGACTCAGAGATTGCACTTCTTGGCATATATGCACAATATAATAAAATAAACATTTATGAATACTTATGTCTATGGCAGAATCTCTTGCCCTTGCACCTGGCTGTTTCCCTCTCAGCCCCAAGCAGAGTCCCAGTAGCCAAAGACCTCTGGAACCCAGACACAGCCATGCTCAAGGCCCATCTCCATATGTCTGGATGAGCCTCACGTATGAAGGAACTGGCAGAGGAACCCGGGTGTGCAGGACCCGGGGCTGAGATCTCCATGCCTGCTCGGATCAGGACTGGGCCTTCTCTACCCAGACCCCCTATTTTCCAGTAGCTTGGGGCCACACCCACAAACTGTCCTGGGTACCGTGTAATCCCATCAATGGCCAAGATCCAGAGACTATAAAACAAAGCCCCCAGAAGCTCTTATACCCTAGTTCGCCCTCTCAGAGAACCTGGCAAGGTACTGAGAGCATCCTGCCTACACGGCAGAGCCTGGCAAACTTCTGTGGCATATTGAATATGCTAAACATGGTAGCAATGATGAATCTCATTCCCCTTACCCTGAAAAAGCCTCCAATGCATCACCACTGGGAAGAGCAAGTAAAGAGAGGCTGCCAAAATTTCAGGGCTAGAACGCATGGAGACATTACTGGCACCTGCTTGAGCAAATTGATGATCGACAGAATTATAGCAATTACAGCGATAGAGTGATGTCTATGGCAGCACTTAATACAAAAGTCAGCAATATAAATAAGTGGAATTTCAATGACTGGTGAATAAATAAAGTAGCTACATTTTATATAAACATATATGTATGTGTACATTAAATGTTCTATATATAGTATAATATAAAATATATTCAATGGAATAATGTACAGTCATAGGAAAAAAATGAATCTTGTTCTCTGAATGAAACTGAAGGGTATCATGTTAGGTAAAATAAGTCAGAGAGATATGAATTTCAAAATAAAAGGTGTGTGGGGGTACACAGGACTCAAGCATTTGGTGGTCGAGAGCTGCCTCCCCACACCAGTCAAAAGCAAAGGATAGACAAAGGACAGGGATTGGGCTCCAGGCTGGTTATTGGGCAGTTTATTTCTCTCTCCTCCCCATTCTAGTCTGACAGTCTCATAAACCTCTACTTCCAGTCAAAGTCATCATCTAATCCTCCTTATTGTTCTCAAAGCCCCAGAGTCTTCAAAGTCCCAGTTCTCATCCTCCTTCTAGCCTGGACTTTCAAGTTCTCTCTTACTCCTTACCACATAGTTATATAGAAACCATGAAGGGTGGGGATACATAAAGTTGGGGTTGAATGTTATAACAAAAAACGTATGTAAAGCCATTTTTTCAGGAAATTAACTCAAGGACAAAATCTTATTTGATGATTCAGCACTCCAGAATCATCAAATTGCTAGGAAATTGGTTCAAGGGCAGGATTCCATCCAGGGAATATTGCTTTCTCCTTTCCCCAGCTAGTAATCCATTTAACCAATCATAGTAAATTTACTTATAATATTTCTAGTCATTTTGTATGAAGACAGTATGAGATATATTAAGCTTAAAGGTTGAGTCTTTCTGGGGACATCTCACTATATATTCTAGATCAGAGTCCTCAGTCCAGGCTAGTCTTTCCTAATCCCAGAAGGGTCCTTATTCAGTCACTTTTTGGGGGGTCATGACAGAGTTTGTTCCATGACCATTCTGTTAATTTATTATACTTTATGATGCTTAGCTTGTCTCCTTTTCGATGCCAGGGTATCTTACAGCTTGCCCTGAGTCTATCTAGTCCCTTTATTGGGACACTGCTTTTGGAATTCTAAGAACTAAGGGAAACTGATGCTTAAGTCAAATATATATGAATGCCCAAATAATATAAATGAAATTTATATTATTTATAATAATATAAATATTATTTTGGAGTCAATTAACTCCCATGTTACAAAGCATAGCATGAACTTTCTTCCTGGGTCTATATGAAATGGACAGTGCTAAATAAACCATGCAAATGTCATAAAGGAAAAAGAAAAGCAAGATAGGATTATTAGTGCTTGATGGAATTGGGTGTGCCTCAGGGGCCCTGTTGTGGGAGTGGCTCAATAAACCTAAATTCCCTGCTAGAGGAGCAAGGACAACCCAATGTAATCCAACAGAGAGAGAGTAAGAAAAAACACCAAATGATCTCACTCTTTGTGGTATATAAAGAAATCAAACAATGAAGTTGACAGCTTCAAAAGATAACCCCGGATTACTAAACTGGAAATATCAATCAATGAGGAGAGTCTTGATAAGCAAGATTGAGTGACAAAGAGAATAGTGGAGGTTCTTCTGCAGTTTAGTGGTGGTGAGGTGTGTTTACTGTGCGTATAAAACCATCACCATCAACAGTATTACCAACATGTTACCTATGTTCTAGTAATTAAATTTAATTTAAAGCATATACAGTCAATTTTAGCAAAAACAATGGAAACAACAAGGCTTGATGATTTTTTTTTATTTTAAGGTACAATTGAGTTATTCATCAAAGATTTGGAAGGTTTATTTTGAGGGTTTTACAATATATCCAAAATATATTATACATGAGGTCTGCATCTGAGAGATGGGGTCATTAGTAAATTCTATAACATGCATTTCCCCTTAAACACATTGCGTAAATTACACATACACAGTGTTACATATTAGCTATGCCTTGAGATCTGTAAAAATTAAAAACAGAGAAGCAGTTCTGAGAAACTAAAGAAAAAATGTAAAAAAAAAATTTTTTTCAAGTACCTATAAGTAAGACTCACACATAACTCTTCTTCGGTAAAATCTGAAACCTGAGGGAAGAAAGATAGTCTAGGAGTTAAGGAGTTAAGGTATCACATGACTTGTGTGGACACTTATCCAGAGTTCATCCTTGGTTTTACATAGTTCACTCAATGTCACTGGGTACAGTCCCGGACGCCCCTAAACACCATTGGTACGGCAGAGTCTAAGCAGCTCTGCCTCCCTGGGCCTCATGCATTTTGGCCAAAAACAGCATGTAGGAGCCTCTGGGAGGCATGATTCTACTGCGAACAGAAACTATAAACCCCCAAGCGTGAGTAGTGCTATACAAAAGGGAGGAAACCAATCTTCTACACAGCAAAGGATTTGAACCACAGATGTAGCATCCCAAGTTTTGAGATTCCCAGCTAATTCTGAAAATAAAAAGCACAGATATTGACCACACCTACAAAATCATAGCAAAAAATGAAGCTATTTTAATGGAAACATAAGAATTCCATATAGCTATCCGCCCCCAGGGCTTAGTACAGAGGAATCAAGCAAAACTGCCATTCTCCTACTCCTTCCTTGAAAGAGATTTATCTGCATACTTTAAAAGCTGCTGCCTGAGGGCCAGGCTTTTAATTTGCTAGACATCCAGGGGATGACTGCAATCCTCCCCAGAGAATTAGAAAAATCAGGAAGGAAAAAATGATGTTCTCTCTATTTACAGATAACATGATTGATACATTGGTGAAAAATTCTAAATTTTCAACTCAAAACCAGAGAATAAATTTTTTGGTGAAATTGAAGGAAGCTAAAACCAGTTACATTTCTATGTACCAACTACAAAATGTATATATATATTATAATGTATATATTTTGAGAAAAAAATCTGATTTTAGAATAGCATTAAAGGAAATATTTAGCATTAGATTTACCAAAGAGGCGGAATATTTGTATGCTGAAAACTAAAACGAGTGCATACATATATTTGAATAATTGTATGCTGAAAACTAAACAAAGTCTATGAAATACATTTGAAGAATATACAGATAGCCAAAAATAAAGAAAATAAACAGATACAATTCAGCATTTATTTGTCATTAAGGAATTGCAAATTGATGCAAACAACTTCAGGCAAATATAGAAAGTGTACGCTAAGAAGGGGAAATTTGGGTATTTTGTAGACAGACATAAAGAAAATGAGAAAAGTGGCTAAAGGAAAAATGTTACTGTGAACAAACTATTTTTTGGCCAGTTACAGTTGGTTACTCTGTCCTCTGGCATAAATTCTATAACCATCAATATCATTCTTATCAGAATACTTTTTTCTACTTCTTGGTTCTCAAAGATTCCTGAAAGAAATGTTTGGCAAAGTTCAATGTCTTTTGACCCAGCACAGAAAATAAGCACATTTTTTTTCAATATGACAATTCTGCAATTCTGACATTGTTTTAAAATTTTTATGTGTGTATATTCACAAAACAAGTGGAAATATATTGATTTTGATGAAGTAAATATGACTATATTATGGATAAAGGGCCATCAGGTCAACAAATTTTGCTATAAAGACAACATACAAACAAAAATATGTAACTAACAGGTGGGTGGGGGTGGGGTGGCAGAAGGGAAACTGGGGACATAAGTGGTGGGGCATGTGCACGGGTAGAGGGGTGGGTGTTGGGACATTGATGGACTAGAAGCTAACCATGACTAGCTTTGTAACTGTGTATTTCACACTGATTCAATTTTTAAAAAAGTAACTGGCTTACTATCTTATACCATTCACAAAGGACCCGATCTTAAAATATAAGACCTAAGACCATCAAGTACACAGAGAAAGCATAGAGTTAAAGCAACCTGACATTGCTGATGGCAATAACTTTAAGGATTTGATATCAAAAGCACAGTCAACGATGGAAAAATATGTAATGACAGAACTGAGACTATGTAAATGCTTTTGCTCAGCAAGTGCTTTTGCTGAGCAAAAATAAAAGAAAACCTTTAAAAATGGACAAGATACATGCAAACTAGTATCCATTAAGATAGCTCACAAGGAATTTGTATAATTAAATAGTAATAAAACAAATACCAACATATAATAGTAAAAGTATTTCAATACACATTTTCTAAATATAAAGTTTTTCCTAGATATATTAAAAATTGCTCAATATAACTAAAAGTAGAGAGGGGCATTGAGCATGGCTGTGGCTAGTCTCTGGAGGTCTTCAGCCGTGGGAGCTCTGCTCGGGGTGGGGAGGGGAACTGAAGCCCATCCCCTCCAAGGGGCCCTGGAGAAGACAGCCAGGTGTCGGGGCAAGAGACTCTCTGTGTTGCTCTCTTCCGGGGGTTTGGTTTTAGAAGACAGCCAGGTGTTGGGGCAAGAGACTCTCTGTGTTGCTCTCTTCCAGGGGTTTGGTTTTATAGTCTCTGGATGTTGGCTGTTGGTGGGATTACATGGTGCCGGGGGCAGTCCCTGGGTGTGACTGCCTAGCTACTGGAAAATGAGGAATCTGGGAGGAAGAGGCCCAGTCCCAATGTGAGCAGGCTTGGAGGTCTCTGCCCCGGGTCCCACACACCTGGGTTCCTCTGCCGATTCCTTCATGCCTGAGGCTTATCTGAATGTGTGGAGAGGGGCCTTGCCCCCGCACCTGGCTGTCTTCCCAGGAGCCCCTCAGAGGGTGTGGGCTTCAGTTTCTCTCCCTGCCCCAAGTAGAGCTCCCAAGGCCAAAGATCTCCAGAGCCTAGCCACAGAAATGCTCAAGGCCCCTCTCCACTTTTAGTCATACTGAGCAATTTTTAATATATCTAGGAGAAACTTTACATTTTATTTTGAAAATGTTTATTAAAATACTTTTAATTATTTCTCCACATGTTCGGATGAGCCTCATGCATGAAGAAACCATCAGAGGAAGCAGATATGTGGGAGCCGGGGCTGAGACCTTCAAGCCTGCTCCAATTGGGACTGTGCCTCTTCCGCCCAGATTCCCCATTTTCCAGTCGCTAGGTGGTCACACACAGGGACTTCCCTGGCTCTGTGTAATCCCACCAGAGACTATAAAACTATAGACTATAAAACCAAGCTCCTGGAAGCGCAACTTCTTATAGCCTAGTTATCCCCCTGGGAGAATCTGGCAAGCTACTGAGAGTTTCTTGCCCACAAGGGACAGTCTTCCGAACTCCCATGGCATTTCCATATGCCAAACCCAGTAATAATGATAGATCTCATTCCCCTAACCCTGAAATAACCTCCAATGCGACACCATTGGAAACGATGAGTAAAGAGAGGCTTCTCAAAGTCTCAGGGCTAGGATGAATGGAGACGTTACTGAGACTGCTCAAGAAATTCGAGATCAACGGTGATCTCTGATGATAATGCTGATGCTGATGCTGCTGCTGATGATGATAATGACTAAAAAAAAAAACATAAAAATGCACAATCTGGGGATGTTCCCAGTTGCAACCCCTCTCCCCAATGTGGAGTTTCAGAGCTCCAATCAGTAGACTCACTGCAGCCAGTGACGGCAGGAAGCACAGTCTTGGATACTGTTACTACAACCCCTTTTCAATATAAAACACTGCAGCTTTAAGCCCACCACCTCTACATTTTCAGTGGACATATGGGATGTTAAATCAAATGCGAAAAGGAGGTATTTTCTCAACTGAACGTAGCAGGAAAACTCCTCATTTGAGGAAAAGGCTATGCCTTTGTTTCAACGGATGATAACCTCGCTGGGAAACTTTGGGTCCCATTACGTCTTGTCAGAAGTAGAATTCAACCACCTGATTTGGATCTCAGACCTCCAGAGACTCAGAACCCTTCAAATTCCAGCTCTGGTTCTTTGCCAAACTGATTTCAGCTGGAAGTCACAATGAAAGAAGAGGAGCCAGCATCAGAGGACCTAGAGCAAAGGCCTCTAGCTCCTTACACATTTTATGAGGTCACATAAAGACCTTTCCTTATTCCCCTCTTTTACAGGTTATGGATTGGACAACGCCAGGCCTCCATATTTTGAATTAACAATACCCTACTTTTACCCTTTCCTTGTAACTCACAGGTTCCTGAAGGAGAAAGGAATGATTTAACAGGAACACCTTTTTCATTTCTCTCTAGAATATCCATTTGTATTGGAGCTTTCCTCTGTCTCTTTATCCACAGGCATGGAGACCAAACCCCAATTGTGTAAGCCTCTAATAATTTTAAAGTGTTTTTTCCAAACATAAGCTAGGTTGCACATATGACTTCCTAGGAACCAGACCAGAGAATGGCTGTATTCCCCTGCTGAAGTTCTCCTGCCTGATGCTGCCTGTTCCAGTGCTCCCTGACTGATCCAGTGGTTCCTGAATTTTATCGAAGTCCTAAGAGCTGCTTCCCCAGACTCATTGCTGCAACCACTGCTGAGCTGTTACAGGAACAACTCCTCAGTTTTGATCCAGACACTTCATTTCTTCAGAACAGGACTAAAATGACTCTTAATTATTGGTGACTCTCATCACCCCTGGACAGTGCGGGACAATTGGACGCTTTACTACAAACACTGCTCTGGGTCCAGGGTTGGACTGAAATCTTAGTATAACTATAAGACTGTATTGCGATTTGGAATTGTGCCTCTAATTTGAAGTTTTGTATTTTTGTAAAAAGAAAAGGGGGAGATGTAGGATAACATGGAGTTTGTCCTTTTAGCCTTGCCTTAGAGAACATAGTTTACCTTAAAGCAATGTCCTTTGTGTATGGACACAAGAAGATAATATTGTGCTTGTAACTTGGGAGTTGATTGACTCCAATATTTACTCCTGCACATCTGCTTTCTTAACTCAGTTGTCCTCAGTTTCTAGCACCCCAAAAACAGGGTCCCGATGAGGGACAGGATGGATCCAGGGCAAGCGGTGAGTTATGTGCTACCCTGGCATCGAGATGGGCCAGGCCAAAGCGCCACAATACTCAACTGTAAGTTGAGGTCATGATCATGGACAATGCTGTCATGATCCAAAGGTAATGACGAGACTAGGACCCTGCTGGGGTTAGGAAGAATAACCTGGCCTGAGAACTGTATAGTAAGATGTCCTCAGGAAGAACCAAACTTTATATCTCTTACTGTGCTCATACAGAATGGCATTGCTAGAAATATTAGAAATATTAGAAGTAGATTTACTGTAACTATTTAAGCAGATTACTAGCTCACACCCTGACACACCCTTGTTTGGAATCACTCCCTTGAGTGGATCTCCTTAGATGAGAGTTCCTTAGATGAGATTTTGTTAAGAAATGGTCTTAGCCTTCTTTGTTTATTTGTTGATGTTAAACCCACCTTTGTGCCACTGCCCTATGTAATTTGCTATATAAACTAAGACTGTGGCGCAAAGGGGGCCAGACTCGGAAGAAGCAGAGAGAGAGAATGAAATAAACTGATCAAGCAACCAGTTTAGCCTTCTTCCTTACGTCGCCTTCCCTTGACCGACAGCACACACAGCGGTTCCTGAGCACTGGACGCGGGCAGTGAGACAAAGCCGCCCGGAGAGCCCGAGAGTACACACGTCCTGCGCTTTAGTTTTTTACACCAAATCACTATAGATCACCCTACAGATATCAGCATGGTGATGAGAGTGTCAAAGACATAGTACAGTGGGCAAGATGCTTGTGTGCAGCTGACCTGGATTCAATCCCCAGCATTCCATTTCGACCTCTGAGACCATCAAGAAAGATCACTAAATGCAGAGCCAGGAGTAACCTCTAAGAACAACTGGGTGTGGCAAAAAAAAAAAAAAAGGATGAGACACAAAAATTTTTGCAGGGATTTGTGAAAAGGAAACACCAGTATGTATAGACAGGAATATAAACTGGTATTGTCATATCAAACAAAATGTAAATTTAAGAAGTTAAACAGTATACGACATGCAGTTGTGTATTTTTATATAATACATAAAATCAAAAACCTTCAAGTTCATTAGATCAGAAACTTCATAAAGAGTTTATAATTATTAAAACCAAACATGATTTATTTTCCTGAGTAAATTAACTACAAGTTTGGAGACAAGAAACCTAACATCCACTTACTAAATCCCATCTGTAAAAATATGTCATTTTTCATAAGAATCCTTTCTCACAGTTTATAGTAAAGATTAAATGGAATGATATGTTTGAAACTGCTTTATAAACTCTAAAATATCATACAGATGTTAGACATTGTGCGTCTGTCCATTACAGAGAAAAGAATTGAAATATTTCTATTTTAAATCCCCAGTGAACACTGACTTGAAACACATTTATGATTCTGTCAATATCCTCCCTGGGAATTCTACTAGCATAGGTCTACATTAGAAATACATTATTAGACACAGGGGAAATATTTTATCTTTAAAGATGACATGTATGCAATGGCTATAACTTTTGCAGGCTTGGCTTTTGCAGGCACAAAATGTGATTATATAACTACAATATCACTGATACATTTTTTAAATTATAAAATGTAAATAAAATAACATAACACACTGAAATTTCACATATATTAAATATATGTATAGTCCCTTTATCTCATACATACGGATACACACACACACACACACACACACACACACTTCACACGCACTTTTCTTAACACGATTGGTTCAAGAAAATTTTTTCTCAAACACAGAGGAAAGCTGTTGACTGCTCTACCTATAAACTTCAGGTTTCGATTGTCCTGTGGGACATTTAAACTTCATGGTTAATGAGGGAATAACACCTATTACTGCAGAACCTAATGGTTTTAACTATTAACATTGAGTATTACATCTGACTAGGAGACTATAGAAACAGCTAATTTAATCACCGACATGTCCTTTGAGAACCAGGAAGATTTGTTCTGCAGTATTCTCCAAGAGTGTATTCCAGTGATGTAAGAAGAGGCATACATTTAAAAGTATTATATCCTCTTCTTCCGGAAGTGACTGTACTTACTCATTTTTATCTGAGCAATGATGCAAGACCACAGCACTGGCCAATCCAATAGTTTATAGAATCCCTGCAAAAGAGATCTTCATTTCCCATATCTCTGCCAGGCCTCGGACTCCTATTTAAGATGCATGCTTCCATTTTGTGTAAATATTGATGATAAGCTAAGCTTCAGTAGTTATTTTGGGGAAAGAAGATGACGGTTTGGAATGTCTCAGGTGAATTTAATGAATATCTAACCCGTGAGCAGGAATATCAGAGCTGACAGCAGCAAAATTACAGAATCAGAGAAGCCAGAAACATTAAAGCATAACTGGATGATATCTTAGGATCATTATTTAAAAGGGTAGTTTGGAAGCTTCTGCATATCAGTTTAGTCATCAGGTCAAATTGCAAGTGAGTTCACCTCCTATGTAAAACTTTGGAATTCCCACAGAGAGGACTTGGAAGGCAAACGTATCCCTAGGTGAGCAGTCAGAGCACCTGATTCCTGTATAATTACATGGAATGAGAATTTGATACATGACAGTAATTACCTAGCTGAAGGTGCAATTAGCCATTTGTGACCTCATTCTGAGTGGCAACTAATTAACCCTTAATGTCAAAAATGTCAACCTTCATCAAGACACCAAAGAAAAGTACTACACGATCAGCTAATACTTGTTCCAACCTATTAATGGTTGAATCTGTCATTAGAAATGTGAATATACCATTTTTACATCAGCGTTTATGTTAAGATGTGGAGCATGCTTCATTCTTTACCAGCTTCTCTTTTCCTTCCTAATCCTTTTGTAGCTAAAATTCTTTTTCTAAAATAGCAACTTTTCATATGTATATGTAATAATCATCCTTCAATGAGACAAATCTCAATCAAGAGATAGAGAGCTAGGACTAGTCAGTGGCATGTGCCTTCTCATATGTATATATATATATATATATATATATATATATATATAGTTACCATAGACCTGAAAATTAATGGGAAGCTATACTATCATAATCATTAAAGCTCTCAAGGATTTCCCTTACTAGAAACTAATTCTGGTACCTTCCTCTTTTTTTAAAGTCTAACTACATAGTAAATAAATTCTGGTATGGTAAAGCAAAATGCCATTGATGAATTTTAAACTACCAAATAAATAATAATTCTGCAGTTATATTTATATTTCTAATATTTAGAAATAAAAACATGCAAATCTGTGTGGGGAATATACATTTGCTTCATTTAGGAAAAGAACTATGCTAAGTTCAGAACTTTCTAAAAAATTCTAAGGTTCAGGGGCTGGAGTGATAACACAGCAGGTAGGGTGTTTGCCTTGCATGCGGCCGACCCTGGTTTGAATCCCAGTATCCTATATGGTCCCCTGAGCACCGCCAGGAGTGGTTCCTGAGTGCAGAGCCAGGAGTAACCCCTGTGCATCACCAGGTGTGACACAATAAGCAATATATATATATAGAATATATATATGTATATATATATTCTAAGGTTCAGGAGAATAGCCTCAAAGAAAACTTTTCAAATAATTAGTATAGACCTATAGTCATTAGACTCAATTATTAACTAAACTTAACTTGGAAAATATTTGTATTTAAGATTAAAAATGAAATATAGCACTGATATAATATTGAGTTTAATCACTTGGAAAGAATGATATGTACTGCTAAAATTTTCTAGAGTATTGTTCTCTCCCTTCAAGTATGCTTCAAGGGTCTAAAATTAACAGGGTTTTTTTTTAAGGAACAAAATTATTTTCTCAAGCACCTTACAAATTTTTATTTCTGAATAAGTGAGTGAAAGACAAAAGAACAATGCACAACAGATAGAATATTGTATTATTTAACTTCAATACATTAATGCAGTGTTCTGATCACTTTGCTCAGAAGTTCAGTAGGGTAAATTATACTTTGTTCTAAATTATTTTATTGTATAAAATCACTCTAAAGTACTATTTCAACTTATTAATATGCATGAGAGCAGACAAAAATCACTTCAATTCCTCTAATAAATTGTAAAATGAAGTAGTTTTTCACATTTAAGCTATTTTGTTAGTTACTGCATTTAGTTAGGTATTTCATAGCATTGCTCCTTCCCTAAATTGCCAGAGGAAACTATGAACAGATGGCTCTATGTTTAATTCAAGATGAGGAAAAAAAACTGTATAGATTCAACAGTCTTGAAACCAGAAGATAGTGAAAACTTCTAGTAGCGATACTGAAGGAGTGAAACCAAAGAATAAAAGTCTATTACATACTAAATGAAAAATAAAATTAGTACCATGCACATTCCTTTGATTATAAGAGGTGCTCTGCTTCTGAGGGGTTATCATATTCTCTTTTATTTGTTCAGATTAAAAATTAAAACTGCATAATACGATGGTAAGCGTAGCAATCAATGTTACACATTGAACTAGTTATCACTGCTGTTTCTGTTTGTGTTGGATTTTCTATCTAAAATTCAAAGGCCTTCAGGAGAACCAATAAAGTTTCTGCACATTTCCACCATAGAAGGTCACTCTGAGTTCTCTGAATGAGGACCAAATTTTGTCCTTCAATGGCCTAGCAGGTAATTATTCAAAATTACAGTTGTTTCCTCAAAACTATGTGTTGACTTTATAACATTGTCTTGAGAACAAGAGAGATTTAATATGCTAAGCATGAATACAAGCAGCTAATTTATCATTTGATGGAATTATATACATATAATTATATGAAAGATGTCCATAATCACACATTTTTTAAAAGTCTGAATAAAAGTCATTTTCCCATCAATAAGATTTTCTGTGTTAGTGCATTCTATATAGGTGTTTTACATTACAGTAACTAGCATAAATAAAATGTTTTTAAACACCTGATTTGATATTTCATTACACTAGATGATAATTTGAATTATACCTGACAATATTTTGACATTATGAGAAGACAAAACTGGGTTGAGAAGTAGTGCAGTGGGCAGGGCACTTTCCTTAAGCACAACTGACCTGTGTTGGATCCGCAGCACTGCATATGGTCCCCCTGAGCCCCTCCAACAGTGATCCTGAGAGCAAAGCCAGGAGTAAGCCCTGAGCACTGCCAGGTATAGACCAAACACACACAGAGAAAAGTAAAATGCTAAAACTTTTACTAGTAACTAACACATGATAGATTATATTTAAGGCATTAGTAACACATGATATATTATATTTAAGGTAACAGATACTCAAAGAGCTTAGTAAGCTAGATGATATAGATGAAGCTCTGCATGAATCTAATTTTCAAAATATACAGCAGTACTTTTTTCTGCTTTTTGGGTCACACTCAGCATTGCACAGGGTTTCTCTTGGCTCATGCACTCAGGAATTACTCTTGGGGGTGCTCGGAGGCCCCCTTATGGGATGCTGAGAATTGAACCCGAGTTAGCCACGTACAAGGCAAATGCCCCACCCACTGTGCTTCTTCTTAAAAAATAATGTTCACTTTCATTAGTGTAATTGAACTTTAATTTATAAAATAAAATTTATATTAACTCATATTTTAGTAAGCAAGGGAACTCTATTTCAAGTAGTGTCTATAGCTGTATCAGTTATAAATAATAACTATATTTTAAAAGAATCCCACAATGAATAAGAGACAAGTCATTCATAATTAAAACTTACAATGTGAATTTTTATTCTGGATTATTTTATTTGCATTTTATTTTGCCTATACATTAGTAATGAATTTATAAGATTTTAATGATAAAGTATGTAATATGAACGTTATGTCTAAAATTGAATAAGTGATTTACAGTGATTAAATTTTTTATCCTTGGGAACTTCTGCAATTCTATTTGATTTGACTTAATTTAACTATGTCATGCACTTAAAATATTCTTTCAAAATCTATGAGATGGTAGAGAGAAAGATGGATTTTACGCAATATTAAGTCAGTAGGGCAAATACCACTACTCATACATCATTTACAAGTCTAGTTTACAGTAAGACAATCCGGTTACCACCTTATCACTAAAGAAAGATAACTACATCTATGTCAGTTCTGGTTGCAACTATCAACTTCTCTGGTTATGTATTTAGATGTATAATAGGTACAATACAATTTAAGAGAAAAAAAACACATAAACAAATATAATAATATTCACAGATTCCTCATTTATTGGCCACAAACCCCTTCCCTGTTTTTTTTCCTATTTCCAACAGTTTGGGGACGTAACTCAAATTTCCCAAATCTTCTGAAATAATTCTCTAAATTTGCCAAATGTAACTTATTTATTGATCTTTTATGGAAATAAATGTGGTTTTAGTTATTGAATGAATTTTTTCTACTTTAAAAGTTATTTTAATTCATTTTCAAATATCTTTTTTCCCTAATTTTATTAAAGCACCATAATTTAAAAAGTTATTCACAGTTGGGTTTTGGATGTACAGGGTTTTGAATGTACAGTATTCTGTAACGCATCCACCACCAGCGTCAACTTCCCTCATCCTATGCTCCCAGGTTTCTTGTCCTACTACTCTATCCCCAGCCTGTCATCTTGACAGTTACCTCTTTAAGTTTGATTATTGTTAAAGTTCAGGTCTCCTAATTTCAATGTTGTTGAAGTTATATCTACTTTTTGTATATATGCATATATATACACTTTATATATGCATATATGCAAAGTTATATCTACCTTTTGCATATATGCATATATTTTAAAGCATATATGTCTTGTATTGATATACATAAATATTATCAGGAATGATGAATATTCCTTTCTTTTCATACTCCAACCAAGGAGCATACTAAGCAATTTAAAATGAAGGTGTAAGTAGAAAACCGAAATCAGTCTAGATGATGATACAGTTTCATTTCAGCATTGACAACACAGTCACTAAATCATTACCAAGATATAAAGAAAAATAATCAGTATGAATTAGGTTGTGACCTAAATATGCCCTACACTATCTCATGTGGCCTATCAGTACCTTAAGGAATTCTATTACTTTAGATCATAACACTTAGAATTGCTATGACCACACACAGTGAGTTTTCAGTCCTGTCACTTATAACTTATTTAAGAAGCTAACTTTAATGATAAATTTTTTTGGGGAATAGCATTGGTCTTGATAATCAAATATTTATCTTGAACATGCAACCATCATCTATAGTACAATGCCAGAGAAATTAGTTTTGATGAATTACAAATTTCCCTAAATTGTGCTAAGTACAAAAGTCTGAGGAAACTAGGTCATCAAATTTCATACATGTAATCATTGAAGTAATTCTTTTTAGTCACATGGTAATTCTCGGTGATCTAGAAGCAGTTTATGAATAATGATTGATTAGTACTGAGTCGGATTTCAATGTTTGTAAGCTCAGTATTTTAAGATACAGATATATAATGATAATTTTTATAAGAAATAATTAAAAATTTCCACTTATAACAAGCCAGTGTAAGTTCGAATTCAAAGAATTCAAAAGATTTTTTTTTGTATAATATTAAATACTACAAATGTTTATATTTCAGAGGAGCAGTGTTATCACTCCTCAGTCACCACAAAGTGCCATTATTCCCCTGTCTCAATTCACTGGACCTTTCTAACTCCCCACCAAGCTTGTAATCGCTCAGTTGTATGGCTAGGTCTAAAGTACCATTGGACACTTAAATCACTTGTTTTGTTTTTAAAACTATTACATGTAAATGGATTCAGCTGTTACTTGGTTGTCCTTTCTAACTCATTTTGTCTAATGTGACTCTTTCAGTTTCATCTATGTTCTAGCAAAAGGGAAATATTGATATTTTACTTTAGATGAGAAACATCCCATTATATATATATAGATACCCACATGTTCCTGATTCACAAATTTACCATAAGACACTTGGATAATTGATCCTATTAGTAATAGCACAGCATTGACTGTAGATGGTCATATATCCTTTTTGCATTAGTCTTTTCTGTTCTTTATTTACATAGGAGTAAGACTGACATATCATACAGTAATTTTCCATTTAGTTTTTAGAGAAATACACAAGTAGTTTTCTATAGAAGCTTTATGCTTCTAGTAACATAAATTAACATTTTCTCCACATCCTTTATTTACTAAAAAAAATTCCAAGCCATTATGCTCTCATATATATCCACATAGCTCTCTCTTTTATATTTGTGTGTGTGATATTAGACTTTGAAAGAAATAAGGAAGCAAAAATAACTTAAATCTCATGAGTAGCAAAGTTTCCCTCTCCAGTGAAATACTACTGCGTTTTTTTGTTGTTTTATTTTGGGGCCAAACTTAGTGGTGCTTGGGTGTAGGATGACATTACTTTGTCCTCTTCTCCCTTGCCATGAGTAGCTTGTCCCGGAGTTTAGGCTTGCCCCAGTCTCACCCATCAAGGTGTTCCCGAATCTCTCCCATCCCTTTGTTTAGCTATAATCACTTCTCTATGCTCTCTTCCCCAAAACAGTTAATCTGAGGCTTTCCCTTAATCTGACTCTACTAATTTGTAAGGTCAGACCTTCCTAGGACACTTATATTATAACATTGCCTTTCTCCCCTCTTTACGCCTTTTGAATAATTTACTTTAAAGCAATGTCTTTTTTTGTATAGACACAAGAAGACAATATTATGTTTTTGTAACTTGGGGCTTAATTGGCTTCGAATATTATTCTCTCCCGGGCATCTGCTTTCTCCACTTAAGCCTCAGTTCCCCTCAGTTCCTAGCACCCCAAAAGCAGGGTCCTGACGAGGGACAGGACGGATCCAGGGCAAGCGGTGAGTTATGTGCTACCCTGGCATCGAGATGGGCCTGACCAAAGTGCCTAATTCTTAATTATAAGTTAAGAGCTTGATCATAGACAAATGCTGTCATGATCCAAAAGTAATGATGAGACTAGGACCCTGCTAGGGATAGGAAAGACTGATCTGGCCTGAGTACTATAGTCTGAGATCGAGATGGCCCCTGGAGAGCAATTCTATAAGCTTTAATGCATTTCTTATTGTGTCCATACAAAATGATTAATATTATGAATTCTTATATGTTTGCTGGCTGAGGAGAGGAGAAACACACTCATGGGACTCCACCCTTGGGTGGATCCTCTTGCTGAAAGGGAGTCAGTCTTAGGAGAAGCATCCCCTGAGGGAAAGGAACCTTACCCTATTGATTGTGACCACACCTATGTGTAAGCCCCAACCCCCTCATGCTGGTGGTGTTTAACTTGGCTGTAAGAGTTGGTTAGGGGGCCCAGATCCACAAATCCAGAGCGGGGAGAGAAGCAGAGAGAGAGAATGAAATAAACTGATCGAGCAACCAGTTTGGCCTTCTTCCTTCCGTTGCCTGCGCTTGACCGACATCACACACAGAGGTTCCAGGGCATGGAACGTGGGTGGTGAGATAGAGCCGCTCGGAGAGCCCACAAGTGCACACGCCCTTCTGCGAGCTTTAGTTTTTTACACTTGGGGCCTTAATTTTGGCTTTTCATTTAAGGATTACTCCTGGTGGTGCTCAGGGGACCAGAAAGGTGCTTGGGGTAGAACCCGAATCAATCACATGCAAGGAAAACACCCTACCTTCTGTATTATTGCTATGCCCTTAATAACATATCTTTAAGAAAATAAAAACTGATTTGGGAGGGGAAAATTCTCTTTCCTAGTTCAAATACTAATCATTCAATATTGGCACTATTGCATGCTTTTAAGACCATCATGTGTAAAGCCTTATATAAATCTGGCTCTGCCACCGGAAAGACTACATACCAGTGTAAAATCTTGCTTTTTCAATATCCATTTTATATGTCTTCATTCCAGAAGCAGAAACATTTGGGTTTCAGGCCAATAGTATATCAGAAATGAGAGGCATTTCTCAGTCTCCCCTTAAATATAAATATTGTTTCTGGTTTCTGTTTGGCCTTATTGCTAGTGGGGAACAGGCAATAACTGAAACTACTTCACTGGCCCCAGAAGTAACAACTGCCTATTGAAGATGACAGAGTCATTATACAAGTTTGGGTCCCTGGTTGATGATGTAGAGCAGAACTTATATCTCTACCATGAACTATTGAACAGGAAGAAAATAGACTTTTATCTTTTTAGTTTCTGTAATTTTGTTCTCTTTCAAAGTTTTGTCTAGGTCTATAACATAATACAGTATTTCATAGTATTGCAATGACTATTAAATTATCTACAATGTATAAAGCATGCAGTATCTAGCAAACAGTATGTTCTATATAATTGTTTGCGATTATTAATTATTTTTATCAGTGGTTTAAGTGTTAAACTAGTAAATAGCACTATGCTATGCTTAAGAATGATTTACAAAATTAAATATCACAATTATCCAATTAGCTGGAGCAATAGCACAGCGATTAGGGCATTTGCCTTGCACTCGGCTGACCCAGGTTCAATTCCTCCATCCCTCTTGGAGAGCCTGGCAAGCTACTGAGAGTATCCCACCCGCACAGTATAGCACGGCAAACTATCTATGGCATATTGGATATGCCAAAAACAGTAACGACAATTCTCACAATGGAGACGTTACTGGTGCCCACTCGAGGAAATCAATGAAAAACTGGAAAACAGTGCTACAGTGCTACCGAAGACCAGCTACTTACCTTTCCTCATATAACATCAACATAATCATTTTATGCCTCCTCATGAAATGACAGAAAAACAAGATGTGGTACTTGCAAATGTAGGATTATCTTCATTTTGTTCATTTTCGATGCATAAATTGAGAAAAATGAAAAGGATGACTTAATAGTGTAGCCTTTAGGCACTTGACTTGATGTCCAGTTCTGAAATTGCCTGAAAAATTTAGACTTTGCTGACCTCCATGCCTTCAAGTGATAGCAATAATAGCCTTATGTAACTGGCATTTATTGCTTCCTTGCATCCTTTAAGTTCCTCTCCTTTGGGTAGCAGCCACACATTATGGATTAGATTGATCTTCTTCAGTCCCAGCAGTTGGACTGATTGTTTTAAGCCTATGTGAGTTACCACTAGTCCTTTTCTGCAGTGATCGGTTTATGTAATCTAAGCCAATAAGCATATATATGGCATCCCTTGACAGCTGCTCTTGTGTTTGTTTGTGTGTGTGCTTTGGGAGAGAAAAATCAATGAAGCCTGCTATTATATGATGGTGTGCGGAGAAGCATTGCCTCTTTTCTCCCATACTGTTAAGAAGGTTAAAGCTATACCTACTACTTGAAGCAATCTTCCAAAGGCAAAATTTAAATCTACAAACACAGAATCTAAGGAATTTTATAAAATCATATTAGGGGACTTTGGGGGTCTGGAATGATAGTACAGCAGATAGGGCACTTGCCTTGGTCACATGATGGACCCAAGTTTGATATGTGGCACCCCATATGGTTCACAGAACCAACTGAGAGTGATTCCTGAGCACAGAGTCACGAATAAGCCCTGAAAACAGAATAATATGGATGCAAAATAACAAGCCCATAGTAGGGGCCTTTTGACTCATCCTCTGCAACTTTAATGGTTATAAATTGCTTAAGCCAATTTGCTTCTATTAAATGGAAAATGAAATTCGCCTACCTGTTTTAGGATTTTTATATTTAAATAAATGATCAAAGATGCAGTGATATTTTATTAGCTTTATAATAAAACAAAATGTATCTGAATCATTTAATATATATTCAATAAGATAATTCTGGAATACTATTAAACTTTGAAAGAATATTCATAAGTGTTTCTACAGAATGAATACTATGTACTTTCAAATTATTATATATAATTTCTAAAATGCCGGGTTCTATACTATACTGACTTCACAATATAATTCCTAATTGAAATTTCCTTTATGTAATTTCTAGAATATAAAGAGTATACCTGAACATTATTTTTTATTTCATATGAAACACCATTGTATCTTAAGTAAAACTAAATATAATCTTACCTCAAATAATTTTAGCTGTTATTAGTAGTTATATATATCTTACAAAACCTCCTGCCTGAACAAAGAAGGTTTGAAAACGGTTGGTTATGAACTTTTGAAATCACTCAAAAAAGACTCCAACTGGAAAAGCAAAGCAAAAAATGAAATTAAATGCACTACATGTATCAGTGAAGGACAAGATGAAGAACTGAGGAAGACGAAGAGAAAGGAAGCTTGACTTTAACACAAATGGAGTCTTGGGAGTTAAATTGCAGCTATATCTGAGATGACAAATTCAAGGGATGAAATTTCAATGAGGTATAATTACAGACTTTTTGGAATAGCTCACTAGGAAATACTTGAGTAGACAGTTTCATGGCTCAAATCGACCCATGGCCAAGTACATCTGTATCACACCTACTGCCTTCCTAGAATAACTTAAATATCCATAGTTAAATAAGAAATATACTCTATTGGCTGTTGTTTTATTATTATCTTTTCTTTGATGGCATGACTAGGGTACGGTATTAAGGTCACGCTGATTATAGAAAATAATTTTCACTAAGATATTCTAGGTGGATTATCTCCAGGCACAGTAAGTACATAAATGATAAATACCGGTTTACTTTAAAATATAATTAATTTATGATCCATAGGGACAGTACAGAGGGTAAGGGAATTTCCTCATATGCATTAGGCTCTAGTTTTATCCTAAATATTGCATATAGTCCCCTGAGCACTGGTAGGAGTAACTCCAGAGAAGAGAGCCAGGAATAAACATTGAGAACAACATGGTATAACACAAATTTCCCCCAATAAAATAATCAGAAATCTAAATATTGAATATTCATTCAAGTAGGAAAGTTGGTATGAGAAAATGAAGCTTAAAGAGAGAAAAATGTTGTAAAAAGGATGATTTTAAAAGAAATGAGAAATATCTGCAATTTTTTTTTGTTCAAATTTGAACTCATGATTTTTAAAGGACCAACCGCAATTATATTCAGAGCAATATTAGAAACATCAAGGTTTTATGTTCAGAGTTTCAGGTTTGCCATTTTCTGGCTCTGTAAATACCTCTTTTAGCTTCAGTATGTCCATAGGAAAATAGAAATATCATTCCAATGTGCTATGATAAATTTAACAAGAAAATGTGAATAACTTTACTTGGATATAAAAATGAGCTAATATTCAAATAAAATTCTCAGTCACTGACTGGAAAAATTAAGAAGTCATTAAAGTTACATTGATTAGAAAGAGGCTGGCTCCAAGAATAAATAATCCAAACAATGCAGTGGTTTCACACTGCCTTTTATTTGTTCCACGTGGACAACGAATATGTTCAGTTAGGAGAAATAGCTCTTTTTTTCTTTACAGTTGTTCAGGATCCATGCTCAGAGGAGCTCTGTTCAGTTCCTAGCTTACAAGGAAATTAGGCGACCACTCAATAAGGTAATAGAGAAAAAGCATGAGGGAAATCCTTCATTGGAAGGATATTTTATGAGCTAGAATGCTCTTATTCTGTTTGAAGTCGAATATCCTCCAAATAGCCTTGCTAAAGACCAGGCAGTTTACCTTGTGCACAAATAGGAACATAATGTTGGTGGGCAGCAGTTTATCTTTGTCACAGGCAGTTTCTTTAGTTTTACCAACTATCTCCATAAATGCTTCTTTGTATCAAAAGCACGCAGCCAGTCCCGTCTGATGGGAGACATGTTCTTTCTGAACCTATGTATATTTGAAGCTGAGAATTTCAGGGTGACTGGTTCACAGTAAGTTGCTTCCTCATGCTCTAATAACACATAAAATTCAAGTGCTCTGGTTTCCTTCATCCAAGATACACAATTTAAAAGAGCAAAGCGATGTTAAGGTAACAGGATTATATTCAGCTGTTATGGAAAGGAAAGTCAAAACTTGTATTTACAAAAATTAGTGGTTATCAAACTCTTAACATGGATGCGTAGACATGGTGATCAGAGCAACTGTTTTCTCTGAGACAGGAGAAAGTATGGATTTTAGAACTTTGGATGCTGCAAAGGCTACAGAGGTACAGGGGTGCCACCGAGTCTGTGAGCATTGGTATAGGCTTTGGGAAGCTCACCCACTCCACTCTGTACCCTGTCTCCTCCCCATTATAAAGGTCAATGCAGGCCACAGCCTTGCCTGGAAGATTTCAGGCCTGAACAGGTGCACTTCATCAATCTCAGGGTTATGCAATGCTTCATATAATTACTAGGCACTGTACACAAACACACACACACTCACACAAACACACACACACACAAAACCTAGGCCTGAACAAGCTTCTCATCTATCACTTCCAAAGGAAAAAGTAAAAACAGCTTGAGCCAAGAAACTCTGCAAACTCCCTCTTAAAAACAGAACAAATGTGAATTAATTAATTACACTCCCTTCTCTAAGAGGTATGTTAGCAGCAACTTTGACCAACTTTTTCAGTGATAGAGAGGGAAAACAAACTGCAGGCAAATGAGCAATTTCCATAAATCAATAAGCTATCTTAATAACAGGATAGAGCAAGGTGAAATGTTTTCAAACTGATTATAAATACCTAAGCACTAATAAAAGCAGTGATACAGTGCTTTTGTATAGGGCTTTATGTTTTACAAAATATCTTGCATAGTAGATTCCCATAAAGGATTCTAGTTAAATTGGAGTGGAAATTAGGATTCAGAAAGTTTAAATGATTTCCAACAAGAAAAAATCAGATTAAAAAATGATAGATTTAGACCATAAATTCCAGGCTATTGATACAAGAATTCTCTAAGAAATTCTAAAAAAAGAAAAAAAAAGTGCGGATCACAAATCTCAGTGTAGTCATTAAATTTGCATTTATTTTCTTTATGATATAGTTAGTATAAGTACCCTGGAATTTACCTGTAAATTAGAATAAAAAATTAATTGCATCTTTTTGAACTAAACTTGTTTGTTATTAACAGTGAATGACAAACTTAAGCTTGCAAGTTACTGGGGCCAAAGACACAATACAGAACGTAAGGTGCTTTCCTTACACATACCCTATCTAGATTCAATACCTAGCCCCCTTTATGGTCCTGTGAGCACCAACATGAGCGATTCATGAGCACAGAACCAGAAGTAGGACCTGAGCATGAATAGGTGTGGCAACCAACACCAGAAAAAAATCTATTTAAACTGGACACTAGTAAATATAACTTGGACTGATAATTTAAATATAAATTTGCATCACTTTTATAATATACAGTCAATCAGACTGAAAAATTTTTCTTGGTATATCCGATATCAAAAATTGCATAAGACATAAACTTCATCAGCTAGAAATAATTTCTGAGAAAGATTTCAAGTAAAAATACAATGAAGGGGCTGGAGAGATAGCACAGCGGGTAGGGCGTTTGCCTTGCACGCGGCCGACCCGGGTTCAAATCCCAGCATCCCATATGGTCCCCTGAGCACGGCCAGGGGTAATTCCTGAGTGCAGAGCCAGGAGTAACCCCTGTGCATCGCCAGGTGTGACCCAAAAAGCAAAAAAAAAAAAAAAAAAAAAAAAACAATGAAAAACTACTCTTGGATGATTTTTCTATTCTTCCTGATTCAAGATAACTAGGCTCACTCCTATGTATCATATAAGTATCCTTTCCTCAACCGAGTGACTATACACAGATAAACATACTCAAGTGCAGAGAGTATGTATTGTGTATATTGACTATATAAGATCATAGTATTGAATCATAAAAATCTAAAACATTCCTACCCTATCATCTGCATTTTAATACTTGGGAGGCTATATAATATCAAAACAAAAAAAAACTGTAAATTTCCTAAATTTTCTATTTGTAACATGGCTAAGTGTAAGATAAAATATCTTTGCTTAAATCATTATATGGCTGGAGCAATAGCACAGTGGTTGGGTATTGGCCTTTCACGCGGCCAACCAGAGTTCGATTCCTTTGCCCCTCTCAGAGAGCCCAGTAAGCTACCAAGAGTATTGAGCCTGAGTGGCAGAGCCTGGCAAGCTATCCGTGTGTATTGGATATGCCAAAAACAGTAAAAATAAGTCTCTCAATGAATGACATTACTGGTGCCCTCTTAAACAAATCAATGAGCAACGGGATGACAGTGACAGTGACAATTCATCATATATAACTTTCTTCCCACTACTCAAAAATAATCTATTGTCTAGTCATAACAATTTACTTTAAATTTATTAATTTTGGGGGTTGGGGATAATATCTCCTGTGGATTCTCAGCCACCAAGCCAGTAGTTCAATATGCTGGCCCAAAAGTGTGGTATTTGAAAGGAAATATGCCATAGATGGTGTGGTGCCAGAGATAGGACCATGGTTAGTCTCGTGTAAGGCAAGCACCTCAACCTACATGCTATTTCCTGGCACCTCATAAAACATTTTAAATTTGGAAAAGAGATATTTAAAAAAACTGGAAATAAAAAAATATAGTAGGGTTTTCATTAAAAAAAAATTATTTAGTGGGTTCTTAGGCCGTCCCTGGTGGATTTCAGGGACTACTTCTACATCAGTGATCAGGTTGCTCCCTGCACTATTAGAGACTAACCCAGACTCCCACATACCAAGGAAGTGCTCAGTCAATAAGCACTCTTTCTATTCTGAAAAGTAGGATTTTAAGCTATAAAATAAATAGGATATATATCTTAATATGAGACATCTAGGTAGATCTGTGTACCTTTTTCAATACTTCACAAGGAATAGAATTTTCTTCTCATATAAAACTTGTGAAGAGATTAAGAAAAGATAGAACAAGCAGACATATGTTAATCAAGATGAGAGGCAGCTGCAGAGTGTCAGTATTACTTCTGAGGTTTCAGTTATACCAAGCGGTGCTCAGAGCTTTTCCTACCTCTGTGTGTTTTGACTACTGGGGGTTCTCAGGGGTCATATAGGGAACCAGGGTTCAAACCAGGTTCAGTTTTGTGCAAGGCAAGTATCTTCACCCTTGTTCTAACTCTCCAGCCTCAGAGAATACTTATTATTCCCTTTTTTTTTTTGCTTTTTTTGGGTCACACCTGGCAATGGACAGGGGTTACTCCTAACTCATGAACTCAGGAATTACTCCTGGCAGTGCTCAGGGGACCATATGGAATGCTGGGAATCAAACCGGGTCGGCCACGTGCAAGGCAAACGCCCTACCCACTGTGCTATTTCTCCAGCCCCTATTATTCCCATTTCATAGCCGGTGAAACTTAGATTATTTTTAATTAGATCTTCTAGGAAACAAATACAAATTGAGTACACTTTATTATATAATCTTGCCTTTGTGGTTTCATATGAACAATTATATTCACTGTCACTGTCATCCCATTACACATCAATTTGTTTGAGCGGGCACCAGTAACATATCTCATTGTGAGACTTATTGCTACTGTTTTTGGCATATCCAATATGCACGGGTAAGCTTGCCAGGCTCTGCCATTCAGGCTCCATACTCTCAGTAGCTTGCCGGGCTCTCCGAGAGGGGCGGAGGAATCAAACACAGGTTGGCCGAGTGAAAGGAGAAAGCCCAACTGCTGTGCTCGCTTCGGCAGCACATAAACTAAAATTGGAAGGATACAGAGAAGATTAGCATGACCCCTGCACAAGGATGAACAATTATATTATAAATTATTATCCTTTTATATCATTTTATAAATTCATAGATGTAGCAATTAAGAAAAATGAAGGAGATCTTTAAGAACATACCTGAAGTAATGTAAATAATTGCCAATAATCATATATACATTCCTTAATCACCTTGATACCTTCCAGATATATATATATATATAGTTTTGCAGTTTTCAAATGAATTAAGGAGAGTTTAAAAGAAATTCTTGACCCACCAATATTATATTTATACTCTACTTTGTCAAAACCATGACAAAAATTCCAGTGAAAAAAATAATTAGAATTTCTGTCTGTAAGAGATGAAACATCTGGATATTTTTGACTATCTTTATTTACCCAAATGTAATAAGGTAGTTTATTTCTATTATGTATAAAATAAACCCCACAAAGGAAAATATAACTAGAATATCTAGCAGTCAAGCTATTATATTTTTCTAGCTGAGAGAGATGAAAACACCATCTACATATACTTTCAGCCAATATAACTAATATGTAAACAAACAAAAGGTCACATAAACATTATGCAAAATTAGAATAGGCAAACAGTATTACAAACACCAACCCTCATATCCTTTGTCCACAATATAATTTCTATCCAAAGCAAGCAGACTGAGCCACAAGGACAATGTGGATAAACAAGGGAAATAATCAGCCTTCAAAAAGTAATCCTGCCTAGTTCTCTCAAGGATTGTTTTCTCATTTTATTTTAATGAGTACTTAATCAAGATGTATTAATTTTTCCCTGAAATGGTCTAAAAAGTCAGTATAGAAATTAAAACAATTTGAGAGCAACTTGAGAATATTTTAAGAGTAGAAAATGATAATAAAAATGATTGATGAAATGACAAATCCTGCAGCAGTTGAAGTAAAGTAGAATATGAAAACAATTTAAACAAAACATGTGTTTAGGGCTTTCAAGTGACAAATAACCCACATGTACTAAAATGTGTAATAGTCAACTGTAGAGTTTATGAAATCTACTCACTAACCCTGGGGAAGACTAAGGTTTCCCAAGAGATACAATAAAGCCTAGAAATATTTTTAAGATAAAAATTAGTGTTAATAGACTCATATGTCATAATAACACAAAATCACAAAACAAAAATCAAAATGGTGATAAAATACAAATTCCATTCTGTTACACAGTAATAAATATTTTGTGGTTGCTAATTTACAAAATTATTAAAGAAAATCTGGGTATTATAAAATACTCTTCAGTGTTTAGTTAATGTATATAATCAATTTTATTCAATATAGATTAACTTCATTGGTTATACAAAAATATTTCTAATAAAATTTATTTGTGACATATAAAGTCAATGATATAAGCCATCTTCACCCCACCCAACACCCTTTTCAGGTAACACTGTAAGTATTAATCTGTCATAAGGGAGAGTTCTATTGAATATCAGAGTGAGACAGAGTAATCTGGAAGGACAATTCTACACATTTCTAAAGGTTTTGACATCAGACAAACCTGACTATGAATCATTGATACACATTTTTGAATGATGTGTTTTGAAAATTTTGAAATTTTCTTTCACTATTTTTTTTACTGGCAAATGACCCGATATGAGTTTGCTTAATACTTTTATTCCTGAAAATTTGGTACAACTATTTATCTAGTATCATATTTACTATAGGGTTAATCACAGATTGCTTTGTCATATGAAACATTTGTTTTCTTTTGTTGTTTTTTTTTTTGAAAGATGGGAACCAAGGGGGCGGGGGAGGGAGGATATTTCTCAAGTAATACTCAGAACTGCCCCTGAATGAATGATTCACTGCCTTATCATGACTAGGGTGTCGCAACGGTGCCAACCAGCAAAGAATGAACCGACAGTTGCTGCCCAGAGATCCAGGCAGGTGAGGGCTGTACTCTTTGTATCAATTGCATTGTTCTGGCCAGTACATTCTGTAAGTGAGCAGCATGTCTATGCACAAGGTGTGTGGTATGTTAATCAGTGGCACACTGTTACAAAATGCCACCCACATGGCAGAGACTGGCAAACTACCTGTGGCATATTCTATATGCCAAAAGCAGTAACAAAAATGAGCCTCATTCCCCTGACCCTGGAAGAGTCCCCAGTAGGGCAGCATTGCGAAGGATGAGCAAGGAGAGGCTGCTAAAATCTCAGGGCCGAAGTAGGCAGGCTGCCAAGCAAAGAAGGACTAAAATGACTGTGTGCACTTTAAACGCACATGAGCTGGCATCAGAAACATTCATTGAGGACCTGGTGGTGCAAGCACAGTAGATCAAGTACGATGTTATTGAATTGACTCACAGACAAGAAGGCATTGGTCACATCATGCCATTTTAGATACTGGAGAAGAACTCTTCCTCAGACCATACAACAATAGAGGCATTGGTGGTGTTGATGTCCTCATCAACACAAACTTGGCCATGAGCATTGATGTGTTTGAATGCCTGTCAACCCAAATTGGACTCTTATGTTTGAATAGATGTGGCTCGTTGCCAGCAGTTTCTATCTTCATCGTTTCAGCACCAACATCCAACTATGACAAAGAAGGAATTGAGAAGTTCTACATGGAGATGGAGAAGTTGTACAAAGAAGACCACACCTTCTACAAGGCCTTTATCAGTGATTTTTAACACCAAGATAGGACAGAGAAGGTTGCCCAAAGAACTCCACCTCACGACCCAGGGTCTAGTATGGAAAGAACAGGGTGAGAGACTGTCTGAGTTCATCATGTAGACCAACATCATCCATGGTAACTCACAGTTCCAGAAAGCCGAATCTAAATGTTAGACATGGGAGTCTCCCAGTGGACAGTTCCACAGCGAAATTGACCACAGCATATTCAACAGACAGTTTTGCCAGGCTGATGTCGCTGTTGTCCCAAAATTCCGAATGGATTTAGACCATCATCTTCATGTGAAATTTTAATTCACAGAGCCATGAGAGGGGGCTGCAAAGTTTAAGAAGAGAACTACCAGAATGACCACCAACTGGGAGCTCTTTGGCACTATTGCAGCAATATAGGAAGATATCGTAGTTGACAACATCAATGAGGAATATGATCCACTGGTTCAGCACCTCTATAATTGAGCGATGAATGCCGAGAGTGAGAAAGCCACAAAAAGACACCTGGCCTCAGAAACTCTTGTGCTCATTCTCCAATGTGTTTTGGCACAAGCCTCAGGCAATCACATGCTAATGTCTGAGCTCACAAAGCAAATTCTGCAGGATGGAAGCTTTCTCACTTTCATTGGACACTCCATTTCATCAGTATGCATGTAGCATCCATAAAGAAGCATACAGCACCTGGTCCGGACAAGGTCAGATGCAAACACCTAAAGAATCTGCCACCAGTACTCGTCAATACACTGGTTAGGCTCTTCACACACTACCAGTTTTAATGCAAGGTTCTGTTCTGTTATACAGGAAGGGAGACATCCATAACACCAGCAACAATCGCCCAATCTGCCTGTTGCCTGTCATCTACAAGTTGTTCACTCCAGTCATCCTGAATAGGATTGGCAGAACATTAGACAAAGGACAACCATGGGATCAAGCCAGGTCTCGAAAAAGATTCAGAATGATGGACCACATCCACATGTTGACCAGGCTCATTGGGGTTTCTTGAGAGTTCAAGATGCGCTCTGTCTAACGTTCATTGGTTTAAAGAAGGCCTTTAATTCTATTCTGGTGATACTGAAGCAGTCATCAAAGCACAAGCCAAATAGGGCATTCAAACTCAGTACATCAGGATCCTCCATGAGCTGTATTATGGATTTATCACCAGGATCTCACCATTCTACAAGGAAGTGATCATCAACACAAAGAGGGGTTCAGCAGGGTGATAACATTTCACCAAAACACTTCAGTGCCACCATTGAGAAAGTCATGAGATAACTGGAATGGGAAGGAATGGGAGTGAAGATAGATGGCCGGCAACCCCACCTCCTCTGCTTCACTGATGACATCATTCTAATAACACCAAACATTAGCCAAGTAGTATAAATGCTGGTTGACTATGACCATGAGTGTGGAAAGGTTTGAATGCAGCTGGATCTCAAAAAGACAATGTTCATGAGAAACAATCTAGTTCCTGACATTCTTTTGCTCTCAATGGAATGAAGATTTCCGAATGCAGCAGTTATGTGCACCTAGGTTGAGAACTTAACATGATGAACGACCTGGCACCTGAGCTACAGTGGAAGAAGAGAGTGATGTGGAACTCCTTCAAAATCATTGAAGAAGTTGTTAAGAGGATGAAGAACCTCTGGCTCCAGGCGTATCTTTTCAACTCCACCATTCTTCCTGCACTAACATACGCATCAGAGACCTGGGCCTGCCCTATGAAAACAGAATGAGGCTGCTATTCAGGTCTCCCAAAGAGGCAGCAAAAGAGCTATGCTTGGAATATCTCACTTCATTCTAGTGAGAGAAAGAATCCGGGTTTTTGATCAAGAATCAGGGACACTGTCTTATTTACCAAGCTGTCAAAAATCAGAAGGGCCAGACAAGTAATTCGATTTGGAGATGACTGCTGAACTAGAGTTATTCCCAACTGGATTCCACAGGATGTCAAGAGAAGGACTGGCCGCTCACCTACTAGATGGTCAGACTTCTTTGTCAAGACCCTAAATGAATGGTTTGAGGCTCTTTGTGTTCCTGGAGCGAGCAGGTGCTATTGGGTATACTATCATGCAACAGGGATGAATGGAGATTTACTGGCACCTACTCAAGTCAATTGATGAGCTACAGGATGATTAATGATACAAGTGATACTCAGAACCCTGCCACAAATGCTCGAGCAACTGAGCCAGATGTTCAATGTGAAGGTTTTAGGATTCAGTGTTGCTTGACTTTTGTGATTCCAGGTATTATATGGGCTGGCCTCAGGGTCCTCTTGTGTTGTATCCAATAATGTACCCATGAACCACCTGCTGGGAAGGGCACTGGTTTCAGCTAAAGCAAGGAATGTATCCTAAGCCCTGTTCTACCTCCTCACTGACCGTTATTTTCTAATTTTGATTTTCTAAATATACTTAGCCACAAGAATTTGTAGTAATGCCAAGACATTTGTCTATATACTTGTATGGCTGTCTGAACATTGATGAAGCACATCTACTTGCTTCCAGGATGATGAGAACTTAAGGGATATTAACAACGTAAACTGTAGGATAACATTGGTTTATCATCCTTTCTGCCTTTCCACAGGGAGCTTAGGTATATTGGTTTATTCCCATCAAAGTGCTCCCATTCCTCTGTGTTTATTTGTAATCTCTTTCTTTGTGATTGCTTCCCCAAACAATCTATCACCTTTATCTCCTAATCAAGACTCTGTTAACCTGTAAATGTTGCTTTTCTCTTCTCCTTAAGTACTTTGCTTGGTTATTTCAGAGCAATGTCCTTTTTGTATAGACACAGGAAGACAGTTAATGCTATGCTTTTGTAAATTGGAAGTCAATTAACTCCAAATGATATTCACTGCTGGCATCTGTTCTCTCAATATATGCCTCAGTTGCCCTTACTTCCTAGCACCCTAAAAGCAAGGTCTCGACAAGTAACTGGATAGATCCAGGGCAAGCTATGAGCTACCCTGGCATTGAAATGATCCAGGCAAAAGTGCTATAATATGTAACTATAAGTTAAGAGCATGGTAATGGACAAATTCTGTCATGATCCAAAAGGTAAGAGCTGGATTAGGACCCTGCTAGGGTTAGGGATGATTAATATGGCATGAGCACTGATGTCTGAGATCTATAGTGAGATGTCCCCAGGAGAGCCACCCTATAAGCTTAATGTATCTCTTACTGTATCCATACAAAAAAAACTAATATTAAGTAGGATTAAGATGTTAATTAAGATGTTAATTATGTTATTGGACTATGGAAAGTAGAAAAACCCCTAGGTGTTATTTCCCTCCTTCAGCCTGATAAGCTACCAGGAAAGGCTTTTGATATATTGACTGTGCCACCCCCAATGCTGGGGATTTGGGGAGAGACTAGAGAGAGATCAGGCTGGGAATGGAAGTGCAGGAGAGATGATCAGGAGAGACAGGAGGAGATTGGAATGAGGGGCAGTGTGAGACTAGAATGGGGAGCTTAGTGAGATTGAAACAGCTGCGTGGGGAGAATGAAATAAATGGCAACTGATCACCAACCTGCCTGGTGGCTCTGTTCCCTCCTTCATATATCTATTAGTCTGTTGGCTGTGGCTACGGGCCAGGGTGGGGAAGAGGCTCAAGACCACTGAGACCACTGAAGGCAGGCCACAAGAGATAGCTGCGGGACTTCCCTAGTCACTTAGTGAATATACAGTGAACAAAATTGAGTGAGAGTATCACTGTATCATTGTTACTGTCATCCCATTGTTCATTGATTTACTTGAGTGGCGCCAGTAACGTCTCCATTCGTACCATCCCAGAGATATTAGCAGCCTCTTCTTACTTGTTTTTCTCAACAATTGGAGGTTATTTTCTGGGTCAGGGGAACGAGGCCTGTTATTGTTACTGTATTTGGCATATTGAATATGCCACGAGGAATTTGTCAGGCTCTTCCATAAGAGTGAGAGTATCTGATAAGAATGATTTTGTTGTTGTTGCTGTTGTCATACTAAGGAATTGAGCTCAGGTCTCACACACACAAGTAAGCACAATACCATCATGCTATATTGCTAAAAAGGAACACTCATATATCTGGTTCGGTCTTTATTGGAAACAATATAATAACATGTCACAGAATAAAAAAAAATAAACTTCCCCATGACCCCAGAATTTCAATTATTGGCATGTACCCCAATAGCCCAGTGTTAATTCAAAGGATATCTGCATGGCTATGTTCACTGCAATACTATTCACAGTTGCTGGGATCTGGAAATAACCCAAGTTCTCAAGAACAGATAAGTGTAAAAACAGTGACATACACACATAAAATTGAATACTACTCAGCTGTAAAAATGATAGAATATTGTAATTTGGTGCACAAGCAAAGCTCCTCCTGGCTATAAATGGAGGGTAAGGATGAGCAAGTGTTATTGTCTCATTCTAACAAAACTATTGGAAAGGTATCTAAGAAAACACTCTACTAATCATGGTTCAGTCATATGCCTGGTACTCCCACTTAAAATGAAAGATATTAAGATGACAGCAAAATTTTCTTTCTTAATAAAATTCCATTGATTTACCATTGATTTAAATATTTGTTTCAAAAGTAACGAGTCACACTTCTATATTTGTATATAGCTCATGGTACTCACCAAACTTTGTAGTCATTATCAGGTTGATTTTCTTTATCCTTGAATGCCCTCTTCTCTACCTTATCCTCTGGTAATCACTATGTGTTTTACTAAAATAAAAATTCAAAATGAAGACAGTACAATACCTGAAACTATTTAATATATAGAAGAAAGCACAGGTGATGCAATCCTGGAGATCAGTCTTAAAAGTATCCTCATGCACTTGACTCCAACTGCAAGATAAAAAAAAAAAGGACATGACATCACACTAAAATCAAAAACAAAACTTGGGCTAGAGCAATGGTACAGTGGGTGGGACATTTGCCTTTTTCCTGGTTGACCCAGGTTTGATCCCCAGCCTCCCATACGGTCACATAAGCACCCATTGGGAATAATTCCTGAGTAGAGAGACAGGAGTAATTCCTGATCATCAGCAGGAAAGCAAGCAAACAAAGAAACAACAACAACAACAACAACAAAATACTGTGGGTAAAAAAGTAAGAAAATCTAAAAGACAATCTATTGGATGCGTAATATTTGTAGATTATATGTTCCACTGGGACTAGTATATAAATTAAATAAGAAACTAAGATCAAAACCAAAAGCAAACTCATTTATATAATGCACTGAAGAACTGAACTGATACTGGAAAGAAGATATTATTATTAATAGGCTTTTAAAACTGCTAAACCTCACTTATGAAGGAAACATAAACCAAATCCACAATTAGATTTCATTTTACATGGATTAAAATGGTCTAATAGGTGCCAAACTGAAGAAAAACAGGACTTCTCATATCCGTGGAGGTAAGCAGTCCTCATACATTGCAGGTGGAAATATAAACTGATACTGTCTATATGAAAAACAACAGTGATTCATTAGAAATGTAAAGACAGAGCTACCACATGAAACAGAAAAAGTCCTCTGAAAAATAAAATGATACCAATGTGTTCCTTTTTGTTGTTGTTAAGTTCACTTGGTCTGTGTCTTCTTATTCAGGGAAAGTAAATATATGTAGAATTCAGGAAACATGTAATATTCTTAATTATTCTATGTGGAAAAATATTAGTGTTATAGTTGAAAATAAAAACTATATAAATTTAGAAATATCAAGTACATCAGGAATCTCGATTAGGAAATAATATCAAATTACAAACTTTGAATAGTCTACCAAGTTCCTCAGAAATAAAACCAAATATTTCATCTGTGAAATAAATATTTCTCACAAGTTCATAGATAAACTTGATAAATTTATGGAAATGTATTTTCCAGATTTATCTATCAAAAATATATTTGAGATACATACATTCATTGTTATTAGTTACAATTTAAAATAGAGAGTATTAGTATCTTTGACTACATTCAACCCAGAATGAATTAGTGAGGGAGATGTGTTATAGTGCCCCACCCTTTATACAGATCACTATTCATTTTACTCTGGTTGGGAAAAAATTCTATTCTGGATATAATTCAATTTAAATAACTCATTGATTACTTTTTTTCTACAATTCTCAGTAAAGGCTCTTATGATAATAGTCACGCAGAGGCTAAGTGAAAAATAGACATAGTATGACTTTTTGGGGTGTCATAAACACTGGGAGTATAGATGAAGTACAGTTAATGCAAAATTTTGACTCATTCAAATGACCAAGTTTGTTTCTTTTTACCATGCTAAAATGTATAGATTTTTCTCATGTGAATTGAAAAATCAACTAATTATTTAAAATTAGACCATAATAATTATATCAGTTAGGGCAGAAGGAGTACAAAGCAAAAATGAAAGAAAGCATAAGGAGTGCAAAACAAAAATGAAAGAATTAATCCAGAAGACAGTAGGAAAAAAAGCAAGAAAATCAATAGAAACAGAAGTCTACCTGCATTTGAAGAGGAAATCTATGGCTTGTTCCAGGTTCTCATGATGGTTCCTTGAACACAACTTCTTTGCAAGAAATGTAGAAATACAGCGCTGGTAAAATTTTAAAACATTTAATGGCGATATTTTCCTATTGAATTATGTTTTAGAAACTATGTGACTTCATTCATAATTTTCATTAAAAGGACATTGAACACTAATATTTTTTGAATGACAGTTACTAAATTAGAAACAAGAACCTCATGGAAAGAAATAGAATGCTGTTATCTACTCACAGATATTATAACTCAGAAATTTGGAAAATATGCTGGAAATCATTATTGTAATTAAAAAAATGATTTTGATAAGGTATGGAAATCAGGTATGGAAAACTTAACCAGAGTACTTGCCTTTTGCTTATTAAATATTTCAACATTTCAGAGAGATTTTTTTTAATGATTAATGATGCTGATGAAGTCAAATAAAAATAGAAGCAAAGAGTGCATGTCACTAAAGTTACAAGGTGAGAGTATAATTTTGAAAAAAAATTACCTGGACATATGCAGAGTCTCTTGCCTGCACACATGGCTATCTTCCGCAGGGCCCCTTGAAGGGGATGGACTCCAGCTTCCCTCCCCACCCTGAGCAGAGCTCCTGGCGGCCAAAGTCCACCATAACCTAGCTACAGCCATGCCGGAGGCCCCTCCCACACGTTCAGACAGGCCTCATGCATGAAGGTACCGGCAGAAGAACCCAGGTGTGTGTAATTCCATCAATGGCCAATATCCAGAGATTTAAAAGCAAGCTCCCAAAATCGATATCTTGCCTACTTCTCCCTCTGGGAGAAACTGGCAAGCTTCTGAGAGTTTCCTGTCCACATGGGACAGCCTTGCAAGCTTCCCATGGTGTATTCATATGCTAAATCCAGTAATAAGCTGGATCTCATTCCCCTGGCCCTGAAAGAGCCTCCAGTGAGACATTGTTGGGAAGGCCAAATCGAGAGAAACTTCTAAGATCTCAGGGAAAGGACAAACGGAGAGGTTACTGAGCCTGCTCGAGAAATCCACGATTAACGGGGATTTCGTGATGCATATGTTTAATTTTTTCCATTATCTTATTTTTAATTTGGAGGGAATATAATTTTCCTATTAATTTCCTTTGTAGTTTTAAATAGTTGTTCTGTTAAATGTAGACTTTCCATCCAAAATTATGAAAACTGCAAGCAATTTTTTTTTCTTTCAGGTACATGAAGATACTGATATGTTAAATTACTGTTTTAGAAAACTATTTTTATATTTATTGAGTACAAACAGCATGTTATGCACTGTAAAACTAGTAATTTCATATCAGAGATAATACAATTTTCCCTTTTTATGCTCCAATTTAAATGTTCTTCTCACTGATACAATAAACCTTAACTTTATCTTAAAGTTAAAGTAAACCGCCTTACCTTAACTGTATTTAAAGAATGTCTTATAAGGAAAAATAACAATAATTGTCTTTACCATTCCTTGGTAATACAAGGAATCCTCCTGTTCATAACTTCTTTTTATGTCCTGTGTCTTATAGATGTCTAGAAATACTTTACATTTAAAAATTAGGTGACATAAAAGTTGACAGGAGGGGGGATATGGTAGAAAAGGTGGATGGGGAGGAAATATGACAACACCAGTGGAGGGAAGATACCACTGGTGGTGGGACTGGTGTTGAAACATCATATGTCTCAAATTCAACTATCAACAACATTGTAAATTTCAATTCTTTACTAAAAAATTAGATGACAAAAATAGAGTAAAACCAACTTTTCATTTCTTGGAACATGGAATAAAATATTAGGGAAATGAGGGCAATTTGAAAAGGCATTAGGAGCAAATTATATTCATTAAATTCCCTAACATTATTCCAAATGGAAATTCTTTTAATCAGAGAAAGCAATGTAACTATTAGCCCCCAAATGATAATATGGAGATGAATCAAGGAGAAATACTAAGTTTTTAGGACAATGATATATATGAGAGGTTGTTAAGAATGATTTCTTCTTATATCTACTGGCAGTGCCACTTAGAGACCCAAATTTATTACACATATTGCTCTGGAAATTAACTATGGTACCACCTTCATCCACTAACATAAATGATCCACACAGTTGGCAAGTAACTTGAAAAGACTCTCAGCTTTTCACAGAAACTCTGAGAGCATTAGGACTATAGCAGTTAAATGCATGAAAGTACAAAATGACCCATATTCACCTCAAAGCTATTTCAAGCTTTCCAAGTATACATCCAAAATTACATCTATTGATCTTTATTTTCGGGGATAGAAGACACTAGTTTTCAGGATCTCCCTAAAATGTGTATAGTAACTATAAACAAATGTTTCTAGACAAGATTTTTTACTGTAATTCCTAAAATGGACCTGCAAAATGTTTTTACCACTTACATTCATATGGGCAAGTAGAAAAGCTCTATATTATATTGTTGCCAGTATGGCCAAGTGTACCGAGCCCATTATGAACTCAGGTCAAAATTAAGTTCTAAATCTAGCAACCCCTACAACTTTCTTATTAACCTTAAGTCCATATGTTAACACATAGTACAGCAGCCCAAATGACCATAGGAAGCAAAGCCCGTAACTGGAGAGTTAAAGACGCCACTGAAACATGGAGGGCTAAACATATGAAAATGGCAGAAGGCAACTGTATATAAAGCGTGATTGAGTGTGATCACCTGTACATCATCCTCAAATATTTTTAGACTTTTTGATAATTCTACTAAGGTTACTGGGAAAAGAGTGGTCTTTTACAGATGGGGTGAGAAAATAAAACATATTTAATTACAAGCTAAAGATTTGAAGTCCAGCTTACTGGGATCATGAAATTTTATTGATGTTTCTTGACAATATCATTATGATCATCATTATTACTTACCATTAAAAAATCTTGTTTGTGCTTTGGGTGATAGCCAGCTATGGTCAGGCCCTTGTCCCAGCTCTATGCGCAGGGATCATTCCCAGAAGGGTTTAAGGGGACCATAATTAGTGATGGGGATATAAACCCAGTTCGCTCGAATGGAAGTCATGTGCCTAACCTGCTATACTATTTCCCAAAACCTACCAAGTTTCTTTGTAATAATTTAGTTTGAAGTAATTTTATTAAGGCACTCCCATACTCCCATATAACTTTCATGTTATATGGGAGCTACCCTAATGTTAACATCTCATAAAACTTATATTTTTGAAAAGAATTTTATATAACATTGATACTTACTACTAACTCTGGGTTTTATTTAGAAATGACTCACTTTTACATTAATATTTTTATTGAATATTTATTAATATTCAAGAACTCAATTGATGGCAGTCTATAGCATTTAACATAATAACTAAAGCTTACATTGTAATTGATTTAAAAATAGAACTTGAAGAGACAATCTGGTGGAGGATGTGGCGCTGTATAATTTTATGAAAGAAATACTACCACAAATAGTATTGCAAACCATAGTGCCTAAAATAATGTTCTTAAGGTACACAGTGTGTTTCAAAATGGCAAATAGATTCATCTAGGCTTCCAAGGATGTGACGCTGTTATAAAAAAAAAGTTAAAAATTTTTCACAGGTCAATTATCTCATCTCATAAGTAGTATATTGGGAACAGGCACAATAGATTCTGAATAGTATACAAAGAAGGAAACGACAACTTAAAGGAGGTGACTTCTACTCAGATCTTTCCAAAGGGACAAAAGAACAGGCAGATAACTAAAAGTAGGGGAATACTTCAGTCAGGGAGAAAAAAAAAATAAAGAAATAAAACTGGCTTTTTAAATTCACTAAACAGTTAACAAAAATCATTTTGAAAACCTGATTTCATTCCATTTTTTCAAATAACATTTTTTGTATTCATATGATCCTAAAAGCACTTGGAGTAAATAGTTTATCTAGGTGATCAGTGACAAATTTATAGGTTAATACTCTAGCCTCACCATTTTCTTTTTTTTTTTATTAGTTTATTTTTAATTAGAGAGTCATCGTGAGGGTACAGTTACAGATCCATACATCTTTGTGCTCATGTTTCCCCCATACAAAGTTCGATAACCCATCCCTTCACCAGTGCCCATTCTCCACCACCAGTAAACCCAACATCCCTCCCCCCCCTCCCCAGTCCCGTCTCCCCCCACCCCACCCTGCCACTATGGCAGGGAATTCCCTTTTGTTCTCTCTCTCTGATTAGGTGTTGTGGTTTGCAATAAAGGTGTTGAGTGGCCATTGTGTTCAGTCTCTAGTCTGTATTTGGCCCGCATCACCCTTCCCCCACATGACCTCCAACCACATTTTACTTGGTGGTCCCTTCCCTGAGTTACCCAGAATGAGAGACCAGCCTCCTATAAGAACAACAAACCCTACAGAAAAATAGCCTCACCATTTTCATTGTAATGTTTTAACATCTGATTCTTTGGTTATGATTCTCAACTTTTTACTATCATATGCACTTATATATCCTTTAGACTTTAATAATCTATCAAAAACATTTTAAGTTACAAAGTCCTTGGGGGAAATAGCCTATGATACGTTTCTATGTGCCTACTTTACTTCCATGTGACAGGGGTTCTTCAATGAGTATTGTTTAATGACAGTCTTTTCCTTGGCAGATTTGGGAAACAGCTATACTCTATTCATGTATGTGTGGAGAAGTTTTGGGAAAAGAGACAGAAATAAATTTTTTGTGTGTTTTTAAAGAAATATTGTGGGCTAATATTGAAATGAAAAATAATAGCATCTGAAGTCCTGAAACTACAGTAAACTATTAAATAAAACCATGAAAATTTAGTTTAATAATGTAGCAGACTAAGAATTATTTATTCTTCACTTCAATTCAATTACCAATAAAATTTCTGTGTGATGCTTATAAACTATAAGCCAGATCATTACTATAAGAATATTGTAGTTGAAAGCAAAATACATATGGACATATGTATATTTTATGTATCTAAATGCAGCCTTACTCCCAGGTAATAGAGACCTAAAGATTTAACTTTTGCTTTTGCCCTTCAAATAAAAGAATTTTTATTCAACGTCATAACTACAAAGCATATAATATTTTATCCTACTTTCAAACTAAAGTACCGTATAGAAGCATGTATCTATGAAATTGGGCTGGAGCGATAGCACAGCAGGTAGGGCGTTTGCCTTGCACGTGGCCAACCTGGATTTGATTCCTCTGTCCCTCTCAGAGAGCCCAGCAAATTACCAAGAGTATCCCGCCTGCACAGCAGAGCCTGGCAAGCTTGATATGCCAAAAGCAGCAAAAACACATTTCACAATGGAGACGTTACTGGTGCCGGCTGAAGCAAATCGATGAACAATGGGACAACAGTGCTACATCCGTGAAATTATAATACTTCACACCTGAAACTAATTTAGTGCTATAAATCAATGTTATTTAATGTTTTTAAAACTGTTAAGAAAGCTAGCAAAATAATAATTCCATAAAGGAAGTTCATAGAGACTTATCTTGTCTTGAAAATAGCTTTCTCTAGTGAAAAATATCCATTAATGAAAGAGGAATAAGATAAAGAACGTTTCATCCCACAAACACCATCAAGTGTAGTTGAGGTGATACCCAGCATAGTTGGGTTGAGCCTGTGAAGCAGAACTGAGGGGTAACCATAAGACACAAACTACCTGGACTGAATATTTCCAGGAGTTCCCCAGGGCTCCCAAGCCTTTCTAGAAAACCCTCCCTTTACCCCACAATAAAAAAAAAAAAAAATCTTAGGAAATTTTTTTGAAAATTTCTTTTGAAATTTTTTTTGCAAATTCTCTACTCTGAATACAGAGTTACTTTCTGGTTCTGCTATTGTGTCAGAAACACAGAGAATGACATCCAAAGTGTCTCCAGCAGGAAAAGTAGAATTAAAAACGGAGAAGTCCAAGATGTTGGTCTGTGAACCAAGCACATCTATTCTGGGAAAGTTAACCTGTCAAAAATCCAGGTGCACCATTGGGAAAGAGATTTGCAAATGCAAATAAAAATGTCTATTCGCAAATGTCAATCAGAACCCATTTTGAATAATTAAAAAGTACCACGTTTTCCTAAACTATCCCACAGATTGTAGAGTTGTCAGGACATCCACATTTTTGTCATCAGGCATAAAGCATGACCTCTAGAAATTAGCAGAGAGACATATTGAGCAAATTCACCATCAAGACAACAAAATAGAAAATGATTTAAGATGAGAGAAGAAAAAAAGAAAATCAATAATCAAATAACCCACATTTAAGACAGCTGAGGGAAGATAAGATATTTTAACACCCATCCACAGGGATGTGTGACACACAGTGAATAGTTCATTCTAGAAAGGAGAAAAAAAGAAGTGATCAGCATAAATCCACCAAAACATAACAATGGGCAGACCACTCTAAGTCCACCAAGTACTGTACTAACAATAATATATGTGTGTGTTCCCCAACGAGAAATAAAAGAAATAGAATTGAAGCAATAATAAGTATATGCTAGTGAACAAGGTTAAAAATTCCTTAAACTGAAGACATTTCAAATTTACAAAAAATTGAATACAACTAGTGTGAATAAAAAAAATCAGATAGGACATGACCTATAAAAGTAAGTTAATAAATATGTAATCAGATTGTTAAAGTTAACAATAAAAAGCAACAAAATTAAATTTCCCACAGCTATTTTCAAAAATATTATTGTTAAAGAAAATACTTTCCTGAAACTTTTCTTTCTTTTGCATATGTTCTCAATATGTTTTAAATACAAATGTTTATGTTTTAAAAAATTTACTTTATAAAACAAAAAAATGAATATTGAATTTCTTCCCATTTTCTTGATTATGGATATGACAGAAGATGATAACAACTTGTCCTTTAGAAGTTAATTGGGGTTTCCCCATTAAAAGATATTATTAATTTATAACTAACCTTAGTTACAATGTTCTAAAAAAAAGAAGCTAGTATATACACAAATACAAAATAGACTAATACTTTAGTAAATGCATAATAATATTTACTATGTGGTAATTAATATTTTAAAGATTTTGAAATATATCAGCTTATATTTTATATATGTATTCTGAATATTTTGTAATAAATTTAATATACATATTAGAATTTTATTTTATAGTACTACATTACATAAATGTCATTCTTTTTCAATGGCTATAATCCCAAATAGTATACCTAGCCAGTAAATCATTTATTTCTGAAATCAAATGCAACCCAAAATATTTACCAATTTTATATATTTGTGGAAAAAAATGCCATAGCTGTAGAAAAAATATACATTGCAAAATCAAGCAATTATAAGAAAGTGATATTCATAACAACTATAATAATATAACAACTATAATAAATATTGGATCAATTTGTTAAAATTTTATACAATGATCATTATAATAGTCACAATCATAACGTACAATTATATAATACTTATACTTAATACCACAGTTAACAACAGATTGTATAAGATGGTCCTGAAATTCTTAATACCTGGTGACAAATAGCCACCTGTAGTTTAATACTTGTTTGTCTTTTCTCCCGTGCCACAGAGAGCTTAGGTTTATTGGGTTATATCTATCACAGTGCCCCCAAGTCACTCCCATTCCTCTGTGCTTATCTGTAACTTCTCTGTGATCTCTTCCCCAACTGGTCTATCACCTTTTCCCCCAGACTCTGTTAACTTGTAAAGTCAGATCATTCTAAGGACACTGAGTTTGTATTGTCACTGTCACTGTCACTGTCATCCCGTTGCTCATCGATTTGTTCGAGAGGGCACCAGTAACGTCTCTCACTGAGAGACTTAATGTTACTGTTTTTGGCATATCCAATGAGTTTGTATTGTAAGTTAATATTGCCTTTCTCCTCTCCTTATATATTTTGAATAGTTTTCTTTAAAGCAATGTCCTTTTTGTATGAATACAGGGAGACAATTAATATTGTTTTTGTAACTTAGGAGTTAATTGACTCTGAATAATATTCACTCTCGGTCAGCTGCTTTCTCGACTTAAGCCTCAGTTGCCCTTAGTTTCTAGCAGCCCCAAATCAGGTTCCTGGTGAGGGACTGAATGTATCTAGGACAAGCTGTGAGCTATCCTGGCATCAAAATAGGCCAGGCCAAAGCAGCATAATACTTAACTATAAGTTAAGAGCATGGTCACGAACAAATGCTGTTATGATCCAAAAGTAATGATGAGATTAGAACCTTGCTGGGGTTAGGAAAGACTAATCTAGCCTGAGCACTGTAGTCTGAGATCTATAGTAAGATGGCCCTGGAGAGCAATCCTATAAGCTTAGTGTATCTCTTGCTCTGTCCATGAAAAATGATTAATATTATGAATGCTTACATGTTTGTTGGACAAGGAGAGGAGAAACACACCCATGGGATTCCACTCTTGGGTGGGTCATCCTACTGGATGAGAATCTGTCCTAGCAGAAGCTTCCCCTGAGGGGATCAGGAGAGGCAGAAGCAGAAGGAGAATCAGAGGAGAATGGAGATGAAATGGGAATAATTGGCAGTTGAGACCAACCAGCCTGGCCCTCTTTCCTTCCTTAGCCTGCCCATCGCCATCGGCCTCCCTGGGATGAGGGAGGTAGCAGAGACCACTGAACACAGGCAGCAAGAGAGATAGAGCGCTGCAGCCCTTTAATAAATACACGACCATCTACCAACTTTATGATTTATACTCAAACCTATGTCTTTGCTTACAACTGTGTTCGATGATAGAATGCCTTTTTTGTTGCTTGATTTAATCTTACCTTGTTTTGTTCTAATATCATTACAGGTGCTACATGACCTGTACACTCACAAGATCCAATGCAAATGAGTTTCTAGCATAACTAAATCACCTCAGGATATATTTTTCAGACATCCCTTTCTTATTAATTATTGATAAGTTTTCAAAAAATATGTATGCCCATAACAACTGTGATGAAATTTTGATAGTTTTGCCAGCAGTTTCATATGATACAAGGATCATGTCATTAAAATAAAATCTAATATACATATGCTACTTATTTCCAAAACTATTTTTTATAAAAGTATGCTTTGTAGAGTTTGCCTGATATTTATCTTTTACAGTTTGGGGAATCATAGATGTTTCACTGAGAAGTTGAGATTAAGAAAAGAAATATGTAAAGGGGTCATAGATAGTTCAAGGGAACAGACTGCATATTTGCATGAAATATTTGTGTTGATAAAAAATATACACAGATAAAACATCTGATTTAGAAAAGTAGTCCTCAAAATCAACTTATTTGGTCCTCCGACGGTGCTTTTAAGATTCCAAAAGTGTTTCTAATATATACTGTTAATATTGACCAAGGACAACCACACAAATATGTCAGAAAAATCCTAGAGTGGGACCCAGGCTTCAGGGTCCTGTTAAGGTGATTCTAACGCACAACAAAATGAAAACCACAAATTCAATAAGTCAGTATTTTTCCTCACACAGGTAATTATTTCCTCTCTTACTCTACCTGTGTTTATGCACCTTACTCACAGGTGATTTTTCTTACCTCCTTTGATTGATTTTTTTGGTATCTATGCTTTAATGTTCCTAAATAGTGTTAGTAAGTATTTTTTTTTGTTTTCCTTTTATATTTTGTATATATTTTTTCCTATTTTAAGTATTATCTATTTACTTCTTACTACAGACAATGACGACTTTACACTATTTCTTTACTCCCTATCAAAACTCTTGTACTTTAACACCAGGTAGTTTGCATGGGGAGTGGGGGTAGCTGCTTGCCTTGAATATGGCTGATTTCAGAATAGTGTCTGATTCCCGGTCATTATATATATATATATATATATATATATATATATATATATATATATATGGTCCCCTGAGTTCCTCCAGGAGTGAATCCTGAGAAAGAATCATCTGGTGTGGCCTAATTTCAATATAATTATGTCTATATTTACAAAATCAGCATTAGTATTCACCACTGCTTTTCTCTTGCATTTTTTGCTTTTCATGAAGGTATGACTTTTCTCATTATTACAGGTAATTATTATTCTATATCCACCCTCATACTCTCAGACATAGGAATAAGCCCTATCTAAATATATTGAAACACAAGTACTTTAGAGATCAACTTTCAAATAACCTTGTTTTTAATCCCCTTGTGCATTCACTTTATTAAATGATGGTTGCTTCTGGTTCTTAGGCTCTCTGAGTCTATGAGTGGAAACAGCCTGCTTTTAAATGTTTCTACCTCCGACCCTCTTTCATCCTCACTTACCCATCCCAATGGATTTTCCTGTATCTAAAAGTTATTGCCATTTCTTTCCTTTCTTAAAATTCTTAACTTCAATGTTCTAAAAATATTTAACTGGAAAACACAGGATTTACTCTTTTCCTCTCATACAATAATTGTCCATTTCATAAGTCAAGTCTTTCATTGGGAAACTTATACCCTGTTTTTTCTCTCTCTCTTTTTTTTTTAATTTGTAGCCCACACCTATTATTGCTTAGTAGGGCTTACAGCACTTGGAGCTTAGAGGGCTATGTGGTTCCAGAATTGAACCCAAGCCTTTGACATGCAAAGCATGCTCTCCACTTCTGAGAGTTCTCTCTAGTCCTGCTGTAATTTTATTTCACAAAATTTCATCTACTTTCTTCTTGATTTTTCTTGAGATTATGTGATTAGACAATGAAACATATTGCTCTAGTGCCCACAATAACTACAGGTCATATTTACACAATGAGGTGGAATAAATTTACTATCAAAACAAGCAACAATTAACAGGTAATAATTAACAACAGTCATCCTGCTGTAAGGTATTGAGACAAGTTATTTACAGATATTGCATTTACTTGAGCCTCATAACAACCACTAGATCTTAGGAGGTATGTTCCTTTTTGTTGTTGTTGCTTACTAAAAATAATGGTTATCCATCACTAAAAAAATCTGATCTTTTTATAGGTGTGTTTTTGTTGTAAGAGGGGGACATTTTCATATATGTCGAGAGATTAGTCCTCATTTTCTGTTTAGGGACCACACCTGGCAGTGCTCAGAGACATACATTGTGCTTGGAATAGAATCTTGGTGGGTTCCATTCAAGGCAAAATTCCTACCTGATTTACTATCTTTCTACATTTAAATATGATTTCCACTTGTCACAATTATCCTTTTTCTAGAAGTTTAAGCCTGACGCTACCATGTCAGCCTTGTTTTCAGAACTAATAAAGCTAGCATCCAAGAAACAACCTCATCCAATCATATTTAATAGTAGATGTCACTTGCTAACTTGAAACAATATCGAAAATATCATATAATATAAATATTAATACAAGTGTAACAAATTTTATATATATATATATATGATTCCTTGGATCAGAAGAAATATATTGCTATTGTTGCACTCTGATTTGGTGGTTGAATCTTAGTTCTGCTGTTAATCTAGGTTGTGGAGTCAGTTTCAGCTTATACGTCTGTAATATGGAGACAATAATTCCTACCTGACAGTGTTGCGGTGAGGGTAAATAGTGAATAACATTTCTGAATCACATTTGGAACAGTATTTGCCAGAGAGTAATTGTTGGCCGTTATCTGCTGGCAAGCCTCATAGAAAATCTGAAAGGCAGGTGTTATTTTGCATTCTTAACAGGTAAGGGAACCATGTCTCAAAGAATGCATTCTATCCTCCATCCAGGAAAACAGTCTTCACAAAGCTCCCAAGTGTCAGTTAAATGGAATGAGATATCATACAGTAAAATAAATGTGTCTTCTCATATCATTCTGAGTCAGGGAAGAAGTGGTGGGATGATGAACTTTGAAGCATCAATAGATCTCCCGGCTTTCTATTTTGAACATATATATTGGAAAACATATAAAGCTAAAGCCTAAGAATAATAATAATAATTTTCTTATTCAAAACTGAATTTCAAATACTTTAGAGTATTCTCTGAAATGAAAATACCATCTGGTGGCTGGAGAGATCGTGCAGCAGGTAGAGCTCTTGTTTTGCATGTGGCCTATCCAGGTTTAATCCCCAGAACGTCATATGCTTTCCTGAGCCCTTCAGGAATGATCCTTAAAATAGAATCAAAAAATACTTTTTGTTACAGCCAACCAAGCTGAAATATGCAGCTTGTTGCAACAGTGTGGTCTCTGACCTGTTTCAAACTCATAACTCAAGTCTAGAGGACTTCTCTGGAGTTCCAACTTCATGCTAAAAGTTACCTAAAAGTTTAAACACTGTACTTTTCCCTCAAACTAGCATGTTCTCCTCTCATTTTGTATTAGCAGATATCTACAAATGTTACAGCTTCAGAAAAGTATGGAATTTTATCAATTACCTTTTAAAAGCTGCACACCCAGGATTAGATAGAACCACAATATACATAGTCCCTTAGTAACTCCGGATGCTGTATTGTACATATTAATTTGCATATCTCCCATTGAATTTATTATGAAAAACATCTGACTTTTCTGTGAACTTTTATCCTTTGTGACTCAAAAAAAACAACTCTGGTTCCTTTCTCTTTTATCCTCGCATTAAAAATTAGTATATGCCACATGGCTATACTATTGTTGGTGTTTATGGTGTTGATGTACACAATCACTGCACCTCAGTACTAACAAAGTGCTCACCACTACCCACAATTGTCCCTATGTTACTTCAAGTCCAACTTTACTCCCCAGTGAAACCTGCCTCTATAGGGTTTGGTAACCGTATTCTTTTTGTCCAAGGTCAAGGATGCATCATTTTCCTCTATTTAATATTGTGCCTTTCGACTAAATAGGCACCAATAAATGTTTGTTGAAAATCAGTTAATTATATGAAATCATATACTTCCAGGGTTTTCTAACTTTCTATAGTGAAAAGAATCACTTTTTAAAGAAGTGCTCATAATAAACTGAGAGCAAATTAGTAAAAGAAACATTGTTCTTCCTTGTCACTACATTTTTATATTGTCTTTCAGAAATTTTTATAATGTAGACTCAAACTTCTCCCTCTAGTTAATTGTCTTATTTTACCAAGAGAAAAAAATTCTCTGCTATTAAAAAAACAAGATGTTCTTTCTCAAACTATCTGGTTATATTATTTAAGAGTCTTAAGGTTTTATTTTATAAAAGTCTGATTGAAAATGGCATTATATCCTGTACTAGCTATTCAAGTTCTCAGTAGCACTTCCATAATGAACTCCACTGGGCAAATGACCCCTTTTCCAGTCTGCAAACCTGACTGCTTAAGAAAAAGATCTTTGTACTTACTAATGCCTAAGGAAAAGTCACCCTCACTCTGTATTCATGCTTATCCAATTGTCACTATTCTACAGTCTTGTAAACAAGTAAATGGGACGACTGGGATTCATTTTGGATATCATTAGAGAGGAGCTGAGATGGACTTAGTGAAATTTAAAAAGTCAATACTTAATCAAGAGAACACATGCCAAAAGAGACACCAATATTTTCATCTGACAAACTAAATATCAGCTCCAGGACCATTATTATAAAACAGAGTTGATTCTATAACTCCCCAAACACACAGACAAAAATTTACCACTAAAGTCTAATTTGATCTTCTTATCAGGCAATTAGTATATTATTAAAAAATCACGGCAGGGTCAATCTCCTGTTGATTTGGATAATTAAGTTACCTTCTCTCAGTTAAATTAAGGGCATTTTTTTTTGAGAATTGAGCTTTTCCTTTCTTTCTTTCTTTTCTTTTTTTTTTTTCATATCATAAGCCAAGGCATCCATAAAGGTCAAGCTGTGAAATCCTGTTACGATGTGCCAAATTCTTTTCTTTCTCTGCTCATGTTCTCATTCAGAAATATCTGTAGACAAATATTTCTCAATAAATACTGAACGCATATAAATTGCTTCCTGAGGAGGTACTTGCCTGTCACCAAGGAAAAGGAATAAACATTACTGAAATCTAAACCTCAAGAGGTTTATAGGGTTGGTTTAGATAAGAAGGTAAACAGTGCTTTACATATTGTATTTAAATCTCTTGAGAACACAAAGTTTGAAGATAGAATTCTTTTTTAGGTCTTTGTTAATACTTTTGCAAGTAAAGATTAGTTTCTTGAGGGATTCTATGCCAATCTTGAAACAACAGAAATATAATTCAATTTTAAAAACAGCAAACATTAATTGTAACACATTGTATATAAGGAAAGTTTCTTTTGCCTTTAGAGAGCCATGCATTGTTCTGAACATTAAGTGGATAAAGATAGATAAAGAGAATAAAATCAGAGGCCTGGTAGATAGTTCAGTGGTCAGGGTCTCATGGCTTACATGGACATGGACCCAAGTTGCATATACTAACCATATGTTTCTTGAACATTACTGGATGTAGATCCAGAAGCCCCTGAGCACTGGGAGGTGTAGCCCACTTGGCTCAACAGCACTGAGTTATGTGACTGGTTTGGTCAACTATCACTAGCAGTGGCCTTTGGGACTCCTTAACACTGCTTGTGTTTCCCTTTCGAAATCAAAGACATATGCTAACCTGCTGAACATTTTAGGTATACAAAGGGTTAGGGGGAGGGGGATGGCTGGAAACAACAGGTCTTCTTGATTTGGGACGGACAACCTCCCAGCACCTCCATGTACTTTGAAAACCCCCTGCAGCCACAGACATGTCCCATCACCGACCATAGCCATGTAAGTTCATATACTGGCCCAGTACTAAAGCCTCATAAACAATCTTGAAAGAGATCAACTAGCCACAAAAATTTCTCAGATGTGGGGCTGGAGTGATAGCACAGAGGGTAGGGTGTCTGCCTCGTACACAGATAACTTGGGTTCGATTCCCATTATCCTTTATGGTTCCCTGAGCATCACCAGGAGTAATTCCTGAGTGCAGAGCTAGATGTAACCCCTGTGTATTGCCAGGTCTACCCAAAAAGAAAAACAAAAATTCTCAGATAACCATTCCTGGCTGAGACCTCCAGGGATAATTTTGGAGGGGAGCAGGTCAAGTTCTCATCCTACCAAAGCCCCAACAGCTCTAATCACCCCTCAACGGTGCTGCCATGCTTCTGGCCGGACTGCTCAGTTAAATATTATTTTTTCTGAAGTGAAAATCCCCAAATTCTACAATCTTGACATGTTAGTAGGAGCACACCAGATTGAATGAGGATGTGACATAGAAGCAAACTAAGCCCTCAACTAACAGAAAAACAGTAACATAGAAGATTTAACTTGCAACCCCCAAAGGTGAAATACAATTTTCACAAATTTTCTTTTACTGAGGTACTTTTTGATCATCCCATTAGCTATTTAGTGTTAACAATAAGTATAAAATAAATTAGTGTGAGTCTGTTATGGGGCAGACTTAAGGGGTGGTTGGAAAAATGGAAACAATGGTGGAGGTAAGTTGATAGTGGCTGTGGGATTGATGTTGGAATACTGAATACCCACAACAAATCATCATGAATAATTTTGTCAACCATGGTGTTTAAATAAAATGGGAGGGTGAGGGAAGAAATGAAAAATGTACAAGTATTACTGAGATTTTTAAGTACTTGTGAAACTCCACATGAGAACATAGATTCAAAAATATGACGAGAGAGAACAATGAATTTACGAAGCATCGATTCTCAAATTTCTATAGCTTAAGATATGTGATATGATATGGTATTCTATTTGGTAGCATACATTCCTGAACCTCATCCATAAGTTTTGTTTTCTCTTTATTCTTCTTATTATCTATATCTATGCAGATTCAGACAATATTAAACAGGTTAGTACAATAATGTAATGTTCATCTGGGTCCTCTGAGTACACTTTCTGACACCTCTCTCCAAGATCTGAAGACAGGAAGAGCTTGGCAACCCGGAAGGAGACTGAAGATAGCACAAAACCTGATTGAACCTGTTTTGTGTTTTTCAGCTTCAAATTACTATAATAAAATATCATAAATTCCTCACCCATCACACACCTGACCTGATGACGTTATCTAAAAATGGTATAAATGAATAAAATAGGTTGTTTCTTCACCAAGAAATTTCCCAGATAGTCAATGTTTTTTTTTTTATTTCAAATTTTCATTCTTTCTTCATAAATATCCCTTCACATTCTGAGACAAGCCTTTGAAATTTCCAGTCCTGACTGATTCCCTTTGGGACAGCTTTCTTCTGAGCATGCTGTCTCCCTTAAACAGTGTTCTAAATCTTCAATTAAACCTGTTGTTGCTTTACTGTATATCTTCTCTTCAAATTCTTCCTTGTGATGGAATAAGAACTGCTAACCAAGTAAAGTACTAACTCAAGTAAAGTACCAAGCCAAGGTTAGTACTAACTCTATTATTTTCTGCAAAGAACATATCCTTTCTTCAGCCTGTGAATCACAACTGCCAAAAAACAAGGTATAAGTAATAATTCCCAGGTCATGAAGCACAAGAAAAATTCGAATGCAGCTTAATGACTGCCTTAGTAAAGTTGGGGAAAGAAGTCACACAAACTTTATCAGTATTGGCTATCCTCCATGGGTTGCCTTTACCAGAGTCAATACTAAAATAATAAGTTCAACAAGTTTGCTGCTTAGTAGGTTGAAGGACATCCATTATAGCTTTAATATAGAATACCTAAGAGCCCTAAGAATTACACAAAGTATATAGGACATTCAGACTGATGAACATGTTGGAGAAAACATTAGGAAAAAGAAGAAATGATAAATAACAATGTTTGAGATTTTAAATAAAGAATACTGATCATTATTGGTTAAAAAATGACTCATTACAACTCAAAATTGGTCATTTTTATCCACCTACATTTCCATTATAGGGGAAATTTTCTACAAGATAAAATAAAGACAGAAAGAATTTTTGATGAAAAGTCAGGGCACAGATACCTTACAGGTGCTCTTGGAAGAATGCTCATTTAAACAGGCAGAGAGAAAGTGATTGACACTTCACATAAGGGCTTTGAAAGTCAAGGCTTTGACGTGTCATTTGTTAGAAACCCTATTATAATAACTGACAGCCATACTCAGCAGATGCACCATAGATATGTTGTGCCAATTTCTTCCCTAAAAACATTAAATATTGTGAATTTTAATATGAAATATTCGGCAGCAGAAACCAATACTGTTATTTCTCGTTGACAAGGTAAGGTCTAAGCATCATGCACAAAATTCTAAAAGGTATAAAGGTTACAAGCAATGAAACTCCTATCAAAATGTTACAAAAGCTTCACTACACTAGGCAATTGGATAAGTGGACAGACTGAAAGATTTGAAAACACAGAGACAAGTTTTATGTGCAAAAACTTCTGATATAGGGCCAAATCCTTTAATCATCATTTAGAGTTTATATAAATTTACTAGTAAATGAAAACATTTTATGTTTCAGAAATAGGGGTATCTGAAGAATGAATACAAGTTCAATATTTTTAATACACTAGTAAAATGAGAGATTTGCTTAATATTTAAATCAGAAGTTAGTACCAAGAAAAAATATTTACTATTTTCTTACTTGTAAAGATGAATAGAAAGTATCCAGAATGACTAGAACTGGCTGAACCATATTGTGTGCAGTGGATTTTAGCAGTCATACTGATCATCCCTTATTGTAGTACTGTAATCCTGTTGTTCATTGATTTGCTCGAGCAGGCACCAGTAATATCTCCATTGTAAGACTTGTTGTTACTGTTTTTGGCTTATGGAATATGCCACGGGTAGCTTTCCAGGCTCTGCCGTGCGGCGGGATACTCTCGGTAGCTTGCCAGGCTCTCCGAGAGGGCTAGAAGAAGCAAATCCGGGTCAGCCTCATCCTTTATTAAGCCCTCTAATTTCAAAAATATATATTCTATACTTACAGTTTGCATCATTTTGAAATAGAAGGGTATCAGAAAGCAATTTATAAATTCTGCTGAGCACAAAGATTTATACAAAGAAAGATTGTGGTCAAGCACTCATGAGCAGATGTATCCATGTAGGTACTGGGTAAAACAGCAAAGATAATCCCATAAAACCATATATATGTCCTTTTCCTTGCTTAATCTGCTCCAAGTTAGTGTTCCAAGAACATAATTCTATTCCCATTGGAGTTGAACAAATATTTTCTAAATACAAAAATAAATTTAGCATCTTCTAGTTCAAAGTAATACTACAGCAATGTCCCATAGTACTTTATATAAATTTGGAAACTGAGTCATAAAATAATTAAGTAAGTGATGGAACACATCAGGACAATACATCCTAAAAGACTTTGCCTTCTCCTCTGCTTACATCCTTTAAAAGTGTGTCTACCCCACTCTATGGCTTCTAAGTGGGAACATAACCATCTGACTTAATATTATTTCCTTTTGCTAATATCAATGCATGGGATGAGCATTTGGGAGGTCAGTCATTTTCATTTTAGAAGGCCATAAGAATGTCACAAGGTAGAAATTATTCTTGCCCATCTGACAGTAGCAATTTAAATTGATACAGTGGATGTTGGGAGGAGGTGATTTTCTAAGGGTGACAGCTAGCCTCTGATCTAATTGCAGAGGCTTTTGAAATGCCTCATTGTGGTTTTCACCTAATGGCTTATTGAAGCCATTATACACAACATAAGAATACTTAGACATTAGCACCTGGAATACAAGCCTAGAAGGCATGTCTCGTATTGATTAACTAATGAATTAATTCATCCAAAAAGCCTGTGTTCCTTACCAAAGATCTATGGGTTTCAGGCTGACTGGTGGGTAAGGGGAGACATGGCCTAGGAATGTCTAAAATGTGGCACTTTTTTCTCCTGTAAAGTCTCACCTATAAAGATAGGCACATAACCTCTACTGTCAAAATGGTAGAGGAGATTTTGAGAACTCTATTAGTAGTCTGTGTGCTCCTCCCATCTGCATGTAACTTTTCCATGAGGGAATTGCCTTACAATACCCCTAATTAATGCTAATTTATGCCCGTTTAGTGACCATAAAAATGTGTCACCAAATTTTAATTGCTTGGGGAGGGTAGATAGATGAAAGTACTAAAGAATTAGTGTGTCATTTACTAAAGAGACCTTTAGGAACAATAAAGACCATCTGCCCTGTCAATCTTCATACTCTGGAGACAACACGACACCTTACAATCCTATGATAAATAAAATTGCCCACCGTGGCAATGAGGGTAAATGTTGCCCTTCTTCATTATTTGTGTCAAACCAGGATAGGTGGAACTTTTAGAGAGACAGCTTGTTGCAAATGCTGACTGTTCATTTTAAAATTAAGTTCCACGGGTAGCAAAGCATTTTTATAGAACAAAGGTGACATCTATTATCCATTTAGGTCTCAAGAGTATATTTTTCATAGGTTGTTAATTAAATAGTTCAGAAGGCAGTTTTTGAAATGTATCAAGTGAATTCTTTATTTATGTATGCCCCAGATTCCCAATATTCATGTACTTAAATGAGAATTTCATGTCAGTGGGTTTTGCAGACTGCAGCAATGCTATTTCTAGATATATCTTCAACTTTCCTTTATATTTAACACTCTTGGCTTCACGAGGCAACTGACTTCAATATATAACAGAGTACACCTGCTGTTCCAGGTTTCAAGGACACTCTGCGGGCAAGAAACTGCATCTTTGATAGCTTGTGCCTAGTAAAGAGCTTGAACATGGTAAAGGCATAATAAATATTTGTTGAGTAAACAAGGAGGCTGGGTGGATGCATGGATGCATGATTCTAGTCAGCTGCCAACATGGTCACTCCCCTTAATTGTTCCTAACTGTGACAGTTCTCTCCTCCTGACTTTACTAAATGGCAAAAGGAAAAAAAAAAATCAATGAATATGTTCAAAGTAATGATAACTGCTTCTAGACTATGACACAAACTCCTGTTAGGTTATACCAGGTTAATAATATAATTGCCAAATCCTTTGGAAGTCCTACCATTAAATCATTTATAAGTGGAAAGACTTTAGGTGATTCAGTAGCCTTCTAGTTTGGACTGATCACAGGGAATCAGCTACCCCTCCACTCACTGCCCCAGAGCCTGCATTCCCAGGTATGATGGTTCCTGGTTTCTTAGTATCTGTAATCATAAACATATCCTCACTGAAAAAATTCAGAGGCCTGTACTCAGACTAGGCACTTCTATCAAAAGTATCAGAGCATTAGATCCTGGGAGGATAGGGAGGTGGCACAATAACAACATGAATGTGACATGTGTGAAGCCCAATCCTATAGTATCACTGTATCACTATATCACTGTCATCCCGTTGTTTGTTGATTTGCTCGAGTGGGCGCCAGTAATGTCTCCATTTGTCCCAGCCCTGAGATTTTAACAGCCTCTCCTTACTCGTCCTTCCCAACAGTGCCATATTGGAGGCTCTTTCAGGGTCAGGGGAATGAGGCCCGCTGTTGTTACTGTTTTTGGCATATTGAATAATGCCATGGGGAACTTGCCAGACTCTGCCATGTAGGTTGGATAATCTCAGTAACTTGCTGGGTACTCTGAGAGGGAGAACTAGACAATAAGAGGTCTTGGCCACGCACTTCCGGTGCTTTGTTTTATAGTCTCTGGATCTTGGCCATTGATGGGATTACACAGCACCCAGGGCAGTTTGTGGGTGTGACTGCCTAGCTATGGGGAAAAGGGGGATATGGGTGGAGGAGGGCCAGTCCCAATCCGAGCAGGCTTGGAGATCTTAGCCCTGGGTTGGTCTTGCACACCTCGGTTCCTCTGCTGTTTCCTTCATACATGAGGCTCATCTGAACATGTGGAGAGGGGCCTTGAGCTTGGCTGTGGCTGGGTTCCAGAGGTCTTCAGCTGCTGGGGCTCTGCTCAGGGCAGGGAAGGAAACTCAACCCAGGCCCCTATGAGGGGCCCCGTTGAAAAGATAGACAGGTGTGGGGGCAGGGGACTTTGTGAATCCTACAGTACGCACCAGAAAAAAAAAAAACAACTTATATCTCTGATACTCAGGGTAACAATAGGTGAGTCTTGAAGCCCCCGGATATTGGAATTAACCTCTGTAGACAGAACTGCCTCAGGGAAAGTAGGCAGGGACCAGGACAGCAAAGTATTACATTTTCCTCTGGTGAGATTTGCAAAGAGGGATTAAGTATGATTTCCTGGGACTATTGGTGGTGGTAAGTGTACACCTTTGAAGGGATGGGTAATGGAACATTGTATGACTGAGACTAGTACATGAACAACTTTGATTACAAAATGACATACTGAAAGTAAAACTGATATATGGCCTAATAATTCCAGTTATGGATTTTTATCTCAAAAACAAAATGCTTATTTAAAAGATATCTGCATTGCCATGTTCATTGCAACATTATTTACAATAATCAAATTTAACCCAATAATCAAAATCAAAGTATCCATAAATGGAATAACAAGTAGAATATATACAACATGAAATGCTATCCTAGCCATGGCAAATAGACTTTTGGACTAGAGAGATGATACGGGGGTTAAGTCATAGAATTTGCATGCTATCAACTCTACTTCAATTCCTAGCACCTCATGGTCCCCAGAGCATTAAAAGATACAACCCTGTAGCCACCAAACCCTTCAGGGAGGCCCAGGTAATCCCTGAGATCTTAGGGCCCATGCAGTATTGCAGTATCCAGCCCTCACATTGAATCTTAGACCTATTTGTCCTAGAATGACTGGAGGGAACCCCAGCACCATTGGGAGGAACCCAACAAAAATAGAACCCAGGCATTTGTGACAAGCTGGGTAGAACTTAAGGGCATTTTTAGTTGAAATAAGCCTAAGAGAGAAAGATAGATGCAGTATGATACCGTCAATAATATGATCATGAAAACTCAGTCATAGTCAGAAAGGAAATGGGTGTAAAGTCAGCAAATAAAAGGTGTTTAAAAGTATTAGTTACAATTCTAAAATTAATGTCGTGGGATGGGTATATGGCACAGCACAGTAAACAGTACTGTATTAAAGATCTATGCATTACTAAGTAAATTTTACAAATTATTATGGCAAATAAAAAGAAAGAAAAATTTTGTTAAGTATTATAGAAGCCAGATGGTAACTAAGTTGTTAATGATGATGATATTCCAGTGTACAAAGATATCAAACTGTGTTGCTATATACTTGAGTTAATGATATTTTATATGTCAATTATACTTCCAACAAAGGATATACAACATTCACAAATAGGGATGAGTATAAATACAATTTCCCTCACAGTCATATTGCATTCAGATACATAAATTTTCTTTCTATTAATCTAGAAATACAGTATTTATAAAAATACACAGTGAATTATACTTTGGTTATTTATAAAATTATTTAAAATACAATTTTATAATATTGATGGGTCTCATAATTGGAAGACTGCTTCATGAGCGGAGGGGAGAAGGCAAATGGAATAGAGAAGAGATCACTAAGAAGACGATGGCTGAAGGAATCAGTCAGGTTGGGAGATGTGGGGCTTGAGCGATAGCAGAGAGGGTAGGGCGTTTGCCTTGCATGCGACCGACCCAGGTTCAATTCCCAGCATCCCATATGGTTCCCCTGAGCACTGCCAGGAGTAATTCCTGAGTGCAGAGCCAGGAGTAATCCCTGAGCATCACCGGGTGTGACCCAAAAAGCAATAAATAAATAAATAAATAAAACAGGATGGAAAATGTGTGCCAAAAGTAGATAATGGACCAAACATGATGACCTCTCACTGTCTGTGTTGCAAGCCATAATACCCAAAAGTAGAGAGAGAGTATGGGGAATGTTGTTTGCCATGGAGGTAGGGGGAGAGTGGGAAAGGGGGGATATTCTAGGGATATTGTTGGTGGGGAATGTGCACTGGTAAAGGGATGGATGTTTGATCATTGTGTGATTGTAACCCAACATGAAAGCTTGTTACTATCTTACAGTGATTCAATAAAATTAAAAAAAAAAAAAAAACAGTGATGGGTCTCATTCGCCTGACCCTGAATGTGCCTCCAGTTCGGCATCATTGGGAAGGACGAGTAAAAAGAGGCTTCTAAAATCTCAGGGCTAGGACAAATGGAGAGGTTACTGAGACTGCTTGAGAAAATTGACAATCAATGGGATAATGATGATGATGACTTCTATTTTCTAATTTGATTCTGCAATAACTTAAATTTTAATCAAACTAGAGAAACATCACAATTTATTTAAAAATAATCCCTTTAAATATAAAATAGAGATTAGCACTATTAGCACTGTTAGCCCTATCATCGTGTTGTTTATCAATTTGCTCGAGCAGGCACCAGTAACTTCTCCATTGTGACATTACTGTTACTGTTTTTGGTATATCGTATATGCCATGGGTAGCTTGCCAGGCTCTGCATGCTGGCGGGATACTCTCGGTAGCTTGCTGGGCTCTCCGAGAGGGGCAGAGGAATCAAACCTGGAAGTTTCAATAATTTTTAGCAATGATGCATCAAAATTTATGAAATCACAGGGCTGTAGAGACAGTTCAGCGGGTATTGTGCTTGCTTTGCATGTAGTCAACTCCGTGTAGTCCACCAGACCTTACAGAAGCTGTTCCTGAGCATAGGGCCAGGAATCAGCTCTGAGCACACCAGGTATGACCAAAAAAGGAAAAGAAAAATTAGTTGATGATATCAAAAACTTGAAAGTTTTCATGTGGTGATTAAAAAAATAAATCACCTCCCCTCTTTGATAGAGTTAAGAATAAATTCAAGAATAAAAATCGTTTGAATTATACAAGTAGGACAAATCATGATCAATCTGTAGTTTCTATTTTTTCACTCTAAAAAAACAATTTTTAATCAAATCAGTCATGTATCATGCATTTATTTTGATGCTATTTCTAAACCTCTTCTCTAGTTTGGAAAACTTTCTTTGAAACCTTTAACCAGTGCCAATACAAACCTAGTATTTGCTATGGCAATCCCCATCAGCAACATGGCTGGGACAGAAAGCTTATAAAAAAACTGAGGGTATATTCTGCAATTTTCCCAGAGTCTCTAGAAATCGAAATCACTTACTTGAGTTCTTTGACACCTGGTCATTTATAAAATGCGCTCTCTTTTCCAAGCATTAAATTCATTAAATAAATTGGCACTGCCAAGTCTGTATAGAAGGATATTAAAACGATTTTTTTTTTCCTCTCCTTAATTAGGGCCTTTTTGCTTAGAAGTGAAGTTATCAAATGGCACAATTTTCCATCAGGAATTTAAGGTCCTTTAGTCCATTACATTGAGTCCCAGGTGGCTGTGGAGCTGTATCAAAGACAGGACTGAAGCACAAAAATGTGAAATGGTAAAATAAACCATGAGCAAGGTAATCTTAAAAATAGAAAAGAAAATGAAAACAAACTGAAGCTCTTCCCAGATTTAACCAAATTCCCTTGGGCACAGTCTTTAAAGCTTGAGAAGGTCTTAGGAAGGAAGAAAGGTTATCTTCCTGCCATCAGGAATACTATCATGAGGGTTTTGTTACAGGGGAAGTGAAAAGGAAGCCCCATTCTCTATCTGTCTCAGGGTCACCTCTGTCTACAATGTTCCCTGTGACTGGGCAGAATGATAAACATATGGCACCTCTAACTATTTTTATGAGGTAAAAAAGAACACAGAACCTGGGACTTCAAAAATAAGCATCATACTTAAGAAACAGGAATATTTAGAGGACATTTCACTAGTTATAAGCTAAACAATGATATCTTTTTGCTTGTAAAAATCATTTATTTGTATTCCATATGCTTACTTTTATTCTTTCTTTTCCAGCACAAGGTCAATTTCATACAGACAACATATTGTTTCTCATAAAAATAAAACAGTACTTCTTTACACATGCAGGCTATAATTAAAATACATCAAGATATGTGGCAGGGAACTTTAAGGCACTCAAACACTGATGCCAGAAACAACTCTAATCAACCCGTGAAGAGACTGACAACTAGAATTTTGCAGTTGCTGGCATAGAGAGATTGTGCTGAGATTCATGTGAGAATATATGTAATAAAGGAGTGATAAGGAATCTGAGCAGAGGAGCCAAAATCTCTAGCTAACTTTCAGTTCTTTAAGCAGAAACTGCATCCACTAAAATTGTTTATGGCTCTTACAGGATTATTTTAGTGATTGGTGCCTAACAATAGCATTCGTTATCAGAGAATCTTTGAGGATATACTGATGAAATAATACTGTGAAATAGCAAGATAAGCACTACAGATATTTTATTTATGGTTTTAAGTATTCTAAAATTTCTTTTTCGACTTGCTTGGCATAAAAAGAAATGCTAATAAGTGTGTGATGCTCAAAAACTTCAGCCTGAGTTAAGAAAACCTAATAAAAAAAAGAAAATGAAAGGACCTTGTTAAAGAACAAGGAACAAAACAAAGGCATCTGTTCTGAACATGGGACACATTTCATTCTCTATGTAATGAAAATATTTGAAGGAAAATTAAAAGACAATTTTATAGAAACCCTAAATAGAGAATATTTAAATGAAGTGACAATTGGAAAAAATTGTTAAAGCTTATGTTTTTTTCAAACAAATTTAAATGATACAGCATATTTGGGTATTAAAATTTAAAATTATAGCAGCTGAGAGCTCCTGTAAAAGGCAATTTACCCACTTCACTATTTTGTACTCTGTCTCATACACCCCCACAAATCAAAAGTAACTCCCATCTAATCCTTCAGACTATTATTGAGTAATACAGGATATAATCTCTAGCAAATAAAGAGAAAGATAAAGCAAACAGGTCCTAAAAATGTATTAAAGTTCTTATTACTTATATATCTCTAAATAAGCATTTGGAAATGTTATAAGCTATAATAGCTTTCATTCTTTTTTTATAGAATTGTTTGAAGATTAGGGTAGTCCAAAATACTGCATTTCATTATATTTTATTATTAACTCTGTTTGTCTGAAATGAAATAATCCTGCTAATAAACTCCCTTCAATATTATATTAGATGGATATGGAAGGGGTATACTTATTTTGCAAACATTTCTGCAACTTATGTAATGAAACAAAACATAAACTCTTGCATAACTGCCAAATATCAGCCAAAGATTTATTTCCTTTGCCCCTAACTTTTGCAGAAAAAGACAAGTATAATTTGTTTATCTACCAAAGATGTTTTCTGGGAAATAGGCAAGTAACAGTAGAGAGATGGAAGAAACAGAGAATAATTTAAGGGGAAGACATTATTGTCATTCCAGAAAGTTCTTTTTAAATACCAACTAAGTAATAAATAGATGAAATGCAATAAAAATACTATTTTCAAGGAACTAAAAACAAATGAAATGATATGAAAATAATATGAATAATTACATGGAAAGATAACTAAAAATACAGGTCCAGAAAGAAAAAAAAAACTTTGATATGTCTTTCAAAAAGAAGATGATTTCAATGGGAAAATTTGGAAAGACTAAAATTATGGGCACAAAATACAGGTTTCAGTAATTAGAAATTGTAAATTGTTAAAAGCCTTGTTGATTGAGCCGACATATGTATGTATACATACACACATAATTTTAAGAAGAAGCTAATGATTAACAATAGTATGAAAACTCTTATAGAAGACTTAAGACTTAATAAGAATAGTCACTACAGAAATAAGATATGTATTTCTCCTCCATGTACTCTAGATTATTCATTTTGAGTTACCTTACTGGGTTATTATTTTAAAATTCCAGGACTAGAACCTTGACCCAATATCAAAGACATTTTTTATGAATGGATTCCCTTCCTTTATATACAATGCCAGCAATCAGTGACACCCTGCAGAGTTTCTCCAGAATAAATCACCGAACTCTTCTCCTAGACTACAAATGCATGTTTCCAACTACCCAAAACATCATTATTCTAAAATGTCCATAAAGCATCTCAAACCTAAAATGTTATCATCTTAGATGGTTTCTAAATGCTGTTACATGTCCCCAATATAAAAATTGGGTTTAAAAAAAAAATTGGGTTTAAAATTAAGCATAAGACTTGTGTACTGCAGGAACAAAGGGAATAAAGTAGTTTCTTCGGGCATTATGTGAAGCATAGAGAGCCTGGTGGTGAACCTTGAAACTGCTTCCATGTCTCAAGGTTATGAAATTAGTGATCACCTTCCAAAATCTAATTCTTCCAAATGTCGGGAAGTAATTTAAACTTAAGCTTGGTAGAAAGCTCCCATCAAGTAGGGGAAATACTGAACAGATTGTTTCATCTCTTTTGGAATGGAAAATGAAATATTTAGTTATTAGAATATTAAGAAGCAATGTTAGTAGGCATGCAAAGGGCTTTGAGAAATCAGAGTCATATTAATCCTGAGGCACCAAATAAAACTAAAATTTTTATTATGGTTCATGCAAGATGTCAAAATATAACAAAGGTTTTAACATGCTAAAGGAATTTGATAAATGTGTGGATTTTTTTTAAGTCGGGATAACTTTGTAAAATTTGGTATGAGATTAGTCAGGACATTTAGATTTTCTGGACATATGAATCTGAGAGAGTAGAAGGAGAGAGAAATGACAGAAAAAAATAAAAGTAATTAAGGATTATATTTAGAGTTTCAGAATCTACATGAAGAAATATATGAGAATTAAACCGAGGTATATTCAGGAATAATGTTGATTAATTCTTTGACACCATTATGAAAGAGCTGTCTATATCTATTCCAGGATGGCATAATTACTCTATTCCACTAGCTCATTTTATATCACATTTATAATGTTATTAATATTAAATATTGAAGCAGCTTGTGTAAGTAACCATGTTGTTACCTATAGCACATGTTCAAGATATTTTGTTGTGGCTAGTTTAACATCTGTAATTTTGTACATATAAAAGGAACACAGGTAAGGAGCAGAGTCTTTAAATGAGTAGGGCCAAGAGCATGGCTTTGGTTTAATAATGATGTACCGAAGGAAAATGTAATAAATACATAGTAATTTGATCAGATTTTCATCTGTTCTCAATTAAAGAGCAAATCATGTTATTTTTCTGACAACTCTTCTATTGAATGATTTCTATTGCAGAAAGACTGACATTCTCTCCAAGGATATTAGTTGCTTTTCTTTATGTCCCATTCTTAAATAACTAATTTATACTACTTGAAATTTCATTATTCACTAATTAAAGATAGTGCTACAGCTACAATATTATTACTGATAGGTTATATCTAGAATCCAACTGAAGAAAAAAAACTAAGTCATCTGTTGATTTTCAGTCAATATTATAGAAGTCTTTTAGATTTATTTGAAAGCCTACTGTGGAGCCAAACTTTGCCATTTTTTTATTCCCCTTCCATTACCTACAATAATATATTTTTCATCTGTACTGACATATAAATTTGATGTTAGCTTTATGAAATGTAATGACATGTTTCAATTTCTATTTTCAAATACTTACTCTCCTGAATTATGAGATGAAAGCAGGATGAGAATGAAAGCTCAAGAATGAGACGGAGGTGAGGAACTGTTGATGCCTAAGAAAATTAAAGTGAAAATAATTTACAGAAATATAAATGTTATTTGGACATGTATATCAATAGAATGAATTGAATCACAAACTACATTATTGCACAGTTTTTGCTTAAGTAACTGAATCTATTTTGGAGTCATTCATTGAGGTCTAACGCATAAGAGGTAAATTATGATGCAATGTAATGAATTAGAATGAAATTAGTAGCAAAGGTTGCAGTAGTTTGGTAGTCAGTCTCCAGGACAAAATCTAAAGATGTCTGACTCTTGATATCAATGTCCTTTTGCATCCCTTCCCATGTTGTATCAACACTGGTCTGTGTGACTAACAGAATATGGAGTAAGGTATTTTATCTCATATCAGATTTATGTCAGTGCTTCTCAAACTTTTTCTCAGTGCTCTCTTCAGTTGAACCCTTGACCTTCTAGGAGTTGGATTCCTAGTCTTGTGCCAAAGTTGCCTGACCTCCTAACCCCATGACCATTTACAAGTTTTTAACCCTTACTCTTTTTGAATATCGTGGAATCTTCATAAGGCCTCATGTTTAAGAAATGCTGGAAAGATTATTAAAAATACCATGGTCTCCATCCTTGTTCTCTTGATTTGCATTAGAATAAACTAGTATCTATGTTTTTAGGAAAGTCAGTCATCACTGGGGAAATGTCCCCTTGACAAGGAATTGAGGCCTTTGGACAAAAAAACACCTGTATACAATTCAAGAAATATGTCCTTGTCCTTGGTCACATTTTCAGGTAACTAAAACCCCACTAAAACATTTCCTATATATATTTTTAGGTTTTAAAAACTAAAATTCAAATTAAGTTGCTATCAGATCCCCAGAAAAAGTATGCGATTAAAAATTCCTGGTATTTTAAGTCACTTGTTTGGAGGTTCTGGTGTATTTGATATGCCAAAAACAATAACAAGTCTCACAATGGAGACGTTCCTGCTGCCCGCTTGAGCAAATTGATGAACAATAGGACTACAGTGCAGGGCTACAGTACATTTTAAGTCACTACATTTTGGATTAATTTATCATTCAGCAAAAGATAACTAATAACTCAATAATGATACCTAAATCAGAGATACAGATGAGAATATCTAGCATGCATTTTATAGTTTTGTGTTTAGCTTTGACATTTTTCATCAAAAGAATATAAATAGAAAAGAGAATCATAAATATAGCAATATTTATGAGTCAAAAACATGTGAAAGGGGAGTCCAAAAGAGATTATATGGAAAGACTTCGAGAAAATCAAAAAGGAAACAATGTTGGAGAAGATACAGAAGAGACTGTTTCAAGAAAATGAAGGATTTAAGAACCAAAAAATTCTACCAAAAGGTTGTCAAAGAAAGACAAATATAGTGACAGTTAGGAGGTCATTTGTATTGAAATCAATTACAAGACAGACCTAAAAATATACACAAACAGAAAAAAAAATCTAAGCTGAAACTGGATCTTCTATTGTTCTGAGGGCAAATGCCTATTGTGAGCTTTACCACACTCACTACTAAATTTTGGTGCAGAAAAAAGTCATGATTTTAGAAGAAAACTAAAAGTGGTCTCTTAGGGTCTCCAGGTACTTTATTCTTCCATTACAACAGAAGCAACATCTCGGTCCTAAGATTTCCAGTGGGAAAAAAATGTACTATGAGTTCATGAGATTGAATCAACAAATATACCAAATACAATTTACTGTGAGAATTAAGAAACCTTCAAGATTCTGATATTTCATAAAAAATATAAATTATATGGAAGCCTAAAATTAAAATGTGGTTTTAAAAATTATTTAAAATGGTAATATTAGGAAGATTTTTTTAAATGAACTTTTAAAATAAAATAACTAAAATTAAAATATCTGATGGATAGTTTAAATAGCAAATTAATCACAGAAATGAAATAATTAGTGTAAACTCTTTCAGTAAAGTACTGAAGATGAAGATCAAAAAGGGTGGTAGCCTCACACCACAGAGACTGGCTCACATCCAAAAGAACAAAAGCAACCAGTGTTGGCTTGAGTGTGGGGAGAAAGGGACTTTCCTACACTGCTGGTTAGAATGCCGACTGGTTCAGCCCTTTTGGAATACAATATGGACACTTCTAAAAAAATTAAAAATTGAGCTCCCATTTGACCCAGCAATACCACTTCTGGGAATATATCCTGGAGAGACAAAAAAATATGGTCAAAATGACATCTGCACTCGAATGTTCATTGCAGCACTGTTTACAATAGCCAAAATCTTGAAAAAACCCGAGTACCCAAAAACAGATGACTGGTTAAAGAAACTTTGGTACATATACACAATGGAACACTATGCAACTGTTAGAAAAGATGAAGTCATGAACTTTGCATATAAGTGCATCAACATCATGCTAAGTGAAATGAGTCAGAAAGAGAGACAGACATAGAAAGATTACACTCATCTGTGGAGTATAAAATAACAGAATGGGAGACTAACACCCAAGAATAGTAGAGTTAAGTACCAGGAGGTTTGCTCCACAGCTTGGAAGCTGGCCTCACATGCTGGGGGTCGGGGCTTGGGGTTGTGGGGAAGGCAGCTCAGATAGAGATGGGAACACCAAGTAAAGTGTGGTTGGAGGACCCACTCAGGATGGGAGATGTGCGCTGAATGTAGACTATAGATCGAACACAATGGCCACTCAATACCAATATTGCTAACCACAACACCCAAAAGGAGAGAGAGAAGAAAAGTCAATGCCCTGCCACAAATGTAGTGTCTGGTGGGGGTATGGGTTGGGAGGGTGGGAAGGATACTGGGATCATTGGTGGTGGAGAATGGGCACTGGTAAAAGGATGGGTACTTGAGCATTGTATGACTGAAATACACGCACAAAATATGTAAATCTGTAACTGTACCTCACAGTGATTCACTAATAAACAATTAACAAAAGAGGTTGGTAGGTAAGTTTGGATTCTGGCTATTGTGAAAAGTGCTGCAATGAACACAGAGGTGCAGATGTCATGTCTACAGTGATTTTTGAACCCAAGAAGTGGTATTGCTTAATTTCTAGTTTTTTAAGGAATATTGTTTTCCAGAAAGGCTGGACCAGTCAGCATTACCACCAATAATGAAAGAGTCCATATATCTCCACATTCACACCAGCACTGGTTGTTCAAGTTCTTTTAGATGTGTACCAGTGTCTGTGAGGTGAGATGATATCTCATCATTGTTTTGATCTGCATCTCCCTTATGATTAGTAATGTAGAGCACGTTTTCATGTGCTTTTTGAGCATTTTTCTTTCTTTTTTTTTTTTTTTGCTTTTTGGGTCACATCTGGCCATGCACAGGGGTTACTCCTGGCTCTGCACTCAGGAATTACTTTTGGCGATGCTCAGGGGACTGTATGGGATGCTGGGATTTGAACCCGGGTCAGCTGTGTACAAGGCAAATGCCCCACCCACTGTGCTATTGCTCCAGTCCCTATATTTCTTTTTAAAAATGTTCACAAGGTTGTTCACATTGATGACATTCAATATTTCAATACCACCATTACATCCTTTCCCCCACCATTATTTAGAATTTCCCAACACTGTTCAAGCCTGCCTACCACAGCAGATTCTAGATCATTTATTTTCTATTGAGTATTATAAATATTATCATGAGAGCTCCTGGAATTCTAAACATGTACATGATTGGGGCCCAGAAACCTCTCTGTAGGGAGATACTCCTTTTTGTGTGCTTGACAGCCAGGACCCCAAAGGAACAGAATAATGCGAAAGGACCAACCATCTCTGCTGCCATGTGGCCTGGCATCTAAAGAACCCATTCCCACGTACCTGGATTTTTCTTCTGAAAGTTTGTGGCTACCAGGGATTTACTTGGAGTGAGCAGAGAGGGCACATCCAGTTCATTTTAGGAGCCCCAGTGAAATCGACTTGGCACGGGATCCAGAGAGATCTCGGGAACTGATCTTCAGAGATTCACTGCTGAGTTCTGTATTTCTTTCTTGAGAAGTTTCTGTTCATTTCTTCTCCCCATTTTTTTGATGAGATTAGAGGATTTTTTTTTTTTGCTGGACAGTTCTACTAATGTCTTATATATACTGGATATTAACCCCTTATCTGATGGGCATTGGGTAAATGTTTCCCCATTCCGTGGGCTCTCTCTGTATTTTGCTACTTCTTTTGAGGTGTAGAAGAACCTGGAAACAACCCAAGTGCCCAAGTTCAGATGGCTAGTAAAAGAAACCATGATATATCTACACAATGGAATACTATGCAGCTGTTAAGGAAGATGATGTCACGAAATTCCCTTATATGTTGGTGGGCATGGAGAGTATTATGCTAAGTGAAATGAGTCAGAAAGAGAGGGACAGACACAGAATGACTGAACTCTTTTGTGGAATATAACATGAGACTGTGTGCCACCTAATGACAGTAGAGATCAAGGTCAGGAAGATTGTTCCACAGTTGGAAGCTAACCACATCAGCTGGGTAAGAGGACAGCTAGGATAGAGAAGGATTCAATAAATTAGTGATGGTTGAAATGATCACTCAGGATGGTGGTGCTAAAAGTAGATAATGGAGTAAACGAGAAGTCTTCTCAGTATTTGTATTGCAAACTCTAATGCTCAAAAGTAGGGAGAAAGAAGGAAATTGTCTGCCATAGAGGCAGGGGATGGGGTCACATAGGGATTGTGGGAGGAATACCTGAGGCATTAATGGTGGAAAATGTACACTGGTGGAGGTATGGGTTTTAAAACATTTTATGACTGAATTTCAATCATGAAAGCTTTCTAACTGTATCTCATGGTGATTCAATTAAAAAAAAAGGAGGTAGGAGAAAGGACTGAACGTAGAGTAAAAAATACTAAGTTTTTAGAGCTTGTTCACAGCTTATAATAACAAATATGAAGAAAATAACCTTATAATAAAAATGAAAAATATAGACAATAAAATGAGATCAGTGAAACAGAGCAAAAAGCCGAAAATCATTCTGACACAAGAACTTTACAGAGCTCTTGGGACAATTCCAAAAATTATACTGGGAAAATTTTATCACATGAGGAAAAGTAAAATTACATTGCTACCCCAGGTATATCACAGTGAACAAAAACTTATTGAGAAATCATAATTATATTTATTAGCAGACATACAGAATAATGGTTATAGTAATTGTTTTTACAGATATACCTTCTTTATTGTCCTTTTGGACTATTATATCATATTCCTATATGTTTTATCTCTTCTAGGTAGCTTTAATCTCTATACTCTAGAAATATCTATAATGTAATTGTGATTATACAATTCTTATTTTATTGAATTTATTCCTTTAATGAATGAAGCAATCTCCATTGAATAGCATGACAATAAAACTTCCATCTCTATCACTCTCCCAAATTTCATGATCTACTATTGAAGAGTGCACATAAAGTCTTGAATATTCTAATATTTTTAGCACCCTGAATTAACCCAATGCTGATTTGTTCTCCCACCCTCTGTGTGTTTGTCCACATGACTTAATAGTAAAAGACGTACAGTCAAATCTAGATTTGCAATCAGCACAGGATGTTTTTCTCGCTTCTTATTACTCAAAGAAAGAATTTTTTTCTTTTCTTTTTTTAGACTGGAGTTATAGCACAGTGGATAGTGCATTTGCCTTGCACATGGATGACCCTTGTTCGATTCCTCTGTCCCTCTCGGAGAGCCCAGCAAGCTACCAAGAGTATCCCGCCCGCATGGCAGAGCCTGGCAGCTACCCGTGGCAGATTCGATACATCAAAAACAGTAAAAACAAGTGTCACAATGGAGACATTACTGGTACCCATTCCAGAAAATAGATGAACAATGGGAAGACAGTGCTACAGTGCTTTTTTTTTTTTTTTTTTTTTTAAGAAGTAGATGGTAGTATGCCTCTGGTAAGTTTTTTTTTTTTTTTTCTTTTTAGGTCACACCTTGCAACACACAGGGGTCACTCCTGGCTCTGCAGTGAGGAATTGCCCCTGGCGGTGCTCAGGGGAACATATAGAATGCTGGAAATCAAACCCAGTTGTCCACATGCAAGGCAAATGCCCTACCCACTGTGCTCTCATGCCAGTTCCCGCCTCTGTTAAGTTTCTATAGAACGTTCTTTCATAGTAATTAAAACATGAATTTAATTTTTGCTAAGTTTTGTCTCTTTTACCAACCTATGTTTATTGAGAAAAAATTTATACAACTGTAAGTTAAAGAGAATTGTTCACATAATTTAAGTGGAATTGATAAAAAAAAAACAGGAAAACTTAAAAACAATGTTAATATATTACTTCTTGAATTCTAAATTTTAGAGATTTTAAACTTAAATAATATTCTTATTATTAAACTATAGTTTAATATATGCCACTATATATGCCCTAAATATTATAGTAGTTAAATAAAACAATTAACATGATAGACTTAGACTTTAGGTTTTTGTCATGTAATTGGCATTAGCTAAAAGATATAGCCGAAAAACTTCAGACAAGGGCTTGGAATGTTCTTGAATGGCAGATGTTTCCTTACTTTCATTATTTTCTGCTACCAGTAGTATAAAATGTCTTGGCTAGTTTAGTAGTAAATTTTTTAATTTGCTTGTATTCATCCTTTGAAAATGCAAGTGCATTTGTAATAATTCTTTGCAAGAAATAGGATTCTTATTAAAGGGCTCTATTGAACTGTGACTTATCTCTCTACCTGGAATTTGCAAATGCTAATGAACTTACATATTTTCTTATGTGCTGCAAAGAACACCCTGTTCACTTTGTTCCCACCTGATTTCCAAAAAAAGCAACACTCTCATCATCCTATGATTGTCCTGATGCAGGGCTTATTTACTTAGCCAAAAATGTTCACCTCTGACAATCACACATAAATCCCAAACTGAAGCCATGCCAATCAAGATGCTAACTCAGAGGTAGATGACACCTCAGAAACTGGTATCAGATTTACTTTTATACAGAACACAGTTCTGTAGATAGGCTGAAATCTGATTGAAGGCATTTGAATCAGTCTGTAAGAAAAAAATATTGAAAAGTTTCATCTTGCAGTCACAACATTAAAAAAAAAGTTCTTTGTTTGAAAAATGAGGTCATGACAAGAAAGAAGTCTTCAAGGTTTAGTCAAACATCTCAAACATCATAAAAAGTAAATCAAAGAGTCTGAACAGGATTTCTAAAGACATCAGTGCTTCAACAACCTTGCAGCTCACTTTTTATTACAGTGAAAATGAGTTCATTCTTTAGGGTTCTGAGTGGACCACTTATTTTGGCTGTGTTCCAAGGATATGGACTTCACCCCTAACCCAAATTAGTAGCCTTGAAACATTTTCTGTCAGTTACAATGGGACCTGGGTGAAAGAGTTTTGAAGTAACAGTGAAAATCCATCACTGCCTACTGAAAAAAGCAGGTCAAGGTACGGTCCTATTGATGGGGTGTATGAAAGGTTGGGGAGACTCATCTCAGGAAAAAAACACAATGAGGGCTGGAGTGGTAACATAGCAGATAGGGTGTTTGCTTTGCGCGTGGTCAACCCGGGTTTGATTCCCAGCATCCCATATGGCCCCCTGAGCACTGCAAAGAGTAATTTCTGAGTGCAGAGCCAGAAGTATCCCCTGTACATCGCCAGGTGTGCCCCCCCAAAAAAAACCCCACAATCATACAGAACTGAAGATTTATCAATCATTGGATTTTCCTTGTGCTCTTTGCTAATGTCTCCTTTCACAACTTATTAGCTAAAAAATGGACAAATGATCAGTTATGGTGTGAGGATACTCGGACTCCTTAACCCAGCTGACAAGATGCTCAGGGACTGACTAGACCACAGTTGAAAAAGAGTCCTTTCTAATAGGAAGTATAAATTCATAATTCTTGCAACTCTGTCCTAATTATATTTGTACCTATAAGCTCAATAAAATAATATTATATTGAAGAAGAAATGGGAAACTTAATTTGTCTTAAAATGCAGGATTTTATTGTAAGTGAAAATTTAATATTGGTATCTATGAACTGAATAGCTGAATTTCCTAAGGTAGCATGTGTGCATATATATATATGTATATGTATATATATCATCAAAAGCTGCAATTTAGTATAAAACATTTGCTAATGGAATTGTTATAATGAAAGTGTTAACAATAATATGCTTATTTTATATATATTTATATTTGGTAATTTTGTCTGTTATCTGTTTGGGGGGTCTTACCTGAATGTATTCAGTTGGTTGATTTGGGCTCTGTGCTCACAGATCACTCTCTGCAGTTTAATGGGAATCTTATGAATGCTGAATGAAATCAAAATTGGCAGCACACAAAGCAAGAGACTTAAGGCTATAGTATCTCTCTAGCTCTACTTTGATAATTTTATGTGTAACCTTATGAACTGTTTCCTGGGGCTGAAGCAACAGCACAGTTTTTAGGGTTCTTGACTTACATGCAGTCAACATGGATTCTATCCCCAGAACCTCATGTAGTGTCCTGAGCACCTGGAGTGATCTACAGCACAGTCATGAGTAATCCTGAGAACTGCCAAATGAGCACTGCCAAAAAATAAATAAATAAATAATAATAAAAAGAAGAAAAGATAACCCCTACTTCTAAAAGAGAAAAGAATGATCTGGAAATATCACTTGATAACTTTTGAAAATGTGGGTTTCTCTTTATTTTATTTCTATTTTTTTTTCTTTCTGTGTCACACCCGGCGATGCACAGAGGCTATTCCTGGCTCTGCACTCAGGAATTACCCCTGGCAGTGCTCAGGGGACCATATGGGAAGCTGGGAATCGAACCTGGGTCAGTCATGCACAAGGCAAACTCCATACCTGCTGTACTATGACTCCAGCCCCATGAAAATGTGGGTTTCTCTTGAGTTTAATGACGAAGATGTCAGAAAATAAAAAGTAAAGTGACTCTAAGTATCACAATTCCATGCAAAAATATAAAAAGAATCATTAAACATGGAGATACCTAAAATGGGGTAAAGCACATGCCTTGCATTAGATTTAATCCCTCCTGCCTCAATATCCTTACACCGAACCTCTAGGAGATGCGCTGATAAAACCAGCACTGCTCATCCCTGGCAGCACCTCATTCTGTGGGCTGAGCATCCACACAGCCAGGTAAAGTATCCACTGGAATTGAGGCTTGAGTGATGGTATAAAGTTGCCTTGCCTTGCATGTAGTCAACCTAGGTTTAATGCCTGGCACCATGTATAATCCCTTAAGCACATCCTGGAGTAATCCTTGCACACAGAGCCAGGAGAAATCCCTGAGCACTAACAGGTGTGGCACCCAAACCAAAATAAACAAAATTATCACCTGAAGTAGTCTTCGATAAGCACAGGTACAGAGCCCCAATCTCAAAATAAATTTTGAGAGGAGGGAGAGGAAAGAGGGAGAGGGAGCAGTACAGGGTGGGGGACAGAAAGAAAGACAGAGAGACAGACAGACAGACAGAGACAGAGAGGAGAAAAGAGGGAGAGACAGAGTTTGATTTTAATAGGAGTGAAGGGATAGTACAGGGGTTAGTGTGCCCTATTTCTCCCAAGTATCACCAGATGTGACTCTGGAGCCTCTTAAAAGCTGCTTATATGACTCTGGTCAGTCCCCAGCATTACAGGGTTTAAGCAGCATCACAACCTCAGTGCTAACATTGGACCTCAGGACTGGCTGGCTGAATATCTCTGGGAGGGACCAAAGGTCGGATATGCTCTATCAGGGAGCTCCCTTACAAGTGATGTATAAGAGTACTTTGGAAAATGTACATATGAGTACTATGGAAAATGAAGTGAAATGACCATTCTCCACAGTAGTACTGCCCTGCAACCATCTAAATCTAAAACAGAACCCTGTAATAAAGAATTCAACTAGACAACACACTCTTTTCACATATTCCTGAGCAAAATGTCCCCAAGGAAAGTGAGCCATCAAAATGGGAAGTATAATTGATACAAATTAGTAGTATCAAGAAATATAAGGGTGAGGTGATAAAGGTTTGGCTATAAATTTTATAGTTTTACAATTTTATAATGAAGGTGAATTCTAGAATAATATATATACCAATGCCATGAAGAATGACTTTCATGAAATATTTCAGACACTTGAAAATAGACAAGGTTAGTTCATAATCATGCCTTAGAAAATCAAGTACCTCGGAATCAGCTTAACTAAGGAGGTAAAGGACTTGTACAAAGAAAACCACAAAACGCTACTTTAAGAAATTATAGCGAACATGAGGAAATGGAAAGATATCCCCTGCTCATAGATTGGGAGAATTAACATGGTCAAAATGGCAATACTCCCCAAAGCATTGTACACATTCAATGCAATCCCTATAAGGATACCCATGACATTTTTCAAAGAAATGGATCGACCAATCCTGAAATTCATATGGAACAATAAGCCCCCACGAATAGCTAAAGCAACTCTTAGGAAAAAGAATATGGGTGGAATCACCTTCCCCAACCTCAATCTATACTACAAAGCGGTAATAATTAAAACAGCATGATACTGGAACAAAGGCAAAGCCACAGACCAATAGAACAGGGTTGAATAACCTGACACACACCCTCAAATACATGATCATCTAATCTTTGATAAGGGAGCAAAAAATTTGAATTGGAACAAGGAAATCCTCTTCAACAAATGGTGCTGGCAAAACTTTACAGCAACATGCAAAAAATGGGCTGAGATCTCTACTTAATGCCATGTACAAAAGTCAGGTCAAAGTGGATTAAAAATCTCAACATCAAACCAGAATCCATAAAGTACATGGAAAACAAGGTTGGCAAAACCCTCCACAACATTAAAGCTAAAGGTATTTTCAAAGATAACACACCACTGGCCAAGCACTGAAAACAGAGATAAACAATGGGACTACCTTAAACTAAGAAGCTTCTGCACCTCAAAAGAAACAGTGACCAAAATACAAAGACAGTTTACAGAATGGGAAAGGATATTCACCCAATACACATCTTATAAGGGGTTGATATCAAGGATATACAAGACACTGGTTGAACTCTACAAGAAGAAATCTCCCAACCCCATCAAAAAATGGGGGATGGAAATGAACAGAAATTTTCTCAAAGAAGAAATTCGAATGGTTAAAAGACACATGAGAAAATGGTCTATATCACTAATCATTAGGGAGATGCAGATTAAAACAACAATGAGACATAATTTCACACCACAGAGACTGGCCTACATCTATAAGAACAAAAGCAACCGCTATTGGCATGGATGTGGGAAGAAAGGGTCTCTCTTTCACTGCTGGTGGGAATGCCAACTCGTTCAGCCGTTTTGGAAAACAGTATGGCCAATTCTCAAAAAATTAGAAATTGAGCTCCCATTTAACCCAGCAATACCACTCCTGGGAATATATCCTGGAGAGGCAAAAAGGTATAGTAGAAATGACATCTGCATTTCTATGTTCATTGCAGCACTGTTTACAATAGCCAAAATCTGGAAAAAAACAGAGTGCCCAAAATCAGATGACTGGTTAAAGAATCTCTGGTACATCTACACAATGAAATACTATGCAGCTTTTAGAAAATATGAAGTCATGAAATTTGTATAAAAGTGGTTCTACATGGAAAGTATCATGCTACGTAAAATGAGTCAGAAAGAGAGGGGCAGACATAGATTGCACTCATCTGTGGAATATAAAATAACATAGTGGGAGACTCACACCCAAGAGTTGTAGAGATAAGAATTAGGAGGTCTGCTCCACAGCTTGGAAAATGGCCTCACATGCTAGGGGAAAAGGCAGCTTAGATAGAAAAGGGAACACCAAGTACAGGATGTAGGGAGGACCCATTTGGGTTGGAAGATGTGAGCTAAAAGTAGACTATAGATGGAACATGATTCCCACTCAATACCTCTATTGGAAACTACAACACCTAAAATGAGAGAGAACAAAGGGCAATGCCCTGCCACAGAGGCAGGGTGGGGTGGTGGAGGATGGGGTGGGTGTGGTGAGAGGGATACTGGGATCATTGGTGGAGGTGAATGGGCACTGGTGGAGGGATGGTAAACGATCACTGTATGAGTAAAATGCAAACACAAAAGTTCATGAGTTCGTAACTGTACATCACAGTGATTCTCCAATAAAAAATTTTTAAAAAATAGAGAAGGTTATATTTAAGAGAGCAGTATAATGAGAATATTTTAAAAAGTAAATATGATAAGAACTTTGATATCTTATAGTCATAATTCATTCCATTCTTTACCACTTTATTGAGTTTTGATAAACAAAATGATGATAAAATAACAAACAAGAAAATTTTTCTAAATAAATACTAGTAGGGGGTACATATGGCATGCATCTGAAAAAGACAGCTTATTTTTAAAAATCAGTGAGTGTAAAAAAGATATAAATAATTTTATCCAACAATAAAAATGATTGGGCTGGAGCAATAGCACAGCGGGTAGGGCATTTGCCTTGCACGAGGCTGACCCTGGTTTGATTCCTTCACCCTTCTCTGAGAGCCCAGCAAGTTACCGAAAGTAGAGAGTATCTTGTCCGAACCACAGAGCCTGGAAAGCTACCCGTGGCATATCTGATGTGCAAAAACAGTTAACAGCAAGTCTCACAATGGAGACGTTACGATGCCCGCTCCAGCAAATCGATGAGCAATGGGATGACAGTGAAACAGTGATACAGTGATGATATTTTTGTATCTAGTTAGTAAGAAAGGGAGCAGGGAATAAATAATCATTTTTCAGGATTATCATCTTCTGTTAATTGATATACCAGGTCAAGATGTGATCTGAGGAGACAGTCTCACCTTCTTTACTTCTTTTTTTCATTTTCACTAGAAGAGGTAAAAACTGTTGCCTTTCTTCACAGAGCCATGTGGAGATAGAGTAGCAGCATATTACTGTAGTACTTGCCAAAGTTTCCCAGCTCACCATAGGCTCTGTTCTGTCGCCCCACCTCCCTTTCAGGCCTGCTTTTGTAGTCTACATCACACTGCCCTGCTTCCTCACCCAGAAATACTACCCACCACCCTGCCATCACAAAGGGGAACTCGATCCCACCGAGCTTTTGGATGAGCCCAACCGTACATGGCTTCACTTTAATTAATTTGGGGTTTAGAGTGACATCTAGATGTTTTCAGACCTTAATACCTGACTCTGAGCTCAGGGTTTGGGGTTCACTCCTGTCTGGCTCGGGGACCATATGGGGCCCTGGGAAGTGGACCCGCATCTGTCATTACATAATACAAAGTGCCTTACCCATTATACTTCCGTTCCATGAGTCCTACGTAAGTCCTACGTGAGTCCCTTCCAAAAGAGACGACCATCACAGACCGGGTAAATATTGTTTGGAAGGAAAAGACAACTAAGTCAGGGCCAGAGTTTGTGCACTGTAACACTCTTTAGTAAGTCTGGAGAGAACGTTTAAAAACATAGAGGCAGTGCTAACGACAGATGTGGAAGAGAATGGGCGAGTCCATCGAGCAGCTTTAGAACAGAAAGTGTTTGCATAGGAAGAGTTTGCAAAAAATAGAAAGTGTTTGCGGGAGATCTGAGTAACAGATCTATAGAAACATGACTGGAAGTAGAATTGTGTAGCTTAACTATATATGATTTCTCTGCGAATCAAATGAAAGTGACCACTTTATTCTTGACTTTACAATTCTCCTGCTCACTCTCTCCTTGTGGGAATATTAAAACACAATTCACTCCTTCAATTTGCGTTGAAGATGAGACTGGATAGAAGTGCTGCCGAGCTGGCAGGTCATACTTTAAATTAAGTTTCCCAAATAAGAATTTAATCTAGTTTCAATAAAAGAGTTATTAACCACTCTTAATTAGGAAAAGCACGGTTGAATCTAGGTACCCTCTTCAGCTCTCAAAGCAAAGGCTAATCATTAGTCACTGATGCTATCAGCCTTGTCTTCAGAAAGTGGTGATACAGCGACCCACCAAACAAATGCCAGGAGGAAGGAGACAGTTGAAATGCACAAATCTGGGAATAGTCCACAATGCCCAGTGTGATTTTAAAAGACTTTATCTTGAGGTCTACCCACAGAAATTCTCTTTTGAAATTGGCTGTAAGTTTTGAGATTCAGGAAGTCCAACCTTTACAACTCAGGCTAATAAAACATACAAGTTCAACATCAACCCCGCAAAATTAAAGGTATATTCCACATATTTCTTAATTAGAAACTTCCTTATTTTGATTTTTCATTAAAGTTATTTTTAATATAAAAAAACAGGAGTTTGGCTCTTATTTGTCATGTGAATCAATGTGGTGAAAGTGAGGCTGTGTGAACACAGAAAAATCAACATTTTCTCACTCACACATCTCAAAACTGGATGGGTGTATGCCATGAAATTAAAAACTGGGAGAGAATACCAGGGCTAAAGCCTACAAGTACATTTGCCATTTCTATTTCATATGCCTTAAGTCATTTCTGCCACATTAGAACCATATTGAATTCAATTTATTGAACTGATAAAGGGCTAATATTGTTTTACTTAAGAACTTAAAAATAAGCAAAGAGAAATTAGAGAAAAACTCAGAACCACTTTCTACACTATGAAGGCTAGAGCATACCAAAGTGAATGCCCAAACGATGTTAAACTTCTTATTATGGATTTTAACCAGTGCCTTGTATATCTTTGATATTAACCCCTTATGAAAGGGTTACTGAGTTAATAATCTTCCCCATTCTGTAGGCTATCTTTGTATCCTGGTCACTGTTTTTTTGAGATGTAGAAGCTTTGTAGTTTTAGATAGTCCCATTTGTTTATCTTTGCTTTCACTTGCTTGGTGAGTAGCAAGAAAAAAAAATCCGATCCCATAAGGAAATGGGGCAGTGAAATGAACAGAAACTTTCTCAAAAAAAGAAATTCGAATGGCCAAAGGGCACATGAAAAAATGCTCTTCATCACTAATCATGAGGGAGATGCAGATTAAAACAACAATGAGATATTATCTCACACCACAGAGATTGGCACACACACAAAAATACAAAGCAACCAGTAGGTGTGGATGTGGGTATAAAGGGACTCTCCTTCATTGTTGGTGGGAATGCCTACTGGTCCAGCCATTTTAAAAAACAATATGGAGATTTCTCAAAAAAATATAAATTGAGCTTCCATTTGACCAGCAATACCAACATTGGGAATATAACATGAGGGACCAAAAACACACAGCAAACACACCATCTGCTCTCCTACATTCATTGAAACACTTTTCACAATAGCCAGAATCTGGAAACAATCTGAGTGCCCAAGAACAGACGAATGTATAAAGAAACTATGGCACATCTATACAATGGCATACTATATAGCTGTTATGAAAAATAAAGTCATCAAATTTGCCTATAAATGGATGGACATGGAGAGCATCATGCTGAGTAAAGTGAATCAAAAGGAGAGGAAAGATATAGAATGACTGCATTCATTTGTGATATCCAATATACATCATCATCATCATCATCATCATCATCATCATCATCATTCCGTTGGTCGTTGATTTTCTTGAGCAGCCTCAGTAACATCTCCATTCATCCTAGACCTGAGATTTTAGAAGAGTCTCTTTAGTTGCCCTTCCCAAAGGTGCCATATTGGAGGCTCTTTCAGGGTCAGGGGAATGAGACCCATCATTATTACTGGTTTTGGCATATGAGTATGCCACGGGGAGTTTGCCAGGCTCTCCTATGTGGGCAGGAAACTCTCTGTAGATTGACAGATTCTCGGCCATCTTGCTGACACAATCCACAGAGCAGCAGCAGGCATTCTGGTGAGCAACGCGGCCCGGACAATGCTCCGGACCCGAATCGGGGCCAGCAACACCGGGGGGCCGGAAGGAGGAGGTGCCGCCAGCATACCTTCTCCAGATGGAACCCTGGCGACACTGAGCAGCAACTAACACGGCTCCAGGATTTGGGATTGGGACACATCCGAGCCTGAAAACATACAATCTTTTAATGGAAAACTAATTATCAAATGTCTCCTTATTAGGGTTATTTTGTTTGGGGATATAACTCCCACAACAATAGTGAGTTTTATGTTGAAATATGGAACATAATCAAGGTGAAGAGAAAATAAAGTGAAATTCATCAGTTATACAGTTGGGGTGGGGGGCGGGGGGTATACCGGGGATTTTGGTGGTGGAATTTGGGCACTGGTGAAGGGATGGTGTTTGAATACGGTATAACTGAGACATAAACCTGAGAACTCTGTAACTTTCCACATGGTGATAAAATTTTTTAAAAAATAAAAATTTAAAAAATAAAAATTAAAAAAAAAATAAATAAATAAAAAAATAAAATTGAAAAAAAAAAAAAAGATTGACAGATTCTCCAAGAAGGAGAACTAGGCTATAAGATGTTGCGCTTCCAGGAGCTTGGTTTTATAGTCTCTGGATGTTGGCCATTGATGGGATTACACAGTGCCAGGGTCAGATTCTGGGTGTAACTGCTTAGCTAATGGAAAATGGGGGATCTGGGCAGAAGAAGCCCAGTCCCAATATGAGCAGGCTTGGAGATCTCAGATCTAACCCTTCTTTTCCCTGGCCATAGATATTCTTCTTCATATATATATATGTATATATATATATACACATATATATGTGTGTGTGTATGTATATATACACATATATATTAGAAGACTAAATATATATACATATGACTATAACTGTCCTTGCCATCCCATTGCTTATTGATTTGCTCGAGCAGGCACCAGCAACATCTCCATTGTGAGACTCTTTGTTACTGTTTTTGGTACATCGAATATGCCATGGATAACTTGCCAGGATCTGCTGTGTGGGCAAGATACTCTCAGTAGCTTGCTGGGCTCTCCAAGAGGGGTAGAGGAATCGAACTTGGTTAGGCTGTGTGCAAGGCAAACACCCTTCTAATATATATATATATATATATATATATATATATATATATATATATATTATAAGTCTCTCTCTATATATATACAAATACACACACACAAACAGTAACAATAAGTCTCACAATGGAGACATTATTGGTGCCTGCTTGAGCACACACCTCGTACCCAGGTGCCAGGTGTGTGAGACTATGGGCTGAGATCTCAAGCCTGCTCGGATTGTGACTGGGAATCTTCCGCCCAGATCCCCTCGGTTAGATCTGAGTCTCCAAACTTGCTCAGATTATATATATGTATATGTATATATACATACATGTATATACATACATACATATATGTACATATACATACATATACACATATATGTATATATACAGACACATATCTATATTTAGCACTGTAGCACTCTCATCCCATTGTTCATCGATTTGCTCAAATGTTTGTGTATATACGTATACATAAACATATATCTATTAAATATATTAGAATATATAAATAATAAATAACATATATATATGAAGATTTATATCCATGATCAGGGAAAAGGGTTAGGAGGACTGGTCAATGGTAGGAGGGTAGGAAAGATAGAGAAGAGACCCAGTGTGACAATAATAGCTGGAAATGATCACGGTGGAGAAGATCTGAGGTTGAATAGGTAACAGGATTTTCTTGATAAACTTTCAGTATCAATATTGCAAACCATAATGCCCAAAATGGGGAGAAGGGTAGGGAGAGAGATAGAGGGAGAGAGAGAAAGAAAGAGAGAACTTAGGGGATGATGGTAGGGGGTGATAGGAGAAAACCTGTGTTCACTGGTGCTTGGAAATATATATTGTGGAGGGATGGTGTTGGCACCCTGCATGACTGAAATCCAATCATGAACAGCTTTGTAAGGGTCTATCTCACAGTCATTAAATAATTTTTTTTAAAAAAAGACTTCCATGAACAGAGGAGAAAATGAATAGGAAAGCTCCATGACATAACTGTGTTCCTTTTTTTCTTATTTGCCAGAAAACATACATAGCTGCCAGAAGCACTCATAGACCCTTTTGTGGGTATTGAACCTGATAAATGCTGTCATATCTAAAGCCCCAGACTTATTCCTAAAGTGACTCAATACCAGCTCAGCAGCCTTTCAATCAGAAGGAAACAAGAGGTCTGAATTGTCAAAATTTATTTTGACGGGGTCCACGTAGGCATGAAAGTGTTCATATTTCTGAGGCCTTTTGAGCATGAGTGATTGCAATCCATAGAAATTAGCAAATAACAACAACTCATTGAAAAGGTGCAAGGTAGAAGAGGTCCCTCTAAAGAATCAGAACAAGAAAAAGAAGTACAGCTTCATGAAATAAATATGCTAGATAAACCCAATTTTTTCAGGTTTGAAAAGTATTTTGGCAAAATGACAGGGAAGAATTGATCTAAAAATCAAGAAAGCATAAAGATGAAAATTGTGGTTGTAAACTGAACTATGCTACAGTGAAAAAAAATATTGAAATTCCAGAACTAAAATAGTAACAGAATAAGATATTCAAGATCCATGCTAAAATCTAAGGAGGTATATACATTTGTATGGGAAAATATGGTCAGACACTACAGAATCAGTTTCCTACAGAAAGGGGTGGGGAAGATGAAAGGAAATTTAATGAAAGAAAATGGGAGAGGAGTTAAACACACACACACATGCACATATACAAACACACACACTCACACATACATACACGCGCGCGTGCACACACACACACACACACACACACAAACAAACACGTAAGCATGCAGACGTGTACAGGCAGATATACACACCCAAATCCAGAATTAAAGAATAAACCCTATTGTCAGAATAATTGAATGGGCTTACTGAGAATCAAGAAAGTTGATAAAGAGATCATGCTTTATCTGGGTATGATAGAAATTTCTAATAATAGAAAACAGAATTCTAATCATAGAAAACAAAAATTTACGGAAAAATTTAAAAGTCCTTTAAAATTTTAGTGTCTTTATTTTAAACAGTTTCATTGACTAAAGATTATGCAGGAAACTTTATTTTCGTGTGGCTACTAGATCAAGACAGATTTTAAGTTCAATCCTATAACTCCATATGGTTTCCTGAGCCCTTCCAGGATGATCTCTGAGGAAAGAGCCAGGAAATCCTGAGAACTGCCTGGTATGGTCCCAGAAACAAAAATTGAGGAAGAAACGTAAGGAAAGTTCAAGTGTAAATGTTTAAACAGAAGATCAAGTACATGCTATTGTATATCACTGAAAAAAGTAATGATTTTTAAACAGCTAAAATGATACAGACACAGTCTCTGTCTTGGATGCTCCCCCGATCTCAACATGAGATGTGAACTCTCATTTTTTTTTCCCCTCTGGGGAAGCCTGTGTTCCCTTAAGAACATCTCTCTCTCTCTCTTCTCTCCTCTTTCCTCTCTCCCCTCTCTTCCCCTCCTTCCCTTCCCCACCTATACCCTTCCCCCTCTCTCTTGCTCTCCCTACCCATAGCTTGGACCCAAATTTCTCCAAATAAAATCATTTCACTTCACACACAAAAATATAACAGTGAGGGGGCAGGAGTGATAGTATTGCCCTGCATGTGGCCAACCATGGCTTGATCACTGCTACCTCATATGGTACCCTGAGCCCATCAACAGTGATCCCTGACTACTGAGCACAGAGCCAGGTTAGGAATTACTGAGCACCAACAAGGTGTGGCTCAAAAACCAAACAATGAAGATATTCATCTTTAAAAAAAGGGTTAAAATGATAAGATATTAGAAAAATAAGAAGCAAGTTTAAAAAATAACTATATTTATTCCCTCAATAGCTCTATTTTGGAGTTTAAGGCTATTCTGGGGCTATTTCTGGCTCTGTGCTCAGGAGTGACCCCTGGTAATGCTCCAGGTTCCATCTGCAATGACTGATTGACCACAAACAAAACAACTGCACGACCTAATGTACTATGGCTATAGCCCCCATATTTTTTCTTGCACTTTTGTGCTATCTCTCATATTCCTACCTAATAATTCCCAATTAAGTCTTAAAACCACAATAAAAACAAAAACTCTTAGAATGAGTGGGGGAAAAACATTTAGCAATATACTCTGACAAGATGCAGTTAAGTAAGGCAGCAAAGACGGGGTAATTTGCAAAACAAATCAGGTACCTGTATAGTTATCACACTGAGAATAGCCACATCAACACAATTTTAATAAATATTTATTATTGCATGGCTTAAGAGACCTTAGTCTGAGAGAATTTTTTGCATACTTGATATAAAATGCTTTAACAACAATGATATAATGTTAGCCTAAGTACTCTTAGCGTTATATGTTTATCATCATAGTTTTATATGTATGGTAAACAAATGGGGCAATTTTATTAGCACTTATATTCGAACTTTCCTCATATATACATATATATGTACATATACATATATATATATATAACAGAGCTTATTTTAAATGAGAGGAATAGCAGAGGAGATGAGCCTAGCCCACAAAGAGTTAAATTCTCTATTTAAGGTTCTGTGATGAGTTGTGTATCTTCCAAAGAGTACAGCTTGGAAAATAACAAATATTAAGGTTTTATTTATAGGTTTGTAAGCTCCGGTCTCATTTTCTCTCTCTTTCATTAGTGTTATATTCAAGCACTAAAAGTAAAGGAAATTGAATAAAGCAAATTTGAAATATGCAATACCTAACACCAAATAGTTTAAGAACCACCTTAGAAATTACTTTGCATAAATATAACACCCAACATTTAATTGTCTCCTGCCTCTTAACGTGTAGCTTGCACTATTAAAGGCAATTGCTTCCTTATTCCTTATAAAATAGAAATGCCATTTTCTCTTCTCTAGAGACTAACCAGATAAAAACTTCTCACCTTAGAAATATCTGTTTATGCTTTTCTTTAAAAAATCTCTCTTCTTAAACATGAGACAGCACTTACCACAAAGTAGGAATAATACAAATCAAGACACTAAATGAAACTAGCCCATACCCATTAAATGTCTCTCATTTTATTATTCAAAACACGTAGATGGTAATGAAAAGGGATAATGTAGTTAAGGCACATGCAATGATATAATTGAAAAATCTTATCTTTTGCCCAAAGAATTCTGGGAATTAATAAGATCATTCTTGTGACTGTTCAGAAGAACAGGAAACATCCATCAGATAATTTTCTAGAATGTTTTAACATTTATATAACAACAAGCTTTTATGAGATCAGAGTTATCATCAACACTTCTATTGCTTGTGATTTCATTCATTTTATAATTTCACATTCTCAAGAAATTATACTCTCAATTCACAGCACAAACTTGCACCTGTTGTTTCCATGCCTCCTTTCATTTTGTTTTGTTTTCCTGTTTTATCCCTTTTTCTGTTCAATCTGGTAAAGACCAAAGGAATGTTTTATAGTGATACTATATATATGCAACGTGTGTAACATGTACTGTTTGTACATTACAAATGTATTCTCTTTCTTCCTTATATCTTCCATTTATTTCTTATAATGCTTTCAGGGAGAGGAAGATAGTAGTACAGTGGGTAGAGCACTTGCCTTGCACCCTGGTTGGCCCCTTTAACCCTTTAGCACTACTAGGAGTGATCCCTGAACTCAGAGTCGGGAGTAAGCCCTGAGCACCACTGTGTGTGGCTCTCCTAAAATTGCTTTCATTAATCACCAATGTATTTGTACTATCTAAATCCCTGTACTTTTATTAAAATCTTGTCTTTAATAAGAACCTGTAATGTCACATTTTACCTCTGCATACCGTAGTGGCAAAGGTTTAACTCTTAACTGCTTATATTTGGAAACAATATAAAAGTAAATTTAGTCAGATATATGATTAAAGAGATATGGAATAATTGTGAAAGATCCATCTTAAAATTTTAATTATGTGTCTATGCACAGCCATACATGCATACCAAATAGAGGTATTGTTAGGTCATAAGGAACAGCAATATAATAATCATTTCCAAAAATGATAAATTATTTAGAAACATGAGTTATTAACCAAAGTCACAAAAAAGGATTCTGAGTTTCTGTATCCCTTAAAATAAATTCAATCATTTTAATTTAAAAATTAAATTTTTGTGATTTGATATAAGTAAATTGATAGTCTTAATTTCTCTGGTTATACTTTCTAAATTATAACACCGTCATATACATTTTGTTCGTTGAATACTGGTATTTGGTTATTGTAATTTTGACTGGTAAGAGCTCTCATACACTAGAGATCAGTGTTTCTCAATGTTTTTTTGACTATGGCTCCCTTCCATATTATTCCTTTCCACAGACCTTCCACCACTTAGGCCCCTAGTATGTTGTGATGCCCCTTACTTCCATAATTTTCACCTATAGCTACCCCTGGGACTATCCTGAGGATCTATGAAGGTAATTGACCGACTCCTAATAGAAAAATATGTTCTATATAATGACTGATTTTAGACACTATAAGCATTTTATCATAGGATGAATTTTATGGGTAAATTAATGCATTAAAAAATATTGACTGCGCTAAAATGCATTGTTTTCCCAACCAAGTACTAACCAGGCCTGATATCTCTAACTCTGCACCACTGATGAACCAGAAACATTACACCATATTGGATGGGATATAAAGTAGAAGGCAGCCAATATCAATTAAGAAAATATAAACATGTAAAAAACACAAAGGCACATGCTCATGGGAGGGGTGATGTGATATGTGTTGTGTTGTCTGTGGGCTCTCTGGACGGCTCTCTCTCTCTCTCTCTCTCTCTCTCTCTCTCTCTCTCTCTCTTGCACTCACATTCGGTGCTCTCAAGCCACTGTGTAAGGACCAGATTCGGATGGCTCTCTTCTTTGCTCTCTGCTACTGTGTGTGCCGTTGTGTTCTCTTCTGCCTGTCTCTCTATCTCTGTCTCTGTCTCTGCAGTCTCTCCCCTGGTTTCTTCTGATCTCTCTCTGTCTTTGCTTCTGTGTCTTCTCTCTTGCTTCTGTATCTTCTCTCTCTGATTCTGTGTCTTCTGTATTGCCTATGTGTTTTCTCTCTGCTTCTGTCTCTTCTCCTTGCTTCTGTATTATCTCTGCCCCTTCGCCCCTTACAGTCTTAGTTTATATAGCAATTACATAGGGTGGTGACACAAAGGTGGGTTAAACATTAACAAATAAAAAAAAAGATTTGTTAAGAATAACAAAATCTCATCTAAGAAGATTACTCCAGATTACTAGGAGATCAGCTCAAGGGCGGGATCCAAACAAGGGTGTGTCACTTTCTTCCTTCCTCAGCTAGAAATCCACTTAAATAGTTATAGTAAATTTACTTCTAATATTTCTAGCAATGTCATTCTGCATGAGCACAATAAGAGATATATCAAACTTAAAGTTTGGTTCTTTCTGAGGACATTCACTATATATTCCAGACCACAGTCCTCAGGCCAGGTTAGTCTTCCTAACCCCAGCAGGGTCTTAGTCTCATCGTTACTTTTGGATCATGACAGCATTTGTCTATGACCATGTTTTGAACTTATAGTTTAGTATTGTGGCGCTTTGGCCTGGCCCATTTCAATAACAGGGTAGCTCACAGCTTGCTCTGGGTCCATTCTATCACTCGTCAGAACCCTGCTTTTGGGATGCTAGGAACTAAGGGCAACTGAGTTGAGAAAGCCAATGCCCAGGGATAAATATTATTGGAGTCAATCAGCTCCCAAGTTACAAATTATAATTTTTACTGTCTTTCTGTGTCCACAAAGAAAGGACATTGCTTTAAGGTAAACTAAATTTCCTGTGGCAAGCCTGAAAGGACAAACCCAATGTTATCCTACATAAACACACAAGGCTTAATTGGGTAACAACATGTAAGTAATCTCTTCTACAAGGGCTTAATGACTCCAGGGTGAGATAAGGCAATATTCACACCATTTTCTAAGGAAATATTTTAGATGATTTTTAACAAATTATAATAAGAAATGTGGTAGCACTGTTGTCCTGGTCCCATTGCTCAACAATTTGCTCGAGCGGGCACCAATAACATCTCCATTGTGAGACTTGTTGTTACTGTCTTTGGCATATTGAATACTCTAGCTTGCCAGGCTTTGCCATGCAGGCAGGACACTCTTGGTAGCTTGACAGGCTCTCCAAGAAGGACAGAGGAATAGAACCCCAGGTTGGCTATGTGCAAGGCAAATACCCTACCTGCTGTGCTATCACTCCAGTCCAAGTAATATAAAATAAATTATTTAGGGCTAGCTATAAGGGCAGGCTTGAGGATTGTTCGGAAAAATTTAAATAATTTCAGTGGTAAGATGCACTGGTAGTAGAATTGGTGTTGGAATATTGAATGTAGTATATCATGAGAAACTTTATAAAAATAAATAAAAACTAAAATGCAACAAGATGCATTTTGTTTTAAATTCTAGTTTATGCTTTCTGAGTTTTTTCAATATGAGTCTTTCAATTTAATTTATAATGATAATCATAATTTTTGTCAAGTAGCACTGTTGGTTTCACATTTATTAAATTGATATCTCCTTTTTTATGTGGCAAATAGGGATTAAAATTTCTTTAGTCAATGATATATGACTTTGCAAACATCATCCACTAAATAAACTACTTTCAATTATTACTTTGTATTATAGTCCAATACTTTGTACTGTCACTGAATTTCCACTTGTATGCAAACAGTTCTCTTTTGGATCTCTTGATTCTGAATATTGATTGGATTAGGCATAGAAACTGACCTTCAGTATAAAGTTTGCATATATGTTTGTGTATGTGTGGAGTTTATATATAAATTTGGCCTTGTGTGTTTTTGCTCCCAGTCTACGATGATTTTGATAGTCCCTCCAACCAGCTATGTATAATGAGTTCCAAAGGCTATTGGTTATAATGAGCCATCTTACTTCTACACACTACTGATTCTTAGTTCCCAGCGGAATTTTCATCTGTTAACATCTAGACATCTAGTTCTGCATTTTCTATAACTATATGCTGCTTGCTACTGCACTACTCATGTCTTTTGTCACTTGAGTATTTCTCCTATTTTTTTTCACGTTAGTTAGATATGCTATATTTACAGGTAAAATAATTATTTTCAGAGAGCAGTGGGAGAGTTTAAGGGTAAATAATATGCCTTGCAAATAGCTAACCCTTGTTAAATCCCAAACACAGCACAAAATGCCCCGATTGCTAGGGGTAATCCCTGAGCACAGAGATAGGGGTAAACCTGAGCACACAATATTCTGGCTAAAGAAGATATTTGTTTTACTAGGGAAACATACAAATAGTTTGACATTGACATCAGTAAAGAATTAGTAAAACAATAGACGAAAAGGGAGCAGTGAATGTGACTTGTGCAAAAAGTACTTGGAAATGCTAGAGATCTGAAATAAACAATGTTGGTAGAGTTTGGGCTGGAGAGAGAGTTAAAAAGGCTATAGCACATGCGTTGTTGGGGGAGGCCTGGGTTTAATCACTTACACTCTGTGGTCATCTCATCAGCACCAGGAATGGCCTTGAGTACCATGCCAAGTTGAGCCCATGAACACTAACAACAATAGTCCCCAAAGGGAGTAATGACTACATACAGCTAGAAAATAGAAAATGTTTTCAAATGCGACACTGATAATATATCTTTTCACTGAGAATACCACTATTTACCAATGTATTCTCAATGTTGAAAAGCTTAACAGCATAATTTTTATTCTAATTTAATTGTAAATTTGTACTAAAATATAGAGCAATTCCATTTCATTGCCTTCAATTTACTTTTCTACTCTTTCCTTTATAGTTGCTCATACCATGCTCTATCTATTGTGTAGTACTTTGTAAAACAAAGGCACATTATATAAATGTGAGAAGTCATTATCATGCACTTACTATGCAAGACTGTACTATGCCCAGAGCAGTGAAGAGAAGGGAATTCTCTGTACAGAGCAATTTTTTGCATGTTGCTGATACATTTCTCAAATCACAATCATTTCCATGGCAACAGTCTGTGATACTGAAAAGACAGCTACTGTCTTCTAAGATCCAGAAGAAAAATAATTTTGTCTCTAAATGCAAAAACCTCTTAGTCAATCACAAATATTGTCAATAATTAGCAATAACAGCAAGGGGAATTCAATTACAGGCAAAGCAAATTGCTTTTTATTTAAATGTTCTCTTTTTAATGCATCCCAGTGTGAAAGTCCCTCTTTAAATTAGTGAAAGCATGTGTAAGCTCAATACCACCACTGGGGGTTGTTGAAATATGTGTAGTCTCATTCTTTGGTTGAGTGTTTAGAATCTCAGGACAAAATTATACTGCCGTTGGTACTTTGGGATGATAGATGTCAATAGTAATTTGGATAATTAAGTATATTCCAGCTTTATTTCAATTTTCTCCAGTTGGAAAATTCTTGTATGCTAGTTTAATATATTCATGTTTATGGAAATTTATATTTAATCATCACCATTCCATCATCATTATCAAACAGTTTGAGCCATTATCAGTTCATTTTATAATGCTTTTTTAACCTTATGAATAGGTCTAACAAATGTTCTACTATGAAACGACAAAGAGGACTTACCTCATCGTGGCTTCTATCAGTTCAAGTTAATCTTCGCAATAAGAATTATTCTAGACAGTAGTAGAAATGTGAAAAGTTTATGAAGAGGAACCATGACATCTGGAGGGGAAAGCTTGAGATGTCCATCCTTCAGTAACTTCATTAAGGACTTGCAAATAAAAGAATTCAATTTGGGCATCCTGGGGAAATTTGCCTTGAGGTCAAAGTTTATCAGCTATTAAGAACTCTCCATTATATGTGTGCATTAAGATAGAACTATGTAAGCACAGATACATTTTACTTCTGTTCTCAAGAAAATTACTTATATTCTCTACCTCTTCCTCCCCAGAAGACTGTTCTGCCCATTTATTTGTAACTTGGTGCAGAAGCCTGGGATATGCAAATTTGATCTCTAGCATGGCATAAAAATTCAAAGTACAGGATAATATGAGCAATTTTCTGAGAGTTAAGCTCAATTTTTCATATCCATTTTGGAGTAATATCTTTCTAGTTGACCTAATCTAGGTAAACAATAAAAATTGAATTGAGGTCACCATGCGAGAAAATTTTAGTTATATAAACTATTAGCACATAGGTGATTTTCTAAAAAATTGCCTACTTTTGTTTTGGTTTATGTTGCATATATTGTTTTTATCTATAAATTATAATCATGCCAATGTTAAATATTGTTGCTAAAAGTTAACCTATTCCTAATTTAATGTGAGTTGCCTATTGTAAAGATGAATGATGAATGTGAGAGATTAACAATGACTGAGATATTTTGATAGTCCTCTCAGTGAAAACTGGAGTCAATTCATTCTCCTATAGAATATGTGATTAAATTTGTGCTTGCTTCACTACCAGAAAATAGTAAAAAAATAAATGATATTCTGTGTCATGTGATGTGAAATCAGAAGCCCTGCTGATTGAAGCCAAGTGACTTGCACTATAGAATGCTTAGCTCCTAAAAAAGATAATGGCCAGAGACTACAAATTGTGAGCCTGTAGTTAATTGCCCTCATGATTTCAATTTTCAACCTATTGGATCTCTGGACCTCTAAACCATCTCCAAGACAATTTATTCTGCTGAATACAATCAAGGTAACCTGTTCAGTTTATGTGGTTTAGAAAAATATCCAAGTTGATCTAGAGGTAAATCTAGAATAAGCCCCCCAAATCTGCAGTTATAATAAAATGCTGGGGAAGGTGACACTCACAAGACAGGCCCAGGAGACCTGAGGTTTCCCTTTGGGAAACTTCAGTGTCAAGGATCAGCTAGGGTTAGCTTCATGCAAGAAAAGTGTCTTAAGCCCTGTACTATCTCTATGTCCTCCCCATTTTTTTATTTTCAAAGATCTAAGTTTTGATGTAATTAACTATATAACAAAATAAAACTAATATTTGAAAAAAGTATGAATTGTTTTGTTGGCTTTTAGACTGAATGATATTCTATTGACAAGCTAGAAACCCATTTTTATTTTTATTTTTTATTTTTATTGAATCACTGTGAGAGGTTAAAAGCTTTCATGTTTGAGTTCATTCACACAATGATCAAACACCCATCTTTCCACCAGTGCACATTCCCCACTTCCCCACCACCAATCTCCCCAGTATACCCCCCCATTTCCCGCACTCCTCCTTCCTCTGTGGCAGACAATTTCCCCCATACTCTCTTTCTACTTTGGGGTATCAATTTTAGATAAAGTTAATAATGATCTTTTCTCCAGCAAATGAAAGTGTTTTGAAATTACACAAACGTCCCCTACTATATATTTTTGAAAGTCATGCAAAATACTACATTTAAATACTATAACATAATGTTTGATGAGAGTAGAGAATGTTTGGTAATAGATTTTCTTATAGTTGACTAGTTGGCTCAGGGTTTTATTTTGAGAAAGAACATTATTATAAGATATCAAAAACATCACAAAATGCTGCAATATACCATGAGAACTAAGAAGAAAAATACTTTGAAGTTACAGGTAAATAATAATATATAATTGTCAATTGTAAGTCCCTCTTAAGGAGATAGGATTAAGCATTAAAACAGCTTTAGTCTGCAACAGTGCCTTGAAAATAATTTTACATGTTTCTTGAATTTGTGAATTTAAGGTGAATAAATTCTAAGCATAAGAGAAAATACATTTCAATGAACTAGGATAAAAATTGAGGTATTCAAAATTCTAGGACTTGTATTAACAAGGTTGGCAAAAAATACACAAAAAACAAACATAAGAATAAAGCACACAAAATTCATACCTTACTAAAACATAAATACTTTCTCCCAAGGAAGATCTATTTGTATTTTCTAAAGAAAGAGCATCCATCCTACATTTAACATAAAAAAATATGGCCATAGGCACAAAACACAGGAATTATTTATGAGCTCCTAATAGAATAAAAGTGTAAAGGTATATATGGATATGTGATTTTTTATATATTCATGTACTTCTCATATATTGTCCATGATGTGACAAGGATACTGGCAAAATAAACTGGCTCTTAAACAAGTTCATTTTTGTATCAGTTTCTCCACTTAATATATGCACAACTTTCATATGCTACTTAATTTTAAAGATTCCATTGTGTTATTTCCAAATGAAAATATCGGTGTCACTTTAATTGAGAGAATACAAAGTTTCAATATTAATTTATGTTTTTGCCTAATGGCACTGTAGCACTGTCACTGTCCTCCCGTTGCCTGTCGATTTGCTCGAGTGGGCACCAATAACATCTTTGTTGTGAGACTTGTTGTTACTGTTTTTGGCATATTGAATACAACATGGGTAGCTTGCCAGGATCTGCCGTGTGGGCTGGATACTCTTAGGTAGCTTGCCAGGCTCTCCGAGAGGGACGGAGGAATCGAATCTGGGTCAGCAGTGTGCAAGCCAAAAGCCCTACCGCTGTGCTATCACTCCAGTCTGCCACCTAGTAGAGTGTATAAAATTTTATCAAATTAGTAGAAAATAAAATTTTATCAATTTAGTAGAGTGTATAAAATTTTATCAACCTCTGGGTCCTTCATGACTTGAGGTTTCTATCTCCAAAATGCTAACAACCACCACCTTCCTGTGAACAGATTTTACTTCAAAAATCAAGCCAAATGCATATCAATAAAAAAATAGCATTATCAGGAGGTATCAATTAGCAGTAGAATGTGGACAGGTGTGAGATTCACACCAGATAAATTAGATACAGCGAACAGAGGTCTGGAAAGTTCCTTTTAAGCTCACCGTAGGCAGTGGGTATTTGTTGATGGACTTCATTTGAACGAGGGCTTGTCTGTGTGTTTCTAGGGGTGTAGAGGGGATTCCTGGAGACCTCACTGGGAAATGTTTTAAAATTGTAGGTGTAGACATCTCAAATCCTTCACAATTTAATGATCTTCCCTTTAATTTTAATCTAGATGGAACCATACATAAAACATTTGTTCTTGTCTTTCACTGGTCTGCTTAACTAGATAAACCACTCTATATAAATGTGCATGATGCTTGAATCAGGTAGCATTATTATCATACAATTTTTTAATTGTTCTGGATAATTGTGTGTGTGTTTGTGTGTGTATGTGTGTCTGTCTGTATATTTTTCTTAATTTTTTGAGGCACCAAGGTTTATGACAGGGTTAATAAGCTTTTGCTCATAAAGCACTCTAAAACTACAACCTCCATTTAAATGCATTTTCCTCAAACACTGTCTCAGTGGGCCCCTATAAGTATGTATTTTTAAGTTATGAAAGTCACTGAACTTAACTTTTTTTAATTTAAGTTGCTATTTAATGCAATCTCATAAAAGCAAAATTTCTTAACCTCAGCAATATTGACATTGGCTCAGATCAGACTTTATATGGGAGACTGACATGTATCTTAGAAGTTTATAGCAGAATCCCTGACCTATACCCAATAGATGACAAGAATATTCCAATGGTGACAAAAATATATTCAACATTGCCAAATGCTCTATGCATCACAGAACCACTCTGCCCTGAACCACAGATATAGAAAAATAATCAATCAACAATTTGGCACCATTTCACTAAAAATGCCATCTCTCTAAAATTATTTTTTATTTATACTTTTTCACTGACTTATTAGTTTATATATATGTATATAGATATATATACACATACATATGGGTTAGCTTCATACATATGTAATCATCACTATGTATATCACCAAAATTTCAGTGCCACACACTAAAAAGGTGCATATATTCATATTCCTATGAACTCATTCATTTCCCACCCTCATAATCACACAGTTTTCTCTTAAATCTAGGAGTTTTGTTTCTTTGGGGGTAATTTTGTTGTTATTGTTGTTGTTTGTTTTGGGACCACACCTGGCAGTACTCAGGATTACTCTTGGTTCTACACTCAGGGATTAATTCTTGCAGGATTCAGGAGGCCCTGTGGAATGCTGTGGTTCAAACCCAGGTTAGTGCATGTGCTGTACCCACTGTACTCTCACTCCATCCCTAAGTTCATTTGCTTTAGCCATTCATATTACATGAACCAAATCATACTGTAAGTTCCATGAAATTCCTCACCTAAATCACTTGAGGTGATTAAGCTGGGCATAATCACCTCAAGATTCATTTATTTTGAACCAAAGGGTAAATGATTCATCTTTTTAAATGTGAAGTAGCATTCCATTGAGTATATATACTCCAGTTTCTTTATTCACTCATTTGTTGCTGGACATATATGTTGCATCTATTCATAGGACTGTGACTAATGCTAATACCATAAGGAAGAAAAGAGTCTATCAAATTAGTGTTCTCATACCCTTTAGTAATTATATAATTTTATTTATGCTTCCACACATTTATTGATTTGGTAATATCATGTGTTCCTAGTATATAGCTACAAATAATTTTGAGACAAAATGATAGCATTTTTGATGAATTTTAAGATAGTGTATACTTACATGTAGAAAAAAAAGTTTCTGCCAACTATTGGGTAATTCTATTATATTTATAGAACTTTTAGTCCTAAAAGTCATGGATGCACAGCTTATGATGCTTAGAAGACAAAGCTGAGACATCACGCAGAAATACGAAAAAAAAACAATGTTTTAAATAACATTTTAATGTTTAATTTAGAGAAATAAGGAGGGAAAGAAATAAGGAAAGTAGAGAAGAGATACTTAGACAGAAATCAAGTTCTTAACTTCTCTATAAGTTATTAACTTCTCATAATTCTCAAACAAACTATAACCCTACCAATTTTGTGAGTGACTATATTCTCTATATTAAAAAAAAAGTTTGAATTATTTTGCCTATTATTCATAACCTAGCCATCAAACCTAATGAAAAGAAATATCTTTTGCTTAGGATACAGAAAAAAGTTTCAGGCAAATAGGACAGAGTTAATGTTATTTGACAGAAGTTTCAATTAAGATGAGAATGTTCTTTTTAATTTTTTTCATTTTAAACGCAACTTATTTTGAGTTTTTATGCCATACTCAATTGTATTCATGGCTTATTCTAGACTCAAGGACCACTCCTGTTTTGGCTCATCAAACTATATATAACATCTGGGATGTAATCAGGATTGGTTTAAAGCAAGGCAAGTATCTTAACCCCATACTATCTGGCCCCAAGGTGGGAATGGTTTTTATTTGAGCTAATCCAATATGAGAACAAAAGCATTTGAAAGCTGGCAAATATAACTGAAGAACTGAATTTTTCTTTTCTTTAATGTAAGAGCACTTCATTTAAAATCAACAAAACTTTGAGAGTTGAATGGTAATTGTTGATAATAGGCAGAATGTTATACAAAATGCTAAAATTTAAACAGTTTTCATAATTAAGACTTTGTATCTTTAAAATAACAACTGCTTAAGTTGTCTTCTCCCTAGTACCGGAAGACAGAAATTCATTTATTTCTATGTACTTGACTCCTTTTTTGAACTTCCTAGAAGCTGAATTTTTAATATCAATTTAAATGTGTAGAGTGGCTATTGAACTGAACAGCACATGTCTAGAATAAATTACAGTAAAACATGTTCATGTACTAAGAGTTTGGGTTAGCAACAAATATAGCCTTGTAGATGTGGTTAGTAGCAATGAGTTCTTAGAAAAATAAAAAATATTTGAAACTATGGAATTTGAAATTAAATTATAGTATGGGCTAAACAAAGAAACAGGACAATCTGGCAACTAACAATAGTCCAGAAAGTGCCCGAGTTAGCATGCTGCCCTGAGGTTTCAGGGATTTGAAAGCAGATATAGAATTTTAATTTAGTCTACATCAAAGTATAGGCTAGTTGCTTCTGTACTCAGCATACAGAGTGGTGAGTATCAGGACAGGTTTGTTAGTCAACTAAGATACAAACAGTAAATCATATAATACCACGCTGATATTTGTTTACAATTTACTCCTTGGGCTGGAGCTATGGCACAGCAAAAGGGAGTTCGCCTTTACCTCGGCCGACACGTTTTCAATTCCTCCGCCCCTTTCGGAGAGCCCGGCAAGCTACTGAGTGTATTGTGCCCTCACAGCAGAGCCTGGCAAGCTATCCATGGCTATTGGATATGCCAAAAACAGTAACAATAAGTCTCACAATGAGAGACGTTTCTGGTGCCCACTCAAACAAATCGATGAGCAACGGGATGACAGTGACAGTGACAGAATTTACTCCTTGAATAGTATTGGCATTGATAACAATACACAGTTTCTTTTCATTGGGGTTAGCTAAACCTAACAAGATGTCTGTGATCATCCTCTGAGTGAATTAACAGAGGAACAGAGCTCTGAAGCAAAGGTTCTTGAACCTGCATGAAGACTGCCTCTAGGAACTATAAATAAATTACTGTGAATCCTTCCCACATATAGTCACAACTTCTCTACTTTCTCCTTTAGATCACTAGTAGTCTCCCCAGGAAGCCATTCTAGAAATACTAAGATCAATTTTAAAATGTCATACTTGTTACTTCATTTAAACTGTTACTCTCTGTGGGGCATGTTCCCTGAGGGAGACACAGCTTGTGTCTGTGCAGGTACCAAATCACTATCTTTATTCCATAATTTGAAGGACACGCTTGAAATTAAAACACTGGCAGCTCCAGCAATCTCCATGCAACAGTTTTCGTGTGTGTCTTTAGAAGGAAAGTGTAGTCATGTCCCTAGATTGCAAAATAGTTTGCTGCGGAGTGGAGACTGAAACAAAAAGAGAGAAAACAAACTTTACACTGGCAGAACTCTCCAAGTCAGAGCCGTTTCAAAAGCTCAGAGACCAAAGGAATCAGTGGGAGGGTCTTGCTCTATGCGTTTTCAACTAGACGCAAGAACCTCGGTATCGTGGGGTTTCTCGGGCGAGTCTGAAATAGGAAAGAAGCTTGAAGTGGGGTAGGGAAATAGGTGGGCGGAAGGGGGGTGCCAACAGGTGGGGTGCGATATCAATAACAACACTCGGGGCTTTTACAGAAAGATTGTTAAATCAAAGAGGCGCAGCAGTCTGGGAACCCTACACACAAGACCCTGTGGTGCTTTTCCTTGGTTCTTCTCTGATCCTAACATCACTGATATAAATTCTGAAACCTCAAAAATCTTCAATTTTCAAAATAGACTCTGAGAGGCTATCTTTGGAGCTGGCCCTCCCTTCTTCCCTCTTCCTTCCTTTCTTTTTTCTTTTTTCTTGGGGGGCGATGGGCCACACTCAGTGGTGTTCAGGGCTTATTCCTGGCTTTGCACCCGATAATCATCCCTGGCAAGCTGGAAGACCGTATAGGATGTCAGAAATCAAACCCTGGACAAATGCAGCAAGGTATATGTCCTACCCACTATACTATAACTCAGCATCCTGCTTTTTTGGGGTTTCACCCGAGATAGTGCTCACCTTTAAATAAAACAAATGTAAAGCGTCTCACAAACAAATTTACGATAGGTCATGCTTTCAATGCTTTACGTGAGGAGGTTCAGCAGTAATCTTTAGCAAAGTGGCTCATAGAAAGAAATATTAATATCACTGCCAAGAAAAAGGCTTGTACTATGCCCAGTATCATTGGAACATTTGAAGAGATCATGAACAAATATTTACGTTCGGGAGACATCTGCCAAGGTAAAGGTCTTTCAGTTAAAAGGGCACTAGAAACTTCAGTCTGGAATATAATACTTTGCCAAATGAAAGTATCAAAAGTAAAAATCAAGTGTATCTGAAGATTGATGTTTAGTCTCTTTGGGGGCTGAGTGAGGAATGAGGGGAAGAATCAAAGAAGAAAATGAAATGTCTGTTGGAGCATCCTAACACAAATACAGATTTTAAAAATCAACCCTACTCCAAGTGTCCATTTTACTAAATATGAAGGTATAAAATAAATGAATAATGTAATAGGGAGAGACAAGAGAGGATCTGAGCACCTGAAGAGGTAAATTCCAAGCTTGAGCAAAGTGTTCTTTCCAGACTATTCTCTTGGAAGTGTTTCCTGCCAAAATTATGCTCCCAGGCTCACCTTAGGTAATGTATTAGCATTCTAAAAGCTTTTTACCTAAACCAATAAATGAAACTGCCTGATTAGCAACAAGCCCTGTAGACTCAGTAAGGTAACTTTACCCATTAATTAACAAAGGGACAAGTGAAAAGGAGAGAAGTGTAGGGCAAGAAATGTTGCCATTTCTATTAAGTCCTAGGATAACAACAAAAAAGAAAATGAATGATTTATAGCCACTCTTGTCTGGGCAATTTGTGGAAATAGATTTTGAATTTAAACAGCACAACCTAGCTGATCAGTGATTATGTGTGCACAGTTTTTCACACATACACATTCAGAATACGGATAAATATAAATATTTATAGCACACTCCATTTAAAGAAATATTGGTCTGGGTAGTTTCTCTTCAAAAGTTGTAATGCTGGTACTCTAAGGTTACGAATGCATTTCCTAATAGAAACCAAATACACATCTGCTAATAAGATGAAAGGCCACTATAAAGATTTTCTTTTCCACTCAGAAATTCAAGTGGTAACTGGATTTTAAAGATACAGAGGATATGTGGAAATAAAATATTTATTAAGATAACCAGAAATACCAGACATCTTTTTTTTTTTCTTCACAAGCAGATGATTTGGATAGGAAAATGTCACATTGACACACAAAAGCACCTGGGGTGGGGAGAAAAAGATTGCTTGCAGAAATTCTAGATGGATTTCAGAGTAACAAATCAACATCTCACACAGAAGCAATGAAGAGTTTGATAATATAAATATGCAGAGGCTATGTTCCACCATAAAAAAAAATGTAGAAAGCAACATAATCTAAACGTTATGCTTGCTCTTTGCATATCTGTATAGACTCACCCAATTTTTAATAGTAATGTCTAGCCACATTCACCCCATCAAATCCATGAAGGATTATAAATATCTTTAAGAAATATTATACTTAAATACCCACAGGGGCAGAAATTAAAATTAGTATTATTGTCTCTATTTTAATATGAAACTATTTCTACTAGAAATTTTGATTAAAACCATGAACAATATATATGATAGGGTTTGCAGAAATAAACCTTGAATAAAGAGACTTTTAATGTGTTAACAATCAATATTGAAGGGGTTTGTTTACTCCATGTACTTGTTTTTTTTATTTATTTTTATTTTTTTGGTTTTTGGGTCATACTCGGTGATGCACACGGGTTACTCCTGGCTCTGCACTCAGGAATTACTCCTGGCGGTGCTTGGGGGACCATATGGGATGCTTGGAATCGAACCTGGGTCGGCTGCATGCAAGGCAAATGCCCAACCCACTGTGCTATTGCTCCAGCCCCACTCCATGTACTTGTTCATTTTGGTGCAAGATTTAGGAGCTATCACTGAATTATGAAGAGACATCTCTGTGTTCCAGGTCTTTTCTTTTTGGAAGATTAAGGTAAACAGAGTGGAATGATAGCACAGCGGATAGGGCATTTGCCTTGCACACGGCCGACCCAGGTTTGATTCCTCTGTTCCTCTCAGAGAGCCTGGCAAGCTACCAAGAGTATCCTACCCGCACAGCAGAGCCTGGCAAGCTACCCGTGGCATATTCGATATGCCAAAAACAGTAACAAGTCTCACAATAGAGACATTACTGGTGCCCACTCGAGCAAATCGATGAACAACGGGACGACAGTACTACAGTGCTACAAGATAACTGACAAATAAATTAAATTAACAACAAATAAAAAGTTGTTTAGGAATGTAAACCTAAATGGCCTGGAGTAATGTTAGGGTATTTTTTTTTTAATTGTACTAGAGCATTCCTAGAAAGATGGTAGAAAGATGGGATTTCTTTAACAAATATTTAACTATTTTTTATAATGAGCTATCCACAATTTGTAGTAGAGAGAAATAAATTAACTTCTGAGCATTAATCTTAAGAGATACAATCTGGAAAGTAAAACAAGACAATGATTTCTGTCAAGCCAAAATGTGCTTTAATTTATCAATACATTTAAAGAAAAAAAAAGAACTTTCTTCAGCAGGACCATGAATTGATAAGGAGTCCTAGAAAAGAGAGGAAAGCCGTGGTGTCTTTGTTAACAAGGAAAGAAGCAATGGAAGGAGGCTATGGACTACATATAGTCCATTTCCATTTCCTTCAACCTCCCTTATTCTCATTCCCTGATCTCTACAAATGTTAGCTCCACATCTCTTCCCTTACAAAAGAACATGATGGATATTTAAAAAGCAGCATAGTGTACTAGTTTAGTCCCTGAAATCAGCCATCTAGAATTAGAATGTGCCTTTATCATGTTCTATCAAAATGACTTGTGTCAGCTCCTTGAACTCTGACTCAGTTTCTGTATGAAAGGGGTCTACAAGTATAGGCTCTAAAAGAGAGAACTGAGTACATTTTTTTTTTATAATTTAGTGCTAGAATATAATGATAAAATTATCTTTAATTATCCACGATACCATAGTCACCATGGTAAATAAATCTTTTCTTTGTCATTTGAATAGCTTACATAGCTTATATATGCATATATCTCACACATATGTGGATAGATAGATAGATAGATAGATAGATAGATAGATAGATAGATAGATAGATAGATAGATAGATAGATACACACACAAGACAAAAGACTGGAAATGCGGTCAATTCAAGGCTCTGTGATATATAGTTCCTACTCACCATAAATTAATATTTAATTGCAATTTCTGTTCCATATACATATTTTGTAAATTACATTTCACTATCCAAAGTGTGCTTTTCCTTGCAGTTGACACACAGTTGGGCATAACTCTTATTTTGGGTTCTGTTTTGTTTTTTTCACCACACTTAGTGGTGCTTAGGAATAAGTCCTTGAGTGCTTGAGTTCCAACCAAAATTGGTCATGAGCAGTGCAAGTGTCCTACCTGCTGTGGTATCTCACTGGCCCTGAGAATTCAGTTTTTCATTGGATCCCTTATCCATTATATCAGAGGTCAAATCCTCTATATTAATGAAGTGCAGTTCTTAGAAATACTAATGTATGCTACAAAATTAGGGCTTTTCCTAAAAAGGTTTGAGAATGATATATACCATTGCCCTTTTAAAATTTTAATAAAAATTGCATTTCATATATTTTAAGAGCTCTTCTTCTTACTTTTGTTCTTTTATTCTTTTACTGTAGTGCACTGAGAGTCACATATTTGTTTATGTGGCCAAGGATCACACCAATGCATCCAGGTTTCACATCCATATTTAGTGTAGATGTGGGTTTTAAAAAACAGACCCTATACATATCAGTGTTCTACCATGGAGCTTACAACCTCAGGTTCTCCATTTCCTTTCTCTATTGTTTCTTTTCTGTAATAATTATACTCCAAAAGTTGAACTTTTAGAATGAAAAGACACAATAATGAAGATATGCTGAATCAAAACATAAGAAAATTAGCTTTATATTAGAGCCTCAATTTAGGACTTCATAGTAGTTTTTACTACTATTGCTTCCAAAGTAGACTCTCTCTTTTCAGTTTAACCTTTAGTCTAATGCATGTGCCATACTACTATAAATAACTTATTGGAAAAAGTTTATAGAGCCACTTTACCATTTAAAAGTCACTGTCACTGTCAGTGTCATCCCATTGCTCATAGATTTATTCGAGTGGGCACCAATAACGTCTCTCGATTCTGAGACTTATTTGTTACTATTTTTGGTACATCCAATACGCCACAGGTAGCTTGCCAGGCTCTGCCGTGCAGGCGAGATACCCTTGGTAGCTTGTCGGGCTGTCTGAGAGAGACAGATAAATCGGACATGGGTCGGCCACGCGAAAGGCGAACACCCTACCACTGTGCTATTGCTCCAGCCCACCATTTAAAATTGCCATTTAAAATTGTTTAAATAATAGTGAATTCTAATCAATCCACCAAATTGCCAAATTTTTCCAGGTGTCTATCTCCAGGCTGAAAACTCTGAAATCATCTCAGAATGGAGGCAAGCAGTTTCTTCTCCCTCCCAGAGAGGCCTAGAACACTTCCTGCAGGAACTCCTTCAAATTTCAGTGTTGACAGTCCAGTAGAAGCACTTCAAATTTGATGGGAAAGTTGCATAGAAACTCACCAACCTCAATCGGCAAAACCAGTAACACGGAAGGTTCAGCCATCATGGGGCAGTTCTATAAATCTTCAATGACATTAGTAACACCTTCGTAAGACATAGTAATTATCACAAATTGACTTTTGTTGATCAGTCTTACAATAATTCCATTTTTATCCATTGAATCTGAGACACTGAGTGTGACTGAATTGAGAGAGAAATTAGGAAGAAATAACACTTATGTGAGTTCACGAGTAAAGGACCCTGATCCAATGGGACTTATAAATTTTACAAAAAGAAGCGAAAATAAGCACATCTTTGCTAGCTCACATTTCACACCTCACAAGAGCTCCCCAACCATGCATAAATGAGAGGAACAATCACATGAAATCACAGAAGGTACTTGTCTAGAAGCTTGGAAGAGGCCTCTCACCAAGCACTCCAGGGACTAGAATCTTGACTTTGGGCTTCTAGTTTCCATAATTATGAAAAAAAATGTTGTTGTTTACATTACCCAGGTTATGGTATTTTTGTTACGTATGGTATAGCTGACAAATATACATGCCAATGGAGATTGATTTTGTTTGTAGCTGGCTGGTGTGCTGTGTTATAAAGCTCAGGAGGTCCTGGTACAGTGATCTATGACCAATACTGGTGACTGCTTGTATGTGTTACCTATGACTAGTTTACAATTTACCATGCAGCACTGTTGCACTGTTGTCCCATTGTTCATGGATTTGCTCCATCGGGCACCAGTAACGTCTCCATTATGAGACTTGTTGTTACTGTTTTTGGCATATTGAAAATGCCACAGATAGCTTGCCAGGCTCTGCCATGCGGGCTAGATACTCTCTGTAGCAAATGCCCTACCTGCTGTGCTATCATTCCAAACCATTATTTACCACATATATTCTAAATCCCTCAGTATGGTGTGCATGGCCCTTTTTGGTTTGACCCCAACATACCATGGATTAGAAAAAATATCCTATGAATGATATGGTGAGTCACAATTATTTTATTTCTAACCTCATAATCTCAAGTCAGCAGCACTCACTACTTTCTGAAAATCTTCTATAGATCTCCCAAGAGCTTTTCCTCTTTTGAAACTTCTGAATACCTTTCCCTCATATTTCACTTTCTTCTCTTTCAACTGATGATCACATTGCATTGCACTACCCTGCAACTATATACATTTTCTCTACCATTGAGACCAAAATCCCTTTACCTTAAAAAAGTCAATATTTCTATAAGAAAAATAAAAAAAAAAACTTTGATAGTTACTTTCACATAGGAATTTAAGAGTGAATAAGTTCCACATTTGATGGAAGAATGAAAAAATCCAAAAGAGAAATTTCAGCCAAACATTATGAGAATTCAATGAGATAGGTCACTGGTGGAGCACACACCTCTTGTATTTACAATCTTGAGTTAGATCCGTGAAACCGCAAAAAAAATTATGGATGGACATTTCTAAAGCTAAGAAGCTAAACAACAATGGAATAGGTTGAGCTTATCAAGCTCAAAAGAAAGCATGTGTGTAGCTTGAAAGTGACTCTTTCAGGTAGAACCTCCCAAACTCATTTCCTTATAAGTCTGGGCTCAGAGGGACTCAGTGAAACTGTTGTACAGAAGGAAGTTAGAAAACAGAATTATTGATTCTAGTTGCATATTGACAGAAAAAAAATGAAACAAAACGTCCTCCCTTCTGTTTAATTCTGGTTTAGCATTCAATATTTATTAGTGTTATTATTATTTCTACATGTATCTCCATTATTTGTTTTCCACACAATTTACATTATTATATGTACTATGTTTCCTTTTAAAAAATATTTTATTTAGGCATAGTGATGTACAAAACTATTAATAACACAGTTTCATGCAGTCAGAGTCCCAGTGTCAAATCCACTACAAATTACTGTCTCTCCACTAAAGATCAAGTTTCCCTCTTTCTCTTCTCTTTAGGATTACTTTTATTTTATATAACTTTCTATTTACAAGCTCCGCTAGATACTTCTGATTGGTAGAACAGGAAATTCTTAACGAAATAAAAAATGTATTTGTGTCATGCTGATTGAGGACCAAAGAGGAGAATGAGGAGTAGGCTGGGAATTAAGGATAATATATTCATAACCATATCATTCTGTCATTTACTTCCTTCTACCTTGTTTATTTATATCATATAATTCTATCAGCATTCCAACATACTCTAGATTTAGTTGTCTACTTAAAAAGTTCTTAGATATCTCCAGCAAGTCTAAATCTACTAAATTAACTATCATACAAGCATGAAACAAGTTCAATATGACCCACTCTACCTTCCTGAGCATATCCCAAAGTACTAAGCTTACCAGTATTGCCATATCCTAAGAATGGTCCTGTTTTATTGTCATCTGATTCAGCATAGTTCACTCAATTCAGGCAGTACTCTCATCCTGGAAACTATTTCAAATGTATATTTGTTCTCACTGGATGCTCTTTTCACGCTTTTAGACAAGCAACTCTTACTTTCCTTCAAAATATTAGTATGTTGTAGGTTTTGACCCCTATAACTTTATTCACCGCAAAAAAATGTGATGTAAACTTACATTTTAAACACAGTATATATACTGATAAATTTCAAGTTTCTATATCAAAATAATATTCTATTGTGGAACACCTACCATCCAATAAAGTGATATCCCCCCTTAATTGTTATAAAAGCATCATAAACATGATATAGCTCAAATAACAAGAGATGTCTATGAAACGATTTTCCTTATTTAATCTTCATACAGGAGGTGAAACATATTCCCATCAGTTGCTCGAGTAAGTTCCACTTCATCGCTAACACATTGGTATGTTCTTACTTTTTTCTTATAAGTCTATTCAGTTTCATTTACATTTTCTTATTTCTACTTTTAGCACAAATTATCCAGTCCACCATTGTTATATATTATTATATCCCCCTTGTGTTTCTACTACAGATTTCTTTCATTTGTATTTAATCTATACCACAGTCAGTGATATCTTAATTTGATCTGATTAATTCCAATTTAGAGAAATTTAATGGCCTCTTGCTTCACTGAAAATAATTCCAGAAAATATACCAAGACATATAGGACTTGTGTAATTGTTCTCTACTTTCATTTTTCATAAGTGCCCTTTTACACCTTACTATATCCCAGTAACACTTCTGCTTTCTTTTACATATATTTGAGCAATGCATATGTAAAATCATTATGGTAAGTATAATTTCTATCCTCATTAATATAGAACCAAATATATTTAACACAGAAGATCGTGGGAGGGTGGTGGTCATCCCAAAATATGACATGCAGACAGAATGGAATACTATCTTTAAATAGAAGAAAATATTTGCACATTGCATATTAATAAATAATGCTAAGTGAAATGAGTCACTGACAAGTTTAAGTATTATTTTAGTTACTGTGAGGTATCTAAAATAGTGAAATTTTATAAAAATTAGAATTGTGCTAACAGCATCTTGAAGGAGAGGAAATATTGCTAAATGAAAAAAAAGTTTCAGATTTCCATAATTAAAAATGATCTGATGTATGTTTCACATTTATTTAAATACACAATATAATTTGACTAAGAATATAGTACAATTTTACAAATAAAAGGTAACAACTTACATAGTATCTAGTGAGTTAAGGACTATAGTCCCCAACATATTTAGCCCTTTTATGGCAAATCTATATTATACATGTATAAAATATGCATTCATACAAACATTATTTTTCCATATATACACATATGTATGCATATATTATATGTATAATGTATAAATACAAGTATATACCACTTGCATATATAGGTAGATAAATTTGAGAGCTCTATCATTTTATATCTGAAGCATTATTTTAATTTTCAAAAATCTTGTCATTATAAGACGCCATAGTTATTTAAGATGATGTTTAAATGATTCATATACTTTAAAAAATGTCATCTTTGACTTTTTTTTGTCAATATCTTATACTACCATGAGGAACATTTAAATTAAAATTTCTCCTTCTGGTATGATTTTAAGATATTTCCTCATTTTGTAAGATAAATGTTCTGTCATCTGCTCGTCAATTTGTTCAAGTGGGCACCAGTAACATCTCTCATTGAGAGACTTATTGTTACTGTTTTTGGCATATCCAATACACACTGGTAGCTTGCCAGGCTCTGCCGAGAGGGCTCGATACTCTTGGTAGCTTGTCAGGCTCTCCAAGAGGGGCGGAGGAATTGAACTTGGGCAGACCAAGTGAAAGGTGAAAGCCCAACCACTGTGCTATCGCTCCAGCCCCTAGATAAATGTTCTAAAAGCATATATCTCTGTTAGTGCACTCAAAACAGTCATATGCCATATGAGTATGGGGGGGTGGCTTTTGTGTGTGTGTGTGTATGTGTCATACCCAGGAATGCTTAGGTGTTACTCCTGACTCTGCATTCAGGAATCACTCCTGGCAGTGCTCAAGGGGCAAATCAGTTTGCTGGATGCAAGGTAAAGGTTCCTGCTTCCTGTGCTATGGCTCAAGCCCCAGGGTACAGGATCAATGAGCAGCACTACAAAGAAAATAAATGAATACATGTAGTGTTGTCAATCACTTCACATTGTAATCCTTCTTCACTTCTCACTTAAGGATGCCTACAGAACAGAACGTGACAGATGACTGACTTGAGGGCGAAATACTTTTTAAAAAGTTAAATGTAAATATTTTGTACACATCTTGGTTGGAAATGAATAAAGATATTTCAATATTCCATTCATGTGGAAGTTTGCAGTTTTGCATTTTAATTTTAATCTCAGACATCTTGAGTCCAGGTTCATAATTTCTTTGCTTATATGGTTCCTAAAATTTCTTACTAGTTTCAATATTTGTAACCACTCAAAGTTCATTCAGAGTTCTCACATCTTTGTACTCAAATCACCCTTCCTTCATTATCCCCTCTACTTCTGAGATCTTGTAATCATCTATAACAGCCAACATCGATGACACTGCAATAACCTCAATAACTGTAATCTGATCTTTTATGCAAACTGTGTCAGATGCTTGCTCTGCCTTCTAGCCCCCTAATTCTAAATTCACCCAATTATGGCCTGAACTTATCTTTCATCTTTTCATAACAAATCAACAAAAAGCCAATAATAGTTGACATTCTTATATTTTGGCTCTTCCCAATCACATCTTAGAGTTATAGATTTAGAGGTATGTGGTTTGCCTCCATTGATCTCATGAGAGTTTCATTAAATGTTTATAACTGCAGACGATGAGGTATAAATGTCTCAATCTCTGAGTCATGTCACTTGTCTTCTAATTGCTATCCCAATGCTATGTATTTAGCAGAATCTCACTTGAATGTACTCATTTTTGTATTAGAGTAAAGCTAACTGCTATAACAAAGGAACTATAAATGTCAGCGACTAAATTCAATGGAAGTTCATAAATAAGGCTAAAACTACAAATTTTGGGTGTAAAAATATCAGTTTCATACAATCACTGAGATATTCGGGTTTCTTATATCTGGTAGTTTTACTTCTGGCATCCGCTACACTCAGCTGGAATATGCAAAAGAAAGCTATTAATTACATTTATTTTCTTATGGACCAAACCAAATTTTGTAGATGTTACTTTTACTCTGAAACCATAGTCACATTACATGAAAAAGTCACTGAGTAATTTAACTGAGTCTACAGAAAAAAAGGCAAACATCTTCAATCAATTAGACTTTTCATTATTTAGGTGACTGCAATATTCCTAAATTGGTCGCCTCCTTTTAACATTATCTTTCTATAATTCTGTTACCTATACAAAAGCCAGTAATTATTTAAACATTAGATTTTTCAGGACTGGATAGATAGTGCAGCTGGGAAGGTACTTGTTTTGTGTGTGGCATCCATGTGGCCCCTCTAACACTGCTAGGAGTGACCCATGAGTGCAGTAGCAGAAGTAACCGCTTGAGCATCACTGGGTGTGACTCAAAAGTCAAAAGCAAAAGCAACTACACAATGTTTCAAATGCTGTATATATCCCTGCCCCATTTTTGTGCAGTAAAAGTCACTATAACTGTCTATAAAATCTTATACATTCTGGCTCAAGAATCTCTGTAATCAACATCACTACATCTACCATAGTCAGATTTCTCTCTCACATTCCTGCGAAATGTTCCTCAAGCACAAGAGACACAATTTGGCATTTGCACATTTGCACTATCTACTCCTTCTTCCTTAGAAACTCTTATTTTAAACATCTTCAGAATTAGGATCATTGTTTCCTTCAAAGTGTTTCCAAATGTCACGGAAGCAATGAGACCGACCTTCCTCCTATCACTGTTCCAGGGTGTCACTGACCCACAGTGACCTGAAGACCACTGGTGCATTCAGTACCAGTGATCACTGTCCCTCTGACCAGTCAATGGTGGACAAATGAATGAACAGGCCACAGATTGGTTGGTAATCATTGGCTGTTTATTCAAGTCTCTCAGAGTTAGTTAAATAGAAATCATGAAGGTCTGGGGGTAGCAATTATCCATAAGTGTGGTTGAACATTATCATAAATAATGAACAAACATAAAGCCCATCCTCCAAGGGTAGTTTTTCTAGGAGATTCATCCAAGTACAGATCTAATATAAGGGCTCATTACTCTAGATCCCTACTGGGAGATCTGCTCAAGTGAGGAATTCCTTCCAAGGACATATTGCTTTCTCTTTTCCTTAGCTAATAATCCATTCAAATATTCATCTTAATAGTATTTTTGTATAAACACGGTAAGAGATATATTAAACCTAATGGGTGGCTCTTCCTTGGAACATCTATATATATATATATATACATCTCAGAATACAGTCCTCAGGTCAGGTTAATTTTTCCTAACCCCAGATGTGTTCGTATTTGGTCACTTTGATTTTTGGACCATATAAGTTTGTTCCATGACCATGCTTTAACTTATTATACTTCCTATGATACTTCTTAGCCTGTCCCATTTTGATATCAGGGTAGCTAACAGCTTGCTTTAGGTCCATCCTTGTTCCTCACTGGAACCCTCTTTTGGGGTGTTAGGAACTAAAGCCAATTGAGACTTAAGTCAAGTAAATATGATGGGTGCCAGGAGTAAATACTATTCAGAGTCAATTAACTCCCAAGTTACAAAAGCATAGCATTAGCTGTCTTCTGTGTCTATACAAAAAGGACATTGCTCTAAAATAAACTATGCAAAGGACATAAAAGAATAAATATTCCACTTACATATACAAAATCTAGAGGCCTCAGAATATTTGACCAACAGGTCAAAGGGTCTAATTTGGGAATATAAGGATATATGGATATTTGGTGATTAATAGATAGGGGAAGAGGAACACAAAGGCAAGGTTAAAGATAAACATAAATAAAGATAAAGTTAAAGATTGGGAGTGCCTGATGGAATTGGGTGTGTCTCGGGAGCACTATGGTGGGTGTAATTCAATAAGCCTAAGCTCCCTGCAGGAGGAGAAAGGAGAACCAAAAGTTAAACCTAAAATGCTTAGAATTGTAATCCAACTCCCCCAGCATTTTAAAGCTAGTAGTCCTAAAACCTGAATCCCAGAAAATAATGCACCTGTTTGAGTAATGACACCTGTGTGCCAACTTATTGTTTTCCTTGAAAGCAGACGCTCAAAGCTGTTTTCTGAATCAGTCTCCCAAAGTCTTGTGAATGGAAGCAAAGTGTGCCACTTTTTTTTTTTTTTTTTTTTTTTTTTTTGCTTCCTGCCATAAGTTTACTTCCTGCCTGGATTTCTAGGCTCTCTCCTTTTGGCAAGGCAATGAAATTCCACTTCTGGGCATTATAACAGGAAAGTTACTACCATTGATTAACTTTTTATTGTTTATACGTTTATACATCATGATTCAGTTGTTTACAAATTCCCACCTCCAATTCCACCAACCCATGAACCTACCCCACTACCACTGACTTAAGATTCTTTCCTACTACCCATCTGACTCCTTAACTATTTAAGTTGATTTGTTGTAGGTTTGGTGTTTATTATTTATTCTTTGACTTCCTTGACAGGAATAAAAGTTAAGGTACAGGGATCCTTATTGTATTCATCACTATATGAAAGTTCTCAGAATAATGTCACTAATATAATAGATATTCCTTAAACACCTATTAAATTGATAAAACTTCTGAAATACTCTAGTTACTTGGGAAGTTAATTCAATTAATGACATCAAATGGGCCTGAAACAACTTCAAGAAATAATTTGTGACTGTGAAAAAAACATCTCTTTATCTATCTTTCTCTCTCTCTTCCCCTACACCAGTTCCCTCCACCAGTTCCTTCCCTCCCTGCCTCACTCACTCAGACTATAAAATATTTTATATGTTATATATATTTTCATTTTAATATAACATAAAATATTTTCTGTAAAGGTGACTAAATAATACTCACATTTATCTCTATTTCTATGTATACAATCATTTGTATTGATTTTATATACTTCTGTAATATTGCCAAATTACAAGTGATTAATTCTTAAATCAATATAAACAAATACTAATTCTTGAGTCTTCATGTATTCTACTTTTCTTCTCCTTTAAGTAAAGGTTTTCATCAATTTTTAGCTGGATACCTACTTCTTAGAATTCTCAGTTTCCATTATAGTTTCATTTAACCACTTGCATGAATGAGATATGAGCAAAAGCAATCGGTGGGATTTTGAGATAATTTTCTATAACAAGTTCTGCCAGGTCTTTGTATCCTTTCTATTATCAGGATGAAAAAAAAATGCCGAGCATCAGAGTAACCAGTTGCAGCTAGTCTTATTCAATTATCCTACAGTGATATAAGAAATTAATTTATCATAGAAACTGTTTTGAAGTGTTTCTGATACTTCAATTTCATGATTGCGGGGCTAGAGAGACAGCACAGCGAAGAGGGCATTTGCCTTGCAAGCGGCCAACCCGGGTTCGATTCCCAGCATCCCATATGGTCCCCCAGCACTGCCAGGAGTAATTCCTGAGTGTAGAACCAGGAGAAACCCCTGTGCATCGCCAGGTGTGACTCAAAAAACAAAACAAACAAACAAAAAAACCATAACTTCCTGATTGCAAACCATAATGCCCAAAAGTAGAGAAGGAGTATGGGGAATATTGTCCCTCATGGAGGCAGTGGGAGGGTGGGGAAGGTGGGGTTATACTGGGGATATTGTTGGTGATGGGGACTGTGCATTGGTGGAAGGATGGGTGTTTGATCATTGTGTAATTGTAACTCAGACATGAAAGCTTATAACTATATATCATGGCGAATCAATAAAATAAAAAGAAATATTAATTTATACAATTATAATCATTGTAATTCTTACTACACATTATTTTGTAATTCTGAGTTACTAAATTCATATGAGCACTGACTACAAAACTTATGTTTTTTGATTATTATGAATGCATAAAGAAATCTCCATTTGTTTCTATTTTATTTAATATTTTCGTTTGTTTGGGGACCATGACTGGTGGTGCACAGCGCTTATGCTCAAGAATAATTTCTGAAGGGCTCAGATGACCACATAGGGTCCTGAGGATCAAATTTGTGTTATCCATGTGAAGTGGATGCCATCTTGCTGTACTATCTCATCGGCCTCTCCACTTTTTTCTCACTTTATGTATTTGTAGACAATTATAAAATGAAATTTCTGTTTTGAATAATACTGTTTAACAAATAAAATAAACTAAATGTTTTTAAAAATTAAATCTGCCTTATTAAACTGATGCAATCATTTAATATGTATGCATATTTTTGTAAGCTTATATGCATTTTTAAGCAATAACATTTGAACTAAAGATGCTTAGGAAATATTTGATATGTAAAGAAATATGACATGAATAAATCTACATCTCTGTTAGTTTTCTTCACCAACACCCAATGTGAAAACAAGAACATCTGCATAGATAAAAATATGGCATTTCCTTCATCACAAAAGTAACTTTTCAGATAATGGTGTTGGTTTTACTTAAAATGTCATTTCTTAGATTTTATACAACATTGAAAACTGCATGAGAAGCACTCTGTAAAAGAATAGTCTATCTATATTTTGCATAATTCTATATGCAAAATTTTATTTTAGATCAAATTGTGTAAATTATTTTCACTCGAGTAAGACAGGGTATGTATAATTAAATTTGTTTTAAAAAATGTACAACTTCGTTTATTTCTTTAACTCTGTCTATAATAATTTGCATTCTATTCTCTCTGCTGTTAGCTGACACCTACCACAATATAATCATATCCCTCTAGTTTTGTTCTAGTTCTTTTCTTACCTCCTCTTAATTACCCCTTTTGTACCCCCAGTCAATGGTCTCTGTGTCTCTAATACATAGAGGTACTAATTTCACAGCCCCCAAGGCTTGTCAGGTTAAAGATTAATGAGCAGACTATATCCAGAGGCTTTGGAAAGGTTAAGCATAATTACAAATGGGTACTTTATGCAATGCTGGAGATGTGCAAGCTGTTTTTTTAAAAAGGGCAAGAAAAAAGGTAATGAAACTTATGGGATTCATGTCAACTATTGTACCTTTAAAAAAGGCCTTGTTAAAATGAGAAATTAACATGCTAACTGAAAGGGATTGTTAGAGTCTACCCTTTGTTGTATTCACTATGAACTACACATACACACAACTGTACGGTAGAAATGCGTTAGAAAAAAGATAGCTGCACTGTCAGTGACTTCTAATTTTACCTTTTACTTTGTTATGAAAAGGGGGTCTTTTCCCTATTTAGAGTAAAAAAGTTATGGCTTAAAATAAAACAATGGCTGAGCATTGCTACTGGAAAAAAATAAATAACATTCTGGGAGGGAATATATAATTTTTGCCTAAAATTTTGCAGCTCATATTGCAAAGAGCTACTTTCTATGGAAAAAAAAAACTCTTTAAACTTCTTTGGAGGTTTAGTTACACAATTTCTGTAAGATATAAGCTGAACATCTGGCCATACTAGCACCGTGGGGATGGTATTAGGATTATAGTAATTAAATGAAATCCAGTCAGTGTTTTACTAATTATAAAGTGTTACTAGGGTTAAAACATTCATGTTTAAAAGTTAGAAAGCTGTTGACCTAATTGGAAGTGCTTTCCCCTAAATTGTTTCAGAACAAGGGAATTTGTTGGAATTAACTTGGCTTAAAAAGTGAAAAAATGAGAATATTGATCTCTACATGTTGAAGAAGTGTTTTTTGTTTTGTTTTGTTTTGTTTTTAGGGTGTTTTTTTGGTGTGAGGGGGGAGAAGTTATACACTCAAATGCTCATATTTTTATTCTTCGATTGAGTTCCTGCCCCTTTACTTACCCATTTGATTTCTGCACTGGCTCCATTCAGTGACTCTGAAGTTGTACTCTTTCACACTGGCATTGAAATTTTTCTCCCTAGTAGGTAATTTTCAGTAAAAATCTATGAAGAATATTTCACTGGCATTAAATGGGATGAAAATTCTCTTGATGCATTATTCCTGCCAACCGCCACCCCCCACAATTTTGTCCATTTTCTACAGAGAAATATTTGTATTCCATGAAATGTTTTTTATTTTTTCTCAATACTTTCTTAAGCATAAATCTCTTAACTTGAAAATCAGTTCAACTACTTGAAATCATCATGGCAAAGATTATCAATGAATTTTATAATTCTTTATCCAATCTCAGCCTCCCTTTCATAGCCTATCCTAAAAATTTGAAAAATATCTTCCCTCTTTGCATATATCCTTCACTTAGCATACAAAATATTGAATTGGAATCTACCAGGAGTCTGAAAGTTGGAGAAATTTATGAGGATACTTAGGATATGCTTCTTATTATTCATTTTAAATATATCATATCCATATATCACAGCCAGAGTTTCTTAATGCAATTCTACTTTTAAAGAAAACAAACATATACTTTGCTTTCTTACTTTTAACTAGCAAGGTAATATTACTCTGTGGAGTGGACAGACAGGTAGCTATCTAGACTGAATGTTCAGCTTTAATAACATTTATTAAAGAAAAGACCTTCTAAAAGCACTGGACTTATGTGTTTAGAAACTGACCTATGGAAATGACTTTCAACACTTAAAAACTATCCCGCAAAAGCTATTCTTTCAAGGATAAATCGAGAATGGTGAGAGTATGTTCAGCTAGATAGTGAGCTATTTCAATTACTAGCTATTCAGAGGTAGATAATTATCAGTGACAACTATCTACCCTATTAGAGCAAGTTGAGATGAGTGTATACCATGGTAATCATAATGGTGGATCTGATGCTGAATAATGATTAGTAACAAATTCTTTAAAAGTACATGCAACCTAGAACATGAGCTTGAACAAACGGTTTCTTTAAAATTCTAGTAAGTGAGCTATTTATAAGCTGCTTCCAGAGGCAACTATGCTACATTTCTCTCATAAAGTACAAGAGAACCCGCTTTTGTATTCCACTGCAGGGCAACTATGACTAACTTAATTCAGTAGCAACTTAGACACAAAGTATATATTATAAAGAAATAACCAGATAATTTGACAGTTGGATATGCTAGTTACCATAAATATGTTAAATCTAGAGCATTAGACCACAAACTTTTGAAACCATACTCATTCAATAAGAAGATTTTTCCTTACACCCCCTGTTTGTGAGTTAAAAATATATATATTCTAAGAGCATAGGGATGATTAGTTTCCAGGTTTTAAAGATCATGTTTTAGGAAAGCTCACTTTATTGTTGAAAAGGGAAGTGAATCTAATCTTAAACCTACAAATCTATTTCTCAATATTGTCATAGAGGCATTCAACATTTTTAGTACTAAAGGGAGAATTTTACACAAATTGCCCTATTTTGAATAGGCTGACAAGTATAAATAGTATGTGTTTCAAATGCTATCATAATTTCACAGATATTATGTGAAATTATAAAGGAATATTTTGTAGGGATCATATACACATGTGAAATATATGTGTGTGACTATAAATAGTAAAACAAACTATTAGTTTCATGTGAAAAAACCTAAGCTTCTAATAGAAATTATTTGATGACTATTGCACTGTAGCACTGTTGTCCCATTGTTCATCAATTTGCTCAAATGGGCACCAGTAATGTCTCCGTTGTGAGACTTGTTTTTACTGTTTTTGGCTTATCGAATACACCACAGGTAGCTTGCCAGGCTCTACTTGGTGGGTGGGATATTCTTGATAGCTTGCCAGTCTCTCCAGGAGGGACGGAGGTATCGAACCCAGCTGTCATGATTATTATTTCAGTTAATTTATTAATACTATTCCTTGGGCCAGAGATATAGTAGAGCATATAGGGTATTTGCCTTAGACTCAGATGGCCTTGATTTAATCCCTGGAACAATATATGATATCCTGACCACCTCCAGGAGTGATTCCTGGGTACAGACCCAGGAGTATCTCCTGGACATTACTGGGTATGACCCAGACATCAAATATATATGTGTATATATATATATATATATATATACATACACACACACATATATATAGGAGTACGCACATATACGTGTGTATTTCTTCACTAGTTATTTATTTCATTATTATTATTTAAGCAGTACAATGAAAAAGAGAAAAAAAATTAACAGTTCCTTGTTTGGGATGGAAAGGATTTGGCCACACATGGAGGTGCTTGGGAGTTACTTCTAGAGGTTCTAGTGGCACCTGGAGTGCAGTGGATTGAACCAGAGGCAACCCACACACAAGGCAAGCAGCTAGATACTTGTAGTGTCTCTTAACATTCAGCCACTTGTGATCCAGACCATAATGCACTTACAAAGCTGCTTGGACAGATAACCCTTTAACAAAATTACCATCTGCAAAACAACATATGGAATCAGACATCTGCTTAAAAAATGTTCCTTAAATTTTAATAGTTCTTGTTACTTTATTTTATTTCTTGATTTTGCTACTAGTATTTTTGCTGATGTTATCCTAGGGATAATCCCTCAAATAAAAACATATTAGGCTTTAGAGACAAGAAAAAATTGGCCAACAAAAGAATCATTTTCCAAATAACAGACAAATAACTAAACAGGAAAATGTCAAAATCAGAATGAAAATATAGAACAGATATACCTAGAGCTAGTTAGGATGCCTGTGGAGTTAGTATCAGTTAATACATGGTGCAGTTTAAATATATACCATCCTTGGAAAAACCACTTTTAAATTTTAGGGTAATAGGAAAGAGCACAGCTCAGCATTCTATAATCCTTTGCATATGCCATCTTTTGTGGACTGTCTAAGAATATGGTCAGTATAATTTTCAGCCACATGGAAGGCAAGCACTCTGCCCACTGTATCCTTCTGGCTCCAGGATCTTAACTTTTGAGGTGTGATGGTGTATGCATCTCCCTTCACAAATACTAAAGTCAGTAGCACATAGATTTTGAAGTATAATAATCATCAGCAGTAAAGCAAAGATATACTCTGGCAAAGTAAATTCTGTTGTCAAAGCCTTTCTTTTTTTGTTTTTTATTTTATTTATTTATTTTTTTAAGTTTTTATTTTATTGAATCACCGTGAAAATAATGCAAAGCTTTCAGGTTTAAGTCTCAGTCATATAATGATTGAACCCCCATCCCTTCACCAATGCACATGTTCCACCACCAAGAACCCCAAAATAGGGGCTGGGGTGATAGCACAGCAGGTAGGGTGTTTGCCTTGCATGCGGCCGACCCAGGTTCGATTCCCAGTATCTGCATGGTCCCCTGAGCACTGCCAGGGGTAATTCCTGAGTGCAAAGCCAAGAATAACCCCTATGCATTGCTGGGTGTGACCCAAAAAGCAAAAAAAAAATGAACAGAACCCCAAAATACCTCCCTCCCATCCAACCCCCTCCTAAGTAGCTAATGATCTTCACTTTATTCTCTCTATACTTTGAATACATTCAATATTTCAATAGAGAACTCACTATTATTGTCTGGAATTCTCCCCCAATAATCAGGCCTGCTGAAAAGGCATCATTTAATAGTTTGTTTTTATTGCTGAGAATGAAGACTTTATGATCTCAGTTTTGGATTTCTGATATTTTAGCTCAGTTCACAGTCTAGATGCATTTCTGTAATAAGCTGCTCTGGGTGCCAAAATGAGTTAGGAGACCTCTCGGATCATAGTCTTTAGGAGTAGAAGGTGCGTTTTGCGCATGGCAGCTCTGGATCTTATCTCTGTCAGAGCATTTCTCTCCCCAGTAATTATTTCTTAATTTATAGTAATTCCTTCCTTTTCCCAAATGATAAAGAAAACATAAGTTTTCCATAATATTAATGCACTTAACTTCATAAACCCAAGGTATTTTAAAGCTGAATTTGTGAATTAAATATTTGTTTTGCAAATATAATAAATAATATATATTTTAGTAGGTCTATAATTTTGTACCATTTCCAAAGAGAAATGGTTTTGTCAATATTCCTTTAGACTTCAAGCAAAGATTTCATAAGTAACAAAATTTCCTGTTGTTGTGAATTTCTGTTTTCATAATTTAGTATGACAGCAAAGGGCTTAATTCCCCCTGATACTTTGGGTTACAGGTGTGTGTGTGTGTGTGTGTGTGTGTGTGTGTGTGAGAGAGAGAGAGAGAGAGAGAGAGAGAGAGAGAGCAAAGGACTAGAAAAATGATGTAGGGGCTATAAATGAAGGCATTGTGCAAAGAACACAGAATGTGGAATTATAGAAAATGCTCATTGCACGGTACCTCAAAAAGAAAGCAACGTTTAGAGGCTAAAGGGAGAGTTCAGCGGGCAGCATGCTTGCTTGACCGGTATGCAGTCAACCTGGATTTTATCCCTATGGGCCATTCCATACTATCCCCCAAATCCCATCTGGAGTGATTCCTGAGCACAGAGCCAGGAGTAAGCTCTGAGCACACCCAGATATGGCCCAAAATCCAAAGAAAATAAGCAAGATTTAAAGCAGTGTTATAGCAGGACTCTTAATAGTTTGGGGGTAAAAATACAAAGGAGAAAACATTCAAGAGACTGTGTGATCAAATATGTGTTTAGACAGTATCTGTTCTTCAATTTAGTTTAGGGAGATATAATTTATCTGAAAGTAGAAAAGATAAAAGTCAAGATTCAAAGATTAGGCATGAGATTCATGTCTTCTGGTAGAGGATGATTCTAACACAAAGCTATTTGTGATTTAGGGTAGAATCCCACATAAGGTGACCCCAGTTTCACCTCTTCTTATCGAGACCTGAGACTCCACACTTAACCAATCAAAGGCCCCCTTCCCATCAGTTTCTCTAAATCCATCTAAACAGAAGCAGCTGTTACCAATATAAAAATATCACCAGGGAAGATGAACTCTATTTTCTATTTTTACTTTTGAAAATGGAGTCAAAGGTGTATCACTGGGGCAGGAGCCTGGGGAATGAAAGGAAGGAAAAGATAAGCCCCAGTGCAGAGGATGAATTACCACCTGGAATGTAAGGCAGGTAAGAGGATAGATGGCCATCTGTGCCACAAAGGTGTCGGTGTGCAGCCTCAAAAGGCAGAGTCTGCGCTTCAGGAAAGTCAGAACAACAGTGTAGGGAGGAAACTCTGAGGAACATTATGAATTTGGCTTGTTGAACCCTGTGAGCAGAGCTTATTTATGGGGACTTGGGGTATGAGCCTTGGGGTATGAGACGGAATGGAATAGATTAATAAAGGAGTAAGACATATTTGATACAGGTACAAATGTAAGAAAAGGTGGAAATTTGCTCTGGGAATACAGAAATGGAGATTCGAACAGTGAGCACACACATCTTAATGATAACGGGTATGTGAAGTTCCCTAGCAAGGTGGGGCTGATTATAGGAGGTGCCACAGTTTCTTCCTGATCTCCCAAGGCTTGACTTCTTGCTTTGCTCATACTGAGGGTGACAAAGTTCCTGTTTTCACAGGAAAGGAAGACATAAGAGAGGCAGCATTCATTGGGATAGGAGGCATATACACACCAAAAAGCCCATCCCTCTGTGCATGAGCACAGTCGGCTTCATTCCTGAGCCTTCATAGTATTAGATTGTGGCATTGCATTTGATACACTTAGTACCTGCTCAGCTAAAACGTTAAGTATTCCACAGTTCTCACTTAAAGCACCTTTGCGCAAAATGGTGATGGTGTTTGTATCCTGGTTATATTCAATCCTCACAAAGCATAACAAACCTATAGCCTATATCAACTACTGTCACTGTGTCCTGTCACTGCCTTCAGAGAATGAGCTAGTACACTGAATGATATCCTTATGTGTTTGTTTAAAAAAATTATTTCAGGCACTGTGATAGGGTCCCATGCATAACACATTCAACACCCCTCCCCCCACCAGTGCCCATGTCCACCTACAAGGACACCAGTGTTCCCTCCTCTTATTCTATTCCCCCACCACTGCTATTCAATTTAAACTGGGCTTCACTTAAATTCAAATGCATTCTCATACAAAACATGCTAAATTCACTTTCTCCTACATCCTGAACAAACCTTCAAGATGCACTGAGGCCCTAGATGAATAATTTTCCTACATAAAATCCAAGAAAAGGTATATCTGGCACTACATTTCTAATTAATTTTAATCTCTGGGCAGAGTCTCTTGCCTGCATGCCTGGCTGTCTTTCCCAGGGCCCCTCAGAGCGGATGGGCTCCAGCTTCCCTCTCCATCCCCAGCAGAGCTCCCGGCAGCCGAAGACCTCTGGAGCCTAGCCACAGATTCAGACAAGCCTCATGCATGAAGGTACAGTCAGAGGAACCCAGATGTGTGGGAATCAGGAATGAGACCTCCAAGCCTGCTCGGATTGGGACTGGGCCTCTTCCTCCCAGATTTCCCATTTTCCAGTAGCTAGGTGGTTACACCCAGGGATTTTCCCCAGCACCGTGATATCCCATCCATGGCCAATATACAGAGACTTAAAAGCAACCTCCTGGAAGCCTGCAGCCGCTTCGCAGTCACACAATACCTTAAAGCCTAGTCTCCCTCTGGGAGAAACTGGCAAGCGACTGAGAGTTTCCGCCCACATGGGAGAGCCTCGCAAACTCCCCATGGTGTATTCATATGCCAAAAACAGTAACAAAGTGGGTCTCATTCCCCTGACCCTGAAAGAACCTCCAATGCGGCATCCTTGGGAAGGACAGAGTAGAGAGAGGCTTTTAAAATCTCAGGGCTAGAACAAATGGAGACGTTACTGAGACCAGTAGAGAAATTTAACGATCAATGGGCTGATGATGATGATGATGACAATGATTTATTCTCTGTGCTTAAGCTTCTTTATTGTTGTTGTTGTTGGCTGGCTTCAGAATCAAAGTATAGAAACAAATAACCATTATAATTGATGTATAGCTACCTACCAGTTAAGGTGAGGTTCAAATGTCATTCAGTGTAGTAAAATTATTTACTTCCTGTACTTTTCAGTTGGGAAATTAAGCAAGAAAGGGGCAGGGGAGCACTCCTTCCATGTATTTCTGTGGTTGTACATGATGCTTCAAGCATGGTGGTCTGTCTTCAAAAGGATTAAAACAGGAACCAGAGAGACAATATAGTGTATAGGGCTTTTTACCTTGCATGCAACTAATGTGGGTTTGATACCCCAAGCGCCACCAGGAGTTATTCCTCAGTGCGGAACCAAGAACAACCCTTGGGCATTGCTGGGTGGGCCCTCCGCCCCCCAAAAATATGTTATAGTGACAGATGCAAAGCCAAATACCTTTATTCTGATTATCCTTAGGGGAGACTGATGCTAACTGGATTCCTTGCTATAGAAAGTGAATAAATGGGGTTAAATGCTGTTCACAAAAGCAAGGTCACCACGGCTGAAGAGAATTTTAAGATGCAGTGCAGTGAGAGAGTCCTTGGTTGTCTGTAAATTAAGGTATTAAATTTGTAAGATACAGTTTTTAATTCGCAGTTTTAATATACTTGTGTTTACTCAATTGAAGTTGTTGGGCATTGTAATTTCTGAATCCTAATCTTTTTTTTTTCTTTAAAGACAGAGTAAGCATTGATTGTCTCATTAAAGTTTGAACAGCAGCTATAAAAGCAGCATGATGGAGCTGGAACATCAGCTTAACAAGAAAAAAGAAGGGAAATGATGGAAGCAGCAGATAGAACAGAAAAAAAGCTTAAATTTGCACACCTGTTCTAAGTATCTTCTTGGATTATATGCCTGGGGGTAAAAGGGTTCTGCGAAGTTTGCCTCTGACAAGGTGAGACATAAAAAATTGCTGGTAGCTAAAAGGAGTTATTCTCAATAGTATAAAGGCAGCATTAGGAAGAGCAGGTTAGCCTATGTTTTTAAGCAGGAGATATATAGTGGGATAAATGTGTAGGGAACTTCGTGATCAGAACCCTAAATGGAAAAAAAAAAAGAGAGGAAAATGAGAATGTTAGCTTTAAGAGCCTAGACTGCAAGAAGAATTTTAATATGAATGCTTTCATTCTTTCTGTAGAAAGTCTTTTTCTAATATATATACACATATATACATACACTTTATTATGACTACACGATTTGATGTTCTTTACCTTAAAAAATCTAGATTAGCAAATCAAACACTACCTTGTAGTTTACTGTGGTATGCAGTTGGACATATCAGTCAATAGTCAAGGGTGAAATGGACACTGCAATTCATAATAAGTTTGGGGTCTCATGAACAGTTAATGGCCTTTGGAAAGAAATACTACTCAAGCTTCAAATTCCAGCTGAACTCTGCATGCTGTAAGGGCAGGAGAACTTAGACCAGATGAGTCCTTTTCACAAGCACATGCCATGCTGAGTGGATCCGGCTGTGGAAGCAGTTTGCCAATCTTATCTTCAGAAACACATAGTCGGTGTTCAGCCAATAATGAATGTCAAAATAATACTTAGCTTCCCTTTGGGTGATTCAAAGGGCTTGGACAGAAAAAATAGGCATAATAACCTTTCTGGTATGTTTCTCATTAATCGTCCTTCAAACTGAGAGAGATATTTTCAGAAGACTGTTTGCTGCTGAAAGATCAGAGAACAGTATGAAAAGTACGGAGTTGGACAAAATCATTATGAGTGACAGATTGCACATATGAACGCAACAGTCCAGTCTTGGGATTTGTATCTACCTAGAATTTGTGAAAAGTTTCTATGAAGTGATTATAATGTAATGCCAGATAATAAACTTCCATCTTGATGGTATCTCACTCCCCTTTGTTCCTCCAGTTAATCAAACTTCCTTCTACCATCCTATCTCAAAGTCAAGGGAAAATTAAGCTCCAAACTCCAGGGTCAGCAAAGTGGAGATAAAAATAGGACAACCTTTGTGTAGACATATGGGGAAAAATTCAAAGGAAACAATACCCATATATAGAAAGTGAAAAGTTGGCAAAATCAGTTCCTCTCTTGGTGTTGCTTGTATGTTCAACTTTTCTGGTGAACAAGAGAGAAATGCTGGAAGACAAACAGGTGTAACAAATAATATCTCCTCCCGGAAAGCAGACACTGACTTTAGAGCTGAAACACCCCGAGCTGGGGAAAGGAGAGCGAGTAATGAATGACTGGCAAATGTCAAGTGAAATAAGCCTGATGGAAGGCCTCCTAAGAGAGACACGGATCTTTGTCCTTGGAGGGGTAAAGACAAAGATTGGCTTCTGAAAGTCGGGGAGGGGCAGAGCTGAGGTAAAGAGATAATGACTTAGCAAAATCTTGAAAAATTGTTCTTCCCCAAACTCCCTGTACAGAAGGAATTGAAAGCCAGCTGTTAGTGTTGATAAAGGTAGGCTTTCCAAAGGAGAATACATTTCACTGAACCCTCCCTGTTCCTTCTTCACAAAAACATGTTTAAAAACCGCTTTCCTACAGATCCTAATATGCCCCTTTCTCTTTTATTACAGTACTCTTTGTTTCATACTGATTTTAATGGGTTTTAGTTTTATAGTAACTAGTCTTTTTTTTTTATTGCAAATGACCTGAAATCTTTGGGAACCAGCAGGGTATAAATTAAAAATATTTTGTTGTTGTTGTTAGGATTATAACTAACAAAATATATAACTAACAGTTTATATCCACTGGCACAGAAGACACTGAAATGAAAAAATAATAAAATTATGACCAGAGACAAAAATGAAGACATAAAAGTCAAGGGAGATGAAGAATAGTAAACACGTAAAATCTCAAACAATTTTTATCAACTAGTACATTTTTCCCCCAAGTGGAAAAAGTGTGCTGATTAATAGAAACCTTTGATTTTGAATTAAATAGAATAGGAAATAAGCTCACACCTTTAATTTATATAATCACAATTTCTTAATTTGAAGAATAAAAAGTAATTTTTAAAAATGGCTCAAATATGGTTCTCTCAAACTAGTTTTCTCAAATTAATGAAAATAGAATTTTAAAAATTTAGAGGTTATACAAACGTATAATTACACATTTGTAATATTCACACACACACACATATATATCCATAGTATTCATAGAGTTAAACTTTCTAAACTTACTACCAGTCATTTACTGTTCATATGCCTCAAACACACATCTACTTCTTAAATCCCTCAGCTGTTTCGTAAGGAAAACCTAAGAACTTGCACTGTTTGTCCTAGTCTGTGCATCTCAGAGACAAAGACATTCAATATTCGTCTAATTCTAGAGATCAGTTTTAATAGGACATCACTCCAAAATGACCCAAAAAGAAAACAGGACAAAGTGCGGAGAGAGAATAGCCTTCCATAACTAACCAAGTTCATCAATAGAACAAAAGCATATGAAGAAAGTGATTGAAAATATTATCCATGATATAAGCACTTATTTATCTATAGCACCTAATGTATTAACCAATATTCATTAAAATCTAATATTTCTAAACACATTAATAGTTGTTGGAAAAGACATAGATTATTTGTTTTACATCATTTCTTTTAACTTAGTGCTTTCAATAACTTCCTGATGCCTCAGAAAATAAAATAATTGGGGATTTAGTTTAATATAAAGGTTGTATTTAATGTGTCCTCATTTATTGATAGTACTCTTACATTTTTTTCTAAAAGTTATTTTGAAATAGTCTGATTTTTCAAATATTCAGGAGAATTTTGATAGGAATTTTCCCACACACATCATTCCCGCATGCCTACCTTTTGCCACCTAAATGAAATCCTGCAACATTCAATTCAAGTAAATTTTATGAAGTTTTCTCTACTTAAATTCATAAGTGAGTTATGTATCTTTTTGATTTTCAATTCTTCACATTATAATTTTAAGTTCACTTCATTCACCACAATATTTATTTCTCCAAGAAGAAATTACATCTTTCACCTCTTAATCCCAGCACTAGGCATGCCAGAAGAACCATTTGAATTATCTGGATTCATTAATAGATGAGTAGCATATTTTAAATAGCAAAAATACATAATTCATAAGATAGATTTCAAATTTGTTAAAGAGAAAGGAAGTAAGCAGTATTCAGTTTGTCTTGAAACCACTTTCTCACTTCACAGATTATTTAAAACATGTGAAAAAAAACAATTTTCATTACATAAAATATAATGTTAAGAGAGTAATTACAAAGAAAAAGTGATCACATCCTAGTTTAGATAAGCACAGCAAAAATTATTCCATACTGGATTATAGAAAAGTCAGGAATAATAGTTTACAAATATAGTTCCTATAGACCAAAGCATGTTCTGTTACCAGATTCGTAAGGACCATAATAAGAAATCAAATCAGTTTTTTAGTAGAAACAGAGCTATTCTTGATTGGTAAACCTGAGGAAAATTGCTTCTTTGGTTTCTCATAAAGGAACTCTGTGTGACAGAGTTCAGTGTTTCCTATGCTTTCTTACACTTCCTATAATAATGCATTTCACATAGCTGTTTCAAATAAAAACTTTTCAATGTAGGTCAATGACCTAGCACTAAAGCATAATTCAGCAAAAGTAAACCTGAGAGGGGTCAAAATAATGTCCAACACAGTGTAATAGACCTTTGATGACTGGATTTGATCCAAAGGTAAAATTCAGGACAGGCAGAATATAATTTGTGGCATGGCCTTTAGAAAATTCTTTATAAATACTCCATCTCAAAATCTATATTTAGTAGCAATCTGACAGCAGGAATTTTATGATGATATTATTTGGCAAAAATTTATAGAAGAAAACTTCTATTCTCAATGAGCATATTCGAATGCATTACCAATCAACTGAAAAAAATGAAGTAAGGAGTCTAATGAAGTTTTAATATAAGGGAATCAAAACCATCCAACCATTTTGTTGGAGACTGATACCTTGTATCTTTTTTTCTCCTTAGTCAGCCCAACATCCAGGGAATAGTTAATTGAGAAACTGGCAACAAAAGTTCTAAGAGAAAACATCAGCAAAGTTGTTTTACTCTGAACATAGAGTATTATCAATAAACAACTACTATGTTAGTAAAGATTTCAAAGCATGTAACTGTACATAAAGTATATATGAAATTTCTAATGGGTGGTTCTCTTCCAAGGGAAAATGAACAGCAAAATAAAGCCTGTGTACATTAAATACATCAGGAAAGAATAGCTACAAAATGAGATTGCATTTATTTTAGGGTATCTGCATTTATGCCCCTTATATGAATATACATTTTTTTCAAAATATTCACTAAAACTAAGAACATTAGGGCCAGAAAAGACACTGCAGGTGTCAATACCTCTGCACCTCATGGTCCCTCAAGCACCATTAGATGTGCCCCTCTACCCTAAACACAGAGCCAAGAGGAGAGTCCAAGTAATGCTGAATGTGGCTCAAATACTCAATAAAAGAGCAACATTAAGCTTATGCAGTTCTTTAACATTTTGGGAGAATTAGAAGCCCAAGTTCAGTCCTATGAGAATAACTTTTAGGGAAAAACACAATCTAAGAAATGTCCACAAAAGATGATGAAAAACAATAAATAGGATTTTATTAGAATACCAACAATATCTGTTACATTTGGATTACAGTGACTATAATTAATGGGAAAAATAAACTTATGGTATTCATTGGCCTAATTCAAATGACTGTTGGGTAGAAATGCAAAGAGTAGAATTCAAGTGAAGCTTGGTTGCATTTTCATTATGTATTACCTCCTCTACCCATATAAACAGAAATTTCACCTTTCCATATATTCAGATGAGCTAGATTATAATTAGTCAGAGCAAACAATATATTTCATTTCTCTGGAACAATCATTGGTTCAGTACTGGACACAATGGGTTCTAAGAAAACTAACCTCTCTCTACCTAAGTGTAATTAAATGATAATTCCAATATTTTAAAGTTATTCAATTCCACTCTATGGTTACTTTAAGTAAAATGAAAGTTACTACATCCTTGGGCTGGAGCGATAGCACAGCAGTAGGGTGTTCGCCTTTCACAAGGCTGACCCGTGTTGAATTCCTCCGCCTCTCTCAGAGAGCCCAGCAAGCTACTGAGAGTATCTCGCCCTCTCAGCAGAGCCTGGCAAGCTACCCGTGGCATATGGGATGTGCCAAAAATAGTAACAAATAAGTCTCACAATTGAAAGACATTACTGGTGCCCACTCCAACAAATCAATGAGCAACAGGGTAACAGTGACAGTGACAGTGACTACATCCTTTGATGGACTTACACACTATCACTGTATCATTGTCATCCCGTTGTTCATTGATTTGCTTGATCGGGCACCAGTAATGTCTCCATTACTCCACTGCCACATGCTAGTGTAGCCCAATGGCATATTGGGGGCTCTTTCAGGGTCAGGGAAATGAGGACCATCATTGTTACTGTTTTTGGCATATCGAGTATGCCACGGGTAACATGCCAGGCTCTGCCATGTGGATTGATAGACTTAAATCAGGGAAATTATTTAGGCAGATACAATTTAATGTCTTTAAGCCTTAAAAAAAGTTTCCTCAGGCCTCTAGAAGAAAAAGAAATCAGAAAATTGAAAGATCACAGAATTTTGAATTGTAACTGAAACTGAAAATGGAAGGGTAAGAAATGTATGTAGATGGTCAGAAGATGACAATAGGTTTTAGTAGACTAAATCAGTTTAATTGTACAGTTCTCTATTTATAAGTAAAGAGGAGCAAGCTATCAAGAAGGTGGAATGTTTTTGAACCATTGAGTAAGAGAAGGTCAAACATAAAACAGTGAACACTGGGACCCAGAAGATAACCCGATCACTCCAAGTACTTGCGTGGCTAGCATAAGGACATGAGTTGAAACCCTACTGTTGCCCATAAGCACTTCAGGAAAACTGAAGTTAAGTTAAGGATTAAGGATTCCAGAAAGAAAGAGTCCAGAATTGCTGAGGAAGTGCCCAGGGTAAATTTGAGGCCATGAGCCTAATCCTGGTTATTCCACACATAATCCCAGGAAATTTTGAATGCTCTGAATCTGTGGTACCTAGAAAGGTAAAATTAGAAACATAATAACAACGATGTATAGTATATACCTCAATTTACATTATTCTCAGAAATAGGTAGTATTAAAATATTAGAATAGCTGTCAGAGCAGTGCTCAACTTCGGAAAAAGGTTGAAAAATAAGGAGATAGAAGAGTTTTTATGTGGGTAGGAATATATTCCAGTCCTTTTTAAATATTTAAAATTTTTATCTTTTTTTAAAATTTTTATTTTTTTTAAATTTTATCACCATATGGAAGTTACAAAGTTCTCAGGTTTATGTCTCAGTTATACCATATTCAAACACCATCCCTTCACGAGTGCCCATATTCCACCACCAAAAGCCCCGGTATACCCCCCGCCCCCAACCCCAACTGTATAACTGATGAATTTCACTTCATTTTCTCTTCACCTTGATTACGTTCCATATTTCAACACAAAACTCACGATTGTTGTGGGAGTTATATCCCCAAACAAGATAACCCTAATAAGGAGGCATTTGATAATTAGTTTTCTATTAAAAGATTCTATGTTTTAGAAAAAGTCGCGTGGCCGCTAATGCGGCCGCGCAGTTCGGATGTGTGCCAGTCCCGAATCCTAGAGCCATGTTAGTTGCTGCTCAGTGTCGCCAGGGCTCCATCTGGAGAAGGTGTGCTGGCAGCACCTCCTCCTTCCGGCCCCCCGGTGTTGCTGGCCCCGATTCGGGTCCAGAGCATTGTCCAGGCCGCGTTGCTCACCAGAGTGCCTGCTGCTTCTCTAAAATTTTTATCTTTTTGCACTAAAATTATGAATTAATTCTGCTTCAATAAAGTACACTTAACATAAAAGAATAAATAGGCCCAATTTCTTGTTAAAAACAAATCGATGCACAATTTCACCATGTAGAAACTATAGCAATGAGATTACTTGCCACAATTGTCATTATGCCACCATCCAATTTAAAAACAATTTCAAATAATTAAGATGTTGAAAATTTTTCAAAGAATAGCAATCAAAACTTTTTTTAATATAAAAACTTTTCTGAATTTTATAACCCTTCAGGTTCTTCTACTGAATTTAACTTCATCTAAACCTTAGAATTACCAATCAATATGATAATTTGTTAGCTGGAACATTACTAATTTTTACTTACTATATCAGAATATAAGGAATAATATAAGGAATAACAGTTGTAAATTAAGTTAGAATTAAATTAGGAGCACGAAAAAATATTAGGTATAACTACCATTATCTTAGTAAAATATGAAATATATTACTAAGAAAATACAAGAGGAGGGATAATTATCTTCATATTTCTAAGAAAACTTGGAAACAGGAGATTATCACAGGAAGGTAAGCTGATGCTTGGAACTGATTTAACAGAAAATGTCTCAAGTGTAATTTCAAATAAGAATGCTGTTTGTTATCATAAAGTAAATAATGACCAGTATTTCTGCAAAAATACTAAAACAATATTTTCAATACTTTCTGACAAAGTTTAAAATATTATATTACCAAATAAATTTCCAATATATTTCAAGAAAGCACTACTGTCTTCCCGTTGTTCACTGATTTGCTCAAGTGGGCACCAGTAGCATCTCCATTGTGAGATTTATTGTTACTGTTTTTGGCATATTGAATACACCACAGGTAGCTTGCCAGACTCTGCTGTGTGGGCGGGATACTCTCGGTAGTTTGCTGGGCTCTCCAGGAGGGACAGAAGAATGGAACCTGGGTGGGCCGCATGCAAGGCAAATGCCCTACCCGCTAGGCTATAGCTCAAGTCCTCATATAACTACCACTCACCAAAAAAATGACCTTTCTGATGTTAAGAATTTATTCTAACTCTAAGAGTATAATCTAGAATGTCAATTTTATCTGTGTGTAGAAATACCCAAAGAGAAATATATGATTTTTTTGCAGAGATATCATTAATTTATCATCATAGCAAAAAAGTAGAAACTATCTGAGTTATTATTTACACATGAAGAGTATTTATGTGCAAATATACCAGTTCTGGAACTTGACAAAATTTCAACAGATAGAAAAAAATGAACATCTCTATCCTATTCCCATATCTTCACCAATAAATATGTTGCCTGTTTCTATCTTCACGAGATTCACTGAATTATTTTCAAAATAGCAACAGTTGTTACAGATCAGAAAATGTAAAAATTCTAAATTGCCAAGTCTTTTGAAGTGCAAAATGAATTATTATCTCAGTTCTTGACTAGAAATTGTGGTTTTACTCTCTGAATCCTAATCTCAGTCCTTCACCAGATATTGGGCTTTTCCTCTATCAACCACATTAATAACTTCAAGAATTTTCTGTTTATATAGAAAAAAAATATGAGAGAAGGAGATGAGCGAGGTCTCCATATCACTGATGTGTCTTATCTGAGTTGTAGCAGAATATCTAAAATACTAAAATAGTGCCTCAAAAATGTGTTTTCTGGGGCAAAAGTTATATTTTATCTCTAATAGATAACTTCATGTGACAGTCATTTTCCAATTCTTCTCAAAGTACAGAAATGGTTGGTACTCATAAAAGCAGAGATATCTTGAAGAGCTAGTTTTATCTATGACAGAGTTGAATTTCATGATTGTGTGTCTATGTCCACTTGAGTCTTGTGTGGAAATATGTATGAATATTTGAGTTACTGTCCCAGAATTGATATCTATAGATTATGTACATACTAGTAAGCAAGCTGTTATTTTAAGGATAGTAAAATTGTAAATTAAATATACTATACCTCTCTCCTATCTTGAATATTTATTTGTACTGTAAGTATACTCAAATCCCACCACCCACCTTCTAGTTTTACTTTAAGAGATGTAAGTTTGACAGTTATTGTTCTCTCACAGCAAAGGTCAAATGAATATATAATATTTTATGATATATAGCATTATTCCTAAGTTGTATAATTGTAAAACTTTGCATTTGTTCTGATTTGAGAAGATATCCATTATTTCCAATAATAAAATGAAGTGATACTGAATTTGCTTATGATGTTACTTAAATGACACTCCTTTCTTAATATTTTTTGACTCTCCTTTCTTGACCATTCATCTAAACATAGTTAGAAGTTATTATGATTCTCTTTTATTATCTCCATAGGAAGTTAAATATCTATGAAGTATATAAATACAAACCGCATTATGGTAAGTATAATCTCAGATTTTAAGTATTTTTAAAGTATTATCACAGAGTGAAGTAGAATGACAAACAGAAAATTCCCTGGAAATAAGGTATTGTCACTGCATCTTCCTTTGCTTTAAGTATATGCAGAAGTCATGTCTCATATACAAGGGAATAATTAAAACCTAATTTATAAATTTGTGGTAACATGGGAAATGATAAAAACATATAAACAAAATGATACCAATGACTATATGCATATATTTTGACATTTTTTATTAGTGAAACACTGTGAGGTACAGTTACAAACTTACTAACTTTCATGTTTGTATTTCAGTCATATAGTGATTGTTTACCCATCCCTCCACCAGTGCCCATTCTCCTACACCAATGTTCCCAGTATCACCACCCCCACCCCCACCCCACCCTGCCTCTGTGGCAGGGCATTCCCCTTTGTTCTCTCTCATTTCGGGTGTTGTAGTTTGCAATAGAGGTACTGAGGGGCCTTCATGTTCAGTCTATGGTCTACTTTCAGCACACATCTTTCATCCTCAATGGGTCCTTCCAATATCCTCTACTTGGTATTCCCTACATATATTTTTTAAATTATTAAAACATTATCAGGCATCATTTTGACTCCAAAAACTAAAAATATAATTATCTCAAAGTACAGCATGGCAATCTATAGTAGTCAGAGAAATGTCCCATTACGCATAACAATGCACAACAAATAAAATTTATCACCATATTTTAATTAGATGCATCATGAAGCATTTTGTAGTACAAAAAAATTTTATAAGCACAAATGACAAATTTCCAGAACTATATTTTATGAAAAGATAAGCAGTCAATAGTTGTGCCCATTTAATCCAAACTGGAAAAAAAAATGGGGGCATAAGTTAGCTCCTAAAAGTTTTCCCTACCAACATTTGGAAAATCTACAAACTCCCAGGGATCACTCCTGGCAGAGCTGGGGGACTCTATGTGAGATTCTGGGATCAAAACTGGGTAAGAGGTGAGCAAAGCAAGCACCTTACCTGCTGTACTATCTGCCTACCCCCTCAAATATCATTTTTACCAACTCTGTATTAAAATGACTTTACTTCAAATAATACAGCTTCTCACATAGTTGGTTAAATCATTAGTTGTATGGAGCAAAATTAATTTTTACCAACATCTGTCACTATCTAGTTGTAATTATGTATTTAAGTGCTCAGGCATATTATGCTATCTTTAGTAAATTCATATTTTAACCTTCAATTTAATCAAAGTTGTAACATTAAATTTGGGGGAAAATGCAGAGTTTGTTTTACTCGCAGATTCTTTTGTTGTTGTTGTTCATTTTTTTTATTGTGAATCATTGTGTGATACAGTTACAGACTTACAAACTTTTGTGCTTGCATTTCAGTCATACAACGCTCAAGTACCCATCCCTCTACCATTGCCCATTTTCCACCACAAATGATCCCAGCATCCCTCACACCAGCCCTACTGCTTCCCCTCCACCCACCCTGCCTCTGTGGCAGGGCATTCCCTTTTGCTTTCTCTCCTTTTGGGTGTTACTCACAGATTCTTAACGCAGTGAATTTACATTTTACTCGGCCAAAATGGTTCTAATATTTATACATATTAAAATATGTCTCCTCCAAGATGGATATTACTTAATTAATATTTTACAAATTAAAAATAATAATAATATTGTTTTTATTTTCAGATGTTAATTTAATGATACTCATAGATTTTAATTATAAATATAAGAGTAGCAGTCTTCCTATGAAAGATTATGCCCTAAGTGGTTCAATCTACTAAAGGAAATTAAACCATCAATTATCAGAAAACTAGTAAATTTAATAATTTTTAAAAATTCCTCAAAGCATAATTTTATAGTTCAGTTATTATAATTTTATATAATATATCTATAATGTTTTCATTTCTAACATTTATATGACTGAAATTTCTTTGTATGCAAACAGAAAGTCAGTACTTCCAAATTTTTCCAAATTATATACATACATACACATATTTACAAATGCCCCTAAAATCTGTCAAGTTATTTAGTCATTTTGTCTGTTTTAGGACTTGTGCAATTTTGAAATTCTTGTTTAAACTTGAGTTGCAACATAATAAATCCAGCTGTATTCTAAGTGTTTATTTGACAAACTTTCACTTGATAAAAATAGAGAATGAATTAATGCTTTTCTGATCTTAGAAAGTAATTTTAAAATTATTTCATAAAGCAAGCATCCACTGCCAGATTTATTGTCAAAAATAACCAGTGAAATTATTTGATCAAAAGAGCTTGCATATTTGGCTCATGCCACTTTGATCCTTGTCACTGCATGGTCCCAAACACCATGAACAGTGGCCCCTGAACACAAACCTAGAAGTAGGTCAAAACTGCTGCTATTGACCTGCAAGCAATAGCACTAAGCACTCAACACATAAGCTTTGTTAACTTAAGCCTAGAGATCTTGTGAATCATGCTATCAAATATGATTATAGAATCCCCCCAAAAAAGATAAGTAACTTGCCCTTTGCAACTTAACAAAAAACATTGATAGAGGAGAAATTTGATTCTCAATATGTATAACTCTTCCTATAACTCCTATATGATACCAACTCGTGCCTCATCTTAACAGCCAAGAATACAAGAAAGCCATAACATTAGAAATAACTTCATGATGTACAAACTCAAACTGTTTAAGGTGCCTTCTCCAAAATAAAGAAAAATCATACTGATGGAATAGGAAGCAAAGGAGAATAAAGATTTTCCTCCTCTAGAGCTGAGCTGAGAACTGGCTCTCATTGGCTGCTGGAATGATATAATGCTCTGTTTTGCAGGTTAAGAGAAATAAATTACTAAAATTATTTGCACATTTTCTTTATTGTTTTAATAAATATTAATCATAAACATTTGCATAGGTTTTCCTATTTCTTTTCATTTTATTTCTATATATTTCATTATTATGAAATATATATCACTAAAGCAATAGCACAGCGGGTAGGGCATTTGCCTTGCACTCGGCTGACCCGGGTTCATTCCTCCGTCCCTCTCAGAGAGCCCGGCAAGCTATTGAGATTATCCCACCCTCACAGAAGAGCCTGGCAAGCTACCGGTGATATATTTGATATGCCAAAAACAGTAATAAGAAGTCTCACAATGGAGATGCTGCTGGTGTCCGCTTGAGCAAATCAATGAATAATGGGAATGCAGTGCTACAGTGCTAAATTTCATTATTGTATTATAACCATTCATATAGTATAAAAGACTAAATGGTTAAAAAAAGTGTAAAAATCTCCTTTTGGAATTTTCTATAGCTGCCAATGCCAATGATTCCTAGCATTTCTGGAAACTTTCAAATAAGGAAATAGCAACAGTGACTACACGTGGATGTTTATTGATATTGCTACCTGATTTCTGGGACTATGATGAATTCTTTGTTAAAAAAAGAATAGGTAAAGTGGTAATGTTTGGAGTATTTCATTTTAAATGCATTTAGTAAATTGGAAAAATATAAAACTCTTTCCTGTGGTTGCCTAAATCTTTTATACTTTGGTATTTTGTTTGTTTGTTTTGTTTGTTCATTTTGTTTGCTTTCTTCAAGATACTTGTGGTGTATTAAATATGCCCAAAACAGTAATATGTCTCACAATAGAGACTTTACTGGTGCCCGCTCAAGCAAATCGATGAGCAATGGGACCACAGTGCTACAGTGCGAAGTGCTTGTTTTCTTTGAGCCACACCTGACAATGCTCAGGGCTTACTGATGGTTATACTCAAGGGACCAAATGGAGAGCCAGGAAAAGAACCTGTGTCTGCTACATGCAAGACATGTGTCCTACCTGATGTACTATTGCTCCAAGCCCACAGCCTTCATAATTTCCACAAGCTGCGTGTTTTGAGCAAAAGTAATGCTGATCTCAGTCTCCTATTACCTATGTCTCATGGCAATTTGCTTATTATGAAGCATGATTCACTTGGTCACAGAAATTAGGATTAGGACTTCTATTTAACCACCAGTAGAGTGGTTATCAGAATTACTTGAGCTACAGAATATAGTCATATGCTAGACATGAGTCTGCCAATCTGCCTGCTATTGATTCAAAATTATTTCCAACATTATTTCCTCTTGGATAGCTGCCCTTGGTTCCACATTTTTGGCTCAGTCTTTAGCACCCAAATATCAAATTCCCTGGTCAGAACACATTTCTGGTACGTGTTAACAACACTGCATCTTTAAGTTAATGTTCTTGACATGAACCAAATTTATACATTATAACTTTTCCTGAAGTCCTAAATTAAGATATATTTGACAAAAGTGTCATATGTAGGTAAAATCACAAATTTGATTAGATGGTTGGCATAATAACTCAAAAACTAAGTGGATACAACCTTAATGTTAGAATAAATACTTCAAAAACCTAAAGAGAACTTGGAATACAAATAATCATAAATATGTGATGGATAAATATGCTAAAAGTGTCTTTAAATTCATAGTGTCAGAATAATTTCTGTTTTTTACCATAGGAAAACAAATTAAAGAATAAAAGTTTACTGATCATATTTGTTAGCAATAAAGATCAAAACCAAATTAATATAAGCATCTATGTTAAAAGACACAAATAAGACACAATATTCTAAATTATAAGATATTTATCTTTTATAGGAGGTATTTCTAAATCTTGTGAGCCATTCTGAAATTTTAAAATCAGTGTTCCCCATCAAATGACAGAGTCATTTACATTCACAGCAGTTGAGAGATATTTTTGCACACATGGCCTTATGTCTGAGCTTCTATTATTTCTGTTCCAGAAGAATGCAATAAATATGTCTAGAGACAAGGGACAAAGTTAATAAAAGGCTGTCCTTTCCTTTGCCTAAGACCCTGGTTTAAAATGAGCTATTTTCCCTGAACACTATATATTAATTGGATGGCTTCAGCTTCAGCCACAGACAAAAGCAGTCCAGATCATGATTATTTGCAATATAATTCTTCTTGATATGATGAGCAGTCTCAGAGCAGAGATATTAAAAAATAAACTTCTTCTTTAATAAGAGAAAATTCCTAGAAATGCAGCCTTAGAGTAGGTCAGTTAAAGGATCACCTAGATACCATTTCTTGAACTATAGATCATTCTCAAAAAGTCATTGTTATTTTATAATGATAGAGCCTTCAAAAAAGACTTCTAATTAGTCTGAAAAAATTGTAAAGAACTGTTTCAAGGTACTTAACAGTGTTCAATTTGATTTTAATATGTGTTCAGGATCTTCCATTATGACTTTCTTTGAAAATAGGTATCTTGTATGCTTACTTGATTATCTGGAGATGTTCGACTTGTTTTGATTAAACAAACTTACGTAATATTTCGTTTTCAATAATTTTTAAAGTGAAAAGTACTACTCATAGCCCATCAAAGTGGTAATCTCAGGACTTTGATGTAAAATATTAACCATATAATTTGAACCTAAGTTAGGTGTGTTTCAATTCTTTGATCCTACAGTGTTTCTGGAATCCAACATTTTGTTTTGTCTTGGGGTTATACTCAGCAGTGCTCAGAGGTTCTTTCTGGCCCTGCATCAGGAATTACTCCCAGAAGGCTTGGGGAACCATATTAGAAATTAGAAAATATATTTATTTTCTTTCCACTTGTATAAATGCAAATAAATTGAATAAAAATATTCATTTATCCAATAAGACATTGATTAGTTCACAAAAATGGGGGTTCCTAAAATATAAATTCAAATATTCAGAATATTTCAGATATTAAAGATAAAGCAGAACAGATATATGAAGTCAGATTCAAGCATGTATACACATAGGTAAGATCTAAGTAGAAGTTATTTTCTGACAATTTTATATTGTGCCTTTGACTTTATTCTAACAGCAATGAGGAATTATTAAATGAATTTAAGACATTAAATGTCTAAATCAGACAAGAGTCCAATAATGAAATTGTGATTCTCCAGGAAAATGGGCTGATTTTGTCCAATGAAGGAGAAATAGACAAATCATAGAAAACATTTATGAGGTAAACAGACATAATCACACCTTGGAAAAACTATGCTAATTAAGATAAGTATCAACGTTTATGTCATTTCTTTGGACTTAAACAGTGGGGAAATTTGGTATATAGGAGGTAGGATGTCATAAGAAAATATTTTGTAATGGGCCAGTGCTGAAAGGATGACCTTAGCTTTTGATACATAAAATGCACATAACTACATACCCCACTGAAGGTGCTCTTACACAGTTATATTTGGGACACTATGAACCATGAACTAAAATGTAGACATTAAAGCAGAGAGTTCTTTAATCAACCAATCAGGAGGTGTTACAGTTTTATATTGGTCAGAATTTATGGAATTCCAGAAAGTCACATAAGAGGAAGTTTCTAGATGTCAGGTCAATCCATTCTATAAATTTATCTTGGTAGTTCTCTGGTCACAGAAAAAAAAAAGCATATAAAATCTGAGAATCCTGACCTGAAGTTACAAAAATAGAATTCAATTAATATTAAAACTAACATGTGTAAAGCTGCAAAATGTATGAAGTGTTTTCAAAGGAATGATCTTTAATTCATACTTCATGAATAGAAGAGAATAGGCATTATCCCTACTACAGTTACTAAAACAATAAGAGGTTAAAGTGTATTTCTAATGTCATGCAGCTTTAAGTGCCAGAATAGAATTTCAATTTTTTTCATCCAGACTACCATGCATTTTTCAACACACACACATGAATATAATACCTGATTAGAAATAAATGAGAATTAAGAATAAATACTCTTTAGAAAAATTTTCTTTCTCCACATAATTCTATATGTGGATTAAATATAAATTTTGGCCATTTCAAGAGACTGTAGCATAATACTAAAGTGCATTTATCATCTCACTTGAAAACTAAACCTTTTAAATATTTATAATGACCATATATGTTATTAAAATAGGCCTCTTCTCTCGGTACAACAACTACTCACATACTCATAACTACTATCATATTTTAGCATTGCCCATGATAGATAATTTGACAGTCTACTGCTAAATGTATGTTTCAAGTGACCTTGGATGTCAAATTTGATTGGCCAAGGTTTTCTGGAGTTGGAAATTCAGAGGTAGAGAAACTTTAACACGTGCTCTGGTTTCAGTGGTGCACTATCTCAAATAAAAATTGATAATGACTCCAGGACTGCAAATGCTTTATCAGTCCCAGCGGCTTAGTTGCCTCACACCAGATGCAGGAAGTTGACTGTATTCATTAATATCCTTCAGTGAGGTCACAGGTAGGAAGCAAAGGAGCTCCAGGGGGGATAGCTAGTGAAATAAAAGCAAAGCATATTGAGTTTTGTGCAGAAGAGGAAAGATAGAGGTTTATAAAGTCCTTATTGTCTCAGGTATGTAAGTAAATTGAAAGTCAAGTCTACTGAAAGGAACATTGCACTTTTTTGAGCCTTCCACACTTCCATCCGATCAAGGATAGGTCACATCCACAAGCTCAGAGAATCCATCGCTTTATTTCACTTTTCTTTCTCCCTGGCCCACCCGTACAATGACAACAGAAATGAAGTCATTGTTCTCACTTGATTGCTTTGCTATTTTGTTTTGCATTGGTGCAAATTAGAAAACATGTGGCATCCTTCTCTGACACTTTCTCTGTCAGCATCCTTCTCAGATTGCAGCTTAAACAGATTCAAGTGAATCTCTGTGCTGAAGTGATTCCTGAGGGGAAAACGCGTATCTTTCGAAAGGATTGCTACACAGCTTCCACAGCAAGCACTGAGACCTCCTTATCCGGAATAACCCTGCCTACATATTTCAGAATTGAACCCCCATCTTCATCCCCCGCACAGCATTTCCCTAGTGATTTGAGCAAGCCTTGTTAACAGTTTCATCTAACAGGCTCAGCAGGTTCAACATTTGATTATCTTTCCCTCAGGTTCACGATCAAGTCTTTTCCCTTCGTTATGCACTGACAGGAACACTGTGCTCGGGTTCTGTGTGTGGGTAGCTTCACATACCAAACGTGTGGAAAATGCAGAATTGACAATCAAGATAAATCTCACAGTCAAGGAATCTAATTGTATTATTGAAATTCAGGACTCTGCCCCTGAGACATTGATCCGCTATTGTCAGTTTCACATCCTGGGCGCACTAGCAGCATGATGATGTGTTCATGGAATTTGCAATTGAGATAATGAAGAATCAAAGCCTTAGACTGGATCGCTAACTGACAGAAAACAGGAGAACCAACGCGAATCAATACAGACCAGCCCCATGGAGCCCGCCTGGCAGAGTACAATCTTGGCAAAGCACCTTAGGTTCCAATTTAAGAACAGGCTCAGGACTTCCGAGAGGGGCACAGTTGGATACGCAGACTGGGGTGACGCTTTTGCTTTCCAAGGCACAGAGAATGTTTGCTCATAAGCTTTTATTGCCAAAGGCAAGGCACTCCGGCTTCAGCAGCCAAATAAAACAAAGGGGAATTAGAACAAAACAGTGGAATACAAAATATGAAGGGGGAAAAAAAAGGGAAAAAAGACTTGTGACAAATGATTGTTTCTTGCTTCTTGTGCTTGCAAGAAGTTAGATGTGATCTGCTCTGTTGAGGGAGGCTTAAACAAGTTTAAAGCAGGTGAAAGCTACACTGTTAAAGGGAAGATGCATTTTAATCATTAAGTTGGAATTGGGGAACTTTTGTTGACTTTAAGCAAAGCTAGTCTTCATAACAGAGTGAGGAGAGTATTTCTTAGGCTAAAACAAATATGAAGTATTGTATTACATTTGCCGTCTCTTTCAATAATTATTCTTCTCAGATTATAGATACACTGAGAAGATTGAAAATATTTAGATATAGTTAAAAATAGAGGAAATTAATAAATAAAAACATCACAAGTCCACCAACTGTGGAGAAGTCTAGAATCTTATTAAACCACATGAAAATTTTTTATCCCTAAACTTTAAAATGTTGGATAAATCTAAATGATATATATGGGGATATGACATGATAGAATAATTATAATAAGATAAGGTATCTGTCTTAACTATTTTGACTTGTATGGTAAAAATATAATTTTATTTGGTCACCCTTAAGACCCAAAAGGTATCACTTTAATATTCAAGTAATGGCCGAAGAGATAGAAGAGATAGGGCATTGTGTTACATGTAGTTGACTCTGGTTCAATTCCTGGTACCACAGAGTTCCGTGAGTGATCACTGAGCAGAGTCATAAGCTCTCAGCACTGCCAGGTATGTCCCCCACAAAAAATAAGCAAAAATATATTTTTAAATTAAATAAAACAATATATAATGTAATACTACATAAATGGTATAACTTAATGCCTACTTTGTGTGAAAAAGTTAGTTCCTCAACTTTCTCCAGAGCTATACTATAGAAATATAATTTTTGTTTAGTTGGATTTTATGCATACCTTTATTTTCAGGGGCATAAAGATACACTTAAAATAGGCCAGAATATTTCATCACTGCTTGAGAGACTTCTGGAATGCTCTCTAGTGATATTCCCACTATAATGAAAGTGTTGTAGTTCATGATGAAATATCAAGAATCTAAGTCAAATACAGTTATCACCTCAGAGCTAGCATTTCAGCCAAAGGCATGCTGTAGAGTGTTTGTTTCAACACTTCAGTATTTTTTAAAAGATCTAAATTATATGGAAGTTTCCAACTCCTGATGAACACAGGACACGAATATAGCTTAAAGTTATCTCTAAAGATTAGAGTGGAATTAATACTTCTATCAGGAGAAAACATACACATCTACATTTTTCAAGTAACCTCATTTAAGTCTAACAAGACCAATTGCATTTTTTAATATGATAAAAACTGGAAAACCGACTTTACTGATATGTGGCAAAGGAGTTATTTATGAAAATGGGCCCTTATTTAAGACTATCGAAGTAAGTTTATCTCAACTATTTCTGAACTGTTTAAAATCATTAGCAAATTTGTAAACAAATACTATTGGAGTGCTTTTAGCAATATTCTCATATTTTTTGTCTTTATCAATAACATATTATCAGAATTAACTTAGTCTCACAATCATTTCTAATTCACATAGAAATAGCATATCGTATTACTTTTTGGACCATGCCCAGGAGTATTTAGGACTTATTCCTGGCTCTGTGTTTAGGGGTTACTTCTGGTGGTTCTTGGGGGACCATAATATGTGTTAAGGATTGAACTGGACTCTGCTGCATGTAACACACATAATTTATTCTATTTGTCTGAGCCCATAGAAAATAAAACATCTTATAACACTTTATTATCTATACCAACAGAAATCTTTAACGCATTTTCCATTTAAAATCTACCAAATAGCAATTCATTCTATCTTCTTTCTAATAAAATCAAATCCTTCTAAAACACAAAAATAAGTATTTTGTGTGTAAAAACACAAAAATATAAAGAAAGGGCGCGGGCGAGGGAAGAGCACCTCACTGCACTGAGCCAGGGCAGCAGCGCTGTCTCTCCTGCCACCCGCATTCAGTAGTCTCCAGCCGTTTCCCCACCCCGAGGAGGTTGATGGCAATGATGTGGCAGGTGAAGGAAGGAACGGAGCCAAGATGGTTAGTCTCACTGCAGTTTATTCCAAACTCCTTTCTCCATTCTCCTCTGATTCTCCTCCTGCTTCTTCCTCCCCCATCCTACTTCATTCTCTCTCTCTGCTCCCTGGAACTCGCCCCCTGCCCCCTCATACAGCTACTTTAAAATCCCCCACATCCTCTCCGGATGTGGCAAGCAGGGGCTTATGCATAGTTGTGGTTACAATCCATAGGGGGTAAAGTTTTATCCCTTAGGGCATGCTTTCACTAGGACAGAATCTCTCTCAGCAGGACATCTGCCCAAGAGCAGAATTCCATGGGTGTGTTTCTCCTCTCTTTGTCCGACTGACATATAAATATTCATATTATAAATCATTTTGTATGGACATAGCAAGAGACTCATTAAGCTTATAGAATTGCTCTCTGGGAGTCACCTCGATCTCAGACTACAGCACTCAGGCCAGATTACTCTTTCCTAGCCCTAGCAGGGCCTAGTCTCCTCATTGCTTTTGGATCATGACATGACAAGCCCTTAACCAAGCTCTTAACATATAGTTAAGCATTAGGCGCTTTGGCCAGGCCCATCTCGATGCCAGGGTAGCACATAATTCACCGCTTGCCCTGGGTCCATCCGGTCCCTCATTGGGACCCTGCTTTTGAGGGTGCTAGGAAGTAAGGCCAGCTGAGGCTTAAGTCAAGAAAGCAGATGCCCGGGAATAAATAATATTTGAAGCCAATTAAATCCCATGTTACCAAAGCATATTAATAAATGTCTTTCTTTGTCCATACAAAAAGGATATTGTTTTAAGGTAAACTATACAAAAGACATAAGAGAGGAGAAAGACAATATTAACTTACAATACAAGTTCACTGTCTTAGCAAGGTCTGACCTTACAAATTAACAGTTTGATTAGAGGAAGAGTAGATAAACTGGTAGAAGTGGTTACAGATAAACAAAGGAATGGGAGTGACTCGGGAGCACTTTGATGGGTGTGACTGATAAACCTAAGCTCCTAGTGGCAAGGGGAGCAGGACAAACCAATGATATCCAACATTTTTGAAATGTAGGAACTTTGTTTAAAGTTCATATTAATCTAGTAGTTAGATATATAAAATGAAATATTCCTTACATTTAGAGAAAAACGCATTTTATTCCAATATTGCAATTGATTCAGTCATTTACTCACAAATAATTTCTCATTTTCTACTACTACTTTCTAACTTATGTTGGTGGTAAGGCATGAACACAAAGGAAAAAAATCATTTCCATTCTATTTTTTTCTCAACTCTCTAAACCCAGATAAAATTGAATTACTAATCCCTTATATACATTTCTGTGGCTATCTTATGAACGTCATTCAAAAAACAAAAATTAAACATCACAGTTGCAATACAAAGTACTCCAAAATTTATAACTTCAAAACATCCATCCTCTAGTTTTGCATTTTTAGTCTAGTGTTCTTTTTTAAATTTTTTCTACCAATCATTGTTCAATATCTATTCTACGATGAAGAAATTATTATCCCATTGCACAAATTACTCTCACTCCAAAATGACATGATTAGAAATTTTCAGCTAATCAGTAAGTGGTCTGTAGTTTGGTTCTCATTCATCAGTGCTGTGAAAGGGGAAGACGTCAAGAAAGAAGGAGCAGTGTTCTATTAAACATCCTCTATTAGGAAATGCACACTGAAATTGATTAATAATTGAGAAAAGAATTAACATTCTTTTATTTCAGCCACATTATAGAGAAGAGATTGCTATAGTTAATGGCAATTATGTGAAATATTCTGGGTAATGAAGCAACTTAAATAAACTTTGCAGTCCTCACTCATATCACAAATAGAAAAAAATGGCAATTTGAATGTAATATCACAATTTGCATTTAAGATTATGAAGAAACTCAATGCTTGAACTAACTCAGACTATTGGGTAATGACAATTCCAGTAATTCTAAGTGTTATTATAATTAATAATAATTATTTTAATGTTCTCTGCTTAATTTCCTTTAGTTTAAGTAGCAGAGTTCACAAATATTTTCGAAGAGGCTAAAAGTGCAACTTAAGACAAAATCTTGAGTTTAGGAAAATGTAGGAACCAAACAGGTAGGATTATGACCAGGTATAAGGATGTTTCTCCTTTACAATGCCTTCATCTTTATATTCTGTTTTATATGGTATTTATTAGTATCAATTACTCCTGAAGTGCAGAAACTTCAGGAGTAATTGATATTAATAGATAAGGGATCACTAGGAAAATGATGGCTAAAGGAACCAGTTGGGATTGGAGATGCATGCCTAAAGTAGATAATGGACCAAACATGATGACCTCTCACTGTCTGTGTTGCAAGCTATAATGCCCAAAAGTATAGAGAGAGTATGGGGAACATTGTCTGCCTTAGAGGCATGGGGAGGGTGGGAAAGGGTGGGGTATACCCGAGATACTGGTGGTGGGGAATGTGCACTGGTGGAGGGATGGGTATTTGATTATTGTGAGATTGTAACCTAAACATGAAAGCTTGTAACTATCTCACAGTGATTCAATAAAATTTTAAAAAATTGCTCCTTAAGATTTGTGTTTTATATGACTTAGAATCTTATGAAAGTTCCACACTATAACCCTCTCTTACCCAGGTGTATGTTTCTGAATTCTCAGTTGTTTAAATATTCAAAAGTCACTGCTTCAGTCTCTGGTGGTCTTTGAGGGAAGTGAACCAGTAAGGAATACTCCTGAAGGGTCTCAGAAGAGGACCTAGTCACTAAAAAAAAGCTTTAATTTTTCAAACTGTTAGAAATGTTTAATAAAATTTTTGTAAAAATATCAAATAACTGGATACCTGATAGGTCAATGTATCAATGTATTAGTTATTTTAGGGTGTTTTCCAGTTAATAAAAATAATCAACTTTTAATGAAAAGGGCTTTGTTCAATATACATAGTTATGGGGCTGGAGCGATTTAGCACAGTGGGTAGGGCGTTTACCTTGCACATGGCTGACCCAAGTTCAATTCCTCTGCCCCTCTCGGAGAGCTCAGCAAGCTACCAAGAGTATCCCGCTCACACAGCAGAGCCTGGCAAGCTACTCATGTTGTATTAGATATGCCAAAAACATTCACAACAATTCTCACAATGGAGATGACACTGGAGCCCGCTCTAGCAAATCGATGAGCAACAGGATGACAGTGACAGTGACATAGTTATGATATATGATTATAATTGTGCAAAATATATACATTATAAGGAGCAGAAGCAATAGTACAGTGGATTGAGTGCTTGCCTTTCTTGCAGCTGACCGATGTTCAATCCCTTGCACTGATATGGTCCTCGGAGGTTGCCAGGAGTGATCCCTGAACACAGAGCCTTCAGTAAGCCGTGAGAAGACAGGTATGACATAAAAGTTACTGTATATATAAAAATTGTTTCTGCAGTCACTGTTTTTTAAGATACTATCTGAATCCTGTTTATTTCAACTAAGATATATGTGAAGGAGGTACATCTCTCTAACATTATTTTTGATTTAAAATTGCCATCATCTTTGTATTGTTGGTCAAAATTTTTTTTACCATTGACTATCATGCAAAGTGAAATGAGTTCGAAGTAAAGGGACAGACACAAAATGACTGCACCCATTTTCAAATTATATAATAACGTAGTATGAGACTAACAGCCAAGGACAGTAGAGACAAAGGCCAGGAAGATTGTTTCATGATTCGAAGCCTGCCTCATTAGCTGGGGGAGAAGGCAGCTGGGATAGAGAAGGGATCACTAAGTCAGTGATGACTGGAGGGATCGTTCAGGATGGGAGATGTGTGCTGAAAGGAGATAAAGGACCAAAAACGATAGCCTCTCAGTATCTATATTGCAAACCATAATGCCCCAACGTATCTCTCTCTCTCTCTCTCTCTATATATATATATATAGATATAGATATATATATATAGAGAGAGAGAGAGAGAAGGAAAATGCCTGCAATAGAGGCAGGGGATGGGGTGAGGTGAAGATGGCAGGAGGGATACAGGGGACATAGGTGATGGAAAATGTACATTGGTGGAGGGATGGGTGTTTGATCATTGTATGACTGAAATTCAATCATGAAAGGTTCATAACTGTATGCCATGGTGATTCAATTAAATAAATGAATGCAAAGATATTTTTTACCATCAAAAGTGCTACACAAAGTTTTGGACAGTTTTCCAAACTCTATACTATGAGGAAACAGTATTGACATATTATGAAAAATATCCAAACCTACATTTTTCTTAAAAAATTCATAAGTTCAAGCAAACATTAAGTCTTGCTATTTTTTCATGGTATTTTGCTATTTTTGTGGCATTTTTGGTTCCTGAAAACCAAACCATTATTTCTTCCTGATTAGTTTCCTAGAGTTAACACAAAGGCACTAAAACGTCAGAGAGAACTTATCTTGAAAGCTTATTCAGAAATTTTGTTTTAACATGGTAATACTCAGGTTCAGGCAGTTAAGACTTTGCATCTATTATTACCAATTAACATTATTCTCCTAAGATTAGTAAAGTGAGAATTATCGAAGTTTCTTAGCCAAAAGAAAAGAGTAAAAAGTACACAATGCACTTAATGTACCTATGTAGCAGGGTAGCTAAAAATACATTATAAGTAATTTTTTATTGGAATTATATGTACTTAGTGTACCTTTTCACTGAATAAGACAAGAACAAATATGCAGAAATGACCAAGAAATCAAAAGATAAACATCTTGTAATGTGTGTAGGGATTTCAATATCTCTTAAACTCAGACTCAAGTAAATAAAATTAAGGATATCAAGTAAGTCTAATATTTTTCAATATTTAAAATGAAAATTTAAAATCACCAAGAAATATTAACAATATATAAGGGAACTGATTCTATAGAAATCTTGACCAAATTTAAAAAAAAGTAGGTCATTATTTTCTGCTTTATAAGCCTATTCCCCAAACAATGAAATTTGATGACTTTCATTTTTTTAATTGTATTTTAACTTAGTAAAAAAAAATATAACCTTTCTCACTTGGCCCTTGCAGTTGATTCTACATGAATCTCCATGCTCACCTATTTTATATAACCTCTTCCCCTAACCAGGTCTTTCCTTAGTTCATAGAATATTGTTCAAGTCCCTTAAAATATACCATTTTGGCTCTTTAGCTGTTTCCTAATTCTGCATCTGTTTCTTTAAGCAGCACTTTGTATATTTTTGCATGCCCTTATTCAATGATTTCTTTCCTTATACTAATGAAAACATTGAATCTTTCTACTGGAAACTACATTCCTCAATTAATCAGTTTCTTCCTGTTTGTAAAATCCACTTTCCTTTTCTTGCAATACTTGACTTTCTTGACCACTAGTGACTTTTGGAAGCTCTTTCCCACTTTCTTTTTTTAACAGTGTCTCCTTTCCACATACACAGTTATGTTTCAGGATATGACCATGGTAAGAAAAAAGGCAGTGCACTCAAACTGAAGAAGTGAGAAAATGTTAATAGATTGATTCTTTTTTAATTTTTTTTTAATTTTCTTGAATCACCATTAGATATTACAAGCTTTCATGTTTGGGTTACAGTCTCACAATGATCAAACACCCATTCCTCCACTAGTGCATATTCACCACCACCAATATCCCAGGTATACCCTCCCCTTTCCCACCATCCCCCTGCCTCTATAGTAGACAATATTCCCCATACTCTCTCTCTACTTATGGGCATTATAGCTTGCAACACAGACAGTGAGAGGTCATCATGTTTGGTCCACTATCTACTTTCAGCATGCATCTTCCACCCCAACTGGTACCTCCAGCCACCATTTTCTTAGTGATCCCTTCTCTATTCCATCTGCCTTCTCCCCTCCGTTCAGTAAAGTGCGAACAAGCAATATAGGCAGAGAGTGATTAAGATTGTAGAATTCTTAGGTATGATGTCTACAGATGTCAGTTATCCTAGGAATATACCACAAATTAAGGAAAGGGTTACTAGGCCTAAACTCTTTCTAATATTTGATAAATTTGACTTTTAGCCATAGGCATGAATCCATAAGAACCCACACTGATTAACATGAGTTAATAAAAGTCCTAAAATACTCTTCCTTCTAAGAAGTCCCTAAGCTGGGTGTAAAGACCAAGAGTTAAGCAGTAAACTTAACTTAAATAAAAGTTAAGCAGTTATGCATCCAAACAGGGTAGCCTGTCAGAGGACTAAGAATGAGAGTGAATCTGAAATGGTTAATAGAAGACATCCTTCTGAGCCACTAATTTTAAGCGGTAGTTTTTCTTAAAGATTCAAGTTGGATCCTCCTATTTCCGCACACATCCACCTAATCCTAGCATCGTCTTGGCCTATTATTTCCATTCTAGTGGTTCCCAATTCTTATATCCATCATAAATACATTTTTTGATGTTAGTTTTACACATTCAACAGTTTCTTCAATTCTACTTCAATATTTACTTTGACTTACTAGGTGCCATCAATTGATCACAGTTCTTTCTGGATAATCTTCCAATAAATATTTATGTGATCATATATATTGTCCCTATCACTTTTCTAGTGAATGTGACAAATAGCACATATCGAGAGTTATGAAAACCCAAAATATGAAGAATTAAACCAGTTTGGGAATCAAGATTAAAAACTCCCAGAGGAAAAAGATTCCTACACTAAATCTGTAGAGTACAAAAACAAAACAATAAGATAAGAAAAAATGATCTGATGAAAGCTAACTGAAAATGAAATTATTTGTAAGTAGTGTATCTTCATTATTACTCATGTAACTCTACATTTAGAACTCATGCTTGTACTCAGTCATCAAAAACTGGGCTAATTCAAGAATTTAAAGACTTTATATTTCTGTGTGGGTAATCATTTGGCATTTAGAATGTGGTCCAAAACCCCTAGCACATATTAAATTTTGACTAATTAGATGTTCCTTTCAAAGGAATGGTAGAAATTTCATGTATTTTGAAATCATAAATATTGCCTCTTATTTTTTTTAAATTTTATTGAACCACTGTGAGATAGTTACAAGCTTTAATGTTTAGGTTACAATCACACAATTATCAAACACCCATCTCTCCACCAGTGCACATCCCCCAACACCAATATCCCTGGTGTACCCCTTTTTCCCACCCTCCCCCTGACTCCGTCGCAGATGATATTCTCCATTCCCTCTCTCTGGACTGGAGCAATAGCACAGTGGCAGGGCACTTGCCTTGCATGAGGCTTACTTGGGTTTGATTCCTCTGCCCTTCTCGGGGAGCCTGGCCAGAGTATCTCGCCCCCATGACAGAGCCTGGCAAGCAAGCTGTGGTGTATCCAATATGCCAAAAACAGTAAAAAGTCTCATGATGGAGATGTTACTGGTGCCTGCTCGAGCAAATCGATGAGCAACGGGATGACAGTGACAGTGACAGTGACCGTCTCTCTACTTTTGGGTATTCTGGCTTGCAACACAGACACTAAGAGGCCATCATATTGCTTTTGTTAGCACTGTTATTTGTTAATCTTGACCTTTCAAATTTCAGGTCAAACTCCATGTTTTGTTTCCTCCTCTATATTGGAGAGGGCCACCCAAATGGTGCTCAGAGGCCATTCCCACTAACAGCCAACTGGATCAGACGTTCAATGCTGGGACCAGAAGATATGGTGCTGGCTGCTTAGAGCCTGTGGTAATAAGTTCTACTGAACAACTGGGCAACACTCATTGATGCATGGAGAGCCAGGTCAACCACATGCCTGAGCCAGGTATTCTGAGGCCCCCTGACACTTACTTTTGTTTTGGAGCTACATCTGACTATGCTCAGGGCTTATACCTGACTCTGAAACCCAGAATCACATTCCTAGTTGGGTTAGGGAATCAAATGGGGTGCCAGATCTTTGAACCCAGGTGGACCACATTCACAGCATGCACCCTACCTGCTTTACTATTTCTTCAGAACGTATTTTTCTTCTAAATAGAATTATTGAGATATTTATTGTGAATCTCCCAAAATGGGAAATTTTATGTATTAAACACACGAGACAAATAAATAATACCTTTTTGATCCTCTGAATTTTAAAGTAATATGGACAATCATGAAAATCATATACTGCAGAATAATATCATTTAATCTATAAAGCTTAGCATCATATCTATGTTCCATATATCATGGAACTTATTCAATTGCTGAAAATTTCATTTTCAGAAAGGTGTAATTAGATAGAAGATATGTTCCAAATTATGGCACTACACCAATTCATCTGTCTCTTAAAAGAAATTTTGTATCACAATGTAAACACACACACAAAAAACTTGTTAAAGGTTAAGGATAGGTATTTTCATAGAAAATAAAGCTACAAAGAAAAAAATTGGGTAAAATGAAAAATGTAAGGGAAAAGTACATAACGTTCTCATTTTTATATATTACAGTATTTTAAATAATAAATTTTGACTTTACTCTTAATTTTCTTTTATCACCCCTTGACTTCAACTTAACACTGTCCAGTGGGGAATTATTCATCTCCTAAAGGATCCTGAGGCTTAATTAATAGAGGTGCCAGCCAAAGGGATAAAGCTAGAGATATCAGAAGTAATTACAATTTAATGAAACAAGAATGAACAAATTACCACAAAGCCCAGTAGCCTAGTAAGTGACCTGAAATGAAAATTTGGTCATCAAACTGATAACCTTTCCTTATACCTCTCTCTCTGAAATATCATTTCATTTACTCCTTACTTTATTCTGTTATTATACTTTAGAGAATTTGTGGAATGGCCATAGTTGTTATTACAAATAAAAATAACAACGAAATAGTTCTGTATCTTATGAACATGAGCTCACATATTAAAAATGCAACCATGAGACAAGATCTACAAAAAATATCATAATTCAACTTTTATGAAATAAATTAAGAGTCAAAAACTAGTAAATCTCTATTTCGGTAGAAGTTCCCTTTCAGTTAGATAGACTCATCTTTTTTTAGACATTTAGCATATTTGGAGGCCTATGTGGAACTCATTAACATCTCCCAAGCATACTTTCCTGGGTGGTCGTCAGGACCAAAAATCACTGCATCACATTTCAGCTAATGCAGCCTCAGAAAAGGCTGGGAATAGAGGGAATGTTTACAGTCCCGTGCTGTTTATTTTGACAAACACAATCTCTTTTAACACTGCAGGAGGGAAAGAAAGGGGAGGAAATTCTTTGTTTTAAGTCAGTTGCTATGAAATGTTAAGAATTGAAAAGAGAAAATTAACTCCCATCCCTCTCCTGAGAAGCAGCAACAGTGTGAAATTAACTGGGAAAGCAGTCACTGCCGTGCATCCTCCTGATGGGGCTGAAATGAAAAAGTCTTCTAGAGCCCGCACCAAACCCTCTCCCAGAGCTGCAAAATTCCTGATGCTAGTTCAGGTATTGAACTCTATTGGATACTTTGAAATATTTCAGTCTGGTGGTGAAAGAGTCATGTGTTAGAAAAAAAAAGACGGGGGCGGCAGGAGGTAGCATATAACCTGGAATTTTTTGGATATTAATGAGTCAGTGATTTCCATCTTCCAGAGAATACAAGGACAATTTCATCTTGCCCAGTTTTATGTTTAGTCATTCATTGCTTCTGTGCACACATTCACTTTGACAGGTAAGGAAACTGAGGCAATCATGTGGGGACAGATATATTACTCCAAATTTCTCAATTGTTTAAAAAGAAATTTGATATGATACTGACAAATAGTTATTTGGTATTAGGGTAATTAATACTTTTTTTCTTGTAGGTAGTTTAAGAAATACAGTGAAGGTCACATAGATACAGATATTATCACATCATAGACATTCAAATAGTATTTAGTAGATTAAGTAATGGCAGAATACTACAGATTTGGTATTAATGGGGAAGGAAATTGGATATGAAGGAGTTAGATTGATGCTTAATAAATGTAGAGGATGAAATACAAAAATAATGTAACAAACTCAATTTATTTATAAAGTAACATATTATAGCTATGAAGAAATCCACAGGTGATGATCAGAAAGAACATTATTAGTCAAAGTACTTTATTATTTACCTCTTTTAAAATCAAGATTTTAAGTTGAATATTAAACTCATTTTAAACATGGAACACCAGGAAAAACAAAACAGATGCTGCTTTCAGAGTATATAAAAATACACTGAAAAAGTATTTAAGGCAAAGGATATGATTCATCTGTAAAGTTCTAGTCACATGTGTGAGGCCTTGGATTTGATCCATGACTCATGTGTGAACACATACCACAACATATAAGCTTCTATGATCAATTCATATATGAATATATACATATATACACCATATATATACACTATAGATACAGGTGTGCACATCATATATATATATAAACATAGTTTATTAGCTGGGATTTATAATGAATAGTTATGTTTATAGAAAAATCCCTATGTATCAACACATTAAGACGTGTTTTCAAATTTTATTCTAAATCATTCTTGCTGTGCAGGCATAAGGCCAGATGGAAGCTTATGGCTGCTATGTCAATACCTACAGAACATTGATGTCTTGTTAGCTGGTCCAAATAGAGCCATTCCATCTGCCATTAGCTCTAGGCCCAAAGGCCACATTTATAGATTGTACTAAAAAGTTCAAATTATTTTTACAATGGAGGCATTTTTATATGTTCTGGGAGATAGGAAAGTTGGTGTGTATTATAAGATACATATTCTCTGGTGACTGAGTTCATTTTCATGTATGCATTTATAGGTAAATAATAAAATAAACTTTAATAGGATATTTTTATGTACAAAAATGAAATTCACTCTGCACTATTTTTGTTTCCCTGTTGGTAATATACAGCTGATTCTCTCTAGCTTCTATATCTCTAGTCTTTCTACAACTGTTAATGCTTTTTTCCCCTTCTTTTTAAAAAATAACCACATGATGGCTTCCTTTGCAAATGGAAGGTATATAGAACATTTTTGTCAATGTCATAGTGTACTCAAGGATAAGAAAATGGGACAAATCAAATTTAATGAGTATTTTTAAATGTATTGCCTTTCAAAATGACATTTTCACAATCCCTGAAAATGCCCAGTTTATTTTATCCCATTGAGTTAAAAAGATAAAAGGCAAAAGATGACCATTGGTTACTATTCCAAACTGACCCAATTGTAAAACCTCCAGCATCTAGAGGAGGTAACACTGTCCTTTGCACTCATTGACATCTGAGGCAAAAATCACTGCTATCGCCCCACAAACTCAGCAGCTATCTATGGAAGATAAAATGACTAAAGGAAACTTCTTTCACATTAGTATGTGATAAATGTCAAGAAGACATAAATCTTTGCCCATACTTTCAATCTGTGTAATGCTACAGAATTTCACTAAATTTAAAAATATCAGACAAAAAAATCATGTATTTTGATTTCTGTGAAAGACAGATAACCTGCAAAATTAAAACAAAGGAAAAAAGAGGATATAAAAATTACTAGAACTATCTCACGGTGATTCAATAAAATAAAAAAAAAATACTGTAGAATCCTATATCACAAAAAAGTAACAAAATACTAGCTCAGATACCAGGTTATATGTTTCTACGATCACAGTGCACTCAGATTAAAGAAAAGACAGTCAACTCTAGTTTTCGTCTATCCCTTCATCTAAACTTTAATGTGTTGGTCATTAATTACTGCAATTTTTTTTGACAAATGAAATTACATAATCCGTTGAAAATAATTTGAAAGCCTCCAGGACTACATACTGTAAATTGAATGCAAATCTTTTTTAGTACCATATGAACATGTTCCTGAGTATTTTCAACATCAGTAGATGGGAGGAATGATTTCTGTTTGACTAAACAAATCCACAGAATCAGTCCTAAAGAGGACCTAAGTCCAGTTTTTTAACTCTTCAGTCATTAACCTCACAAGTTCTATCCTGCGATCAGAAACTTTAGCTCCCCAAAATCTTAGTACAAAGAGTCTAGGCTTCTGGTATCACAATCAACCTGGCTAAAGTTAACTGGACTGGTACTATGATCAAACTGAATTTCCAGCAGATTCTTTAAGGAATTTGAAATTAGGATAATGAAAAATTAAACCTGTTAGGTAATGCTATCTCCTTAATTATAATTTATAAAGTAGCATTATGACAGCTGATGTACACAAGCTAAAATTCTGAGAACAAGTAAATAACTAACTGAAGAGAGGGGGGAGATCAGAATAGGATGCGGAACCTATGCCTGTGGAGCTCAACAGGGAAGTCAGAGGTTCTGTTTCTCACATTGACTTCTTGTCTCTCTTAACTATGGCTGGATTTCATTCTCTGGCCTGGATATAACTGGTTTCCTTCAAACAAGCATCCATTTCAAAAGCCATTTAAAACCATTGCCTCTGTTGGACATAAATATTCTAGGTCTGTAACATATGCATTTCCTTCTCTTATTGTTTATCACAGTTTCCACGATGGGGGACAAAATAGAGCAACAGAGTTCTTTCCATGCCTAATCACTTTGCTTTTAAGGGAGAAGAAAATCTATGGCTTCTATAGTTGCATATTCTACAGACACTTTATTCTAAACAAATAAATGGCCAAACAAATACAGATTCATTTGAGCCTAACTTGCCTAATTATTTTTGGTCAATTGTGGCTGGTAACTGAAACAAAACATTCTGTAGCACACATTCTCATTCTAGATTTCCTCTAAAATATAAATTATTCTTAGGATTGGATTAATTGGAGAGGCCTATTAACTAGCACTTATTGCTTCAACTCAGTGGCATCCTTATACATGTCTCATGAACAAGAATTTTATTGACTAAGGTTCAATGTTACTTGGAAAATCACCAAAGCTAGGAAGTTGATGAATTATAGCCTTGGGGCTAAATTTAGATAATCTAATAGAGTATGTGTAAAGATACACATGGATAAACTTTGAAAGCTTTTTGAACACTGTGTTGCCTGAATGTGCTTCTCCTTTGTATGCCTTATTTTTATTTTTGGAAGATCAAGGTTCAAAAAGCAAAACTACCTACTGGACTTAGTGAAACAGTAATGGTAGTCAAGACCAACAGTATTTCAAAGTCAGAGTTTTAGGAAAAAGGGAGATTATATTAAGACATACGGGAAGAAGAGAGACTCTTAAATCAACAGCAACTTGGGCACCATCATTTAAGAGTAAGAAATAGTCACACCATTACATTGAGGGCAGTCAAACACAAATTTAAATTTAAGTCTAGAATTATGAATTCAATTAATAATTTGAGGGTTATGTTCATAGATAAAATATATGTATAAAGCTATAAGCATTTTAGGTGATTAAACATCTAAATGATATTTCATATCTAGGGAAAAAGAAAATTTATTGTGACTAAATCCATTAGTCTGAATAACATTCCAACACAATAGGAAAAAAATTCAATAAAAGTAAAAGAAGCAAGAGTAAAGTTCCTATTGCACATGAAATTCGGAAAGACTTATGTGGACTTCTTTTGTCAAGTCAGTGGGATATCACAGAGACAGGAAGGAAGAGGTGAGCAGGGGGTGGGGGAAAAAGGAGGGTAGGTATGAAAATGGAATAAGGGCCTGAATTAAAGAAATGAATAATTTTCAGTCAAAATCATTTCGAAAAGAAAGGTGATTATATAATCAGACACTTTAAAGTCAGTAAGACCTTCAGGGTCATCTGTGAATGGGAGAATCTTTGGATTTTCGAAGCCAGCACTGATGAAATCCTTCTCTGGATGCAGTTATACTCCAGTAGGCCTTTGCAGGATACAAATGGATTATGCACAATTTATTGTAGATGACAGTGAATGTACTACTCAGTGAAAAAATGTTTTCATAGAAACTGAAAGAAGTAAATGGAAAGAAGTATTCTCATCAAGTGTGAATAGATATAGCCAAAGATAATGGAAATAGCACAATAGAGTTGAAAAGAGGTGTTTTAGCAACGTGATCAACAGCCATTAATGGTAGACTTTTTAAAAAGCTCTTCTCATTGTACCAGGTAAAAGAGACTGTAAGGAATAAACAAATACATGTATACTATTTAAGGCATATGGATAGTAAATGTATTCATATTAAGATTTTGATTTTTAAAAATTCCTGCCGTTGGAAATGTATAATTCAAAAAAAGATCCTGCCAGATCTTATTGAAGTAAGACAACTGAATTTATTTTGATGTAAATAATAGTCTTTATACAAGCTACAGGTAATTATAATTTCCTTGAAAACTACCTATATGTTTTAAGGAAAAATGTTTTAAGGAAAAATGACAAATAAATATAGTATTTAAAATATTGGTTTGGGGCCATATTACTCTATTCTATTCTATGAACTGTTCTTCATGCATTCTCACATCAAGTTGATTCTGTAATTTCAAATTTTTATGTATTGTGGCTCTGAGTAGAATGGCTGCACTCAGTAAAAGGAAATTAGAAGCTTTCTGCTAAAATGACAGGACATGCTCAAGAATTAAAATGAATTTCTTGCATTGGACTAAGCACTGCACACACTCAGAGAAACACAGATAAAATCACAGGGACTGTACTTTAGCTACATTTAAGGTTTATGGTGCAAGAAGTTAAGTCATTTATTTTATTATCTATCACTCTACTAATGCAAGCTTCCTAAATATATTCTAGTCCCTGTTACTCTTTCTCTGAGCTCGGCTTTACTTTAATGTGAGAACAGTAGCAGTATTACAGGTTGAAAAGGATCTGAATTTCCAGAAAACAGTGCTAAAATGGGGTGGGTGTCCTGCTGGATAGGCCCAGTAGGTAAATACTTGGTCTCTCTAATCAGATAAACCTATAGTTCTTGATTATCTCTCTTTTATTTTTAGGGGTCTTCCCTAGCAGGAGAACACTGGGACCATTCCTGGTGAATTTCAGCCTGAAAATCTGACCCTGATAGATTCACACTTGGGTTCAGTGATGAAGAGTTGCCTGACTCTGGGACTGCTAGTGGTCACCAGATGGCACGGGGGAGACTCAAGTTGTCAGGGATAAGATTCAGGGCGTCCTGTATGTTACACACTTATCTCCGAGACCCAGGAGTTCCCGTTTTTCACAAACAACAGCCTTGCGAAATTTAGTGTGGCTTGTCCTGGATGGGGCTGCTGTGAAAATTAAATGAGATGTCAATAAACACTTAATCAGAACACAGAGTTACTTTTCTTGGCTTCTGTGACCTATACAGGAGCTCTGGGAATAGTAGCTTCACTGGTAAAGAATGTTAATATCTTGCCATGTGCACACAGTGTTTGTATCTATTGCTCACAGCATTCTGTTTTGTTTTATGCAACTTGGTACTAATGATAATGCATCAAATTTGTGATTAATTCAATTTTCAGAAAGAAACTGATGAGCCTCAAAGTATAATAAAGTCACTTTCAGGAGACATTTTAAATGGGAATAAAAGTGATTTAGTTATAAGACCACCATCCTGTTCCCTCCAAGGGACAGTGTCTCACAATAAATGCATCATTCACCTGCATACTGGATTTAAAAGAGTGAATACATTCCTCTCCAAAGGTTTATCCTTGAACTTCCAAGTTCATAAATTACTGAAGATATTAAAAGAAAATGGCAGGAGAAAAAAAATAAAATTTTGAAGATAAATAAAGTCAACCTATACATTGGTGGCCTTAAACAATTCATGTGAATTGTATTTGTAAATATTCTGATATGTAGGAGGAAGCTAAGAGGAATTAAATTTATCAGGCTATATATACATACAAAAACAGTTCATTTTCATTTGGAAAAAAAAAAAGTTTTGAAGCACCATCTAAGAGCCGGACACTGCCATTATCTGGTGATCAGAACAGATTTTTTAAAAATGGGAAAAACATCTTTTTGCTCTTGAAGCAAATATTTACATGTGATCATATATGCTTTGTGGGACAGGAGAGTAACAACTAATTTGGCCTACACAGACTACTCAAACAACAGAAAAGAAAAACTGAGTCTTAATTTGGAATAAATTAAACATGACGACTATGTTACGAACATACCTGAAGATGAAAGATTTAAAGGGTATCAAATAAAAATGTGCAAGAAAGAGTTCTATGAGACCATCTTAATGATTTTAGAGTAAAGGTCATCTTTTTAGTACAAAACCATGTGCATAAATCAAAGCATTTACATATATTCTACCAGCAAATAAAATAAATTAAGTTAAAAAACAATTAAGCAAAAGGTAATGTAAATTGCTAGTTAGCTTAGTATGTAAAAATTTATATGATGTCAATACGAATAAAACCAAAAAAAGAAAAATCCAAGCTTCTCTATAGCTCACAGATGTATAAGAAAAGTGATTAGAGTTGGTAAAATGGAAATTATGAGTTTATTTTCATATTTTGGTGAAGCATTTTTTTTAATGAAACATGTTTAGAGTGGAAAAAGGCAAGCGAAGAGACAGAGAGAAGCAATTGGGAAAAATGTTCAAGAGACAACACCGGCATGAAGAGCAAACTGGAAATTGTGAGTTTAAAAAAAATGATATTCTAAAAAATTAATTTTTCACTCTTGACTTCTTGTTGGCTTATGCTGCCATTTTTAATGAATATTAAAACATGAATTTGAATACATATATGTATATATGGCTGGAGCGATAGCACAGAGGGTAGGGTGTTTGCCTTGAATATGGCAGACCCAGGTTCAATTTTTCTGTCCCTTTCGTTGAGCCCAGCAGGCTACCAATAGTATTCCGCCCCCACAGCAGAGCTTGGCAAGCTACCGGTGGCATATTCGATATGCCAAAAACAGTAACAAGTTTCACGATGGAGGTGTTACTGGTGCCCGCTCTAGCAGATCAATGAACAACGGGGCAACAGTGACAGTGATATGTATATATATATGTGTATATATCCAAACTTATACATTTCTTTAAAAATATAGCAACAATGGCTTATAATATTATTATATAGGCGTTACATGTATTATATTAAAAATCAACTTCTGTAAGTATGATATTATACTTATCACCTAGATAGTATACATCACCCCACAATTTACTTCATTTACCCTTTCAATTCAGAAACAATTTCCCCTTTCTGCTCAACTGTAATTTGTTCTAGAATGCTCAAACATTTTTAGCCCATTAGCCTTGCACCCCTTATCACTCCCTCCCAACCCTGTGCTAAGCACAACATTACTCACAGTAGCTAAAATTGGAAACAATTGAAGAGTCTGTCAACATATGAGAGCATAATAATGACCTGGAATATAAAAACAATGAAACAGTGATTGGCTATAATAGAAAGGGAAGTAGGGTGATTATACTTACTCTAAAAACATCAGTAGGAGGAAGACAAGCACTGTGTGACTTAACTCACAAATATACATAACGAAAATGAACAAAACAAAAACAAACTTTTAAGACTTTTTCAGTTTGGGAGCTACACACAACTGTAATCAGGCTTGGAGTTGGGAGGGAGTGATAAGGGGTGCAAGGCTAATTGGCTAAAAATGTTTGAGCATTCTAGAACAAATTACAGGTTAGCAGAAAGGGGAAATCTTTCTGAATTAAAAGGGTAAATGGAATAAATTGTGGTGTGATGTACACTATCTAGGTGATATGTATATTATACTTACAGAAGTTGATTTTAATATAATACATGTGACACCTATATAATATTATAAACCATTGTTGCTATAATTTTTAAAGATATGTCAAAAATGGAAGTCCTAAAGACATCATTTTGAGGATTTTGAATTCTAATTAAATGTTAAACATATATTTTCAATTTTCATTTTAGTTATAAGTAAATGATAATATGTCTGATAACTAATTTAACTTCAATTTTTAAAACTATATCTGAGTTCATCCTGATTTAACTCATGTCAGATTTGTATCAGATGCTGACTGCCAAAGCCAAACTAATCCTCATCTATTATAACAGGAAAGACTGACTTCTCATGAATAAGAGGTAAAAAAAAACCCTCTTCCATTTATACATTTTTTAGCTCCACTATGATATTGTCATATAATTTCTGTAATTTTTGCCACTTTTGTATAAAAAACTTTTGTCTCTGTAATCAATCGTTTATGTCATTTTCTCTTGACTATTTGAAGAGATATTTAATTGCTTTTGACTCAAATTTTGCTGTCTTGCACACCACCTCCTTCATGTAGACAAAGTGACCAATTTAAAGTATAGACCTATCTCTGTCACTATCAATAACTCAACTTCAATAAATACCTATCCCCATGTTTCAAATGTTTGACAAAGTCATTCTACTCATTATTTCAACAACTAGCCTTAGAAGATATATATTTTTCTGAACCTATGAATAAAATTGGAAAGAAAGTTTTTTGGGTAATGATTCTTCCCTTAGAAATAATTAAATTAAAATGTGATATGGGACTGAATCATTCTTTTCTTCCTGATAATATACTTCCAGTTCAACTAAATTGAATGTTTTCACGAAGATTAATTCAAACATAGGTTATAATAGATGCCTTATGGAATTCACAAATAAACAAATTGTTTTAAAGCATGCCTTTGAATATTGATTTTTGTTTTCTAGTATAAAATAATTTTTAGGTATTTTTAAATATGAATTATGTTTGTAGTTGTCATAAGTAAGGCTAACCTATTATAAACATATATAACTAGCACCATGGCATCCATTCATAGCAAGAAATCTGTGTTAGAACTGTTTGTATTGGCTTCTAGACATAATAATACTTTTTTTAAAATAAAGCAGAACCACAGCATTATTAAACTCTACTGGATAGTTCTGAGGTTGGAGTGATAGCGCAACGGATAGGACGTTTGCCTTGCACGTGGCCGACCTGGGTTCGATTCCTTTGTCTTTCTTGGAGAGGCTGGCAAGCTACCGAGAGTATTGCGCCTGCATGGCAGAACCTGGCAAGCAACCCATGGCATACTCGATATGCCAAAAATAGTAACAAGTCTCACAATGGAGACTGATGCCAGATTGAGTAAATCGATGAGCAACAGGATGACAGTGATGACAGTGATACAGTAATACTGGATAGTTCTGAATTTTTGAAGTACTTAAATCATTATTTTTCTCAGGGAATAACCTAAAATTGCAAAAACAGTAGCTATGGTCACCTTGCAGTAAGTTTTAAAATGTACCTATGAATTGGGCAACACTGATTTTTAAGATGATTCAGTATGTCTTATCTATTTGCAAATACCTTTAAAAAATGCAAATCTATAGTCAATGAAATTATACAAATCTACGTCATCCCATTAGTTTCCCTTCATTTTATTTTACTGAAAAAAGCATAAGGGATATGAGTCTAAATTATAAAGTCAATTATCTGCTACCATGGATCAAGTGTTTGATCCCCAACACCACTGAAAACAAAAATACACAAAAAAAAATTAGTGGGGAATCTTGCATGAAGACTAGCATAGCATATGCCCTTGGGAAACTTAGGAAATTGTGAAAGAAAGTGGTCTTGTTTGGTTTTTATTTGGGGGGTCACGTCCAGAGGTGCTCAGGTCTTGGTCCTGGATCTGCACTCAGGAATCACTTATGCTGACCCTGGGCCATATGTTCAGGGGACAAAACCTAGTTGTCCACGTGCAAGGAAAACACCCTACCTGTTGTACTATCACTTCATCTCCAGATAGTGATTTTCTTCTTTTTACTGAAATCAATCAAAACAATTTCTTCCCACTTTTGATTTTGTTTAGGCATATAAGTCTCTCAATGAGAGACGTTACTGGTGCCCGCTAGAACAAATCAATGAGCAACAGGATGATGGTGATATAGTGATACAGCGATATATCATCATACAGCTTATTGTAGTAATGAGGAACCTGAATTCTATGGTACATGATTTCATTCTGGCACTGCTATGAGTTTCACACTCCTTGATAATGACCTAATAGTTCCACGCCACAGAATGGTATACGAAGGATAAAGGATGCTACTACCTATTTCATAGGGTTGTGGCACATTCACATAACATTAGTACTATGAAAGTTCTTTGACAGAAGTTCAAACATAGTGTGTGCTCTATATGTATAAGTACTGTTATAGTTTTGCATCTCACTTAACATAATAGGGATTCTCTGATCCCAAATATAGAACCAACTAGAATTAGCAAGTAAAGGTTGAGTTATAGACATTTTGGAAAGAGGATCGTTACAACATTTCTCAACAGTAACATGCAGTTAAAAATTAGATAATACTCAGGTTTAGTCTCCCCGCCTTCTCCAGATGGAATCCCGGCGATCATGAGCTTCTACAAACATGGCTCCAGTATGTGGGGACCACGACTATTTCTCTGAACCTTTCCTGATATACAAAGTGAGCAATGGAAAATAGATGAACTAGTGTCTGCTTCTAGAAGGCAGGGTTTTATGGTGGTGGGAATATGCAAGCAAAATATAATGCGCTAAACTATATAGAGGATATCTGAACAATCATCTGCCGTAGAGGCAGGGTAAGGACTGAAATGGAAAAGGAGGGGTTAATGGGGATATTGGTGGTGGAAGGTTTGCACAGGTGGAGGGATGGGTAATCGATCATTGTATTGCTGAGTATTAAATATGCAGCCTTTGACAGAAATGCATCCAGAATATGCATTAGGTTTCCGGTGCAGGACCATCCCAGGTGGGAATGGGTTTTGTGCCTTGGCCTGTATCCCCTGGCAGCTCAGTTGCCACTGCCATCTTCCAGAGGCCTAGGGACAGCCAGGATGGGGCCTGCAGTGATGAGCAGCTCGGGGCTTCATGGGATGGGGGTGGAGCCGGCTCTTCCCCATAACCCCCTGTCACTATGAGACCCCTAGTTGGCATTCACAAACGAGCCCTCTAGCTGCTGATCAAGCTGCTTATTGGTCATGATCTCAGAAACAAAGCTCAGAACAAAACGGTTTTGGGCAGAAATCTCTCCAGATTTAATTATTAAAACTTCAGAATTCCAAAATCCTGTGGCCACACATCATCACATGCAATTCACTATCCTAGAGAAAGTTAGGAAGATAGCAACAACAACCCCATTTTAATCTAATGATTTCTTATATAGGTTAGAGTTAGAGGAGAGTTTTATATCATGTGGTATGAATATTGTGAGCAAGGATTTGATGCTGCTTACTTAAAATATATTTTTAAGGCAGTAAAGACAGAGTAACAGGGCAATGCAGACAATGAGCAGAGAAAACATGTGACCTGGATCTTCAAGTCACTGAGTCTGTGTTTGCTAATCTTTTCAAATTTGAGATGAGGATGACTACAGTGGCAAATTTTCATTTTTCGAGTGAGTTTCAGCAACAATTCTGGTTTTCCATACTCTTAAAATTTTTGGTTCTAATCTTAAAAGATACAATATAGAGTCAGAGAGATAGCACCGCAGGTAGGGATGGTGGCAGGCAACCCAGGTTCAAAGCCCAGCACTGGAGTCCCACCAGCAGTGATCCCTAAGTGTGGAATCCAAAGACTGAACAGTGCCAGTCCATAAGCAAAAATAAATAAATAAATATATATATTTTTAAAAGTGGTGGAGGGAGGAGGTAGAAGAAAATATTTTGAAAAGCCACAATTTATTTACTTCTTAAACCTACGTAAAACTTTTTGGTTGTCTACAGACAAAAGGGTTGCAGGCGATAATGCCTACCTTTCAGAGTCAGGCTATGAAAGGGGGCACAATATTCACTGATTCTCATCTTTGCTTTTGGCAGGCCAACATGTAAGAAGTCTAGTTGCCTTAAGCTACTATGCCCCCAGCTCCAAACCTCTGTGCCAGAGCAGAATGAAGGAACATGCACAGTTTCCCCACAGGAAAGACCCTCAAACAGAAGGTTTTAGATACTTGACTCAGAGAGACCAGGTCTTATTGTCATTTTATTGTTTATTATCATTTATTATTGTTATAATGCAGTCTCCTGCCCCCACACCTGGCTGTCTTCACCAGGGCCCCTTGCAGGAGGCGGGTTGAGTTTTCTCCCCGCCCCAAGCAGAGCCCTGGTAGCTGAAGACCTCCTGAACTCAGCCACAGCCATGCTCAAGACCACTCTCCACATGCTCCGATAAGCCTCATGCATGAAGGAACCAGCAGAGGAACCCAGGTGTGTGGGACCCGGGGCTGAGATCTCCAAGGCTGCTTGGATCGGGACTGGACTCCACCCAGGTCCCTGTTTTTTCAGTAGCTAGGCGGTTACACCCACAAACAGCTGTGTAATCCCATCAACAGCCAAGATCCAGAGATTATAAAACAAAGCTCCTGGAAGTGCTTGGCCACATTTGCGGCTGTGTTACCTCTTATTGTATAGTTCTCCCTCTCAGAGAACCCACAAACCTACCAAGAGTATACTATCCACATGTCAGAGCTTAGCAAGTTCCCTGTGGTGTATTCGATAAGCCAAAAACAGTAACAATGATGGGTTTCATTCCCCTGACCCTGAAAGATTCTCCAATGTGGCACCATTGGGAAGAACAAGTAAAGAGAAGCTGCTAAAATCTCAGGGCTAGGACAAATGGACAAATTTACTACTGGTGCCTATTCGAGAAAATCGCTGAACAACGAATGACATTGATGACAGTGATACAGTGATTGTTATAATAATATAATATAGTTTCAGGCCACTGAGGCTTTTGTAATTTGGTATGTAGGAATAGAAAACTGCTATTCTACAGTTTAATTGACTTCTAAACATCAGAGGGCATATTTCAGAACTTTGTTAGTTTCAAATTAATAGCAACTAATGTTCATAAAAATATCCATAAAGAATATATGCATTTACGTGCTGAAAGTGGACTAGTGACCGAACATGATGGCCAGTCAATACCCCTATTGCAGACCACAACACCCAAAAGGAGAGAGAGAGAACAAATTGGAATGCCCTGCCACAGAGGCGGGGTGGGGTGGGGGTATGGGATTGGGGGGGTGGGAGGAATACTGGGTTTATTGCTGGTGGAGAATGGACACTGGTGGAGGGATGGGCTCCCAAACACTGCATGAGGGAAAAACAAGCATGAAATGTTTGAATCTGTAACTGTACCCTCACTGTGACTCACTAATTAAAAAATAAAAAAAAAATTAAAAAAAGAATATATGCACTTATAGGCCAACTTTAAATTCTCTGTCCCCGATAACTTTAAATATAAAAAGATGGAAAATATTTTCTGGATGCAGAATTACACTTTCTGAAACTCCTCTGAATAAGTTTTGAGATGGACAATAAAACATTTGATGAAGCAAAGCACAGACATTTTTTCTCAAGCTCTTTTTTTTAATATATTTAGAAAACTGAAGTAAATGAATCAATAACGTTTCCCTAGTCAATATTATTTTCTCATCTATTATTACTCATAGTTTACACCTACTACTAAGTTATTTTGTTGGTGTGAGAGTTGCTGTAAGTATGCCATTACACCAAATGCTATAAATTGTATGATCTTAATGGTAAAAAATATGAATGGTAGCATACTAGAATTGAACCTACAGTCTTTTTGCTTAAGATTGCAGCATTACAGAAAATATAATGGTGCATACCCAAGTCTATCTAACCAGGCAAGGAAATGTCTTTTGAGCAGAAGACTGTGTGTGTTCCTTACCATGGAGCTTAGTTGTGCCTTTAGTGGAAATACAAAAACAGCATGCAAAAGGCCTAAAGTCTTAACCGTTCCATGTGAAAAGGGAAGGAATGCAAATTTTTGCTTTTGAGAGTGAACACAAACTTTGGAATATAATGAGCTGTGGGATGAAGGGTTGGCAAAGCAACATAAGCAAACTTAAGCAAACATAAGCAACATAAACATTAAAACAATAAAAATGTCAATACAAAACTTTAACATCTAATTTCCCATAAATGTGCTCCATTACTTACTTTCATTTTCACAAAGATGCAATAAAATCACTCGGGTATCCCAAGTGACATCCAGGTAGTTTATCAGTTTCAGAAATTGGTACTAGAACTGATGCAATCTCAAGAACAGAGATCAGAAGCAAAAGAGGCTAGATACAAAACAGTCACCAATCTTGCAAATGCTATTAAGATACATAGCACTTCGTGAAGGTGACCTGCTTGCTCTCTGAAAATAGAGTATATTGAAATTGTTATTATAATGTTTCATTAGTGATGATGTTTGCTTGCCCACTAGTCATGTGAATAGTATAATAAAGAATATTAAAACATGCATATTTGTACTCAGCTGAAATTCTCTTCCAAATAAAGTCAGAACAGTGTTCTTTATACCAGTATGATCACTCTGTTTCAAATTAAAAATTGTCAACTAATTGGTGTATACATTCAATAACTATATCCGTTCAATAATATAAAGTAAAATGATCTGTGTAGACAAATTCACACTGATTAAATTGTGCAGTACGGTGTCAGCACTGTAATTTATCTCATGAGCATTAAAATCCATGTTTTAATTGAGTTATTAAAGGTTGTCTTAAACATGTTGGAAACATTTTATAGCTTCATAGGCTGAGAGTTTCTTCACAGTGTACTGGGAGGTACAATTCTAAATTGGATATACCTAAGACTAAGTGCTAACATAGCTATCAACTAGTTGTAAAATCTTGATCACAGGAATTTGTAAGTGGTTAAATTTTTCCCTATTTCAAATGCAGACAATAATCTATTTATCCAAATGGTCATTTTGAGACTCAAATGAGACCAATGTCCATTGGCCCAAGATAAGCACTAGGTAAATGTTGACTCAGTTCTGTATCTTAGTAAAAGTTATACATATTCACAATAATACCAGAATGAAGAGCCAATTTCTCCTAATGACTAATTCAGAAAGCAACAAGAATTTTCTCCTTTAAAGGTATTTTCATTTGCTTTATTTCATTTGTTCCACTAACCCTAGGTGCTGGGTATTATAACTATCTTCAGTTTAGAAATGAGAAAACTGCAGCTCATGAAATTGAAATGACTTTCCCATGGTGAATTTTGTAGTCATATATACAATCAGAATAGGAATCTAAGTCCATGTTTAACCCTCTCCTTGCACAACATTTATCCCACTGTCATAATAATTAATCTCCAAATGATAAGTAAATGTGCCTCAAATATTTTGCTTTAGGCATAACTTGGTTATTTGCAAGTTATATTCGTATAATAATATGAATATAATATTCATATTATTCTGAGGGATACATGACCTAATTTGAATTATTTAATTTCCGTAGCTGTTTTTCAATGAAGATCATACTTCTGGCTATTAATAGTATGCAATGTTTATCTGCCCTTACTCACAATCACATCAGGTTACTATAGGTCTACATACTAGCGTTGGTCATAATGGGTATACTCCAACAATTTGATAAAGCTGGTTGCATATTATCCTGGGAGGTGATAGACAATGCAGACTGTGTGATAGAGAACAATGTCCCACAAGTGTAGTTTTAAAAGTCATTTATATATATACACATGTGCATATATGCATATATATAAAGTAAAAAAAATACAATACAAAATGTGAACAATTGCAAGATTTAAATGTCAGGTAGGCAACCAATAGTACAAGAGCTGGGAGAACGTTTTTAAAATCATATTGGATTAGTTACAAAGAAAAATAAATTTCACACCTTTCTAAGCATTAGCTTTCATTGCAGAGATGAACGTTTTGTTTTTCTTAAGATAGTGGGGTCAGCTCATTTGCCAACCTCTGTCTTTAATTGAATATTTTGACATAAATGGTACACTGATCTTCAAAATGATCCATAGAGAGTGAAGTTTAAAAAGGCAGAGTCAAGGGTCCTTGAGGAATTTTGAAAAGGACAGTCAAGTATCAAGGGCACCAGAAGCTACAGTTAAGTTGTCTTGAGAAACTGTACAGACTTGTGGATCGCAGCCTCAGAGTGCTTTCTTAGAATTCTAGCTACAAAGCACTTCTCCAAGTGATGGTTTTCTACCTCCATGTCACATGATACATGTCTTATACATAGGTACACATTTATCCTTTAATGTCCTTAACTCTCACTATACCCAGAAATATGTAGAGTGCTTCTGAACAGAGGAGCAGGCTCTGTTTGTATGACATCAATGCTTAAAAGACTAATTTCAAATTCTTTATCTCTGGTTTATTTCATGGCTTGCTTATCATTTCTTTTTTTTTTACCATTTATGGAATAAAGGAAAAACTGGAAATATTTTTGTAAGGGTTTTGTGCAAAGCTAGTGATATCATATGATTCATTGTCAATATTTTTTACAGACAATTTATTACAAGGACTTCTCACACAATGCTCTACATAAAGAGTGAAGCCACTCCCTGGGTACAATTGCATCTTCAAAATTATGGAGAGGGATAATCAGGGTCACTGAGAATATTTCAATAATACTCCTCTTTCATTTATACTGAAAGAGGATGTGAACTTATTAGTCATGGCTAAAGAATTTTAAATTATAAAAGGAGGTCTTATCTTTTAGTAAGTTGTGAGTTTTCACAACAACACACGGAACAGAAGAATGGAAGAAAGGGTTTGTGATGGTGGGCCTGCACATAGGTAGGATACGGTGATGGCATTTGATGGCCCAGAGCCACCTCCCCAGAATCTTCTGAACAACAGGCGATGGACAGGCGATGGACAGACTTTCTGGCATTGTCTGATCTCTCCCTTTATGGCACAGTCATAGTTGTTGTTGGGCAGTATTCCTAGTCATTAGTGTTCCATCATCCAAGTCTCCTCGCAGACCTTAAAGTCTCTAAAGTCTCAGTTCTCCTCCTCGCACTTTCAACATCTCATCGTCAACATTCTGTCCTCAACGTCTAGTCCTCAGCATCTAGTCTTCATCTCCTTCGTAGAGTCTAGATCTGGAGTCTCTCCCTCAGCATCTTCAACAACTCTCTTCAGCAACTCTCCTACATGTCTTACAATCAATCCAGTCTAACTCTGTCGTTTCTCATTCCAGTCTCTCTCTGTCCTCTCTAGTTTCTCTCTATTCTTCCTTGTCATCTCAGTTTTAGTCTTTCCCACAGTCTTACTCCATCATCTCCAGTCTTCAGTTTCTTGTCTCTCCCACAAGCCTTACTCCATCATTTCCAGTATTCAGTCTCCCCACAATGCCTTACAGCACAGTTATACAGGAATTATGTAGGGTGGAGATACAAAGGTGGGGTTGAACATTAACATAACACAAAAAGAGGTAAAGGCCACTCCTTCTCAAGGACAAAATCTGATCTAAGGAGATTACTCAAGATTACTAGGAAATTCGCCCAAGGGCAGGATTCCATCAAGGATGTATTGCTTTCTCCTCAGCTAGTAATTTATTTAAACAATCATAGTAAATTTACTTCTTATAATATTTCTAGCAATGTCATTTTTTTATGAGCACAGTAAGATATAAAGTAAGCTTAAAGATTGGCTCTTCCTGAGGACAGCTCTCTATATATTCCAGACCACAGTCCTCAGGCCAAGTTAGTCTTCCAAATCGCAGCAGGGTCTTTATTCAGTTACCTCTTTTTTGGTCATGACAGAGTTTGTCCATGACCATGCTCTTAACTTATAGTTAAGTATTATGGTGCTTGACCTGGCCCATTTCGATGCCAGGGTACCTCACAGCTTGCCCTTAGTCCATCAGCCCATCGTTGGGACCCTGCTCTTGGACTGCTAGGAACTAATGGCAACTGAAGCTTAAGTCAAGTAAATATGGAAGCCCAAGAGTAAATATTATTTTGGACTCAAGTGACTGCCATATTACATAGCATAGCATTAATTGTCATCCTGTATCTATACAAAAAGGACACTGCTAAATGAACCATACAGATGACATAAAGGAAAAAGAAAAGAGAAAAGCAATTTAGGAGTACTAGTTCCTGGTGGAATTGGATATGTCTCAGTTGCACTGTGTGGGAGTGGCTCAATAAATTTTAAGTTCCCTCCGGGATCAGCAAGGACAACCTAGTGTTATCCAACACTACTATTGTTTACAACCTTTTTATGCCCCTAACCAGGAAGTGAAGCCAATTATGACACTTTCTTAAATCATCCATCAAATTGTTTATGTCCTTTCAGTTAACTCCAAAACTTCTGAATCTGTCTTGAAATCTTCCTGGCTTGCCAAAGGCACTGTCATTACTGGTCTACACTGACTTTATCTCGTATTTTTATGCATTGCCATCTTACTACTATCAGTATCTGTGTGGTATTAATATTCAAATTCACACTAAAATCAGGATATCTTGTTTGCTTTGAGGTTTGGCTCCTTCCTCTTTACCAGTCTTTCTTTCTCCATACGTGCCTTGCCTTTGTGTTCACCTTGACTATTTGAGACCTTGCCAAGCTGTTCTAACTATTCCAATGCCTTTTCATATTTGAGTTCTCTGTCCAGTGAGATTTGGAAAGCTATCTTCCTAGAGTCCTACCCTTACATTTATTTCTGTGCAATATTAAGTTATTCTTCATCTGTCTTTTTAAATTACATGATATTATATTGCTTATTTATTTTCTATTTCCAGCATTTAGAGACAAATACCTAGAACACTGGGAACCTACTGTATTGTTTACTTGCTATGATCAGATGTGACTATTTATAGTGTGCAGTAGTGATCAATATGTTTTCAAAAGGCTGAGTAAAGGGGTAATAAATGTTATAAAATTATAGCTAATTAGCATAACTTCAATTTTTAAATAAAAATTGTTCAGTGTGTATTGCCAACATTTTATAAAATACATTTTATATTTATTTGGCTTTTTTGTTGTACTAATTATAAGTATTACCAAAAGATGAGTTTTGGTTGAACTCAAATTTTTGATGAGATTTGTGAAATGTAAATATATTTGAGGATAAACATTTTCAATAATTAATGGTCATTAATGCCTTTGAATCACGAACTTGTTGCTTAAACAAATAATTATCTTCTAGAATTGAAAAATCAGAAAAAATATTTAATTGTTTATTTTGCCTCTATTATGTTCTCAAATAGTAAATGTTAAACTTGCAAAACTAAGGCAAATAGTTATACCTATCCAAAGATGAAATGACAGATCTTACTAAATATCAGAAGCCAGTTTGTGGCATACTACCACATGAAGGCTATTTACCCCAGTGTTAAAAAGAATCCAAAATCATTTGTTTATTCTATTTCTTTACTGTCACTATTTATGGAACTATCTAATATTTTGCAAGTATTTTATCAATGGAGGCAACTTCATGTTTATCTATTTTTATTTTATTGTACTGAATTACTTAATTTTGACTGGTGCTTGATACAGGCTTCATAACTGAGCAGAATCACTAAGTCGAATGCTGGCAATCTAACATGCATTTGCAGTGGAAAAGAATATAATAAGGACAAAGATTTGATTTCTCTTAAGAACATCAACTGTTCTCTTTATATCTGTAAGCATTATTTTTCATCTAAGTAACTAGGGACCAGAGAGATAGGTAAGTAGTAAGGTGCTTCCCTGGCATGCAGTTTATATGGCTTCAAATAATTGGTACCACATATGGTTCTCGAGTCCTGCCAGGTGTAATCCCTAAGTACAGAGATAGGAATAAACCCTGAAAACTGCCAAGTATAGCCAGAAAATATCAAACAAAAATAATAATGAATTTCATGGGGTTATGGAAAAAATTACAATTACATAAGGATCCTCTGTGAGCTGTTTTACGAATTCACCACCAGGATCTCACCATTCTACAAGGAAGTGATCATTGACATAAATAGAGGGGTTTGGCAGGGTGACACCATTTCTCCGAAACTCTTCATTGCCACCCTCAAGAACGTCATGCGATGACTGGAATGGGAAGGAATGGTAGTGAAGATTGATGGTTGGCACCAACACCACCTCCACTTCACTGATGACATCATTCTAATTACACCAAACATTAGCCAAGTGGCACAAATGCTGGCTGACTTTGACCATGAGTGTGGAAATGTCAAACTACAGCTGAATCTCACAAAAACAATGTTCATGAGAAACAGACTAGTTCCTGACATTTCATTTACTCCCAATGGAACAAAAATCTCCGAATGCAGCAGTTATGTGTACTTAGGTTGAGTTATGTGTACCTAGGTCAACATGATGAACCACCTGGCACCTGAGCTGCGCAGGACGAAGAGAGTGGCATGGAACATCTTCAAGAGCATTGAAGAAGTTGTTAAGAGGATGAAGAACCTCTGGCTCTGAGCACATCTTTTCAATTCCACCGTTCTTTCTGCACTAACATAAGCCTCAGAGACCTGGGCTGTATGAAAACCAAATGAGAATGCTATTTGGGTCTCCCAAAGAGGAATCAAACAAGCTATGCTTGGAAAATCACATTTCACTCAAGTGAGAGAAGGAATATGGAGTTCTAACCTCCATCAACCATCGAGAATCAGGGACTCTGTCTCATTTGCCAAGGTGTTGAAAATCAGATGGGCTGGACATGTAATGCGACTTAGAGATGATCGTTGGATTAGCTGTTACTGACTGGATTCCATGGGATGTCAAAAGAATGCATGGCTACCCACCTACGAGATAGTCAGACTTCTTCATCAAGACCATGAATGAGGAGTTTCGACCCAGGTGCCCATGCCTCTGCACAGCCGGTGGATGTGGAACGAGCAGGAAACAGAGACAGCTTTAGGATTTGGGGTTCCAGCAAGTGCTTGCACCCATGTTTGTAGACTGTGAACTAAGCTTTTGCTACATGCTGTTCCAGGAAGGGAAATGATTCATTTTCCAACTTAAATCTCCGTGGACTTAATTACTATAATACAGAAATTGTAAACCGCGTGGCCACTACCGCAGCCGCGAGACATTTTATCTCTTCATTCTCATCAGTGGAAAACTTATTATCAAATATTTCCTTGTTAATAGAGCTGTATTCTTAGGGGATAAATTCCAACAAAAATAGTGAGTCTGTTTTGAAACTCTAACAATAGTGAGTTTGTGTGTTGAAATCTGGAATGTAATCAAGGTAAAGAGAAAAGGAAGTGAAATTATCACTCACGCATGGGGTGGGGGGTTGGGGGGTGAGGTGTGGAATGTATACTGTTTTGTTTTTGTTTTTGTTTTGTTTTTGTTTTTATTGGTGGTGGAATATGGGCACTGGTGAAGGGATGGGTGTTTGAGCATTGTATAACTGAGATATAAGCCTGAGAACTTTGTAACTTTCCACTTGGTGATTCAATAAAATAAATTAAAAAAAAAAAGACCATGAATGAATGGTTTAGATTCTCGTTTTCCTGGAGTGAGCATTCACCATTGGGCTACACTAGCACATGGCAGGGAAGAATGGAGATGTTACTGGAGCCCGCTCGAGTAAATCAATGAGCATTGGGATGATAAGTGATACAAGTGATAGAAAAAAAATAAATGAAATGGCAACTATAGATCCTCTCCCTTCTATTTCTAAATCTCTATTCTGACAATAACTGTAGGTAATTGTTAATTTACTCATGATGTCTAAGTTCCAAATTTTCACAATTAAATGGCAGCAAAGTAATCTACCTGTTCTTCAAAGGATTCATTAGCTAGAGAGTCTGAAAATAATCAGCTTGATCATCCTTATGGGAATATGTTGAGTGTCTCTAATCCCTTCCACATTAATTTCTGCTTTCCTTAATTTTATCTCTGCTTTACCATGTATGAGAGCTAAAGTTAAAATTTCCTTGAGAAAGTCACCACTGTCTTTCAAAAATGTCATTTCCCAAGTCTGCTCAAAGCTCAGCATTCATGTGTCATATACTGTGGGAAGCAAAGGTTGTCCTCTTGCTAATGCTTTTAGTACCACATGCATCAAATTCTATAATATTCTAATAAACATTTTAATTCTATATATATCATATGTATTATAAATAAAAATTCTAGAAATATAAAGGCTTCAATAAATTAAAGACATCCCTTTTTCTTCAAGGGTTCAGGCTACAGATCTACTTCTTTTACATCATGATTCAAAAGCCACACAGAAACAAAATCCTTCTCTTTCCAATTAAAAATCTGCTGAGATTCAGTTATACATTTTCAGTATACCAGAGTCCAACCTAACTCTTTTCATATTGTCATGTGAGACTAAAAGATAGAAATATGTAGTTGAAAATGCATTTGTATTTTAATCGAGAACTGTGTGTTCAGGAATTATCACTCATGCAAACGGAGATAGTCATCAATCATAAGTGTTCCTTTCTATCAGCAGCAACTTATTACAGAGCAAAGTATTTCTAGATTCTGAGAAATTTGCTGTCAGATATAAGACACCAAAAACGCCCTTTCTTTTTTTTAATTTCCTGCTAGCCTCTGAAAGGAAAAATGAAGTAGGAGGGATGCTTTTTCCCCCTTGCTGTGACCTGAAAATAGACAGGAACAGATCATCTGTAACATTGCTATTTAAATATTAACTATAAAAATGACATTCGACATTATTTTTATTTAGAATGACAATCATAGTAAAGAAAGTCAAAATGCTTTTTATTTTTAAGTGCCTATGTGTGATTGTCAGTTTTATTTATACAACAGTTGTAAGGCAGTAAGAAAATTTTGAAAAAAAACTAGGACTTAATATGTGCATATATATTTATATATATCACAGGTCATTTCTATATGTATTCTTCCATTTAGTTTACAGTAAAAATCATATTCCAAAATAAGGTTTGAAGTTATATGAATAAAATGACATGTATCATATACAGACCAAAGAGTTGATATGAGTCTAATGAGATTTTGGGGGTTTATTTGCTATTAAAAAAAAATCTGTGGAGCCTAACATAGATCTGCTTTCAACTTCTTTTCCATATTTCAAGTGTTAACTTTGAAAAATGTATAATAATCATCACAAAACATGTAAGAGACAGGAATTTTTTCTGCAAGATACTTTGCTAATGGTCTTAACTATATTCCACATTCTTTACTATTTATTTAAAATAGCATATGAGCATCTTCATGATGGGAGTCATATTCTTTTTGTGATAATTTGTGAGTACCAGAGACGGCAATGAGATTTTTGTAATGAGTGGCAACGTGACTTTTTTTGCCTCAATGTTCTTAGTTGGAAATAACAAACTAAGCAGGAGAGGATTTCAGTGGTGATTTATATTAGGAGTCATGTCAACATTTGCACCATCTAGGACATACCTAGATTCAGGCGGTGGGTGTTAAGTATATTCTCATTTTTCACTATTTGTATGGAAGACCAAGTCCTATGTTCATAGACACCACTGTTCACTGGTTAAGAGAATGAAGAAATCTAAGTTCTCAAACTTTCCTATTAATATTGCCCATTTAATTCCATTTTTCTTTCATAGGTAGCGATAACATTAGGTTCTAATTCACTGGAAATGTTTGGTAAATTTTTACTATACTTTGACAGTGTCTGCATTAGCTATTCCATTTGGCAGACTTTAGCAATCCATAGTTTTCACAAATATTTAATCCTTAATGATATAATATGTAATAATTTTATCCTCATTAATCAATGTTTATTGGTTGTTAGCAATGGCATAGCATGGTTCAGAGTGCTAGTTACAGAATACATACACAATACATGCACACATTCACAATCTGCACTTGTGAATTTTCCGTTTGTTCTAAATTAACTGTAATCATATATCTGCATTCAACATTCTCTACTATATTTTATCTTACTATTATTGGACTGGAGTGATAGCACAGCGGGTAGGGTGTCTGCCTTGCATGCGACCAACGTGGGTTCAATTCCTCCATCCCTCTCGAAAAGGCCAGCAAGCTAATGAGAGTATCCTGCCCGCATGGCAGAGCCTGGCAAGCTACTCGTGGCATATTTGATAAGCCAAAAACAGTAATAACAAATCTCACAATGGAGATGTTACTGGTGCCTGCTTGAGTAAATGGATACACAATGGGATGAAAGTGCTACAGTACTACATTAATGCCATTATTTTTACAATAGCACAAGTGTAAAATTTTGACTAATACAAATACCTATTTTTTTACTCTATTCGGGAAAATATCTTATATCTAGATGTTATTCCAGAATCTCAAGGTTAGAAAGAGCTGAAATAATACCTGATTAATACACAATTAAACAAGTTCATGTTTGGATGTTGCTATCTTCAGTGATGCTCTCCTGTGTGAGAGCAATCACTGAGCACAAAGTTCATTCTCAACGATGTCTTGCCACTTTTTCAACTATGAGGCAAATAAGTATGATCAAAAATAATGCTAGGATATAAATGAGAAGACATTATCGTAAAATCTTGTTAATCCAATGCTACTTCATTCAAAATAACATTCAAATCAAATCAACAGTTATTCCCCAGCCAAATAGATATGGTTTTCTCATTAAAATTGTTCATTTAATACAAAGCATGCATTATGAATTATTTAAGGCAGAAATTAGATCCCAGGAGTACCTTGCATTATTAAAGAGGCAGAATGATTCCAAAGGATGCCAAGAAGCAGCTGTATATCAGCGACAGTGAGGCCGCCTTTATAGACCACTGTGATTAGTTGAGGATGCAGGATTTTGTATCCAATATAATCCTTTCTTTTACCCCTCCACTGAAAAGCAAATATTCAGAATAATTTGTATATTTTTACAACTATTTCTAGGAGAAATATTTCACTTATTCTTCTTAGAGTGCTAAGTATTTGCCATAGAATTATTAAACAAAATAATTTTAAATAATAAACCTGTCTCTTGACAAGGATGATTTTTACCAGTGATTAAAAGCTTCTTAAATTTTCCTTGAATTTTTAACAGCTAAACATTTTTCAATGTAAATTTCTATAATTATATCTCTTAAGTACTAAGAGAATCTTACTGCTACGAAAATGTTTGGGGTCAAAGAATTGAAATATAAGCAGCCACATTTTTCAAGATAAATTTTCTGTTTTTCTATCTTTGGACTGGAACTTCTATAATTTGTTACTCAAGCTCTTTGAGGCTCAGTTACAATTTCACTATTTTAGAATCTGAGATTTATCAGGTTAGAACTGTTCTAAAAGGACAAGTTATTGGACTATTTTAAAAAAGTTAACTCTCATCTCATTATAAAAGGAAATCTTGTTTTAGTCAGAATCCCTAGGGTCATGGATGGTATTTCTCTTTTTTAAAGTATTAAACAAGTTAAAAGCCACTGGCTCCTTAAGCCTTTTTTAAGCAATCAGGCATGATTTTACTGAGGATTTACCCTCTGTTCAAGCATGTTTAACTATTGGGAACAATTATTCCCTGCTGTGGCCCAAGTTGTGTCAACATGACAATTCATTTGGGAGATTTGTAAATCATTAGAAAAGGTTTACAGTAGTTTATTCCCCTAAGGATCACAAGGAGCTATGTCACCATGGTGATTTATGACTCCTCCTGCATTTCCTTGGGATAAAGTATCTGCAGTTTAACATCATATACGTTTTAAATTAACCAGCATTACTATCACTATGTGATTCATTTGCAACACAGAGAGGGGTAGATTTGAAGGTTAATCACAAAGGCATGTGAAAATAAGATGTATGTTTAATGGTAATAGTTTTAAAAAACTACAGTTTTAAGGAAAAGCAACTCAATTTCTAAGAGGAATGATAGCATTAATCTTACAATTATGTGTTATTAAGACAAGCATTCCTTAACAAATATTTTGACTATTTTATACATAACTTCTCAGATACAATATAAAGCAAAGATTACACATATTGACCCCTAACTTCAAAGATTGATACTTAGACTAAATATCTACAAATTTATTTTAGTCTTTCATTTTGACACCAGCAAAACATAAACAAAATAAACACAAATAAGGATTCTAAGAGTCTTTTGTTTTTTCTTTTTTTTACTTCTACCCAGACTTTCTTTTGAAGAAGAACCAATGTTACTGGTCTAACAGCTAATAAACTCCATTATATTCTAATACACAACTATAGTCACTACTCTAAATAAATTTTTAATTCCAAGCAAATTTTAAATATGTAAGACTGCATCAAGCCCGGGGTCTGAGAGATATTACAGAGAGTAAGTTACTTGCCTTGCACATATCCCACCCTGATTCAATCCCTAGTACCACATATGGTCCACCAAGCATTGACATGAATGGTCCCTGAGTGACACCTGATATAGCCCCCAAACAAACAAGATTACATTGAACTAAAATGTTTGTGCACAAGTGAAAGAAGCCATAACTAAGATAAAAAGAAGCCCTACCACATGGCAGAATGTATTATCACATCATACATTTGAGAACAGAAGAGCCTGGCAAGCTCCCCATGGCGTATTTGATATGCTAAATACAGTAACAATATCAGTCTCATTCCCCTGACCCTGAAAGAGCCTCCAATAAAGACAAGTAAGGAGAGGCTGCTAAAACCTCAGGACTGGAACAAATGGAGATGTTACTGATGCCCACTCGAGTAAATTGATTATCAACAGGATGACAGTGATACAGTAGTATATTTGACAAAGGCTTGATGTCCACAATAAAGATATCACATACACATTAAAAAAATACAAAAAGTAAAAACCTGGGAGAAGACCTGAACAGATGCTTTATCAAGGAATACAAACAGGCCAGTGAAAAATTTCTCAAAATCACTTGTTATCAGAGAAATGCAAATTCAAATGACAATGAGGTCATTGTCATATCTCACCTAACACTAGTAAGAATGAACTTTGTCATAAAGGTCAGAAGCAATAGACACTAAAGGGAATCTGAAGAAAAATGAACTTCCATTCATTTTTGTTACTGGGTCAGCATTTATGGGAAAAACATAAAAAATTATTTTAAAAAGAAGAGGAAAGATAACATATACTCCATCAGCTATACTTCTAGCTATCTATGCAAGGCACATAAAAAGACTAATTAAAAACAAATGAACAAACATGTACACATATGTTCATGACAGCACTACTTACAACAGCCAAAATTCAGAAATTACCCAAGAGCCAATAACAAGTTGAAAATAAATTGAAGTAGTTATTCAATGGGAGTGAAAGGGTGGAGCACCAGATTAATCAATCTATGGTTAATCTAATCTTGTCAGTTTAATTTCACCTGCCCCCCCCCGAAAGGTATTCATTCAAAAATAGATGAAATGACTAGAATGGGAAATAACAGCAAATAAAAGGGATCCCCATCCAGGAAACTGGGAGAAACAATAGGACAAAGAAAAGTCTTTCCAGCTTTCTGCCCTCTTTACCTATACCTAGACAGAGACGGAACCCATAGCATTCTTACACCCAAACAGCAACAGAGTAAAAAGCACAGGAGTCTCATCCACAAGCAATTAGTCAGAAACTAAGGCAAGCCTGGGTGACAGGAACAGCTGAGGTACAGTCCTAAAGAGGCCCAGATAGCTATAGGTACAGAGCAGCAAACCCAGTAAAGAGATCGAGGTAACAGGGTTCCTCTCAGACAAATTCCAGATCAGAAACATGCACACTGAAATGAGAGTGGTGTCAAGACACGTCAGACCATCATACACTGGTGGTGACCTGTGTATGGTATTCCAAACCAGGGAGGGGCTGTGCAGGGGGCTGGAAGAGACAAAGGGAGAGATGAGTGACCTCCTATATGGGGAACCTGCACCCATATCTTTGACCTTATTTTATCTTCTTCAGCATCTTTGTTTATGTACAGATTTTTCCTACAATTTTTAAGGAGTACAGAAAAAAAAACACTTCCACGCTAACAGTAGTGTCTCTATGTACACAATGGAATTGTACTCAGCTATGAGTAAAGATTAAACCTTGCCTTTTGCAAGAACACAGAGATGGAGGGACTCTTAGTGAGAAACAAAAGTCAGAAGCAAAACTACGATATATCACTCATATTTGAGGTTATAGAGAAGGAAGGCAGGAGAATAGATAAAAAATGAAGACAAACCCTTCTTTTGACTCACTGAAGAACTCAGGTTAGCAGAATGATACGAAACCAAGGGATTGTGGTGGAGGCTGTGATGACATATCTATAGAAGAGGTGTAAGACTGTAGCCCTACAGCATAGTCAATCATAAAAAACATTACTAGCAAATAGCAATAGTCTAAAAATACAGAGTACTAAATCAGGAAGGGCAGTGTGGGTGGGCATGAAAAGGAGCACTGAGAAAGTAAGAACAATGGTGACTGAGTCCTTCCACATTGGAGGGGTGTAGTAACTGTATACCAAGGTGATGATACAACCATCATCAGTATTGTAACCATGTTACTATAACCCCACCTATAACAATATTTTAGAAAGTAAAATTATCCTGAAACAAAGATAAACTAAAGATGCTTATCAAAAGCATCAGAAGAAGTAGAGAGGTAGCTCAATCAATCTCCCTGAGAAATCACTGGTGTTAAGGCGTAGCATTGATGTCCTCAAGGAAATATCCAGATCTGTTTGCTCCAGTTAGAGGAGCGGAGGCATTTCTCTGCTCATACTGCAAACCATCTTTGATTATATCACTCACAAATTGACAGAACCCCTAACCCTCCCTCCAAAGAAGAAGGAGTCAAATGTTTTCAAGAAGTCAAATCCTTGAATGTGATGCATCGTGCAGCCCATCTTTTCCTAAGCCCCACCAACTCACTTGTAGTTCTTCTATGCCGCATCCTGTGATGTGGAGACATGCCTGTCTCTAGTGCAAGAATATGAATCACATGAGGACCCAGATTCCATCTTATTCAGTTTTGTATTTTCAGAGTTTTAAAAGGCTTTCGGCATTAATGAGGTGCTTAATGAGTTACATAATGGAATTATGAGTCCTCTTTTTTCAATTAAGTACTTTACACGATAAATTGATAGGCCATGTAAGCTTTACATAGCTCTAGAATAAAATTCCAAGTAAAAGTGCTATAGAGAGCACATTGGAATTATCAAAAGAAGTTTAAGTATGTAGAAGACATCAATAACTGAAATTTATATATTCTTTAAACAGAAAACAAATCAATGGGGTGGCAATCAAAGCCAAAAAGTTAGATGGGCATTGCATAAAATTTCTTATGTTTTTTATTTCCACGGACTGGAGAGATAGCACAGCAGGTAGGTGTTTGCCTTGCTTGCGGCTGACCCGGGTTTGATTCCTCCGTCCCTCTCAGAGATCCCCGCAAGCTACCAAGAGTATCCAGCCTGCATTGAGGAGCCTGGAAAGCTACCCATGGCATATCCAATATGACAAAAACAGTAACAAGTCCCACAATGGAGACTTACTGGTGCCTGCTCAAGCAAATTGATGAACAAAAATTGAGGACAGTGCTACAGTGCTACAGTGCATTTCCACACCTAATTAGCATACAATTATTTTATTTCCATTTACTTCATTAAGTAGATGAATGAATAATGAACTTACTGTGTGTCAATTGGGACCATGAGTTGTGATTATATCAGTTTCTATAGCAATGACCTTCTACTTCTCACTATACTTTTTACTCCTCTTATCCACATTCCATGTACAAACCAACTATTAATACCCACATTTATTCTTGGCTCATGCCCCTGGTGCAAGGTGACCCAAATCTTTAGCTTGCTAATAAATGTATAATATACATAATCGAGGTCATCTTCTTACTTCTAGTTTCCATCGTTTGCTTTTCTTCCTCTCTTTTCCATGGTTTTCTGGATTACTTCAAACAGAAACATTTCCTGTTCTCTTTTTCTTTCAGGTGCTCCATCCCTAATTTCCATTCTCAAACAATGATTTTTTTTCCTACAGTCTAAGATCCAGCAAGCCTCAAAGAGTGTTGCTAGGTTTCGTTCTGGGCAAGGGTAGCTTAAGCTTACTGTAGACATCTAGTGAAAAATAAGGAAATTCTAGTATATCAACATGGGAATAGACTCGACTTGACAATCTATGAAGGCACAGCACTGGTAGCAGAAACACATTCATTACTGCTTTTACTATCAACATCTTAATCATCATCTCAGCTCTTCCAGTTTGGGGCTCAGTGACTCTGGCAGTCAGAAGACGATGCTTAGATTTTTTTTTTAATATATAATTGTAAAAAAGATTCTTCTTCTTCTAAGTGTTTGCATGCATCTGTCAAAAGGTTCCTCTCAGACACTCAAAGCTTTGCCATTTGAACTCAGAAGGCAGAACTCTCCTTGTCGAGGACAGAAATCAGTATTGTATAACAATCCCCGGATTAGGGGTCAGACAGGTGGGTCTGTGAGATGACAGCAGTGTTAGTGGCCCCTCGTCACCCTGTGTTTGCAGGGTTACACATAAATGCAATTAAGGGGCTGTGCTGGTCTGCCCCTGGTCTCAAGGTTAATTAACCACAAGAAAATGACACCTTCAGGTGTCCTGTATCATAACAGTACACGCTGAAGAAAGCAAGATTTTAAACTGACAGCCCTGACACCACCAGCCAGCAGAGTTGAAACCAGCAGAGGTGAAAACAAAGACTGACGTAGGTTGCTGCACTGCTGACAAGATGGGAAAAGGACACATTACTCCTGCCTTGGGTAGCAATAACAAGTGAAACCGAGAGAAACTTCCCCAGAGTGTCTCACTGCTGATCCTGAACACCACCTCCACCAGTAACTGCACATGGGGATCTTGATCCTCTGAGCTGCTCTTCCCTTCCATTCCTTTGCACTGAAACTCTCCAATCCTGCTTCCCAATTTCACAGCTATGCACGACACACACAGAACTCTCAAGCTCGCAGCAACCTTCTGACAGCAACAGCTATGCACAGGAATCTATTCTCACAAGGTGCTAAGAACTTCCATCACTGCTTATTTACTTGCATCCCCTTACCTGCTCAGAGGTGTGCTTCCTTCCAACCTACTGGTCCTCTGCAATGCATTACCCTGTTGCAGAGTGCTCTCCATGATCTCCTCATGGTTTCCAGACCACGTTTTTCTGCAGGATAGAGAGGAGAGAGAATGAGAATTGAGAGTAAGAAAGAGAGAGAGAGAGAGAGAGAGAGAGAGAGAGAGAGAGAATGAGCTTTTCTGACTCTCTAACTCCAAGACCCTGAGTTTTCTTGCCAGGTTTGCCCTTCCTGACAGGAAAACTGGTCCTCTGCTACCCTTCGAAGATATGTGCTTGGAAAGTGGTGGCAGGTGACAGGTTAGAAGAGTATTTTTCCCCCATGGTTCATGGTACCTAACTTGCAAGGAGCCCCACTCTGGCCTTCCTGAGCTCTGAATGCAGTCACTGTGTTCGGATCACTTGTGCTCCCCAACCAAATCCCCTCTGCTATCAATTTGTAAACAACTCAGTTCCTCCTGCATAATATGTGAGCCAGCAATGCCAGCACCACACTGTGCCCTTCCGTGCTCCTGGCCAAATGCACCTGCTGCCCAGGGCTCTGGCTGCCTCTGCTGCTTCTGCTACTATTATGCTCTGCCATCGCCCGCCCTGCTGCTTGTGCCACTGGCAGCTCATCTTCTGCATGGGGAGGAATGTTTATTAGTTTTAATTGGTGGGCACGGCTGGACAATGCCATTTGGGGAGTGCAGTATGTCATTCACCCTGCACCGGGTGCCAGCTGTGATGGCAGATGTAGGTGGATCAACTTCGAATACAACTGACAAATTACTGCATTTCCCAAATAATGTGGCTGCCTGGCCCCTCTCCCTGACCTGTGGAACCCACTCTCTTCCCTTCCCTTTGCACTGCCTAAGTGTAAAGGTTTGTTATGCTTTGGGCATACAATGGTCTTATTAGAAAAATATAATGCCCATCCTCTTTCCATAAAAACACAGTCAACAAAATCAAGCCACTTTTTCTCTTGCTGTGACCTGACTTCACTGCTAATAGTCCGTATGTTGCAAGAACTCAAAAGATTTCCCAGGTAATAGCCTGAAAAAAAGAACACAATTCTTTTGATATAGAAAATGATTTACTATCAGATTATACTTCTAATCAACTATCATCTGTGAGACAAAAGTCTCAGCTGCAGGCTTTGCAGTTCCAGTTATGACATCTTAGGCTACCCCTACACCATGTCACAGTAGATTATTGCTCCTCTCCTAACAGAGGTCCAGAAATGTGCCCAGAGAAAATCCAGGTGAGAGCACCAGTCCTTTTAGCTGCAGTGGTTAGGCAGTTGACTGATAGTTTTCCTTTGAAACACAAGTCCTGGACAATAATGCAGATTCATACACATAGAGTCAAACCTTGGAAACTGTCTTAGGATTCTTCCCTTAATCCAGCCATGAGCAAAGTCTTGCCTTCCTTGGACCATCAAAAGTCAAGAATTTGACTTAAAGTTGGCGCCTTCTGGTTTAATAATGGCAGTGTGTGTCACCGACAGCTTCTGTTTGTTTATACATTTATATCAGCCAGGCTGCTTCTGGAGTGAGCAGAGAGGGTACGAAATAACTTCTGGGACACAAAGCTAGAAACTATAAATCTCTTCTGCCACCTAGCGGTGCAACAAAAGCTGCACTAAACTGGAAAATGGAATTCTATAGGGCCAGGAATACCAACTTGTTAAATGTTGGCTTTGCTTTAGAAGGGAGACAATTAAAGCATACAAGCCATTACCAAGCACAGTAATTAAAAGTGACCTAAAAGTTATGTTTTAATGATGCCATATATTTATACAGCACACTACTAAACAAAATGCCCTGTGCTATTAACTAATTACAGTGTTCTTGATTGTTGATTTATAAAACAAAGTGATTCAGGGAAATACAATCATTATACTAAATTCCTTTACTGAATTCTCAGGGTTTTATTTTTTAAACCATCTGTTGTATCAATATATATGTTGTGTTCCTTTTTAAATACATACACATTAATCCAACGTTGTGGGCAGGACTTGGTATGTAGTGTTAAGTGGAAGAGAGATTAGCTTAGAAAAACATAACTCATATAATTGAATAGAGAATATGCAACCACAGAAGGGTCTTCTCATTCAGAAATATTGGTAAAAGAGGCTCCTTCAGGAACTATGTATGAGGAATGCTGTAATACTATAATTATGGAACCTGTCTATGTGGTTTTAAACAACTCAACACATAAAACTGCTGAGCAGATTATTAAATCATTTCCTGATAATTGTTGAGTAGCTCTCTGTCATTGTTTTAGCACAAATAAGATGTCAAATGAAAGTCCTCTACGTATAATGAGGAGTTCATTTGTCTTCAAAAGACAACAGAGTTTGAAAAAGAGTGAGTACTCTGAGTATCTTCATAGTTGAAACAGCAGATGGTGTGGGTACTGATGGATGCCCAGCCTTCAACAGTGAGATAATGCTAAAGGTATAGAATCACAAAATCAAGTATCATTCTCCCCTCTAAAAATGTAAAATAGGAAAACAAAACCTATGCATAATTTACGGATGCCCCAGGATAGTCTTAAATTATGCAATTCACATACTCAAGAAAAGTTGTTTAATGTATTCCGTAGTTATTTCATGACACTGATCACCCAATATGCACACATGCACTTTATTTCTGAGACAAGTCAGTTAAGAAAAGCATGTCTGTATCTACCAAGTGAGAAACATTCATTTCTAAAGCAAATATTCCAGTGAGCAAGAAAGCACAAAGGCATTTGCTAGTTAAATGCTTCTTTTATCAACTCAGTGGTCTCTCCTGCTTAGAAAGCTTCTCAAACGTGCATAATGGGATTAAAAGCACTCTCAATAAAGTTCATTACCTTAGTGGTCCTTCCCATCTTCCTGTGAAATTAACTGTATCTCCTATATGTACATCCACTTAAGGTAGCAATTTAATGGCAATAACATCTATATCTAAGAGGGCTATTTTTCCCTTGGATCGCCTTCACACTTAGAGATCTTTTCATGTTGTTTAGAGTAAAAACCAGAAACATTGTATATCTTTTGTTTTTAGGAAATGAAGAAAATGGTAAAGGAAGAAATGTTCTTAAAAACTTAAAGCAATAAGCCCCACAAATAGCAATGCCACGAATAGTTTAAGGGGGCATCCAATGAGAGTGAGATAGAATGAGGCATAGGTATACTTGATTTACATTAATATAGAATGTCTTTCATCTCATCGCCTTTCTGCCACCACATCTTTCTTGCTCAAGCTTTGGGGGTTTGATTTTTAGAATTCGTTTGGGGGCCTCACCTGGCTGTTCTCAGGGCTTACTCCTAGCTCAGTGCACAGGGACCCTCCTGGTGGGGCTCAGAATACCACTGGGGTGCTGAGGATCAAGTCCTGCACAGGCATGCCCAAAACAAGAGTACTTATTTGTTGCAATGTCTCTCCAGCTCTGGAACTGCAGTTCTTCTCTCTTTTGGCAAATCATGGTTTTGTTTCAACCCAGGTTCGATTCCTCCATCCCTCTGGGAGAGCCCGGCAAGCTATCGGTAGAGTATCTCACCCACAATGCGATATGCCAAAAAGAGTAACAAGTCTCACAATGGAGACATTAGTGGTGCTCGCTAAAGCAAATCAATGAGCAATGGGATAACAGTGATACAGTGATACTTTCGTATACTTTCATATACTTTTATATACTTTATGGTAGGTGTTTTTCAGGCCTGTCAGCACTGCATTCCAGTGTCAGTTTCCCCTCCATTTATATCAAAGCCTGTTTACTCGCCTTATGTTCTTATACTTTACTCAGGTGGGACCATCTGTCCACCCAGTACATTAAATCCCTGTTTATTTAAGTTACTCTTCATTTTCTCATGTTAAGGAAGGGCAAATGCTAGAGGTGTGCTGAGCAAATAAAAGAAGAGAATTCCTATAACGACTCATAAAAGAAAATTCTTACAAGGACAGCATGAGTGAAGGCTTCCCTTATACCTTTGGATTTGTCTTTTTAGATTTATGTATAGATATTGCCATGTCTACGTATGTCTTTGAAAGCAATCTGCCTGTAAGATAATGACAGAAACGTGATCTACTAAACCAAGAACCCTGTTCTTTAAATAATAGAGTACTTTGGCCAAATGGATCATAACCTATACTTGGACAGTGATACATAGCTAAAAAAGATTACACAGAACAATTCCCATAGCCAAATTAGATGACTGGGTAAAGACACTGGTAAATATGCATACCAGAATGCTACTTGACTCTGAAAAAAGATGCAATCATGCAACTGACTGCAACATGGATGGAGCTGGACATGATCGTGAAGATATCATGAAGTTAGTCAGAAGGAGGGACAGATACAGATGATCTCTCTTGTATGTGGGACATAGCAAATATAGGTGGGGAATGATGAATAGTCAAAGGCAATAGAATGTGAGAAGTGGCCCACAGAACTGAGCTTACCAATGTAGAGGATGGATAGGGAAGAGTCATCATCATTATCATTATCATCATCATCATCATCATCATCATGATCATCAAATTTCTTGAGCAGTCTCAGTAACGTCTCCATTAATCCTACCCCTGAGATTTTAGTAGCCTCTCTTTACATGTCCTTTCCAATGGTGCCGCATTGGAGGCTCTTTCAGGGTCAGGGGAATGAAACCCTCATTGTTACTGGTTTTGGCATATGAATACACCATAGGGAGTTTGTGAGCCTCTCCCATGTGGGCAAGAAACTCTTGGAAGCTTGCCAGGTTCTTCGAGAGGAGAATTAGGCTCTAAGATGTCGTGTGGCTGCTTTGTGGCCACATGCTTCCAGGCGAGTAGGAAGGAATAATTTTATAGTGGGGGCAATCTAGTGGAGGGGAAAAGCCAGCAATGTTATCCAAACTTTTATTCTGGGTAAGTGTTCCTCTGTACTTCATATAGCACCTTCTTCATCTCTCCAACGGGGTAAGCATACTGTCCTCTCATTCAGTTTGTGGGTTTGCTCTACTAGTAAGTGTATTCATGGTATGGAGAATAACTTAAATGCCTCATGCAAATCTTAGCACAGAAAATAGGCTTTTAATACTTGATTTTTAATCAGTATCAGTATTTAATAACCTTCCAACTTAAATAATTCTAAAGTCACAGAGCTAGTTAGTGGTGCAAATGTAATCAAATTGAGAACTCTTGATTGCCAATACTGTTATCTTTCTATTACAAAATATTGTTTCAGATTTAGTTTGCTCTGGGCCCTAGTGGCTAAAACTCAAACTGTCACTTAAGACAAATAGCTTCTTCTAAAGGTTTTAGCGGAGCCTTAGAATTGGTTGAGGCAGAACTTTTAACCTTCCTATCATCCTCTTTCTTATTTACAAAACAGGGGCAATAGCATCACTCATCTCCTTTTGTTAAAGAATGATTAATGTAAGGGCCAGTTAAACCAGTATCCATGGAAATAATGGAAGCAAGGCTAGGACTCAAGAATATCATGTTATTTTCTGGCTTGCTAATATCCTTCAGCCTATTTATTGAATACAAGAAATTCACAACAATCCAAAGCAGAGTATATTTTCCTATGGTACCTGAAAAAGCAGTATGAAACAAAAGAACCAACAAGCAATATCTATACATACTTTACTGAGTTACAAAGTAGAGTTCAGCATCATTATAATTCAAAAGATGTTTATGTATAAAGCAATAAGCCCTTGACCTTGTAATATCTTTCAAAGCATTTAATGAATTCACAGTTAATACCAGGAAATGTTGTGCATCTTGATTCTACTCAGTGTATAGCAGTCTATGTACACTGATTTTGTAGGAAAAATAATCATAACAGTTGGGATGAAATCTAAGTAGTCTTTCAATTCTGGATATTTTAAGATCGGAGCTGTATGCATATATAGATAAAAACAGTATCCTCTATAGAGATTCATTTCTCATCTTCCTTAACTCTCCTCCTCTCACCCCTCCCTTTCTCCTTCCCTGTTTTCCTTCATTTCTAGTTCTCCCCTGATGCTTTATCATCCCTGCATCACAACACTAGATGACACATCATTTATTTTACTAGTTTAATGACAGTGCCATCTCTTCCCCACCAGAGTGTATGTCTCATGAGGGCAAAGGCGGTTGTTTTAATGATGCATTAGCAGTGCCTAGAACAGTTGCTATGAATGGGAGCTGCTTGATGATTATGTGCTGGAATAACAGCATTTTTTGCTTTATATGTGATTTCAAGTTGGACAGTTTCTCAAAAAAGATCAGCTTATTCAGTGACCTCTGGTATGTTTTGTTTACATGATATTTATTTTAAACTTCACAGTTTAAATATGTTGATGAATAGCACATCCCATGGTCATTTTCCAGTTTCAGTAACTCCAGAAATTTCATTGAATACTACAGCAGCTTCCTTAGATAAATATTTCTGTCATGATATTTTACTGTTATTCAGTTATTCAGAAAACTTCTCAAGTGTATCCTTTTCAACCCACAGCCTATGATGCAGTATCTCAAGTAGAGGGATACACAGCAATAGAAAGCTAAAAGAAAAATCATAGTCCATATGCGATCTCACTACACTTAAAAATAGTTTCAGGGCTGGAGAGACAGCACAGAGATCAGTGCCACATGCTTCAAGTGCACATAGGTCCTAGATCACTCCTTGACAAAGCCATGGTCCCTCAAGCAATGCTGGGTATAGCCCGTGTGACCACTGAACCCTTGGTGGTTTTCAGGACCAGAGTCCTAGCACTGGTCCAACTGGCCTAATTAGCAAAGTGCGATGGTGAAAAGTCTTTTGGAAGCCCCAAGTATTTCTTGAGAACAATATTTTTTCTCATAAATAAAAAACGCTTAGTGATACACATTTAAAGAATAGAGTATTCTCACAGTTTACAAAACGCTCTCTCAGCCCTTGTGCTAATGCCGATGTTACTCAAAGCTTGTGTGCTGCATACTACAGGAAGATAACAGAGGAAAGACAATTTCTAAGACAACAGCTTTTTCTTTTATGTCTTATACTGTAATAATAGTTCCTATTACTTTGAGAATGCCTAGAATTTTTCCAGAAATATGACCGTGTCAGTTAGCCAAGCAATTATGTAGCCCTTCCAAGAAGCAAAAACAAACAGAAACAATTTTGCTTATTGATTAAAGGCAAGGATGACCATAACTATATAGTAGCTTAGATTGAGGGGTCATGATAAACAGGGGAGCATGCACTATTTTAAAATAAACTACATTTTAATTAAAGTAAGTTATTGATGGGAACACACCTACATTTGAAAAATTATTTTCATGGCCATTTTAGGAACATGCACTAGCACGCAAATTTTAAAATTGCATTTTTCTTTTCTTATCAATATTTTATGAGCCCTCTCTCCTATTCATGTACCAATATTCTTTGTTAAATGGAAAGAATAATACTGATATGATTTATTAAAATAATTCATGTATTGAAGAGAGGCATGAGTCTCTTTTGTAAAAAGTTGTTTAAGGGAGAGAGCAATGGGTAAGGCAAGCTTTATACATGTCTGACCTCAGCTCAATCTCTGTCACAAAATATGGTCCCCCAAGCACTGGTAGGAGAGAACTGCCAGGTGTAGCTCCAAAACAAAACGAAAAAATTTGTTTCCGATAAACATAATGAATACAATGAATAATTCACCGTTGATTAAAAATAAATTCCATGTAGACTTTAACAGTGGTTTTTAAAAATTCTATATAAATATTAAAACTTCAGTTGTATGTTAATTTTAGAGCATATATTGTTTGAAATTATTTCAAGCATTTTTCTCTCTCTTGCATAATATCAGGGAGGGCAAAGAAGAAAATATTAGTAATGCACATTTGGGTAGAAGACTTTATAATAAAATAATACCTTTGCATATTTTAAAATGAGGTTTTATACAAATGTTTGTGTATTAAATTACAACAGATTTCTTATTCTTCCTCTTAATTTTACCTTGTAAGAGCATCTCAAGATAAGGCAGTAAAAAAAAAAATTTGCACCAGTAAAAGATTCCTAGAGTTTCCTTGTATGAGTGGAGGAGAGAAGGCAGATGGAATAGAGAAAGGATCACTAAGAAAATGATGGCTGGAGGAACCAGTTGGGATGGGAGATGCATACCAAAAGTAGATAATGAACCAAACATGATGATCTCTCAGTGTCTGTGTTGCAAGCTATAATGCCCAAAAGTAGAGAGAGAGTATGGGGAATATTGTCTGCCATAGAGGTAGGGGCGGGGTGGGAGAGGGAGGGAACACTCAGAATATTGGTGGTGGGAAATGTGCACTGGTGGAGGTATGGGTGTTTGATTATTGTGAGATTGTAACCCAAACATGAAAGCTTGTAACTATCTCACGATGATTCAATAAAATTTTAAAAATTAAATATATATATAAACCAAGTGTGAACAAAAAGTCAAGAAAAACCAAAAAAAGTCTTAATACATTCAAAGAACAGTTAATAAATACCCGTCATGCTGTCATGAATAAAGGAAAAGAGATAAAACAATAACACAAGTCAGATTGTGACAACGGAAGAGAATAAACATAAATAGTGCCCTGAATACCTCAAAAATATGATGGCAAATTCACTTTATGTTTGTACTTATTCCAAGTCTGAACTACACAAGTAAAAATCTAACAGGAAAATAAAAAAGAGAACATGCCAGATTGTTATGATATTTTTTATTCACTCTAGTAAAACACAAAACTATACTAGAGATTTACTATACTCTTGGGCAGTTTTTCCAAAATGTCTTCCTGATTCCCATTTGTTCCTATCTGGGCCCTAAGAGCAGAACTTTTAAGTCTGTACATCACTGTTCTTGCTGGGAAGCAAGTACATGCTCCTATGTCACATCCCTGTTTATTCTTGTTCCTTTGGTCATTTTCAACATATATGACTGTGCTCATAGCTAAGCCAATTTAAATTACTTGGGAAGTAAGATTTCATTAAACACAAATCAAAAGCCTCACTAAAATCAATACATATTACACATCCTGCATATGGATTTTATTCACTAGTGATAAAATCTGTCAAGGTATGAAAATAAATAGGTGTTCTATAATTTATAAATGATAACTATGCATTAGGTTGGTTTATCTTGAGGGTTTACATATGTTTTTCTTGAAATTTGTTGTTTTATTTTGTTAAGGAGAAGATTAAGCATATCTGACTAAAATGTTCAAGCAGAATATTTTATCTGCTTGCCTATATTCAAAGTGAATGACACATTTTATCTATGTTTGGTATTTTCAGGGTTCTGAGACTGCAGTCATCCTTTACTTGATATTGTGTTCATTGCCTTAAATAATCCCCATCCATTTTGTTATTCATGATTGAATAACTGTTGTCAGTTATTCATAATTTAGATATACCCTATAATTGAATTACTTGGGTTTAGACTAATATTACGTAGATAAAACTGTCTCATTATTGGAAAACATGTTATGAAATGCTCATTATTTTACCTAAGTTAAAAGTATGTATGCAAAAGATACAAATAAATGCTCTCTTCAATGCCTGAATAATTTATAACTGTGGCATCAATAACACTGAAAGTCAGGACTGTCTCACAAAACTGATAGCCTACAACCAAATACAGTGCGTTGAACCACTGGTAATCAGATGTAGAGGGTAAATGCAGAAACTGGTTACTCTAATCATACCAACCTCGGTTCTCTCAGCTGACAAAATCAGGGGTAGTTACTCAGAACTAAGTATTATGTGAGAACCATAAACCAGAGTTTATTTGTTGGCATAAGACTATTAGCAGCATCTACATATCTCTAGTTTGCAATTACAGCACAGACTTTGAGCTCATCACCTCTTTTAATGTCAAGAGAGTCACTGAAATGAACTTATGGAAAGACATTACTCATAGATCTATACTTAGATTTTACCGTTGTAGCAGAAAGGACACCTAACTACACCGTATGCCTAAAACAAACTCTATTATGAACAACTTTGTAAATCACAGTGCCTTAATAAAAATAAAATTTAGAACTGAGAGAATAGAGTAGCATTGTAAATAGATGCTTGGCGTAGAAATAAGTAGAAATTGCATTCTTGTTTCTGGACTAGAAACCTCCCAAAGCATCTTCTAGCATCACAAGAATCCTTCCCATGGATACAACATGAATTCGACCACGTGCATTTCTCAGAGTTACATGTTCTCTTTCATGTTTATTTACACTTTTTAATGTACTATTTATGTGGGGAAAAGTATCCGTTTCTCTGACTGAGACGTCTTTACCTTCTTTTAATTAAGCAAAGATACTGCCTTCCAATTCAGCTAATTTACCATCTTTTCTTGTCTTCTGACTGTCAAAGATGTACTAGATGCTATTTTGGGCTATTAACATAGAAAAATAAATAATTCTCAATTAGTAGAGTAAAACATTTGATATCCCAGTTTAATATCTTTTAAATTTGCTAGAGTCTTTGATCTCTAATTCAGCAAACAAGAAAGTTGTATTATGTGACATTCAACACACTTTCAAAATGAAGAATATTTTATATTACTTATAGCATACTAATTACTGATTATAAAGAAGAGGATTTCTTAAGTACTTACAGGTTAATATTCATTATCTCTTTGATATTACTTAGAATACCTTATGCTACAGTAACAGAAACTGAATTTGAACCACTTGAATCAAAAAACAATTCCATTAAAATCCAGAAACACGATTTGGCTCCAGGTACAATTGAATCCAGGGATCAAACAATCTCTTTAGCATTTGATCTCTATTTTTATCTCTACAGTCCTCTGAGTTGTCTGTCTCTCATATAGATCCTCATAGAAATAATTTTCCTCATTTTTTCCATTATAACTCACCTAATAATTTCAGGAGAAAAAAAATCTTATTGGTTGTACTGCAAGTCTCATAGTTAGGTCTTACTAAACCTACTTGTATCATGTAAATAACTTTCTGTGACCATAGGTATTTAAATAAAAAATAAACCTAAGTGCTCATAGGTGATCTAAGTTCTATCCATAACTCAAAGTCTAAGATTAGTGCAGGATTTGTTATCAAAATATCATATTGGTGGGGCTGGATAGCACAGTGGGTAGGACATTTGTCTTGCACGCGGCCGACCCGGGTTCGATTCCCAGCATCCCATATGGTCCCCCAGCACTGCCAGGAGTAACTCCTGAGTGCAGAGCCAGGAGTAACCCCTGTGCACTGCTGGGTGTGACCCAAAAAGCAAAAAAATATATATATATCATATTGGTACTTTGGTAATGGACATAGTGTGGTAAAAAATTCTGAAGAGATATGAAATTGTACCCCTAAACATTACAGTATACTAGATAAATATTATTTAAAAACTAAACTATAAGGTGATTAGAAGAGATATCTATAATTAACACTCATTTCTCCACAAATTGCTATAATCATGAGGATGATGTTATATTCTTCATGAAACTAGGCCTCAAAAACTTTGTAAGTAAAAACCCAGAGAGCAAATATTATATGCTTTTATGAATTATATCTGTCTTTGTCACCTATTCCATTTTTTCACAATATCTCAAAAATGTAAAAAGAAAAGCATTTAGCTTAGGGCTATACCAAAAAAATAATAAGGTTATAGGTTAGAATTGTCTCATTGGGTAGAGATTGTTAATTTCTGTACTAAATAATGAGTAAACTGAAAGCAGAAGTCTAGTCTTCTACCTTCAGCATACTGTGACCATTAAAACAGACATTGAAAGATAAAGCCATCAGCCAAGAAATGTCAATAGTACCAAGAGCTTCAAATACAAAGGAAAGATGCTTCCATTGTTCCTATGGAGAGAAATTTGCTGATGCCTTGACTTTATATTTGCAACCTCTATAACATAAAAAAATAAAATGATGTTGCCTTAAGACACATAGTCTACAGTGATTTGTTGCAATGGCCCTCCTTTAATACGCTCCGGGCCACTCCAACATCTACTTCATCTGAACTTTTGTTACGTGTGTGGCCACTTTGGACTATATTCAGAGCTTACTCTTGGCTCTGTACTCAGTGATCACTACTGGTAGTGCTTTGTGTTCCACATGTGGATTGGACCAGGGTCAGACAAATGAAATGCAAGAACCTTAATTCCTGCACTGTTTTTGTGACTCTTGCTGAAGCTTTTCTAAGGACTAAAATGAATAGATATGCAAGATCACCTCATCTATTACCACTTAAAGCTCATAACCATAATATCCCCTGGTATATTCATAAGTCAATTTACTTACTATGCTTTTCTGGTGACTTTTTTTCCTCATTTTTTGGGGGGGGCAGGGAGGGTTGCATTTAAAAAATGTTTAATGAATCATTGTCAGATAGTTAAAGATTTACAAACTTCCATGATTATGTTTCAGTCATACAATGATCAAGTGCCCATCCCTGCACCAGCGCCCATTCTCGACCATCAATCTCCCCAGTATCCCTCCTGCCACCCTTTCTATCCCCCCATACCTCTGTGGCAGGCACACTCCCTTTTACTCTCTCTTTTTGAGTGTTATGGTTCACAATATGGGTACTAAGGGACCATCATGTTCCGTTCATAGTCTACTTTCAGCACACATCTCCCATGCTGAGAGAGCCCTCCAAGCATCATTTACTTGTTTATCCTCACTCCTAAGTAACATTCTTATTTTCTTTACAAAGATAAACATTAAATAATTTTATAGACACCATTTTACTAGTACTAGTTTAACCTGGTATGTATATCAGCATTACAAATAAGAAAAGATATTCATACTTTTATCTAAACATGGAAAGAAGCTGACATCTCATGTAGATCTATCCCTTATCAGAAGTTAAGGCTCAAACTTTCTCTCATCACTTCTAACTCTATTGAATCATCTCTTTTAACAACAACAAAAAATATCCACTTTGTACCGTAGACTGATCCATTTCATCACCCTTTAATTTATTAAAAAGAAAATAACCTCCACAAAATAATGAATAGGTTGCCTCCAATTTCTCTTTTCACATTTGACAAGTCTATTCCATCAGATTTTGCTCCAACTCCTCCAGAAACAGTGCTCTTGCCAAAGTGATGGCCAAATGTTTCTATTATTGATGATCAATTCACATTTCCTCATTAACTACTCAATAGCACTCAAAATAATCACTGCTCCTTCCCTTTGATATTTTATTTTTACAAGGTTTCAGAAACTCATACTATCATTTTGATACATATATAACATTGGAAGGCACATGAGGGTCAAATCACTGAAATGCTTAGCTAAAAATTGTATTACAGCTACAGTGACTATTGTGCATCTTTATGATATTTCCTATAGAGCATACTTCCCCTCCTTTGGTAATGCAACTTTTCATTTTCCATGTTTCTCTAAAGGGAATCAGCGTTTTTTACATGTCTTTCTGATATGACTATAACAAATTTTGAAATGCACAATTTAAGATCAGCCAATTCAATCACTATCATTTCCTACTATTACAGGGAGTAGCAGTATCACCAGCTTTCTGTGAACTCAGGTTAATTTATAGTTTGATATCCAACCATAGGTATCGAATAAAAATGCAAAACATGAATAAAGCTTTCAGATCCAAAGAAGAGAAATGGAGAGAAAAACAGATTGTAGAGAAGGGTACATCTGAATACTTGTTATTGGAATACTTGACATTCTCTGTTAAGGCATTCCCAAGAAATAGCATATCTAGTTTATAACACAGATTATTAAATTCTCCCCTGGTTTCATACACCAAACAAATAACTCATTATTTTCTTATTGGGAAACAAGCATACTCTTTTTATTTTTTTTATTATTATTATTATTATTATTTTGCTTTTTGGGTCACACCCAGCGATGCTCAGGGGTTACTCCTGGCTTTGCACTCAGGAATTACTCCTGGCGGTGCTTGGGGGACCATATAGGATGCCGGGGATCCAACCCGGGTCGGCTGCGTGCAAGGCAAACGCCCTACCCGCTGTGCTATCGCTCAGCCCCACAAGCATACTCTTTTTTTTTTTAAAAAAAAAAAGTATCTAGAAGCCAGTTACAAGTAAAAAGCCATTTGTAATTAGAAGCCAATTACAACTTAACTAGGCACCAGCACTTTTTATTTTAATTTATTCTTTTATTGAATCACCATGTGGAAAGTTACAAAGCTTTCAGGTTTAAGTCCCAGTTAAATGCCCAGGTACAATGCTCGAACACCCATCCCTTCACCAGTGCACATATTCCACCACCAAGAATCACAGTATACCTCCCCCTTACCCCCCCACCTCCCCAGCCCGAATGTGTAACTGATAAATTTTACTTTACTTTCACTTTACTTTGATTACATTCAATATTTCAACATAAAAACTCACTATTTTTATTTGCTGCTTCTCCCCCCGCCAAAGTCGGACCTGCGGAAAAGGAAGCATTTGATAATTTGTTTTACATTGCTGAGAATGAAGAGATCTGAGATCAAGTGGCCACACTAGCAGCTGCACGGTTTTAGATTTCTGTATTTTAGTATTTTAGTAACTAGGTCCAGAGAAATATCTGCCAGAAATTGCATCATTGCAAAATTGTACTTCTCAGCTACTTTATATTCCACATGTGAGTGCAATCATTCTATGTCTGTCTCTTTCTTTCTGACTCATTTCACTCAATATGACACTCTCCATGTTGAACCACTTATATACAAATTTCATGGCTTCATGTTTTCTGATAGCTACATAGTATTCCATTGTGTATATATACCAGAGTTTCTTTAACCAGTCATCTGTTTTGGGGCACTCTGGTTTTTTCCAGATTGTGGCTATTGTAAACAGTGCTGCAATGAACATAGAAATGCAGATGTCATTTCTACTATATCTTTTTGCCTCTCCGGGATATATTCCCAGGAGTGTTATTGCTGGGTCAAATGGAAGCTCAATTTCTAATTTTTTGAGAATCGTCCACATTGTTTTCCAAAAGGGCTGAACCAGTCGGCATTCCCACCAGCAGTGAAGGAATGTCCCTTCCCCCCCACATCCATGGCAACAGCGGTTGCTTTTGTTTTTTTTGGGATGTGGGCCAGTCTCTGTGGTTTGAAATGATAACTCATTGTTGTTTTGATCTGCATCTCCCTGATGATTAGTGATGTTGAACATTTCCTCATGTGCCTCTCAGCCATTCGGACTTCTTCTTTGGGAAAGTTTCTGTTCATTTTATCACCACATTTTTTGATCAGGTTGGCAGTTTTCTTCTTTTGGAGTTCAACCAGTGCATTGTATATCCTTGATATCAACCCTTTATCAGATGGGTACTGCGTAAATATCCTTTCCCATTCTGTAGATTGTCTTTGTATTTTGGTCACTGTTTCTTTTGAGGAGCAGAAGCTTCTTAGTTTGAGATAGTCCCATTTATTTATCTCTAGTTTCACTTGCTTGGCCAGTGGCATATCAGCTTTGAAGATTTCGTTGGCTTCAATGTTGTGGAGAGTTTTGCTGACCTTGTCTTCAATGTACCTTATGTATTCTGGTCTGACATTGAGGAGTTTAATCCATTTTCATCTGACTTTTGTACATGGTGATAGGTGGAGGTCTAAGCCTATTTTTTTGCATGTAGCTGTCCAGTTTTGCCATAACAGTTTATTAAACATCCTTTCTTTGCACCACTTCACATTTCTTGGCCCCTTATCAAAGATTAGATGATCATATATTTTGGGGTGTGTGTCAGAGTATTCAACTCTGTTCCATTGGTCTGCAGCTCTGCCTTTGTTCCAGTACCATGCTGTTTTAATGACTACCACTTTGTAGTAGAGTTGGAAGTTGGGGAGGTTGATTCCTCCCATTTTCTTTTCCCCAGGAATTGCTTTAGCTATTCGTGGGGGCTTATTGTTCCATATGAATTTCAGGAGCGCTTGCTCAATTTCTTTGAAGAATGTCAAGGGTATCCCTATAGGGATTGCATTAAATTTATACAATGCTTTGGGGAGTATTGCCATTTTCACAATATTAATTCTTCCAATCCATGACAGGGGATGTCTTTCCATTTCCTCATATCCTCTTTTATTTCCTGAAGCAGTGTTTTGTAGTTTTCATTATACAAGTCCTTTACCTCTTTACTTTAGCTGATTCCAAGGTACTTGATTTTTTGAGGCACAATTGTGAATAGGATTGCTTTTATCATGTCGCTTTTTTCTCTGTCATTATTTGCATATAGGGAAGCAATGGACTTTTGGGTATTGATTTTATAGCCTGCTACTTTACTATACGAATCTATTGTTTCTAGGAGTTTCTTGGTAGAGGTTTTAGGGTTCTCTAAGTATAGTATCATATCATCTGCGAATAGTGAGAGCTGGATTTCTTCCTTTCCTACCTGAATGCCCTTAATATCTTTTTCTTGCCTAATTGCTATTGCAAGTACTTCTAGTACTATATTGAACAGAAGTGGAGAGAGTGGGCATCCTTATCTCGTCCCTGTTCTTAGAGGGAAGGCTCTTAGTTTTTCCTTATTGAGGATGATGCTTGCAATAGGCTTGTGATAAATGGCTTTGACTATATTGAGGAAAGCCCCTTCTATACCCATTTTGGCGAGTGTTTTCATTATAAACGGGTGCTGGATCTTGTCAAATGCTTTCGCTGCATCTATTGATATGATTATATGATTTTTATGTTTTCTTTTGTTGATATGATGGATTATGTTGATTTATTTCCAGATACTAAAGCATCCTTTCATCCCCGGAATGAATCGCACTTAGTCGTGGTGTATGATCTTTTTGATGAGTTGTTGAATTCTATTTGCTAATATTTTGTTGAGAATCTTTGCATCTGTGTTCATCAGGGATATTGGCCTGTGGTTTTCTTTTTTGTGGTGTCTTTGTTTGCTTTTGTTATTAGGGAGACATGAGCCTCAGAAACTGTTTGAGAGGGTTTCTGTTTCTTCAATTTCCTGAAAAAGCTTGAGTAGAACTGGCAATAGGTCTTCTTTAAAGTTTTGGAAGAATTCGAAAGTGAATCCGTCTGGACCTGGGCTTTTGTTTTTGGAAAGACTTTTGATTACCGTTTCAATTTCCTTGATATTAATAGGACTATTCAGGTACTCCTCGTCTTCTTGGTTCAGGCTCTGGAGATTGTAGGAATCCAGGAATTTATCCATTTCTTCTAGTTTCTCTCGTTTTGTGGCATATAGCTTTTCAAAGTAGTTAGTCTCTGATGATCTTTTGAATTTCTTTTGTTTCTGTTGTGATGTCTCCCTTTTCATTTCTGATTCAGCTTATAAGGTTTCTTTCTCTCTTTGTGACTCTTGCTAGTGTTTTATCAATCTAGTTCATCTTCTCGAAGAACCAGCTCTTGGTTTCATTGATCTTTCGGATTGTCTTTTGGGTTTCCATGTCATTGATTTCTGCTCCAAGTTTTATCATCTCTTTTCTTCTGCCTGGTTTGGGCTCATTTTGTTGGTCCTTTTCTAAGGTCTTGAGCTGTGAAGTCAAGTTATGTATGTGGGCCCTTTCTTCCTTCTTGAAGAATGCTTGCAGAGCTATAAATTTTCCCCTTAACAGGGCTTTAGCTGCGTCCCACAGGTTCTGGTAGCTCGTGTTTTCATTCACATTTGTTTCCAGGTACCTTTTGATTTCTTCCTTGATTTCCTTCCTGACCCATTCATTGTTCAACGTTGATTTCTTTAATTTTCAGGTGTTTAATTTGGTTTTCTGCGTCTGTTTGTGATTAACTACTATCTCCAGTGAATCATGGTCTGAAAAGATAGCTAATACAATGTCTACCTTCCTGATTCTGTTGAGGTATGCCCAGCACATGGTCTATTCTGAAAAATGTCCCATGTACACTGGAAAAGGATGTGTATTCCCTTTGTTTGGAATATAAAGCCCTGTATAGATCTATTAGCCCTATCTCTTCTATTTATTCCTTCAAAGCCAGTATTTCTTTGGTGAGTTTTAATCTTTTTGATCTGTCTAGAGGGGATAGGACAGTGTTGAAATCTACAACTACTATTGTGTTGCTCACAAAGTCCTTCTTAAGGTCTGTTAGCAGCTGTTGTAGGTATTTAGCTGGCCCCACATTGGGTGCATACACATTTAGGAATGTGATTTCTTCCTGCTGTACATATCCCTTGATTTATATAAATGGCCTTCACTATCCCTTCTAATCTTTTTCAACCTGAAGTCTATGTTGTCAGATACTAGTAAAGTCTCCCCAGCTGTCTTGAGGGAGTTGTTTGCTTGCAGGATTGTTCTTATCCTTTGACTTTGAGTCTGTGTTTGTTCTGGCTATTCAGATGTGTTTCTTGCAGGCAGCAGATGTTGAGTTTAGTCTCTGAATCCATTTTGCCAGTCTGTGTCTCGTAATTGGTGAATTAAGACCATTGACATTGAGAGAGATTATTGTCATGGGGTTTTGTGCCATCTTTCTGTAAGGCTTTATTGTGTTTGTAAGGGGTTTTCTTGTCTTACAGTAGCCCCTTTAGTTCTTCTTTTAGGTTTGGTTTAGACTCTATGAAGTTCCTGAGTTGTTGTTTATCCACAAAATAGTGTATTGTTCCTTTGAGTTTGAATGAGAGTTTGGCCGGATAAAGTATTCTTGGTGAAGCGTTCATTTCATTGAGTTTTTTCACTATATCCCACCACTGCTTTTGGGCATGAAGTGTTTCCTCCGATAGGTCTGCTGTGAATCTAAGGGGTGTTCTTTTGAATGTGATTTCCTTCTTCGACCTTGCTGCTTGCTGTATTGTATCTCTATCCATGACATCCATCATCTTAACTATGATATGTCTTGGAGTTTTTCTGTTAGGGTCTCTTTTAGCTGGCACCCTTCTGGCTCCTTGAATCTGGATGTCTGCATTCTCCAGCTCTGGGAACTTTTCAGCAATGATTTTTTTGACTGTGGCTTTTTCATTTGGGTTGGTTCCCTGGCCATCTGGTACTCTGATGATTCTAATGTTGTTCCTCTTGAAATCATCCTGTAGGACTCTGATTCTCCCTAGAGCTATTTTGAGGTCTCTCCCCATTGATTGTTGTTGCCTATAGGCTGCCTGCAGCTCATCTTCAAGCTCACTATTCTGTCTTCTGCTGTAGTCATTCTATTGTTGAGGGCACCCACTGAGTTTTTTAATTCATCTACTGAATCCTTTATTTGTGACATTTCTTTTTGTAGGTTTTTATTTTTGCTCTCATTTCTTCCTGTAATTTCTTGGCTGTCTGTTGTATCATTTCTGTCAGGTCATCCTTTAACTTGTCAATCTTTCCATTGAGTTCATTGAACATCTTCAGGATTTCACCTGTAAATTCTTTTTCGGAGAGCTCAAGTTTGTAAGAAATGTCTACTGAGGTATCTGGACTCCTTTTATCATCCTCTTTTTGTGGCTGGGATTTGTTATGTTCCTTCATATTGTTGTGGTGGTATAGAAGAGGGAGCTTCTTAGAATTAGCTAGCAACCTATTTGTGAACTATTTTTTGGGACAGCTAAGATGATACTCGGGAAAATAGGTGATGACCACAGAGATGTACCGAATAATTGCTTGGTATTGTGAAAATATGTGCGGCCACCAGCTCAGGAGGAGGCCATGCCCACATTTGTTGAGGCCTGCCCATTTTTGTTGATGCCCCGCCCACTACCGAAATCTGGCGGGGTGACCGCAGGAAATAGCGAACGGGCCTGGCAGTGCTGGAGTCTGTGCCGTGGGGGGGGGAGTGAGGAGGGGGGAGGAGGTGCAGGCGCAGAGGAGATGGTGCCCATTTCAGTCCACTAATCTGCAAGAGGGAGTGAACCAGCGTGGCGGCGCTGCACCAGCACTTTTGAAGCTGCTCTGTATTCCAAACCATACTCTTACCCAGTGTAGAAGTTCACAAAAGCATGTTATAAAGTAAAACTGAATTAGAGAAACTTTAGAGCAAATAGTTGAATAAAATATTCCATACTTAGAAACATAACTAAAATCTAAAATAAAAATCAGTTAGTGCTTGGGTATTCGCCTCATGCTGTGTTTTTTTCATAGCCCATACATGGACAAAAATATTCTGTTTGTTCCTCTCTTTCTGACTCATTTCACTTAGCATGATATTCTCCATGTCTATTTATTTCATGCAGATTTCTTGACTTCATTTTTCCTGGTGGATGCATAGTAGTTCACAGTGTAGATGTACCATAATTTCTTTATCCAGTTTTTGTTCTTGGGCACTGGGGCTGTTTCTAGATTCTGGTTATTGTGAATAATGCTGCAATAAACATAGGAGTGCAGTAGAAACAAGGGCCATGAGGACTCATCCACAGCTGTGAGCTTGTCAAAAGTGGGTGGTGGGGGGAGGTTGGTGAGGGCAGTTAGGATGCAGAATAAATAACTATGAAAATGATGTATGTATATAATCACTCTGGACAAGAGTTGAGTGCTCAAAGTAGATAAATACATGATAATGTTTCAGTAGCTGCATTGTAAAACATAATGTCCAAAAGAAAAGACAAGAGTAAGTGAGAGACAAAGAATAAATTGCCTTCCATAGCCATAACTTGGGAAGTGGAGGGAAGTAGTCAAAATGGTAACTAAGGATATGGTGGTAGAAACTTACACTAGCAAAAATAATGAGTGATGTTTGAGTACGACAGAAACTCAAACACACAAAAAAACCTTTGTATCTGTGTATCTCAATTTAAAAATTTTAAAAAGACCATGACAATAAAATAACTTCTAAGTGGTAAGCCAGAATAGAGAGAAGGAATGTTATAAGAAAAAAAAAATCAGTGGTACCAGTAGGTCCATGAACCTTTTATTTCTTTAAGTCATCTTCAAGTCCTTTAAGTCAAGGAATATAACTTCATGAGAGTTAAAGTTATGAAGAAATAATGAAGACTCTATGTTAAAACTAAAATTTATAGACTTTAGTGATGAGTGCATGGGATAATCTTTTCCTTATTTACAAGAACAAGTCCGACTTAGTTGACCAATTTATTTCTATTTCTGCACATTTGAAAAAAAATAAAAATTTAAGTCTTTATTTTGATATCTCTATTTGGTACTATATTAGAACTGTGCATGAGAACTTGTCTATGAACAAAATTCACCACTTCCCTACCCCATCTTCATTTTATAATTCATGCTTTTAACTGTCAAGACCAGCTAGCATTGGTTGAGTAAATACAAGCAGAAATTCACACATATGTAGTGCCTTCCCAACAAAGCCTTGGAGATTTTTTTATTTTCTATCATCTTTGATATAATGGATTTCTTAAACATCACAAACACTAAATTGCATAATTTTTAATTGTTGGGTCATGCATTACTCCTATGTACTCATGTATGTAAAAAAAAAAAGAAATAACTTAAAATGTGTTTACCACATCCAACTGCATAGTGGTAAGCAATATTAATCCGATAATGCAAACAGATCATATAATTCATCTTTGGGGGTAATATTACCTCAGTTGACCTCTCTTAGAAAAGATGGTATCCAAGTGCCTAGGTGAAAGTTTAAATGTGAAGAATTTCATTCACTTCCCATCTGAACTAGTTCTCTTGTCTTCGGCAGAGATGATATTTACTAGGAATTAGAGGAATTAGTGGATGCCCTGAAGTCTATCAGCTCTAGACTGCAACTGGTTAAAGAGTGACGTGTCCTGCTGGAGAAGCATGGCTTAATATAAAGTCATCATCTAGGGCCTGCAAGACAGTACAGTGGGTTGGACGCTAGTCTTGTACTCAGAAGGGTTCCAGCCCTGGCATCCCATATTGTTCCCCAAGCTCTGCTAGGAGTCTTTGAGCACTGCAATGTGTCTTTCTGCACACCCCAAAATAAGTTATCATTATCTATTTTTTCTTTGACTCTTTTGATTCTGGAGAATCTTGAAGCCTACTAGTAAAACCACAAGGGACTGAAATCTCTGCTTGCAGAGAGTCAGGAATGGGCCCTTCCTCCTAATTCCCTGTGCTTCCTGGTTTCTGGAAGTCATATCCATGTACTGCCTCTGGGTACCATTTAAGCACATTAATGGCTAAGATCCAGCGACTCACAAATGAATCTCGAAAGAGAGCAACAAGACTCAGAGATGTCCCCAGGCCCCAGTATAACCATCCAGTTAAAAAATTTAACTCCAGTTCTTGCACTCTATTTCAAATGTTCAAATATAGAAGTATCTCATACTTTATACCTGGTATATTTGCACTGATATGCCAAGAGTAGCAAACCACATATATACATACAACTTATATGTATTAGCACACAAGGCTCAAACTCTAACATGTTAGTGATCTGTAATGCACTGGCTTAGTGCCTCTAAGACAAAATACAATTTTTACACACTTTCCTCTAAGGAAAGTTTTTTGGATCATTTTTAGTCAGTTATTCATAACAATCAATATAAAATAAAATATTTAGCATCTGCTTATAGGAAAGGCTTGGGTGGTGGTGGTGGAAAAATTTAAAACAATGGTTGTGGGAAGGTGCAATGTTGGTGGGATTGGTGTTGAAATATTGAATATTGTCAATTATTGTGAAATTTATAAAATTAAGAATTAAAAAAAATAAAACCACCAACTGGAGCAATAGTGCAGCAGGTAGGATATTTGCTTTGCACGCAGCCAACGCAGGCTTGATTCCTCCATCCCTCTCGAAGAGCTGGCAAGCTACCGAGAGTATCCCACCCACACAGCAGAGCCTGGCAAGATACCCATGGTGTATTCAATATGCCAAAAACAGTAACAAGTCTCACAATGAAGACATCGATTGCAAATCACTCAAGTAAATTGATCAACGATGGGACAACAGTGCTACAGTGCTATAATAAAGCCACAAGGTCCCACCCAGATCCAGTTGGGCTGCATAGCCTTTCTAGTCAGCAGCTATCAGTAGCAATCAAATATTTGAACACTTATAAGTACTGGGGGGAAATGTCTTTTCAACTCTAATCACTTCAGAATGTTTTCTTTTTAATTCTTACAACTTGGCAAATTTCTGTGATATTTAGTAAGACTAATATAAAGGAGACATAGAGATACTATCAAGGTATCTTGAAATGCCTTGAAAGCTAACAATCCTGGTACTACATGGTTCTTCCACACCACTGGGTATGGCCCTGGAGGGCAGTGAGCACTGCTTAGTAGTGCCCCTACACACACACACACACACACACACACACACACACACACTCTTTCTTTCTCTCTCTCTCTCAAATCTAATATAGAACTATTATGTTTCTTTATCCCCATGTTTTTCTTCCACAGTGCTGCATCATTTTCTTACTCTTAATACATTTAGACTAAAATTTCTATCATTCTAATATCAAAGGGGATTTTCCATGGCAACATATCAGTGTTAGTCTCTCATTCATTAAATTATATTTATTTAATACATTTATTAAATTTCAAAAGTGAAATTACTGATGAAAGCCATTTACATTTCAATAAATAGTCTTCTTTTTTGAACTTTGGCAGTTTACTTTTGATTGATTTTAAGCAAGAAGTCATTTTTATTCCATGTTAAATTGATTCTTTAGTGCTCTATTTTTCTCTTAGGTGATGTACCAGAATTAACCCGAAATGTCTTTGATGTTTTAGTGTAGTATTTCTTAATATCTACTGCAAATTATGCTTTTATTCCACTATGAATATACTACATTTATGGATATGAATAATTTCAAAAAGACTTTTCTAAAAGTTGTCTTTGAAGGGTAATTATTCACATGCAATTAGGGATATGTATTAAGGTAGCAAACCAAACTTCAAATTTAATTATAAATTTTATGATACATAAGTGATCTTGAGCACAATAACTCTAGGGATTTTTTTAATTTTTGCTTTTTTGGGTCACACCCGACGATGCACAAAGGTTACTCCTGGCTCATGAACTCAGAAATTACTCCTGGTGGTGCTCAGGGACCGTATAGGATGCTGGGAATTGAACCTGGGTTGCCCACATGCAAGGCATACGCCTTACCTGCTGTGCTATTGCTCTCCTCTAGGGCCTATTTTTTTAAATTATCCATAGAAAATACTCTATCACCCAGTGAAATATAATTTAAGATATATGAAATATATTCTATTCTCTTTATGTTATTAGTATCTGTAAATTTTAGAAGAAAACTTTGGTATGCAATTCAAATGCCATTGTTTATTAAAGCAGAAATGTTTAGATAGGAATATGGTCTGCACTTAAGTGCTTGCCTTACCCAAATAAATGTTTATCAATGTGTGGATCACACATCCTAGGCCTGAAAAATACTGATATCTCATATTATCTTCGAGTTATACACTTTTCTCTGCCTCTTTTGCCCTGTAGTGTGTATTCCCCATCCCAGCTATACTGGACTCTACTACGGTATTTATAGGTCAACAGTGAGAAAAGTACCTAAGTCCTTGGACATTTCTGCCTGCTTCCCTGCCCTCTTCCACCTACCATGTAAGTGTGGGCCCAGAGTAGAACTGCTCCTTCAAACTCAATTTTTGAATGATCTGACACCAGAACCTGGATACAACTGCTAGAGCCAAAACCAGGATCTGTAAATGAAAATTACATACTATTAAAACTGCAGAGGTTTGGGGTATTGGATACGTAGCATCCTTGAATAAATAGCATTTAAAAACAGAAATTAATAAGAAGAAACGTGCTGGATTAGTTAAGACCTAAAATAGTGCCATGTTTCTGTAGAGCTAAGGTGAAGACAGCTTGGAAATTTATGAAAGATGGCATATTATTTATGGGGAAAATTGGCAAACTGTCATCTGCAGTAACTCAAGACAAAAACAAACACAGGGACTCTGTAGGTTTGGTCATTAATATTTTCAGATTGAATAATACAAGCACGACTTGCTTGTTGTTAACTGTTGGTAACAAATAAGAGGAGAAAACTGAACTCAAGAAAGATTTGGTCTATTTACAAGAGATAAAAGGGAAGGAAAGGAATCTGAGTACTCTGGTCATTTTAAAATTTAAAAATGTTACTTGATTATTTATTTCCAGTCTCTCCAGTTTTTAAATGATTATCAGATTAAAAATAAGAATATGGAAGGAAAGACCAGTCTCTGTAAGACTGTTGCACAGTTCGAGAAGAGCTCCAGAGACGAAGAGAAAGTACAGCAGGGAAGGCATTTGTCTTGAATACTGAATGCAGCAAACCAACATTCAGTTCTCAACACCACATAGCGTCCTAGAAACCTTGCCAGCAATGATAGCTGAGCACAGAGCAAGGAGGAAGCCCCTAGCACAGCTGGGTGTGGCTGAAAAGCAAAAAATGCTTTTTCCCCCAAATGGAATGTTTCTGTGAACAGAGATTGAGAACAAAATATGTAATAATCACAATATACTAAGATAGCAGCAACTTCAATTAAATATACTGAAAACAGCACATTTAAAAGATATTGTTCAAAATGCTATAAACCCAAACAAGAAAGGCTTTGGTCATTATGAAGTAAAATAATCACTGATCTCCAATTATCCAAGAGTGAAGGACAGGGTGAGAGTATAGCTAAGCATCCTACAAGGCCCTTTCTTTCACACCTCTCTTAAATACTATCACGACATGCACAAAAAGCCTGCCCAAAGCATAAAGTCAAAGTCTTAGAGACTAACACGTTTTCGAGCAACTTGTAGGCCGATGTGGGATCTATAAGAAACTATCCCTATGTCCAAAATACAGGGCCTTATAGCTCTTATCTAGGGACTTTTCAGAGTATTCACATAAGAATGACTTCTTACTTGATTCTCTGCTCAACTTTTTAAACAGGTGTGATTACTTTGCTCTTCTTTTTCTTTTCTTCCCCACATTTTAGAATTGTATGAGGGAGATAACTTTTTATTTTCAGTTTATCAAATTCTACATTATACTGCATCCAGCCATATCATACAGGGTTATTAACATCTACTTATTTTTTGCGGCTTTATGCCAATGAAGTAGAAGTTAAAAAGATAATATTTTACATATTCTCTCTTTTGGTTAGTAATAACTGAAGTCTCCCACTTAGATGAACAAAAATGATAGTTTAAAAAATCATCATAACCATATAAAAACTGCACAATTATTAAACAGTAGGCTTGTTTTACCTGAAGTATACTGATTGTCTATCCTATTTTTTCATTTTCTTATTCCTATTTTTGCGGGTGGGGAAATTTGAGGCCACCCCTGTCTGTGCTCAGAATTTACTCCTGGCTCTGAACTCAGGGATTACTCCTGGAAGATGCAAGGCAAACTCCCTACCCACTGCACTATCTTTCCAGCTCCTTAGGTTTTTCTTAACCCCAACAAGATTAATATCTTTGACCAGACACTTCTTTGTTCTGTATAGTATGCATGCAGTGATATGTACTTTGCATTGTTGAATATTTACAATCATTCCTTTTCTTTAACTGTAAATAGCCCCTAGACATCTATTTAGACAATCAAAAATAACTAAAGACATTGCCAATTATTATGTAGGAAGATAGAAAGCAAAGTTCTGTGGAAAGATCAATTAACCTATAGTGATCATTATTTTTTTTAATGTGGCTTAATTTTCCCCTCAAGTTGCTTACTTAGGTTCACCTCTGTAGTTAGATCCATGATTCTTACAGACCGTCCAGATGGCCACCTTAGTGAGTTTTCTTAAAACTTACTCTTCAGGGGTCTAGAGTGATAGTACAGCAGGTAAGGTACTTGCCTTGCACATTGCTGACCTGGGTTCAAACCTAACCCCCCACATGGACATCCAAGTACATAAGGAGTAAGTCATTACAGCTGAATGTGGACCCTCCAAAAAAATTACTATTGGCTTATTTGGAAAAGTGGGAAAAATTCTCTGAACTGAAAGTATGACTGGATAACAGTGCATTTACTTCTGTTGAAGCACAGTACAGTTGAAAGAACATCTGCTTTTCTTCTTAAATATCTTGCATTTAAGGTGTGGTTTCCAAACAGCAGCTTTAAAAAATAAATTCCAAGACTTGAAAATGATCTGTCAGCCTCTATTTCTTTATATGCAAAACAACTTTTATTGAGGGGACCAGTTCTACCTTTCTGGGCTTGGTGGACTTTAAGCCACCAGACCATATTGACCAATTTGGTATAAAATCTGAGGGAATGCCCTGCTGCAAAGGCAGGGTGGGTTGGGGGAGATGGGATGGGGTTGATGAGAGGGATACTGGGATCATTAGTGGAGGTGAATGGAGGGATGGGTAAATGACCACTGTGTGAGAGAAATGCAAACACAAAAGTTCATAAATTTGTAACTATACATCACAGTGATTCTCTAATAAAAAATTTTTAAAAATAAGATAAAATCTGAGGTCTTGCACATGAAATGGAAGTTCTCACTTGAGTCACCTCTTTGGCCCTTAAAAATTTGACACAGTTTTTATTGGGGTTCCTAAGGATCCAATAATTTAAGTTTTGTTAAAATATATTCTAAATAATTACATATTCTAAAGAGACAAGCTATTATTTGATATAATACTACTTTTCTAAACAGTTTTAATAACACAATGAAAACCCCCAGTTTATGATAGGACATTTTTTCTAAATTAAAACCTCTGAATTAAGGCAAGGAGATCAAGAAAGAGCATAGAATAAGAGTTAACTTTTTAATGTGAAATGATGTAGCAAATATTCTCTGAACCAGTTAAATTTTAATTGCTTGTACATGGATGATTCTATAGAGCTTTGCTCAGATAAGTGCTTAATAAATACTTGTGGAATTGAATTAACTGAACCAAAAGACGCATTTCCTTCTAATAGATCTAACTGTGTGACAGTTACTAGTTCTATCATGCAGAAATAAATTATGATGCCTTTAAATAGTTGCTTCATATAGAATAAGTTCATTATAAAGTATTATGCACATCCCCACTTACTAATTTTTATTTTTTGTGTTAACTCTAATGCCATGAATATTATTGATCAGTTATAATTTATCTTTAAGCTGATAATTTTAAGAGAGCATTTGGTTATTCATTCCACCTATCTGAAATTTTCCCTCTTCAAAGCCTAAATTGATATTTATCTTCCTCACCATAAAGTCTTCTAGGCTTACTCAGAACTATGTTGATTTTATATTATATTTTAGCATTGACTCTAAACACCATAAAAATACTCCTTTATTATTTTACCTAAAAGAACCTTTTCATGTACTTTGCATCTTAAAATAATGCTTAATAAAAGGATACTTGTTACTATGTCTGCCTTTGAAAAGTACACATTGTATGAATGTTGAGACCATGTCTTACATATATTTTGCATTCCATTACGAATTATTCTTTCAACAAATATTTGCCGAATATCTGCTATATGCAAGTCAGTGTTGAGCACTTTGGGGAATACAGAGATGTGTCAGCTGCAATCCCTGCCCTCTAGTAGTTTAAATGTATAATTGATAAGTGGCCTGAAGCCTATCTTATAATTGCATGAGCTCACACAATTTAGGACATTTTAATATTTTCATTTAATTTCCATTACCACCTGTTTATTGTTTAGCTGTTGATATTATTTTAGACTCAACATCTAAATAGGAATTCAAATGAATCCCCTGAATATCAGATTCATTGATGTGTGATGACATTCTTGCTTTTACTTTCCCATTACATTTCTTTTCTGTCAAAGGAACACTAGCATACACATTTGAATTAGATTATCTGATCTCATATAGGAGTTTTATTTTTTCCCCTCAAGTTGGTCCTTTGAAAATTCATCTAACCAGTCTTTAGTCCTCCTTATCCATTACTTTAAAATTCAAAACCTTACTGTTCCATTGAGATGATTTTCCTCTTTTCTTTCTAAGTCTGATTGCTATTCCTTTAAGGTGACTCTAGAAAACTGAGTCAACAGCTGCCTCTAGGTAAAGGCTGAATAAATAAATGCTTGCTTTTTTTCTCAGGGCTTATCTTTAAAAATCCATAATTGTTATTGGAAATTCCACTCACGCGGGAAGCTAATGCCTCAAAGGTTAGAAGATAGATTTGGATAGTATAGCTTACAAGCAGTTCTAGACAAATTGTTACATATAATGCTAAATAATAATCTAAAATAATAAGTCTTAATGAAAATGTTATTATCATTTGTCCAAATTCAGAATGAGCAATAGCAATAGTGAATCCGAAAGAAAACTATGAGCTTTGGGTAATTATTTGTGTTAGCGATGGTTCATTAACTTTAAAAAACAAAGTATCTCTATAAGAAGATGGGGTGTTAATAGGGAGGTTCTGTCTGTGTCAAGATAAGGATTAAATAGAAACTTTGTATTGTCTTCTTATTTTGCTCGCATTTCTTTATGATCCCAATACAGCTATAAAGTTAATAGTCTAAAATGTTTTTTTAAAAAATCAGTGTTATGTTTACTTTATTTGGACCAATAATCTAACTTTATGAAGATCAGAGTCAAACTTCTTGAGCTATCATATTAACAAAGCTATTTAAATCATAACCTGATAATGATAATAGATAAGACTTAGGGAAAATCTGTGCCCTATAATTCTTTATCTGTATCTGCTTCAATGTACTTGAAGCATTAATATAAATATTAATATTATTTTTATTTTACTAAGCACTTTACCAAATTCCTGATATATTAGCCCATTTATCATTATAGAAATCTGATATGTAACCTATTAATATCTCAATTTTTACATATAATTATAAAAAGTCCAGTGAAGTTTTATTATTTTCATCTTTGGTCACACAGCTATTTAAAAAAAGATGGTTTAAATGATTGTATAACATCTATATATTTATCAGTTTCCATATATGTTATATTATTCTTTTAATTACTATATTACTCTTTTTTAATACTTTATTTTATGTCATTAAAATTGATGCATAGGGCAACTTTCATTTATAAGTAAATTACATAATATTTTAACAGGTAGGCTTAATTTATAGTTATTTCAATAAATAACATAGGGTTGATTAATAATATTTCTTGCCAAGAGAATGAGTATTCCAAGTGAATTATCCTTAGAGAATTATAATTAGAGAGTTATCTAAAATTCAAATACTCTTTAAAATAATTTTTATTTAATCATCGTGATTCAATAAAATCAAATACTTTTAAAAATTTAGATAACACTGGATTATAAGAGTAAACATTTATATGTTTGAGGGGCTTAATGTTACTATAGCACCCCCATCATTAAAATGTCAAAAAAGAAACTAGTATATCTACCCAGTAGAATGTTAGAGTCCTAGGGAGAAATGAAGTCATAAAATTTGCGTATAAATGAATGGACAAGGAGAGTATCATGCTGAGTGAAGTGAGTCAGGAGGAGAGGGACAGACAGGATAGCACTCATTTGTGGGATATAAAAAAACATGGTATGATACTATTACCCAAGGAGAATAGAAATGAGGGCCAAGAGAGCTGCTTGCCTCAAGTGGGCAGGACATGCGGATGGAGGAGAGGGTAGTGGGATAGCAAAAGAACCACTATGACAGTGCTAGTTGGAAATGATCACTCTGGACAAGAATTAAATGCTAAATGTAGGTAAAGGGATATACATGATAACCTTCCAATACCTATGCTGCAAAGGATAATGTGGGGGGGAGGAAGAGGAGGAAGGAAAAGAGAGAGTGAGAGAGAGAGAGAGGGAGAAGTGCCTGCTATAGAGACAGACTGGGGAGAGTAAAGAGGGGGGGATGTCATATCCCTTTCCCTCTATACATTGACTGCTTTGTTTCAGTCCCCCCCCCCTCCACCCCTACTAGGGTTTGGTATCCTCAGTTCTGTTAACAGAGTCAGTTTATTTTCACTTGACATTGCTTATTTCCTTGCTTTGCTTCTTTATATACTACATGAGTGAGATGATCCAGTGAATACTTCTATAAATATTTATTGCAAAGTTTCCTGAGTGCACTTGAAATTTTTCCATCAGATGTTAACAAGGATAAAATTACAATCTGTTGTAATTTTAAAATGGAATCCTCATTTAAAAATAAAATTATAGCATGGGGATCTATGGAATACTAGTCATAGATCAGATATTTCTATAAATATCCAGCAAAACACAAAATCACTACCAAAACTGGGCACCGGAAGATGAAAGCCCCAAAAGTTATACATCAAGAATAGGAGATACAGTGTTGGTTTCAAGGATGCAAATCCCAAAAAGTATACAGAAAGATTCCTTATGTTCTGAGTTGAGATGTCAATTATAGTTATTCTTAAAGACAGTTGTTTTTCTACCCATTAATTCACGATGGATATGCTAATTTTCAATGGGCAACATACACACGAATATAGGATGGTTGTGCTGATTCATAGCTTTTCATATAGAGCAAAAACCAAATACTCAATAGTTTCATATCTCATAAGTGAATAGTGTCCAAGTGAGAGTAATATTGATCATTCTCACTAAATTCTTTCCCCTACCACATCTCTGTTTTGTAACTTTTCATTCCAATGGCATTTAAGTCTGGTAATCACTCAAGAATTACACTTCAACACACACATAACAATCCTTTAACATAAGAGTCCTAAAAAAATATTCTAGGAATTTTTTAAGTGTTTTACCACAGTAGGGCAGAGTGATCTTTACAGGAGCTGGTAGTATTCAAGAGCTAACTCTACTATTTTTTTCCCACTGTCAAAACATCTTTGGGTGGGGCTACAGAGACAGTACAGAGACTAGGGTGCACACCAACCTTGTTTGATTCCTGGCCCTCCATTTGTTCCCCCACCTCAGCCAGGAGTAAACCCTGAGATAACAGCCAGGTTAGCTGTTATGAGGTTGGGTGTGACATAAAACAAGCAAGAGAAAGATTTTTATGGGTCATTTCCCAGACTTGAGCTGATTCTTACTATTCTGATCACCTAGCTGTTCAGCACAATTTCATGTTATATGAGATGAAATACCCTAAAATTTGCTCCTCCCAATGATTGTTCTTACATCTGCCAGAGTTGATTTCTTTTAAGTTTTAGGAACAACAAAAAGAACTAAAGGAACTGCAACAATTATTATTAAAACCTAAGTTAAAAAAAACACACATATCAATCTAGAAAAAAGCTAACCATTATTATGGGAACTTCCTCTTTCACTACACTCTCCCTTAAATATCTAGTATAATGACTTTTAATATCACTGACTACTTAGCAGGTGAAAATGGCATCGCATTGTTATTTTCATCTTATTTCTTTGAATGCTAGGGAAATTGAATGTATTTTCATATATTCTTCGGCCATTTACATTTCTTCTTTGCAAAATGTCAGTGAAAGTTCTTTGCACATATTTCTATTGGGGTGTTCACCTCTTTCATCTTTTTTATATTGATATGTAGAAGGTATTAGAAATATTAACTTTTGTTTGATAAGTATGAGTTTCCCAACTTTATAATATGCATTCCACTTGGGTTCTTTATCATCAAATGAAGTTCTCATTTTAAAAATAAATTCTACATATTTTATTTGTACTTTTCCAAACTCTATATATTAAATGTCTTTCCTTGGCCTCACTCTATTTCCTCTGAAATTCATATTGGTATGAGGTAAAACTAACTATTCTCATTTGCTGGAATTTTTCTCAAAGAGCCCTCAATAACATATATGATAATCATTCTCTACTCTGATTTGGAGTATTCCTTGAGGTAGACAGTTGTGACATTTGCTTTGTCTGTATTGTTCCTTTTTTCGATAAAACCATTACATTAAGTACATTTTGGTGAACAAATGTCAGCCATGTGCACAATGGGTGAACATAGACTCATCTATGCAATGGATCCAATAAATTTGGTGCTGTTTTTTAACTCAGAAATTTCAACTCTTTAGGACACAGGCAACCAAGTGAAAATGACTCCAGTTATCATGACCCCATTAGAGATCCTACTTCCTGCATTGCTGAAGTAATCAGATTATTTTGCTACTGAACCTACTCCTCAGCATTTGGTTTTCCACCGGAATGTCCATATTCTTTTTTGTTTGGTGGTCATACTTGGAGGTGCTCAGGGAGTACTCCTGATTCTACATTCAGAGATCACTCCTGGTGAGGCTCAGGCACCATATGGGGAACTGAATGCAGATCAGCTGTGTGCAAGGCAAGCACCTTTCCCACTATACTCTCTCTCAAGCCGCTGGAATGTCTACATTCTTAAAAAAAACTTGTTTATCTGACTTAACACAGAGTCCGTTTCTATTTGCAAAGCCAAAATATGAAATGATTAATACCTGCATATTAATTAAATTCTGAAGGAAATATAAAACATGCTCATGACTAAGTAAAACATTGATGTATAGAGTACTAGAACAGTGGCAAAAAGGGTCAGGAATGCCACTAATATATCATCAAACTGGCTATATAATGAATTCAATCTAAAGGCTGCCAACACAGACCTCAGGTTGTTATCTGCTATGATTAGTGTCAGCACCGGAATGTTCATGAGAAATTCAGAGTGTAGTAACTTAACAAGAGAGCAGATCCCCTTTCAAAGCCTGGATCTCTGCAATCAATACAAGATATTCCTATGGAGAGCATCCCAGCAGTCCCTCACAAAGGAGTCTCGGTTGAGTATTTAAGAACTTGCTCAGCACTTACTATGGACTCACTTAAGTTGACTTTCCTGGAAAGCTATGGAATAACTAAGGAAATCGCAGCAACTGGATATAAAAGGATATGAAGGACACATATACAGGAAATAATTTCCAGGTTGTGATGTAGCACAGTGGGTAGGGCATTTGCCTTGCACGCGGCCAACCTGGGTTCGATTCCTCCATCCCTCTTGGAGAGCCTGGCAAGTTACAAGAGTACTCAGTCCGCAAGGCAGAGCCTGTCAAGCTACCTGTGCTGTATTCGATATGCCAAAAACAGTAACAACATGTCTCACAATGGAGAAGTTACTGGTGCTTACTCGAGAAAATCGATGAATAACAGGACTACAGTGCTACAGTGCAGTGCTACAAATTTATGTCCTAAAACGTGAGCCTGTAGTTTACCTTTGGATGACTCTTAGATCTACATTGAGTTTAACTGGATGCCAATAAGCATAAAATAAAATTTGACTAAATAAATACTTACTAAAATATAGTTTCCTATGGTTGCTTTGTTAAAAGTCATGATTATTTTTAAAACATGCTTTTATTTTCTTATAAGTCTACTTCCTTCATTTATAAATATATAAGTAGGCACAAAAGCTGGCCGACTTTGACCATGACTGTGGAAAGGTCAGATTGCAGCTGAATCTCAACAAGACGATGTTTATGAAAAACGAAATGGTCCCTGAAGCTCCATTTGCTCTCAAGTGAACAAACATCTCTGAATGCAGCAGCTATGTATACCTGTGTCAAGAAATCAACATGAGGAACGACTTGGTGCCAGAACTGCGCAGGAGGAAGAGAGCAGCGTGGAATGCATTCAAAAGCATTGAAGAGGTGGTTAAGAGAACGAAAAACCTCCGACTCCGGGCACATCTTTTTGATTCCACCGTTCTTCCCGCACTAACATGCTTCAGAAACCTGGTCCCTACGCAAACAGGATGAGAATGCTATTAGGGTATCCAAAAGAGGAATCGAAAGAGCTATGTTAGAAATACCATGTCTCACGCAAGTGAGAGAAGGAATCCAGAGTTCTGACGTCCGTCGATGGTCAAAAATCAGGGATGCTGTCTCGTTTGCCAAGGCATCAAAAATCAGATGGGCCAGTCATATAATGCGATTTAGAGACAACTGGTTGACTAGAGCTGTTACTGACTGGATTCCACGGGGCGTTAAAAGACCTCATGGCCGCCCACCAACTACATGGTCATATTTCTTCATAAACTCCCTGAATGAATGAGTTGAGGCTCTTCCTGTTCCTGGAGCAAGCAGATATCATTGGGCTGCACTAGCACGCGACAGGGACAAATGGAGACGTTATTGGTGCCTGCTCGAGCAAATCAAAGTGATACAAGTGATACCAAAATCTAACACTTATTTACCATCCCCACTGCACCTACTCTTACCCAAGTATCATCTCACATTTAGATCAAGCCTGTAGGCTGTACACTACTCTTCACTGGTACTCACCTTGCTTCTTGGAGACTTAAATGACTGGCTGCAAGGATAATGCCATTAAAAATAGGCTAGGCTATTTTTCTGTAAAGTCCATTCTCAAAATTTTTGTGTGACATGAAAGATGCAACATGGTTTATCACACTGACATGTTACCACACCTTCTTTTCCACATCTGTTTCTCTAATCATAAAACACAACCACCTCACTTGTCACTAAATTCCAGGAAGCTCCAATTTCAGTATATCTGTATAACCACTGTGGAGGTCGATGTGGAGGTCTCGTCCTGTTCAGCAGGGAAAACCCTTTGTGGGGCTGAGAAGGGGACACAGCTGAATGAACAGACGCAGAGTCAGGAGGAGGGAGAAAAGGCGTTTATCCTATGGCAGTTACAGTATTTATACCTCCCTGCTGGGAGGAGGTGGTATAGTATGCATGCCTGGATGCCCAATAGAAAGGCAGGGTGTGGCATGGGCATTAGCTAGTGATAAACAAATGGTGATAGGATAAGATCAAGTAAGGTAAAATGACTCCCTACAAACCACTTCCCTCTACTTGGAGTACATTCCTCCCTCTCCCCCTCAAGAAGCTACCTGGTTAGTTTCCTCAGCTTCTTCACATCTTTATTCAAAGGGCCTCTTCTCTGAATCCTTTACTGACACCCTGCTCAAAACTGCATTTTCCAATATCTCACATCTCTCCCCACCTTCCTTTGCATTTTTTTTTCTTTGTGAAATCTCTGTCTATCAACCTATTATTAACCTATCTAATTATTTTCTATTGCACCTCACCAGATACAGAATATAAATTCCGTGAGAATAGATCTTTTTCCTCAAAAAATCCCTGCATCTGGAGTAATGAGTGATGTGGGGAAGGGGGAACTCACACACATGATACCACACACATTGAATGACAAATCAATATGCTTATTCATAATATTAAAGCTATTTTAGGTTCTATACTATTGGCTTCACTTGAGATGTTCTAGAAGGCAAATATCACACTAATTATGTTCTGGTTTGATTGAAAATGTGACACATTTTAAACATGTTATTATTAGTAGTAGCATTCATTGAAGAAATCTACAAAATAATCCAAAAACATAATCTTTCAATAAAAGACAAAGATCATCCATTACCTGAGTTTTTAATAAGAAGATGTAACTTAAAAAGAGCACTACAACAGAAAAGAAAAATAGCCGAAGTGAGGTCGTATCTTGCAATTGTAAAATAATTTTTTCTATCGAGAGAGGCAGAGGATAGATCAAAAAAGGTTACATCAGCATCTATGAGATCATTACTTAGTGACTGAAGTGGAGACAAACTTCCCTAATTTTCCATAATATTCACATGAGGCAATTATCTTTAAAGTTATATTTTTAAAACTATGACAAAAGTACTATTAATTTATGGAATTGAAAAAATACAAAATTCTTTGAGTGTAAAGCAGAAGACATAACAGAAAAAAATAAGAGAAATTGGGAAATACATATGGTAAACATTATTCCATGACTTGCATTTAACATTTCAAGACCTATCTTGTAACTTAGAGATGCAAGTCATGAAGGACAATTACCAACTAATCCTACTAACTCTTCTTGATAACCCTGTCATGTAGAAAATTAGGGTACACCTTTGGTTTGACAAACTGAGTGTTTTTTATGTTCTTATGGCTAAATATTTCAGCTCCATCTGGTTCAGCTGCACTTATCTAGATCCTGCTTCAGTTTCTTTAATAATATTTTACAAGGGGAATAAAAATAGCAATGCTGATCACTGGTTATGGATTGTGAAAGGACACACTGCTGGCAACTGTAGATATAGATTGAGTCCTGATGAGTTGAGGTTTATGATTGCTCACAAAACTAAATTAATCTAATGTGGCACAGTTGAGCAAATCAATGTATGGAGTGACATACCTTATAATTAAGCAATGCAAATAAATCATATAATCAACATAAAATCAATACGGAAGTAAAAATGAAATATAAAGTAATAATCAGAAGTCTAAATGTGACAATGAGAAATAATTTCACTTTTCCACCCTCAAATATGGTTAAAGAACTCTCTAGAAATATTCTTAAAGTACATATTTCTAAACTACACACCTTGAGATTATAGTTCATACATTTGGGGTAGTAGTTTAAAACATTAATAAGATATTCATATGACCATTTGGAAAATTAGAAATTATAAAGCTATGCTAGGCTAATGCTTCTATTAGTCAATTTAGCCATTGACCATTTAAAATAAAATGAGTTTAATAAAAGGAGAATCATGCAGAATCTGGAATGCATGTCAAATACTTATAAAAATGATTGCCCTCATTTTATTTAAGCAATATAGTAACATACATTTGAGTTAGCAAGAAATATCACATTTACACTCTGCAGCACGCTGCATACTCGAGCTGGAAGGAAAGTTTTCAGACTTCAACCAGTCTTTGCTCTGAAAGGGTCACCCTTCTATTAACATTCACACCAAACCAGTATCGAATTGAAAATGTACAAAAGATTAAGATACTAATTCCCACACTTTTTGGTCTGAGCTAAAATAGGGGCTTTAATGCTATTTTTCAGAACTGTAAAAAACATTGCTTGTTTTACCACCACCTTTGAGGAAAATTTAGAGTTCTCATTAGGATCCATCCTCAAAAGCTGCTGCTAGGCAGTTCATTCAAGAACTCAAAATGAACACCCAGACATTTTCACATTTCTGAGTTACAAATTTAAATCTCAGTTTTAGAGCAGAAATGTAACTACAATAACACTACATACTTATGGGTCTTGATACTTTTTCTGTTAAGTTGAAAGGGCAAAAATGCAACAACTGATCTCAGGGCTAGTGATGGACTGGAATTTATTTACTTATAGACATCCAAATGGTGTCATCCAGAACAAATTTATTCTCTTCTTTTTCTAATTTTTGAATCATAACACATTTAGATATTAAAGTACAAACCTACATTAATTGCTATAACTGAATATCCCACTATATATATTTTCTATTCTTTCCCTTTACTCACAATACTTCTCATCCCAGATAATACCTACTTGATATATTTGTGCTTTTATTATTAGTATACTTTGATCCATAAACAAATATGCATAATTTTGGCATGATGAAAATTTTAAAATATAAGATATATTTTCTTCTACAACTTCTTTCTGTGCTAATTTTTGTGAGATTTGTTTGAATAAGTTCTTACTAGTTACTTCACATTAACATCCATACAATATTTTAATTCTTTGGTAGGTGATTTATGGTGCTTATTTTTTACTATTAAAGCATAGTTGGATTATTCTTAAACATACTTATACTGACAATATTGAATAGGGCTTTATTGTTACTATTTTTATTTTACTTTTTAAGTGCCAGAACTCAAACACAGACCTCAGGCATGGAAAGTGTGAGATATATCAAGAAACCACACCCATAGTTCCAATATTCAATTTTTATTTTGGAGATTTTGTTTTCAGACAGGAATTTTTGTTTTGTTCTACTGGAGGCCCATATAGCAGTGCTCAATCACTTCTCAAATCATCTTTGAGTTGGCGGATCATATGGTGATGGGCATTGATCATTGCAGGGTCTCCAACACACAAAGCATGCACTCCTGTATGTAGAGCCCTTTAAGCTATCTTCCTAACCACAGAAATTCCTTATGCATCACAATATTTGTGATACAAATAATATTAAAATTTTCTTCCTGCAACTCAAAAAATATAAAAGATTTTTTGTCAAAAAATATAAAAAAAATTTTACTGCCAAATATTTCAGTGGGCTGGAGCAATAGCACAGTGGTAGGACGTTCGCCTTTCACCAGCCGACCGTGTTTGATTCTTCTGCCCCTCTCAGGGAGCCTGGCAAGCTACCAAAAGTATCGCACCCGCATGACAGAGCCTGGCAATCTTCCCATGGAGTATTGGATATGCCAAAAACAATAACAATAAGTCTCACAATGAGAGACATTACTGGTGCCCACTCAAACAAATCAATGAGCAATGGGATGACAGTGACAGTGACAGTGAAATATTTCAGTATTTTCTTTAATAATTTGTAGATTTTACAGGAATTATGGAAAACTGATTTCCTTGCCCAAGTTAATAATATGATTTTCCTTCAAACAGGATTTAGGCTGCATATTTCACTATGTAGAGACCTAAACTACCTGAAATCAATTTTTGTTAATTATAGAGATTCTTATAGCCTATCTCTCCCTCTGGGAGAACCTGGCAAGCTAGCGAGAGTTTCCTGCCCACATGCGAGAGCCTCACAAACTCCCCATGGTGTATTCATATGCCAAAACCATTAACAATGATGGGTCTCATTCCCCTGACCCTGATAGAGTCCCCAATGCAGCATAGTTATGAAGGATGAGTAAAGAGAGGCTTCTAAAATCTCAGGGCTATGACATATGAAGACGTTACTGAGACCGGTCAAGAAAGTCAATGATCAACAGGATGATGATAATTGAGATTCATTTTAATTAATTTTATTAACTAATAAAAATTTAAGTTTTTCCAATTTTATTAAATTATTTATTTCATTGGAAAGAATTAGAATTTCAGGAAAGTGGGATCAAAGATTTCCCTCAACTCGATGCCACTTTCTTTATTCCTAGCATTAAGGATTGACCTTAACAATATTTCCAGCCTTCAGAATTACAATTTTATGGCCATTCTGAACATTAGGAATCTCATCCAGAATGCAGAGACTGAGACAGAAGACCATCTGAATCCAACTTTTTCACACTGGAAGAAATATTATTAAGCTATAAAAGGAGTATAATAAACATATAACAATTTTCTTTCATACTTCCCAAATTAAGTTCAGAAAACAGAAATTCATATACCACCAGGATCTATCCAGGAATAAAGGAAGTGAATATTGTTAGACGTTTCCTTATGTAGTCTCACACTTAATGTATTCCTCTGCAATTCTTTTTGTGCTATTTGTGAGATTTGTCCAAGTAAATGTGAGTTGAAGTTGAAAAGCAGCGAAAAGGGAACGACCAATAGAAAATTGATGATATAAAATTTAAGTGGAGATTGTAAATGCACATTTACAAACAGTTGGCTGTCTACTATTTCCAAATGAAGCATTGATGACCTGAAGATTGTACATATAGTATAAGGGTTAAGGTGCCTAAAGTGACTCCCATTGATTCGAGGCACAATATAGTCCTCTAGCATCAATAGGTGTCACCACCTCCACAACAAAATTCAAAATTTTTAGATAAGATTGTTCTTATACTCAGTATATAAAGAAACACAGTAAAAAAAATGGCAAAGTCATCAGAACTAAAGATTTTGTCTCTAGAGCTGAATTTACATGGAAGAGGATGTTGGCTTGGAGAGGCCCTTTTGATATTTAGTGGAGGAACTCCTGCACTCTGGTTATGGGTATGATGTCAGAATGACATCATGGGTTTACCTGCATATAACTCATGTATAGAAAGTATAAAGAGCAGCATTTGAAATCCCAGGGTAGCACTGTAGCACTGTCATCCCTTTGTTCATCGATTTGTTTGAGCTGGCACCAGTAATGTTTCCATTGTGAGACTTGTTGTTACTGTTTTTGGCATATCAAATACGCCACAGAGATTGCCAGGCTCTGCTATGCAGGCAGGACACTCTCGGTAGCTTGCCAGGCTCCCTGAGAGGGACAGAGGAATTGAACCTGGGTTGACCACGTGCAAGACAAATGCCCTACCTGCTGTGCTATTGCTCCAGTCCCAGGATACTCAATAAAAATGGTCAAATATTTTTAATTGAAAAATGAGTCAATAATGAATAGTGTTTTTAAGACTGTATAAAACAATAACAATAATAATAATAATAATAATAACAATGGCATACCAGTTAGCTTTCTAGGCACCATTGATGAAGTATTTCCATAGTGAAGTTAATAATGACTTCTATGTCATAATAAAAAGTAAAAATTTTCTAAAAAGCAATCTAAACATAAGTTCGTGAGTCATAGCTATTGATCATTAATGAAAGGAGGCTTTGAGGTTACTATCTTCACCATTATGAAAGAAAGAGAAATGACTGGAAATTATGTGTTGGTTCAAGTGGCGAAAGTTGAAGCATATTGTTTTAAGTATAATTTTAAAACAATGAAAATCTATTGGTAACCTTATAGAATATTTATATTTGGAGAAGAAATGGAGATGAGTAGGGCTAGTATTGCTAAAATAAAGTTTCATCTTACAAGAGAATAAATGATCACTTATAGGATCAACTTGAAAATCCATAGTTTGGAAGCAATGGTTTGAGCTATGCAAGGTGGTTAAACAGAATGCTGATTTGTTTCATAAGCTCTTTTGAACAAAACACATTTGTACATGTGCTTTGATATTTTTTGCTCTTATTTTAAAAAATGTTGTAACAAAATATCTGATATAGAACATAGATAAATAGGATACTTAGCCTAAGTCCATACATAACCACCAACACATGTAATGCAGCTTTGCCTCATTGATTCAAAGGAATAAAGTTATTGAGACTGTGAAATAGATTAATGGGCTCTCCTTGGTTGGCAGAGGGTTTCAATGAGAAAAAGAAATACCTTAAAGGTAGGTAATAACATTATTTTGTTAGTTTAAAAACTTAAACAGATATCTCATTCCTTGTATAACTTTCTGAATATAGTTTAATGAAGTATTAATAAAATGCTTTCAGTCTAAAGCAGCATGAAAATAAAGGAAACTTTTTAAAAACTCTTGCTCCCTGGGCTGTCCCTCCCCAGGTCCCTGCCCACCCAGCAGACTGGCTGCCACACCCACAATTTGCCTCCAAATGCCATCTTGGTGTACCAATAGCCCTGGTCCAGAGAGCAGGGAGTCCTGGAAAACACCACAGTGCTAGAGATCTCTCCTGGATCTATACCGGGCCAATTTCACCAGGGCATCCCAGATGGAGCAGGTGCAGTCTCATCCCCCTACACCAGAGAGGACCCCAGTGACCAAGAGCTTCCACAAGCAAGGCTTAAGTATGCGGGTTCCAAGACTGAGTCTCCAGGCCAGATGGTGGTAGAGGACCTGGGCTTCCCCTCTCCAAGTCCCTACACATCCAACAGACTGGCAGCCTTGTCCATAATTTGCCTCCGGGCGCCATCTTAGCACACCAACATCCCTGGCCCAGAGACTCTCAATTGACTCCCAAAATGGATTTGTGCCATACAGAGATGTCTCTGGAACCCTATCATTTACAGTTTAGAAATTTACATTTACAATCATGGCTGTGCAAGCTCTCATGATATTCAAAATGAGCAATGGAAAATAAATTATCTAGTGTCTTCTCCTGGCAGGTAGGCTTGAATGGTGGTGGGAAATTTTGATCAAAAAATAATGCCCAAAATTAGAGAGTATTGGAGAAATTGTATGCCCCAGGGGCAGGGTGAGGACTGGGATGTGGGTGGTGGAAGATGTGTACTGGTGGATGGATTGGTGTTCTGCCACTGTATGACTGAAACTCAAACATGAAAGCTTTGTAACTATCTCATGTTACAAAGTGATGTGGAGTTCATGCCCAATTCAATCAGCTTAATTGATGGCTGAATAGATAGCAGTACTCCTACATTATTAAAAAAATGTAAGTTTTAATAAAAATCACAGATCTATTAGTAGAAATGTTAAGGGCATTATATAACTGTTTATTATTATTTTAATCATATGTCTATCTAATATCTACCTTTTCATATTACTTTATTACTTAATATATGGTGCTTTTATTAAGCTACAAATGATTTTATCTTCTTTCAATGTTACTGTCAATTTTAAATAAATGAATTCCATTAAGTTCTTGTTCATGATTTCCTACATTTTTTGCTATTTTTCATTATATAAGTAATAAGGAAGGAAATATGAGTTTCTAATTCATGTATCCAATGATGCCATGAAAGAAAGACTGGTTTCCTTCCCAAATATAGGCTACAGATGTCTTTTTAAAAATGGAAAAACACAAGATCTGATACTTCTGTGAAATTCAGAGTACTTAGGCAAAATTTTTATATTTTTCACTATGCTTCTAGTAATATAAAATACTTATATGGGTCTAATACTAAAGGCATATTGATTCAGGAATCAAGCAAATTACTCGATTAAAAGGGTAAAATTTATTAATTTTAAATTTATAATCCAGCCCAATATTTTAATATGTGGGCTGCAGTGATAGGACAGCAGTTAGGGCATTTGCCTTGCATGTGGCAGACATGGGTTCAATTCCTCTGTCCCTCTCAGAGAGCCCAACAATCTACCGAGAGTACCCTGCCCACATGACAGAGCCTGGCAAGCTACCCGTGATGTATTTGATATGCAAAAAACTGAAACAACAAGTCTCACAATGGAGTGTTACTCGTGCCCGCTAGAGCAAATCGATGAGCAACAGGATGATAGTGCTACGGTGCTACATTTTAATATGTTAAAGCAATTAGATAAAACTATAAACAATCTAGTATCCAACTTGCATTATAGCAAGATGTGAGCCTACTACCCGCACAAATAAAACCCCAGCAGCTCAAATCCTCCAAAATCTAATCGGTGCCGTGCTCATTGCCAGTCTCCACAGGTTTAGGATGAGCCTCATCCAGGAATGAATCTGTTGAAAAACTCATGTGTGGTTTGTGACTGAGATCTGTAGGCTTTCATGGAGTCAGGGATGGGTGACCTTCCCCCATCCCCTTGCTCTTCCTCGATTCTGGCAGTCACGGCTTTAAACTGCCTCTGGTGCCATACATGGTCATTAACCAACTGGAATCCAAAGACTCGTAAATAAATCTTGAAAGAGTTCAACAAGCTGCAGAGATGCTTCTGGACCCCAAAGTCACCATCCAGTTAAAAATCTAACTCCAGCTGTATCACCACATTCAAAATTTTAGAATTCCTGGAACTTGTGGCTGCGTTCATGGCAGTGCAACAATTCAAACTCTACACCACTGATATACTAGGAGTAGCACACCTCAGTGGGTGGGATACAAAACAGAAGGTAACCAATCTTAAGTAAGAAAAAATTAATACACAATACTTAACCTGTAACAACATGTTAGTAATCTCTCATACAATGGCTTAATGGCTCCAGGGTGAGATACAACCATCTTTACACACTTTTTTTTTATTTTTCAAGGAAATATTTTTTGCTCAATTTTAGCAAATTACTCATAAGAAGCAATACAAAATAAATTATTTAGAGCCTGTTCTTAGGGAAAGCTTGGGCAGCAGTTAGGAAAATTGGAAACAATGATGTTAGAAGGTGTCATGCTACTGGGATTGGTGTTAGAATATTGAATGTAATAAAATATTGTGAACTATTTTATAAATATTAAGTTATATATTTTTTAAAAGAATGTAATCACTATCCTTTTAAAACCCACGGAAACATTGAGTGGAGGCTGAGTTAGAGTCCTTGCAACACAAGGTTCCGGAGCATGCTGGGTGTCATCCTTGAGGCCCCCAACACTGCAAAGCTTTAAGCAGAGCATGTAGGCAATGAGCAGGGACAGCATCGGATACCTGGTCATGGACCCAATTTGAAAACAGAATTCACAAAAGCCTTTCTATATCCTGACAGAAAAGAGAAATGTTAAAGCCTACAGTTACTAAAAGGTTCTTAAGATAGAATTAGTGTTCCAACTAGTGTCACCAGCTCTGCTTAACACCTATAGGATAACATCATTAGATAAACCCTCACTTAAATCCACAGTCACAGTCACAATCATCCCGTTGCTCATTGATTTGCTTGAGCGGGCACCCACAACGTTTCATTGTGCGACATATTGTTACTGTTTTTGGCATATCAAATACACCATGGGTAGCTCTCCGGAGGGCGAGACACTCTCCTTAGCTTGCTGGGCTCTCTGGGAGGGGCGGAGGAATCGAATATGGGTTTGCCACAGGCAAGGCGAACGTCGTACATTTGTGCTATCACTCCAGCTCGCATCACTTAAAACAACTTTAAAATTTCTGAAGTGGGTTTTATGATAGCAACATGTTATTTATTAACAAGTACCCCCTTTTCTAATATTCACACAGCTGTGTTGCATTTCTTTCCAGTCAAATCTAACCACAAGACTCAGCAACTTGGCACATTGCTTTTGGCACCTTGCTCTGACAAATTCTCTGCCATGACACTTTTCCAGGTTTATGGAGAGTCAGGAAGGTTCTTGGATTCATACAGGGACACATACTAGTATTTCTGAAAATAGGAGATACCACATTTCAGGGGCCTAGAACAGTGGGAGTGGGGAGGTTTTGAGGGTGTAGCAGTCTTGGGTTCAACTGGAGGCACTTTGTTATTATCAAAAGGCACGTTAGGTATATTTTGATAATATACCTAAAGAGAAGGTATATTATTAGGGGATCACCAAGTAATTTCATTTCTGAAAGAATCATACGTAGGCATTTAGATAATACTCCATCTTAATTGACTGCTAATATGTTTAATCTTTGGGTGACTAGGGAATGCCCCAGTGGCTCTCGCCCTTGTCATGCAGGTTCGGTGGTCTCGGGCTGCTCCCCCACCCGGGGCAGCCCAGACCATAGGGCAGATGGATGAGGAAATGAGGGCCAAGCTGGTTGGTGGTCAGTTGCTTTTTATTCCATTCTCCCCACATGCCTGTTCTAGTCTCACTAAACTCCCCATTCTAGTCTCACACAGCCCCTCATTCCCGTCTCCTCCTGTCTCTCCCGCTCATCTCTCCATGATCCCTCTTGCAGCCTGGGCTCTCTCTCCCCACATGCCTGCTCCTGTATTCTTCTTCTATATTCTTCTCCCTCTGTCCCCCTTGCTAGTTTCTCTGTGCTCCATCCTGCTGCCTTCTCTCTCTCATCTCTCTCCAACTTTCTAGTCTCTCCAACTTCCCAGTACTGGGGGTTGATGCTACACCCAGTCTGTTCAGTAGAAAAATCAATATAAGAAAGTCTTTCCTGACTGCCCATCAGGCTCAAGGGTGGAAAAATGACCTAGAGACCTAGGGGTGCTCGTCTTTTCCTTAGTCCAATAATTTAATTAACATCTTAATTCTACTTCTTAATATTAGTTATTTTGTATGGACAGAGAAAGAGATAGATTAAGCTTGTAGGATGAGTCTCCTAGGAATATCTTGCCACAGACTCAGACTACAGTGCTCAGGCCAGATTAAACTTTCCTAACCCTGGCAGGGTCTGAATCTAGTTATTACTTTTTAGATCATGACAGAATTTGTCCATGACCATGCTCTTAACTTATAGTTAAGTATTATGCTGCTTTGGTCAGGCCTGTTCCGATGCCAGGGTAGCACATAGTTCACAGCTTGCCCTGGATCCATCCAGTCCCTTGTCGAGACCCTGTTTTTGAGGTGCTAGGAAGTAAGAGCAACTGAGGATTAAGTTGAGAGAACAGATGTCCAGGAAGAAAATATCATTCAGAGTCAACTCCCAGGTTACAAAAGCATAGCATCAACTGTCTTCTTGTGTTCATACAAAAAGGACATCGCTCTGAATCAACTATACAAAACACTTAAGGAGAAGAGAAAAACAATGTTTACAAGTCAACAGAGCACAAAGAAAGAGGTTACAAATAAAACAGAGGAATGGGAGCACTGTGATGGGAGTAACCCAATAAGCCTATGCTCCCTGTGGCAAGGCAGAAAGGGCAATCCAATGTTATCCTACACTGATGGATTGCCATAGGGAGAAGAGACCATTCTATTATATAAAAGAAGTGAAATTTGGGGCCTACTATAGCAGAGAGTCTATCTTTGTCAGAAAATGTATAGAGTCACCATATAATATCATATGATAAACAGCTCCCCACACCCTTCTACTTCGAGTTTAAGAATCAAATCATCTCTAACCTAGAACTGGACTTAAAAATTTTTCCCACAAACGGTCCAATTGGCACTAGTGTCATAGATGGTGCACTTTATCTGGGGAACATAACCACTACTGAAAAATACTACTGAAAATAAATATGAACCACAGTACAACACTCTTTGCTGAGCATTCATTCAGTTGCTTGAAAGGACAAAAACAGATGTTCAGTTAAATTTCACAGGTGAAAATACATATGTTCAGAGATTGTCAAGTGACATAGTTGCAAAGTAGTACAGAAGACACCTGCTACTCCCTCTTATTGAGTTCAGGGAGAACTTAATATATATATTATCAGATACATGTATATGTGTATGTATATATACATATATGTATAATTTATTCATACTTGAGTTTGCTCTCCAAAAGTTGGAGAAAATTGGGGTATTATATACCCTTTAGAGTTTAGGCTCCAACTTCAGCATTACTTATGAGAAATAACAGTTGTCAGGAAAACAAAATTTTTAGTTTTCGTTTTCTTATCTGTCCTAAAGTGCTAAAAATCTGTTAGATCCACTACATAGATTTGTGGAAAAATTTTTTCACTAATATTCTAACCTTTCTTTACTCTTTTTCCCTTTTACAAAGCCTCATGCTTTATGCTCCATAACCTAAAAGTGACAATCTACAGTGACTCATGTATTTGGCTACATCATTAGAAAATAAACTTCCCCAATCAAGGGAAGCATGGAGGATAAAGGGACAGAGGAAGACAAACTTGTATGCTTAATGAACTTTATGTTTAGTTTTATAAAAAAAGAACTCAAAAAATTTGCATATTTATCACTTGGGAAGATATCCAAACAACTAAAATCATTAGAAGGACAGTTCTTAATAAACAGGGGAGTGATTCCAATACAAAATATGCTAGTGAGGAAGCCATTTGGACTGACCTCTGAATCAGTAGTAAGATTTGTATAGGAAACAGATGGTCATGACAGAGGGTGATAATCCAGACAGAAGTCAGATGAGTTGAGATGTCATGATAGTGGAAAGCAAGAGGAAATCTATCAACTTCGGATACAGTCTCACAAAATTTAAAGCGTTCTCACCTCTTAGCCCCTGAACTCACTAATACACTTCTGACAATCTCATGGTTTCTTTTTCTCATACCTACCACTGCACCACCTACATGCCAATGAGTGCCACACTGTTTCTTTTATTTTAAAGAACATAGCTGTACTACCAGCAAGAAACCACGGGTCTGACAAGTTGAGTAATTAATCTATATCTGGAAAACTGTCACAAAACTTCTACACATCCTGTATTGTCTGAACAATCATATTTGGATGCTTAAAGAATGGCAAAAATTTAGGTCATCATCAAAATTGATGTGACTGTTGAAGACAGAAGAGATTTAACTTCTGGAAGTTCAGTACTGTCACAAAATTTGGGGAAAAAAAGATAGTTGGCACAGAGCAACATGATCCACAATTTAAATCCTCTATAGTAAATTGGTCTGTGTGAAAAGAAAGCATAGTATATATTCTTGTGATTTGTTTGAGAGCACTAGTGAGATCAATGAAGATGTACCAGAAATATGGGGAAAAATAATAAGTTTCTATTAATAAGTGGAAAACTGTATAACAAAGCATTATAAGAGCTGGGTCTGGTAAAAGCTTTGGGAATAATGCCCCTTCATATGAAAATCTTTACTCCTTTAGCTGATAAAATTTATTCAAATAATTTAAATTACAATTAATGATCTTATCAGGATACTGATATCATAGACAAAGAAGGCATGTGGAATTTGATGTGCTTGTCTTAAATAAATATTTAATAGAGCATGCTAAGGATAACCCAGTACTTTTATGTCATGGAATTTAACTAACAAGCCAAACTCAGAACTCTGTTTTAAAAAAAAGAAACTAAACTAAAAATAAAATATTATATATTGCTTCTTTCTTTTCCAGTTTTATTTTTTAAGTCACAAATCTTGCAACTCATTGAGGTGCTCTAGATGCTAATATTACCAGAAAATGCTCTTTTTCCTATTTTAGGCCTTAATGTTGACATTTTTCTCCTATATGATCCCAGACAAAGGATTTTTCTCCTATATGATTCAGACAAAGCCTTCAAGTACTTGCAGTGACCAAATGTGAACTTCAGCTATTTGGCACAATTTGATGCAATTTTGATGTCAACTTGTCCACCCTGAAAATCTCAGTAATTCTCAAACTGAATTAAAAAAATAAAACTGAGTTGTGGGTGCATTATAAGATACCATGAAATAAAAACTAAATATTAGTGTATGTTCCAAAGAATACCAGAGAAGGGTGACTTAGTATTGAAGTGTTAGGAGACATAAAACATGCAATATTCTGTATGTAACTAAATTATCTACCCCAAGCTCATATGCACGTTAGGATGAATGAAAGCTGTCATTAAAGACTGATGGCTAGAACCCTATGTTCAAAAAATCTTCAAAACTATATAATTTGTTCATTAGCATCATGCATATAAAATAGTATAGTGGACATCTATCCTTTTAGAGACAGTTCAACATCCGTTTTAATATTTGTAACAGTATATCCAATATCCAATAAATCAAGTTTCCACAAGATGTCCTATCAGACTTTTGTGCACTGGGGCAAAGCATGTCAATATAGGTTTTGTAGATGGGCTAGTAAAAAACATAGACAAAAACTGCATGCTGAAATTAGGTAAAGGGCCAAACGTTATAATCTTCAGTATCGGTATTACAAGCCATAATGCCCAAAAAGAGGGGGGGAAGGGAAAGAGAGGGAGAGAAGGGGAAAGAGGGAGGAGGAGTGAAGGAGAGAGAGGAGAGAGAGAGAGAAGAGGGAGAGGGAAAGAGAGGGAATGAAAGGTAGGGAGAGAGAGAGAGGGAAAGAGAGAGAGAGACTGCCATAGAGGTAGCCTGGGGGGAGGAATCAGGAAGGAAACTGGGGACATTTGGACAGATAATGGAATATTGTATGGCTGAAACCCAATCATGAACAACTTTGTAATTTGTGTATCTCATGGTGATTTTATATATGTACATATATATGTATGTACATATATATGTATACACATATATGTGTATATATAAAGAAAGTAAAAGAAACATGGCCCTTAGACTTTATTTAGAGTAAGAGGGATATAAAGAGGACAGATTTGTGCCAAGTTAGCCAATGATATTCAGTTATCAGAAACAGCAAAAAGTAGAATAAATCACATACTCAGAGCCCCTGGTTTAAGTAACTTGTCCCTGGAGACAATAGCCATAGAGTTTCCATTGATGGATAGCATAATATAGTTCTTGGCTTTCCACAGAAACTGAATTACTGTTCTCTTAAAAACATGGTTAATTCTGAATATCATTTGCCTTTAATTTTAGGACAGGTTTTATTATTCGCAACTGCTTATATCTAAAACAGCTTAACTTTTAAAACTGCTCTTTTGGTGTCAGGGGAATGAGACCCATCATTGTTACTGATTTTGGCATATCAAATACGCCATGAGTAACTTGTCAGGCTCTGCCGTGCAGGTGGGATCCTCTCGGTAGCTTGCCAGGCTCTCCGAGAGGGATGGAGTCTCTTAGGGTGGCCTCCAATTGCCCTTACAGGTGTTCCCATAGTTCATACCATAGTTGAAGCCCATCAAATATGGTGAGAAAATTATGGAAAATGGGTAGTAAGTGTCCTGTGCTGTGTCCAGAAAGCGGCCTGGAGCACGATGGTGCATGGGTAGTGGAGGGAGTGGAGGTCTGCCGGTGAGGTATTTATCTGGCTCCAGTAGGGTGGGTCATCTGGTTTTGATCCCTGGGGTGGGGCGTTGGAGATTGTGGGACTTTCCGGGTCTCCTTGAGCCTGGAGTACAAGGTCACAAAGTTCTGCTTTACCTGGTTCTGTGGGCTTCACCCATTAGTGAGGTTCGGCCCGAGTGTCCGGAAAGCGGCCTGGTGCATGGCGGTGACTGGGTAGTGAGGAGATGGTCAGAATTATTCTTCAAACCCCTGAATGAATTCTATTTGCTAGTATTTTGTTGAGGATCTTCGCATCCATGTTCACCAGGGATACCAGCCTCACATGCTGGGGGAAAGGGCAGCTCAGATAGAGAAGGGAATACCAAGCAAAAATGTGGTGGGAGGACCCGTTCGGGATGGGAGAGGCGTGCACGGGGCAGACTATAGACCAAACACATTGGCCACTCACGACCTCCATTACTAACCACAATGCCCAAAGGGAGAGAGGGAACAGAGGGGAATGCTCTTCCAAAGAGGTGGGGTGGGGAGGTGTGTGGGGTGGGAGGGGGTGTGAGCGATGATGGGGTCATCATCGGAGAACGGGCACTGGTGGAGGGATAGATACTCAGGCTGTATATGACTGAAACACAAGTAGGAGAATATGTGAATCTGTATCTGTACCCCCACAGTGATTCATTAATTAAAAAATTAAAATTAAAAAAAAAGAAAAGAAAAAAATCCCGAATGAATGATTTGAGGCTCTTTCTGTTCCTGGAGTGAGAAGATATCATTGGGCTACACTAGCATTCGGCAGGGACAAATGGAGACGTTACTGGCACCCGCTCGAGCAAATTGAAGATCAACAGGATGACAAGTGACAAGTATCAAGTGATAATTTTTAAAACTACTAATATAATTATAATAAAGGGTCTATTCTGGTCCACTTCTTCAGTCATTTTGTCTATGAATATATTTTTCTCTCAAACCATTGAAAAATGCACGTAAATTCTTAGTATTTCTGACTTCATGTGCACTTACATTCAAAGTGACATAGTGAAGATATATAATGCTTACTAAGTGTCTAGAATCTAATGAATAATGAGGGCTGAAGCATTCCCTTGACTTCAATAAATTTTCAGGCCTAATGGCAGAACACAGGGAAATATGTGTGAAATACTAGCATACAATTAATGTTCTGAAGTGAGCACAGGTTTCTAGTACAACACAAGGGTTTGTGTTGCATTTAAGACAGTGCAGATGGTGTGGGAAAATCAAGAAAGATTAGATAAAGGAAACTTCAAGTTAAAAATTAAAGGTTTGTGCCTGGATCCCATGGCTGCTTCTCCTGGAAGGGAGAATAACATGAGGCCCCCATAACCATGCCACCGGACTCCGTGCCAAGGCTGTTTCACACAGGGCATTCATAGGGGGATGGGTGAGAGCCCTCCATGACCCCAGGGACCCAGCTTCAGCAGCCAAAAATCTCCACAACCCAACTGCCGCCATGTTCAAGGCCACTTCCCATATGCTTGGGCGGAGCCTCACACATGAGTGAACATATTCCTGGACTGTGGAGCTGCTTTCCTGGCTACAGAACACATCATAAGATATTCCCTACCCATTCTCCATAATTCCAACCCTGCGTTTGATGGGGTTCAGAGAGTAGGCAACAAATCATAGAGAAAAATACATATATGCATGTATACATATTTTCGGATACATATACCAAAGTTCACATCACCCAAACTTTAACGACATGTTAGTGATATCCTATAGAAGGTCTTAATGACTCCTGCCAAAATAGAACAATCTTCACACTTTTTCCTATATGAACACTTTTTTGTAAGCATGTTCAGCAGTTCTTCATAATAGACAATATGAAATATATTATTTTGGTTGTGTTTTGAGACAGGAATTGGGGCTTGGGATGGAAACATCCTAAATTTGATGGTGGGAAGGTGAAAGGGTGGTGGGATGAGTGCTTGAATATTAAATGTAATCAAATACTGTGAAATAGCTTATCAAATATAATTTTTTAAAATATCAAAAAACTAAACGTTTGTGAGGGTAAAAATATGAAGGTGAGTAATTTGCGATGAATGAAAAAAGTAAATCATATATTCAAATCTTTAATTCCAAGAAGTCTCTGTTCAAGATATGCAGTGAGAGTTAAGCTATAATAAAATGAGAATGTAACTTAAAGAAGATAAGTGATAAGGAAGGAGCAATGTCCTTTATTGCAGAACCTGGCACTAATGGCAAGCCATTGCAAAATGCATGTTTTTTTAGTTCTGAAAGACTTCAGATAAACTTGGTTAAAGAGAATGATGTCATAAATTTGAAAAATAATTTTCCTTTTCTGTGATTGAGCTTAAATTTTGGTAGGGTTGGGACCTCCTATTTGATTTAATTATCCTGAGGTCACTTTTGCACGAGGTGATAAGCAGAAGAAAATTTTAAAGTTATCCATACCTGGAAATATTTACCAGGTCAACGATCTGAAAATTAAAATGGTCCCTCTAATACATAAGGATCATTGTCTTTCACATAAAGTCATCTTTATGCCAGAGATTATGTTCTTAGTATCAATGAACAAAGTCTGTACTTTGATCCCAGATGTAGACTAAAATCTTTAAGCATATTTGTTTCCCTTTGTTTCTTAACATGTTCACCTCCAAGAAGCTGTTTCTACTTAGGCCACTAGTCTCAAGTCAAGCAACACATTTTCCATTTTAGCTTTTCAAAGATACTTATTTAATCTGAAGGAAACTCACCCCAGAAGTTCTTTGCCAAAAGTGACAATGTTCTTATTCTAGGAAACTTATCTATGATTTTTCTTCTTACATTTTCAGGAAAACTAACAAAATAAATCCTACAGAATTTTCAGCCAAATCTTTGGGGAACTTGGAACTCTTACACTATTTATACTTCATATCCACCAACCTACATAAACACTGTGATGAGACTTATGGATACAGCACCAAAGAAGAGGCATTGACACGGTCCACATTGCTGAACAGTTTAATATGGTAACTTTTCAGAGTTTGGAGTTAATTGATGTTCAAGAACTCTACGGCTTCGTAATCACCAGTATTTGGCCAACTGTTTTGCCAAATATGTGTATTCACATGTGCATAGTAGCTTCTTTGAGCCGAGTGACAGGCATGCCAATTTTAAAAGATGGATTTATATATTTTTATTAAAAAGCATTAAAGCTCTTGTCAAATCTGAAGCTTTTATGTATCATCAGACATTTTATTGAAAACAATTGCTGCATTATCTAAAACTGATAATGTTCTCTTGTTCTCTATCAAAATTGGTATTTAGATTTTTACTAAAGTGATTCTCCTGCCTCATACTGAGTTATAACTTTGAAATCAGTGTGCCAAACAATAAATGACAAATATAGCTGCTGTTCTTTAAAAAGAACTTAGTTAAAATTTCTTTACACTGAAGCTTTCCATTCCTATATACCAGTGACAAAATGTGCTCTCTAGAATACTGTAACATAACCTGCAAACCTGGTAGAAGTTGAAGTGATCTGATTCATCTAAGATTTACTAATTCAGAAGTTTAGATAGTGGAGCTCAGGAATATGTTTGTTGTTTTGGGTTGTTTTGTTTTATTTTGTGTGTGTATATATGCGTGTGTTTATGCCTCCAGAATTTGAGATCAAATAGCAAAATGATGAGTTTCCTTATTTTCAACTTTTAATCAGGGAACAAACACCTTATAATTGAAGGCAGTTATGTAAAAGGGTGCATACAACTTTAGTAGAAATAAATGCCTTGCAAATGCATTCTTTTGTGTTTTTTTTTAAGAAAGTGAACAAATATTTTTCTTTAATTATGCCACTGTTCAGCAAACAGGCACTGGAGGGAGTAAAAATGTGTTCACCTTCACTTTCTAGATAGTTCATTGATGATAATCAAAAGCCTCTAAAATATTTAGCTTGTCACCCTGAAATTCCAATTCTGGAAATTAATGTAAAGATATAAGATTAAGAACTTCAGATCTGGAGTAAAAAGACCTAAGCACAAATATTTCTTTCCCTTAGTAGCACACCACCTTTGAGAAAATACCTTAAACTCTCTAGGGTTGGATTGATAGCACACCGGGTAGGGTATTTGCCTTGCATGGGACTGACCTAGGTTCGATTCCTCTGTCCCTCTCAGAGAGCCCAGCAAGCTACTGAGTGTATCCCGCCTGCATGGAAGAGCCTAGCAAGGGACCTATGGTGTATTCGATATGCCAAAAACAGTAAAAAGAAGTCTCACATTGGAGACGTTATTGGTGCCCGCTCAAGTAAATCGATGAACAACAGGACAACAGTGCTACAGTAGCACACCACCTTTGAGAAAATACTTCAAACTCTAAGGTTTCTTAAGTTTTTCTGTCTGTGAAATTATAAAAGATACTTTATAACTGTCTTATAAAATAAATACTGTAATTCATATAATTAGGGTTTCAGAAAAAATAGTCATCCAATGACAGTTGAATTTCAAGTGAACAGTGATTTTTAAGTATGTACATGTATGCTTCAGGTTTTATGAGACCTAAATTAAAATATTAATTATCTGACATTCAAAGGTAGCTAGGTATATTTTACTTGTATTGCCTAAATATGTAACTCTGTCTAAAAAGCCGTACATATTCAATATACAGTAAATATTCAATATATGTTACAAATTTTCAATATACAATTTTAACCAAAACTATTGAATGATAAGGCAGTTGGAAATGAGATGAGCAGTTCTGTAAAAGTTTTTTAAAGTATATCCTTATAAAAACTTTCTGCTATGCAGATGAATATACTGAAATATAATCTTAGGATGTATCATTTCTAGAAATACCCCTGAGTAATCAAAGATATTCAGTATCTTGGGTTTGAATAAACCTAAATTAACTGGAAAACCTGATTTGATAAAACATTTTAGCATCCCAGTTCTGCTGCACTATAAGAAAATATTTGCTTATACACGTATCAAAAAATTCCTCTGGTAATAGAACAGAATAGAGTGAAAGTAGGGCTGCTGACTTGGGAAGAAACAGAAAGAAGCCCATGTGCTATCAAATTTTACTAATAAAATATAAACATCCTGAAACTTTAAATTGCTTTTGATTCAGCAACCAAAAATAAATGCATCTTTTTGAAACTATAGCTCCTCCTTTATGCCAATAAAAATTTAGTGACATAATTATGCTCCGAAATGGACATGGCACATTTTAAAACAAAGTATAAAGTGGAGAAGCAATAGATATAATTTGCCTTTTACCCCAGTTAAGGACTTTTTCTAGGTTACAAATACTAGAAAAAGAAGACAACATTCTGAAAATGCCTGTCGTTACTATCAAAGTTACAGGATCATGACTAGTCATGAATGATCAAGTCATTTCGGTTGTCGTAATGATAGACGGAGATCCTTCCCTGATCAATTCTGCCTGCCACGCTGATAGGTACTGACCTATAAGTAGCTGGAAATGGCTGAATTGTGGTAGAATTCACTGGCTATATAAAAATCAGGCCGGTATTGGCATTTGAGAAAAACATAAGTTTCTTTTCTGCTGAGGTTACCTAAAAATGACCCGACCCACAGAAAAAGGACTATAGGGTATTGGTTATGAAAATTAGATTAAATAAATGCTGGAAAGGAAAATAAACATTCTGACTTACTGGATAACATGATGAGCAAATCTATCAGACACACAAAAAGTAAACAAAATAGACCATTTTCTTACATAAAAACAAAAAAAATTAACTCAAGTTAACAACTAACTCCAATGATTTGCAGATTAGAATGCAAGAGTGGAAACTTCAAAATAAAGGAAAAAAAAACATAAATAGCAAGTACAATAACATTGGTGAAAGTTTGTTTCTGTGGACTAGTTCTTTTTTTTTTTTTTAAAAAATTCTAATATCTTATTTTTTTTTTTTTTAATTTTATTGAATCACCATGTGGAGGGTTACATAGTTCTCAGGATTATGTCGGTTATACAATTCTCAAACACCCTTCACTTCACCAGTGCCCATCTTCCATCACCAACCCCCCCAGTATACCTGCCGCCCCCTCCCACCTCCCCAGTCCCAACCCTTGCACATGATATGTTTCACTTCGTTTACGTCTTATTTCGATTACATTCCATGTTTCGATACACAACTCACTACCGTTGTTGGGGTTTCCCCCAAAAAAGAAAAGCAGTCCTATTGCCAAGGAGGCATTTGATAGTTCTCCATTGCTAAGAATATAGAGATATTAAGTCCCGCTGTTTGTTACATAGTTTTTCTTTTTCCCCCTTGCCCCGCGCCACCGAGTTCACGCCTGTTTTAGTAATCGCCACGCTGCCTGACAAGGGAAAAAAACCGAAAAGGATGGTTATTTCCCGTCATCAGCAGACGTGGGGCTCTGGCTTAGTTGATAGACTAGTAGAGTGTCTCCGAGCAGTCTCTGGACCCGAAGGTCTTGCGCTGGTATCGGCTCCGGCTCGAGATTCCACCAGCGTCCCGCTGTTCCTTGTACATAATTTTTCCCCTTATATCCCATTCCCACGCCACCAGGTCTGCTTGCTTAATGGACATCACACTGTAGTTGATGACACACCGCGTTTCTTCCCGAGAAAGAAGAAAATTTCTTCTCAACCGGCGTGGAGATATAGCTTAGTTCAGTCTAGTGAGATGGCTACCACTTTGATTGCCTTCAATATTTCAGCAACAGACTTACTATTAGGATCTCCCACAAAAGTCCGCCCCATTAGAAAGGAACCATTACATATTGCTCATACTAAGATGACATTAAGTCGCGCGGCCGCGGCAGCGGCCGCGAGGTTTTGGGTTTCTGTATAAAGTCCAGGGAAAGTACAACCAGAAATAACATCACTACAAACTTTTACCCTTTTATGGTGCTCATAAGATGGAGAAACCTAGAGAGAGGCTCGGCGTCTCCCTTTTGCGCTCAGGAAAACCGCGGCCCCTGCGCTGTGCTCAGGAGGGAGGAGTTGAGAGAGAGACAGGTTAAAAGAATTGGGGGATGCCCGGGTCCCACTGCTTCAGCACGCCGTGGGGTCTCTGGTCCCATGCCGGAATTAGTTCAGTGGGCTGCTTGGGGTCCGAGGGCGCTCCCTCGGGCCCCTCCATCGTGCTCGCTCCACAGCCGGGTCCAAAAGGAAGCACACGTGGGGGAGGTGGGTTTAAGTATCTAACTGCGGTGGGCGGGGGTCACCGCCCCCGCCCCCTGGGGACTCCCGCAAGCGCGCTCACGTCCTGTTTTGGCTGGATCGGCGTCTCCCTTTTGCGCTCAGGAAAACCGCGTGGACTAGTTCTTAATGAACAGGGAAACAAAAGTAAAAATGAATTTAGAAATAAACTTTTAAAAATTCTTCTTGACAATGGATTATGTAAACAAAACAAAAAAGGCACCCTACTGAATGGAAGATGGTAGGTAGGACGTTTGCTTTGCTTGTGGCTGACCCAGATTCGATTTCTCCATCCCTCTTGGAGAGCCCAGTAAGCTACCGAGAGTATTTTGTCAACATGGCAGAGCCTGGCAAGCTACCTGTGGCGTATTTGATATGCCAAAAACAGTAACAACAATTCTCACAATGGAGACATTATTGGTGCCCGCTCAAGCAAAATGATGAGCAAGGGGCTGACAGTGATACAGTATATAAGATATGTAAAGAAAACAATAGAAATAAACCATCTTATTGTTCTATGAGTGAACACAATATGTTAATATAATAAACTATTAGATATTTAAATATGTAAAATAGTAAGACAAAAATACGAAGTTTGAAAGTATGCTGATAAAAAAATTACAATTATAAAATTGCAAAATATGAACATTGATGAAGACAGAATGTGTTCATCATTCTTATTATCAGGATTTGAGGAATTGAGGAAATGGTAACTGAATGTTAAGGAGTCAGTATCTTGTTGGGGTGTTAAAATATTCTGAAATTAAAGAGTGAATAAATTGGACAACAACACTGTATCTGGTTGATTTTTTAAGGGTGGGTGGGGAATAGAAACAAATGTTGACAGGAATGTAGAAAAGATGAGCTCCTGGAGTAACACTACTAAGAATTTAAACTGGTTCAATCATGATAGAAAATGACATGACTACCCCCCCAAAAAAACTAATGGATACATCATATTATCCATTTATGTATCTTCTAGGTATTTATACAAAAAGTTCAAAAACATAAATTTTAAGAATTACTGCATGCTCATATTCATTGCAGCATTATTTATAATAGACAAGATATGGAAACAGAGTAGATGGCCATGAATTAATAAATTAATAAGTAAAATTTGTATCCAGAGCAAGATATTACTCAGCTATTTGGTGTTAAAATTTTATGTATATGAAACCATCCTTAGCAGTACATGAAACCATCATTAAAGTACCTAAATCAATATGAGATTGAAAAGTAATAAATTTTAAATATTAACTGTTTCAACAGTGATAACATGAATGGTACTTGAGATTATTGTGCTAATAAGTCAGATGAAGAAAAATAACACTATTGTTTCATTCATCTTTAAAGGATAAAAAGGAACTAAGGAATGCAAATAAAATACAGAATATTGGAACATAATGATTATCAGAAGAAAGGGAGTAAGCTAATAAGCAGAACAAGGGTTAACCACATGAGAAGGAAGCTGTAGTGATGATCATAATTTTATCTATCACTTGTATCACTTGCCATCCCATTGCTCATCGATTTGCTCAAGCAGGCGCCAGTAACATCTACACTTGTCCCTGTCACGTACTAGGGTGGCCAGGCATTCTTTTGACATCCCGTGAAATTCAGTCAGTAACAGCTCTAGTCCAGTGGTCATCTCCAAATCACATTACGTGTCCATCTGATTTTTGACAATTTAGCAAGAAACAGCATCCCTGATTCTCAATCTCAATGGGGGCTGGAACTCCACATTCCTTCTCTCACTTGAGTGAAACATGATACTCCAAGTATAGCTTTTTCAACTCCTCTTTGGGAGACCTGAATAGTGGACTCATCCTGTTTTCCTAGGACCCAGGTCTCTGAGGCCTATGTTAGTGCAGGAAGAATGGTGAATTTGAAACAATAGTTCACAGCCTCATCGTGGTGAGGGGGTGGCAATGGTGCCAACTGCCATAGAGTGAACCAACAGGTGCTGACCAGAGATGCAGGCAGGTGCAGGGCTAGACTCCTTGCATAGACTGTGTCAATCTGGCCAGTACTTTCTGTATGTGATTAGCACATCCGTGCACAAAATGTGTGGAATGTTTGTCAGCGTGCAGATTGTTATAACATGCCACTTGCACAGCAAAGCCTGGCAAGCCATGGCATATTCGATATGCCGAAAACAGTAACAAAAATGGACCTCATTCCTCTGGCCCTGGAAAATCTCTCAATATGGCAGCATTGAGAAGGACGAGCAAGGAGAGGTCAATTGTATCTATATGAAAGACAAATTATAATGCTATCTACCTGAGACCCATATAATATCATAAACCATTATTGCTGAAGTGGAATATCAAATTGAAGGAAATAACAACAATGACAAATAAGGCAATTCTGTATGGATCACTAAGAAAAGTGGAGGAAGATATTCTTTAAAAAAATAAGAGGGCTGGAGCGATTGCACAGCGGGTAAGGCATTTGCCTTGCACTCAGCAGACCCGGGTTCGATTCCCAGCATCCCATATGGTCCCCCAGGTACCACCAGGAGTAATTCCTGAGTGCAGAGCCAGGAGTAACCCTTAGGCATCGCTGGGTGTTACCCAAAAAGCGGGGGGGGGGGAGAAAGAAAAATGGAGAAATGGAGAAAAGATAAAGGGGTAAGGTGTTTACTTTGAATGTTGTAATCCCAGTTTCATACCCAGCATCACATACGGTCCTCTGAGCGCTGCCAGGAGTGACTTCTGAGCAAGGATTCAGGAATAAACCTGAGCTCCACTGATTATGGCTTACTAACTCCCCAATGGAAAAAATAGTAAATAAATCATCGTGGGTCACCTTATGAGGTACCAAGGAGAATGGTTCTATTCTACACTAAGAGATAAATATGGGAGTTACATAAAAATAGGTGACAGAAGTTAGTACTCAGAAGATCAATCCTATAAGAATAGAAACATACTGGTAGATAAAGGTGATGGAGGTTGTCAGCATAGTCTAGGCACTAAATTATGAGATGCCAGATTTATGGAAACAAAGATAACAAAAATAAATATCAATTACAGAAGTTAGCTCCTGAAACTATTTCAACAGCTTGCAATCTTTGGGCCAGAAAGACAATACAGAGGCTAAGGAGTGTAGGATTTCATCTCTTAAGAAAATTTAGTGATATAATTAAACCAGAAACCATAAAAATAATGGTAATTTGAGGGAGAAGGACATAGAGGATGAAAGAGGCAGAAAGAAGTATAAAACTGATTAATGTCCCATAAATAGTTTTCTAATAAGCATAGGAGACAAAACATTTAAAATATAGCCCCAGGAACTAAAGAGAGAGTAGATGAGTGAAAGCATATACATGATTCCATAAACATTGTCAGGTGTAGATCTGGAGCTATTCCCTGCCTCCCAGCACAGCAGGCAATCCCTAGTGCTCAAGAACACCAACCATAGCCTCAGGACTGAGTGTAGCTATATCAACACGGATGACATAGAATCACTGGTAGTGGGCACCAGCCCTCCACAGCATCAATTTGGAAATCCACAATGTAAAATAAAGAGCATTGAGCACTGTCGTCCCATTGTTCATCGATTTGCTTTAGCGGGTATGGGTAACATCTCCATGTAAGACTTGTTACTGTTTGGGGCATGTCGAATACGCCACGGGTAACTTGCCAGGCTCTGCCATGTAGGTAGGATACTCTCAGTAGCTTTCCAGGCTTGCCGAGAGGAATGGAGGAATCAAACCCAGGTTGGCCGCCTGCAAGGCAAACACCCTACCCGCTGTGCTATCACTCCAGTATGTAAAATAAAATAAAACAAAACAAACAATTGAAATAAAATTGGATTGAAAATTTTAAGTTAATAGGATCATTGGTAGGGAGACAAGCTTTCTTATAATTATATTACACAAACTGACATTGTAAAGACAATCAAGAAAGCAAGAGTTGCAAGTTGAAAGGAGAAGTTTAGTCATAAGAAAACCACTGTGGATGTCAAACTGTGAAGGCAAGATGTGGAAAAGTTCAGTTCAGAGTTTGGTCTATTACATGAAAGAAGTTCAAGTTTAGCAACATCCTGAAAATTACTGTGTAGAGATAGAAGGAACATTTCTTCTCAGCAACTTCCAACCACATCCTAGCCAAAGACTGTTCAACATAAAACTGATATTTCCTAAGCCATTTTCAAAGGAAAAATTGTAGATATTGTAATTTCAAAGTGGACTATGCTCTATACCTCACAATCATTTTAGGGGGGCATGATTCTCTACCTATTCCCATTATGGAGGTCACACCCCCTCTAATTAAATGCAAAGCAACCATTTATCGGCAATAGTTGGATAGAGTGCAAATTAGCCTACCTGAAGAACTACTGTGAGCCTGACACTAATCACTTTTTTTCTGCTGTCTTTTTTAACCCATCCCTCCTTGAGACTTCTTAGGAAACACTCTGGGGCAGGAATGCAATTCCCAAGAAAAGCTACTGTTTCTATATTAAAAAGAAAATGTTAAAATTTCATGCATCTGTAAACAAGAAATGGGTGACAGTCCCTAAAGAGTTGGGCTGATTTTCATTTTAATCAAGTGACATAAACTATTAATGCTAACTCTTAAATTAATAATAACAGATTAAATAGTAATATGGCTATCTGCGAAAGCAGACACCCTGGTGCCACTTGCATTCAACTTGCATTAATAGATAATATAGTGGTTGTTTTGGTCTTTGGTATGTCAGACCTTACATTCTCATTGGTGCTTTAAAGTGATAAACCTAAACCACTTGTGTTAACAATTGTATCTTTGCTTAATTGCCAAAAGAATGCAATTCAATTTTAAAATATGATTTTAAAACAAGATAAGTGATTTTTCTAATCAACATGGGAGAGTTGTGTATATTAAATGAATAATTGTTCCACAACACCGCAAAACATACAAATGTGTCCTATCTCTCACCTAACTTCAGAACCACACTGATGATCTCAAATAGAACTTTAAAGTCTCAATGATAAAGTCATTAAGAAGCTGAAGATACAATTGTCTTATCATTTACCTCATCCTGTAAATGGGATGAAGTTGAACTAATAGAATACAAAGGTTAAAGATGTGATGCATGGTACTTAGCAAACTGACTAGCATTTAATAGGTGTTAAAAATTACTCATTGTTTTCTTCATTTTTTGTTTCTTTTGATTTTTTGGTTTCAAGGCTACTCCTGACACTGTGCTCAGGGATCCCTCCTGGGCACCTGGGGCACAATATGCAGTGTCAGGATTCAAACATGGGTCATCTGAATGCAAGTGAACTTCCCTACCTGCTATAAGACATCTCCAGCCCTGTCTTTTGTGTCCCTAAAGAAACTTTATACATATGTAAACACATTTTTATAAAAAAGTTTTAGACTTCAAACTTAAAAGCATTTCCTCATTGATCCCTTTATTCTAGACCAGTATTTTTTTTTTTTGCTTTTTTTGGGTTGGCATCACACCCAGCAATGCTCAGAAGGTACTCCTGGAACTGCACTCAGGAATCACTCCTGTCAGTGCTGGGGAACCATATGGGATGCTGCGATCAGATCCAGGTCAACCGCGTGCAAGGAAAACACCCTACACACTTTATAATCACTCCAACCCCTAGACCAGTAATTTTTATTTTTTTTCCATTTTATTTTATTTTATTTTTTTAAATTTATTTATTTTTAATTAGAGAATCACCGTGAGGGTAGTTACAGATTTATACACTTTTGTGCTTATACTTCCCTCATACAAAGTTCGGGAACCCATCCCTTCACCAGTGCCCATTCTCCACCACCCGTAAACCCAGCGTCCCTCCCATCCTCCCCAATCCCATCTCCCCCCACCCCACCCTGCCACTATGGCAGGGCATTCCCTTCTGTTCTCTCTCTCTAATTAGCTGTTGTGGTTTGCAATAAAGGTGTTGAGTGGCCACTGTGCTCAGTCTCTAGCCCTCATTCAGCCCGCAACTCCCTTCCCCCACATGGCCTTCGACTACATTATAGTTGGTGATCCCTTCTCTGAGTTGCCCTTTCCCCAGAATGTGAGGCCAGCCTCCAAGCCATGGAGTCAACCTCCTGGTACTTGTTTCTACAATTCTTGGGTGTTAGTCTCCCACTCTGTTATTCTATATGCCATAGATGAGTGCAATCTTTCTATGTCTTTTAAAGAATTTGTTACTAATCATTATTCAGCATCAGATCCACCATTATGATTACCATGGTATACACTCATCTCAACTTGCTCTAATAGGGTAGATAGTTGTCACTGATAATTATCTACCTCTGAATAGCTAGTAATTGAAATCGCTCACTATCTAGCTGAACATACTCTCACCATTCTCGATTTATCCTTGAAAGAATAGCTTTTGCAGGATAGTTTTTAAGTGTCTCAGTCTCTAGCCCTCATTCAGCCCGCAACTCCCTTCCCCCACATGGCCTTCGACTATAGACCAGTAATTTTTAAAGGCTGGTTCAGGGACTGATGTAAGACGATTGTAAAATGTCTGAAAACCACTGTTCCAAGCCGCATTTATATTTTTCACTACGCATTTTTGTTTGGATGTTATGCATGACAGTGCTAAGGAGCTACTTACTCCCAGTGGTGCTGGTATAACATGTGGTACTCTGGATCAAATCTATTACTACTGAATACAGAGCATGCATCCAACCCTTCCTGACCCATCGCTCTGGATCAAATATCTTGCACCAAGCACCACACTATTCATGCTAAAAATGCATAAGGGATTTTTTATTGTGAGTTCTACATGTAGTCACCTTTAAGATCATGCAATTCCCAGCATTCTTTTGTAAGCTAGTTCCTCTAACATTTATGTAAGAACTATTGAAAACTCTGCACTATATTATAAACAGATAAACAGTTTACTGATATAAGATAAATAATTTCACTTGTGATTTTTTATTTGTGTAAATCATATTTTTATCTTGCTCATAAAATGAGGAAGTTAAATCTTTATTTATCTCAAAATCAACAGGGTGTGAATGATGTACAAATCATAGTTCAATACACATTCACTGTATCACTGTCATCCCATTAATCATTGATTTGCTCGAGCAGACCCAGTAACGTCTCCATTCATCCTAGCTCTGATATTTTAGCAGCCTCTCTCTAGTTGTCCTTTCCAATGGTGCCATATTAGAGGCTCTTGAGGGTCAGGGGAATGAGACCCATTATTTTTACTGTATTTGGCATATGAATATGCCAAGGGGAGCTTGCCAGGCTCTCCCCATGTGGGCAGTAATCTTTGGGTAGCTTGCCAGGTTCTCCAAGAGGAAGAACTAAGCTTTCAGATGTTCCAGGAGCTTGATTTTATAGTCTCTAGATATTGGCCATTGATGGGACTACATGGTGCTGGGGGCAGTTTCTGGGTGTGACTGCCTAGCTACTGGAAAATGGGAAATCTGGGCGGAAGAGGCCCAGTTCTGATCCGAGCAGCCTTGGAGATCTCAGCCCTGGGTCCCAGATACCTGGGTTCCTCTGCCAGTTGCTTCATGCGTGAGGCTCATCCAAACGTGGAGAGTGGCCTTGAGCATGGCTGTGGCTGGGTTCTGGAGGTCTTCAAGTGCCGGGGCTCTGTTTAGGGCAGGGAGGGAAATACACATTATCTGTTCCAAATCTGTTTAAGAGAAAAATTCACAATATCTGAAACCTGGAAAAAAAAAGACTCTTAAGAAATTACAAATGCAAAAAAAAAAGAAATTACAAATGCAGAGTAATAAAATTTTATCTTTTTATATAAAATATATTAAATGCCAAGTTATACCAACAAACTATTAATAACCAACATGGATTGGTGAGAAAGCATTTTTCCCGGTACTGAGGGGGGAAAAAAGTACATGTCACAAAAACAATATAAGCACACTGGAAGTTTGATAGGCTACTTGAATGAATCAATTTGAGCTCCTGAAATGAAGAATCACTTGGAAATGCAAATGAAATGAAAAGAAGCGTGACCAAAAAATTCCCTTAAGTCTGTAAAACAAGGGCATTATGTATTCTACCTAAAGTAATGACTATGTCTCCACTATGAAGGAAATCTTATTTTAACCTGTCTAAATAAGATAAATTGTTTTCCTATTCATATAAATACTTGCTGTGTGTTTGTACAATAAGTAATTCAACAGGAAACAGAAGCTTATTTTCCTTCCTTGTAAGGAGATCTGTGCGTCTTCATTCTTTATTATGATTACTGTGTCATTGACAACATCATCAATAAACACTTATCATTAAACCAAAAAATTGTAGCTATAAGGGCAAAAAAACATTGTTATGCATAGATTACTCAATTGAAAAGTTTCAAATTGTTCACACCTTATGAATGCTTCCAGAATTCTGGCAAAAAATAACTTTGTCATCCATTTACTAAAAGGTTTATAACCATTGTCTTGTACCAAGCACTGTGCTTAATGAAAACAAGTCAGCATTAGTAAAAATGGAGTTTAAACAATATGGATTCCTTAAAGTGATTATGAAATGCCTGGAAATATCTGACTTTGGAGAACTAATAGGTCTCTAACTGCACAAGTATCATAATCATGATGAAAAATAAATTTTACAAATAAATTTTTTCTGCTGGTAAAACAGAAACAAGAATATTAGCAGAAGACACTGACAAAGATAAAAAATAGTAAGAGTAACTATTGCACAAATTTCTTGGAGCTTCGATTGTAAAATATTCCTTCAAAAAAGTATTAAAGGGACTGGAAGATAGCACAGTGGTTAAGGTAATTTGTCTTGGACACAGCTGACCTGGCTTTGACCCCAGCACCCCATATAGTCACCTGCAACTGCAAAGAGTAACCCCTGAGTAAAGAGTCATGAGTGAGCCCTGAACATAGCAGGGAGTAGTAAAAAAGTTCTAACAATGGTATTAATGCATTGTCCTAATTTACCAAATTTATCTATATTGTATAGAAGTATTTAGCAACCTCATAAATTAATGTTTCTTGAACTTTACAGGGAAAAAATAGTTTTTTCACCCAAAGCTATTTTTATTTTATATTTGAAAAAATACCAAATGAAATTATCAATGACTTCAAGTATTTCTTCAATGGATACAGCCATTGCATGTCAAAGAATGACATCTTTCATATCTCTTTTAATAAAAAGTCATTTTTTCATTTAAAACAAGAGTATAAACCACTTTTCCAATGCATAGACTTGCATAGACTTGAGAAGAAGGAGAAAGAACAGTTCTATATCAAGACTTGTGTCTTCTTAATTACTAGTTTATTTTATGCAAATCCTCTCTCTTTTTAAAGGGATTTAAATCCCATCACTAATTACTGTAGTTTTCCTTATCTATAGGAAGTCTCAAAATTCCATATTGATCCCCAAAATCTCAGATATTAAAAAATCTATGTAAACTGTTTTTTTCTATGCATGCAAAATGATAATAAAATTTAATTTATATGGTTTACAGTAAAACATTAAAACTCATATCATAATTATAATAGATAATGGTTTTAAAAATTATCTGAATCAGGCCAGAGAAATTGTAAAGAGGGGAGAGTGATTGTCTTACATGTGGCTAGCCTGTGTTTGATATCTGGCACCACATTTAATCCCCAAGTATTACACGAAGTGATCTCTAAGCAATTTCCAGGGTGTCCTAAGCGTGCTTAATATTTCTAGACTATGATTGACTTCTGGTCACAAACCACAGAAACCCAAATCCCTGTTAAGTAGAACTACTGTCATAGAAGTAGGGAATATCTATAAACAATAATAAATCAGATTTAGAGAACTGTTGAAAATTATTAAATTCATTACCCATAGAACATCGAGGTGCTTACAAAATATGAATAGTCTAAAATGAATCCCTTTGAGTCTTAGGACTTAAGGGAAGGCTTTTTTATCTCAACATGTAGCTGAGTGTGCATCACTGAGGTCAAAGAAGAAACCTGTCTTACAAGAGAACATCAACTTTCACCAAGTCTCTTTAGGATTTAGACAGGAAGTATCAAAATGTTTTTTCAGTTTTCTTTGCCAAAGAGATGGGTTCCTAGAAAGAGCCACAATTATAGGACTCAGAGGAATCATGGAGTAAATAGGAAAAATTATGGCTATAAACATGGTTTGAATTCTCCAATAAGTTTTGTCCCTACATAAGAATCCAGCAGGCAATGTATCATAATGTTATTTTTCATGGTATTTATTTTAATGGAAACTTTAGTGTTTTTCCATATTCAACTAATTTTCTTTGACATAATTCTTGAATGCATAGTTTCGGGAGACAGTCATCACTAAATAAACAGAATATTAAATTTGTTTTAATGTAATGGCATTTAGAACTATTAGAGCTTCTTACTCTGAGTTAGAATGATGAATATGAAAAGGAATAGAAATTTATTAACTATTGTATTTTCTAATCCATGCAGTTTTTTTATTATTAAATGATGGAAATTAGAAGCTAAAATTGCCATGAGTGGTCATTTACAAAGCTGGAAGGTAGCATTAAAGTCATTGATGATTTATTTTTCTTTTGGGGTCATACCCAGCAATGCACAGGGGTCACTCTTGGCTCTGCACTCAGGAATTATTCAGGGGGGTGCTCAGGAAACCATATGGGATGCTGGGAATTTAATCTGGCTTGACCACATGCAAGGCAAATGCCATACCTACTGTGCTATCCCTCCAGCCCCTCATTGGTGATTTTAATGCTGTGAGCAGTAGCTTGTTTGGGAATGTATTATAATGTTCTAAGAAGGTCATGTATTATAAATTGTTGTATCCCAATCATACTTTGTGGTCAGGAGACATTTAGTGATAGAAATAGAATTTAGACACAATCTAAGAAAGGCAGGTATTTTGATTTATTTTGAAAGACTTCTATGTTCCCTCCCAAATCACCAACCTCTCAAACTTCTTCCATTTGTTCTATTGTCACTTCAGCTCCTGTATTTAAAAACAGCTCTGAAGTCACTGTGATTTTTCTTGAAATACTATGCATTATAGTGTTACAGTGGTTTCGTATATAATAATTGAAAATCAACATGTATCCCCTATGTCATGATTTATGTGTTACCTATTTTCCCATCCAGGCCTCTATCCCTTCTCTCCTAATAACCACTAATTAGTCTTATCATCTTGGTGATTTCTATTTACTGTTTACATCATGTTTAACTTTAGGACTACATCAATCCTCTCTTTAGCTTTTGGAGCCATTGCACCACTTTCCTTACTGCCCCAGATCCACTCCTTCCTGCCAATATGCCTCTCTTAACTCTACTGCTACTTCAACTGTGATCACTCATTCTGGCTTCGATTAAAGAACTGCAACAAAACAAGTACTAAAAAGACTTCATCAAGTTTCCTCTGTAACTAGGTTTTACATTCACAAACATTAAAATCTGAAACTAGAAACTCTATAAACTTTGCTGAAAGAGAATATTTTAATTTAATAAAGGTCCTTTCAATTTTTCTAAACTAAATTATTTTCACCAATTGATCTTTGTATTTATATATTCTGAAGAGCAAAATCTTGAATGTACTTACCAAAATACTTTTTAAAAATCTATATATTGGAAATCTCTATATTCAAAGATTCACTCTTAGGCTTATTGGTAGTATTGTACCCCTAATCAAGTATTTATACTCTTGTAAACTAATAAACGATACACAAATAATATAAAACAATTTGAATAAATAACTACCAAGACTGTAAGTCCAATTAGTGGTTATTAGAAGAGAAGAGGCACAGGTCAGAATCTGGGAAATAAGGCAACACATAAGTCATGACATAGGAGATACATGTTGATTGTCAGTGATTACATATGAAGTGCGTGTGACATTATAATACATAATATTTTAATAAAAATAAGAGACAATAACAATAAGCAATGAATAGAAAGGTTAGTATTGTTTGTAGCAGTTAAGTAAAAAAGAAACATATACATATACACATATATCTATAAAAGCTACATTTTCCATTCGGTTGCAAGTCATCTTCTGTCTATTCTCACTGAATGTGTGTTCCTCATGCGATCCCATATTACAAAAGCCCCCAGGCCTTATAAGACCCTTGAAATCCTTTGGCCTCGACCTGGTATTGTTGAACAGACTCATGTTTCTCCTTGCTTGGCTGCTTGTGCCCATCTGCTTGCACTCTTTGGCCTATGAGTAATAAATATTCAAATGACCCTTAGCATAAAAAAAAGGTTTACCAACCTAATTCTAAATCAAAATGCAAAAGAATGCCCGGGAAGAAAAAAATAGATTTTTTTTCTGTCTTTGCACTGAATAGAGGACAGTGCTTATAATGGTGACAACTAGCTTTAGGCATCTGATAAACTTCCAAACAAGAGGAGACAACTGAGTTTAAAACTTCTTATATGCAAATACCATGGATATATTAATAACCTTTTCTCTAAAACTGTCTTTACATAGCACTCAACCTTATAATTAGGAGAATTGTTTAAGAATTGACTTATTCGTGTCTTAAATATCTACAGAGCAATACAAAGAATTCAAACTGCAAACTTCAGAAAATTTCAAATTCTTCTCCAAATGTCTTAAGGACTGAGATGCTCAATAATTATGAAAACCAATTTTAAAATAACCATTCCTTCAATTTCAACAATTTCACCTTTGATTATAATCAGGACCTCCTTTTTTTCATTAGTGAATCACCAAGGGGTACAGTTATAGACTTAGAAACTTCCGTGCTTACATTTCAGTCATAAAATGGTCAAGTATCCATCCCTCCACCAGTGCCCATTTTCCACCACCAATGGTCCCAGCATCTCTTCCACCATCCCCACCCCCTCCCCCTCACCCCCTTCACCCCGCCTTTGTGGCAGGGCATTCCCTTTTGCTTGCTCTCTCTCTCTGTTTGGGTGTTGTGATTTGCAATAGAGGTATTGAGTGGCCATCATGTTCAGTCTATAGTGTGCTTTCAAGATGCATCTCCCATCCAGAGCAGATTCAGGGCCTCCTATAAAGTGTTATTTTAATACTAGAAAACATCCATTTCAGGTTGCACTTCTCTTCCTTTAAGGATTTTTTTTTAATCACTGTGAGATAGACGTTTACAAAGCTGTTCGAGAGAAGGTTTCAGTCGTTCAGTATTCCAATACCCATCCCTCCACCAGTGTGCATTTCTCAGCAACAGTGTGCCCAGATTTCCTCCCATTACCCTGAACCCCACTTCTACTGCAGGCACTTTTCTTCTCTCTCACTCTTCTCTCTTCTCTCTCTCTTTGATCTCTCCCTCTCTCCTCCCTTTTGGGAATTGTGGTTTACAAGACAAATACTGAAAGGTTATCAGGAATATCCCTTTACCTGCTTTTAACACTCAGTTATTGTTCAATGTGATCATTTCTAGTACTTCAAATTGATTCCTCTTAATGATCCCTTTGCATTAATTTTAATAACAATGGAGTTATCCTCCAAAAAAACAATCCCAGGAACAGTTGCATAGAAAAGTTCTTTATTTACAAAAAAAAAAAGAAAAAGAATTATAGTATTGAAAACAAGTTTGACCAGTATAGGCTAGACCACAAACTTATTATTTTATTTTATTTTATTTATTGAATCACCATGAGATAGTTACAAGCTTTCATGTTTAGTTTACAATCTCACAATGATCAAACACCCATCCCTCCACCAGTGAACATTTCCCACCACCGATATCTGGGATATAACCCCCCCCTTTCCCACCCTCCCCCTGCCTCCATGGCAGACAACATTAACCATACTCTCTCTCTACTTTTGGGCATTACGGCTTGCAACACAGACACTGAGGAGGCATCATGTTTGTTCTATTATCTACTTTTGGCATGCATCTCCTATCCCAACTGGTTCCTCCAGCCATGAGTTTCTTAGTGATTCTTTTTCTATTCCATCTGCCTTCTCCTCTCCACTCATGAAACAGTCTTCCAGCTATGGGGCAATCCTCCTGGCCCTTGTATCTACTGTCTGTGGGTGTCAGCCTCATGTGATGTTATTTTATACTCCACAAATGAGTGCAGTTCTTCTATGTCTGTCCCTCTCTTTCTGACTCATTTCACTTAGCCTGAAACTTTCCATGTTTATCCATTTATAAGCAAATTTCATGACTTCATCTCTCCTAACAGCTGCATACTATTCCATTTGTAAATGTATCAAAGTTTCTTTAAGCAGTCTTCTTAACCAGCTCTGTTTTAGGGCACTCAGCTTGTTTCCAGATTTTGGCTATTGTGAACAGTGCTGCAATGAATATATAGGTAGTGATGTCATTTCTACTGTGCTCTTTGCATCCTCAGGATATATTCCCAGAAGTGGTATTGTGGGGTCATATGGAAGCTCAATTTCTAGGTTTTGAAGGGCTGTCCATATTGTTTTCCAGAAAAGCTGGACCAGTTTAGACCACAAACTTTGGAGAGGGAGTTTGGCACTAAGTAAATACTGGATTTTACAATATTTTAGTAGTTTTCACAGAATTACAGATATTTGTCAAGTGAGAAAGAGGAGATGCCTAGTATACTAACACACAATGAATAAACAAACCATCACTGCCACTGCCATCCAGTTGCCCATCCATTTGCTCGAGTGGGCACCAGTAACATCTCCATTGTGAGACTTGTTGTTACTGTTTTTGGCATATCCAATATGCCACGGGTAGCTTGCCAGGCTCTGCTGTGCGGGCGAGATACTCTCTGTAGCTTGCCAGGCTCTCCGAGAGGGGCGGAGAAATCAAAACCTGGGTCTTCTGTGTGCAAGGCAAATGCCCTACCCACTGTGCTATCGCTCCAGCCCAACAGAACCATAAGTCTCACTTATAAGATACATTGCAGAAATATTTTAGAAAGTCATTTTAATATGTTAATGAGGGGAAACGTGACCAGGCCAGACTGCAAAATGTTCTTAGTAGCCCAAAGGCACTTATAAGGCCTGAACTTTGTTCCATCAGAGCTTAAAGAACATAGCAAATGAGTTTGGTCATATAGGCTGAGTCCTCGTACAGGGCTTAACTTTTACTTGAGACCACTTTTTTTGTTGGACATACCAAGGGCAAATGTTGCCAGGAACACCTTACATTCATTTTGGGCTTGAATTTTCTGGTGAGGTTTCTGGGTTTTTGTTATTTGTTTGTTTGCAGCCACATCTAGCTGCATCCAGGGATCACTTGCAGTGCCTGGGGAAAACAAATGGGTTAAGGGCTTTAAGCCCTATACAATCTTTTTAGCACCTGAATAGGAAATACATTTTGGCAATTGCACGTACAGAATGTTTATTTACTGTTAACATTTTTATGGGACTCTATATGGGGTCAGGACCCACAATTAAAGAAGCTAGTATGACCCAGCTTCTCAACCTTTTTACAATTGTGAACCAGTGGCTGCCCGATTCCCTTCACCTGATTGAAATGCATCCCAGCTGGGCTCAATCACTTTCCTCACAGACTTGTTTTTGCCTTAAAGCTAGAACAGATGTTCCCAAATTTAATTGGGTTACCACCTTCCCTTTCAGGAAAAAAAATTAAAACACTCTGCACCCATCCCGAAATGCACCTGAGGCTGCTACTGCCCCCACCCCACACACTCTGGATTGTTCCAGCATCTGTGGGGTCAAAACTCACACAAATCATTCACTTAAGGTAACTCCTCTAGAGCAACAGTTTTTTTTTTTGGCCTTTTTCTAACCTCAGCCCCCTTCACACCTGGTTTCATTAGGATGATGCCACAGTTCTGTGGCTTCCAATTTATCTGATTTTCTTCAGTACTGGACCTTTGGAATGTCCTGGGGGGCCATAGCAGCCGAGAAACTCTGTTGTAGAGTTTATTTCAGTTCTGATAACAAAAGGGAGAACAAAGCTGCACAGTAGTTTGATTATTTGATTACAGGGTCACTGTGCCAGCTTTGAACTCTTGTTTTTTCTTTGTTTCTACACAATGACAAACTGGGGTGAACTACCTTTTCATTCTAGGCTACATAGGTTATACAATTAAGCAGTAGAAAGCCGAAGCCAGGAAAATCTCCTGCATCCCCCACCTTTGGTTGCAAATAACATTATTTTATCATTTTGTAAAAGTTCTTCAAATGAGTAAAAGTATAATTTTTCTTAAAGCAATTAAGAATGAGCTCATAAATGTGTTTTTGGAAATTTATTCTCCATCTGTATTAATCAGCCTTCAAACTTAACCCATCTGCTATTTCAAATTTGTCTCAAAAAGGTGAAGGGTGAGAATGATTATAATTTATAATTGTCATCACGGAGACCTATAATTTCTATCTGTGACACACTTAACAATCATTGATTAATCATTCCAATGCTTTTATAAAATTGATATTATCTTTATAGTTACATGATTTAAAACCGAAGAAACTTTTTTAATAAACTTAAAAGTAATCTAGTTTGAGGAGTATTCAAATCGATGTCAGGGAAAATGCTTTTTAATATCTGAATCTGGTGGTTTAAAGCAATCAATCTGCCAGTTTATGACACTGATTAATTTTGATTATTCTCTAATTACCCCAGAATATAATGAAAATCATACATATTTTAGGACCAATAGTCAGTGATAACTTTTCAATGTCAAAATTTAAAAAAGATTTTAAGCTCATGAGGTTGATTGGAATAAATCTGCAATCCATGTGTTTATAAGGCTGCCAGCCCAAACTATCAATGATTACCATTTTTTTGTGTAAGATCTCAAACTAAACATTCCATCCCTTTTGCTAAACTCAAGGAAAAATAAAAATAAGCAATCATAATCAGGTCATGTCTTAGTTCCATCAGTATACATGTTCTCCTCTTCACTGTAGTTTTAGACTGAATTACTTTTGTTTATTGGACCTATTTGACCAAATTTCTCATATGTAATCAAATGTATGCAATAACATAAATTATTTTGCTTAAATTACCATGTATTTGGAAATCCCCAATATGGAGATTTGTGGAATGTACAGTTTCCATTTGTGGAATGTGCACAAATTTAAGCACTCTGTCCAATAAAAATGAAGCAACTATAAGAAATGACTATAAAGTTACAAAAAGTTCTAGTCATGTATTGTATCATAAATGTTCCTAAATTCTGCCTAAACCCTAAAGAATTAACTTAAAGACATCATTAATGTTAACTATAGGAACAATGTTTCTTATAGAAAAGTAAAAAAAAAACTGCTTGTTCATACAAATATTTGTAATCATCTGAACATCTAGGCACCTAATATTAATGATGCAATCCAGAGTTTCTCCTTCAGATAATTAACATGAAGACTGAGAGGTCAGTGGGAAAATCCATTTCAAGACAAACTCAAATGTTAGTTTATTAATTGAAAATGCTTTTATTCTTTTGCCTCCAATTCTCTTTTTCTTTTGCCTCAAATTCTCTTTTTGAGTACTTAATTTTCTTACTCCATGACTCCAGCAACCATTTATTCTGTTTCTTTTGAATATCTCAGTTATTCCTATAGTACCATTTTTAAATCTCTTTCCTCACTAGTCTAATATATTGGAACTTAACAGGTTCATACTATGCTATTCCAATATAGGAAATAAATGAATTTGAGAAAACTGCAGGAATAAAAAAAGCACTCTGTTTCTCCATATCTTTTACCCTGGATACATGTTACAAGACCATTATAGGATACTTTTTGTAAATTGTAAAAGGAATGGATAAGACAGGAACACACAAAAATGAATTTCAGTAATGAAGTCATGCTAAATTTCGCCAGACCTACTCCACTTACCCTATACTATATACTACTGCCTAAGAATGTCCAGCAGAATATGCAGGTGTAACTGCTTCCTCCTATCTTCATTTTCTCTTGAAGATTTCCAATATCATAGGAACTTTTTTAATTATTTAATTTATTTATTCATTTTAATTTTTTATTTTATTTTATTTTATTATTTATTTATTTATTTTTATTGAATCACCATGTGGAAAGTTACAAAGCTTTCAGGCTCAAGTCTCAGTTACACAATGCTCAAACACTCATCCCTTCACCAGGGCACATATTCCACCACCAAAAACCACAGTAAACCACCCCCCCGTCCCCACCTTGCCTGTGTAGCTGATAAATTTCACTTTACTTTCTCTTTACTTTGATTACATTCAATATTTCAACAACAACTCACTATTATTGTTTGGAGTTTCCCCACCCCCCAAAGTCAGACCTGCTGGAAAGGAAGCATTTGATAATTTGTTTTCCATTGCTGAGAATGAAGAGATATGAGGTCGTATGGCCACAATAGCAGCCACAAGATTTTGGATTTCTGTATTTTATTATTTTAGTAACTGAGTCCAGAGAAATTTATGCCAGAAGTTACATCATTGCTAGCTCGTAACTCTCTGCTACATTATATTTCACATATGAGTGCAATCGTTCTATGTCTGTCTCTTTCTTTCTGACTCATTTCACTCAACATGATACTTTCCATGTTGGAATTTTTTTTTTTGCATCACACCCAGAAATGCACAGGGGTCACTCCTGGCTCATGCACTCAGGAATCACCCCTGGCAGTGCTCAGCAGACCATATGGAATGCTGGGATTTGAACCCGGGTTGGCTGCGTGCAAGGCAAATGCCCTACCTGCTGTGCTATCACTCCAGCCCCTCCATGTTAGAATCTTATATTAACTAAACCTGTATGTATTTTCCATGTTAATCTTTGTTTTTCAGATCTCACCAGAGAGCTGAATAGGCCTGGAAAAAATGTTTTTCCTTACAAAACCAAAGGAGAGCCTATCTAGTCAGGCACACTTTTACCTTTGAGAAAAAGGTTCACAGGGAAAGAACAGTGAACCACAAGACCAATATTAAATTTGATTCTTTCTGCTACCCCTTTTTATCTCTATCAGATGTTCTCAAACATTTTTTATTTGAATCACCTTGTGAGTTTTAAAATTCTTAATATTCCCAATGGGGACCAGATTACACTGTGATCATGACATCAAAAAAACTTGAGAGTTGAACTCAGGCTTCAGCATTTTAAGTTTTATAGGTGATTCCAAAGAATTTATACTTGCAATTTTATTTGAGAAGTAGAATCAATTTTATTTGAGAAGTAGAAGTGGAATTTTTATCAGGTATAAGCAATGTACCTAATACTACACTATTTTCTTTATTGATTTCATTATTACACCATTTATATAGTGTGAATATTTCAATTTTACATGTCAAAATCTAAAGCATAAAGATGAGAACATGGGGCTAGAGTGATAGCACAGCAGGTACAGCATTTGCCTTGCACACAGCCGACCCAGGTTCGATTCCCAGCATCCCATATGGTCCCCCGAGCACTGCCAGGAGTAATTCCTGAGTGCATGAGCCAGGAATAACCCCTGTGCATCACAGGGTGTGATCCAAAAAGCAAAAAAAAAAAAAAAAAAGATGAAAAAATGGCAAAAAGGAAAACACCTATGACTCTCCACAATGGAAATTTAACAAAGCAATTTTATTTTTTAAAATTCTATTTTTTCTAAATTAACCAGGTTTACTGAGTTCATTATTCAAATAGTATTATTATTTGCTAAGTTATCTACCTACATTGTCAAATACACACTGTAATATAGGGGAAAAGCAAGCAAATTAACAAAATAAGGAGAATAAAGAAAACAAAAATTAAGGCTTTCCCATTTTGGGTATTTGTAAACTAAATTTCAAGTGGGTCACTTTACATCTTGATAAATTTCAACAGGTACACTCATGTATATTATCCAGAAAACCAGCAACGTTTTTAGATAAGGTGTAGACTATTATGTCTTAGAACAGTATGCAAATTTCTTCTTTGTTCCCTATTCTTCAATTTTCATGGCACTGCAAATTCTAACCATATAAAAAGCTTTGCCATTTTAGAGGCATCCCCAAATTATGAGCATTTAAAGACTACACAGTGCCCTGTCAAATGTCACCCTCTAGAATATTTTAATTCACAAATAATTACCAAAAATATTATTTGTGAATAATTTTTGTGAAAAGACAAAAAAATTTAGCTTGAGAGATAGAAAATTTTATTATTTTGGTTATAAAAAGGATTCCAGCATTAAAGAATAACCAGAGTAAAATAATTAGTTCTTTTGTCCTTGGAATCTGAAGAATGAATCTGAATTAATGTATTTATATTATATAAATTATCCCCCCTAGTTATAGCATCTTATTTATAGTGTTTTTCCCAAACCTGAGTATCCTCATCTATGAAACAGAGTTGCTGAAATATATATTTTTACAAATTTATATTTTTACAGAAATAGTAGCTTCTCTCAGGAGAAAAAAAAGACAAATGGCTAGAAATAATAAAATTAACTTCAGAGATTTATAGGCAAAAATCTAAACTGGAGAAATCATAAACCCAGTAGTTCTAACCTCACTCCTTGGTGGCAATTTATGTAAATCAGAGAGCTGTCATCACCATAGAAAAGACAACCACAGCAGTTATCAACCACCATTCTATAGGTGCAAAGGGTGCAATATACTGATTTAAATTGTGTACACCTCCATGTACACAATCATATAGAATTGTGTTATATATATTTTTGGTTATATACATTTTCTCTGCTGTCTAAATGCAGAGCTTTACTATTCTGTATGTTATCGGTGGAAGGAGTCCTTTAAAATAAAAAAAAGGAAAAATTCTCCCATATAAATTAATGGTGGGGGGGAGTGATAGCACAGCAGGTAGGGTATTTGTCTTGCACATGGCCGACCCAGGTTCGATTCCTCTGCCACTCTTGGAGAGCCCAGCAAGCTACTGAGAGTATCTTGCCCCCATGGCAGAGCCTGGGAAGCTATCTGTGGAGTATTTGATATGCCAAAAACAGTAACAAGTCTCACATGGAGACGGTACTGGTGCCCGCTTGAGCAAATCAACGAGCAATGGGATGACAGTGACAGTGACAGTATAAATTAATGGTAATAGTGGACCCAGACTCCCCCCCCATACACATAACCCATAAATAGAATCATTCACGTTTCATATTGTATCCCTGCAATTTGAACTAAAACAATGCTAGCCCTTTTAACTATAATGTCGTCAAAGGAGTGAAAATAAGTACAGATTTTTAAATTTTTCTGTCATTTCATTTTTTTTTTAATTGATTGAATCACCGTGAGATAGTTACAAGCATTCCTGTTTGGGTTACAATCACACAATGAATGATCAAACACCTATTCCTTCACCAGTGCACATTCCCAACCACCAATATCCCAAGTATACCCCCCATTTCTCACCCTTCCCCTGCCTCCATGGCAGATAATATTACTCATACTCTCTCTCTACTTTGGAACATTATGATTTGCAATACAGATACTGTGAGGTTATCATGTTTGGTCCAGTCCCTACTTTCAATATACATCTCTCATCCTGACTGATTCCCCAGCAATCATCTTCTTAGTGATCCCTTTTCTATTCCAGCTGCTTTCTCCCCTCCACTCATGAGGTAGGCTTCCAGCGATGGAGCAATCTTCCTGACCCTTATATCTACTGCTTTTGGGTGTCAGCCTCATGTTATATACTCCACAAATGAGTGCAGTGCTTCTGTGTCTGTCCCTCTCTTCCTGACTCATTTCACTTAGCATGATACTCTCCATGTCTATCCATTTATAAGCAAATTTCATGACTTCATCTCTCCTAACAGCTGCATAGCATTCCATGGTGTAGATGTACTAAAGTAATTTAGCTAGTCATCTGTTCTAGAGCACTTGGGTCGTTTCCAGATTTTGGCTATTGTGAACAGTACTGCAATGAACATATAGGTACAGATGTCATTTCTACTGTGCTTTTTTGCATCCTCAGGATATATTCCTAGAAGTGGTATTGTGGTGTCATGTGGAAGCTAAATTTCTAGTTTTTGAAGGTCTGTCCATATTGTTTTCCAAAAAGGCTGGACTAGTGGGCATTCCCACCAACAGTGAAAGAGCGTCCCTTTTTTTCCTTTTGAATGTGCGCCAGTCTCTGTGGTGTGAGATGATATCCCATTGTTGTTTTCTTTGCATCTCTCTGATGACTAGCAATGTGGAGCATTTTTTCATGTGCCTTTTGGCCATTTGTATTTATTTTTTTAGGAAATTTCCGTTCATTTTTTCTCCCCATTTTTTGATGGGGTTGGAGGTTTTTTCTTGTACAATTCTACTACATTTAGTAGAATTGTATATCCTAAATTTTAATCTTTTATCAGATGGCTATTGTGTAAACATTCTTTCCCATTTTGTGGGCTCTTTCTATATTTTGGTCACTGTTTGTTTTGAGGTGCAAACGCTTCTTAGTTTGATGTAGTCCCATTTGTTTATGTTTGCTTCCACTTGCATGGTCAGTGCTGTTTTGTCCTTAAAGATGCTTTTGGCTTCAATGTCATGGAGAGTTCTACCTACATTTTCCTCTATGTACCTTATGGATTCATGTCCGATATCGTGGTTTTTAATCCACTTTGACCTGACTTTTGCCTGGTATTAGGGTTCATTGTTCATTTTTTTGTCGGTAGCTATCCAGTTTTCCCAGCACCACTTGATGAAGAGGCTTTCCATTCTGACCTGTGTGGTCTAGCCCTTCACGCTCACTGTTACTATCCTGCTTTTTGTGCAGTATTAATTGAGGAGGGCTTAATGAATTATTTGCTCTGTTTCTGGTGGTTAAGCTAACCTAGGGAAAGATCCCTGGATACGGGGCGGATATCTGGTGTGGATAAGGAGACAGGGAGCCCGGAACATTGTAGCTTGGTTGCACGCTGTGTGCCTCAATTCCAGTCGCCTGCAGATCAAGGATGAAAACTAACTGCCCTAGGGTCACTTAGACATGCGGCTCTGGGGAAGAGCCCTGGATATGGGGTGGTTACCTGGTGGGGATGAGGAGAGGTGTCATTTCATTCTCAAACGTGCAGCAATGATTTCATTGGCTATAACTATAGTTGTTACATGAAGTAAAATAAAAAATTAGTCACTCAATTTATGCCAAGAATCTATTATGCTTTAATCATAGTTAAGACCAGATGTTGGAAAGATATTATTTTCCCCAGAGATTAGAAAAGATATTTTGAAGCATAGTTCGTTAACTTTTGCATGCATTAGAATTATCTTACGATCTTGCTACTATTATTTGCCACTATATCCCTGCATCATTGTTTACTTGATGTACCTGGAATTAGATGCCAAAACTTGCCCTTTTCCAAAGTTCCCAGATGATATTAATGATCCTAGTCCAGGGACCGCTCTTTAAGAACCACTGACTTACAGATGTGTTCCATTGTTTCTACAACTAATACAGAAATCACTTATTTATCTCAGGGAAATGTACACTAGCTCAGTTGATGTGGAGAGGGATTTGTTATTCATCAGTTATTACAAGCTCCCAAGTGATGTTGCTTTCCCTGACCTACAAATCACACACTGAGTAGAAAGGGTGCGCTTAAGCATCACCTGGAAACTGCTACACATGCAAACTCAATTGAAGGAACTTATTGATTGTCTAATATATAACACATACTATGAAAGGTGCCAGTACTCAAATGACTTATTGTCCATAAGCTCAATTAAATCTAGAGAGGAAACCAGAAAATCAAACCTACATAAAATGTACAATTAGAATCTAATGAAAAAGAGCAGGTAGGGCACTTGCTTTGCTTGCAGCTCACCTGGGTTTATCCCCAAGACCCCATGTGGTTGATCCCCCCAAATCTCTAAGAGTAAGCCCTGAGCACCGCTGGGTGTAGCCCAAATAAAAAGCTAAAATCTGATTTAAAAAATCCAAGAACATAATATATGGTTCTGATTAAAAAAGATGATCTTTTCTCCCCTTCCTTTCCCAGAAAACAGAATTCCCAGAAAATACTTTCCCTAAAAGATTCCTAAAAATGCATTGTGGGATGTTTGAACTGGTTTGAATCAAAACAGACAATAAAATAAGCAAGGAAAATAAAACAACCACCCCTTTAAGTGTTTAGATCAAACAAACATTTTCCCTTTAAAAGGACACAGCAAATAGGTTAACTCCCACTTTAAAAATAAATTTATATAAACAAATAAAGCATGCCCACAAGATTTCAGACACAATAAATAACGCTCCAGAAAGTTACTCAGATACATAGACTTAACTTAATACAAATGCCTCGCAGGCCAAAACAAACAGAAATATACCTCCTCCCAGAGGTCCCAAGAAAAGAAAGGCCAGGTGAGCCACCTGAACCAAATTTAAAACCTAGCAGAACTCTTTGCTTCCATACCTACCCTATCCGCAGAGGAGAGCCTCAAGTTCAGGGTACTATACACTGCTGAATCCTGAAAATAATATAAAGAATTTTCTTTTAATATGATGGATAAAGTGTAAACTCCCAAGTTTTCAGCCCTTGCTGGGTGTGTGTGTGTGTGTGCGTGTGTTTGTGTGTGCAGAAAATTAAAGTAACAAAACAACAAATTTGTGCTTCCTTTCTATACAGAAGAACAATTTAATATTCAAACTTAGAAACATTGACACAAGTTAATTAGACATGAGTGAGCTGGCACTTTTTAAAAAATAGTTTCAGGTGGAATTACGTGTCATTTTCACAGCATGAAAATAAAGAGAATAAAGATGCCATTGTTTATGGAGGATTGGGGATAGTAGTGCCATTTGAAAGAGGAAAATAAAAACAGGGCTGTGTTGGCCTCAGTCTCAGCTGATAAGAGAATTGACCTTTAACTGGTTGAGAGTGAGAAACGGCTGAGGCTCCGGCTATAGCACTTCTGAACACAAGCTCGCATTTTCTCTTCTCTCTACTCAGGGTTTAACCTCAACCCTAGATACTGTTTTCAAAAGTCAAGAGACTACAACCAGAAAAGAATTACAGCAAAATCACAAACCATAGGGAGTTCAAGTTTAAGGGTCTTCTGCCCCTCCAGACAGAGAGCTGAGAATCTACATTCAAGGGCACACCTAATTTCTACAAAGAAGTAAGTATATTCAGGATTTGCCAATGAGCCTCACAACTGCCACAAGTGTCTTAGAATGAGTTGTTTTGTGTTTTTTTTTTATATCTGGATTTAGTACTGCCAACTCATATCAGGTAAAGTGAAGCATTGACTATAGTCAATGAACCTGCTCCCTTCTATTTATGATGCTCAGAGTTTATAGAATGCATACTATACTAAAAATTAGAAACATATCATCTCTGGGGAAATTTTTTGCTAATGTTGATAGTTTTCAATTTAGATCGCATTGCATATAATGCATGTATACCAAGACATCCACAAAGTAACTGACCAGGTACTACCGATGGCATCTTTTAAAGGCTTAACCCTATATCCTTGTAGATGTGACATCTGTAATGACTAAATCTACAATCATAGTGCCATCACTCTCCACACTCTTGTCATTAAATGCTCAAAATTAAGGGAAATTCTGCATTTAAGTACAGATTGCAAATACTTCCTTTTCTTAATGGAATACAAAATGTGGGCTATTCATGTCCCTGACTTTCAGGTAGACTAAATGGAGAGAAGAAGATAAACAGGAAATAATTTTTAGAACAAAAAATAAACAAGAAAAACTTCAGAGAAGGCTTTTTATCATGTTTGTTTTATTTTTGCTTCGAAATACTCATCTCTATAGTAAGACACATAGCAGTTAAAGCCCATGCAATAAAATACAGCAAATAAAATTAATGTAAGCATTTTTGAGAACTTTCCTTTATAGATTTTAATGTGATGTTACCCTCTATTTAAACATATGCTTGTAAGTTCACTGACTCAGAGTATATTGGATGTGTCAGAATGTAGAGTTTTAATAACTGGGAAAAATATCAGATAAACTTGACTCTCAGACATGAACAAAAATGTCATTCTTTTTGCGGCTAGATTTTCATACATCTTTCAAGAAGTAAGGAGTATGGAAAATCAATAGCAAATCCCAGGGTCCTTCTGTTGAGATATTCAAAATGTTAACTCTAGTGGGAGATATAACAGAATAAAAAAGGCAGGTATATCCTAGGGCTGAGCAATTTACACAAAATGGAAAATAAATATTGTTCAAAATCTAAACACAACTCGCATCTTTAAATATCAATAAAAATATTTTATTTGTTAGCATAATTTTAGCAATGTAGCCATTTTCAGAACTGAAAGTACTGATTCAAAAGTAGATATGCCTGTAGAAATTATTTCTCTTGTTTAGTAATTATCATTAATGAAAGAAAGATTTCTTAACCACTAATAAATCAAGGCTGAATTGACTGACCATGCATCCAAATTGCTGCATTATTCACACTGGAATTACTCCAAAGATTAGCTGCAAATTGCCCTCTAAATCGAATTTATGGTTTCATTTTTCATAACTACTGTGTTGTGACAGATGAGAAGTATCTGAGAGGAAAACGACAGCGATGGACCAAATTTTTTAGAGCTCTATCTTTAAGATAGAGTCAAACTATAGCTATAATTTATTTTGGTAAGCAGAAAAACCTGGTAGACTAAAGTCCAGAGGATTCTGTTTCATATTCCCCTCAGATTAGGGGAAACATAAAGATCAGTTTTATATTGTTGTCAAATGAAAAATAATCAAATCAACATCTAAGGGAAAGTTTACATAAGGGAAACAATTATTTTGTCTATAATATTCTTTGATTTAATTTCACACCCATATAATGAGATAGTTAGCCATATCTTCATTTTTTCTTTTGCTTTTGGGGTCACACCTGGCAATGCACAGGGGTTATTCCTGGCTCATGCACTCAGGAATTATTCCTGGTGGTGCTCAGGGGACCATATGGGATGCTGGGAATCGAACCCAGGTCTGCCATGTGCAAGGCAAACGCCCTACCCACTGTGCTATCACTCCAACCCCCTCATTTCTTCATTTTAAAAAAAGCAAAACTGAGGTGCCAAGAGTTTAGATAGGGGCTGGAGCGATAGCACAGCAGGTAGGGCATTTGCCTTGCACGCAGGCAACCAGGTTTGATTCCCAGAATCCCATATGGTCCCCTGAGCACCGCCAGGGGTGGGTGATTCCTGAGTGCAAAGTCAGGAGTAATCCCTGAGCATCACCAGGTGTGAACCAAAAAGCAAAAAAAAAAAAAAAAAAAAAACGGAGTTTGGATAATCTGTTTTAGTCAGAACTTTTAAAAATTCTCTCTATCTGCAAGCCCCTGACCTATATCTCCACCACTTTACCTTCCAGAACTCAATAGTCTCTCAATCACATAAGCCATGCCAACACCCTGATTTTGTGTCTAGCAAATCTATTCTGGTCTCTTGTTTCATCAAAGAAAATTAAAGTGACCACAGACCATGCTAGGAAAAATCACAGATCAATTCAACTGATTGAATCTAAATTTGTGGTAAAATATTTTTTCGAATATCGGTGAAAAGTAGAAACAAAAGAAGAGCTGGAGCGGCGTGCTCTGGGAGACAGTAAAAGCCTCCTTCTTTATATGAGGTCTATAACAGGGTGCAATACAGAGAGTGGAAGACAATTTTGTTAGCCTTTAAATTGGGTTTGTATCATCCAGGCCTCTCGGGTTAGAAATGATTGAAAACAAATATTGGGTTGGAGTTAGTGACAAATGCAGTTGATGCCTTCAGGTTTATAAGATACCACTATGTGAACATATGCTCTGTTTGTAAGACAAATGATTAGGCAGTCTCCTACAGCTTTCTGTTTCTAAAGGTTTAGAACGTGTCACTATTTTTCTTCTGTAACGCCCTCGGCTATGCTTTCTTTTATCAAAATAGCTTTCTGGTTAACATACAGATAGCCAGGCATGAATGGTATTCCTAAAACATGCAGAAACAAATTAAGTTATTTTGTTTACAAATCATTTTTTTACACTTTTTACACAAAGCTTCTTAATGAAAAATTTAAATGTTCCTTAAGATGACAGAAAAGTAAAAATATTTAACAAGGAGAAAATTGCAAAGTTCTGAATCATCTCTGGATATATTGGCTTATGTCCTTTATATTTCAATACAATTTCATTAATGCTTATTTTATAGTGCATATTCTCATAGTACATATAATGAAAAGATTTTGCAATATAAGTAATTTTGTGTTGTTTTATTTTGTGGCCACACGGTCTGTGTTAAAAGCTTACTTCTGGCTCTGCACTCAGGGATTATTCCTGGTTGGCAAGTGACAGACCCACTATACTGTCTCTGCAACCCTGAAAATTAAGCTGAGAAATTTCAATTTATGCTAGTGTGATATGTTTCCAGTGACATATATATCTCTTGACTCTGGTATTATGGGAGCTGCCCTTATCCCGCCAAACTGGTCCATTTATGTTTCCTCTTTGATTATTGAAAAGAATTCTTAAAAATGAAAGTTTGACATTCAAATATAAAGTCAAACAGAATCTTGAGTTGGAAAAATATGTAAAAAAATAATTGAAACTTTTATCAACCACTCATGCAAATTACAATACAACACTCTATGTATAGAAAATCTGAGTCCTTTTTAAATTTGTTATTCATAGAAAAAGAAACCAAATGCAAAGGCATTAAACAAGATATTTTAGTGGAACAAGCCCAATTGTTCAAGGAACTCTATGCTCTCTGGCAATTTCCTTAATATCTCTCAGCTTCTTCACAAAGGATGGGATTAACAATGCCTCGTTATAAGAATACTGCAGGGATAAGATGAGAGAACTGATTCTCTAGTTTGCATTCCTAAGGCGTATTAAGCCTTCACATGACTTCTGAGAAGACATGTTCAAATTCCACTATGAGGCAAAGGGAAATGAACTTCAATGATAAGAACTAAAAGTAAGACTAAGCTCAAATCAATAGCCTGGATTTTTGTTTTAAGGATAATTTCAAATAGTATGTAATTGTATATGATATAAAAAAAATCCAAGAGAAAAAGTAGAGAGATAATGTAAGTAGAAGAGAAATGCCTAACCTGCACGGGACCCTGAATTCTCTCCCTAGTTTGTCCCAAGCACTGCTGGGACTGAGCTATTGAAAAATTCCAGGTTACTTCCCACAAAATGTGAACTGTGCTAACGTTATGAGCTGGGGGTAAATGGAGTTTCATTTTTGGTTGCATATTATTGGAATATTTAATTCATATTCATAATAAGTTTAGGTTATTTTTTGTGACAAAAAAATCTGAGTAAATAGTAACAAGGTTTTAAAAAATCTAAAACCAAGCAGGCTGGACTCAGATCTTGCACATGGCTGACCTGAGTTGGATCCCCGGCACACCATATTGTACGCTGAGCACCACCAGGTGTGATCACTGCCAAGAGTAAGCGCTGAGCACTTTAATGTGTCCTCCACCTAAAAAAAATATATATATGTGTGTAGAACACTGTAGGCACAATTGGTTTGTTTGGGATTTTATATCTTCCAGATTCAGTAGCACGGTAGCACTGCAGTACCCGTTGTTCATTGATTTGTTCCACCAGGCACCAGTAACGACTCCATTGTGAAACTGGTTATTACTGTTTTTGGCATATCAAATGTGCCATGGGTAGCTTGCCAGGCCTTGCCATGTGGGAGGGATACTCTCAGAAGCTTGCCATGCTCTTCAAGAGGGACGGAGGAATCGAACCCAGGTTGGCTGTGTGCAAGGCAAACGCTCTACCCACTGTGCTATTTATTGCTCCAAACCAGATTCAGTATGAAAAAAAATTACTATTAGTTCATTTATTCCAATATTTTTTGGTTTTCTCACTAGTTCTTCAATCTTTTGGAGTAAGGATTCAAAGTGAAAAATATGTCAGATGATCAACGTTCTAAAGAGCCTTTTCAAAAAAAATTTTTTTAAACTTTCTCTCATAATTTCATAGATTATTATATAGAAAGTAAGACACCATGCGTATAGTTGCTTCCGTGGCCTCAGGATTCAATCTCTGAAAACTGATAGGCGTCACTCATGTATACAGAGCCAAGAACAGTCATCATAGGCCTAAACTTTTCCTCTTGCCCACAAATATTTTCTCTTAACTTGAACCTCTCTCAATTAAATTCATATCATAAATGTCTCCCTATCTGATAACTGGGTTCAGTGCCTTCTGAGAAGTAATTCAAGCAAAATATTTCAGGCATAAGAAATAGGCTAGAAATTTCTATGATACCGTGAAAACATTTTGTGGATAAAATACTAATAAGCTTATAATAGCTCTAACTCAAGTTAAAAAGTCACAGTATTTTCATGCAATTTTATTATTATTACTCTCAAGACTTGGATGTGATATTGACTTATAACTATCCTGAGAATTTCTCTGCGATTTCTATAAAGATCCCTACAAATTAAATGCATTTCTCATTTTATAAATTTTAATCTGAATGCAATTAAGAATGCTCAGAATAATTTATAGATATCTTGATATCTAATTGAATGTATCAAAGAGTAATCCATATAATCTAAACTATGGAAAATGTAAAAATTACTCATATATGTTTTTTAAATATTCTCTGAAAAGTATAAATGTATAGGCCCATGTGAAAGAAATCAACAAAAGTCTCTCCCACATGTTCTGTAAAACCATATCAATAACTCAAAAAAGCAGGGAGTGAGAAATGGATACTCTTCAGCACCCCCTGAGAACACTTCAGTGATTTTGTCATGGCAATGATTTAAACAGAGGAAACTTTAGCAAAGTAAGTTGCATTCTCAGAACAAAGGAAAATCTTCCTCAGTCTGTACAGAATTGATGCCCTTTCATCATGAATACTTTAATTGACAGAAGCTTTGAGCGGTAACAACAACAAAGTGAAAAATATCTTGAAGAAGCTGCAGCATAAATAGTTAACTTTTCATTACCACTGAATCATGTCCTGGTACTCTGTGAGGAACTAAAAATCAATGCCAGTGCTCCAGTGGGACATTGCAGAGAACATGCTAGAACTTCTGTATAGCCACAGAATCCAGGATTCAAAGCTAGCCTGAGTCTGATGTATTTCTCTGCAAAAGGAATGGAAAAATCTTAAGCCATAGCTCTGATGTGGATTCTAGAAAATAAAAATAGGAATAAGCTCAGATGACTCCAAGAAGACACCTTAATAAGCAAGAAAACTTCAGTGAGATGGGGAACACAAAGATTCCAGTGTAAGGCCAGGAACAGTGGGGTTGTACAGTGGCCCACTAAACTAAAGACACGGGAGATTCTCCTAACTTCCTTTTGTCCTGTATGTACCAACACTCTGTTTTAGTTCTATGTTGCATACTCATAATTTGGACACAGTTGACCACTGCTTGTATAAATTAAGCCACTAAATAAAAAAAAAAACTCACCATTGCATCTCATTCCTTAATTCCAACATATTATTTTCACAGAGAAATATTTTAGTACTCTTTTTTCAGCTCAATTCTGTTTCATAATTTTCTTTAATGATTTCTTTGATAGTTTTAAAATCAACATCATGTATATTCTAATCAAATTACATCACACAAAATTAATTTGTATAGAGGTAAATGCACATAGATAAGTGCTGCATTTTGTTATGAAATATTATATGTATTATACTCAAAAGGGTTTTTTTCTTTTTTTTTTTTGTTTGGGGTCACACCCGGCAATACACAGGGGTGACATCCTGGCTTTGCACTCAGAAATTACTTTTGGCAATGCTCAGGGGACCATATGGGAATCAGGGAATCGAACCCAGGACAGCCGCATGCAAGGCAAATGCCCTACCTGCTGTGCTATTGCCCCAGCCCCTCAAAAGGCTTTTTGGGGGATAAATTGAATATAAAGAATTACTCATAATACTGATATATTCAGATGTATATTTTTGATCAGGGAATATATTGCTATAAGTTAAGCCAGGGCAAGAAAAAGAACATTATCACAAACTCAGAAATTTTCCTCATGAACCACATGAACATTTTATAGATGAAAGAAATTATGCAAGTAGAATTTTAATTGAGCTGCTTGGTTCCACATTATAATTGTAATATCAATTTGGTTTTATATGATTATGTTTTTGGTTTGCTACTTATCTTGATTATTATTTATAGATAACTTTCATTGATTTACTATAACTATGTTCACAATTGGACTATCAGTTATAATTGGTCATTTTCAAACCCAGGCTAGTACAAAGAAGACATAAAAGAAAAGTTTCTATATTTTCTTTCATAAATAAATGCACTTTTTTGTAACTATTTATTCATAATATAACATGTTCACCTGAAATAGATATTGCCAGTTTTCTAACACAGTGGTACTGTTTTGTATTTACACCTGTAATGAAGGAGATTTCAAAAATAATTCCCAAGTGTAAAATTATGACTCTTATACAGATAAAAATTTAACACATGCTCAACATTTTAGTAACACATTCAGTGAGAGAAATATGCTGAAGTTATAATCAGTTTGAATATAAAAATAAACAAATAAGAAAACATTTTTATGGAGAGTTGAAAATAACTCAAAAGAGAGAATCAGATCATGGAAATAGCATTCCCTTTATAAATCAAGTATGCACAGGTAAAGGGGCTTTCCTTTGGGAAATTGCTGGCCTGGTGGTAAAGATTGAGCATGAAATTCCTTGCCTATCCCCTCCCCTCTAGTGACCAGATCTACTCTCTCTATGAGAATTCAGCTTCCAATATTTTTAACCTTTTAAACTTCTTCAATTTACATGTTCAATTTCTTTTTTTTTATTAATGTAGGAGTACTGCTATTTGTTCAGCCATTGATTAAGCTGATTGAATTGGGCGTGAACTCCACATTATTTTTTAATTGTATTGTATCACTGTGAGATAGAGTTACAAAGCTTTCATGTTTGAGATTCAGCCATACAATGACAGAACACCCATCCCTCCACAGTGTACATTTTCTACCAAGTATCCCCCCACCCCCCACCCAACATCTCTGTCCTCAGCCTGCCTCTATGGCAGATAATTTCCCCAATAGATTTGGGATGTTTTGGGTCATTCCACCTTCAAATACTTTTTACTCTTTCTTCTTAGTACTCAAAATCTTCTAAGCACAACTGTAGGCATGTACTGCTATTAGTGATTTACACCGGAGAGAAACTTGCCTGGATTTCCAAAGAAGCGGAGGAGGTCTTAAGATTTTTTATTTATGTTAATTTATTTATCCTTCCATAGGGCAAGAGCCACAGAAAAAGCTTTTGTAGCCAGTGATTCTGCGGGCTTAGATGCTTGTCCCTGAAGGTGAGGGGATTGAATTCTTACCATTCTCTGTTGAAACCCACAGTTCCTCACCATGGATTCCTAAAAGAAAAGAAGTTGCCTGTGCCCATCAAAGCGTGTGTGCCTTTAAATTAGAATCACTTTCCCTCCCATACTTGTATTGCAATAGAAAACTTGGATAGCCTTTTGCTGAGTCAAGCCATAGAGAAATATTTGTGTAGTGAGGCCTCGGCTGCTTTGGAGGTTAAGCACCAATGCCTGATGCACTGATGATCAGAGTGGTCCAGGGAGATAGGGCTGGCCTTGAGCTGTCTATCAGACTTGCCAACATTCATGGCACTCAGCTTAAGGTGGCCAAGGGGTCTTTCCTCCTCAGGGTTTAGCTGGGCTCCTTCCTAGAGAACTGAGTAACCACAAAGGTCTTCTCCCTCTAATTTATCTACAGTATCCTAATATTGCTGTTCTGGTCTCCTTTGTATAGGCTGCAGAAGAAGGTATAATTTCCACCTCTCCACCCCCCCCCCAAACAACAGCCATTAGTTCTACCCACCTTCAAAGATGCACAGGTCAAAAGTCTTTTGTTGACATTGTGGTGGAGGTAGAGTGAGGTATTAAACTTGATTTCTACTTTTATAAATTATTTTTGAGGCTATTATCTGACCAGAATTTATTACTTCTGTGGTGTAGGTGAAATTTTTAAAAAATATAATCCCAAGCCAGAGAGATAACACAACAGGTATGGCTTGCCCACAGACTACCACACTTCTAGTCTTAGTGCCACATATGGTCTGCTAATGCTAACAGGAGTAATCCCCGAGTACAGAAGAAACCCCTGAGCCAGGAAAAAGTGCTGATGACAACCTGGTCCCCAAAACCAAAATAAATAAGTAAAATAAAAATATGAAATAAAATAACTTGACTTCAATTTATTATTAAACTCAACTTCTTTATATTTCACTCCCCAATTTTATCAATCACATTACCTCTTTTGCTCAATTTGTAGCAATTAACATAGCTTTTTTAGTTGTATTTTAAATAATATGCCAAAAGTAAAATTGATGTATGCACAAACATCACTGTATTACAGGGTATTATATCTGTATAACAGTTGTAAGTTTTCTTTTATCAGAGATATTTATATCTCATTTGTTTTCTTTAACCAGAGTGATTTATATTTCCAAATGTTTTAATGTTATATTCTACTTGATTTTGTTTCAGTTTGAACCTCTCCCTTTAGAATTTCTTTCTGGAAATTTTTCCCATTCATATGAATCCCTGCAGCTTTATTTACCTGGAAAAGTCTTATTTTCACTTCAGTTTTGAAGGATAGTGGGATTTTTGACACAGGATCTTGGATGGAGGACTTTTCTTTTTGAACTTTCAACACTTTGAATATCTCATACAATTCCTCTGACCTGTAATGTTCCTTCTGAGATACCTGCTGATAATGCCATGGGAGCTACTTAAACTTAATGAGTCATTTTTTTTTTCCATGCTGCTTTCAAAATGATCTTTGCCTTTTGACACTTGGATTATATGTATGTTAATGTGGAATCTTAGGTTCCAATATTTTGAACCTTAAAACTTGAAGCTTAAAGCTTCTTCAATTTGCATGTGCATTTTCTTTCAGAGATTTGGGATGCTGTGGGTCATTCCGCCTTCAGATACTTTTTCACTCTTTCTTCTCTCAGTTCCCTTATAGAATATATTGTTGGTCCATCAGATCATATCCCAAATTTATATTAGTATAGCTTTACTTTTATTCATTCCTCTTTGGCTTTCTTTATTTTGCTGGGTTGGGATATACCTGACTGTGCCCAGAACTTACTCCTGTCTTTGTACTCAGAGATCACTTATGGCTATGCTCATGGGACTATATGGGATGTAGGCAATCAAACCTGTGTCAGATGTGTTCAAGGCAAATGTTCTACCCATTGCACTATTGCTATGGCCCCATGATTCCCTATTCTTTTTTTTTAATTCGCTTATTCTTGATGAAGCCTATTGATCTCTCTAACAAATTTGCAAAATAAGCTACTGTATGTATCAGCTACAGAATTTAAACCATTTAAAATAGTTCCTTTTATATTTATGTTTTATGAACATATAATGCATATTTTATCTGTGCATGCATCGTTTTTCCTGATTTTACTCAGTTTTCTGTGTTCATAGTGCCTTAGGCTAAATATAATGATTTTGAATATATTTTTCAAATAATACATTGTTCTTAGTCTCTTTAGGATTCACTACTAAAGATGTTTCTTGGTGTCTTTGATGGTGCCATGTTCTCTATTTCCTTGTTCTCTGTGATTTGTATATCTGAAAAGAATCAGTCACCTTTCTCCATTTAGAGATAGTCCATATATAGGAGCAAAGACCTATACCAATCACCCTGGCTATATATTCTGAGGCTTCACAAACTATTATAGTGAGGTATATTCTCTGAGATTGTGTCTACAATTTCCCAATTTGAGACATTTACTGGTTTCCTTTTCAAAAATATTATAATCATTTTCTTACCATAGTACCAACTTATATTACTGCAGCCTCTCTCTGTAATGGTCACGGACTGCTAAGCTCTCTCTCTTGTTCTTTTCAGTCCCAAGTCATCCCAAGTATGATAAAGTATAATTCAGATCCAGTTTCTGCCAGGAGACAGAACCCAGTGCCTTAACCGGTCCCATTCACAAAATTAGAATGTTAGACACATGTTACAATCTTTCCTTCCTAAAGGAGAAGCTCCAAAAACCTCAGTCTCCTCTTTCTGAAAGAGATGAACAATATTTTCTGGGGAAGGAGGGGGTAATAATGTAATTAAATAGCTTTTCTTGCCCATTTCAATGTGGCTGTTCTGACCCTTGAGCTTTCCTGAGATACTGCAATTTCCTAACTGGGTTCTAGAGGTTTATTTATTATTTATTTATAGCAATAAAAATCACTATTATTAACTTATAAATACTTCTGGAACCATTTATTTTGTTAAGTAGGTATCTCTTGGGAGCACATGATTTGGTGCTATTATTTTTTTCCGTGTTGCTGCTGTCACCCTCCTGTCTTCAGTGAAACTTAGTGTGTGTTTTAATTCTTTTTCCTCAAATTACCTTGCATATAATTATTTTGGTGGTTAGTACTGGTTGTTATTGTGACCAGTCTATAGTTAGTATAACGTTCCTTCTTGTTTGTTTGTGATTCAAGAGGCTAACTCATACCTCCCCGAGTAAGAATGCAGGTACCACCTGAGTTCAACCCTTTTGCACACAAACCAATTTTGCATGAGTTTCAAATGGCATCCACCCTGCCAAAGATACTAATAGGTAATAGATGATATTATTATAACACCTTGCATCTTTGACTCCTGGTCATGTAACGTAAATATAAATCCCCATAAAATTAGACATTCCTATTATAAAAAGTTCTCAGGGTAATCTCCAAGCTTTGTATATTTAGTCAGACCTAAAACATGATGAGCAATTATCTTTGTCACAAATCTAATATGGTGGTTAGATTTTTTTTCCCCCATCCTTTAATGAAAGTTTTAACGTTTCATAATTTCATTAGTGGTGGTAGTGGTGATGCTGATGGTGCTCAGGTCTTACTGAGGAACTCTGCTTGGGGCTCCCTGTAAGGTATTAGGAATGGAACCTGGATTTGCCACATGCAAGGCAAGTGCCCTGACCCTTGTAATGTCTCCCTGGCCTTTAAAATTACATAACCATAAAATAAAATGGTTCACTTATTTAATAACAGGAACTATTAAAATTAGTTCTTAAAGCAAAGATACTGCTATGTAATACTTTTTCCTCTTCTAGTTTGGAAATTATATATCCTATTTCTGCTGCTATAACAATAAAGTTAATATTGTAATTCCACCCTTAGTAATATAAGACAAAATACATTAATATCAATCATTATTCTTCTAATAGGTAAAAATTTTCTCATATTCTAATGCAGAGACCCACAAATAAATCTTGGTAGACATCAACAAGCTGCAGAGATTCTGCCAGACTCCACACAAGGTTGAATCACAGTAGAGACATCCAGAGGGGGTCTGGTGAGCTCACCACTGACCAAACAGACCCCTGGCAGCCCAAAACCTCCAGAGCCCCATCACTGCCATGCTCATGGCTAATCTCCAGAGGCTTGGACAAGCCTCATCCTTGAGTGAATCTGTTGAAAAGCTCAGGTATTTTGGTTTTGTGACCAAAATACCCAGGCTCTCATGAAATCAGGGATGGGAGACTTACCCCATCTCCCTGTTCTTCTAGGAGCTTGGCAGTCATGCCCATGAACTGCCTCTGGCACCATATAAGCTCATTAATGGCCACGATCTAGAAACTCACAAATAAGTCTCAGAAGAAATGAACAAGCTGCAGATATGCCTCCAAACCCAAAGTCACCATCCAGTTAAAATATTAGCTCCAGCTGCATTATCCTATTTAAAATTTAGTATTCCTGGAGCATGTGGCCGCCATTGCTCTCATTCTGTATATCACTGATGTACCAAAAGTAGCACACTGCATTGGATGAGGTGTAAAGGTGCACCTGATCTCAAGTAAAGAAAAAAAATTAGTACACAATATTTGTTCAATCTCTTATACAACGGCTTAATGGCTCCAGAGTGAGATATAACAAAATTCACACACTTTGTTTTAAGGAAATTTTTTGATAAGTTTCAGTGGATTATTCATAATAAGCAATACAAATAAATTATTTAGGGTCTGCTATGGGGTCAAGCTTGGGTGGTAGTTGGGTAGTTGGGAAAATTCAAAATAATGGTGGTGGAAAGGTGTCATGATGGTGGTATTGGTGTTGAAATATCGAGTGCGATAAATTATTGTGAACAACTTTATAAAAATAAAATTAATTAAAAAAATGTTCTCATGTTTTGGGCTAGAGCAACAGTACAGCAGTTATGGCGTATGCCTTGCATGCAATTGACCTGGGTTCAATTCCACGAACTTCATTTGGTCTCTGAGACCTTCCACGAGTGATTCCTGGGCACAGCTGTGTATTGCACCAAAACCAAAACCAAAAAAAATGCTTATATTTTATATATGCTTCTAAAATTTCTCTTTCTCTCTCTTTTTTTTTAAATATACTTGTGAGCCAGCAGTGAAATATCCAGGCTGGCGGGCATCACAAGCCGGAGAATGCTCCAGACCCCAGACCGGGCCAACAACACCAGGGTGCCAGACGGAGAAGGTGCAGCATCCCCGCTTTTTCTAGATGGAGTCCCGGTGACACTGAGCTTCTACTTACATGGCTCCGGTATGTGGGACTGGGACTATTTCTCCAGACCTTTCCTGATACACAAAAAGCTGCTCAGGAACGGCTTTCCCACCCCTGAGTGGCCATTATCCCAGAGGCACAGAAACCACTCTCAGAAAGCAGTGGCTGCTGGCAGATATGCTCCTGGACTGTGAATAAGATAAGCTATGGCCCCATGTGTAGGATATCATTGGTTTGTCCTTTCTCCCTTGCTACAAAGAGTTTAGGCATATCTGGTAATAATCTCTAAACAATTCTAGACTACATTGATATATCCTGCTCCCCTTGCCACTAGGAGTTTAGGCATATCAGTCACGCCCATCAAGGTGCTTCCAGAGTCACTCCCATTCCTTTGTTTATCCTGTTTTCCATAATCACTTCTATGCTCCCTTCTCCAATCAGTTAATCAACTCTTCCCCTAATCAGACTCTGTTAATTTGTAAGGTCAGACCTTGCTAGGACAGTCAACTTGTATTGTAAGTTAATATTGCCTTGCTCCTCTCCTCCTGTCTTTTGAATAGTTTACTTTAAAACAATGTCCTTTTTGTATGGACAAAGAAAGACAGTTGTTAATATGCTTTAGTAACATGGTATTTAATTGGCTTCAAATATTATTCACTCCCGGGCATCTGCTTTCCTGATTTAAGCGTCAGCTGCCCTTACTTGCTAGCACCCCTAAAAGCAGGGTCCCGACGAGGGATGGGACGGATCCAGGGCAAGCGCTGAGTTATGTGCTACCCTGGCATCGAGATGGGCCTGGCCAAAGTGCCTAATGCTTAACTATATGTTAAGAGCTTTGTCATGGACATGTCATGTCATGATCCAAAAGCAACGACGAGACTAGGATCCTGCTAAGGATAGGAAAGACTAATCTGGCCTGAGCACTGTAGTCTGAGATCAAGATGACCCCAGGAAAGCAATTCTATAAGCGTAATGCATCTCTTGCTAGGTCCATGCAAAATGATTAATATTATGAATGCTTATATGTTAGTTGGACAAGGAGAGGAGAAACACACCCATGGGATTCCTCCCTGTCCTAAAAGAAGCATCCCCTGAGAGAAAGAACTTTACCCCTATTGATTGTGACCACACCTATGTGTAAGCCCCAACCCCTCATGGCAGAGATTTAACTAGGCTATAAGAGTGGGCTGGGCCTGGGTCAGTCCCAGTGCCAGATCTGGAGAAGCCAGATGGAGATCCAGATCCAGAAGAGAAGGAGAATGAAGTAGCATGGGGGAGGAAGAAGCAGGAGGGGACTCAGAGGAGAATGGAGATGGGAATGGAATAAACTGCAACTGAGACCAACCAGCTTGGCTTCGTTCCTTCCTTTGCCTGCCTCATCATCGCTATCAACCTCCCTGGGGTGGGGGAAGCGGCTGGAGACTACCGAACACGGGAAGTGGGAGAGAGACAGCGCCGCTGCCCTGTGCCCTGTGCCCGGTGAGGTGTCCCCCTCTCCCTCTTCTTTTTTGTGTGTTTACACACCTGTGCAGACCCGGGAGGGGAAGGGTTTTGTCCCTCGGCCTTTTCTCCTTTGCAGCAGCATGGTGACTGCCACTGTTCAGAACCAATTGGACAGAGAGCTAGGAGCTTGGAGTGATGGGACGCACAGGAAATCTCAAGATGACAGGCGGCGAGGGGGCAAAATTTGCCCTGCTCCCTGCATAAATGAGACCCCGAGCAGGAGCAGCCGCCCATGAACAGCTCCTCCCCTCCTGAACAGCCATGATCCCAGAGGCACACAAACCAATCTCGGAATGCAGTGGCTGCTGGAAGAAATACCTCTGGACTAATTTCTAAAATATCAAATTGAATGTAATCAAAGTAAAGAGAGAGTAAAGTGAAAATCATCTGCCACACAGGCAGGCAGGGAGTGGTAGCGGGGTTATGCTGGGTTTCTTGGTGGTATATATATTTGGGCCACACCTAGCGATGCTAAGAGGTTCACTCCAAGATGACTGCAGGAGGGGCTAAGGGACCATATGTGGTGCTGAAGATTGAACCTAGATTGGTTGGTCATATACAAGGCAACTGCCCTACATGCTATTCTATCTCTCTAGTCTTCTCTGTTTTATTTTTAGGGGGCTGAGGGGTCTCACCTGGCAGAGTTCAGGACTTACTACTTGCTTTGTGCCTATGCTTTCAAATTTTTCACAAAATAATGCTTATACTTTGTGTAATTATTATTTGTTTAGCCACAAATTTACTATCTTATTTGTCATAATTTTAGTTTGCATGTACAACAATTTTCTTTTAGTTAAAAATATATTCAAGTCTTATTTGGTGAGTGTCTGTGTTAATTTTCATATGTTTGTTTCTTTAAAGTTATCCACATTGTGTGATCATTTTGAAAAAGTCTCACTACATATATAGTTCCTAGATGGATATTTTTATCTCAACACACTGAAAATATTATTCTACTATTTTCTGCTACTCATTATTATAGATAATTCAAGTTTTAATAAATCAAACTCTTACTCTTCGAATTATTTTCTCTTTTGTTATCAACATCTTTCCTTTGTACTGAGAAGTGTCAGATATACTAAACACATATTACCCTAATTAGAACCTAAAGAAAAGAGCCCATAATGTTTTAAACAGTGTTCAACCATTTCTCATTACTTATTACTAATCTTTTACCTGCTACTCAATCCTTCTTTTCTCCCCCAATTTTTACTAAGGCACTGTCATTTGTAATACTGTTAGTATTTGAACACCATAACTATCATCAGAATATTTGCTTCTCACCACCACTGTCCCTAGGTCCCCTTTCACCTATTCCTCACACTCTCCCATTGGTCAACTCAGTTCTGTCAGTTCAAAAGTTTGTTGCCTTTGAGGCTTTCTTCTATCACTCTTCATCCATGGCCAAACTACTGATAAAATGAAATTTACATGCTTGTTGCATAATATTCTTATATCTAGAAATTCTTATTCTTAGATGTGAACTTGTTATTATTTTAATGGTTTCTTAATCCATCTATTATGAGAAAACTATATTTATTATTTCTTTTATCATTATTATGATATGAATGTCTATGTCCCTCCAAACTCTTATGTTGAATCCTAATACTAGATTTTGGAAGTGTTGCCTTGAAAGAGGTCATTAGGTCACTCATGGAAGCCAAACTTTTAGGTATGGGATCAGTGTGTTTCTAAGAGATACCACATGGAGTTCCCTAGCTGCATCCACCACTGAAGGACACAGGGAGAATGTGCACTGATCTGATCTAGGTGGTGGGTCTGTCTTAGACTCCTAGCTTCCAGACTGTAAAAAATAAATCCCTCTTTTTTGAAAACTATCCCATTGGAGAGACAGTACAGCTGGAAAGTGCCTTTTTTGCATGTGGCTGAGCAGGATTTATACCTAGCGTCCTGTATGGGTCCCTAACCTCCTCCAGGACAAATTGCTGAGTACTGAGCCTGGAGTAAAGCCTGAACATAGCCAGCTGTGTCCTCCCCTACCACACACACACACACACACACACACACACACACACACATTACAAACTGCTCAATCATGATACTAGAGTGGTTTGAATGAACTATGACACACACATTTCATCTATATTATATTCTAGATTTCATTTTTCTTGTATGTGGATTCTTAGAAGAACTAATTATTCTGCCTCTCATTTCTGCTGAAAACAATCTATCACTTGTTTTCTTTTACACTCTGAGACTTCATCCTGGCTAAAATTTTGTCTTTGAGTATTATCTAAGACCAGGCATGAAATGTTAATTTCTCCACAGACAATAACTTTTTTAACAAATCTGTCTATCAGTCCTGTTGTGAAACACAAATTGAGTTACAAATGCATCTGAGGTATGGTTTTTAGTTATCTATTTTCTAAGGCAATTTCTATCATATCTACTCAACACATGATTTCAGTCAGGTGCCTTCCAGCAGTGAAGCCAATAGTTTATCACTTCCACTCTAAAATCCCTTGTAGTTAAAAGCAGAAGACAATCACTTGCACTACAGTAGAACAAACCTTTAGGTTGTTCAAGGCTATTTTTCACCTTGTGGGAAAAATACTTGCAGAACCTAACAAGGGGTTCACAAAGTTAGTGGTCTACGGTCTCATTTCAGAAAGAAGCTATCCACTACCCCAATGGAACGCTACCTTATCTAAACAGGTAGAAATGCTCCCCACGATTGGATTCGAGGATATACTGCATTTCCCACCACACACCTGACTGTGCCAGTGTCCACTCCTACTGATGGTATCAACCACTTTGGGAAAGACTGACTTCAGTGAATTCTACTGCTTTTTACTCCAAGAGCTTTGCCTTTACATAGATTTTGACATTTTAATAGACTTTCTATTCTTCTTTGGTCATTAATACACTTTAGTATATTAAAATAAAAACTGTCAATTTTATTACTAAATATATATTAGAAATGAATTATGATTGATTCTAAGGAGGCTAGGTCCAAATTCATAATCTTAACACTGTTTTGTACATGTGGACATTGATTAAACATTAAAAAAAGATTCTCTTATATCATTTCATTCCATCATAATGTCAACTTGAAAAAAGATGATATCATATTTGGTATAAATTAAGATTTAATGACTTGCATGAACTCACCAAACTATGTAACAAATCTAGCATCAAATTAACCAAATAACGTGTTCTCTAGCCAATATCATAATTTCCACTTTGATGCCTGTGATATTAATCAGATGAAACAGAATGCATCTTTTATTGTTTTGTTTCTATGGTCTCCAGTGCTATCAAAAGAGAATAAATAACTTTCGTTTTGACTTGCTTCAGAGTCCTTTGGCTACCATCTGTTAATATGATTGATTCTTTGACCTGACAGGAGGGTGTCAATTTGGTTAATCAGAACATGATCATTTCCTTACTGTAAGTTAGGGGTTAAGTACGGAAGCTAACTATAAAGCAGTGGTTGTATTATTTTATACTATAGAAGACCTCTGTTAAAACTAAGTTCATTGTTGCATAATGAATGCTGCAGTTTTCTTCTCAATAGTAAGCTAAAGTAACCTATTGTAAATGCTGGAATGTAATAAAACATACATTATTATGTTTTCTTGATAGGATTCTACATTCTGGAATCTATTCAGGCATATCCAAACCTAAATACTTTTAACCAAATTTAATTCTGTGCATGAAAGTTATTATATACACATTATCATGCTTATTACCTAACTGTACAACATTTAATTTTGTTACTGAAATAGAACTGTAGACATTAGCCCATTTCATATATTAGATTGGTAAAAAAAATTAAATTCTCTTTTTAATATGATTTAGGGAAAAATGTTATAGAATAGCACTTACATGAAACTAATACTTGGTTAAAATTATTTTTTCTTAATTATTTTTTAAAAAGTAGAGGCAACGGATCATTTAAATTAGAAGGTTTTAACTTATCCAACCACATATAGACCAGCAGATACTTTTTATACAGGACATGGAAAAATTAACACATTTTGTACTTTTTTTGGAAATCAAATTTTGTATCTGCAACTTAAATAACCATCTTAAATATCTTTCAATAAATGTAGAAAGAATTTCAACACTGAAAAACATAGCAAAGTAAGACATATTGTAATAATTAACTGAATTATTCCTGGCATGCCGTGAACAATTACAGGACTAATAACCAACCAACCAAATGGTGTTATGTTGGAATAAATTGACCGACAAGCTTTCTCAGCTAGGAAATGAAGCTCAGTTAGATCATCAATAATAAAAACTGTGATGAGCATACTTGTGAGAACTCCAGTGTTTTACATTTACAAAATATGGCTGTGGTAACTGTGCTTAATGATTGGAAGAAGGTATTTAAAAATTCATTTAGATTATTTTACCCTTTTTAATTGCTTGCTGAAAGACATAGTGTTTGATGATCATTAATGTACCATGAATATATATTTAATTAAATATCCCTAAGTTCTGAAAGCTTCTAAGAAAAAGACTCCCTAAATAAAATTTAAAAGCTGGGGCAAGAGAGAGTAGAAATTAAGAATTGTGACATTTTTTATGATACTCTAAGCATACACATCCATATTACGAATGATATTATATAAAAATCACAATATTTTGAGAATGAATTATACCATAGGAAATGCTGAAAGATGCATAATCTGATGTGAGAAATATAACTTGCCTTATGAATATATTTATTAAAATGGTTGATTACAAAATGAGGTCTAGCACAAATTTTAGCAATTTTACTGTATATTACAGATTTTTTTTAGTTATTCATTTTGAATTAGAAGAAGGCAGGGGCCATAGTGATTATACAGCTGGTAGGATGTTTGCCTAGCATGAAGCTGACCTGGGTTTAATCCCAGGCCTTCCTGAGCACCACCAGGATTAATTCCTGAGTCCAAAGCCAGAGAGTATCCCCTGAACACTGCCAGGTGTAGCCCCAAAAGCAAAAATAAGGAAGAAAAAAATGTAAAGTAGCAAAAAGTTAAAAAGAAGAGATGAGAATATTGTGCATGTGAAGTTCTTAAGATATTTTCAGATAAATTGGGTTCAAAAGAATGTAGTAATTAAAATCACATTCTGCTGGAAACTGGAGAAATAAATTTGTAAATTAATTTTAGTCCTCTCTAAATATTTTCTCATCATCTTTGAAATAAGTGCCCTGAATAAGCCACCAACTTACGGTGTAAAAATAGTACTTAACAAAACCTGTCTTTATATTATTTTCTCCTTAAGTAATAATAGGTTCCCAAGAAAGGTCTGTGAAATATAAAGTGGGCAAAAAAAATTAAAACGTTTGAACACAAAATAATATTTATGTTGTATGAAGTATCTAATACCCTCAAGCAATGCCAATCCAGAAGTCCCTGTGTATGTCTTCATTTAATCTCACTTTACAGTAAACAATAGTTTATTCAAAATTTCAGTTTCTCCTTTTATATCATTTTTTCTATCTATTTTCCCCAGTAACCAACACCATTACAGCCTATATTTTATTATCTTTCTCTCCCCTGTTCCCATTTCCTCCTCCTTTTCTCTTGAATACGTACATCGGATAACAAACTCAATATGCTCAAAAGCAAAATGCAAACATATAATTATTCTCCAAGCACCTTCTTGTTAGCTTTCCTTATCATCAACTCAGATGAGAATTCCCTCTCTCTCCACATTTATCCACTCTATTCAATTACTCTCCCAAATTGTCTCTGTTTTTTTTTTTTTTTTTTTATACTATCTTTCTATTTTCCTCTGAGTTTCTACATCGTTTGCCTTTTGGCCATAACCAGTGGTGTAAAGCATAACTCCTAGCCTGATGCTCAGGGGTAGATTCCAGTTGTGCTTAGAAACTGGTGCCAGAGATGGAGTCTGCAGCTCCTGTATGCAATGCAAATATTCAGCCCTATCCAACCATCTCTCCCTCCCCCCCACCACCCCCAGCCCTGCCATTATCTTCTTTTGGGACCTCCAAGTCCTTTCTCAGTCATCAAATAGAACCTAATTTGCATGTGTGTGTGTTTGTGTATGTGTGTGTGTGTGTGTGTGTGTGTGTGTGTGTGTGTGTGTGTGTGTGTTTAAAATTTCAAAAGTCCAAATGGTTTCCATTTAAAATCCATGTTTCACCACAGGAGATGTCAGGCCCTCATAAATGTGGTGATGATTACTCTTCATGATCATAGCTCCGCATTCTTTCTAGACCAGTCTTCCAATAGTGGGTGACACTGCTCCACTATCCCCACAGTCCACTGTAACAATCCAAAGGATCTAACTTTGGATCCAACTAGGGAACCATTTCTGTTAGCCAGTAGATTCAGATGGTGCTGAGTAGCTTGGTACGAAAGGTATTTTTTGAGGGAGAAGGTAGGCCAAAGAGGTTATGAAACCTCAACTCCAGAGTAGCAGTTATTTCTTCCTTTGTTTTGGGAGCATGAGGGCACATCTACCTGTGCTCACGGGATACTCCTGGTTCTGTGCTCAGAAATCACTCCTGACAGTGCTCATGGGACCATATCAGGGTTCAAGAACTTTTTAATTCTTGATGCAGGGAAAGCTCCTTACCTGTTTGCTCGCAGTACAACTGTTTCTCCAGCCCATATGCAGCATTTCTTAACCTTTCTCTAGCCATGAGCTCCTTCTGATGCTATTTCCTTCCCAGTTGACCCACCACTGACCCCAAAGGACATATAGAAGTCTTTTATTTATGTGACTGGAATTCCAAAGGGCACAGATGAAAAACCAGGAAGTGGGGAACCATAGAAAAGCTGGGATTTTTTTCTGGGGGGCACACATTTCTGCCAATCGTCTATTGAGATCTAATTGACACTAAAATCTAAATATATGAGTCACCTTCTCATTTTCTCATCCTACTTCCTTTTCCTAATCTGAACAAAGTGTTTCTCCCAGTATGGAGTTACTTTCCTAAGGTAATTTGTAAAATATTAGCACAACTCCTGATTCTACAGAGGCCCTTCCAACCAGACATAGATTTTTTCACTGCAGCCAAGTTCCCCAGGAATTGGGATTTTGAACTATAGATATATATGTAACAGTTTCCTGGAAAATGTTTTCAAAATCCAAAACTGCAAAGGTCTAAAGGAAGCGGGATTGGACAGAGGGAAAAATCGAATAGATCTAATTAAAACAAAAGCCTCACACAGTCTTAGGGGAACTCTGAAGTTGTGTTGCTTTTCAAAGCTGCCCTAAAGTGGTAAACAGAGAAATCATCCCCCTAGTGAGCAATAAGTACCTGTGGGCTTTTTCTGGGAAGTGAGTTTGGCCTGGGGCCATGTGACTTCCTTTACTTATAGGCAATACCCACAGAGAGATTCAGCTAAAAGCTGTCAGCCACTAACATTCCCTGAAGCTAGGGAGATGGTTTGTGGTCAGAGAACCATGGAATCTAATATAACGCCTTAAAGAATGAAAACTTTTTCTCATCCATTTTTATGTGCCCTTGGCTAACAGAGATCCCGAATTATGGGAAGCAATCAAAAATAAATGTGTATTGAACGAATGCATACTATGATTTTTAGTCAAATTCATCTTTCTAAAAGCAATATGTGCTGCAGATACCTTATGTTCAATCTGAAAATAAGGACCAAAGAAAATACAAAGGGCAAAATAAATAGTTTTTAATCTAACTGCAGTCCCTTTGTTTCTTAGAAGACTCATAATAATCCTCTATATTTAATCAAACAGGATGAAAAGTTTAAAACACAGAAGTTGGAAAATGAAGGCTAGAATAAAAGTTCTTATATTAAAAAGAATATTTATAAACTTTTTATTAGAAGAAAATTTAAGGCCACACATAGGTGAATCCCAATATTCTGCCTTATTTATATGTGCTAAAATAATGCAAAGAGGACACCAACTTTAAGTCTAAATAGTTATTTTAGAGGTTTTCACATAAGCAAATGAGATACATAAAACAAGAAAAATCATTGCTGGGGAAAAACAACTTGTTCTCATACTTAAGTTTTACAGACATAAAATAATTGTACTCATTTGTGGGATATAAAAACATAGAATGAGACTACACACAAGGACAGTAGAAACAAGGGCCAGGAGGACTGTCCCATAGTTGGAAGCTTGCCATAAGTAGTGGAGAGGGGGCAGTTAGCATAGAGAAGGGGCCACAGTGAAAATGATAGTTGGAAATGATCTCTGTGGACAAAAACTGAATGCTGAATGTAAGTAAAGGTTTATACATGATAATCTTTCAGTACCTGTACTGTAAACTGTAATGCCTAAAAGGAAAGAAAGAGAATGAGAGAGAGCGACAGAGAGAGACACAGAGAGAGAGAGAGAGAGAGAGAGAGAGAGAGAGAGAGAGTGATCTTCTTGTCATGGAAGCAGAATGGGAGTGGAAGGAGGGAAACTGAGGACATTGGTGTTGGAAAATGTACACTGGTGAAGGGACGGGTGTTGGATCCTTGTATGAATGAAACCCAGTTGTGAATAACTTTGTAACTCTGTATCTCAAGGTGGTTTAATTTTAAAAATTTACAGAGAAGCATAAACAAGAAAAACAGTACAAACTTGGTTCAGTCTTAAAAGCAGCAGAGACACATAAAGAAAAGGATTAGGGTTGATGAGGAGGCTTGGATTGGTTGCTATGAGGGTACAATCAGTTGATGAATGAAGAGGAAAAATCTCAAACTGAAGTCAGTGGAGCTTGGCAAATGGATCTTTCTGAATGAGCATGAATAAGTGATGACTGATTGTTGCAATGATTCAAAGGTCTGCAGGGAAGATTTGATAATCAACTCTTGAGAACTGAGGAGTTGTACATGAGAGAAAATATGAAAAGTTCTCTTGGTGCCACACCTAAACTAACCAGATAAAGAGTATTTAGAGCCATGAGCGCTGCAGCATAGAGAACACTAAAGAAGACTAAGATCAGAATAGTTAGGAAAATCCCAAACCTGTTTGGAGTTACATAAAAGTCACAGACCAGAGAAATATAGCCCATTTTGCTATACCAGTTTTTTTGTTTTGTTTATAAGTTTGGGGATGTCGGGTGTCTGGGGTGCTTTCTATTGAATTCAGCATATACATGAAAAGTATATGTTCTACCACTGAGCATTATTCCTAGCCTCTTTAATGTTTTTGTTGTTGTCGTTGTTGTTGTTTTAGTGTGTGGATTTCTTGCAATGTTCTTGCATTATAGGTGATTGAGCATAATACAAAATTTGCTAAGACCAGGTGACACTTTATCTGGAAAAAGGTAAATTCGGAAAACTATACCCCAACTGAATGAGTCACAATGGAAAACTCAAAATATACATACACACCAATGGAAGTGATGAAAATAAAACACATAGCTTTTTGAGATAGAAACTTGGAATGGCTCAAGAATAAATCTAATACATATAAGGAAGACTGAGAAATTATTCATAGACAGCAGAAATGATAGTCTCAGGAATAAATTATAGGTGACCCAGTGGCCTGGTAGGAAAAGATTTCCTGGGGACAGCAAGCTGGAGGAAGTTTAGGACACAGAATCTACCACAATGGCAGCTGCATAATCCTAAATGGCTGGTTACTCCCACAGGTGAGCCTGTTTTTATGGAGTGGGAGGTCATGTGGCTGTCAATTAATTTTCCCCACTATATCTTATTTGGGAAAAGAGGAAACTATGACTCACTAAGCTCCTCCAGATCCCTTCCAGGTGTGTGTGTGTGTGTGGGGGGGGCTAGGGGACAAGGAGTGACACTTTCGATAGTGTATTCGAAAGAACTACCCTCAGATTACCATAGGCACCATGAGGAGACAATGAAGAAATACATCACAAGAAGTTAATGAAGATAGGAGCTCTAAAGCCTCAGCAAGTATGCCCACATACATAATCTCTCTGATAAAGAATGTAGCACTGTAGCACTGTCTTCCCGTTGGTCATCAATTTGCTCGCGTGGGCACCAGTAACATCTCCATTATGAGACTTGTTGTTATTGTTTTTGGTATATCGAATACACCATGGGGAGCTTGCCAGGCTCTGAGGTGCAGGCAGGATATTCTCAGTATCTTGCCCAGCTCTCTGAGAGATGCAGGAATCGAACCCAGGTTGGCCACATGCAAGGCAAATGCCCTATCCACTGTGCTATCACTCCACCTCTTTGATAAAGAATTCAGAGACAAAATAGTGAAGTTGTTTAAAGAGCTCAAGGAAAAAGTGGTATGAACATCTAATAACATGGAGGGGGATATGAAAGAAACAGTGGAGTGAATGGCTAATAAAATACAGGAAAAAGTGAGGGCCGAAATAAAAAAAAACCTACAGATAAAAGTGACATTAATTAAAAATTCGGTAGGTGAAATAAAAAACTCAATGAGTGTCCTTACCAGTAAAATAACAATAGCTGACGACAGAGTCAGTAAGCCGGAGGATGAGATGCAGAAAACCTCCAGGGTTTTTCAAAGGATGAAAATATTCCTCAAAGGGCAGATCAGAAAACTATGGGGTGAATTCAAGAGGAACAATATAAGAATCATCCAAGTCCCATAGGGACTGGGAGGCGACCACAATGAGATAGTGACAGTTAAATATGATATTGTTAAAACATTCCCAGATCTGGAGACCACAGATAGAGATACAATACTGAAAGCAGAAAGAGCATAGAAGGAAATTACATACAAAGGAGCATGTCTTAGATTTAGAGCAGACCTATCAAATGAAACCCTTCAGACCCAAGGAAAATGCTATGATATAGTTTAAGAACTATATGGAGGCTTCACCAGGAATGGTTTACCCAGCTAGACTCTCATTCAGATTTGAAGAAATGACACAAATTTATGGGTAAATAACAGCTTAGAAACTTCATAGAGTAGAAATCAATCTTGAAAGAAAAACTCAAGGGGATACTATAAGGCAAGATAAACCCCATAAACGTAGCAGTTCTCCAAAGAAAGATGACCCCATGACAATAATCGTTTTCAATGTCACTTGTCTAAACGCACCAAATAAAAGACATAGGGTGGCAAAATAGATTTTAAAAATTGAGCCCAACATTCTGCTGCCTACAAGAAACACATTTGAATAGTAGGATCAAACACAGACTCAACGTGAAAGGCTAAAAAATAATTCCTCAAGCGAACACTCCTTCAAAAAAGCCTGGGTGGCCATACTAGTTTCTGACGATACAGATTTTAGGCTAAAAAAGATTACAAAAGACATTACATTACAAGTGAAGATCATTTCTTAATAACCAATATACACATATGTCAGGAAGAAATTACACTCCCAAATGTATATGCCCTTACTGAGGGATCAGCAAAATACTTGAAACAACTGCTAATAGACTTCAAGGAGAACATTGGTAGCAACACAATAGTAGTAAGAGACTTCAGCAGTGCCTTGTCACCACTTGATAAATCAACGAGACTAAAACTCAGAAAGGAAATACTGGCTTTAAAGGATGAAATGGAAGAGAGGGGGCTAGCAGATAAGCAGATTTACATCCACCCCCCCAGCAAATCTAAATATATATTCTTCTCCAGTGCACATGGGACATTCTACAAGAGAGACCACATGCTGGGCCACAAAATATACCTCCATAAAATCAAAAGGTAGAAATTATATCAACTATATTTCCAGACCATTAAGCACTGAAAATAGAAGTTAACCACACACAGAAATTGAACATCAAATCCAATACCTGGAAATTGAACAGTTTGCTACTGAACAAGTGAGTTAGAGAAGAAATCAAAGAGAACAACCAAAGATTAGTGAAAAAACAAATGAGAATGTGGATACATGCTACCAGAAATTATGAGATACAGCAAAAGCAGACTTAAAAGGAAAGATTATAGGTTTAAAGGCATACATCAGGAAAGAAGAGAAGGACTATATAAATAACTTGACTTCACAGCTTAATATCTTAGAAATTACCAACAAAAGAAGCCCAAACCAGGCAGGAGGAAGGAAATAATAAAACTTAGAGCAGAAATTAATGAGCTATAATCCCCAAAATAGCATCCAAATGATCAAATGAATCAAAAGATGGCTATTTGAAAAACCAAACAATATCAATAAGCCATTAGAAAGACTCAAAAGAAAGAACTGTAATAAACCGTATCAGAAATGACAAAGGGGACATCACAACAGAAACCACAGAAATTTAAAGGATAATCAGAGATTACTTTCATAGTCTTTATACCATGAAGCAAATGAACTTAGAAGAAATGAATTAATTCCTGTGTTTATATAGCCTCCCAAGGCTGTACCAAGAATATTTGGAATACCTGAAAAGACCTCACACTATTGAGCAAATGGAAATGGTAACAGAAGTCTTCCCCCAAACAAAAGCTCAGGCCCAGATGGATTCATTAAAGAATCCTCTCAAACCTTTAAAGAGGACCTATTGCCAATCCTTTTTAAGCTTTTCCAGAAAACTAAAGACACAGAAGCACTCCCAAACAGTTTCTATGAGGTAAATATCATGCTGATACCAAAAGCAGAAATGGGCACCTCAAAAAACTAGAATCACAGTCCCAGTGTCCGTGATGAACATAAATGCAAAGATCCTCAACAAAATTACTTCTGGTAGGGCTTGATGAACTGTATGGGCTGTCAGGGATGGAAACTGAGTTGGCCACATGCAAGACAAAATATCCTACTGCTTGTACTATCTCTTTAGCCCCAATCTTCTTTTAAATGTTAATTTTGCCATAGACAATTAAACTGGAAATATTCTCAATTTGAAAGAGGCAAGTAGACTTGGAAGTAGACATGTGTTCCACCACTTTCTCACCTCTAATTACTTTCTTTAGAGCAAAATGCTGATCTCAATTTATTATCTTTCTAAATATCACGCTTTGTCTCAGCAGGAAACATAATTTAGGGGGAAACAATAACATTTTAATTCAGACCATGTCGCAAATATAATTCCCGAAGTAGTGCATTTGTACTTCTTCAAAATATTTTCACTCCCAAAAACCCAGTTGCTTTGGTAGCTGAAAACTCACATGCATCAGAACTGGTTATTTTTATCAGTCATTTAAGTTTAAAACTCTACTTTATTAGCTAAAAAAAAAAAAACAACCTTATCCTGTATATTCCTAAGAAGTCAGAAAAAATACAACTAAATATAGCACAACTATTTGACTTTATAGCACAACTATTCTATTACATGAAAGTGATATGATATTGGAAAACCACATATTACTATATCACTTGTATCACTTGTATTACTTTATAATATATTTAATATTTTGTAATACCTTACATGATGTGGGACTGGGCTTTAGTTTTCTCACCTGTAAATTGAAGGGGTTGCAATGAATAATTTTCTTATCCATTTTAGTAGAAGCATTGTATTATTTCTACAATCACTGTCACTGTCACTGTCATCCTGTTGCTCATAGATTTGGTCGAGCGGGCACCAGTAACATCTCTCATTGTGAGACTTATTTGTTACTGTTTTTGGCATTTCCAACATGCCACAGGTAGCTTGCCAGGCTCTGCCGTGCGGGTGCGATACTCTCGGTAGCTTGCCGGGCTCTCTGAGAGGGGTGGAGCAATAGAACACGGGTCGGCTGCGTGAAAGGCGACACAGGTCGGCCGTGTGAAAGGCGAACGCCCTACTGCTATGCTATCGCTCCACCAACAAAAATTAACTATATATCTTTATCTCTTATTTAAGTGATAAATAAATCTATTCATTGTTCTGTTGTAAACATTATTTAGCAATTTACTTTTAAAAACAGATTGTTTTGAACAGGGCCAAAAAGAGACACGAGGGCAAAATATACGTCAAGTTGCCTACCCAAGAACTCATGGTTCCCCAGACATTGCTGGGTGCAGCTCTGGAGACCTCTGGGCATTTTCAAAGTTGCCTGGGCAATCCCTAGCATTAAACCTAAGGCCCTGACACTTCAGAACCAGCTTCAAGAAAATATCTCAGGGAATGCATCCTCCACCCAAAATGCTGCATGGGAGGCCCACACAAAATAAATCTTTAAAATGAGAGTCATGTGGATTACAATCATAGTTTATTGACACAAATAATTCAAAGATAATCCCTTCTCAATGACTAGTTTCATAGTGTCAAACAACGGAGCAAAATCAAATCATAAACCATTTTAGTGAGACCTCAGATATCAGGTAGCACCAGTAGCACTGTTCATCAATTTGGTGGAGTGGGCACCAGTAATATCTCCATTGTGAGACTTGTTATCAGGTAATAATAGTAAAATCAATCCTTTGGTATATCACAATTTTTTATTTAATGGGGTCAGCAGAAATTTGTAAGTCCTTCATTAAAAAATGTCTCTATGGGGGCTGGAGCAATAGCACAGCGGGTAGGGCTTTTGCCTTTCACGCGGCCGACCCGGGTTCGATTCCCAGCATCCCATATGGTCCCCTGAGCACCGCTAGGAGTCATTCCTGAGTGCAGAGCCAGGAGTAACCCCTGTGCATCGCCAGGTGTGACCCAAAAAGCAAAAAAAAAAAAAAGTCTCTATGTTGGATTAATAAATATCTTTAGAAAATAACAGTAATTCATTATTTTATTAAAACTAGATAAAATAAGGGGCTGGAGTGATAGTACAGTGGGTAGGGTGTTTGCCTTGTATGCAGCCGACCTGGGTTCAATCTCCAGCAGCCCCTATGGTCCCCTGAGCACTGCCAGGAGAAATTTCTGAGTGCAAAGCCAGGAGTAACCCCTGTGCATTGCTGGGTGTGACCCCAAAAGAAAAAAAATAGATAAAATGGTTTAAAAGTGAGAAGCATCTTTAATTGTTTAATAGAATCATTTAGTTTTCAGTGGATTTGTTTTCTACCAGAGGAGCTGTGTAGTCACAGAAAAATTGAACGACATGTATTTAATTTTCTCATACTCTCCTGTTGCCACACATGCAAAGCTTTGCCATAGTTAACCTTTCCCTGTAGAGTACATATTTGCTTTAACTTATTACATTCTATCAAAATATCATAGCACCTAAAGCCCATAGTTTCTATAGCATCACTCTTGATGTGGTACACTCTAAGAGGTTAGAGGAATGCATGATAATATGTATCTAACCTATGCCAGACGGAGAAGGTACAGCCAGCACGCCTTCTCCAGATGGAGCCCCGGTAACACTGAGCTTCTGCTAATGCGGCTCCGATTTATGAGACTGGGACATCTCCAAACCGACCTTTCCTGATATACAAAATATATGCTCAGGAATGGCTCCACCACCCCTGAGCATCCATTATCCCAGAGGCACAGAAACCAATCTCAGAATGCAGCGGCTGCTGGCAATTATACTCCTTTTGGTACCGGCAGCTCCTTGCAGAATATCTCCAGAATGAGAACTAAGCTGTGGCCCCATGCCTGCCCTGGAGGGGAAAGGGTTTTATCTTTTGCCTTTTCCTTGCTGGGGGGAGGGGCGTGGTGACTGCCATATTATGAGGACCACTAATGAGAGATACAAGCTTGCAATGATCCAATTTCTGGAAGAAATTTCCCTGAACTTAGTTGCTAAAATACAGAAATCCAAAACCGCGCGACCACAATAGCTCATATCTCTGCACAGCAGGTCTGTCTCTAGTGGGGAATTCCTAATAATAATAGTGAGTTTTTGTTGAAATATTGAACGTAACCAAAGGAAAGAGAAAGTAAAGTGAAATTTATCAGTTATACAGGTGTGTGGGGGGAGGTATACTGGGGTTTTTTTGGTGGTGGAATATGTACACTGGTGAAGGGATGGTTGTTTCAGCATTGTATAACTGAGACTTAAACCTGAAAGCATTGTAATTTTCCACATGGTGATTCAATTAAAAAAATTTAAAAAATTAAAATTAAAAAATGTATCTACCCTAATGCCCTTCAAATATCCAAATATCCATCCTAATTACTTCCTAGTATCTAGCAATCCTCCATTTTTCCTTTCTCTATACACTGCCATTCTAGAATACCATGTATTTATAATCACTTACATCCTTTCCCCGTTGGTAAGGAACCTACACACTACCATCTTGGCCTTCTCATAGTTCTGATACCTTTTTCACTCTCCAAGGGTTTGTCCAGTATCTTAACTGCCCTCGAGCCACTTGTAGCTCTCCTGTGATTTAGAGGAAACACATCTTTTCAATGGCATTCAGGAATGAGTCACTTATGTGTAATGTAGGGTAGCATACTGAGATGGAATCACTATTTAATGCAGATTAAAATAATCAGACTAAGTGAAGTTATTTGTTAAATTGTAGACCTTGCACTGAAAAGAAGCAAATAATTTCTGCCTTATAGCAAACCTAATTTCAACAATTATGGTTTATTACACTGTAAGAGATTAATTGGTACCTGTGCCAAAAATATTTCTAACTTTGCTGAAAGTTATACAGACAAAGAGTTCTCTCAGATTCTCTTCAAAATGGATATATTTTTGATTTGGAGACCAGGCCCAGGGGTGCTCTGGAATTATTCCCAGCTTTGTGCTCAGGACTTGCTTTTTGCAGTTGCTCCTGGGGACCATGCCATGCTAGGAATTCAAGAAAGGCCTCTGTCATGGAAAGCATGCATTCGGATTCTCTCATTAATTAATGATATAAATAAAATCTCTGATGTAATGAGTCATCATATCACCTTTTTCAAATAAAGAACTTCATTTATAGTCAGTGACATGTATGTTTCAGTCATGATGCTATAAGCAGTATGAAGTCAACAAATAAATAGATGTAAATTCCAGCCCAAGAATACCTCACATTCTAGTCAACAGTTAATGAAATACAAAGAGATAAATGCTTGGCAGAAACTTAGTCAAATTGCCAACAAATTCAGGAGGAATCTTATCTCAACTGGATTTATTTTTTTATTCCCAAAGAAAAACATCACTTATACTTACTGTTGAAGAGGATAATGGAGTCTAAGCAGAAGAGTAAACATAGATAGTTAATCTCTAAGCTAAGAACATAATGCAAAAGTCATTCATATAAAAAGTTTTCCTTGAGAAAACTTTATACTTGCTCATTAGGTATAGTAAACATTTGGTATTTTTAGCTCATAATAGGACTAAGAATTCTCATAACATTTTTCCATGGAATAGTTATATTTCCTACATAAGCTTTTAGTGTGCTTGATTAGAATCACCTGCATTCAGGTATCACTGGAAGTTCAACTATGTTCTTCAACACATATTTTCCTCTGTTTCCTGAGAGCCCAGCAAGCTACCGAGAATATCCCTGCCCACACATCAGAGCCTGGCAAGCTACCTGTAGATTATGCGATATTCCAAAAACAGTAACAAGTTCCATAATGGAGATGTTACTGGTGCCTGCTCGAGCAAAGCAATAAACAACGGGACGAAAGTGCTACAGTGCAGTACTACTTTTATTAACTTCCTGTTACCTTCTAGTATAAACATCCATTGTCCTCTATGCCAAACTATAGTTCTTTATACTCTTCAATTTCATTATATGAAAGATGTACCTTCTCTATAAATAAAGATACAGCCTCTCCATAATAAGATGCAGCTTCTCTATAAATAATCTGGCAAACAAGTCATAATGTTTCATAGTCAGATGAACAAAAATTTTTACTTCAATTGTCAACAAAATGTCAGTATTGCATATGCATATACTTACCAAACAAAAGCAAAAGTCTCAAATACCCTATAGGTTTCTTATGCTACTATTTGTATGTTTTATCTGAGTGCTGAACTGGGGAAGGAATGGTGTTTGCTTTCCTCCAAGCAGTTTTACAAAAATTTAAGTTAAATTAGTTTATGTAGCATGGAACTTTCTTGCTACAGAGAGTCTATAAAAATGTGCAAAAGCTAAGGAAATATTGTATGTTACAGCAAGTTGTTTGCAATCTACAAGGCAAGTCCGCATAATCTAAAAAATCCTGAATAAAGTGGTGTTTATCTTTCTTTTTCCCCCAAATTTTTATAATCTGGTTGACAGATAGCATTGTGTAATTTTAATGAGTTTATTGTATTGAACTGAGAGTACCTCTTTTCCTCTTTTGTATTTCAGTAATACTTTTGCAATTTTATTGAAAACATAGACCTTCCTTATTTATTGGAATATTATATTTGATGTGTGTATGTGAGTGTGCACATGTAAGCCACATGTGAGTATGAGAGGGAGAGAGAGAAAGAGAAATAGAGAGAAAGAGAGAATCCAATGACAATAGATCATGTACTATTTGGCTTTGTATTGTATGATATCTGGTAATAAATGCTTACTGAGCTACTTAAAACAGAAAAAGATGATTGGAAGTTGTCCATTTGTCCAAAAGCTGACATAATGTTTGCAAAAGTTAACCTCACAATTCCAGGCATTTCATTCACACATAAATGAAAGGAATACCACAGGTCCATTCAGTGCATACGTTATTAATTTATGCAGAGGGAAATTTTAGCAGTTTCTTTCTCAAACCTGCCAACAACATTGATTAGCTTATTCTATCTGCTTCTCTAGTTGGAAATCCATCTTCAGGTAGCCTAAAGGATCCTTTGTAACAGATATTTTCTATCGAGCAATACATGGTGGTAGGGACTTTTATACAGGTTGCCTTTATTTGCTATTTAGTATAATTCAATTACTCATCCTACAAATAAGTAAAGTGACTTTGAAATTGAGCCAGGTTACAATTTATAAACATGAATTTCTAACAGAAAAATCTTTCAAATCTCCTGCTAATATGATGCGATCACCTGTAAATTTCCTGGAACATATAATTTTTCTTTGTTTGCAGTTAATTTAGTTTATATTCAATGGTTGAATATATGATAAAAAATGTGTGAACACACATTTCCATGGCATGAATTAAATCAAAGGTAAATGTTATCCATAGTACCAAGTGATGTGGCTAAGGATCTCATGTATGAATAATGAATGAAAATAAAATACTGCCTATTTCTTTCCAAGTTCTTCCTAAAATATTAAGATCCAAAATTTATTTTATCTTATATTCTGATGATAGCTTTACTTTTGATGCTACATTTTTAGTTTTACTTTTCTTCTTCTCTGGTCTTGCAACATGATTTTGTGTCTCTTTCTCTGCTGCTGATTATATTCAAATACACTTATAAATTGTCAAGTATCTGCTACCTTACTTCCACTTGGCGGTGGATAAAGGCGATGTGTTTCGATAACTCTTTGCAACATCTTTAGTACTCTGTTGCAAAGCAAATTTTCAGTCCTTGGATGTTTCTTTACAGTTAGTGAAGTATAAATTTTTGACTTGAGGGGAAAAAGCTTAAGAAGGCTTATCCGAAAGACACACAAGATTTTTCAAACTTCAAAGAACTCTTATAAAGCAGTGTGTTGATGAATAAAATGCAATGAATCATAAAGTTTGCTTGCGTTTTATTTGAGATGCATGCAGATTCTAATAGGACAAAACTAGTGACTAAAAGAAATTATTCTTGTAGTGCCCCATAAAAAATAAACTGCAAGTATAAAAATTTAAATTATTCACAATATCAAATAAATTTTTGTTACAAATTATCCATATTCATTTGCTGCTATAGGTGTTTCATGTATTCATGAACTAGGAAAAAAATAGCTATTGAGCTTAGTAAGAACAAACTTTTACCTTATGATACTTTTAATGGTTTTGCAAACAATATTAAAGAAATTGAATTGAAGAAAACATATTATTCAACATCAGCACTATATAATTTCTGATAAGCTATTCAGTCTTCCTTTCTGTGGCACGTGCTAGATAATTTTGCTTTTAGAAACGTCTTGTAGAGGACTTGAATTAATTGAATTATTTGTTCACTTTGACCAGGATTTCTCCACTGCATTCATGACTCCGTGCCAGGCTCTTTTCACTCGGGGTGCCCCAGAGGGGAGTGGGTGAGAACCCCCGCTCCAAAAGACCCAGTCCGGGCAGCTGACCTCCACTACCCAAACGCCACCATGCTCCAGGCCACTTTCCGGATCTGGACACATTATAAGACACTTTCTACCCATTTTTCTATAATTACCACACCATATTTGATGGAGTTCGGACAGTAGGCAACAAATCATAAAGAGTAATAAATACACACACACATATCTCTTGGAGAGCCTGGCAAGCTACTGGGAGTATCCTGCCCACACGGGGACAGCCTGGCAAGCTACCCATGGCATATTGGATATGCCAAAAACAGTAATAATAGGTCTCATTCTCCTGACCCTGAAAGAGCCTCCAATCATTGGAAAAGAGTAAGGAGAGGCTACTAAAAATCTCAGGGCTGGGAGGAATAGAGACATTACTGGTGCCTGCTCAAATAAATTGATGATCAACAGGATGACAGTGATACAGTGATATATATGTACACATACACACACATATGCACACATTATATAACCTATCTCCACTGCATTTGTGAATAATTTTTCAAGCCATTTCCTGGGAATAGCCAACCCCAGTTTTTAGCTCTGTTATCCATACTCACGTACTTCTATAATAATAACAAAGGCATTAGATTTTTCAGTGATAGGGCAGAAATTGCCCATTTTCTCAGCTCTTCTTCCATAGCAGTATAAAGGTGCTATTGAAAGTTCTGTGGCAAAGCTGAGAAATAGAGATGCTTGTATGCTTTGAAATTACCCTTTTAGTGTTCCACGAGCTTATTCTTTTCTGCTGATATTACAAAAGGAGTCAATAAATTCACCTGTATAGACTTGCTATATAATGATTTTCTCCACTCTGAAAGAAAACATTTTCATGGTACCATAAATTTTTATCTTTTGTTTCCCTTATCAATGACTAATCATTTCAAGTGCATCTATGAATTTACACATGAATATTTTCTCAAAATATGGTTTTTAAATTTTATTATTTTTATTCTGGAAATTAAAAACTGCTCATGAAATTTATCGTTCTTGTATATTTCAACTCTTCAGTTCCATTGGTATTCTGCATGTTTCTATATTTATAAAATAAATTATTAAAAAAACATAGAAGCTCAAAAGGCTTAAATTATTTCATATTCTATTGAAACTCATTTCTTTCTATTTTCACCTTATATTGTATGCTTGATTATTTTCTAAAATTATCTAGCAAAAATGGTTCATTCAGTGAACTTCAACCTTAAACAAAGCAAAACAAAAAAGCTTGCAAAGCAGCATGAGTTCAGTACAACATAAAATTCTTCAGAGTAAAATTTCTAGGACTTTATGTATAAAATGTTAGATTGGTAAACTGAACATTAATATGAGGCACATGTAATTTTAAAGTATAGTAAATTTTTTTACGAGTGTCTCTACTACTATTTGAAACCTGGTTCAAATTCAACTTATTCTTAACATTGGTCATATCTTGCAAAGACATTTTGAATGAATATGCTTATGGTGGTAATTTTGAGATTATCTATAACTGTCTCCTTTGTATCCGATTTTGTCAAGCACAAGCAAAGATTTTTGTTAATTAACTGAGCTTATAAAGTATTACTCACACCCTTTTATTTCTGATAATTGCTGATCATTACAGATGCTTAAAATAGTTGTAAATTAGTAATTGTCTATTTATATTTCTGGTGCTTAACATTAAATGAATAAGCTTGAATTTAGCTGAATTTCAGGTTTCATAAAGATAAATTTGGGATCCAGCTAAAGAAGAAAATCGGTAAGAGACAAAAGAGATGCAGACTTTTCGAAAACAAATATAACATTTAAGCTACATAAAAACTAGTGCAATGATGAGACTATGTAATTTTGAAGTTAGAGGGAAGTCCAATTCCTTCATTTAACCCGTGTTTTAAATTATACATGAGAAATTTTAACAACTGCTCCCCATCATCCACCTAGCAATTGCTCAAATAAGGCTCAAACTCAGGTCTCTGGGTCCTAAATGCTATTGTGGTTTTTCAGTTGTAATTATGTGTTCTAGAAATTATAGTAAGGTAATGAGAAACTATCAGAACAGAAAGCATGCACCTCATATCATTTTACATTATAATTTTCTTTTGTCAGTGACCTTCAGCCAAGCATCAACGTAACAATGCTAGAAAAGCTTTTGACTTTGGTAAGCTTTCAATGCATGTCATACTACATTGATGGGGTGATTAGGATTTTTATGTGTTTTGTCTACTAATTGGTACATCCTAAATCCTCAAAACCACCTCCTGTACTCTCAGAAGTTAACTCCTCAATGACAGTTGGCTGCTACATTAATTCTTGAACTTGATTAAAATAAGCTTTTACACCATAAGCTTAGGGTGAAATCAGTCTCCTAAACGACAGATCACACACTATGTGTAGATTGACATACTACCTGCAAGCTCTCTGAAAGTTAAATGATTATCCTAAACTCTAGCCACCCTTTGAATAGTTGATGTTGTTGTTTTTTCAAGTAACATTGAGTTGCCTCTGAAATCATGACAGTGAAATATTGTATTCGTGTCTAGAATTTTCTGATAATCTATCACATGTAGCATTTTGACTACAAATATGATAGTATATAACACAAACTGTAATAAATGCATCAAGTACATTCCCAATAATTTGATCATTTTCTATAATTCAGACAAAGGAGGAATCAAAGGCCAGGCTGGTTGGTGATCAATTGCCATTTATTCCATTCTCCCCAGGAGCCTGTTCCAATGTCATTAAGCCCCTCATTCCTGTCACCTCCTGTCTCCCTTGCTCATCTCAGCAGGCCAACTGCCAACTCACCATCTTGGTCTCTTTCTCTAGTCTCTCACCAACTCCCAGCACTGGGGGTAGCCTCTACACTGAAGCAGACAGCACAATCAACATAGGAAAGTCCTTCCTGACTGCCTATCATGATTAAGGGCAAAATACCACCTAGGGTGTTTTCCCCCATTTCTTAGCCTGATAATTTAATTAACATCTTAATTCTGCTTCTTAATATTAGTTATTCTGCTTCTTAATATTAGTTATTTTGTATGGCCACAGTAAGAGATACATTAAGCTTATAGGGTGGTTCTCCTGGGGACATCTCAGTATAGATCGCAGACTACAGTGATCAGGCAAGATTAATCTTTTCTAACCCTAGCAGGGTCCTAATCTAGTTGTTACTTTTTGGACCATAACAGAATTTTTCCATGACCATGCTCTTAACTTATAGTTAAGTATTAAGGCCCTTTGGCCTGGCCGATTCTGATGCCAGGGTAGCTCACATCTTGCCCTGGGTCCATCTAGTCCCTCATCAGGACCCTGCTTTGGGGGTGCTAGGAAGTAAGGGAAATTGAGGCTTAACAGATGAACTCTCCTAGAAAGAGAATAGATGCGCCAGAGTGAATATTATTCACAGTCAATTAACTCCCAAGTTACAAAAGCATAGCATTAACTGTCTTCCTGTGTCTATACAAATAGGACATTGACCTGAATTAATTATGCAAAGGACTTAAGGAGAAGAGAAAGCAATATTTACAAGTTAAAAGAGTCTGATTAGGAGATAAAGGTGATTGGCTGGTAGGGGAAGCAGAGCACAAAGAAAGAGGTTACAAATAAACACAGAGGAATGGGAGTACTGTGATGGGAGTAAACCTAAACTCCCTGTGGCAAGGCAGAAAGGACAAACCGATGTTATCTTTCACTTCCCTCCCTCCATTCCACCTTCCATCCCTTTCTCTTCCTTCCACCCTTTTCTCTCTTCCTTCCATCTCTTTCTCTCTCCCTCCCTCCCTCCCTCCCTCCCTCCCTCCTTCCTTCCTTCCTTCCTTCCTTCCTTCCTTCCTTCCTTCCTTCCTTCCTTCCTTCCTTCCTTCCTCCCTCCCTCCCTCCCTCCCTCCCTCCCTCCCTCCCTCTCTTCCTTCCTTCCTCCCTTCCTTCCTTCCTCCCTTCCTTCCTTCCTTCCTTCCTTCCTTCCTTCCTTCCTTCCTTCCTTCCTTCCTTCCTTCCTTCCTTCCTTCCTTCCTTCCTTCCTTCCTTCCTTCCTTCCTCCTTCTCCCTGTTTGTTTCTTCACTTTTTGATATCACTGGTCAGTAAGTATACTTCCTTGTTTTCATTCGCATTTCCTGGAAATAAGTGATGAATACTCCTCCACGTGTTTGATGACAAGCTGCATGTCATCTTTAGGAAACTGTTGCCACTTCTCTTTATTTCTGGGTGTGGCATGATTTTATTTACTTCTGACTTTTGCATGTGCTTTATAAATGTTAAACATTAGCCCTTTTTCATATGTGTGGTATAGGAATATTCTCTCTCATTTAGAGGTATAGGGTGTCTTTTTGTATTAACGATAGGGTTTCTTTCACAATTAAAAACTTTTTAGTTTTATGTATTTGTTTATTTTTACTTGTATTTCCAATAGTGTAATGACTGCAACTCAAGGTTTAACCCTTTGAGGCCGGCCAGGGCAATAGTTCAACAGGTAGAGCACTTGGCTTGCTTGTGGCCCACCTGAGTTTGATCCCCAGCACCTCAGATGGTTGCCAGACACTTCTAGGAGTGATTCCTGAGAGTAGAGGCAGAAGTAAGCCTTCAGCAACACTGGGTATGTCCCCCAAACTAACAAATAAAAAATATTTAACCCTCAGTTAACTTTCAGAGTTCTGTTTGAGTAGAGGTTTAAATAAATTGCAATTTCCATGTTCTGAGTCAATTAATTACTTATATTCCCTCTTAGACAAAGGCAGATTTTGAACCAATAGAATAAGGAATCACAAGTAAGAGAAAGTATTCATATGGTTTTAAAAATCCATGTTTTTAGCTGCCATGCAGAATTGTTTTAGGGATATCGATAAAATGATAGATATACACTGTGGGTAACACAAAACAAAAACAAAAATTAGCTCCAAACTAAGGATCTATTCAGAAAAATTATAAATAGAAAGAGAAGGCAAAAGTACATTCAAATAAGGATCAGATGGTGTAACTTGTTTTCTTGATTTTGCTACTAATGAAATGGCATAGAAGGCTAGCATACTAAATGTTACATGGGGACTATCATTAGGATTTTTTTTTTGATTTCAACTCAATACAGAAAATTTAATAAACATACAAACTAAACAGGAAAAACAGACAAAAACTATGTAACAAATGGAGGCATATCCAATATTACAGAATAAGGATGAGACAATGTTTCATGTACAACGGGAAAGAGGGACAGATGGAATATGAGAATTTATTTCGTTAAATCCTAGTCCACAGAAAAGCTAAGTGTGACAAGAAGCAGAAAATGTAATTTTTTTTCTTTTAAAAAACTGCTATCTCAATTGAAAGTGGAAACTGACGTTCTGAAACACAGTTCTCTTTGCCAACTGCACTTCTTGGGGTCTTAATGATAAATTTCTCCATTCCTTTTGAAATGTAATTTCATCAAAGCCTAAAAGCTCTACCTTCTTTTATGTAAACCAACTTAGTAAAATCTTTTCCTTTTTGCTAGTCATTTCTCTTCCATTTTTCAGATAAGATTGCATTTTATTCCCCCTGCACACCCCAAATGTCTACAAAGAGCAAGAATCAACTTCAAAAAGAGGAGTCTTATTTTACTATAGACAAACAGTTCACTGAGGCTAAAAGCCTGGACCCTAGTGATCATTTTACGCAAAGGTAGTTCTAGTTTTCTCAATATATTCTTTTTACAATTTTATACTAATTTTTAACATAGGCAGTATGTAAACAAGACTATCTAAATAAATGCATGCACATGTGAAATTTTAGATTCTTCAAAAATAAAAACTGGACTTTTTGGGTTTGTCTGATATTTTCTCTGTTCAAATTTACCCAACGTATATTTTAAAGTATATTTTTAACTCTCAGTTTTGAAACTTTTAGTGAGAATATATCGTTAAGAGAAAATATTATTTTATTTTAAGTTTTGTACTCATTGTTCCTAAAATATTTGATGACATTATCAAAGAATCAACATCTGTAAAATGTTTTTTATCATATATTGGACTCTTACAATAAACATGTCTTAAAATATTTCTGTACAAAAATAAAGATGTTTTGGGGCTGGAGTGATAGCACAGCGGGTAGGGAGTTTGCCTTGCATGTGGCCGACCCGGGTTCGATTCCCAGCATCCCATATGGTCCCCTGAGCACTGCCAGGAGTAATTCCTGAGTGCAGAGCCTGAGTAACCCCTGTGCATTGCCAGGTGTGACCCCCCTCCCCCAAAAAAAAGCTAAATAAATAAATTAAAAAAAAAATAAATAAAGATGTTTCAAATTTATTCTTCATATAATTTTTCAACTGCTATTAAATATGAAAATTTAACTTGCATTCTAGTATGTCACTATATTTTTTAAAAATAAGATTCCAGAAATATAAAGAACAAATTGAAATGTCTTCCAAAAATGAAAATAATTGAAACACAAAAAGGCTAGCTACTTAGACTTCTAAAGTTTTATATCAAATTCCATTATGTGTATAAAAATTCTTCATGATATAGTAATAGTATTAGTTCACAAAACACATCACCATAGTTAAACTATAGTCTGGACATTATATAAGGCCAACCAATATTTTATATATCTCATATAAAACAGGATTTTAAAATCTCTCCAAATTAACATGATGCATATATGAGCCACTGCTCATTTAAGCTCAAACTATTCCTACAAAGACTCACTGTTTTAAGTATAAATATAAAATCTGTAATTAGAAAATGTAAATATCATGGTTACAAAACATTACCTTGAGAAGTAGCATTAGATTTACATGTGACTTTGCTTGAAGATTTTTATTTCAGAACACTTTGCTAGCATATTATTTTATGTACAGTGTTTATTTTGTGATGCATTTCTCTACTCTGCCTATTTTAATTAAATCATCATTGCACTCTGATGTTTTTGCTAATTTTGGATGATGGATCCATCATTGTTTGTTTATAAAAGATGATTAGAAACAAGGCATTCATTATGTCTGGCTTGATAATCTGTTCACTTCATTATCACAGGGCAGTTGCTGCAGTTGCATCTTTGTTATCAAGTTTTTATAAATACTGTGTTTCTCCTGACTGATTTCTGCTGGCAGCCCAGTCTTTATACTTACCAAGTTCTTGTCATTTCTGCTCTCTCACAAAATGCTCTCAAATATATACAGAAAATTAGGTTTTCAAGAAAAGCTGAATCATTCACCTCTTTAATAAACTTTTAGTTCAGTATTACTATTTAGGTAAACTCAGTGATGGACTGCCATTCCCAACATGTGTTGTACGCAGGACTAGAATAAGTTTTCCTAATGAATTACCAGTATTGTTGCCCTCTTGAAATCTAATTATTTTGAAAACTTCTCCATTCTTTACATAATCCTCCACATGCTTCACAAGCAGTTTGGAAAACAAGAAATAGTAGCACAGGACCAACTCAGGTCAAATCTCCAGTGTCCTATGTGGGCCCCTGATTCTCACAAGGAGTGATTCCTGAAGGAGGGTAGAGCCTAAAGCAATGGCTAGGAGTGGCCCCCAAACAAAATAAAATGAAAACAAACCTCTATCTGTTGACTGTCATTCCAGAAAATTTACTGGAGTAACAGGTAAAAAGAATAATTGAACTCTGAGTTGCTTAGTTCTCTTTTGCAACAATACCATTAAAACCTAAATGGATTCCTTCATGTAAAATAGGAGTAAAATGATCTATATCTGGAAGTAAGCATAAGACACAAGAGAGTAATAACTTGTCTTTCCCTGTTAACTGTGTGTGTATTTCAAAGTTGGCCTAGGGAAACACATTTAGAGCGTTTCTAAAGAATTACAAGACTTCAGTCATTACCAATATTAGTGATCTATATTCAGAGCTACCAAAACTGTGTTTGAACATACACATTCATATACTGTTCATACAATTTACATCCATTAGTTATATGAAAGGTATCAATGCAAACAACATGTCAGTTTATTTGAGTAAGAATTTTCTAAAGCTAATTTCTGTGTTGCCAAAGAAGGTATGAACTTAAAGTTCTATTATCTCTGAGTATTGTCATAAGAATCACCAAAGTTAGGATATAAATTATTTATAAAATATTAATTTGTAAAAGCACTTGTATAAAATATTTAGAGATGATTAATTCATTTACCTGAGAACATTGTTATAATAGCCATGTAAGGAAAAAACATTAGATAGAGAAAAAGGACAGTATTGCTTCTCTTCTAGACTCTTCAAACTGCCAAGTTTCTAAGTCTCTTTTTGGCCTATGTTTTATGTATTTGAATCATTTTAAAGCAATATTAAATATTCATCAAGTTTCTTATTACCCAATTTTACATTTTAATACTGATTCTTTTGGATCATAATTTCATATCCCATTCTTTGCCTCTAAATCTTAAACCAATATAATCATTTAATCACTGTATCACTGTTATCCCATTGCTCATCGATTTTCTTGAGCAGGCACCAGTAACGTCTCCAGTGTGAGACTTATTACTGTTTTTGGCATATGAAATATGCCACGGGTAGCTTGCCAGGCTCTGTCGTGCGGGCTGGTTACTCTTGGTAGCTTTCTGGGCCGCATGCAAGGCAAATGCTCTACCCGCTGTGCCAACGCTCCCAATCATTTAATAATACCATAAAATTTTAATGAATGTTATATAATTTTATCAAATGCACATATGTATTTTAATAAAAATATTTGTTTTAAATGTATGTTATATGTTTAAATCCCTGTTGAGGGATAATTGAGTTATAATCTATTTTCTTGGCAGTTAGAAAATTATTATGGAAATACTACTACTATACATAGCTGTAAGAGTTTTTCTATAAGTAGAAATAGAAGTAATTCTCTTTTTACCTTTATGTATAAGACTATTCAAATCCCTACCATCACATCTTCTTAACTCAAGTTCTCTATATATTAGTTCCTATTTCTTCATATTTTTCAAATGTAGCATTGGTTGAATTTTTTTAAACTGCTAAATTTGGTGGATATGGAATAAAAAATATTTATTTGCATGATAGGATCAATCTATGTGGTTTATTACTGTCTCTTACTGAGTATTAGTATTGTGCTTGATTTTTTAGTATTCTATATTTTAGCATTGTTTTTGATTTTTAAAATAGTTTTGAATATTAATGTTTAGTTTAATTTTTTCCTCTCAACTGTGTTCATATCCATAGTCAAATTTTCTATCAGATTATCAAGTTTATACTTAGTTCGAGTTTCCCTTATGTATATTTTGAGTCAATGAACATTTTTTTATGAAGGGCATTTTCTTTCCATCTATAACATCTTTGCACTGTGATGCTTTTTGGCATATCTATCTTCTCTTACGTGCTATTCAGTGTTGGTAAAAAATTAGAATACAGATTTATTGTTCACCTCTCTGCCAAATGCTTAAGGATTCTTTGGATATTTCTCACATTTATTGTACCAAATAGTGCCTGTCCAGACAGTTCAGTTGGTAGAGCATAAAATTTTAATTGTATAAGAATTTTAATGGATCCAAGCTTATATGTGAATCTACCTTTAGGGTTTTTATATTTTTTTGTTTGGTTGTTAATCTATGGCTGTACTATTTTAATAACCAGGTGTACATAATTGCAACAATATCATTAAATTCAGAGTATTCATTATCATCTAGAAATACATATGCATTCTATATTCAGTCAAGTCAAGCTTCATGATAAAGTATATATGAACAATTAAAGATAACTTAAGAAAGCCTAATTTTGTGCCACTAAATAAATTTAAATTTTTCACCACAAAGTTTTGCATATTTTTGTTATGTTTTCTCTCGGTGTTTGATAGGTTTAGTTTCGATCCTTTGAGTTACTTTTAACTAAATTTCTATTTCAAATTTGTATCTAGGAACACCACAATTTTGAAATGATAATTCTGCATTCAGAACATTTATTTAAATCTTTAATTAATGTGAATATTTTTATAGATTCCCTGGGATTTTTCATGCAATCATATAATTTACAAAAAATGAGAATTTTATTTTTTCTCAATTCTCATAGTAGTCATTGAGAATATTTTAGCTTGGTTATATGGGTCAAAATCAGTGAAATGGTAGATCAGAAAGTACAAAGTGGCTCCTCAGCTTTATGTTTAATATTAATATATTCAAGAGTTTTATAAGATTTTTTTGCTATTATTTTGTCTTTATAGAGATAATGGAAACAGAGAGTGGTTCAGTTATTTGATAAAAGCAAATAGATAGTAAATAGCATAAATATTTCTGGAGCCACACCTCTCTAGTTTCAGGACCATGTTTATGTTACCTAATAGATTGTATACTGAAAAATGCATACTACATATAGAATATAGTTTATGTTTAATTATGCTTATGTTGTTTCTGAGGTGGCATAGAAATGCTTTTTAACACTTTGTTTGCTTTAACGATCAGGAGCATAAACTGTTATTAACATGTTAAATAATGTACTCTATTCATGGAATAAATATATGGGTATAGCCTTTAATATGGTAATATGATCAGTTTTGTCATACATTCTTAATTTCCTAAAATTAATTTTTTGCAATTTCTTTCTAGTTAATGTTAATGGATTTTATTAATTATTATTTTTATTTTCTTAAAAATGAATTGTGAATAACATTTATGTGATACTTCTCTTTGGCATCAAGTTTGTACTAGCTTGAAAGAGTACTGGAAAGAAATTCCTCTTATATATTATAAAATTTGCATAATATTGTCTATATTATTAATCTTTCTGAAAGACTGCCAGTGTATATGGGTATAGTATTTTAATGTGTGAAGAAGTTGCCATTTATTAATGACTTTGTGGCTATCTGTCAATGCAGAGTTCTTGTTTCTACTCAATCAACGTTTGTCTGGTAATAAATTTCTAGAATATCTATTTATTCCCAAGTGCTCATATTCATTTCCATAAATTTGCTTATAGTAGTTGGCAAAGGATACTATTTATAGTTGTCTCTCCTCTTTCCTTCCCAATGTTGTTTATTTTGATTCCTCTTTGTTGATTCCTCTTTGTAACCCTTGATTTGTTGATTCTTGAACATATTAAAAAATCACAGATCAACATAATTAGTTTTTCAAATACCTTCTTTACGATAACGGTATCCTATTCCATTAACTTTAATATCCTATTTGGGGGTGGGAGGCAAGGAAGCATACAATACCTATCTGTGGTCAGGGCTTACTCATGGTGGTGCTCAGAAAACAATAAGCAGTGGCAGCAGTATGACTGGGGATCAAAACAGAGGTAAAATAAGGTAGACTGTGTGCTTCCCCTGTGGTTTCTCTCCAGCCATTAAATTTAATATCATTTAACTTTAGCCTATTTCGTTGAATTTGGCTTCTTGTATTTTTAATTGCTCATCAAGTTTTAGCTTTTTTTTCCCCCTTCAGGGGTACATTTGTTGAACCACACCTGGTAGTACAGAAGGTTTTCTCCTGGTTCTGTGCTCAGGGATCATTTCTTATAGGGCTCAGGAAATCATGTTGTGCTGGGGATCAAACTGGAGTTGCTGCATACAACACAAATGATGTAACCCCTATACTATCTCTCCAGCCCAGCTTTCATTTTCCAATTGAGCATTTAAAACTGTGAGCTTTTGCCCCAGGACGGCTAACGGAGGAAATAACCTTCCTTCTTGGTCTCTCCCCTCCGGGAGAAGGCGTGGTGTCCGACATTTTGTGGGTCCGTTGAGAAGGTATGAACTTTTGGCGCGAAACAAAAAAAAAAAAAATGTGTGCTTTGAACTTGAAACAGCCGCGGGATACCGGGGCAGCCCCAGCCGGGGCCGGTGCTCGGCTCCTGCCGGCCGGGTTTTCGACCCGGGTGCCCATGCCTCTGCAGAGCCGGTGGATGTGGAACGAGCGGGAACCAGAGACAGCTTTAGGAATTGGGGTTCCAGCAAGTGCTTGCACCCATGTATGGAGACTGTGAACTAACCTTGGCTACATGCTGTTCCAGGAAGGGAAATGATTCATTTTCAAACTTAAATCTTTGCGGACTTAATTACTATAATACAGAAATTGTAAACCGCGCGGCCGCGGTATTTTATCTCTTCATTCTCATCAGTGGAAAACTTATTATCAAATATTTACCTGTTAATAGAGCTGTATTCTTAGGGGATAAATTCCAACAAAAATAGTGAGTCTGTTTTGAAACTCTAACAACAATAGTGAGTTATGTGTTGAAATCTGGAATGTAATCAAGGTAAAGAGAAAAGGAAGTGAAATTATCACTCACGTACGGGGTGGGTTGGGGGGTGAGGGGTGGGATGTATACTGGTTTTTTTTGTTTGTTTGTTTGCTTTGTTTTTGCTTTTGTTTTTGTTTTTATTTGTGGTGGAATATGGGCACTGGTGAAGGGATGGGTGTTTGAGCATTGTGTAACTGAGATATAAGCCTGAGAACTTTGTAACTTTCCACTTGGTGATTCAATAAAATAAATTAAAAAAATAAAAATAAAATAAAACAAAAATAAAACTGAGAATCACTAAGTACTGCTTTGCCTCTAACTTATGTTTTAATACACGGCGTGTTTTTCTATTCAATTCTCAGTATCATCTATTTTCATCATAATTCTTTGTTTTATGTAAAAGTTGTCTAGAAGTGTTTACCAACATACAAAATGTGTATCTTATAATGAAAAAGCAGTCATTATGATACTTGTTCTTGGTCAACTACTATTTCAGCCTTTCCATGTCTTGACTAGACTTCCTTCTGCTAATACAGTTATTTCTTAGAAAATTATAATTGACAAGTTTCTCTGGTGCAAAATCTATTAAAATGAATTCTAAATCTATTAAAATGAATTCTAAACCCCTTGAAAGATACTGCAAGATAGTGTCACTTTCTTTTCAAGCATATCTCACCTATTCTATATAAAAGGAAATAATCCCACAAAATTGACTTTGGAAGGAAGTATACATCAAGTATTATTATTTCACTGAACATGCATATGTAATCACTGCTTTCAAAGAGAATTATAATCATTTTCTTATCAAATAGAATCTGCTTACAAAATATTTTCATTTGCAGTGGTAGATAGATTTTTCTTTCTTCTTTTTTTTTTTTGCTTTTCGGGTCACACCTAGCAATGCACAGGGGTCACTCTTGGCTCTGCGCTCAGGAATTATCCCTGATGGTGCTCAGGGGACCATATGGGATGCTGGGAATCGAATCCGGGTTGGCTGCATGCAAGGCAAATGCCCTACCCACAGTGCTATCATTCTAGCCCCAGATACATGCTTAAGATAATTTAAATTGAGATATGGCAACTCTTCAATTATAAATATAAATAATTATTCACTTATACAAGTACTTTTCATAGTAAACTATTTTTCCATAACCAATTTATATACTGTGTTTAAATTCTTAAAACTATTTTTGCATAAAGGAGCCAGCTTTGTGTATAATGCAGTGGAAATTGGTATTAATCATCATCATCCCATTGATTGTCAAACTTCTCAAGAGGTCTCAGTAACGTCTCCATTCGTCCTAGCCCTGAGATTTTAGACGCCTCTCTCTACTTGTCCTTCCCAACAATGCCGCATTGGAGGCTCTTTCAGGGTCAGAAAATGAGACTTGGCTTGTTACTGGTTTTGGCATATGGATACACTATGGGGAGTTTGTGAGGCTCTCCCATGTGGGCAGGAAACTCTCGGTAGCTTGCCAGTTTCTCCCAGAGGAAGAAGTAGGCTATAAGATGTCTTCTGGGGGGCTGGAGTGATAGCACAGCGGGTAGGGCGTTTGCGTTGCACGCGGCTGACCCGGGTTCAAATCCCAGCATCCCATATGGTCCCCTGAGCACCGCCAGGGGTGATTCCTGAGTGCATGAGCCAGGAGTGACCCCTTTGCATTGCTGGGTGTGACCCAAAAAGCAAAAAAAAAAAAAGAGATGTCTTCTGGGAAATTGCTTTTAAGTCTCTGGATGTTGGGGGTTGATGGGATTACACGGTGCTGGGGGAAGTCCCTGGATGTGACAACCTAGCTACTGAAAAATGGGAAATCTGGGCGGAAGAGGCCCAGCCCTCATCCAAGCAGGCTTGGAGTTCTCAGCCCTGGGTCCCACACACCTGGGTTCCTCTGCCGGTACCTTCATGCGTGAGGCTCATCCAAACTTACGGAGAGGGGCCTTGAGCATGGCCGTGGCTAGGCTCTGGAGGTCTTCTGCCACCAGGAGCTCTTCTCGGGGCGGGGAGGGAAGCTGGAGCCCATCCCCTTTGAGGGGCCCCCGGGGAGACAGCCAGGCGGGCCAGCAAGAGACTCTCTGATATTATATATTGAAATTGATATTCATATGAAAGTTAAAATCAACAACTACTATCTCTCAAGTCATAAAAATGTATAAGTTAAATACATTTTTAGTTTATTTACATTTTAAAATAATGGGTGAAAAATGTATTTTTAATGACGAAAGTTTTGACAATAGAAAAAATGGGCCATTATTCTTCACTTAAATCTCAGGGAATATAATTAATTTTCTTAGTGATATTTGTGGGCTGGAGCGATAGCACAGCAGTAGGGCATTTTCCTTGCACGTAACTGACCCAGGTTCGATTCTTCCACGCCTCCTGGAGAGCCGGCAATCTACTGAGAGTAACTCACCCGCATGGCAGAGTCTGGCAAGCTAACTGTGGCGTTTTCAATATGCCAAAAACAGTAACAACAAGTCTCATAATGGAGACATTACTGGTGCCTGCTTGAGCAAATCGTTGAGCAAGAGGATGACAGTGATGACAGTGATGATGACAGTGATATTTGTGACTTGTAAGGTTCCTTTTATACTATTAAAAATAAAACCAAACCTTTCAATTCTCAAAATTATTCTACTACAAACTTACCTCACTGTGTCTAAATCTAAAAACTAAACACCATTACCTTTAATCTTTCACTAAATTAAAAAAAAATCAAGGTATTGCATATTAAAGAAATTCTCATAAAACCAGTAGTACTGGTACTACCACAATCTTTAGGCTTCGCAACTACAAGTAGAGACTGGGGAGGGATTCTTACCGAAGTTTTCTTATATATGTTATCCAATCTTGACAATTTACTTGATCTTACTCCGCTTCATATTTACCTGTGAAAGAAAGATGATAGTAATCCATCTTTTAAACACTAATTATAAGTATAAATTGGGTAAGTACTTAGAATGGTGTCTTGCAATAAGTATCAACAAATATTATTTGCTATATTAAAATTTTTAAGCTACAAACTTGAATGTGAACAATATTAAATCTTTACGTATTCATTACTTTTTTTTTTTTTTTTTTTTGCTTTTTGGGTCACACCTAGCGATGCACAGGGGTTATTCCTGGATCTGCACTCAGGATTTACTCCTGGCAGTGCTCAGGGAGACCACCACTGTGCTATTGCTCCAGTCCCTTATTCATTACTTTTGTTAAAAAAATCAACTGAACTTCCAATAAAATAGAAGAATTTTAAAATATTTAAATTGTTGTTTCTTTCCTATCTATCTTCTCTTTGCTCAAATGAATTGGCAGCTTCAAAGTCTCTACAGATGCTCCTGTGAAATATAATAATAAAGAGAAAGAAATACTTTTAAACCATAATTCCATTATTAATAGTTCTGTAAAGTGTGGCATCTAAATTAAAAGATAATAAAAATAAGAACAAACATGATTGAGAATCACTTAACCAAGTAAAGTACTAAACAAACTCCCTAATTTTCTAAAATTTAAAATTGAAGAAACTGTGAAAAAGTTGCAAAGAAAAATTAAGATCTTCAGAACATTAACTCAGCTCATTCAACTTTATGTTGCTCAGTTTATGTATGTGAAGACACACCAAAAGATTAAAGAAAACAACCTCTAAAGCTCAGAGATAGAAATCATATATATTCCCGTTAGCCAAGTAGCAAACCTCAAAAGTTATGCCTAATCAAGAAATACTTTCAAAAACGTTCTGACTCATAGATACAATATTTTACCATAAAATAAACACTGTTTCTTGTCCTGTTTAATAAAGCTTATATTAAAGACCCCAAATAGACAATCTGTTTATTGGCCAGAGAGATAGTAGAGCAGGTTAGGGTGCTTGCCTTGTATGTAGCTCACCCGGGTTCTGGCACTACCTATACACAAATGTTCCCCAAGCACTATCAAAACAGAAAAGAAAGAGAGAAAGTGGTACTGGGGGAAGGGAAGGTAGGAAGGAAGGAAGGAAGGAAGGAAGGAAGGAAGGAAGGAAGGAAGGAAGGAAGGAAGGAAGGAAGGAAGGAAGGAAGGAAGGAAGGAGGGAGGGAGGGAGGGAGGGAGGGAGGGAGGGAGGGAGGGAGAAAAGGAGAAAGGGAGGGAGGGAGGGAAGAAGGGAAAGAGGGAGGAAGGAAGGGAGGAAGAAAGGGAGGGAGGGAGAGAGAGAGAGGGAGGGAGGGAGAGAGGGAGGAAGGAAGGGAGGGAGGGAGGGAGCGAGGGAAGAAGAAAGAGAGGAAGGGAGGGAGGGAAGAAGGAGAGAGGGACGAAGGTAGGAAGGAAGGAAGGGAGGGAGGAAGGGAAGGAGGAAGGAAGAGAGGAAGGGGGGAGGGAGGGAGGGAGGGGGAAATAAAGAAACTCCCAATAATTTTATTGTACATCAGGGGAAAATGCTAAGAATTCAAACTATCTACCCCTAAAACAAGGTGAAATTCATGGTAAGGATCTAATTAAAAGTTAGCAAATATGCAAACATGCAGGGAAATATAAGAAATAGTAAGGAAATTCTATTAATCAGAAGTGAAGTTAAAATTTAAAAGGTGTGGATAATTTAGAAAAAAAACTCAAAGGTTACTATAGTATTATTCCTTATAATAAAAAATATACAGGGGAGAATATACTGAAAAAGCCAAAAAAATAATAAATAAAATTTATATCTACCTATCTATATATTGATATCTATCTATCTTGGGTTAAAAATTAAGATGACAAACAACAGTTTAGATTTACTAGTAGAATATATTCATTAACCCAAAAATATAATAGGAATAGGAAATATAAATAATCAAACACCAAGCAATATGATGGAACAACTGCAAATAACTAATCTAATTATGGATCAAGTTCCAAATTGAAGCAAGGAAAAAATATAAAGATATTTGAGAAAAAACTGAGTTATATATTCCAAATTCTGTAAGAGTGATTAATTGCTTATATAAAAGAAGATCAACTGATACAAAACAAAAGAAGCATGACAAAACTACACTAAAGTTTATCAAAATCAAGCTACTTTAAACTGGTGTTAAAGACAATATCTTAAAAGCATTCACGGAAAAAAGTCATCATCTAGATCTTAAACCTGTTTAATATATCATGAAGTTTATAACATAAATAGCAGTAAAGTTTATTACAATAATAGCAGAAAGGTCTGGAAGAGAGAATTGAAATATATGGTTGAAAGATTCTGTTAATAGAGTTGCAATGACATAAGATAACTTCTAGATGAACTGTGATAAAATAAGTTAAAGGAACCTCTAAAATTATACATGCACAAACAAAACCCATAGCTAACACATTAAATCTTTTATTAATTACAGCATAAAACAAGAATAGATTACATGAGAAAAGAATAGATACAAGTAAAAAGAAAATATTATGCTAGATATATACTAAAGTTTACCCAAATTCATGTTATTTCTACACATACACATTAACTAAATAGACTATGGTGTTTGCTACATAATGTATACTGTGTTACATTTTACATACTAAATATATGAAATTAGGGGCTTATTTCACACCTGGCTCTACTGACTTTGGCGCTATATCTATTTCTGTGCTCTGGGTAACTCCTGGTCTTGTTGGGAGAACCACATGGTGCTGGGGAGCAAGTCAAGTTTGGTCACATACAAGATCAGTGCCTTAACCCATATAATACGAATGAATAATTTTTTTTGTCCCTTGTTATTGTTATCCTTCCCTAAGTATATCTGGAAAAATTGAAAATACATGCAAGTGGTTTTAACACATCAATTATAATATAGATATATATATGCATGTATATATATATGTGTGTGTGTATATACATATATATATATTTCCCTCTATGATTGGTTGCCTACTATTTGAACCCCATCAAATGTGGTGTGGTACTCTTTAATAATGGATATGGAGTGTCTTATGTTGTGTAGGGCTGCACGATCCAGCAATACTTTCACTCAGGTGTGAGATTCAGGCCCCAATGTGTAGGAAGAGGCCTTGAGTATGGTGGCCATTGGGTTGTGGGAGTTTTCAGCTGCCTCAGCTGGATCCCTTGGGGAAAGAAGGGCTCTCACCCGCCTCACTCTGCAGTGCCCTGAACAAAACACCCTGGCAAGGAGTCCAGTGCCATGGTTTTGGTTTTACCATGGGAAAAAGTGGAATCAATGAATTTAAACCACTTAACTCAGAGTATGTTCACTGACCATAGTGAATTTAAACTAATGCCAATCAGTAAAAGAAAGGTAAGTATATTTAAATATTTGGGAACTTATGAAATAAACTATATAAGAGAAGAAAATAAGGTAAAATTAAATCTTTACTTACATAAAAATTCACCAAAATAAATAAATAGCTCAGTCGCATAGAGTAGGGTCATAAACCACAGTATTGTAATTTAAGAGTATTTCAGTCATATGATGATGTTCCAACAACACATCCAGCATCAGAGTGTCAGTGCTCCTCCTACAATGCCTCAAGATCCCCTTCTATTCACTCCACACCCCCTTTGCAAATTTAATTCTGTTGGCCAACTCTCAGGCCATTTGCTATTCCTTTACTCTGCTTCCTTGTTTTCTGTTTAAAAAATATTCCACATATTAGAGTGATCATTCTATAGTTCTGTCATTCCTTCTGACTTGCTTAATTCAGAATTGTACACTCATATCATCCTTCCATTCAGTTGAATAAAATTACATATACATACATGTATATAGCTCTTTACTGTTTCCTGGACATTTGGGTTGTTTCCATGTTTGGGGGACTGTACATAGTGCTTCTATGAAAATAGGAATGCAAATATCTTTTCAAAATAGTGTTTTTGGGCTCTTGGGGTCAATATCAAGAAGTAAAATTGCTGGGACACGTGAAGGCTCAACAGAATTTTTTAAAATAAAGCATTAAATTATGAAGTAATGAAGGAAATCATTTAGACCCAGAGGAGATAAAAGTGAGATTAAAAAATTATTCATCATCACAATAATCAATGAAATAAAAAAACTTGCTCTCTCAGATCAATAAAAAGAAAAATCTGTTATCAGTAAAAGGAAGAAAGTACATTATTGCCTACATCAGGAATATGGGGTCTGGTGTTACTAATAATTCTAAGTATATTAGAAGATTATTGAGGAATACTATGAATATTATAAACAGTGCAGATAAAATTGATAAAACTCCTTGACATAAACACAGTCCAATTGCAAAGAAACAAATGATCTAATCTCATATCTAAAGTATTCAATTTGTAACTAAAACATTCTCATGGAGAACACTCTGGCAAGTTCCCCTCAGAGATATAAAAAAAGAAAAACAAAAAATCACAGCTCATGCTCAAGGCCACTCTCCACAGGATCTAATGAGCCTCACCTCTGAAGGAACCTGCAGAAAAACCCAAGGATGCAGGACCCATGCCTGGGATCTACAAGTTCACTCAGAACAGAACTGGCCTCTTTCCCTCAGATCCCCAGTTTTCCAGTAGCTTGGCAATCACACCCACAAACTGCCTTTCGTGCCATATAATCTCATCAGTGGCCAAGATCCAGAGACTCTGAAATAAAGCTCCTGGAGAGAGTGACACAGAACATCCTGGAGCAAATGCAACCTCAAGACATCTTATTCTCTAGTCAGCTGATGTACCAAAAGTAACACACATTTGTTTGGGTTTAACATATATGCTTATAATCTCTTATACAAGAGTTTAAATGGATGAAACAACAATTTTCCCACACTTTCTTCTTATGGTGATGGGAAGGTGCATGGTGGTGGGATTGGTGTTTGAATATTATCTGTAATAAACTATTGTAACAATATTATAAAAATAAAATTTAAAAAATCACGTTTCAGAGTTATGTTTAAGTTGTAAAGCACTGACCTCAAAATCATGGAGCTAAGTTTCATCCCAGGTTCTGTCTCAAATTGATACAGTACCAGCCCCTGTCTCCCATCCTCCCACAAACACAGCACATGGCCCTTATGATGTCTGGAGCCACAAGTGTTCAGTCTCCACTAAACCACAACCATGTATGTAATCTGCCAACAAGCAGGTGACCCCTGGACATGGGAACAAATAGAAAGGGATAAAACTATCCAAAATAGAAAAAAATTGATTTCTTTTTACTCATAGATTCTTATTTCAAGATGATATAAAATTCACAACAATATATTGCAAATACATTAAGTCCAGTGTCTTTCATAAAATTAACACAGAAATCACTTACAGAGTTCCAGATATACTTTAATGTGAGATAACTTTGATGTGAAAGAGTGTAAATGGTCATATATTTGTTTTAGAGGGACAATGTTACCAAGTCACATCCATAAACAAAGTGCTACACTCTCTCCAGCATCCTCTCATCCCAGTTCCCTCCGGTCCCATGACATCAGAGTGGAAGGGTTTGTTTTCACCGGACAAGGTCAAATGCCTTTGGATTTTATTAACCACCACACAAAAATGTGATCACCTGATACTTGTTCTCTCCATCATACTTATTTCACTCAAGGTAACAGTATCTAGTTCCATCTTAGCTGTTTCAGAAGGCATGATTTCACTCAACATTGAGTTGGGTTGTATCCCATTGTGTACCTAAATTAAAATCTCTATATCTATTTTTTGTGTCAGTGGAAAATTGTGTTGTTTCCAAATCTTGGATATTGAAATAGCATTGCAAAGAACCCATGTGTGCAAGTAAATATATATTTTAGAATCAGTGCTTTTGTTGTTGTTTTGTTGGATATTAACTTTGAGTGCTTCAGGCTTCATCAGTGAGTAACCCTTTTCTTCCTCCCAGAGACGCTTACCATGTTCTTGCAAGCATCCCTAATTTAAAGTTATCTTTAACCTTTCCTCCGTTTTCTAGGTTCCCCAAGTTAGTCTTGAGTACCTATAAGCGAAGCTTCCTGGTAACTCTGGACTTTGTATTTATAGTGCTTTGTACTTGAAGTGCTGTGTAATTGTACTTCCTTTTCTATTTTCCCTATAGATTTTTACTATTTTACTATAGTGCAATGTTCTTCGACTAAACACAGAAAGGCCATTAATGCTACGCTCCTAATATTTGGGAGTTTATTGACTCTGAAATATATTTACTCCTGCAGCATTGGTCTTAATTACTTGATGCAGGCTTCAGTTGCTGTAGTTCTAACACCCCAAAAGGGAGGTCCTACTGTGGGACTGGGATGGACCTGGAGCGAGTGACAAAGCTATACTGGCATCGAAATGGGACAATCTAGAAAGCATAGATGCATAGTTTTGATGCATGCTGTTATGACTTAAGAGACAGGACACCCATGGGAAAGGGCAAACTTAACTGGCCTGAGGAGACTTAGTCTGGGATTTATGGTAAAAGCCCTTGCTCTGAGAGCCCAGAGAACTAAGTATTGGGATTTTTGTCTCTTACTGTGTTTATCCAAACAACTGCAAGTATTGATAATTTGTAAACTTTATTGTCTAACATATACAAATAAAAGGAAAGACAAAAGCAATGTAGATGTCCCTGGGAGACAGAGTGTCTCCTTGAGTTACTCTCCCCAGGACAATTGCCTCTGCCAAATGCGTTTTCTTTGTTAATAATCAATCACACGTATGTCCTTGAACTGGAACCATAGCACAGTGGGTAGGGTGTTTGCCTTACATGCTGCTGACCCGGGTTCAATTCCTCCGTCCCTCTCAGAGAAACTGGCATGCTACCGAGAGTATCCTGCCCACACGGCAGAGCCTGGCAAGCTACCCATGGCTTATTCTATATGCCAAAAACAATAACAAGTCACACAATGGAGACATTACTGTTGCCTGCTGGAACAAATCAATGAACAACCGGGCAACAGTGCTATGACAGCACTACAGTGCGACCTATGTGCTTACCTCAACCACCCTCAGATATTCTATAAGGATGCTAGCAGCTCTGCATTAAATGGGTCATTTTTATGATAAGGCTGTGGTCCCATCTCTTCGTCTCTCTATTTGGGAGGCCTGGGGACGACAGGAAAGGTTGTGCAGCATCCACACATCATTTTGTGTACTCACAGTGGCCGTTGTTCTTGGGATAGATATTTAGGGGTGAAATTGCTGAATTGCATGGTAAAGAAATTTCCATGCAATTATTCATAGAGACTGAATCAATTTATGTTCTCACCAAAGTAAGTGTTCCCTTGTCTCCATATCTCAACAGCACTTGTTTCTGACCTCTTAATATAGTCTGTTGTCATTAATATGATGAAATTCCACCACTGATTTTATTTGAATTTTCCTGATAATCAGTGATGAGAATATTTTTCCTTTTTTTCCCCATATGCTTATTAGCGATCTGTGGATCTTCACTAGAGAATTGCCAATTCAGCTTCTCCTTTCCATTTTTTTATGAAAAAAAATGTGATTTATATCTTAGATAGTTGCCCTCTGTTATATGGATGCTGTGCAAATACTTTCACACATTCAATAAGGTGCCTTTTGTTCTAATGATAAGCTTCTTTCATAGTGTAGGAGCTTTTGGTTTTGTCATCCAGCTTGTTAGTTTTTACTTGTACTCTTATTCCAGTGGAGTCAAATCACTAAAGTCACCTCTAAAGCCAATACCACACTGTGTTTTGCTTGTTTTTTCTTTGGTGTAGTTTCTGGACTGGGGTCTAACATTTAAGTATTTAATCTATCTTGAGTTAATGTCTGTGCATGCTGGAAAGGAGGATAATATTTCAGAACTGTGAAAAGAATCTGAGTATTCATATTTAAAAAACAAACTATTTGGCTCATAACATTTATCATGTTAAAAAGTTTACTTAGAATTAATCACAGTCCTAAATGCGAAAACTGAAACTATAAAACCTCCAGAAGAAACCATGCATAGGGTAATAATATTGTGATATTTTAAGCACGCATTTCTTAGCTATTAAACCAAGATCATAGCACACAAATTGAAAAACCTATAATAAACCTTAAACAAAATTAAGAACTTCAATCCTTTGAAAGACGATATGGGTAAAAAAAATAACCCAATCTTTAGTCTCCAAGAATATATTTGCAAACCATATTTCTATTCAAAGACTTGCATAAAGATTATGTAAACATTACTAAAACACAATAATAATTGAAACAATCAATTATCAGAATTAATAGTAATAAATAATTAAACAACCCACTAAAACTGGCAAAGTACTTAAATAACTACTTCATTAAATATATATTGATGTCATATATGAATACTGAATCTATAATCACATTATTAGTCTTTAGAGAAATGAAAATAAATACTTTAATGCGATACTATTACACATCTATAAAAGTGATACATTCATCCTAATAAGTATTTAACAAATAACACTTATATGATTAGGCAAGTTGTTCAATCTCCCACAGCATCAGTATTTATGTAATTCAAAAATAAAATATACATTCTCGGTATATTTATAACATACTAAAATACATTTAAAATCATGAAATTCTATACAGTTTTAGGAAAACCTCATAAAATTGGTTTATATCTTAATCTCTATTATCTTGCTATCTTTCTATGAGTTTTTGAGAACAAATGCAGGAGTCATAGTTACTTGATTTAATTTATATGCTAACGTTTGTTTTAAAAGTTGTTTCTTGCATAAAAATAAACTGCATTGATATATTTATCTACATACTCTATCATTAATTTTGGTAGTAAAATGTAATGCTACATTAAAAACATGGGTTTGACTAACAGTTCCAGTTTTGGGGAATAAAGCACTTTGCATGTGGCTGGGTGCAGTTTCATCCCTGGCACCACCAGAAGTGTACCCAAGCACAAAACCAGGTGGAGCCACTAAGAACCATCAGTGTGGCCCACCGAAGGCCAAAAATAAACAGAAAAATATATGGCAACAATTATTAGGAGCAATAGTACAGCGGGTAGGGTGTTTGCCTTGCATGCAGCCAATTCCTCTGTCTCTCTCAGAGAGCCCGGCAAGCTACCAAGAGTAACCCGCTCTAATGGAAGAGAATGACAAGCTACCCATGGCATATTCATATGCCAAAAACAGTAACAACAAGTCTCACAATGTAGACATTACTGGTGCCCACTCAAGCCAATCGATGAACAATGGAATGACAGTGTTACAGTGCAGTACTATTGGGAGGTTTTATTTCTGTCAAATGTCATGCCCTCTGTTTGCATCTGTAAAATGGTGGTTGTAGTGCCATTTGAATCATCAGTTCAAATGATTCAATGAGATATAAAAACAATTGCTTATAAAAACAGCATAAATAAGATTTTAATAAATACCAGAGAGCATTTTCATTAGTAACATTTGATATGGTTCTTACATTTGTATAGCTAAGTGAAACAACAACTAAAAACTTTGTTTTTAGTCTAATATTTTTCTTCCTTCTCATTTCTTTCCTATTTTCTATGTCCCATTTCATGTCTCAAAGTTTACTTCTTTTTGTTGCAAATCTATATTTTGGTTATAAAGTTTCCAACCAAATAAGTATTCTTTAATCAATATTATTTAAAAAATTAAATTCACTAGTACACATAGTGAGGCTATATACCTTCATCAATAAAGATATGTTGGGTATTTTAAGCCTTCCTGATAATACTGAGAAACCTGGGATTGAGACATAGGTCTTCACATTTGTAATTGATATTCTTATGTTGCTCTAATTTGCATGACCAGAGATTCTTCCTTATGTTCTCCTTGTTTGTTGTAGCAACAACATTTGGTGAATGTCTTACAAGTTTCAGTGAATTATATGGAAGTTTGCCACATAATTATGTAGCCATATTCCTCGGGATGAGGTACACAAGATTATATTGCATAATTTGATCTCATATATGTAATTTTTCCATAACATTATCATTGATTAAATCACATGACTTACTTTGCTACTATTTTCTTGCATAATGAGAAATTTTGTTTGGTCAGCATACTAATATAGGGATTTATTTCTCAGAACCTACTTCACAGATTAAATTAATGCAAGCTTCAAGAATTGTTATAATACTAGAGTACTAAATTATTAATTTCCAAGTAAACTATTACACAGGTATGATCCTAGCATTAAAGTATGCAGGAAAAGGAAATCAAATACATGGAGAGATGTTTTAACAGGCAGTCAATAATTCCAAGATTTCACGAAAAGGACACCATTTCCTTCAATACAGACTCATGGACAACACTGCTGTTGACCTTGGCTCAGGAAACATTGAACTATACATTGGACATCAAAGAAATCAAATGTCTAGAATGATACAGGAGAAGTTCTTATCAGTGAAGCCTATTTCTGAGTCTACTAAAGTTTTCCTTTCCGTGAACAGTTCTTTAAAGGGTCCAGACAAAGTACTAACTTCTTTCTTCTCACATCTCTCTACTCTGTCTCTCTGTCTCACTCTTTCTTTCCATCCTCCATCTTCACTTCCCCTCTTCCTCTCATAAAACTGCAACTCACGGATGTCTCCTTCTTCAATAGAATGGAGCTACTCAATACAGGAAGCAATTGTCTCCTTACAGAAATTTTCCATTTTCCTGTTGTGATCTGGGCATTTATTGAGTTTCCTGTGTTACCTGTATATCTAGTACTATAACTAGATATTTTTATTGTATAAACTCCTGGGGAGAATCATATTTGAATTTTAGTAAAGATTCCAAACTCCTATGAGTTATAATATGGACATAAGCCTTGTCACAGGAATATTTTCTTTCATAGGAAAAATTGATAGCCACGCAATTGTTTGTGCAGAGAGCATTAGCATAAAACTTAATTTAATAATAAATTAAAACAGGAATACACGTTGGCGAGGTCATTCTTTTCCCCTAGCCTCTCTTCCTTTGGCTAATTCTACCATTAGAGATGTGGCTTGACTTTTTGATTGCTAATTTTTTTTTAAAAAAAGAAGAAATACCCATGATCACTCCGGTGTTATTTATCTTACTTTTTTGGAAGGAAACTTAATTCAGCATTCTTACCTTTGCTCAAGTTATTTAGAAGTGTAGAAGTTAAAGTGTGCTATATTCTATTTGGGCACACTTTTACTTCTAAACTTAGAATACCCTCTTTACTAACATAAACTGTCCTCAAACCTGGCTGAACCTGGCTGTGTTTTTTCATACTTTATTTATTTCTCATTTCTCATCTTGCTCATAAATTGGGTAGAAGGTACATATGCAATTTTCTATCCCACTCCTTGAAAATCTCATGCCCAATGCATCCTAAATTATTAGTAACCTTAACTCAGCAGTCGCATTTGTCCACTTAATTTCAGCTGACCTTCATTTCACATACAAAATTTCATATATGACAAAGGACAAAAGGGAGTCTAGGCCTCAGGTATGTATTAAACAACAAATCATGCACGTACTCATAAAAATGCACTTATCCTATATTTAGGACAATAATGATATTTATAAAACTGAAATGCAGAATGCAGTTTGAAGATATTTTAAACCTTAAAGTATATATAAAAGTCAAAGAGTTTTAGGTGACTTCGTATCAAACTTTAGATCAACAATTTATTCTTTAGCCTAGAGAAGATGCCAAATTATTTGTTTTAAAATGTATAAGGTACATTTTATACAGGCCACTGCACACATATTTCTAAAATGGAGCCATAGAAAGCTCTCCACATGCCATTTTAAGCACTAATATGCTTCTGAGACCACACAGGTCTAAAGGATGCTCTTTCCCTTTCATAGACATCCTTAAGCTAGACACTATAATTAATTCTTTGGGGACAATGTAGTGAGAGAAGACTCCTGGGATCATTTTCACTTATAGTACCAGCTTTTGTGTGAAAGGTGAGATGTGTTTAGCTCCAAGTCTCAATTACTCTTGCTTTTTCTCTAGTTGCTCACATCAGATCACACTGCTTGTAACAAAATCTTTTCTGGACCCTCCTGCAATCATGAAGATAAAGTACAGCAGAATTACCTCCCCTTTAATAGGAAAGTAGCTTTTCCAAACTTGACAAAATAGTACTGTATGACTACTTGATTTTAGTCTTTATGAAGTCAATTTATTCCCAATCAATCCCCTCTGTTCACAGGTAGATTTAGTTTTTCATTAAGATTTGTTAGGATAGTGATATTCAGTATTTGCTGAGTCTCTCAGGAAGAAACTGAATTTATTGGCTACCTTTTCATCTTCTTTCAAGGCTGTTCAGCTTCAGCAAACAAATTTTAAAAAGTCATTTTTTTCATGGGGTGAATTATGTTGACTCCTTGTTAGAATTCTGATTACACAGTACACCCTTTAAATGTAAATTTGAGAAGTAGATACAGTTGGCAAAACCTTTCTTTCTCATTTGATTAAAAGATTCTTTTTTAAAAGTACTAATTCATTTTCCTCCAGACTCCATGGCATTATGAGAACCATCCTACAGATCATATTGGTCAAGTGGCCAAATGAGTGTTCTGAATAGTTACGTCATAAAATGAACATAAAAGGGAAAATGACCCTTTTCCTTTTTCATATAAGAATAGTCTGTCGGGGGCCGGAGCGATAGCACAGCGGGTAGGGCGTTTGCCTTGCACGCGGCCGACCTGGGTTCGATCCCCGGCATCCCATATGGTCCCCCAAGCACCGCCAGGAGTAGTTCCTGAGTGCAAAGCCAGGAGTAATCCCTGAGCATCGCTGGGTGTGACCCAAAAAGCAAAAAGAATAGTCTGTCAAGTCTAGGAGAAACTTTGAAATTGAGTCATTCAGCAAGAATTTTATAATGAAGATGAGGATCTTGGTTAATTTATTATGACCCCTACAAGGCACACAGTAATATGTTCTATTTGTAAAATTTAAATGACCTATTATTTGTTCCCAATTACACAAAAAAATCTTAACCTATTTTTCCCATTCAGAATAAAAATGCAGAAAATATGTTTGAAACTTTGTTTATGTTGTTCCCTAAGTATGAGTGCAATTTGCACAAGGGTAATATGTCAATCAGTTATGTTCTTATCCAACATCTTTCCTATATCATCTACTTGATGCAGCTTCATTCTAGGGTTAAGGTATCACTGTATCACTGTCATCCCGTTGTTCATCGATTTGCTTCAGCGGGCACCAGTAACATCTCCATTTTGAGACTTGTTACGGCTTTTGGCACATCGAATATGCCACGGGGAGCTTGCCAGGCTCTGCCATGAGGGCGAGTAGGGTTGAGGTAAGTAAATAAAGCAAAGCTGTTGGATATTATAGACATTTAAGTTTCTAAATCCCTTAATCATCATCAGTTAAGAATCTCTTTGTGTCAGCTTTGGCACTGTAGCAAATTTGGTTAATGTGCCTGTGTAGTAAAAATCTCATGTTTTTGAAGAACTAAACAATCTAAAAAGGCACCAAAAATGTAAATTTTTATGTTCAATATTATAACATTATACAGATCCTTATAATATAAAGGTAGATAATGTGTTCTAGCAATTGTTGAAAATAATAAGTGAAGGAAATATGTAGCGTCGAAGGACAGCGCAAAATTCAACTGCACGTGAAGTGAGCAGTGGATAAGCTCTCACAATGTTCCACTGCAGGGAACATTTCTATCACTGAAGTTGATCCAAAGAAAGACTTTTTTAGAAGGTTTCTACTCCCTGCCCTCCTCCCCATTCAGGACTCTACTTTTTTCATACTCCAAAATCTAGAGATAGTGCTGTCAGCAATAGATGAAATCGAGATTTAGAGTTGGTGTCAGTAGCATATTAATACCTTTGCTGTCTGTCATGTCTCATGAGTTTCTATTGTGATTTCACATAAATTTTGACTTAAGACATGAAAAAATGAAGCAGTCTTTGGGGATACTGGAAATAAGCCCCTTGAGTTAGATGGAGAAGGTAATGCAAGAAAAATGATAGAGTGTCCAAAGGTATCGCTATTTGTGGTTGATTTCTTACCACATTTTTTGTGGTTAGACTTCTGGCAGCATCATCTAAAAGAAAGCAGGATACACAGTGGCATCTAAGGCAGGGGTACTGGGCAGCTGCACACTGTCATTGTGGGCAGATGAATCCTTTGTTTTATGAAGTTGTACTGTACACTGTAAAAGTTTAGGATAATTCTTGGCCTTTATCTCTAGATATCAGTTCTATGTCCCTTCCATCTGTGACAACTGCAAGTGTCAGTAGATACTGTCAAACATTTCCAGGGACAGAAAAAAACAACTAAACTGAAGTATCAAGAGTACATTAATTCTTCTGAGTTTTCCATAATTTTTCACTAGTAAAAATGTTCTATATCTCTGTATATGTAAACATAATTTAAATACTTCTGTAATCACTAGTATACTGTGTGTTCTATAGTGTTAAAAATTCTTAAAATACGTGCTGGAGCAATATTACAGAGGGTAGGGTAATTATCTTGCACTCAGCAATCCAGATTCTATCTCCTGAACAAAGAGCCAGGAGTAATCCCTGAGTAGTTCTGGGTGTGGTCTTAAAACAGAAACAAAAGATCTTAAGGTATAAAATTGTTTAAAAAATAACATTTTATCCTCAAGCTCCTGAATGGCCATGATACCAGAGGCACACAAACCAATCTCAGAACCCAGTGGCTTTTGGCAGAAATGCATTGGGGCTTATTACTAAAATATCAGACATCCAAATCCTCTGTTCTTCATAATCAGCAATAGAAAACAAATTATCTAATGAGGTCTGATTGTTGGGGAAAACTCCAAATAATAATGATGGTTCTTTTGTTGAAATATTGAATGTAATCAAAGTGGAGAGAGAGTAAAGTGGAAATCGTCTGCCAAACAGGCAGAGGGAGGGGTAGGATGAGAAGTACACTGGGGTTCTTGGTGGTGGGAAATGTGCACTGGTGAAGGGATGGATGTTTGATCATTGTATGACTGAGACTTAAACCAGAAAGCTTTGTAACTGATCTCACGGTGATTTAATAAATTAAACAAATAATAACATTTAGATGCATATAGCAGAGGCAGTCACAGTAGCAACACATTGGATACTATGACCTGATTCCAAAAACAGTTTGGAAGTAATTGTAGACATCTAGTGGCTTGACAACTATTATTTTACAAAGTTATAAAGAGATGTATCATGTTATAATACAGGGAATTTTTTAAAAATACTGTTTTTCTCATTCGATTTAAACCTCTCCAAATAGAGGGGATCAAACAGAGCATCATGAACAATTAAGTGGCAATAAATTGGATACCATGGAAGAAAGATAAATATTTAAAAACATAAAAATTTCCAAAATTCAATCAAGAATAAATAATCTAAAACACTGAACACAAACAATGGCATTAAAACATTAAATCAAAAGCTTCCCCCAAAGAAATTTCTAGGACCAGATTATTACACTGGTGAATTCTACCAAAGATTAAAAGAAGTAATGACAATTCTTCCCAAAAACTTTAAAAGGAGAAAAACATCTAAACATATTCTTTGAAGTCAACATTGCCCTAGTGCCAAAACCAAATAAGAAAATCTCCTTCAATAGAAAATAAGATGAGTTTCTCTGATGAACAGAAATAAGAGAAGTCACAAATGTTACTACATAAATATTTTAGTTTGATTTAGTTGTATTTGTCTATTTCTCATGTTTTACAGATTGCATATAGAAAAAATCATTACCAACTCCAATGTCACAAAGATTTTCAACTACATTTTCTTTGATTAACTAAATACTTTTACGCCTTACTTTTTAAATCTATAATTCCTTATGTGTCAAGTTTTATAAACGGTTTAAGGTCCAACTTCATTATTTTATGTTTTTTTAACTCACTTTGTATCATTGTTTGATTGGCAAAATTAATATAGCTACATATAGGCAAGACTTTATTTCTGAGAATTCATGAATATACACCCTTCTTTATAATAGCACCCTACTGCTTAAATACTGAAACTTCAGAATAGACTTTAAAATCAGAACTTATTAAGTGTTCTTCAGTTTTTTCTCCCATAACAATTGTTTTGACCATTTGGCCCTGTTTTGAGAGTCTGTAAAATTAAAAATAGTTTTCTATTTCTAAAAATCTTTCCATTTATATTTTGATATTTCATTGAATCTGTAGACTACTTTAGATAGTATGAATATTTTATTATAAATATGATATACTTGTTTGGTTATATTTACATAACAATGTAAATATATTTTTAGTTCATGAATATGGGATTTGTTTATTTGTAAATTTATTTTCTTGAAGACAAATTTTGTAGGTTTCAGCTTTCAATGCATCAGTACTTTAATTTGGGTAAGCTGTTTTTATCATTCTGAATTTTACTTCTGAAGTTTATCCTTTTAATATTATTGTGATGGTGAATATTTTCTTAATTTCCTTTTCAGATAACATAACGTTAGAGTTCAAAAGTCCAATTGACTTTTGTGTATCAATTTTAAAATGTGCATCTCTATGCTGCTATAATAGCAATACTAATAATCTAATTCCTATCTAACTCAATTGCTATCTAACTCTTCATATAGGTCACTATATGTTCTCTATCTTATACATATGCTAATAAACACATGGTCTCACAGAAGATCAGAAAACTGTTCACCAAAACTTTCATTTTGAAAAGTTATATGCTATATGTTTTAATACTCATATTTAATTTCAAAGAATAATACTTGCCTTTATAGTAGCACTGTAGCACTGTCATCCCATTGTTCATCAATTTGCTTGAGTGGGTACCAGTAACATCTCCATTGTGAGATGTGTTGTTACTGTTTTTCACATATCAAATACACCACGGGGAGCTTGCCAGCCTCTGTCCTGCAGGCAGGATACTCTCAATAGCTTACCAGGCTCTCTGAGAGGGACAGAGGAATGGAACCCAGGTCGACTGCATGCAAGGCAAACACCCTACCAGCTGTGCTACCGCTCCAGCCCTGCCTTTATAGTGAAGTTGACAAATTAGAGTTTCTTCAACCTACATATATGCCAAAAGTGGTTTCTGGATAATATGGCTACTGAACATGAATTATAAGAAACTGACAATATTTTTGGTAACCAAATAAGAAAGTTAAACTATTATTTCCAAAAAATAACATAATTGAAACTAAATGATCCAGTCTATTTCAACTGATCAAGTTTAAAACTATTTAAACTGGCATAGTAACATTCTCCTTTTCTTCATGACAGATAATAACAAATGGCATTTAATTTCTTGAGAAAATGAGATATTTGCAAACATGTCTGTTTCCATGCCCAATAAAAATTATCCCCAAATTTAGAAATTTAATTCAATAAATACTTAGTATGCCAGTTTATTTCCATTGACCAACAGTTCAGGAAGTTTATCAGGTTCCTCTGACCCAAGATATTTTCCAAAACTAAATTCACGTATTGACTGAGCTGAGGATATCGAAAGACTTGATGAGAGGTAAAATACAACTTGACTGCTCTCAGGAGATAGCCAATAGGCCTCAAGTTTTTGTTAGCTGTTAGCCAGAAATTCTTTGCTAAATCTACTGCCTTCAGGGCAGATCAGAATAGGTTGCTGGCTTCTTTCTCAAAGAGCCACTGAAAGAAAACGTATATACAACTCTTACAATGAAAACCATAGCCCTTGTATAAGTTAACCTTAGGTGTGCGATCCCATCACTTTTGCCACTTCTTTTTTCACTACAAAAGAGACACAGGCTTTGCACTGCACACAACAGTAGGGAATTAGTCAAGGAATTTTATACCTAGAGGCCAAATGATTGGAGAGCCATGCAAGAGGTACAGTCACATAGATCAAATTAAAACGAGTAGGAAAAATAAACATTGAAAATCTCTTACTGGATAAGTAAGATAAATTAGCTTCTGTGCTTCTTGTCATCTTAATTTATAATGCAGTCAGATAGTAAGAGAATATAAATTGTTTTTGAGTGAAGAGTTTCTAGTCCCTTGTAGAATGCCATGTTTAGAAGTGCAGGGTTTTAAGGATTCTTCCAGAGGAGCAGCTCAGCGCCAGCCAAGGCTAATGAGAGAACACCATGATACTATTTCTAGAAGTGTCACCTTTCTGGTGATCTTTTTCTTTAAAATCCCCCTGGAGGTCTGCATTTATGTCCTTTGACTAGGGAATGTGCAGTAGCTCACTGCAGAAAGATGCAGTCCCACAGGAGGAAGCCTTCTACAAGATATTATTTATTCTCTTCCTCCCTACTTATTCTAAAAGGAAGAGAAATTGAAATAGAGGACGCTTTTGAACACAGCATGAATGCAGAGCTTGTAACTGTCGTGTTACTTTTAGTTTAAACTTAAGCCTCTCTTATTCTTCCAGTAGACCCTTTGAAATTCAGCTGCCAAGGCAGAGGAGACCATGCTATTTCAGAGTGACTACTTTTCAAGCAAACACTGCATCTAAGTTAATTAAAATGCCTATGTTGTTTTCTTTCTCACAGCTTAACAGCTTTGAGGAAAAAAGCAGACAATTCAACTGCCAGGAGGGAAAAAGGAAAGTCAAACAAATTGACCAAAAAAAAAAAAAAATCATGGGTTGAATGTAATCATCACCAGCTACCTTGCTTGAGCTGGACATTTCTTTTACTAGACCATTGTTTTTAACTTGTTCCTTCTTGTAGCACGCTGATGGTCGGCCATCCGTTTACTTCTGGAATTTAATGATCATGTCAGAACCAATTATAATGCTTTGGGGTTTGCTTTCCTCCCATGTGACCACTGACCTGCTACTATGAGCTTTATGGGTTGTGGTGAAAATAGTGTGACCAGAGAACCTACCTCCTTGTGTACATGGAGAAGAAGCTACAGGCTGCGGTATAACTGTCAACCTATTGGAAAATTGTTAAATTCATATACTTAGGATTTTCCTGGACTTTCTGAAGGTCTCTCTCTTAGCAAAGACTCTTGAGGGGGGGAAGTAACAAATGACAGACATAAGTATTTTCACATGAATTCACTGACCAGGATGCTTTTGTTTGGGACTATAATGACAATGAAAGCAAAAGATTTTAGTGCATCTAATATGGAGACTATGCTTCAACCCCAGTGCCCTCTCTTATCTCTTCATCTCTCAGGATAACTACTGAGTCTATTGGAAATAATAACATGGTAACGTAGCAATACCATCACTGTCATCACTGTCATCCCGTTGTTCATCGATTTGTTCGAGCGGGCACCAGTAACGTCTCTCATTGAGAGACTTATTGTTACTGTTTATGGCATATCCAATACGCACGGGTAGCTTGCCAGGCTCTGCCGTGCGGGCTCAATACTCTCAGTAGCTTGCCGGGCTCTCCGAGAGGGGCAGAGGAATCAAACTCGGTCGGCCGCGTGAAAGGCGAAAGCGCAACCTCTGTGCTATTGCTCCAGACTGTAGCAATACCAGTTTGCTCAAATTTGTGTAGCAATCTGAATCCTCACTGTAGCAATACCAGTTTGCTCAAATTTCAGTGAGCAATCTGAAGCCTCACATCTGATGATTAGTTTTAAATATTTTCTTGCCTAGTCTATAACACCCAATAACTTATTCAAATACTTATCTGTGTATTGCTGATATAATTATCATCCACTGTCACTGTCACTGTCATCCCATTGCTCATCGATTTGTTCGAGCGGGCACCAGTAATGTCTCTCATTGTGAGACTTATTGTTACTGTTTTTGGCATATTGAATACACCACGGGTAGCTTGCCAGGCTCTGCCATACGGGCGGGATACTCTTAGTAGCTTGCCGGGCTCTCCAAGGGGCAGAGGATTCATCCACAATCAATTGATTTTAACTTAATAATATACTAAATAATGTGAATGGACCTCCCTCTGTTGAAGGACCTAAGAAGTAAAAGTTGAGGGGATGGAGAAACAGCATAGTAGATGAGATAGTAGCCTGACATGTGCCCACTTAGATTTGATACCCACCATTCCATATGGTTCTCCCAAGAGTAATTCCTGAGTGCAGTGCCAGGAGTAACCTCTGAGCAATGATGGGTGTGACCCAAAACTTAAAAAAAAAAAGAAAAAGAAAGAAAAAGCTGGTATTCGTCAAAAACAAAGCTGATATTTGTCAAAACTGCAGTACTAATAAATATTATCTATTCATAAGTATCCATTTATGTATATAAATATGTGGGATTACATATGGCCAGAAAACACAGTGTTAAATTGACCAAAGTTACAAAGAGGAAATTGAAAAGGTACAACTGAAGCAATCTAGAAAATATTTTATTTCTTTTGTTTTTCTTTCTAGTGAAAATTCCAATGCTGAAGATAGAAAAAAATAAGATAAAGTTTCTAAAAGTGACCATTAGTGTCAAAATCAAAGGAAATTACTTGTTGCACTATTGAAGAGCAATTTCAATAGAATAGAAGCCAGCAGCAGGACACCTTCAGAATGCATGAGACATAGGAAACAGGAGAAAGTGGTTGTGCTTCTAAATTCATATGGGAGTCAGGGGAGAGAAATAGAGCAGTATCTCGAAACAAGGAATACTCAAACACCATGGTTTAACTATGGGAGAACCTAAATTATCCAAATTGAGACAGATTTTTGCCTTAATTTGTTTACTTTTTAAAAACTGTTTCTGGGCTCAGGGATCACTGCCATGCTCTAAGGACCATATGCGGCGCCAGGGATGGAACTAAGGTCAGTGAAGCCCTACCCACTGCCTAGTTCTTTTCTCCTGTTTACTTTTTAGAACTAGAGGGAAGTCACTCTATATTTTACAGTGAAGATTAAGTGAAAATACAACAGATGTTTTTCATTTAAGAACTCTGTTCATTTAAAGAGGATCCACAAATCCTGGAAACTGTAGATAAAGTTTGTGTATATATTATATACAAGTTATTTTTTGGGGGAAGAAGATAGTTTTCAAATTCTTAGACATACTTAGGAAATGAAGTAATGAATTAATCAAATAATCATGGGATCTGTGAACTCAAAGGAAATTAATTAAAGCAATAATATTAAGGTAGATGTTACAAAGGAGTATTAATAAATAGGCAAATGTAGGTGTTTTTTTTTTAAATGAGGTTTTGAAAGTTCTTAAAAAGTATTGCACTGGATATGTAGTGGCAATTCTCATCTCTGAGATGGCTAAACTACTGTGAGGCATTGCCAAAGCAAATCAAGTCTTCTAGTAAATTAACCAACACTTAAAATTCAGGAAAATACACATTAATTAAAAGTATTCCCTTCTTTTCTAAGAATTGGATTTTATTAATTTTTCAAAACAAAATTCTAACCCTTTCTCTTTATTCTTTTTCTTATTTTTTAAACTCAAGATTTTGTGTCCCAACCAAATTCTTTTGTTAAATAGAAAAATGATTAAATTTTTTTGCTCCAGATTGGATTGAAATAAGGCTTAGCTCGGTACAATATCTTAATCTCTGAGAAGGCGGTAAGCAGAGATGAGCTACGCTTGCTTTTAGGAAATGCTCATAAGCCCTTCTATAATAAGAGCAAGGAAGGTGCTCCATCTTGAAATGTTAACTTAGAAACAGGTACTAAACCAAAAAAAAAAAAACACAAATATTTAAGTTACAAAATGAAAGGAAGGAAAAATATACCATCTAAATTTGTATTAAAAGTAATGCCATGTAGCTGCATAAAGCTCTACTGAGGGTTGCAGAATGAATCTTTAATGGTATCATTTATGCTTGTCCCAAAGCACTACATTCACAATGAGAACTGACTACAAATCTTGATGTACCATTTTACTGCATAGAAAACTGGCCACCGTCTCACCAAGCAGCAATTGTAAATTAGAAATATATTGTTTGGTTTGAGTACAACACATTTGGAAATTTATGAAGTTGCATAAAAGCACACAAAAATCCATTCTAGAGACAGCTTAGCCCTGTGGCTGGCTTATGGGTTGGAGATTTCAAGAAAAACAGAAAAGGGCCTGCTGACACTATCCACTTGATTGGGAGATTTGAGTGTGTGCAGCCTGCTATTCCTCACATCCAGCTGGTAATGAGTCCACAATCCTCACTGGGGTCTAGGCAACATTCCTTATTTATTGTAAATCCTCTGAATCCTGAGAAACAGTAAGCTACAAGGAAAGCACGAGCTTCCAACCTTCGTGTGATTAGTTGAATTTTTTTTTTTTATAAACAAGGGTTAGAGAGTTAGGAAAGCAGTTAAGGTGCTGGTCTTGCACTCAGCTTATGGGAGTTTGATTCCCAGAACCCCATAAGCTACCCTGAGCACTGCCACAAATTATCCTGAACACAGAGTAAGCAAAGCCACCATACCAGCAGGTGTGGTCCCAAAAACAAAGAAAAAAGAATTCTGAAAAACCAGTACCTTGTCATAGATATGATAGGTCACTGTCACTGTCATCTTGTTGCTCATCGGATTTGTTCGAGTGGGCACCAGCAACGTCTCTCGATTGTGAAACTTATTTGTTACTGTTTTTGGCACATCCAATACGCCATGGGTAGCTTGCCAGGCTCTGCCTTGCGGGCTGGATACTCTCGGTAACTTGCTGGGCTCTCAGAGAGGGGCGGAGGAATCGAACACGGGTCATATTACAGCAATTTCAGACATCGGAAATGATGAATTCAAGTTGTCATGATACATAGTTTTACAAAAGCATACTGTATTTTCAGTGTTTCCTTTCATATCTTTAAAAATCGGATTATCAAAAACGTTGGGTTTTTAAAAATAGTGAAATGGGGGTGTCCTCTTTTCTTCGCTCCATTTTTGCTAGAACTACTGTTTAGTTCCAACTTAGATCTTGCTAAAAGTTTAAAAAGTGGGCCTAATTTTTACTTAGTTTTTTAACTACTTATGGAGTAAATATTATTTTATAACAAAACCCAGTTCCCAATTCAGGTGATACTTCTCCGTCACTCCGGCAGGGGTGGAACACGGGGGCTTACACACGCAGGCAGATGCTGTATGCCTGAGCCACAACCCCCAGCCCCGCAAATGTCAAATTTAGAAATCCAATTTCCAGATTTGCTTCCTGATTTATGGTGATCACAATAAAGTATCTGTCAAAACAGTATTAAATAGATAGAAGGGATAACTATTTGTTTCTCAACGTTAAATTCAAATTTTATGAAAGTAAGCCAATTTAATTAAATCTCTTTCTTCTAATAGAAATCACTTTGAAATAAACAATTGCAAAGTTGTGGATGGTAGAAATCTGTCAGCAAGAAAGAGCTCTGGATAATTAAAAGGTAGAATATGAAACATATGAAGTAAATTTTAGCAGATTTATAATGTTGGCTTAGAAAAATTTATTTCTGTATATTGCCTCTATTACTTGAAACTTGTGAAGGAATTATAAAGAAAATACAAGGTGACTGACAACTAGAAATATGCTAAGAATTCCTCGATGTAGATAAATGGGCACTTATGTTAAATATAATATTATAGCTCAAAACATACTTAATCAAGAAGGTGACCTTATTGAAATAGAAGAATTCATCAAATACATCTCAGGCAGAATTTGCTTGTAGTTATTGAGTGAAAGATATTTAAATATGATAAAATATGAAATATTTAAAAGTTCTTTAAGTCTTGAGGACTCTGAAGCTTTCCACCACCAGAAACACAGGAAGAATTTAAGAAAGAAAATAGATATTTTGGGAATGTCATATAAAATAATTACTAAAAAATGGGACCTGATTATAATGCAATATAAATACTCTGGTCTTATTGTATAACACTGTTTTGTATCTTACTGTATATTGTATTTTGTATATAACTATAAAATCTTTTGAAAAAATACATGTAAAAATATAGAACTTCTTACTTGTATTCATCATTACTTTTTATTACAAAATTACTATGGCTAGTTTCTTATGCAGAAGTATAAAAGGATTTATTTTCATGAATTTTATAATAAATTGATAATTTGGAAGTGACAGGAAATTATTTTCAAGAGATTGAACAAATGGGGAGAGAAAATGAAAAGCAATTATAGAGAATTTAAGATAAAGTTCACTAATTAAAAAAATCTTTGTTGCTTTAGTGAGATTGTTTTAAAATACTAAAATTCTAAAATATTTTCTTTGAATAAAAATTAAAGATAAACTTAATGTTTTCTTTCAACAATACATATTATATTTTTTTAATTACTTCTTTATTGAGGAACCATAATTTACAAAATCATTCATAGACAGCTGCAGGAATGATAAAATCATGCAACTTGGATGGAGCTGGAGGATATCATGTTAACTGAAGTCAGAATAAGGACAAACACCATATCACCTCACTTATCTGTGCTATATAGAAATCAAAGGTGAAATATCTAGATAATTCTTGACCCTTTATTATATTATGTTTTTATGTGTGCATTTTTTTCTCCTTACTGCAACTTACTGCCTTGCTGACAAAAATGTTCGCTATTTTGTTTAAATGAATTGTCAAATTAGTCTATGTGCCAAAGGCATCAATTAACTTCAGCAAACAAAATATTTAAAGAACCATCATTTTCTGATAATGTTAGAAAAGGAATTTTCAGAATAAAAGTCAAAATAAGTTGCTGATTTAAAAATATCACCTATCACCTATGATAGACAATTTCTAAGATGATTGCACTCACTCATTTAAGTGTGAACTGAACCTAATGACTCCATTACAGTCAATATGGCACAGCAAATATGATAGGAGTCATTTTTGACATTAGATCTAAAAAAATATTTGTTGCTTCTATCTTGTCTGTCTTCTTGCTCTCTTGTTGCCTTGCTCTGAGAGAAGCCAAATGTCATGTTATAAGTAATGATATAGACAAAATCTCACACTGCCTTGAGACCTGTCAAAAGACTGAGTCAAACTGGAAGCAGATCTTTCCCCACGCTGAGTCTTCAAAGAATCATAGCCTAAGCAATGCCTAGGACAAATTCTAAATCACTTCAATTCTGACTCACACAAGTTTTGACTTAATATATATTTGCTATTGTAAGCCAATAAGTTTTGGGGTATTTTGTATTACCCCCAAATAAGTTACAGCTCTCTCTCTCTCTCTCTCTATATATATATATATATGTATATATACATATATACATATATATGTGACATAATATCTTATTTAAACATTTAAGCTATCCTGGCTCAACCAAATAAGATTTTTTAATCTGGTAGAAATTATATTTTATATACTTAGTGAAAATATTTGTACAAATATTTGTGACAAGTCGCATCTGACAAAACTTATAAGCAAAATCATTCTAGGGTATATAAATACAGTTAAAGGAAAAAAACCTAAAAATTGAGTAATATAAAAGCAATAAGTAAATGGAAAACTTCAATGTTTAGCTTTTATCTTAAACTCATGGAGAAAAAATTTGTTGGAGAAAAGCCATATAGGAGTTTCTGAAAGAATCCACACTGCTTGGTGTGCTACCATAATGTATAGAATTAATAGTGTGTCTACCAAAAATATTCATAATGTTTTGTTACACTGTTTTACACTGCTCTGAATTTGTAAGAAAATTTTCAAATTATAAATATTTTACCTATGATCCAGGGTAGATTCTAATCCCAGTACTTAGAAGTCTCGCTATTTTGTTTTCCTTAATAGTGACTTTTTGCAAAATAATGTTTTCAAACTATGTCTCTTCTCATATTTTTACTAAGTCATTAATTTTATATGACTGTCAGCATCATTTAGAAATGACTTTAACCTGATTTTTATAACCACTCCTACCTTCTTTTCTAATTCAGTGGCATTTTAATATTCCATGATAAATAATGTTCAAAAGCTATTTATTTTTTTAATTTATTTATTTTTAATTAGCGAATCACCGTGAGGGTACAGTTACAGATTTATACATTTTTGCGCTCATGTTTCCCTCATACAAAGTTCGAGAACCCATCCCTTCACCAGTGCCCATTCTCCACCACCAGTAAACCCAGCATCCCTCCCACCTCCCCAGTCCCATCTCCCCCCACCCCACCCTGCCACTGTGGCAGGGTATTCCCTTTTGTTCTCTCTCTCAAATTAGGTGTTGTGGTTTGCAATAAAGGTGTTGAGTGGCCATTGTGTTCAGTCTCTAGTCTACATTCAGCATGCATCACCCTTCCCCCGCATGGCCTCTGACCACATTTTACTTGGTGTTCCCTTCTCTGAGTTGCCCTCTCCCCAGAATGTGAGGCCAGCCGCCAAGCCATGGAGCCAACCTCTTGGTACTTATTTCTACCATTCTTGGGTGTTAGTCTCCTATTCTGTTATTCTATATTCCACAGATGAGTACAATGTTTCTATGTCTGTCTCTCTCTTTCTGACTCATTTCACTTAGCATGATACTTTCCATGCTGATCCACTTATATGCAAAATTCATGACCTCATTTTTTCTAACAGCTGTGTAGTATTCCATCGTATAGATGTACCAAAGTTTCTTCAACCAGTCATCTGTTCTAGGGCACTCGGGTTTTTTCCAGATTCTGGCTATTGTAAACAGAGCTGCGATGAACATATAAGTGCAGATGTCATTTCTACTATACGTTTTTGCTTCTTGGGATATATTCCCAGGAGTGGTATTGCTAGGTCAAATGGGAGCTCGACTTCTAATTTCTTGAGAATCAAGGGCCGAACAAGTTGGCATTCCCACCAGCAGTGTAGAAGGGTCCCTTTCTCCCCACATCCTCTCCAGCAGTGGTTGCTTTTGTTTTTTTGGATGTGTCAAAAGCTATTCTTTTCACATTCATATTAAATAATAAATTTAAGCAAAGTTTTTCAAAGTATACAATGTTCACCAAGTTCACATAATTAATATCATTTTAACTTCAAATTAATTAATTAAATTAATTAAATATCTGCTACGACAGAACCAAATTTTTTCTTCCAATATGTAAAACTCATAAAATTTCCTATATTATGATTTCCTGTATTTTTCATTTATTTACTTATTTATTATAATGAAGATGTTATGTTCACTCTTTTCCTCAATGTGTCTGCTAAAACTGAATAACATGAATGCTAAGGAAAGAAAAGCATAAAGAAAACATTGATTGTCTACCACAATGTTTGCACAGTGACATTGATGAGAGAAAAACTCCATAATCCTGAGGGATATTTCTATGGCCCCATCTCAATCCAAAGGTTCTGAAGCTCAGGATTCACAAATCAGCATTTCACAACAGGCAAGGGAATGTAACATTCAGTCATGACATTCTGCCATAGCTACAGTGCCCTTTTGCCCACTAACAACAGAAGAGAATTTGCCAGTTGTTTTTATAGAGGTAGTGATTAAGACTAAAAATCTCAGATTAAAAATACGTTCTCTTTAAAGATAATTCAAAGGGAATAATTTGTGAAGATACCCTGTGTTATCTTTCTCTTGAGATGTATTTCTGAGAAAGAAAACACTTATATGATTAAAATAACAATTGATAACTTGTGTAAACTCATAAATTAAAGGGTAGAATTATAAAAATAATATATAAATAAAAGCTGGTTCTTCGAGAAAATAAATAAGATTGATAGACTGCTAGCAAGACTCACAAAGAAAGAAAGAGAGAAAACCCTAATAAACCGAATCAGAAATGAAAAGGGGGACATCACAACAGAAACCAAGGAGATTCAAAAGATCATCAGAGACTACTTTGAAAATCTGTATGCCACGAAAGAAGAGAACCTAAAAGAAATGGACGAATTCCTTGATTCCTACAATCTCCCAAGACTGAACAAAGAAGACTTGAAATACCTGAATAGGCCCATAAATATCAAGGAAATCGAAACTGTAATCAACAGTCTCCCCAAAAACAAAAGCCCAGGTCCAGACAGATTCACTGGCGAATTCTTCCAAACATTTAAAGAAGACTTGTTGCCAGTTCTCCTCAAGCTTTTCCAGGAAATTGAAAAGACAGGAACACTTCCGAACAGTTTCTACGAGGCACATATCTCCCTAATACCAAAAGCAAACAAAGACACCACTAACAAAGAAAACTATAGACCAATATCCTTCACCAATACGAAGATCCTCAACAAAATACTAGCAAATAGAATCCAACAACTCATCAAAAAGATCATACACCATGACCAAGTGGGATTCATCCCGGGGATGCAAGGATGATTTAACATTCGGAAATCAATCAACATAATCCAGTATATCAACAAAAGTAAAGATAAAAAACATATGATCATATCAATAGATGCAGAGAAAGCATTCGACAAGATCCAGCACCCATTCATGATAAAAACTCTCACCAAAATGGGTTTTGGAGGAACTTTCCTCAAGATAGTCAAAGCCATCTATCACGAACCGATGGCAAGCATTATCATCAATGGAGAAAAACTAAAGGCCTTTCCCCTAAGATCGGGGACAAGACAAGGATGCCCATTCTCACCACTTCTTTTTAATATAGTGCTGGAAGTATTAGCAATAGCCATCAGGCAAGAAAAAGATATTAAGGGGATTCAGATCGGAAAGGAAGAAATCAAGCTCTCACTATTCGCAGATGATATGATACTATACCTAGAGAAGCCTAAAAGCTCTAGTAAGAAACTCTTAGAAACAATTGACCTGTACAGTAAAGTTGCAGGCTATAAAATCAATACCCAAAAATCCGTGGCCTTCCTATATGCAAACAATGAGACAGAGGAAAGGGACATGAAAAAAGCAATCCCATTCACAATCGTACCCCAGAAAATCAAATACCTCGGAATCAGCTTAACTAAAGAAGTAAAGGACCTATACAAAGAAAACTATAAAACCCTACTCCATGAAATAAAAGAGGACATGAGGAAATGGAAACATATCCCCTGCTCATGGATAGGGAGAATAAACATTGTCAAAATGGCAATACTCCCCAGATTATTGAATTATACAGATTCAATAATTTTAACATTGTCAAAATGGCAATACTCCCCAGATTATTATTGAATTATACAGATTCAATGTGATCCCTATAAGGATACCCATGTCATTCTTCAAAGAAACGGATCAAGCAATCCTGAAATTTGTATGGAACAATAAACGCCCAAGGATAGCTAAAACAATTCTTGGGAAAAAGATGATGGGAGGCATCACCCTCCCCAACCTTAAACTCTACTACAAAGCGGTAACAATTAAAACAGCATGGTACTGGAACAAAGGCAGAGGCGCAGACCAATGGAACAAGGTGGAATATCCCCACACACAACCTCAAATATATGAACATCTAATCTTTGATAAGGGAGCAAGAGATGTGAAGTGGAGCAAGGAAAGCCTCTTTAACAAATGGTGCTGGCACAACTGGACAACCACATGCAAAAAAATGGGCTTAGACCTTGACCTGACACCATGCACAAAAGTCAGATCAAAATGGATTAAAGATCTCAACATCAGGCCACAAACCATAAGGTTCATTGAAGACAAGGTTGGCAAAAGCCTCCACGATATTGAAGATAAAGGTATCTTCAAAGATGACATGGAACTAAGCAATCTAGTAAAAACAGAGATCAACAAATGAGAAATGAAATATATATATATATAATTTAAGGAATGTTCTAGGATAAAATAATATACATTTTACTTGCACTTTTAATGATTAAAATGTTTCTTCACAAAATTGTCACATAATATTTTGAGGGGAATATAAAGAGATTATATTTGAAAATATACTATTTCTAAACATTACTTGGAATTTTTTAATGCAATAGGCATTATGGCTAGAAAAAAAAAACAATTTACAAAGACCATAGTTGAAAAGACAGCTTAGTTCGGTAGTTGACGTAAGATAGACTCACCAGATTACTCTGCTTTAACCATACTGTGATTCTCTGATCTTCTTTGATCTTCTGTGGGTTTACTAATTTTCTGTGCTTCATTTTTCTGATCTGAAAAATGACATAATTTTGTCCTCCACAGAATGTAGGTGACTGGGTCAATATCTAGTAATCATTATAAACAGACTATGGCAAAAATGTTGAGAGTACTTTAGTAACACAACTTAACATATATTTTATTTTTAAACTCAGTGGCATAACACTCAGTATACTGCTGTCTTCAATCATCATGCTTAACTATTATTATACAATAAAACATGCCTCATATTCTTCTCATAAATTTCAGCCAAGCTATATAATTTTATACCTATGCAATTTGTTTATAAAATGCTCTAATTAAAAAGTCATAATTGCAATACATCTTTTATTTATTCAAGTGTCTCACTAAAATAATTTTGTATTTCATTATTAAAACAGAATCTTGCAGATGCCATAAACAAAGGTATGTTAGAAACTTCTGTTCTTTTATCCATTTATCCATCTGCATAGTAAACCTCCCACATGGTGAATTTGTTCTAATACTTGCTTCTTCAAATATTCAACAGTTTTCCTCTGTGCCAGTACTGGCAAAGGAACATGTTTTAGTTTGTCTTATTGTTCTCTATGTATGGTTTTAGTCATTTTTATTATATCATGAAACCCAAGTGGCATTTTGAATTCTATTAATAAACAGACCTCAGGATAGATTCTTAGAATGTATTCTCCTTATGCTTAATGAAAACATAGCACACTGTATTGGATACCACCAAAGATGAAAAACAATTATAGACCCGTGTTCTTCTGAACTAGGTTCTTCAGGCTGCCTTGTGTCGTCAGCCAATTTTTTGAGACTCTATAGACTGAATGAGGAACATTTTACCTCAAAATGGTTTAGGAAATGTTTCAATTCAGAATGGAGTGATAACATTGGTATAAATCACCTTTTCATAAGAATTACTCTAATGAGAATATATTACAGGTTATGAACCTGGAAGAAATATATGATATAACTTAATATATAAGGACCAAACAAAGGAATGATCACACCATTGTTCCTCAATAGAGAATGTTTGCTTTTCCTTCAAAACATATCAATCATGTGCATGGCTCACATTTGACTCAGAGACAAAATTTAGACTAACCATGTATGTGTATATATTGCTAAATAATACTTAAATAAGATCTTTTTTTAATTTGTAGACACAATAAGCTCTGATATCTATGTGATACCCCCCTCATGGAATGGTGTGCATATTTTAGGATATATCCTACCTCCTTCAGGGATTGCTTTTTTAGTCCTGTCGGAGTCCTGGCTAGTCGACCGTGGCACACTGGGGAATGAACCCCAGAGGTTGCTGGACTTACTTCCTATAGGGGAGGGAGTGGATAGGAGTGAAACCTCTGCCCTGCCCTTCTATGCACTGTGGGCTTTGGCCACCTCAGAGAAAGAACCACGCGAGGGAGGAAAGCTGGTGGTCAATCAGCAATACCTTTATTGGCTCTCACACAGGGGGTTTTATGCATACATGGGGGCATTTCACACGCATAGCATGTTCAACTCATTGGGCTGAGTACAGATGTCAGTTAATGATGTACATTTCCAGCTCTTAGGGAAGTGTATCAGCACGGGTAGATGGTAAATGTCACGTTCCTCATCATCAATCAGAGGGCCTACATGTGTGGAGTGTTGGAAAAAGCCCCTGAGCCCCTGTAAACAGGACCAGCTCTTGCTTCCAGGGACAGGGGATTTGGTCAAAGTCTTAGGCTTGCTGCTGAGACTCGAACATACTTTTCTTATTTATCTTTTATAGAAATCTTGGTTAGGACTCTGAGTGACTGGTGAGGAATAAGAGTTATAATTCTTGACTCTCTAGAGAAATGTATTATTTTAAGTGGTTATCATACACTACTTTACAATTCTTAGAGAGAAATAGTCAATATGAGGATCATACGGACTAGTCTAGCAACGTATTTCATGCCATGGGTTTCAAAGGTAAAAAATAAATGGTTCTAGTATGTCATTCTGGCCATTTATGAGACTAAATATTGAATTTATACAACATATTTTTAAAAAATTTTATTTTCTGAATTGTTTTTGATGTTTTCCAAGTTACATCTCTTGGCTTCATTTTGGGCTCCTTCCATCTTAAAATTCACAAGAGCACCACAAAATGGATTGGAAGATGTCCAGAAAGCTGGTTCTGAAAAGAGTTAGACAGCTATTTCTGGATATGAAACCTGTAAATGAAAATTAAAAAAGTAAGGAAAATAATTACACAAATCATTTTCTCCTATAAATCCCTCACAGAAAAATTGCATGTATGCATATAATTATACATACATATGTATATACACACATACAATTCAACTGGGCAATGATTAATGTTAATAGACATGATGCAATTTTCGAATGCTATAAGGAATTTACACAAAAAAGCAAAGAAATTTCCCAAGTCGAATTCAGAGTGAAGTTAAGAGTGGTAAAATGAATTCTGTATTTCTGGAAATATTTCTGAGAGTGGAGACTACTAGAATAAGAAATAAAAGTTCCTCAAGGAAAATGACAAATCAATAATAACAGGAACAATAATGATAATAGTAATCACCTATTGCTTTAAAAAATATATTTTAGGTAATATTGTGAAGGAAAGTCAGTCCTAAAACCAAAAAATACCAATCTGCCAGACTGTGTACATTGCTAGAATTTTCCACTTCTGATTTTTCAAATTCAATCAATTTCCAACCAGCATTTCTACTTTGCCATCTGTTTCTAAAGTGAAACTTAACACAAGTCTGTGGAGGATGAGGTTTGTTTTGTTTCTTTTCAATTTAAGTTTTAGTGAATCATGTCTAGGCTAAATTCCAGGTTGAATAGATCATCAAAACCCAGCATCACACCCACATTTTTTTAAAGTTAGGAGTAAAGCATGTTGTTTTACTTGTAGGATTACGTCTGAACCATGGAAATAGATTTACTATGCTAAAATGCATTCAAATAGTATGTGCAGTAGGGCTTCCTAAGTGAAGAGGCAGTTAACAAGCATTTCAATTCTGTTCATCTCTTCTGAGTACTAAATTCTCTGCTATATTAACCCTAATGCATTTTGAAACTCTGTTTATTCTGAATCTGATAGTTCTTATGCAAATGAATTTTACATACTCTGTAGGGTAATCTGGCACATGTTGATATGTAAGAATAAATAGTATTATATTGAGCCATCTGATTGAGTAGGTGATGATTGTGAGCTCAGATTTATTCAACAAGATTGAATAAATTGGATAAATAAAAATGATCATACAAGAGTAATTATTTTTCTTCATCTATGAATAAAAAACCCATTTGTCTTTGTATTTTAAAAAAAGTAATTAAAAAGACTTTCCATAAGCAAAGGCAAAAATAGATTCCAATATAACAATAGATAACAATTCCAAATTACTAGAAGGGAAAAATTTAGGCTCAACTGAAAAATAAGACTTGTAAAATGACTGGTCTCTACAAATACTGAATACATATTAGTTTTATAATTGACTGAAAACAACTCTAAAATGTGTTTTAGTTTTAAGAAGAGTACATGGAGCAATGAAACTCTGTACCTTTTAAAACTCATTGAAAATAACTCATTTAGGGAAAAACCCATTTCTTGGATAATACTGGATATTCTGCATACTGGATACTGATAGAAAGACTAATACAAACGGAGGCATAGAAATGACACATCTGGACTGAACTGAAAAAAATAAATCCTTGGGTGTCAACTGAAAGTCTACTAAAATCCTCTCAATCCCACATTCTTATCTATAGACTCTTGATAAAGGAAGACCTCAAAGAGAAAAGAGCAGCAGTGTTGACTGATGAAGCAGAAGCCAGGAAAAGTATTTGCAACATCCGCCTGTCCTTCGCCCACTATAAGACCAAGATGATTGCTCTCTGATGTCCTGATGGATCTATCACATCTTCCAGAAAGGCAATGGAAAAGGTTATCCACAACTTCTACTCGGATCTCTTTGATAACCACATCCACTTGCCCACATACCAAATTCCACAGGATGGATATGTCATTCCCAGCATTCTCCCTTCCAAAATCCAACATGTCATTTCATTGGTAAAGAATCGTACAGCACCCAGTCCAGACAAGGTTAAACCTGACCTGAAGAATCTGCCTCCAGTACTCCTCAATGCACTGGCTCGTTTCTTCACACGCTACCTGTCTGAATGCAAGGTTCTGTCCCAGCAGCAGGTCCATGCTGTTGTACAAGAAGGAGACATCCACGACATAGGCAACTGTTGCCTAATCTGTCTGTTGAGAAATGAACTAATTCTTGACATTCCATTTGCTTCAGTGGAATGAACATCTCCAAATGCAGCAGTTATGTGTACCCGGGTCAAGAACTCAACATGATGAATGACTTGATACATGAAGATCCTGTGCCAGAACTGCACAGGAGAAAGAGAGTGGCATGGAATGCCCTCTAGCGTGTCGAAGAAGTTGCTAAGAGGACAAAGAACCTCCAGCTCCAGGCACATCTTTTCAACTCCACCGTTCTTCCCACACTAGCATACACCTCAAGAGACCTGAGCCCTAGGAAAGCAAGATGAGAACACTATTCAGGTCTCCCAAAGAGCTATGCTTGGAGTATCATGTTTCTCTCAGTGAGAGAAGAAATTCGGAGTTCTGACCTCTGCCAGTCCACAATCAAGGATCAGGGACGCTGCCTCATTTGCCAAGGTGTTGAAAATCAGATAGGCCGGACATGTAATGCAATTTGGAGAAGACCACTGGACTAGATCCATTACTGACTGGATTTCACAGGATGTCAAACGAACATCTGGCTGCCTACCTATGAGATGGGTGGACTTCTTTATCAAGACCCTGAATGAACGATTTGATACTCTTCGTGTTCCTGGAGTGAGCAGATGCCATTGGGCTACACTAGCATGCAGCAGAGACGAATGGAGACGTTCCTGGCATCTGCTCGAGCAAATCAATGAACAGTGGGATGACAGGTGATACAGGTGATAGACACTCAAGCTGTTGATGTGATTTGAGAATTTAGATAAAATAGTTTTGTTTGGGACCCACAGCTACTGCCATGTATCTATTGGCCCAGCCTTACAGACTCATGACTAAATCCCCAAGGAGATGCAAGTCAAGCCGCTAAAATCCATGTTACAACAAGTCTCTGAGCTGAAAATGTGGGAGCAAGGTGGGCGGAGTTACCTCTCTGCCAAAGCCCCAGAACCTGCACTGACCTCTCACATCTGCTGCCATGCAACTACATTGCTTCATGATGCCAAAACTATGAAAATTTCAGGTACACCAGTTTTCATGCTGAAAATTTGGGTATTCTCAGAGTTGGAGTGTAGCCACCCTTTCCTCCCATATCTTTACTTCTGGAGGCCCCAGAAATGCACAACTGCGTATGTGACTCTAGTCCCTCTCCAAATTCCAAAATTTGGAATTCTTTGGAAATATGGAAGCCAACTAAGCTCAATAAAAAAAAAAAAACAATAACACAGCAGGCTCAACTAACAACAAACCCTCACACAAGGGATTAATACCCCCATGGTGAAATATAATAATTTTCACAAATTTTCTTTTACCAAAATATTTTTGATAATTCATTAGTCATTTAGTCATAACAAGCAATAAAAATTATTTTGTGCCTGCTTGAATAAAGGGTGAGTATTTGATATATGCCTGAAAGTCTTATTGATTGGAACTGGATGAAAATCTGCATGCACTGCTTTAAGTTAATAAATTTGTATCCATGTTGTGTTGTCATAGATATATAACACAATATCAATACGTGCTCCCTAAACACAACAGGCCTTTATTATAGCTTAAATCCCTTGCCATTTAGAGTTTCTGCTTATGCAGTAACTTTAAGTCCAGAGAAGAGGGAAACACAATATAAGGTCTCTCCACTGAACTTGGCTTAATTGAGGAAATTTTTCAATATGTTTCTCTATATTCAGACCCTCATATTCAACTAGATTATAATCTGTGCATAATAAATGTATTTTTCTCTCACCCTCCCTTTAAAGAAATTTATTTAACCGTATTATTTTTTTCTAGGAGACTGCTCCTCCCAGACGGGCGTATAAAATGAGGCCCTCGTAGCCATGCCCCTGGGCACCACGCCACGCTGTTTTCACTTAGGGTACCCCAGAGGGGGGTGGGTGAGAATGCTCCCCGCCCCAAGGGAGTAGACCTCCACTACCCAACCACTGCCACACTGCAGACCGCTTTCTGGACCGACTCATTATAAGACACTTCCTGCCTATTTTTCATAATTACCACACCATATTTGATGGAGTTCAGACAGTAGGCAACAAATCATATATATATATATATATATATATATATATATATATATATATATATTTGAAACAGTAACAGCAAGTTTCACAATGGAGATGTTACTGGTTTCCACTAGAGCAAATTGATGAACAACAGGATAACAGTGACAGTGTTGAGGGGAAACTTCATTTTTACTAAAATTCTCCTCAGAAAATCAGCTGAACTCAACTGATTACTATCACAAGATATTCCCTTCAGGTATTGAATTTGTTGCACATTGAATTCTTTATCTGTAATTAGCTTTTGGTTTCTAGAAATACATTTTAAAAATTATACATAAGTTGTGTATTATTTATTGGATTATAAATTTCTTTATGGTAATATATATATTACAAAAGAAATAGTACTTTCTAGTTCTTGTTTTCAAGATTAAATGAGAGACATTTTGTTTCTCAACTTTGAACTGTACTTCAAAGTAAGAGCAATCATAACAGTATGGCATTAAAACAAATATATAGACATAAATCAATGTAGCAATGCCCAGATACTGGAATTAAGTTCACACATATAAGCATTGATTAGAGAAAGGGGAGTTTCTTCAACAAAAATGCTGAATGCTCACAGATCCACATACTATGAACCTATGCCACTATCTCAAAATATCTCTAAAAAATAATTCAAAATGTATTAAATGATTGCATGAAAGACCTGAAATCATAAGATACATAGAATAAAACAGACTAAAATAAAACACTTCATGACTTTGGTTTTAGTGATGCTTTTGGAGACTCAATTCCAACAATAAAGAAAAAAGAGCAAAAGTAAATATATGGAACTATATACGGAACTATATACAACTAGCAGTTGAAACAACACTTCTCTAGAAACTACAGATGTCCAGCATGTATATGAAACATCGATCACTATCAATTATTATGAGGAAAGGGTAAGGAAAACTGACAATAAGAGATAAACTCACACCTGTTAGAATGACTTATATCACACAGAAAAGAAATAAGTGTTGGTGAAGTTGCAGACAAAAACATCAGTACAATTATTTTTCAACTTTGTTCTTAGTTGGGCTGGAGCCATAGTATAGTGGGTAGGGTGTTTTCCTTGCACGTGGCAAACCTGGGTTTGATTCCTCTATCCCTATCGGAGAGCCCGGCAAGCTACAGAGAGCATCCTGCCTGCATAGCAGATGGCAAGGCACCAGTGGCATATTCAATATGCAAAAATCAGTAACAAGTCTCTCAACGGAGATGTTACTGGTGCCCACTCGGACAAATAAATGAGCAATGGAATGACAGTGTGACAGAGCTACAGTTCTTATTCATTCCCTAATGTCTGTTTACTCAAAGTTGGTCCACAAACCAAAGTTAGCATTTATTGGAGCTGATCAGAAATGGAGCATCTCTCACTCTGTTCTACAGCTGTAGAACAATAGATGCAATTTCAATAATATCCCCAGTGGCTCAAATTTGCATTAGCTTTTGAAAAGGATACTTCTCCAAGCTTCATAGACTGCTGAGAGCTTGTCTGAGAGTTCTAGTTTCATTTTGTAACTGACCAATATCCTTGAAGTTTTACTCTCAAATCAGAGAATTTTAGTTTTGAATACCTTTGATTCTCATAATAGTTTTAATGGTGTTTTTTAGAAATTTTGGTTATTTATTGTTTACAGAAATATATGTTTCCTCTCTCTTCTCTAACACACACAGAGATAGAATTCTAAGACACAGCAAAAAACAGAAATCTATCAAAATCCACTTGCCCTTTAGATGTCATTATAACCTCTATGACTGTCCTTTCTCCCACTCAGAAGGAAATCACCCTGTTACCTTCCTTCACAGAAACTCATTGCCCTTTGAAGTTACAGATTTTATGTGTATAATTTGCAATGAATAATTACTATTTACACCTTAAATTACTCCTTTAGTAGTCCAAGAAATTTTACACACTAATTTTCCAACTGCTCTCTCTTTTAAAAGTAATTCTCTGCTGGTCCCATAGAATACAATTTGAAAGTCATTTAGACATACCATAAATATGCTTAGATATAAAATTGCAAAGTGGTTTATTAAATGTGCAGAACTTTGATTGTCTTTTAGCAGCATTTTAAAGCCCTGTGAAAGTTAAATGTAGAAAAAATTGGGAAACAAAAAAATAAGACAAATACATTTCATTGTGGTGAACATTACACATAAAAGTAGATAAGATAGTACCTAAGATACTGTCTGTTCTCTTTCATATACATGACACTATTTTGTAAGTAGCATTTACTTGAAATTATACTACAGTGTGAAAATTTATGTTAGGTTGATAAATTTATTAAAGATTTTTAATTCATATTTAAGTAAAAAATCACCTAGAAGAATTAGATTGCAATTTCATATAAATTATAGTTTTCTTATGATTCTTACTAGATCATAGTGTATGGTTACTACTGAAATTTTCTTTCTTTCATAATAAATTTTGAGAAAGAATCAACTAGTATAGTATTTTAATATGACTACCAATATATTGTTATTACAACTATTCTCTTTAATATATTTTAAATTCGGTGATAAAATATTTTCCACCTATAATGATTTTATTGTGTTTTGTAGGATTATCAACTCAGAAAAATTGGTTACTTAAATTTAACTAGTAACCATCATATTTTCTTTCTCTTATGTCAAGTCAACATTTGAAATGGTACAAATATAATTCAAATATATCTTAAGGCCGAGATTTTAAAAGAATATGTTTATCCTTTAAAATATGAGCTATTTATTGGGCCAAAACCTGCATTTAAAAGAATGTATATCTCACTTGAAAGAGTAGAATTTCAGAAAGTTGGTCAAAACAATAAAACCAAATTTCCAAGAGAAAAAAATAATTAAGTAGTGAGAAATGCTTCACAAATAGAAAAGTAATAAAGATACATCAGTGGCTCACTTCTGATTTCTTAGAAATATCACATCATGACCTTTTCTCTGATTCTCTGAAGTTCTTTCTAAATACATTTTACACTGATGTGATTCAGCTCTCTTTTAACCCAATAGTGTCACTCTTGGTTTTTTTTACCTATTCTTAGTCTCACTTGCTTTTCTTCTACAAATTTCTATATCAGCTATGATTAGGCAAGACTTGAAAAACAAGAAAAAGGAGGTCAAATTAGTTAAACAACAAGCTTCTGCTTTTGATTCTCTATTACTCAGAGAGGAATGAGGTGATTTTGTGATGCTTTTCTCGTTATGCTATGTGTTGTAGACCATGAAAACCAAATCTTTAGAGTTTAAATACACAAACAAGGCCATAGAAACAACAAATTGACCGGTCTCAGTAATAGGGTATTAATTGGCATCTCACTGGTTCAGTTTCCAGCAGAAGGACCCTTAGCACTGATTGTTTCTTGAAAATTTTCACCAGAACATCAGCTAAAAGAGAGAATAGGGGGGCACTAAGCAGTCTAATTGGGTTGGAAAAAGGTCAAAACTTTTTTCAGTGTCACTTCACATCCAGGTTATTCCTTCAACTTTTATGGAGAAAACTTGCCATGGGCCTCTCACCATACTTCACATCTTCCAGGTAGATATACAGATGATTTCTACACTGGACTAACTTTTCTAGGACACTTTCATAAGAACATTCAGGGGAAACTGAGGACTAGCTGCTTCCAGAGCAGAACACAAATTTATTTTCTGTCCAGGACAACAAAGATAATGTCTTCATCTGGGGCAAAGATTAAATAAATTTGCTTGTGACTTGTGACTTAAGATTTAGTGTTTGCCACGAAAGTTCAAGTTTGTAACTTGTACAAACTGTAGTAAGTGTGTAACTGTACATCACAGTGATTCTCTAATAAAAAATTTAAAGTAATATATTAAAAAAAAGATTTAGTGTTTGCTAAATTTGAAGTCTGGGGTTCCACAGTAAGATATAAACATACTGTTGAAACAGACTGGCAGAAGGAAGCTATGAGAATCCCTTGGTGTGGTCTCTCAAAATAAAACACAACTTTGTTCAGAAAAAGATGGTGAGGTGAATCAACGAGATGGCTCATATAATAGAGTACATGCTAAGATGCACATGCATGTAACCTTTGTTTCAAAATGGTGGTTGGAAGCCCAAGGCATCAATGGGAAAACAAAATCCATGATGTCTATCATAGTAATAGTGGTAAAAAAAGAATGTCTTTTGTCTATGACCCAAGAGATTTCATTTTCTAACTGCCATCTATAAGGTTGTGGCAAATTTAACCTAGAAACTTGCAAGCAGAGCAGCATCTCAGATTCATTACATTTTTTACCGTTTTTTTATTAAGTAGCTCACTATATTTAATTACATTTAATATTCAAACACCAATTCACCACAATTATACCTTCCCACCACGATATTTCAGGAGGTTCCATCCTGAACATCAATCCCTGCCCTGCCCCAAAGCAGAAACGGACTAATGTAATATTTCCATCTAAGTTTGGTTGCCTCCTGCTTTGAATACTATAAAATGTGGTGCGGTAAAATTTTAGACTATGGGTAGAGTGTATCTTATGGAGTTTCCAGGAATAAGTTCACTCGTGGGTGAGGCTTGACCTGACCATGTAGAGAGCAGCTGTGAGCAGGGTGGTGGTTGGGTTCTGGAGGTTTTCAGCTGCTGATATTGGGTTGCTTGGACCAGGGAGAGGTCTCATTAACCCCCCTTCATCCGTTTTGGGGCACCCCAAGTGAAACTGTCTGTGTTGTCACCTCTAAACACTGAATCTACCAACCTTTCTCAAGGATTTGATTATAGTTGGGAGAGAGAGATAGTACAGTGGGTAGGGAGTTCCCTTGCAAGAGGCTGACAAGAGTCTGATCTCCAGCATCCCACATGGTCCCCTTATTAACAGTAGGAGTGATCTCTGAGCACAGAGGCAGGAGGAAGCTATGAGAACCCCTTGGTGTGGTCTCCCAAAATAAAACACAACTTTGTTCAGAAAAAGGTGTTGAGGTGAATCAAGGAGATGACTATATAATAGAACACATGCTAAGATGCACAAGGTCCTGACACTGATCCCAGCACTGCACAGCCACCAATGCATTATCAAGTAGAGCCTGGTGGCTCCAAAGTACCATTGGGCTATATCCCTAGAGGTTCCTGAGCACTGACACAAAGAGTCCAATCCTGAGGATAAAACTCTGCAAGAGTGTCCCTGCACCCCTAGAAGGTACTAACCACAGAACATCGTCTGCCCATTTTTTAAATATGACTAAGGACTGGCAAAGGTGCATTTGGGTAGGAAAGCTCAGGTGATGTAAAGGTATAAATTAATTTGTTGCAGTACAGATAACAGTAGTTTATGATGATCATCTCTGTTTATGCATATACACTTTCTTTTGTTTTAACATTATTTTTTTCTCTTGTTCTGAATAGGACAACCATGTATACACAAATTTGAAATCACTTGCCCCAATATCTTTTTGTGTGTGTATTTCTTTTAGGGTCACACCTGGAGACGCTTAGGGGATATTCCTGGTTCTGAGCTCAGGGATCACTCCTAGCAAGGTTGACAACCATAGCAGATGCTGGGGACAGAACCCAGGTCAGCTACATACAAGGCATGCATCCTACCCTCTGTACTACCAGTCTAGCCTCCCATGCTACAGTATCTAATCCAAACAAATTTCTTCACAGCATACTAAAAAAAGAAAAAAGAAAAAAAAAACTCTATCAAAAACTGACCAAAAAAAAAAAACCTGCATAAAATGGACAACCAACATAAGATTTTCCATTAATATAATTTAATTACTTAATTGGGGGCCAGTGTGATAGTGCAGCAGGTAAGGTACCTGCCTTACAGGAGACAGACCCAAGTCTGATTCCCAGTTTGATCCCATATGGTCCCCTGAGCACTGCCTGAAGTGATTCTTGAGTGCATAGCCAGGAGTAAACTGTGAGCATTGCCAAGGTATGGCCCAAAAACACAAACAAAAAAATTATATATTACATTGAGGCAAAACAGAGTAAAACGAAAAAAAGGAAACTAAAAGCTCCTTAGTATACCAACTAGGAGGATATAGAGAAGTATAGGAATAGGAGACTAGAACTGCCCAGCCAAAGCTCTGGCACCGACCCTTGACGATAGCCAGACAAATTACTCAATTCCAGTGCTTCACAAATAATCTCTGTAGAACCTCCAACCTGCAAATAATTTCAGGTACCTGCTGCCCAGGCTAAAAAGTCTGGTGTTTTTTTTTTTTTTCAGAGTTGGGGTGGTAGCCTCCACCAACCCTCTGTATATCCAAAACCCTGGCAACCATGCCCATCTTTCAACAGTCACCCCCATGTCAGCTCATTGGTCCATACCATAGATCCTGAAGTCTCTGGCCCTTGTGGTCGCATATCCCAAAGCTATAAACAGCTCAATATACTATTAACAAGGACTTAGCAAAACCCTGTGATAGATATGACAATTTTCACATAGATTATCTATATCTATTGATTTTACTATTGCAGTTTTATTAGATAATCATTTTTAATTGTAGAATTGGAAAAAAATGGTGGTGGGGGGAGACTAGAGGAAAAAATAGAACACTAGATTACCGAAAGAAAATATTTTCCTTCTGTGTTTCAGACTGGCAAATTATTTCTAGAATTCACTGATCTAAAAAGTAAAAAATATTGAGCACAGAAATAATAGACAAATGATGCAAGCTACATGCTAGGAAAAAATTAAACCTTATAACATTATTCAATAAAGTTATTAATAAATATTTCAAATCAAAATTGGTATTTCACATAGATAAAGTAATCTCTATGGCTATCAGGGGCCAATACACAAGTTTGAATTTATGATTATTTGATTCCAAAGCATTCTTTGTTTTACTATTTTTAGTCCAAACATCCAGAGATCTATTAAGAGAAATGACAGAGATGATAAAGTCCTCAATTTAATGGCAGATGCATAATTAATAATTGCATGATGTTCTTGTTGATAATTTTAATAAGCCAGAAGAATGTCAGTTGGTTTTGAGGCAGAGTTTTACTTTAATAAAAGCTCCAATTCATTAAGTGCCAATTCATTTAAGAAGTCCCAATTCATTAATTCAATAAACAATTTTCCAAATGCTTATTACCACTCAGATATTGGAATTTTGATCCTGAGTGAACAAATTGAGTTCTTACTCTCTAGGAGTTTATAGTTTAGTTAAAATCAAGCAATTGCATTGGCAGTTTCAAGACCATATTTCAAGTGAAGTCTGGTGACATTAGCACATGTGAAGCAACATATAAGACATAACTTCCCACTATGAAAAGTTTAGGATCAGCATATTTTCCCCATGGATTTACTGTAATTAAACACATTTACTTGGGAAGAAATGGTTGGTTCTTGGATACTACATCCTGTCCCATAGAAATCTCTGCTAGCTAGGATAGACTCATGATTCAAGTATTTGTGCAAGTTTACAAGTTTGAAAAGGTTGTTCTCAAAGCTATGGTCTCCTTAAACACATATTTACTTATCTCTGTTTCTTTGCTTTGCCTATTACCACTCTAGAGAAGTCTGTGTTGTCTCTTGAATGCATATTTATCCTCTTTCTCTTCTCATACATCTTTCTAAACAAGTTTTGTTCATTTAAAGGTACTTTGCTTCACTTAAAGAAATGTTAGAAATAGTTACATGATATAATGTTTTAGAGGCCTGTTGCCAATATGACACTCCCAAAGTCAAATCTCAGGAACTTCTCTAGCTGATCTAGTTACCTCCAAATTTGAGTATCCAACAAGGAGCCGAATCCAAATGTGATGTTTTCTCCCTGAATTTAATGTATTTCAGAAAGAAAAAGATAAGTCATATGGGTACCTCTAAATTATTCTCTAAATTATACCTCTAAATTATTACACCCAAATGTGGAGTGATAGCCTTCCAGGAGGCCAACCCGGGTTCAATTCCTCAGTCCCTCTCAGAGAGCCCAGCAAGCTATCTAGAGTATCCCGCCTGCACGACAGAGCCTGGCAAGCTACCTGTGGCATATTCAATATGCCAAAAACAATAACAAGAAGTCTCACACTGGAGACGTTACTGGTACTTGCTCAGCAAATAAATGAACAACAGAATGGCAGTGCTACAGTGCTACCCCCAAATGAATTTTAAATAATCTATGCAAAAAAAAAAAAGATAAAAAGCAACTTTGACTTCAAAAATGTCTGAATTCTTTAGGACAAAATAAATGTTCTAAGTAAGATAGTTAAAGGTACTTAATATGCTCTGAAGGCACATCCCGAACTCCCTTGAGTTTCTTAGTACATCTGAATATAGTTTGGAGGCAACCCAAAGGAAATACAAATTCCCCAGAGGCCAATGAATTCAAAGAGTCTGTTAATTATCATGAGGAAAGGTTCCAAAGCCACATTTCATCCTTTCTAATTCCCTACAATCTCTTCTAAAAAAAAGGATTTGAAAACAAGCACACTGTTCTGTTCTTTGTCCAAATTTTGACCTGGGAACAACTGCCAGAGCTTTCTAAGGAGTGAAACAGCAAGGAACAGAGCAGGGATAAACAGGCCATTAAGTTCTTTATTGCTATAAAAGCCACTCTGAGATACTCCATCCTTCATCCCTCCAATGTACAACTGCAAGTACAGGAAGCAGAACCCTCAGAAAAACCACTTGAGCCACTGGAGATATGCAACACCAGGCCCAGCTTTCTGCAAATAAGCAGGTCCCCAGGTCTGTAAACAGGGCTCAGTCCTGGAACTGGGCTTACTATTTACTTTGCTTCTGAAGATTCCTGAGAATTCTATCAAAAAGGTAGGCCATCAAGTGCTCAAACTATTAACAAGAAAGTATTTTATAACCCTACAAAGTAATTTTTCACAACCCTAGGATGTTGATGGATGGAGGTTTGTAAAAATAAAAGCAAAAGTGGGTGTCCAGGTAATGTTAACTGCAATATCGTACACTTGATCTCCCTACTCCTGAAAACACAAACAAAATTTAGATTGGTCCTGCTACTTACAGACAGCAAAAATATCCTAATTGTTTGCACATTTAGCCTATTATCTTGGAGTAAAGCATTTTCTCTTTTGAGCATGGGGTGAGGCTAAAGGCGGTTCTATGAATTTAGACACAAAAGATAAAAAGTACCCAAATCTATGCAGACCTGTCATTGCCAATGATTTACGTCCCTGACTGTTTGGCTCTTCAAAACAGGTGAGTAGATGAATATTTGTGTTTACCTTCGAGGCTTCCAGCACAGAATTCCTGAAGGGAAATGGGACAGTGGAAAAGAAAGTCTGATTAATTCTGATGTGAGAGGCAATCTATGCAACAGAAATTAAATCTCAGAGCCTTAGGGACTGCTAGTTTCTTTAGCTCTTCAATAAAATTGGAGGTTGCAGAAAGCTTTTTTTGTGAAGTACTCTTTAACTTTTATGGGGAAAAGGTTAAACATTTTGTTTCTTTTTTCCTTAACAGTTATTCTTGTACTAATCTTAAGAAATTCACAGGAATTTTCTTGAAAAGCTTTCATTTCCTTGATAGGTATGGAAATTTGCTCTTTACAAAAGCAAAATGTTCTCTCCATGCTTGTCTATACAAGAGAAACATACCCTTTCAGAGGAACTGGGTGCGGGTTGCTTTTCTGAAAAGAACTAACTCAAGATTCAATCTTTCCTGAAGAGGGAGACCACTCCCTGCCCCTGACCTGCCCCCCCCCCAAGTGCTAGAATGGAAGGCTGGGGGAGGCAGTAATAGTGCAAAGAACAGGGGGTATTGACAGTCTTTATTCTTTTTCTTTTTTCTAAAAGGGGTCATTAGGACAAATAGGTTTGGGAACTTCTGTTCCAGATACTTGTATTAGCATTGTATTCTAGAAAAATATATTGATTACTCCAGTAGTTTAGTATTGATAATGTGATTATTGACATATTAGCAGATACCATCTTGTTTCAAGTGACCCTGCTATTAGAACCAGTATTATTGTCATTTCGATTTTTATTATGTCTGTCATAAATTGCTGTAGTCATGGTGACAGAACAAGTAGTAGTAATAGGACTAGAAGTATAACACAGTTGGTAGGATGTTTGCCTTGCACATAGCCAGCCTGGGTTAGATTCCTCTGTCCCTCTCGGAGAGCCCAGCAAGCTACCAAGAGTATCCCGCCCACACAGCAGAGCCTGGCAAGCTCCCCATGGCATATTCTATATGCCAAAAACAGTAACAAGTCTCACAATGGAGACATTACTGGTGCCCACTGAAGCAAATCAATGAACAGTGGGAGGACAGTGAGAGAATGCTATAGTAGTAGTCGTAGTTGTAGTAGTAGCAATAGTAGTAGTTGTTGTAGGGCTTCTATGGTGTTTCAACCTCACAGAATAAGCACATTCACACAAATTGCTCTTTTAAAAAGCTCTGTCAGGGTACTGGGCAAGCATTGCTCAGAAGGTCAAGGTCACTCCCCCAATACTCAGTAAAGCAGGATGGAGAGTTCAACTCTCAGGCCCATCAAAGCAATGCATCTTGGACCTAGTGCACTGGGGTCACCAGGTCACCACAGCACTAACTGGGGATAAATTACTTCAAACCTTCACCACACACACACACACACACACACACACACACACACACACACAGGGGCCACAGGATTTAAGCTTAGGCTAGACATCTTCTTGAGAAGTCCAGTGTAAGAATCTGAGCTCTTTAAAGCTCTTTATATATGAAGCTCTTTAACCCAGTATGGAGAAATAGAGCAAGACATTTTCCCCTAATATGACATAAAACTAGTCCATCAAAAATCTTAAAACCATAACCTTAAACATGTAAGCAATTGAATAGCACTTTTTAAAATCTATGCTGAATTTTTAGTACAAATATGAAGAAATAGTATCTTTCACCCATACTAAATACTTGTCATCTACTGTAAGAGATCGAAGAAGGGAACTGCTTGGGTCTTATGGATCACCCTACAATGCTGACATTCACCAAGGCCTGCACATTCCCATTTGTCTTTGACCACAGGTCCCTCGAACAAATGCTTTAGATTACTGGCCTGGACAGCCAAGTCTGCTAGTTCTCCGTGTTTCATTTATTCTGCATGTAACTGAAAAGGAATCATCTTTTATCTTTTACTTTTCATGTTTCAGACTCTGTGAGGCAATCTTAGACATCTTTTTACATCTTGCCAATTGCGTGTTTCTTCTAGGAACCAAAGGGGAATCATCCTATACTCTAAACTTTTTGAAGAAACATGATTAAAATGAAACAAGGACCAAAAACCTTTTGCAGCTGACCTCGCTCCTCATAATCTTTTTTTTATTTTTTTGCTTTTTAGATCACACTCAGCGATGCACAGGGGTTATTCCTGGCTCTGCACTCAGTAATTACCCCTGGCAATGCTCAGGGGACCATATGGGATGCTGGGAATGAAACCTGGGTTGGCCGCATGCAAGGCAAACTCCCGACCCACTGTGCTATTGCTCCAGCCCTCACCTCATAATCTTGATGACATAAAATATCATCTTCTATCTGGTGAAAAAGTTACAGTTATGCACACACACATTTTGCTATGTAGAGCTAGTATAGAAGAAGTGCACTATGAAAAACCAAAACTGGGCTTTTGAAAATCTCAAGCACCAGGTTTGAGGTCAGAGGTAAAAACAAAACCTGTACCTACTCTCTTCTAATTGTTCTACCAGTAAATATTCTTAACCTCTTGATAATTCAGACATTTGTAAATGGGTATGATAGAACTGCATTGTGTGTGGCGAAGATTTAGTATTAATTATGCTTTATTTCTGGGCCCTGTTTGCAGAGCTACATGAATAATAACTCATTTAATCCACACCGTTGCCACAAGGATAGATACTACTATTAGTTCTACTTTAGCATTATCATAGTATCAATATGGCAAGGAATTTCTCCAAGATCACATTGCTATTTAGTTAACTTAGGGAATTTTAACTGAATGTCCTAACATTATAGATAGATTCTTGAAAACTGTGACTTCAGGGGCCTGATCAAAAAATACAGCTGTTAGGGCACTAACCTTGCATGTGGTCAACCTAAGTTCAATCCCCAGCATCTATTATGGTTTACTGAGTACTGCCAGGAGTGATTCCTGAGTACAGAACTAGAGAAACCCTTGAGAAATGCCAGGTGTGGCCCAAAATCAACAAGAAACATATCCTGTTAAAAAAATCAAAACTGTAACCAAGCAAAACAAGCTATAACATAACGAATTCTACCTTCCATAACAAATAGGGATAGTAACAAAATAATAGATAGTAACACATATTTCTAGTCCTTCTAAATGAAGACCCCAAATCCATCTCATATTAAACAAGTTCATTCATCCATTGATTTATTTTCCAATCCACGTTTTCTAGTAAGGATTGTGGGTGACTGAGTCTTTCATGACAGTTCAGGCAGGAAAACATGAACTGACCCTGGAAGAAACACCTTTCCTTCTCTGGAGACAAGCACTTTCTTGGTCCTCAGACTGTAACAATTTAAACATATCAATGAGCTATGCATCCATGTTTTTGTGATATAGGAAGAAACCAGGGTATCCAAGAAAGTAAATCACTTAGACATTGGGAGAATGTGAAAACTCCAGATATCTATTCATATCTTTTCTCATCAGTGTTATTAAAAAAAACTGAACTAAATATCACATTGTTGAAGAAAACATTGTCATTTTAGAACTCCCTAATCTGAGTTCATATTCCTACTCCTGCCATTACAGTGGATTTTCACATTTTCACATAAGTTGTCTAAATGATGATTGTTTTCTGCAAAAATAGACCAAAAAATAGCAATAGGAAAAAATATGCAAAAGAACTTTTCCCCAAGGAAACTAAAACAAAAGATTACCTTAATACTAATGTGCTCCTCAATACTAAAAGTCTTCATCTCCAAAACAGACCAAAAGTAATCTATCATCACCCACTATAATCCTCACTTGTATTCTTTCCATTGAAAGATAAACTTGGCAGGGTTTTCATGAAGAGAGTAACAAAAACAAAATTATGCAGTAGTTTTGTATATACAATATCCAAGTATATCAAATTTCACTTCCACTGCCAACCTTCAATGAAACCTCATATGCTGACTCGCTCACCACCAATCTACGAAAGGTCTGTCTCAGTATCTGTGCAATTCATACCATAGTCTGCCTGGAGACAAATCAATCCAGGTTTTACCTTGAAACAAAGAGCAATTGGTCAGACTCCACAGTCAAAGGTCTTCCCACTGAAGACTCTCCTTCAACTACTCTGCCGAAGCATTACTCATCTTCCAACTGGGAAGCCTTCCCTATCAGTAATCAGAGGTCTGTGGCAGGTGGCACCATTAAAGCTGCACAGTGAGAGGCTGAATGATTCTCTTTGGTTCTCACTGCTGAGTTGCTATTTTTCCAGGCACAACTCACATTTATTTAAGCTATATTACAACACTGATGACTCACTGTCTGGCATTCAAAATAAATCAGCCAACATCAATCAATGCATATGTATTGAATACCTATTTTAAGCACACAGGGAGCCTGACCTTCTTTTCCACACAGCCAATTATTCCTTGCTGTGCTGATGAAGGGTTTGCTTATCCATCCAAGGCCCACTACCCTGCCTTGCCCTCATTGACCCTCATTTGGGGTTGTCTTGACTTCCTGCCCAGATCAACAAGGGCACCTCCAGTTTTGATCCAGGTTTACTGGATATTGGCCACTCTCCCATATCTTGATGCAAGTAGAATATGAAATGAAAATATTCCTTTATAGTGCTCTGTCTCTCCCCTTAAGGCATTCACAATCCTGAGTCTAGAAATGTAGAGCCCATGGCAATGCATTGGAACAGGATATTTTAATTATCTGCTACTGTTAGACAAATTACTTTATAACATAAACATATCCCCAAATAGTAAACATTTGTTATCGCATGCAGTTTTTATGGGTGGAGAAATCTGAAAGCATCACAGTTGAGTAGTTCAGGTTCAAGATCTCTCTTGCAGTGTTGCTATTTCCCAAGGCTTCAAAGTCTTCTGAAAGTTGCCTGGGGTTAGGGAGTCCATTCCTAGATGATTCTTGTGAAAGGTCTCAGTTCCTCATCATAAGAATGCCAAATGATCTCAGCCATGGCAGTTGTCTCTCCCTAGAGAAAGTGATCTAAGAGAGGAAATAAAGAGGAAGTCATAAGGTGAGTGAAAGGAAGTCAAGTGTATTATGATAGATGGAAACTGTACTTTTGGTGGTGATCATGATATCATTTTTATAGATACAGAATGACAGTGTTCTACATCTGAAAAGCACACAATATTACAAACCAAAGTCACCTCAATAACACTTTAAAATGAAAAAAGAAGCTATACGCCTTTTATGAACTTATTGTGCACTCCAACTTGTACTCTTCCACTCCATTTATCATTAACAAGTCACTAAATCTAGCCCGAAATCAAGGGAAAGGGAGATCAGGCTACATCTTTTAGACAGAAGAGTGCCAAAGAACTGTAAACATTATTCAAATAATCCTAATAGAGGGTTTTGGGCTCTCCAGAAGAACACCATCAAATGTAATTCTATTTTCTCTCTATCTTTACCTATTAATAACTTGCTCACACAGGAGCCAGAGAGAGAGAATAAAGAGGTAGGGTATTTGCCTTGCATGCAGGTAACCGAGATTTGTATTCAGCATCCCATATGGCCCCCTGATCACTGCAAGGGGTAATTCCTGAATGCATTGCCAGGAATAACCCTTGAGCATAACCCAGGTGTGGCCCCAAACCCAAAACCAAACAAACAGAGAAACAAAACAAAGAATTGGCTCACATATTTCTGGAGACTGGTGAGTTGAAAATTAGAAGAGGAACATACAAATTCTAATCCCACTGCTGCTGAAAGCACCAGGAAGGGTTTGTCAAAAAATACCAATCAGAAGATTTTTATTTACTCATAGTAGCATCAGATTTAGTCTAACCTCATTCTATGGGAGTCACCCATATTACTGAGGGCAATCTGCTTTACCCAAATTTGATTATTTATTTATTTTTGGTGAAGCAGCACAGTTTTTATTGAAACTAACAGAACGATATTAAGGGATATGAAGAGAAGAAGAACTTTTTTTTTATTTTTTTATTAGAGAATCACTGTGATGTACAGTTACAAACTTATGAACATTTGTACTTGTATTTCACTCATACAGTGATCGTTTACCCATCCCTCCACCAGTGCCCATTCACCTCCACCAATGATCCAAGTATCCCTAAGAGAGGAAGAACATGTTTAAGAGAGGATATTGGCTCTTCTGAGTGGAAATAAGCAAGCAAAGAGACACAGAGACAAGGAAGCAAGATATGTGTTCAGGGGAGAACACAGGCTTAAAGAACAAGATAAACTTTATTATTTAAATTTTAATCTCTTGGAGCAGGGAAACAGCTCAAATTGCAGAGCACATGTCTAACGTGTGTGCAAGACCCTTGAGTCAACTCCCTGAGCACCACTGGGTGTGGTCTTATCTAACACTGGTCTGAGTACCATCAGCTACATTCACCATTCTCTGCTAGGCCCCTGAGCACTTTGGTCATGGCCCTTACAGAAAAAAAATCCTAATTGTTAGCTCTCAAATAAGCCTCACAAAGAATACTAGAGAAATACTTGACCAACTATCAGGATAGTTTTTGGCATAGACAGATTAACACATAAAATGAACAACCATTGAATAATAGGTATCAATGACTTTATCAATAATATTATCTCTGGTTATTCCTTTACAACTGCATTTATTTTACTGACTTTTACTTAAAGGACATAAGCTATTTATATAAAAATCAATAACATAAACTATTAATATTAAAACTATCAGAACCCATTAATATGAAATTAATATAATATTAAATTTTGCAAATATTTTTTCTAAAACATGAATGCATTTAAATTTTCCATTATTTCAGGATGGGAAATCTAAGTTCAGAGAAGTTCAGTTGCTTGTTCAAGGACTCATAGCTAATTAGAATAGTAAGAGCATAAATTAAAGGAGAAGTTCCCTGAGTCAAGAGCCATAGAATTTTTCTTCACACAGTTTCATCGGGCTGGAGCGATAGCACAGCGTTGGGCGTTCACCTTTCGAGTGGCCAACCCGAGTTCGATTCCTCCACCCCTCTCGGAGAGCTCGGCAAGCTACCGAGTGTATCGAGCCCGCGCAGCAGAGCCTGGCACTCACTCCTTTAAATCTGTTGTATTATTTCTGAGTTATATTCTCCTTAGGTCGTGTGTGTGTGTTGTGTGTGTGTGTTAAAAAGACAAAAAAGCAAAATGTCAGAGCAAAAAGGTTTTGAAAAGCTAGTTGGCAAAGAGAATGGGAACATAATTTAGAATGTCTGACTGCATTACTTTTTATAATTAGAACATTTCATGATTATAAATGGTTGATTATAAAACTTTAGCCAGCCTGTCAGCCAGACACCTTTGAAAACTTTAAAAAGAAGTCTTTTTCATCATAGAAAAATCCTCATCCTCACAACAAAGACAAAATAACATTGTTCTTTACCAAAATAAGAAAAGAACCATGATCACTAAAATCAGGCTAAAATCAGTACTGTCATTTTTTACTGAAAAGTACCTATATGGAGTCAGATTCCGCATTAGCTTTCTCTAACTTCTCTTAGCTCAGATTCACTAAATTACATCATATCATAGCATATCTCCTAAAGAAACAGCATTCTCCATCATTTAGGTAATCTTCTTTCCCCTATTCTGTATCTTAGAACCATCAAAATGTGATACAGATCTGTGTCCCTGCATATTTCAATGCAATTCAAATAAATTTGAAAATATTAGTTGAAGGTAGATTCTGTGCTGTTTGAGAAAACACACAAAAATAAATAATATATTGAAGCTCTCAATTTCAGAAGAAAGTCTTGTCACTCTGAATCTCAAGGAGCTCTACAATGAGATTTAACTCTTTCAGGTCCTGAAGACATGTGGGAGTGGCCATATCTGGAATGATGCTGCCAATGTTATTTCTGGAGAGTACAAAAGCACAGGAGATGGAGAACATTTAGGGTACTCATGTAAGTTTTTTTTTCCTTTTAACATAGGACTACTGATATTTATTCAGCCATTGATTAAGCTGATTAAGTTGGGCATGAACACCACATTACTTTTTTAAAAATTGTTTTTAATTGAATAGCTGTGAGATAGACCATTACAAAGACTTTCATAACTGGGTTTCAGTCAGAATGATCCAGCACCCATCTCTCCACAAGTATAAATTTTCCATCACCAATATCCTCGGTTTCCCTACCACCATCCCCTAATTCCCCTTTCCCATCCCCTGCCTCCTTCTATAGGAGGCACTTTTCTCCTTGCTCTCTCACTCCTCTTCCTTTTGTGCATTATGGTTTGCAATACAAGTGCTAAGAGGTCACAGTGTTTATTCAGGGCAATCAGTACTTTTATCAGGACTTTAAGGCTGGAGTACTTTTTCAATTGAGTAGCAGCTTTGGGGTATGGATCTGACTGCCAAGGCTTCCAGAAGTACAGAGATATGAGTGAAAGTAGCCCATCTTGACACCGAGAAAGCCTGGAGATTTCAGTCACAAAACCCATATACCAGAATTTTCAATATATTATATCCTGGTCATGTCTATTCTGACACGGTGGAGTTAGGCCAGGGGTATGGCAGCAATTTTGGATTGTGGAAGCAAGCGGCTCTGCTTGGGCAGGCACCAGGCCAACCCACTCCCTTCCAATGTACCCCAGTCTGTTCAGCTATGCACAGGCCTGAGCTTAATTGTGGCTTTTTATCTCTTTCGAGATTTATTTATGGGTCTCTGAAGCAAGGCTGGTGGTAGAGCTTACATGGTGGCGCTGGAGTTGGTTCATGGGGGTGACTGCCAGTGCTTCCAGGAGTATTGGGAATTGGCGGGAGGTAGCCCATCCCAACTCCGAGAAAGTCTGTAGATTTCAGTCACAAAGCCTGCAAAAGACTTTTTAGCAGATTATATCTTAGTTAAGTCTGTTCTGAAATGGTGGAGTTAGGCTGTGCGTATGGTGGTGATTTTGGACTGTGGAAGCAAGTGGCTGCCAGGGGGCTCTGCTTGGGCATGCTACCAGACCAACCCACCTCCCTCCAATTTACTCCAGCCTGTTCAGCCATGCACTGGTCTGAGATTAACTGCGGCTTTTGATTTCTTTCAAGATTTACTGATGGCTCTCTGAAATGAGGCCAATAAATGAGCTTGTATAGCTGATCTGGAGGTGGTTTGTGGCACGGCTCCCATATATCTAAATTTTGGCCCTTTAATTTTTTGATAAACTTGATCCTAAGTTGTTTGGTTCCAGCCAAAGGCACAACAGCAATTTGGGGGTATGAGGAAGCCTGAAGGCACCATCAGGCTGCTGATGCACTTGCCCCGCAGGTATAGGTTCACCTGCTGGTGAAACCATACCCCCTTCCTATGAGTTCTTTCATGGCCTGGTATACATCTCTGCCAGCTCTACTGAAGCAGTCTCCCTGCACTTGACTCCCACTTGTTCTGCAAGATCTGCCAACCAAATCCCTGCCAATTAATATTTGGGCATTGCGGCTCTCAGACAAGGTATGTTATTGCTCTTTTCACAGGTTAAAAAAGAAAAATGTTTGACTCAACTCATCCAGAATCTAAGCTCTTCTCTTTGTTGCAGAAAGAAATCAAGGACAAGGCAGAGTGTGTAAAGAAAACCTGATGGATTGATTAATATAATAGTCCACACCCTTAACTGGGTGTAAGAGTTATCAAGGGATAATGGCACACCATATTTTGGGGCAAGGTCTTTAAGGAATGAGGTAAGTAGTGAGGAGAAATATACATAAGGGCATGGTATGAGTAGCATGAGAGGGATGATGCTAAAGCTGTGCATAAGAATGACATGCTTGCTCAAAGGTCACATGTATCATTGTCTCATTATGCAGGAGGTTATGTGAGTATGTATTTGGTGCTTAATAAAAAGAAAAGTGGCACATGCGTGTGGGACTATACTCTGCATGTGTCCCAGAACAGGTTTTTAGAGCTACCTCTTTATCAGTAGTCTCAAAAATGTAGGGTTTCACATCCAAGAGAACAACAATAACCAGTGTTGGCATGGGTGTGGGGAGAAAGAGACTCTCCTTCACTGCTGGTGGGAATGTCGACTGGTTCAGGTCTTTTGAAAAACAGTATGGACACTTCTCAAAAAATTAAAAATATTCTCCCATTTGACCCAGCAATACCACTTCTGGGAATATATCCCGGAGATGCAAAAAACTGTAGTACAAATGACATCTGCACTTGTATGTTCATTGCAGCACTGTTTACAATAGCCAGAATCTGGAAAAAACCTGGGTGCCCAAGAATAGATGACTGGTTAAAGAAACTTTTGTACATCTATACAATGGAATACTATGCAGCTGTTAAAAAAGATGAAGTCATGAAATTTGCATGTAAGTGGATTAATATGCAGATTATCATGTTAAGTGAAATGAGTCAGAAAAAGAGAGACAGACATAGAAAGATTACACTCATTTGTGGAATATAAAGTAACAGAATGTGCGACTAACACCCAAGAATAGTAGAGATAAATGCCAGGAGGATTACTCCACAGCTTAGAAGCTGGCCTCTCATGCTGTGGGGAAAAGGCAGCTCAGATCGAAAAGGGACCACCAAGTAAAGGGTGCTAAGAGGGCCTGCTCAGGATGGGAGATGCGGGCTGAAAATAGGCTATATACTGAACATGATGGACACTTAATACCTCTACTGCAAACCACAACACCCAAAAGGAGAAAGAGCAAAAGGGAATGCCTTGCTACAGAGGCGGGGTGGGGTGGAGGAGGATGGGGTCGGGGTGGTGGGAGGGATTCTGGGACCATTGATGGTAGAAAATGGGCACTGGTGGAGGGATGGGTACTCAACCATTGTATGACTGAAACACAAGCACAAAAGTTTGTAAGTCTGTAACTGTACCTCACAGTGATTCACTAATAAAAAATAAAATTAAAAAAAAGAATGTAGGGATTGAGGGCCTAAAGCCTTTCTTCAGTCTAAAGAGATGATCCTTTTTGTCCCTCCAGATAGCTTTTCACACTGCCTCTCCTACCCCTGTATGACACATGCAACGCTGAATAAAATATAGGGGGACAGAGGAAGAAATACAAAGTCCAAAGATGGGGACCTCCCAAAAATGCAATCTTGTTTTAGAGATTGAAAAGTGTTTGGTTTCTTACAATAGGAAATTTAGCCAATTGGAGGGCAAGGCAATGCAGTGTGGGATGTCTGCGGGAAGTGGTGCTTTCAGGTATAGGGAAAATTAGTCAAAAGATTTGTAGAGATCATGAGAGTGGTCACTTGGGCAGTTTAGCAGGGCACAGCAATGCCCCTCTACTGCTCAGTGCTAACATCAAAGCTAACACAGGAAATCAACTGGCAGCTCCCCTTGGACATAGGCTTCTGTGGTTCTAGCTCTCATTCCAAGATTCCAAGATACAAAATCCAGCTCCCGATTTTGTAAAACCACTTTCTCTTTTCTATTGTGATGTTTAACGATCTGGACCATTTTTTTGGTGCTTTTTTGGCCACTTGCATTTCTTTTTTGAGGAAGTTTCTGTTCCTTTATTCTCCCCATTTTTTGATAGGGTGTTTTTTGTTTCTTGTAAAGTTATATCAGTTTTCTTGTATATCCTGAATATTAACCCACTTATCTGATGGGTGTTGAGTAAATAAATTCTCTCGTTCTGTGGACTTTTTCTGTATTTTGATTACTGTTTCTCTTGAGGTGCAGAAGCTTCTTAAACAGAAAAGAAAATGACCAAACTACACTATAAGCATATTAAACTACACTGGAGATTTTTATAATCCCTATCATCATTCTCGACAAATAAAAAGGGAGTAAATTAGTAATTATGTGGATTTGGTTATTGCGAATTACAAAGTACACCTGTCTGTTTTCTGTTGGAAATTGAAAGTGCCAATGGAAAGGTTTAATACTTTTCTTTATAAGCTTCCTTAATCCTTATGTTTACTTTAGTTTTATTTTCATATAGCCTTTGGAGGTCAAAACAGAGTTATCTGCAAACAGTTTTCATTTTCAATGAGGCCATAAAGTTTAAAATGTACAGAAAATCATGTATTGACTGTACGGCATTTGAGGCTATTATAGATAAAATAAACAGACTGTATGCTTTTCTTTTGTAAAAGGACAATTTTGTCAGTCAGCTATGGCAAGCAAAAATCAGGCAGGGGAATTAGAGGGACAGTTTGATTTCTTGGGGAGATCAATGAATATGACAGATTAATAAATGGCACACAGCTTGTGTCAGGTTCAGAAGTTGAGATGACAAGGGACAAAGGAGAGGACATGATGAGCCTGTATGGGACCAGAGTCTATATCTGTGTGGGAAATTAGAAAACCCTGGGGAAGACAGGAGTTAGCTGTTACAGTTCCTGGGATAAGCAGAACATTCAAAACATCTTAGACAGAGGGGCCCAGAGGAACCTAGGCACATCTTTCCCAAAGCCACAGGGACTTCAGTGGACAGCAGTCTGTGCGCTTAAAACATCAGCCATAGTTTCTAGAACAGTCTCTTCTGTGTGACAAGCTCTCTGGGGAAGATGAGAAGGTGATCCTACCAGGTTCGGTCAAATGCAAGGAAATAGTTTTTCCGTGTGACCATTACCCCCTTTGGGGCAGAGTGTAGCTGAACAGAAAGAAAATGGCCTCAAAAAATTTGAGATACCTGAATTCAGTATCCACAATTTATTTACCAGGCAAGCGATTCAGCATGGAATAATTTTAGTGCCTTTAGTAATAAAATGAGAATGAAACTTACATTGGATGATCACTGAAGGATATTGATTCTGGTGGTAGAATAATAAAATAATAAAGCAAATATTAATATAAATTTTGCAAACATATACCACTGTGAGACCTTACATTACTTAAGCCAAATATATATTTAAGACATGTAGTGTCTATAAAGATACAAAATGCAGAAGTTTAAGATAGTACAGTGCATCGCCTTACTATGAATTCTATTACATAATACTATACTCCTGAAATTCCATAATGTCATCATGATAAGTCAACAAAACTGTAAAAAGAAATGAAAAAAGGCTAACCAACTTGTTTAGTTGACTACCAAAATAAAATACTGACAATAAAAACAGGGAAATAAAACAAACCTCGTTTGTCCTCTGAATTAGGCATTTGCCTTGCATACAGCCAATTTGGATTCCATCCCTGGCACATCCTAAGGTCACCCACGTCTACCGGAAGTCATCCTTTGAGTACCAAGTCAGGAATAAACCCTGCACAGTCAGATGTGGCCCCCCAAACAAAAACAAAATAATGCAAAATAATTGTAAAAATTCCTATTAAACCCTCACACAAAGAGAATATGTATAAGTGGATGTTATCCTGCTGTGAGCACTGGTGGAAATATTACTATTGAAAATCTTCTTGAGATCCAACCATTAAGAACAATAGTATATTAAACTGAATATACCCTTTGGGGTTCATATTAAATCATCAGTTAAAATTCTTATATAATTTACAGTATGATCTTAGAGACTCTAGAATGTAAGAAAACATGAAAAGCTTTATTTATATTTTATTCAATATACTCATTGCCTTCATACAATTACAGATGTAATTTCCATGAGAAGTGAAATTTGGGGGTGTGGTGAATATTCAGTTATGAGATTTTTTAAAAAATGCTTAAAACCCATTAAACCAAGATTTAGTTGGATACTTGTTGAGGTACTGCACTTTAGAAACTCAGAGTGAATAGACTTAGGGGTGCAAACAGTGCATATAATAGGATTAAAATATATTTAAGTTAGATATCTCAAAACATAATTTATTGCAATTGTTGGTACTTATTGTATTTGAAGGAGTCAGAAGTTCTGTTAATAATGTGGGAAATCATTGCCCTAAAACAAACAAACAAACAAACCAAAACCCTCAACTATGGATACTTCCTCCTGGGTAAGATCATTCAGGACCTAAAATCTCAGTTGACATATTGGGCTCAACTGCTGGGAGCCCATGAGCATTACTGCATTGAATAAATGACCAACCCATGAGACCACCCTTATTTCCCAGGCAACTCTAAAGTTTAGACAGTCAAAGTGTGTTTATCTCTCATTGTTTCTGACCAACTGCCCTCACCGAACATGTGGACAGAAGTCAAAGGTGCCATTCTAACTGGCATTAGAAATATACTATATATCAAAATGATATATATAAATAGAAAGCAAGAGTATCTGCATCAAAAGAATGCATACTATGATAATTTAGAGTATAATTTTAAATCCTTTTCATAAAAATATTTGCAGAAATAATAAAATATGAGTAGTATAGTAGTCAAGACATTAGCCTTTAAAATTGCTTAATATTTTTTATGTTTTTTTTATAAAAAAATATTGTTGCTTTAAAGCTTTATTTGAGGGTTGGGGCCACAGCTGGAAATGTTTAAAGCTTACTTCTGGCTCTGTGCTCATGGATCACTCCTGGTGGGGTTGAGGTATGGTGCTAAAGATAAAATCTGTGTCTGTCCCATGCAATGCAAGCACCCTACCCACTGTACTGTTACCCAAGCCCCAGCCAATATTATTGTTCTATATTTGAATTGTTATTACCACACGCTCACTACCAAGTGCCAAGTGCCTCTACTCTTATCCTAAGGTCCCTGCCTCCACCCACACTTAACATGCTTATATCACAGTCCTATAAACCAGGGTTTGCTTCCAATATCTGATCCCTTGTTTTGCTTCTTTATACTCCACGATATTAAGATCATCTGTGCTTCACTTTTTGTCTCTAACCCACTTCTCTGCGCATGACACATGCAAATCAAATCAGGCTGCAGTCAACAGCAATATTTAATTTTTTCATTGCTGAGTAGTATCCCATTCTGTGTATAAAACAATATCCATTCACTTTTTGTTGTTGTTGAGCATTTGGTTGTTTCCCTTTTGGATATTTTAAATAGTATTCCAGCTGAATCTCAACAAGACGCTCATGAAAAACGAACTAGTCCCTGAAGCTCCATTTGCTCTTAATGGAACAAACATCTCCGAATGCAGCAGCTATGTGTACCTAGGTCTAGAAATCAACATGAGGAACGACTTGGTGCTAGAACTGCGCAGGAGGAAGAGAGCAGCATGGAATGCCTTTAAGAGTATTGAAGAAGTGGTTAAGAGAACAAAGAACTTCCGACTCTGGGCATGTCTTTTCCATTCCACCATTCTTCCTGCACTAACATATGCCTCAGAGACCTGGGCCCTATGCAAACAGGATGAGAATGCTATTAGGGTATCCTGAGGAGGAATCAAAAGAGCTATGCTAGGAGTATCACATCTCACTCAAGTGAGAGAAGGAATCCGGAGTTCTGTCCTCTGTCGATAGTCAAGAATCAGGGATGTTGTCTCGTTTGCCAAGGCATCAAAAATCAGATGGGCTGGTCATATAATGCAATTCAGAGATGACCACTGGACTAGAGCTGTTACCAACTGGATTCCACGGGACGTCAGAAGACCTCGTGGCCACCCACCAACTAGATGGTCAGATTTCTTCGTCAAATCCCTGAATGAATGATTTGGAGCTCTTCCTGTTCCCGGAGCAAGCAGATATCATTGGGCTGTGCTGGCACGCGACAGGGACAAATGGAGACATTACTGGCGCCTGCTTGAGCAAATCGAAGATCAACAGGATGACAAGTGATACAAGTGATACAAATAGTATCTTATGAACATAGATGCTCATTAGCAGTATTTCAGGACATGCAGAAGCTCTAGTTTAACTTCTTGAAGAGTTGTCAAACAAGTTTCCTAAGACAGTGGACCAATCACAGTCCCAAAAGCAATGACTTAGGAGTTTTTTTGTCATATTTTTACCAAATGTACCTGAAAATATTTATATAGACCATTGATGTGAGGTGATATTTTGGGGATTCCTGTCTGTTTTCCTTGATTTTTTAAAATTTTATAAGGTAGTTCACAATGAGACTTATTGTCTTTAGCATATGCAACAATAAGTCTCACAATGAGAGATGTTACTGGTGCCCACTCTAACAAATAAATGAGCAACAGGATGACAGTGACAGTTCACAATATTTGATTACATTTAATATTCAAACACCAATCCAACCTTCATCACACATTAAAAAATATATTTTGTAATGTTTGTTATGAAAAACCACTGAAAATGCTATAAAATTTTCATAGAAAAAATGTGAAGACTGCTCTATTTTGACATGGGCCATTAAGACCTTCTATAAGATATTGCTATCATGTTGTTAAAGGTTGAATCTTGTGAAATTTTGTATTTATATACACATATGTAAAAATGTGTACATGTATGTATGTGTATGTGTACATATATGTACACCTATGTATATATGTCCCTCTATAATAGATTGCCTACTATTTGAACCCCATCAAATGCGGTGTGGTACTCTTGGAGTATGGGTAGGGTGTGTCTTATGATGTGTCAACGTGGTTCAGGAATACGTTTACTCCTGCATGAGGCTCGGCCTGAGAGTGTGGGGAGCGGTCTTGAGCGTGGCAGTCGTTGGGTTCTGGAGGTTTTAGGCTGCTAGGGCTGGGTCCTTTGGGGTGGGGAGGCTTCTCATTCGCCCCCCTCTGGGGAACTTTGAGTGAAACAACCTGGTGCGGGGTCCGGTAACATGGCTATGGTGAGTGTCATGTCATGCTCCCTTCTGGGAGAAAAGGGCCCTTGAATCTCACAGCAGCAGCACCTGTGCCACATCCTCAAAAACCCCCAAAGTTACAAATCTCTCGACAATATTAGTTGAATGAGACACTACCAATGAATTTTTGATCAAATTTGTAACACTTGGAAGGGAAGACAAAATATTTATAATTTTGTATTTTCAAATGATCATCATTAAACAAGTAATAGTGATGATGATGATGATGATGATGATGATGATGATGATGATGATAATGAGACAGTTGTAACACGGTAGTACAGTGAATGCTTTGCATAGTTGAAGACTTGAGTTCAAACTTCAGTATCAAAAACAACAAAACAAAGTGTGGTAAGTATCTATAACTATCATCATTAGCCTTTATATGATTTCTAATTTTTTAATTATTACCTTTATAAGGTTTACTAAGTAGTCAAAATGTAAAATTTAAGAACTAGGCCATGACAATTTGAGAAAAAATAATCCTTATCCATTAAATAACTGCCTCAATTATGACCACAAAAGAAAAAGAACAGAGACTAAATTTTAAAAAGACATTATGTATAGCCAACTCAATCACTTAGTCACCTGAAGATGAAAAATTTTGTAAAAACAAAAACTTTGGAAAACAAGCTTTTGCAAAAATAAAATTACAAAAAAGACCAAATAAACTATTTAAATGTATACCAATGGTTTCACTAAATAAGATTGTATTATTTTTATTATTCAGAAAATTTCAAATAATTGACATTCAGTAAATGGAGACTTAAATTTGAGGCAGAAGTACCACAATAAATGCATATAAAATAGCATATCCTGTGACTTTAGTTCAATTTCTAGCCATCTGTTATCACTTATATGTATCCTTTTTCTGGACCACTCACTTATATCGTTGTAGCTACACTAGGCATTTTGAATAGAGTGCAAAGATGCTATCATGCAACTATGAGGGGGTATAATCACAGTGCAGTATGGCACTGTAGCATTGTCATCCCGTTGTTCATCAATTTGCTCGAGTGGGCACCAGTAACGTCTCCATTGTGAGACGTGTTACTGTTTTGGGCATATCAAATGCTCCACGGGTAGCTTGCCAGGTTCTGCCATGTGGGCAGGATACTCTCAGTAACTTGCAAGGCTCTCCGAGAGTGATGGAGGAATTGAACTCAGGTTGGCCACGTGCAAGGCAAACACCCAAACTGCTGTGCTATCGCTCCAGTCCTATAATCACAGTGACAGGGGTGTATTTCTTTGCTCTTGCTTATTCATTTATTCATTTTGTTGTGGTTCCCTGCTGTGCTTAGGGATCCCTCTTTCCAGGGTTTGAGAGACTGCATGTGATGCCAGTGATGGAACCCAATTAAGGCAAGCACATACGAGGAGGGTATGTAGACTTCTTTCTAGTTAAACAAAAAAAAATATTTAAATGTATACCAGTGTAAACCAAAGTTAAACAAGTTTGCATTTCTGCAGAAGAACCTGGGGTTTGCTTCTCTAATGTGACACCCTGGATCAGTGTTAATCAGCACCATGGGAGACAAATTCCCAGTAGAAATGGGTAAGTTTCAAAAGAAATATTATGAACTAAGGGTTTTTAGAGTTAACTGACTGAAAATTTCTTCGAACTCTACCAGAATCATCCTCGATCCTCGATCTGCTGAATTTTCATGGAAAATTGTCCTTTCACTGAAAGGTAGCTCTGTGTGTGTGTGTGTGTGTGTACTTTTAACAACAAAGTATTTACTATTTTTATAATATGTGTGCAATGAATCTTTGCATATAGCAAATGACTTCCATGTAGCAATAGCTATTTTAAATATGGCTTTATATTGCTTGCATTTTGAACAAAAAGGATTATGTCAATTGTTGGTATTTATATCTCCTAATTCTAGTTATAGTCTTTAAATTTCTCTATAATTCCCTTCATTTCTTCCCACATGCGATATTTATTGAGCAGTTACCATGTGAAGACTGCCAAACACTAAATGACAGAAATAATTAAAATGTACCAAGTTTCATAAGTATTTGCAAACACTAAATAAAAATATTGCACGTGCTTTATAAAAAGTGTTATGTCTTAAATATGACTTCTCAAGCCTAAATCAAACATCTAATCCTTTTATTGATCATATATTTTAAGATTTAACATGGCACATTTACTACCAAATACCTAATGCAGTTTCTCTCAAAACCCTACACACATACTCATACTTCACACACACAAATATGAAGAAATCATAGTACAAAGACAAAAAATATACATCCAGACACTGCATATATGTAAGCTAAATTTAAATAATTAAACTTCTTTTATTTTAGTCTACCAATTTGTAAAATAAGAATAAAATCATGCAATACTATAAATGAATAAGATAATAGGCCATCACATAACAATTACTCAGAAAATTTATGTTCCTTTCAGCATGTATAGAGTTCTGTCCTGGCATCAGGTTTGTGTTGTAAAAAATGAAGAGAAGAGGCAAATGTTATATGTTACATTTTCACCCTCAAGGAACTATCACTTTAGTAGAGCTTGAAAGATATTCATTCAAGAAAAGATAATTCATAATATTTAGTCTACAAAGGTTTACAGTGAATGCTTAGAGAATTTAATGGCAGCCCTTATATATAAAATTTAACTGGTAAAAATACATCACTAATGGAAGAAATGTACCATCTGTTTAGGTGAGCCACAATTTATAAGTATCTATAATACATACCTGAATGATTTGGGAAATACCTAACTCCAATAAAAAATGCCAGGCAGGACTTCTGGTGAGATACCCATCTAGGGAGTGCTCAGTAGTAGACACCCAAGCTGGAGTCAATCATCTCAGTAAGTCTGTTTTATTTTAAGATGCTTTGTTCTGATGGCAGTCTCACAAAATAACCTTTTTTGGAGGGATTGTGGAGGCTGGTAGGATGGTAAAGCACACCTGGCAATGCTCAGGGCTTACTTCTACCTCTTCGTTCAGGCATCACTGCATAGTGGTGCTCAGGGGACCATATGTGGTACCAGAGATCGAATGCAGTTTAACTGCATGCAAGACAAGCACTCAACCCACTGTATCATCACTCTGTTCAAAAGCAGTCTCTTGGGGCCAGAGCGATAGCACAGCGGGTAGGGTGTTCGCCTTGCACGTGGCCGACCCGGGTTAGATCCCCAGCATCCCATATGGTCCCCCAAGCACCGCCAGGAGTAATTCCTGAGTGCAAAGCCAGGAGTAACCCCTGAGCATCGCTGGGTGTGACCCAAAAAGCAAAAAAAAACAAAAATCAAAAGCAGTGTCTTTATCATAACTTGAGTTGTAGGATGACATTACTTTGTCCTTTCCCTCCTTGCCACAAGTAGCTTGTCCCAGTTTTACCCAGAGTTTAGGCTTACCCCAGTCTCACCCATCAAGGTGTTCCCGAATCTCTCCCATCCCTTTGTTTAGCTATAATCACTTCTCCATGCTCTCTTCCCCAAAAGAGTTAATCCGCGGCTTTCCCTTAATCTAACTCTGCTAATTTGCAAGGTCAGACCTTTCTAGCATACTGAATTTATATTATATAAGTTAATATTGCCTTTCTCCTCTTCTTGTGCCTTTTGAATAATTTACTTTAAAGCTATGACTGTTTTGTATAGACACAAGAAGACAATATTATGTTTTTATAACTTGGGAATTAATTGGCCTCGAATATTCCCTCCCGGGCCTCTGCTTTCTCCACTTAAGCCTCAGTTGCCCTCAGTTCCTAGCACCCCAAAGTAGGGTCCCCGACGTGGGACAGGAAGGATCCAGGGCAAGCGGTGAGTTATGTGCTACCCTGGCATCGAGATGGGCCTGGCCAAAGTGCCTAATTCTTAACTATAAGTTAAGAGCTTGATCATAGACAAATGCTGTCATGATCCAATAGTAATTATGAGACTGAGACCCTGCCAGGGATAGGAAAGACTGATCTGGCCTGAACACTGTAGTCTGAGATTGAGATGGCCCCAGGAGAGCAATTCTATAAGCTTTAATGCATCTCTTATTGTGTCCATACAAAATAATTAATATTATGAATTCTTATATGTTTGCTGGCTGAGGAGAAGAGAAACACATTCATGGGACTCTGCCCTTGGGTGGATCCTCCTGCTGAAAGAGAATTAAGTCCTAGGAGAAGCATCCCCTAAGGGAAAGGAACCTTACCCTATTGATGGTGACCACACCTACGTGTATGCCCCAACCCCCTGATGCTGTGGAGATTTAACTAGGCTGTGAGAGTGGGTTGGGGGGCCAGATCCATGAGCCAGATCCACGGGGCAGATCCACGGGGAGAGATCCAGGAGAGCGGGAGAGAAGCACAGGGAGAGAATGAAATAAACGGATCGAGCAACCAGTTTGGCCTTCTTCCTTCTTCCTTCCGTCGCCTGCCCTCGACTGACAGCACACACAGCGGTTCTGGGGCACCGGACGCGGGCGGTGAGACAGAGCCGCCCGGAGAGCCCGCTGGTGCACTCGCCCCCTCGGCGTTCTTTAGTTTTTTACATTGAGTTTCTTGTGTAGGCAGCTTCTTTCCTGAGAAAAAGGAAAAGAATATAATGATATATATGTATATATATATATATTCATATTCATATATATATATATCCTCCCTTTAGGAGATTGTTTCATTTAAAAAACTTGACCCTAAGTTACTAATCACAAATACTCTAATGAATTTGACTACCCACGCTCATTTTCTTTAAGTTTGATCATCTATGAGAACAAATACAAAATTGAGTGAGGCTCTGGGGTATAAAATTGTGGCCAGATTCTGGATTATGATAAGTAGTATGTTTTGTCCAATATCTACAAATGCTAAAGAGCGTAATTTGTGTTCCAGATGAGTGTTAGAACATTAAAATCCAAAAGAGTACAGAACTAGAAACAGAAACAAACATTTCATGATTATACCATTGAAAATGTAAGAGTAGCTTAAACCTCAAAAGTTATAACTATGATTCTTTTCTGTGACTGCAGATTAAAATCAATATTTCTTTATTGGAGTGATTTGAGGACATGCATGTATGTATGCATGTGTGTGTTTGTATCCATAGACATGCACACACTATTACCACACTTTAACAAAACCATAAACCCTAACAAATGCAAAAAGGAACAGTATTAGAAGGGTCTAGGCTTCTATACTTTATTTTTAGAATAAATTCCACAGTGCTCAGAGATCACTCCTGGCGGTGCTCAGGTGCCAGGGATAGAATTACAGTAGGCCAAATATACTGCAAGAAAGCACCTTAATTGTTATACTATCTCTCTCTTGAAAATTGTCAAGTAACAATAGAGAGTAGGTAGAACTGTAGCACTATTGTCCTGTTGTTCATCGGTTTGTTCAAGCGGGCACCAGTAACATCTCCATTGTGAGACTTGTTGTCACTGTTTTTGGCATAACAAATACATCATGGGTAGCTTGCCAGGCTCTGCCATGCAGGCGAGATACTCTCAGTAGCTTGCTGGGTTCTTGGAGAGGGATGGAGGAATCAAACCCAGGTCAGCCGCGTGAAAGGCAAATGCCCTACCTACTGCGCTATCATTCCAGTCCAGTAGACAGTAAAGAGAAGCCAAAGTTTATGAATTCATGATACACAGGCAATTAGTATCAATGAGGAAAAGGATACCAGGAAATAATTATAAGTGACTGGAGCTACTAACCTCAAGGTCAAAAGGAAGATTTTACTCCTCTACAATGCATTACCTTATTTATGAAACTGCAGGCACATTGTCAAGATTCTTTGGCGATTGGCACATTTGAGAAAATTCAGAAATCTGCAATTCTTGCCAAATTTATCAACGTTTAACTGTTGAACACTAATTCAAACCTTACTCGTTTTGTTAATGGCACAAAATGTATCATAGGCTACAGTATTTTTGTCCTCTGTAAAACAAGAAATAAAGACTTTGTAATATGCACAGCTAGCTCAGAAATTTGAATAAAGCAGGGAAATAAGCCAAGAAATAAACAGGTAAAACAACACTTACACTGTGAGACATTGGCAGTGTAATATTTTTCTTCTACTGATATTTTATCTTGACTTAAATCAAACACGTAAATGACCTGAAGGCAAGAATTTTGTTTCTTTATTTCAGTTCTGCTTCTCTAGCCCTGAACACATCCAAAAGCATTTATAAATTCTTGAGCAAGTTTTACATGTGATGACTGAAATTCTTTAGATATAGACTAAATCATTCCTCTTAATGGTTACTTAGGGGAAAATATGCAGTTACTTGAGCAAGAATTTGGGAAATGTAATTTTTGGTCAAAGTCAGCCTTTAATTGGCACATCTAATCTTCTTAATTTCTCTATCCCACTCTCCTCAGCAGTCTTTTACCTCCACCATCTCTCCTCTCTTATCTTTCGTCTCTCAAAGCCCAGGATCACCTAATCATAAAACATGGCACTTGTATTATCAAAAAAAGAAAAAAACACTGGAGAAACAAAGAACTTTTCTTAACAATGAACAGTCATGGGAAGTTTGCAATATCGACCCAGAAAGATTTTAATTATACTGATATTGATTGGGGTAATGGTAATTTAATTATAGAGAAGAACAAAAGTTCTGTCTTCAAATCACATCGGTTTTTGTTTGTTTCTTTTTTTTTTTTTGGCTCATGTTTATGAAGAAAAGTTTGTTGGGATTTTTTAAGATGTTTTTTTCTTGGAACTTTTCCTAAAAATTCAGCCAAGTATGATAAATCAGATTGAAGTCAGGGAATATCTCAAATCTAGTTATCAACTTATTATTTGATTTGAAATGCTCAGGAGAAAATGCTGTTTATGAAGAGAAACAATGCAAGACTTTCTGACATTGGGAAAGAAGACTGAAAAAAAATACAAGTGCCCTGAGAAATGTTGATTGGGATTCTATAAAATGCCAGAAATCTGTTGCACATAATAAGAAATTGCACATTTAAAAAACAATTGAAAAGGCTTTAACCAATATTCAGCTGAGATAAATGGCAATCACAGCATTGTGTTTAGAATGAAAGAGTTGAATACAAAAAAAAATAATGTTCACTAAAAGACCATTAAAGGCAGTTTCTTATAATTAAGGACTATTTAAAATTTTTCTTGTCTAAGAGATTTTTATCTTAAAATATTAAAAACTTTATGTACTTCAAATTTGTGATAGTAAATACTTTATATTATAGTATTAGAGAATATAAATACACAGATAGTCTCTTTTAAAACATGATATATTTGAAATTTACTCTTGAGAAAATGTATAGAAAGAATAGGTCTTTAAAATGACTGTACTAGCCTCGAAATTTTGCTTCAGTGTAAGTAAAAACTTTTGTTATAAAAAATTTTTAATGACTTGTTTAATTGCTAAGTATTGCATTTACCTTATTATGGATTTGGTACTAATAAAATGTGACAAAATAGATTTCTCAGATATAAGACTCCACATATCTATATCAATATATATAGCTAATATTTAGAAACATAATAAAATACATTTGTACATTTATATGTAAAGTTGTAATACAAACATATATGCATACTAGAACATGACAAAAAATGAAAAAGGACAACTATTTGAACACCTGAAAGCTCAGAACTTACCTTCTTTCTTTTAAACTATATTATGTTTACTCTCTTTTTTAAAACACATTCTTCTTAAATCACTTAAAATCACTTTAAGGATCAAAACTTATAATATTCTTCATATCTCTCTGTTTTACACACATACACAATTGTTTAGTAGTACACACTGCTCTCTAAAGTAAATGAGGTCTTCTTCCAGTCTGTAATATTTACTAAGATGATACTGATTCTAGGAGTTCTGTATCACCTGAGTTTTAGGAGAATCCACAGCTATATCACTCACTTTCATAGGCTATTCCTACCTACCCTATTGATTTTCACAGTATGCCAAAACATACTTTTTAACACATCATCAACTGCATACCATAGGGCCTTTATTGTTCACAGGAGATTTCACTACCCTGTTACAGAGCATTAGACAAAGTGCATAAATTACACTGAACAGACTGAAGGCATATCCGGATCCACAGAAGCTTTCTGTGGGTTTCAATTCCAATTCTCTACCTTATACAGTCCAAGACTCCAACCTTCTTGTCCCAAGTGGATGTTGGAACCGCCATCATTTGCCCTGATCCTATAACCATGAGTGTTAGGTTCAAGTTTTCCATGACATCAATTAGGATGCACACAGTTCTGATTTCATTATCTGATGTGCGCATTTGGGTTCTTTCTTCTTCTAAGGTCAGTGTTTATATATTTATATTTTTATATATTCACTCCAAATTTGTTAATATTTACTCATATTGCTATTACAACTAGTAGGCTTTCGTTAAAACACTAATTTAGTTTGCTAAATATCAGAAGTCTCCTTTTTTACCTTAGATGATGGGAAAGGCAAAGTTTCATGAAAAAAAGAATTTCAAGAGAGTTCTCCAAATTTTACCTCAAAATTCTCATTTTGAAAGTATTAAACCTTTTAAAATTATAAGAAAGTGTATCCAAAAATATTATTTAAAAAACCTTATTAAAATATAGATAGATTTTACAGAGGTCAGGTGGTTGCTTTGCATGTAACTGACCCAGGTTTGATCCCTGGCACCACATATAGTTCCCTGAGTCCTAATAGGAGTGACCCCTAAGCAAAGAGTCAGGACTGTGCACCAGACACAGATAGCTTTGCCTCCTCTTTCAAAAAAAAAATGGTTACCAAGATATCAGACCAGTTGTAAAACTAACATCATTTACTTTCATCATAAAAAGAAGGACATTAGTGCTACAGAAATCTATGAAATAGAAGTATCTGTTATAGCTTTGCCGAATATAAGAGTTGAGCTAACAATGACAGTTGTGTGTTTCTTACCAAGAAGTTAACATAAATCCTACAACCCAACAGAGGCCAGAATGCCAAAATAAAATATATTGTGGTAACCTGAGAGTTACTAAGAAGCTACTGAATTAACACTGTAATAGGATCCAGTCTTTATTGAAGCTGATAGGAATTAGACACCTGCAACCAACTAAAAGCAAATGTGTGAAAGCCAAGCATACCATCGATGCCAGATCCACACAAAGGCAGTTGCAACATATTAAAGAGCCAAGCAGATGAGAAAGGCAAGGGTCTCATGCCAGGTAGAATAACAAAGAAGGGAGCATCAAGGCATCAGTATTATATCTGGGAAGCAAATCTACTTATTCAAGATGGTGACTAATCTCAGAAGTTATAAAACACTTTCAGTTCCAGTCCAAGGCTTATTGTGGTTAAGTGCCTAATCCTTGGACCCAGTCATGTTTTATCAAACAACCTGAATTCTTGCTTTCTACAAGTTCACCAGAAAGACTGGACACCCACAGATGTACAACAGTGAAATTCCTACAGTGTTCAGGCTAGGGAGCTCCATTTTTAATATTAGCTAGAAGAGAAAAAAGGTTTCCAGAAATCTCATAACTAAGTGTATCACTTCTAATAATCATGCATGTGCATGATAGCCTCTACTCTATGTAAAAATAAATATATTTTATATCAAAACTCTGCCCACAGAGTACCTGGAGTCCAGAGCTGGCCAGCAAACCCCAGAGATCTTCAGGTACAACCTTCATGCATTGAGTAGAGAAGATCTCAGTGTGTTCTTTAGAAAGAACACGGGGCGGGTTGGCTAGACCTCTTATTGTCTAGTTCAGAGAACCAAGAGTATCCTGCCTGCATGGCAGAGCCTGGCAAGCTCCCCGTGGCGTATTCGATATGCCAAAAACAGTAACAATAAGGGGTCTCATTCCCCTGACCTTGAAAGAGCCTCCAATGTGGCGCCATTGGGAAGGACAAGTAAAGAGAGGCTGCTAAAATCTCAGGGTTAGGATGAATGAGACATTACTGTTGCCTGCTCTAGCAAACCGATGAACAATTGGATGACAGTAACAGTGACAGTGATTTTATATTATATCAAAGTTTAAATTAGAACAAATCCTACATATTGTTAAACATTTGCACTTACAGAGATGAAATTCAGGTCCAAATATTGATATGCTTGATTAAGTTTGTCCTGCTATTCAGTACCATAGCAAGTGGTGGAACAGAAAAACATATGCAACAACTGGTTGTTGGTTCAGTAGCCTTTTAGGAAGGGCAACGTGAATATAACCTTAGTTCCAACTGTGAATGAAGTTAATTATTTTTATAAATATCAGCTCTTGAAAAAAGTAATCATTTGTCCATATGAAGTCTTTAGATTTTTAGAGACATGTGCCTTTGTGTGTGAGTGTGTGTGTGTGTATGTATGTATGTGTGTGTGTGTGTGTGTGTGTGTGTGTGTGTGTGTGTTTGGGGGATATACCCAGCTGTGCTCAGGGCTTACTTCTGGCTCTGTGTCCAGTAATTAGTCTTGGCAGACCTTTCGGTACAATGTAGGGTTCAGGGTTACCAGATAGTTCAAATGTGACTAGTTGGTAATTTTATGTATATTTAAGTATAACTCTACTTTTAAATTCCCTACATGTGTGGACATAGTTCTAGCTCTAACATCTTTGCCTTAAAACCTACCTTTTAAGAACTAGCTATGGGATTGAATGTATACCCAGTATATTGCTTATAAACATGTCTAGCATTACATAGTAAATATTAACCAAATTTCAGATACAAATTCCCCATAAAATAACACAGAAACTCATAAGCTATTGTTTAATTTTCTATTGTCTTTTACTCTAAAATCAGTGACTATAGTCAGATTTTTCACCCGATGAGTATGTCTTGTTTTATTTTGTTGTATTGAATAATGTAGTCGTTGGATGTTGAATAAGGTAAATGCCTCAAAACTTTATTTTTATAAACTCTGAAATCTTTTGATTAGTATTTAGTTTGTTAAATATACTGCTAACAGGTAAAAACATGGAAAAATGTCAAGTATTCAGGCTATGTATACATCATATGAAAGGGGCATGATGTATAGAATTTCTAAAATATGTACTTTGGAGTAAATTAATTTGTGGCAATTAGCACTAAATTTATTGGTTCACAGTAGAAAACAACTTAATAATTTGTGGGAATATCATTTGCCAATTAAAATTCTAAAAATATAAGTTAATTACTCCCTTGATGACTTTAGTCACGAGTAAAAAATGAGAAGTATTCACAGCATAATGTGTGGGAGCAAATATTCAAAGAAAAACAATACATTAACCACTTAGTATCCTGAAGACTAAGAACTGTTAAATGCAAACACATGTCCCCGTATTAGAGAAGTTTGAGTCTATTAATGAGTCACTTATTCAAATTTGATCATGGATTCTATCCAATGTGCATAATGATTTTTTTTTACTTATGAGTTTAAGCTGAATTTCCTTAAGGAATAATAGGATATCAGGCATGCAAGGAATTGAGATGAACGGAGTCTGGACGAGTAATACACCTGACAATCTAAGAACTGTGTCATACATATTTAAAAGCTACATTAAAACATGGCCTGAACTCCAAGCAGTGACTGTCAAGAACAGTGAGTTCTATATGGAACATCTTATTAACTGAAGTAGAAAATTAGGCATCCAATGTCTCCTGATAGCAATATTCTTCCATGAATATTCCCACATAGTAATTGTTTAATGTATATCCTATCAACAAATGTCTTTCTTTAATCCTAAGTTTGATAGAGGACTCTGCAGTATTTTCTACATATCCTGTGCTTGTGACTTATTTTCTCTAGGTTTCAGTATAAGGGGGGGTGATCTGATGCCATTTTCGTGGTTGTCTTTGTATTTCTCCCATTTATTTTTTATACTCAATTTTCCTTTGATAATATGTTTTTTTTCTGTCTAGTGAAATGGAAGGTATATGTCTTAGTTTTAATCTCACTATTATTTTTACAATAACACCATTCTTAATATTATTTTCCTCGTTTATAAGTGGTAAAATAAATATTTTATTTTCCTTACCATTCATTACATTTGCAGATATACCCAGTATAAAGTAAAAATTACTACATGTTCCTCTTTATTCTCTAATCATTTATGATTTACCACTTAGGTTTTCATAGGTAAGCCGATTGAGGTTGTTTGGGTATTTTGTTTGTTTGTTTGGGGGCCATATCTGATAGTGCTCATGGAATCATATGGAATGCCAGGGATTGAACCTGGGTCGGGCATGTGCGAGGTAAATGCCCTAATCTCTGTACTATTGCTCTGGCTCCTGGCTAAGCTTTTTCCTTCATTTTATTGGGTTACTATTTTAAAATTCTGTAATTAAAATATTTTGCTGAAATAGTTAAGATATGTTTATTATATTCTGAAATTTGATATAATATATTTGCAAACTCAATTGTTTTGCTGCTCAATTTGCACAAATCAATTGTAATTTTTCTTTTAAAATGCAAGTTAATATATATATCCAGACAAACACACACAAAACACATAACACAAACACTCAAACACACACACACACCCCTGGATCTTTCTTCTAAGTTTTCCACATTTTGTTTTGTTTCATTTCGTTTTTGTGCCACACGTACATGAAGCTTTCTCCTGACTCTAAGACTCTATGATAAGGGATCACTCCTGGCAGTCTTGGCCCTTACACTCCTGCTTAGATGCTATCTCTCCTACTCCTGTGACAGCGTCCAGAGAAATCAACATTCTAACTTTATCCAATAATTCATTTTTGGTTGACAACTCAATGTTTACTAGAGTAATACTTTTGTTAATATTTCTTTTCTGGCCATTTAAATGACGTCTTTGCTTGAATTATTTTCAAAATATAACACATCAATTAATAAAAGCAAAAATGGCTGAAAGAGAAAATTCTCAAAAGCCTAGAGCACCAATTTCTATATTATACACATTTTCTTCTTCTTCATTGTCATACCAGATTCAACAATGAATCATTCCCCATGAGTATTAAAATACTGACAAGCATTTTTGATCAAGATTTTTAGTGTCAGTAAGTTTTATGAACATAATATTTTACATAGAATAGCATTGTTTCTTTTCCTTAATAAAGAGATATTAGATAGACAGAAAATTAGATTGTAAGCATGGGAGGAATATACATGCAGGAAAGCTGTTATAGAAAGGAGCAGTAAATTTTAGGGTATGTTTTTCATTCATGTTTATTATTACCTAACTTGTAAATGCAAATTATTTTGTAAGTATAAGCATAAAATATTAAATACTAAACAAAAGGATTTTTCTCACAAACTATTTTAATACTCACTCAAGAAATAGATAATATGAATAATAGATCAATTGCTAAAAGTAATTTAAAAGATATTTTAGGAATATTATGCAAAATAGTAAGCCTCAAAACAAAAATCTGAAATCATAAAAATTCCAGAATAAAATATTTAAATTATTAGATTTTTATAGCGTAAGGATTGAAAATTTATTGACTAGATATAGAATTCTTAAAAACTAATAATTTCAAAGAAATTTAGTTTATCAATGAGCACTATTATAACAAAAAACTCTCTCATACACATGAAGGAAATATTTGAGAAATATTGTATGTCCAAAATATATAAAAAACACCTGAAGTCAATGACAGCAAAATATGTTAAAATTGGGGCAAAAGTCTTAGAAAGTTACTTGATAAGAGAATAAATAAATCCTCAATAAGTGTATCAAAGCATCATTAATCAACAGAGAAATGCAAATTAAGCTACAATGAGATTTCACTTCACACCCACTAGAATGACAAAAAGACTGATTATTACAAAGTATTGGTGATGATGTGTAATGCTGTCATTCTTCCTGATAACAGAAATGCAAAATGGTACAAGTACATTTGAAATGGCTTAGCAGTTTACTGTTTTCTATAGAGCCTCACTTAAAAGCCAGTAATATACTCTAGGTATATATGATAAAAATAAAGCATATATCTACAAAGTTAGCTAAACAAAAATTCATACAACTACTACAATAATTGACCACAAAAGAGGAAAAGTAGCTTAAATGTCCATGAACAAGAATGGTCAAAGACCCTTATTACCACTTCTGGAAATGTATCCCGAGGATGCAAAAAAGCACAGTAGAAATGATATCTGTACCTATATATTCATTGCAGCATTGTTCACAACAGCCAAAATATGGAAACAAACTGAGTGCCCTAAAACAGATGACTGGTTAAAGAAACTTCGGTGCATCTACACATTGGAATACTATGCAGCTGTTAGGAGAGATGAAGTCATGAAATTTGCTTATAAATGAATAGACATGGAGAGTATCATGCTAAGTGAAATGAGTCAGAAAGAGAGGAACAGACATAGAAGTACTGCACTCATTTGTGGCATATAGAATAACATCAGATGAAGCGGACACCCAAGGACGGTAGATATAAGGGCCAGGAAGATTGCCCCATATCTGGAAGACTGCTTCATGAGTGGAGGGGAGAAGGCAGATGGAATAGAGAAGGGATCACTAAGATGGCTGGAGGAACCAGTTGGGATGGGAGATGCATGCCAAAAGTAGATAATGGAACAAACATGATGACCTTCAGTGTCTGTGTTGTAAGCCATAATGTCCAAAAAGTAGAGAGTGACTATGGGGAATATTGTCTGCCATGGAGGCAGCGGGGGGGGGGGGGCGGTGTTGGTGGAAAGGGGTGGTAACCCGGGATATCAGTGGTGAATGTGCACTGGTGGTGTGGGTGTTTGATCATTATAAGATTGTTACCCAAACACGAAAGCTTATAACCATCTCATGGTGATTCAATAAAATAAATAAATAATCTATTTAAAAAATAAATCTTAAAAAAAAGAATGGTCAAAGAAATATGTTCATTCAATATAATACTAATCATAATAAGAAGGGATAATTACTAGTGAAAACAATGACTGAAACTCAAATCCATTATAATGCATAAAAAGAAATCAGCTACAAAAGTCAATATACTAAAATTTACATGCACATAAACTTCAAGAATGGATTGGAAAGTATCCTTAAGGAAGTTCTTAGGAAAACAGAATTTTTTGTTTGTTTGGGGCCACACCCAGCAGTATTTAGGGATCATTCCTGGCAGGGTTTAGTGTTCTAGCAATCAAACCCAGGTAGGCTGTATGATGGAAAAAATCCTACCACTGTCCTATAGCCTGATAGACACCAATGTTTTACTGGGCTGGTAGTTGTAATAATGTATTCATTTGTCTAAACTCACTAAACATTCTTGAAATCTGAAAACTTACATCTCAATAAAACTGAGTTTGGAAAAAATATCATATATAAAAATAAAGTCTTAATACTGGAGTGTAATACTAGAAGAAAACATGACACTTTTTTAATTCAGAAAACTATCTGTTCAAGCACCTGAAGACAAATGGGGATGCCCCTCAAAAGTCTTCGGAAAAATAGATTCTATAAGAATTGTAGTGTTAGGGGCTGGAGCAATAGCACAGTGGGTAGGGCATTTGCCTTGCACGCAGCCAACCCGGGTTCGATTCCCAGCATCCCATATGGTCCCCCGAGAACACTAGGGGTAGTTCCTGAAGGCATGATGCAGGAGTAACCCCTGTGCATCATGGAGTGTGACCCAAAAAGAGAAAAAAAAGTAAAGAAAAAAAAGAACCGTGGTGATAAAAATAGCAATTAGCTATCATTTACTAAGTGCTTTTATGGCACTAAGTGCTGTGTCTTCTTTAAAATTACCTTTTTTTAATATTGATACTGACAATAATACTGCTGATTCAGTGCCCCCACTACGCCCACCAAAATTATGGTTTTATAAAAGTCCCTGCCTCTTGCCATAGAGACATGTGTTTCAGAGAATCCCATTTCACCTTCTTCTAGGGTAGACCAAAATCCATCAGATTCTCCTTGCAAATTACTAATAGAGGAATGAGCAAGTGATCAATTCAGATAGGAATGGACTAGAAAGGAAAATCTAGTGTGGTGCTTCTGGAAAAGTGTCTAACCTATAAAACGAGTCATAAAGAATTTTCATCTGTTGATTCTCTTAATATCATAGCTATGTGCAAGACCTAGAACTGGATACCATTGAACCATTTTGGAGCTTACCATACAATCATGGCACCCAAAAATCATAAGTGACATTTAATGCTAATTCTTTATCACAAATAAACTGATGCTCAAAGGTTTGATAACTTGCCTGATACATACTAAATGATACACACTAAGTGATACATACTAAGTGATAACAATCAAGATGTCTCTGAAACTACCTAATTATGAAATAATGTTCTCCAGCATTCTTACTGCATCTAGTCAAGTTTCTATTAAAAGTAACAAGACTTTATATATTTATAAATATTTTAAGTACTGGTTTATTGTTTATGTTCCTATGCCATATTGTAGAATATTCTTGTTACTGCATTTGAGTATGAGTAGGAAAATCTTGAAGCTGCTTTATTCCAAATAGTTCTTTTCTTACTGAGTCTCTCCATTGTTTGCATAGAACTCTAAATTCCTCCTTGCTAGCTACAGAATCTATTAAGTATTTCTTCTTTTTACCTTCCTGCCTCAAAGATGTGTCTGCAGCTGGACACTGCTATTCTGCCCTTATTTTGTTCCAGCACATAGTTACATAGTGATATTGATGGTGGATTAAAAATGATTAACACATTTGAAAATCTTTAATAAACTAGATGAATGACTAAACATTGGTAGATATATCATACCACAATTAAATAAAATTTAAAAAACAAAACTTTGTCCTTGTATGGCCTCATTCTTTGAATCTCAAAGAGAGTATATTCCTCTCTGAGCTAGAGAAACAGCAAAGTGGGTGAAGCGTTTGCCTACCAACATTTGATCTTCAATATCCCATATGGTCCTCTGAGTGATACCGGTAGTGATTTCTGAGTGAGAGCCAGGAGTAATCCCTGAGCATTGTCATGTGTGCACCCAAAACCAAAATAAAATTTTTAAAAAGAGTATATTCATCTCTTACTGCATCACAGTCTGTCATGTTTTATCTATTTACTTTTATTTTTTAAATTTTATTTTTCTCATGAACTTTATATAAACACTGTGTTTTACAAAATTTTTCATGATGGTTTTTTATAGGTATTCAATATTCCAATGCCAATCCCACCACCATGGTTTCTAATTTTCCCAACCACCCCTTAAGCTTGTCCCTATAGCAGGGCTTCGATAATTTATTTTTTATTGCTTATTATCATTTGCTGAAAGAGTGATTTAAAAAAACGTTTCTTTAGAAGAAAGTTAGCGAAGATCGTCATATCTCACTAGGGAGCCGTTGAGGCCTTGTATAAGGGATTACTTTGATATTGCAGGTTAAGCCTTTTGTGTTTATATTTTGTTAATCAAGGTCGATTGCCTTCTACATTACATCCCATCCAATCTAGTGTGCTATGCCTGGTTTATCAGTGTTTGAGTTTGAGATGTTACTCCAGGAAGACCAAAATTTTTGATGGGGTGATACACCTGGGATTAAATTTTTAACTGGGTAGAGGCTTTGGTCTGCCTTGTTTTAACTGTACACACTTTCATATCTCCAAGTCCACAAAATGCTCAAGTTTGGAATCTCTGGAACCTTCACTATTGGTCACACAGAATCTAACATAATACCATTCACTTAATAAAGCATATGAAATTCGTGAAATATATTTTAAAGAATTGTATCAATAACAGGAGATATTTGAAATAGCTCTTTGAGGACCAATCTTTCATATCTGGGTGAATCTTCTGTTCATAAGAAAGCAGACTCCTGTACAGCTTGTTGGATATCAACCCTGTGTTTTAGGCTTCACCAGTGAATTGACCCTTTCCTCCTCCAGAGAGGCTTGTAAGGCCCTTGCTTACATCCCTAATTTGGTTAAAGTCTATCTTCAACATTTCCTTTGTGTTGGATATGACCCTAAGTGCTTTAGGCTTCATCAATCAATTGTCCCCTTTCTTCCTCCCAGAGAAGTTTAACAAGGCCTTGCTAGCATCCCTAACTTAAAGTTTATCTTTAACCTTTCCCTTTAAAGATAAACTTAGTTAAGTTTATCTTTAACCTTTCCTCTCATGGTCACAGTTACTTGTAAGCCAAAATTTTCTGGTAATTCTGAACTTGTATTTGTACTGCTTTGTATTTGAAGTGTTGGATGTTTGTACCTGCTTTTCTTTTTCCCCTAGAGCCTTTTTATATTTTACTGTAGAACAATGTTCTTTAGTTAAACACAGAAAGACCATTAATGCTATGCTTCTAATATTTGGGAGTTGATTGGCACTGAAAAATATCTACTCCTGGGCATAATAACCTGGTCATAACTACTTGACTCAGGCTTCAGTTTCTGTAGTTCCAAACATTCCAAAAGGGAGGTTCTGCTGTGGGACTTCGATGGACCCGGGGTGAGTGGCAAAACTACCTGGCATTGAAATGGGACATTCTAACAAGCCTAAATGCATGGTCTTGATGCAAACTATTACAACCTAAGAGACAGGACCCCATTGGGGAAGGACAAACTGAACTGGCCTGAGGACTTAGTCTGGAATTTATGGTAACAGCTTTACCTGCTCTCAGAGCCCAGAGAACTAAGTGTTAAAAGCCTTGCTTGCTCTCAGCCCAGAGAACTAAGTGTTGGAATCTTTGTCTCTTACTGTGTTTATCCAAACAACTACAAGTATTGATAATTAATACAACTAAGAAGAAAGACAAAAGCAATGTAGATGTCCCTGGGAGAAAAAGTGTCTTCTTGAGATGATCTCCCCAAGAGAATTGCCTCAGCCAAATATTTATCTATGTAAATGACCAATCACACCTCTCCTTACCTCAACCCCCTTGCAGATGTTCTGTAAGTGTGCTAGCAACTCTGCATTAAAAGGGCCATTTTCACCATCTGACTGTGTTCCCCAGCGTCCCCAGCTCCCTGGCTCTCTGTGTCTCTGTTGGGGAGCCCTGGGGAGGTGGGGAGGCGAGGAGGTGGCTCAGGGCCAACGAAAGCACACATGTGTCCAGCAGCAGCAGTGGCCCCTGAGAATTAATTTGTGAATTTACAAAGCCCGTGTGCAACTTCTGTATTCCTCAGAACCTGCATGTCAGAGTGTCCAGCTGATCCATAAATAATGTCATTTTGTTCATGATCATTTGTTATAATGTTGGAGAGGAAATAATTTCTTGCCAATACAATGTCATTCAAGGGCCTGCTTTCATCATACTATGCACTATTTCACTTCAAAGTAGAGTTTCAAGGGATCTACCAAAATCATTAAGTAAAGGTTTACTACAATACTTGCTTAACACTGCACTGTAGTACTGTCCTCCCGTTGTTTATTGATTTGCTCAAGCGGGCAGCCATAACATCTCCATTGTGAGACTTGTTGTTACTATTTTTGGCATATCAAATATGCCACTGGTAGCTTGCCAGGCTCTGCCGTATAGGAGAGATACTCCGGGTAGCTTTCTGGGCTGTCTGAGAGGGACAAGGAATCGAACATGGATCGGCAATGTGCAAGGTAAATGCCCTACCAGCTGTGCATTGCTCCATGCTACTGTGTTATCTCTCCAGTCCACAATATTTGCTTACAGTTTTATATTATTTGCTGTTTAACTATTGTCAAGACTCCCTAGAAAGGTTGCAAGTGTGAAATGAGAGAATGGATAAATGGTTCTGCCCCTACTTCCATTTTTTCTTTAAGAATCCATTTTCATGAATCTATTCAAGAACTCAGAGTGTGCTGGGGCTGGAAAGGTAGCACAGATGTAGGTGCTTGCCGTGCATTCAACTGACACAGGTTTGATCCCCAGCAACCATAAGGTCTTCCAAACCCCAAAAGAAGTAACTCAGGAGTGCTGAGCCAAAAGTAACCCTTAAGCACTACTGGGTATGGTCCAGAAACCCAAAAGAAAAAAGCATAGAAAAGAAAGTATGAGCATATTTCTGTTATTGTGCCTACCAAGGTTTTAAGCATGAGAATTATTTGCCAATCATTTGACTATTCTAAGAGGAAGTAATGTTAGTGTTTTTACATTTTGACCTTTTTAATACCCCTGAAAAACCATTTCTTAGTAATGGAAATTATGAAAGGGAAATGATGATGACAATTTGTCCAATTTTGTTCACTACATCAGGTTGGAATATATGTATTAAGATACAATTGCATGCATAATCCCCCAGAGTCAGCCAGAAAATAGCAGTATTAAAATGTTAAGTGTTAAAAGCAGTATTGTAAGGAACAATATGATGAAAGAAGATGAGTAATTTAAATAAGGCATTTCAAGTTATAACATTTTTCCTGATGCCCACTCCAGGAAATGGACAAACGGGGAGGTAAAAAATTGCCTGAGAGCTATTTATGCAAGGATTCACTGAAAAGCAGACACACCTAAGTAAGTGTTTGCATCCTGGCTCTGGCTGCTCAGGAGCCAAAATAAGAGAGCTGCAGCTTTTCTAGCTGTGGTAGAGACTATTTGGCCCATGAGCCTAAATACTTGCCATTTGTCTCTTTAAGAAAAAGGTTAAAGCTCCTGCGTCCAAACTACATACAAGCATCTAATTATTATGGGGGTGTTCCATCACAGTTAAGACACATTCTAGAAGATATGCAAGAATTATGTTTGACATGATTAGGATTAATTGAAAACCTTTCACTGGCTTTGAGGGACAATCCAAGGGTGTAGAGAGAGTAGGCAGAGCACAAGGATTTATTGAATTACATAAAATGGAAATTTGTCTTTAAAATGCCAAGCGGCCTGTTTTTCTTCATTAGGAAACAGTCGCTGGTACATGTACAGTATGGATTCATCACAGCAGCAACATTCTAATTGCAGGCTGTGAAGAGTTCTAATTGAAATAAGATTAATGAAGAGCCATGCCAGCCTCCTACAATATCACAATCTGTATGAACACTTAGCTTCTGTGAGTCATTCTCCTCCCCAAAATAACTCAGATTAAACAGCAACTTCCAAACTAATGGCAACATTTCCGTCCATATTTTCTTTTTATGTCTTGCACCATGTTCCAGGATACAGCACACGGAACAGGGCTCATCTTTTGCCATCAGCTAATGTTGTTAAATGTCAGGCATTTAATAAAGTTAAAGGGCAAAAAAGTTTTAAGGCATTTATTCTGCCTAGCAATCAGCCCTTGAGAAGGCACAGGAAAACTCATTGCTTTATTGACTGAATCAGAATGAGAATTTTTCTTATAGGTTTAGAAAACATAAGCCAGTGTCCTTAGAAATTCTCTAAATGTCTATAATGGATGCTCATGTTATGTATGTGCAGTTGTGTTTGATAGCACATCTGCATGTATTTGGAAATATTTATAAAATAGAATAGCAGATGCTCCCTTTCTAATGTGATCAAACACATCAAACAGGGACTTACATGGCAGCAATATAAGTTAAAAATCAGCAACTGGGGGATGGAAAGAGCTAGCACAGGATGTAGGCGCTCCTTCTTTGTAGCCAATCTGAGTACCATTCCCAGCAGCAGAGGGTCCTGTGAACACGGGGGAGAGCAACCCCAGGGCAATGCTGGGTGTGGCCCAAACCCCGTGCCCCAACCCAAATAAATTAGATATTTGGGGATCAGAGCACATTTCTAAAAACATGCTGTGAATATGTTTCCATCCAAAACAAAAGGAGCTTCTGGAATTAGCCAAGGGTATGTGACATCAGAGGCCTGCTAACTCACAAGCTGTATCATTAGTCATTTCTCCATTGTCCTTTAGGGAGGAATTTTCTCGACTGGACTCTTTTATTCCACCATTAGACTCGGAGACGAAAAGATGAGGTTTATATCTTTTTATCGACTCATTTCCTCTTTAAGTGTGTCAGGAGGAGAGATGAAACTGTTTGCTAGGCATTGAGGGAAAACGACAGTTTGAAAACACCATCTTAGAGGATAAAAAATCAAATTTGCTTCAAAAGGATGGCAGGCAACGTTGTCCTTGTCAATTCTCTGACTCTTACTTACTTCCTAGTGCAAGGTAAGATTGGTGCAGCTCAGTAATGATTTGTGTAGTTCAATTTTATAACATTGTAGGGGTGCTTGCTTGCTTTCAGAACATGCAAGTAGATTGAGCTCCCTCTGAGTACCCTCTTAAAATGTAAATTCCATGAGGAAAAGACCGATTTTATTGCAACATTTATAATGAACAAAACAGCAGTGACTGCATACCCTTCCAATCTAGAAGCAAATTTCAGGGAAAAAAATGTATATATGGTGCTATTTTAAAACTTCCAGATCAAGATACTATGGGTCTGAGAAATTGTTTTCTCTGATCTCTTGGGTTTTAATGACTAGCTAGCAGCATGCAATTATAAACTGGTCATTAACAAGGAAGCTAATTGCTATTAGCAGACAGGTAAACAACTCATATTGGCACCACAAAGTGCATAGAGGGCCATTTTATTTATTTATTTATTTATTTATTCTACTTTTTTATTAAAGAACTGTAATTTACAATGTTATTAATAGCTGAGTCTTAGACATAGAATATTTCAACATTTGTTCCACCACCAGTGTCAACTTCCCCCTACCAGTGTTCCCATATCCCCTCCCACTTGAACCCTGATTCAACCTTGCCTGTTAACCTGACAGGTACATTACAAAGGACCAGTGGTTGCAGCTTAGATCTCATATTTACAGTGTTGCTGAGTCTGTGTTTTAGTTATACGGCTATTCCAATCACCCATATCACCAGCATAATTGAATCCCTGATAATATTCACCCTATACTTGCCATTCTCTTCTTCTTCCTTTGATGTCTTTCCTTCCCTATTCTTTTTCTCGACGAACACCAGGTGAAGGGTGATCTAGGCATCCCCCTTTACTACAATACATTTACTTACTTATCCAGAGTATTCTATATTTCACAAATAAATAGATTGTTTTGTGTTTGTCTCCTTCTGACTTACTTCACTCAACATAATATCTTCCAGTTCCAACCAGGTTGCATGATTTTATAGTTCCTTCAGTTGTATAGTAATGCGTGGAGGACCATTTTGTATTTTTTAGTAAAATTAAATATGCCTTAAGAAAAATAAAAGTCGGGGCCAAAGAGATAGAGGGTAGGGCATTTGCCTTACATACATCAGGCCTGGGTTCAACCCTGGCACCACATATGGTCTCCTATTATACCCTGCATGGCCTACAGTGATCCTGAACACAGAGCCTTAAGTAAGCTCTGAGCATCAATGTTTATAGCCTGTGAAAGATCAAGCACACAAAATAAGCAAAAAAGAGGAAAAGCCACATCAGTGTATTACACAGAACTTCAATCTCAAACCCTATATATATATATCATATATATACATATATATGATATATATGTGTGTGTGTGTAGCAACAATAATGGTGGTATACTATGATGCCTTGTTTTTAAGCATAGTTGAAGTAAATTTGCTACATAAGTCACAAATACCATTGTGATAGCTTGAATATTGCATGTTTTTAGTTTGATTAGAATGTCTAAGTTACTCTTTACTTATGTGGAATTATCAAAATTTATCCTGTGCCACTTAACAGAACCTAAAATACACTCACCTACAAAGTAATCAAACAATTACTAGAAATTTTTGCTCTGTATGAACAAGAGGTATTACTGTGAGTTTCAATTTCCAATAGGAATCTTTTTCTTAAAATCATGAGGAATCCACTAAAACATAAGAGATTTACTATTGCCCAAAAGTAGATAGAGAATACGGGGAAAACTGTCTGCCATAGAGGCAGGGGGAGGGGTGGGATTGCGGGGATACTGGGGATATTGGTGGTAGAAAATGTGCACTGGTGGAGGGATGGGTGTTCGATCATCTTATGATGGAAACTCAAACATAAAAGTTTATAACTGTATGTCATGCTGATTCAATTAAAAGATAAATAAAAATAAAGAGATTTACCATTAGAAGAATTCTCTTTATAAAAATATTAACCACAGCACACCTTCTCCGGATGGAACCCCGGCGCCACTGAGCAGCAACTAACACGGCTCCAGGATTCGGGACTGGGACAGATCCGAGCCGCGGGGGCCACTGGAGTGGGGCGGCGCCAGCCTAAACTCTGAGTGGCCCGGGCCGCCGGAAGTCACGCCCTCGACCCACCCTCGGCGCCATCTTGATGCCACAATCCACAGAGAAGCGGCAGGCATTCTGGTGAGCAGCGCGGCCCGGACAATGCTCCGGACCCGATTCGGGGCCAGCAACACCGGGGGGCGGAGGGAGGAGGTGCCGCCAGCACACCTTCTCCGGATGGAACCCCGGCGCCACTGAGCAGCAACTAACACGGCTCCAGGATTCGGGACTGGGACAGATCCGAGCCGCGCGGCCGCGCGACCTTTTCTAAAACCTGAAAACATACAATCTTTGAATGGAAAACTAATTATCAAATGCCTCCTTATTAGGGCTATCTTGTTTGGGGATATAACTCCCACAAAAATAGTGAGTTTTATGTTGAAATATGGAACGTAATCAAGGTGAAGAGAAAATAAAGTGAGGTTCATCAGTTATACAGTTGGGGTGGGGGCGGGGGGCATACCGGCGATTTTGGTGGTGGAATATGGGCACTGGTGAAGGGATGGTGTTTGAATACAGTATAACTGAGACATAAACCTGAGAACTCTGTAACTTTTCACATGGTGATAAAATTAAAAAAAAAATAAATAAATAAATTTAAAAAAAAATAAAAATAAAAATATTAACCATATGATTGATAGCAAGGTAGCAAATCTGTAACTTCAATAATAATTTAAGACTTTAAGATATTTTCTTTATAATGTTGAATGTTTAAAATTGACTCACATTGAAAAGAAGAGTCATCAATGAATTTTGTTAACATCCCAATCATGTTGGGAAGAATAAATATCACCTGAAATTACTTTAATAGAAATATAAATGTTACAAAATCAGAAAGAAACCATAAAGTCATATATTGCCAAAGCCATTTTTGGTGTGTACTGTGATTAATTTTGTGCTCAATAGTTATAAAACACGCACACACACACACACACAAACTGTATAACCTTGAACCAGAGTGAGTATACTGGACCAGATGAAATTCAGGCTAACCTTCACTTTTGAAATTTCCAAGTATTCACACCCTAAATACACAAGCTACCTCTTTCAACATTTAATAGCCCCCATGGTTACAAAAACATATAATAATAATTTTTTCTTGTCTCCAATCTAATTCCTTGCCACTTTGCAAATTCATTTTCCCTTGTTTTCCTCTTTGGAGACAGAGAACAGCTGGTTGTCATCTTCCAAATACTGCAACAATCCCTTATATACTTGAAGATAGTAATTAAGTCATCTCAGCCTTCTCTTTTGGAGAGACTCAAATTTCTTTTTAATAAAAATTATCAAAAAGTTGCCACAGCCTTGGTGCAAATTGTTATTACATAGACTTTCTCTGTAAACCCCCATGCTCTGCATATACTCCTCCAGAAGTCAAGGCAGAGAGCACTGGCTTTGATAAACTTGAGTTCCTGCCATATGGCTCTATCCTTCTAACAACATAACACTGCTGAGCTCCAGCTCTCCCATGAGACTTCCAGGAACACTCTGTCGTTCTCAGATTAGGACAGTGTGACTCTCACCTCCCAGTCACCTTTCACACTCTGCCTGCACCCCTTCACTCTAAAAACAGAAAACTTCATGAAGAGCATGTTGACAAGAGTGTTTGTCAGCTCCATATACTATAGTCTATTTTGAATTATATGTACAATTATCAGCTAAGTGAATTTTCTCCATAGAATATTAGCATGGTACTGATTTTAAGATGAAAATCTCCTTTTAATTATGTCCATGTTTTCAAAAGCACTTATCACATGAGAAAAAAAATACATATATAAAATCACCCATTTAATTTCATAGTGTCTTCATTCACAAAATGGAAATAATAACCTATAGAGTTAAAGTTAATGAAGCAATAAAATAGTATGTCTCAACCTCTCTTCCTCCATTTTCTGGAACTGGTATGGCATTTACATTCCCTTGTATAATGTTCCTCATAAAAATACGACAAATTAATGCATCATTTCTCCCGTGTCTCCTATTTGTATTTGAAGTGAAGCTTTGTGAAGTACTAACCCCCCCCCCCAAATGACAGTAATGCTAAGCATTTCAAGTCACAAGTTAAACTTGAAAAAACAATGTTTTGAGGTAGGAATATTCACTGAATAAAGCAAACCAAGCCACATCACTGTAATTTCATCTCATATGTAAGGCATAAACACATTTATTTAAAGACAGATATCCTCAATATCAATGATCCTGAATTGCTTATAACAAGATTTTCTCTGAAATACCAAACCATACATTTTATTTTGCATTATTTCACTAGTGGGATAACCGACTCTTAGAAAGATCTGACATTCCAATTTTTCCACAATATAGAGCTAGATTATCAATGCACCAACCATTTACTTTATTTTGCTTTGAGTAAAGACAATTGTTATACTTGAGAACAGAACATTTCAAGTGTGTGAAGTCAAACATATTTTATTGTTATGTGACCACAATTTAACCTTTCACATTTACTCTCTCTCACTTTTGAGCTGGCTGGCTGGATGAATGAAGAGACAAGTGATAGAGATAGATATAAAGATAGATCAAAGAAATAAAATAGACTGAATATATGCTGACCAGTTACAATGACTATCTATATTCAATCAACATTTTAATAATTATTTGTGAAGAATTTTAATTACACACCTAGTTGGAATTGTGGATGACTTTTAGAGTTTCTTAATTCAATCCTAATATTTAAAAAATATCAAAACTCTAGTTTCCTACTACTCATAGACAATAACTGGTTATTTAGTGACAATTTTCATTGAAATCTAGGAGTTGTATAGAGTTGGAATTGCCTCATGAAAAAAACGTGGAATTTGACTAATGTGAAAACAAACATTATTTTTTTCTAAGAAATAACTAATTGGCTCAGTTTTGATGCACTTATGATGCACTTCCTCACCTCAAATCAGCTTCTAAATGCCAACCAATAAATGGCATCACTTACATAGAAAGTTTGTTTTCTGTGTTTAGGAGAATGCTACCAATGTCAGATACATGTACAGGTGTGTGTGTGTGTTGTGTGTGTGTTTGTGACATAAGGGTATGTAGAGGAACTTACATGTTTTACATATTTTACAAAATTATTTATGCTTTTCTTTAAGTGTCAGAGTTAACCTGCTCTTTGGTGATTCATTTTATAAGGAGACACATACTTATCCACAGACACATTTCTATTTTTTGAAAGAAAATGACAATAGTGTTAAAACAAATTGTATTTTGTTTATGAAATTTTATTTTCTGAAATGAACACTGTGGGCCATCAGTTTAATAGCAAATTTCTTCAGCAACTTAACATTAATGGGTACAAAACCCTTCATGTCAATGAGTCAAGTAGGAGCATTCCCCCTAAGTATTTCAGTAGCATTTTACCATTCTGAGTCGGAACTGTTTATGTCCTTCCAATATTTTTTAAAGGAGATAATTTGTTATTTGATTAAACTTTAATCAATGTGCAATAAAATCATGCCTTTGCAATTGTTGTGAAATTTTCCTCTGGGAAAATTTGAATTGCTTTTGTTTATTATCTCTTTGGCATCCCCAGAAGTCTATAGAGAGGACAGATGACTAGAAGTACATTAAACAACTAACCAACATTAACTGACAGCAAAAGATTAGGATTTCAGAAAGTCAGACTCTAGATCCAGCAAAATAAAGTTAAATAAAAGCAAGTTTACTAGAGGAATATGTACCATTAATACTTTTTTTACATAGCAACTTGACATTATTTTGTTTGGTCACCTGTTTCATAAATTTTGCTTAAAGGTTCTACTCAACTTTGCTTCCACAGTGCTCTCATTCAACTCATCATTTGTCTTATTTTTGCAATGTATCAATTAAATATTATCCATATATAGTCTAGCTATTATTTAAAAGATTATAGAATTAGGAAAGATTATCTTCAGGACTTCATTATCTTCTACGTCTTATTTCAAAAAGTCACTTTGCTAATGTCCTCAGTCAGCATGAAATTTTATCTCATGCCATCGATTGCCTCAGATCTGGCTTTCTCAAAAATATTGCTTTCTGCTACTCATATCTTTTTCTAATTTCCACTCTTGTCCATTTGCTTACCACGATTGACAATATTATCATTTATCGTTTCTTGCATTCACCATTCTTTCAACCAGACCTAGCACCAGAATGTTTGCAATCTAAATTTTATTATGATGCCATTTTTTGAATAAAATTATTTGCATAAAGAACCAATTTCATAATTTACTAAACACTTTCTAACAAACATTAACATATGCCAGAGTTATGTGGACCAATTAAAAAGTAAGGTAAGGTTCACTTATCAAGGAAGTTCATAAATAATTTCTATGTACATTGGCCAGTGTCCACACAGAACTACTTCTTTCAATATAGTGGCAACTTTGTTACTTCTATGACACACACACCCATGAAAAGATCATAACATGTTCCCAGTTCTCCTCCCAAAAGGAAAAAATGGGGATGGGAAAAAAAGGAGAGAATCAGGCAATACATGTCACATTTTGATTAACAAAATAAACATATCAGACACCAGCTAAGGAAGGGGATGAAATGGTCTGGAAAGATAATTCAGTGGGCAAAACACTTATTTTGCATTAGGCCAATTCATGTTCTATCCTTGTTATCTCATATGGTCACCAGAGCACTGTCAGGAATGATCCTGAGTAGGAGGATCCTGAGCTAGGAGGAATTCCTGAGCACAATCAAATGTCCTCCCAGTACCTGCTAGTCCTCCTCCCCAAAGATCAGAAAACAAGAGTTCAATACTCAGGTGCTGATTACTTGTAGGAGAAAATTAATTCATATAGACTAAGGATCCACCTAAAGGAAAATCAGTTAATAGAATAGTGAATTCCTTAAAGAGAAAGTATGAGATTTTAAGCAAAAGCACTCAAAATAACTCAGCAATTTTTTTTCTGAATATTGTTGGTATAGGGTAGCAGACCACAGACTTATTTGACATTTCATCCCTTTTACAGATAAAACCATCAGTCAGAGACCCTTTAAAGTCTGCCTTTTGAAAGTAAATGAACAGAACACCTCAGCCCACCTCTTCATTATACCTGAGGCTGCTACCACCTGGAACAATCCATCATCCCTGGATGTAGTATCAGCCACTATGGGAAATGCTGGTGTGGAGACAAGGGTAAGCAAGATTCTTCCTAACCTAGCATAGGAGAAAGCTAATTGAAAAACTTCAGTCATAGGTTAAGAGTGGATTAAAAAAAAGAAAAGAAAAGTTCTTAACAAAGAGAAGAAAATAAAGAATTCAGACACATTTACCAGTAGTTTTTATACAAATATGTAGGTGTGGGAAACAATATAGAAAGTTTCTTAGAAGATGACACAAAAAAGAAGAAAAGATATTATGTTCATGGGTTAGAAATAAGAAAATTAAAATGGCTATATTACTTAGAGCAATGAATAGATTGAGCATAATATCTACCAGAATATTAACAGAAATCTTCACATAAATTGAAAATAATCATGAAATTTATTTGAATCTAAATGAAGACTGACAAGCAAAACAAAAATGCTTAATGAAAAAAGAACTAAAAGGAAATATTATGCCCCCTGATATCAAATATATAAAAAGCAATACACAGTGATTGTTTAAAAAATATACAAATTAATGAAATGTAATTGAGAGCCTGAAAATAATCCCCCCATTTATGTGTACACACATATGCATGTATGTACAACTGATATGGATGCACATACCAACACAACACACCAAAGAACCATGAGCACATAGTTTGGCAAGGAAACTCTTCAATAAATGATCATGGGAAGCCGGACAGCCCCATTAAAAACTATGAACCTAGATTACTGCCTAATGCCATATGCAAAAATTAATTCAAAATAATTTCAAAACTTGGATGTAAGACTCCAAAATCACAAAATTCATATAGGAAAATAGATAATATATGTTCTTTTTTAAAATTTGTTTTATTGAATCACCATGTGGAAGGTTACAAAGTTCTCAGGGTTATGTCTCAGTTATGAAATACTCAAACACCCTTCCCTTCAACAGTGCCCATATTTCACCACCAACCTCAGTATACCTCCCGCCCCCTCCAGTCCCCCACCCCCCGCCCACGTAAGTGATAAATTTCACTTCGTTTTCTCTTTACTTTGATTACATTCCATGTTTCAACACAAAACTCACTATTGCTGCTGGAGATTCCCCACCCCAAAAAGACAGTCCTACTGCCAAGGAAGCATTTGATATTTAGTTTTCCATTGCTGAGAATGGAGAGATATTAAGTCCCGCTGTTCCAAGTACATAGCGTTTTTCCCCCTCCTTCCTATGCCACCGAGTTCATGTCTGCTTAGTAATCCTCATAATATGACTGACGCCACGCCGCCCGACAAAGGGAAAAAAAACCCGAGAAAGAGGGTTATTTCCCGTCCTCAGCCGGCGTGGGGCTATGGCTTAGTTGACAGTCTAGCAGCATGTCTGCAAGCAGTTTCTGGGACCAAAGGTAGTCTAGTTGGTTTCCGGATTCTGGTATATCAGCAGTTAGGTGGCCGCACGAAAGTGTGCCTACCCAGGTGGAATTTCGGTGTAGTGTGCGCTGGTATTGGCCCCGGCTCAGGACTGCCCAAGTCCTGCTGTTCCAAGTACATAATAATTTTTTTCCTTTTTTCCCATTCCCGTGCCACCAAGTTCGTGCCTGCTTAATAGACATCATAATATGGCTGACACCATGCCACATTTCTTCCCTAGAATGGAAGAGATCCGAGGAAGAAGGATATTTCTTCTCCTCGGCCGTCGTGGGGTTATGGCTTAGTTTACAGTCTAGAGAGATGCCTGCTACTTTGATTACCTTCAATATTTCAACAAAAGACTCACTATTCTTGTTTCGATTTTCCCCCCAAAGTCTGATCCGCTAAAAAGGAACCATTTCATATTGCTGACAATTAGAAGATATTAGGTCGTGCGGCCGCATCAGCGGCCAAGCAGTTTTGAACTTCTGTATAAAGTCCAGGGAAAATTCTGTCAGAAATTACATCACTGCAAGCTTTTACTCCCCTTTTGTGGTGCTCATAAGATGGAAAAGCCTAGAGAGAGATACCCTTCCCCACTGTCGCAGCCTGGGGTAAACTCTTAGTTCACAGTCTGGAGGTATTTCCGTGGGCTGCTGGTGTCCAAAGTAGTTCATTTGGGCTCCGTGGTCTTGCTTGAGCGGCAGCAGCAGCGGAAAGGACACGCACGTGGGTCCACTGGGCTTAAGTATTGGCAGAGGGCGGAGCTGGTACCCCCGCCCCCTGGGATCTCCCGCGCATCCCGCAGCAGCTGAGCTGGGTCTCCATTTTGTGCTCAAAAAGCGGTGACCACTATGTTGTGCCCAGGAGGGAAGGGTTGAGAGAGAAAGAAAAAAAAGAGAAATACCCTGCCCCGCTGTCACAGCCTGGGGTAAACTCTTAGTCACAGTCTGGAGGTATTTCAGTGGGTTGCTGGTGTCCAAAGTAGTTCATTTGGGCTCCACGATCTTGCTCGAGCAGCAGCAGTGGCAGAAAGATAATATATGTTCTTTAACACCAGATTTGCTTCTATACTTGGCACTGCAAAATGACCCCAGAGAAAAACCAGGAATGATCCCTGAACACAGAGTCAGAAACAAGCCACACTGAGCATTGCTGAGTGAGGCCCCAAAACAAAAAGTTTCCACATAATAAAACATATTTACATAAAAACACAAAAATACAAAGTCTAGAGAGATAGAACAATGACTAGAGCGCTTTCCTTGCACTCTGCTGACCCAAATTAGATCCCTGGCCTCCCAATATGGTCTCCTGAGCACTGCCAAAAGTTTAGAACCAGAAGTAACTTCTGCGCATCACCAGGTGTGGCCCAAAAAATCAAGCAAAAATAAGAATATATAGCACAGCCGGTAGGGTGTTTGCCTTTCACACAGCCAACCCGGGTTTGATTCCTCCATCCCTCTCAAAGAGCACTGTAAGCTACTGAGAAAATCCTGCCCGCATGGCAAAGCTTGGCAAGCTACCCCTGGCATATTCGATATGCCAAAAACAGTAGCAAGCCTCACAATGAAGACGTTACTGGTGCCTGCTCAAGCAAATCGATGAACAATGGGATGAGACAGACACAGTATTTCACATCATATATCAAACAAAAGGTTTACATGAAGAATATACAAAGAATTAATACATTTAACAAGGAGAGAAACACTTAAAGATGAGTTGAGAAATTAGTAAAATATTCATACATCTGGCCAAAAGTAAGATATTCATCATTTTGCATTATTATGAAAATACAAAGCAAAACATAAGATATTTATACACACCTATTAAAATAAGAAACTTACAAATACTAAGAAAGTTATTGAAAGAGAAATACCTTGATAGATGTGGAAATGTAAATTGGTGCCACCATTGTAGAAATAAGAGGAATCCTCAAAAAATTAAAAATACAAAAATACAGCTATCCCATTGTATTTGCATCCAAAATGAAAGAACTTTAATTCAAGTAGCACTTAGCACCATCATCCCATTATTCACTGATGTACTCGAGAGGGCACCAGTAACATCTCCATTGTGAGATTGTGAGACTTGTTACTGTTTTTGACATACACCATGGGTAGCTTGCAGGCTCTACTGTGCAGGCAAGCTACTCCTGGTAGCTTGCCTGGATCTCTGAGAGGGACGGAGGAATTGAACTCAGGTCGGCCGGGTGCAAGGCAAACACCTTACCCGCTGTACTATCACTCCAGCCCTTAATTCAAGTACTCATATATTATTATACATTCCCCAATTTTAAATTTAATTAACATCCAATATGAAAATGTCCACATTTTATTACAGCACTGGAGCTATAGCACAGCGGGTAGGGTGTTTGCCTTGCACTCGGCTGACCGGGGTTCCATTACTCTGTCCCTCTAGGAGAGCCTGGCAAGCTACCTAGAGTATCCCACCTGCAAGGCAGAGCCTGGCAAGCTACCCGTGACGTATTCAATATGCCAAAAACAGTAACAACAAGTCTCACAATGGAGAGGTTACTGGTGCCCACTCGAGCAAATCCTTGAACAAAGGGACTACAGGGCTACAGTGCTACTATTTACAAACCAAGCAATGCAATCCCCATGCTATTAATTGAAAAATGAATAAAGATCTAATATATATGATAAATACTATACAGCTTTAAGGAAACATGAATAGTGCTATTAGCAACAATAGGATGAATATAAAGATATTATATTATTATACTTATTATAAATAAGCCAAACACCAAAATAATTTCACTTGTATGTGATGTGTTTATATATATGTATGCATATATATACATCTATATATATGAGACAAATAAATGGACAAATTAAAACAAAAATTGGGACCAGAGTGATAATACAATGGTTAGGAAATTTGTCTTGCACATGGCTGACCCAGGCTGAACCCTGGTATCCCATATGGTCTCCTGAGCATCACCGAGGGTGATCCCTGAGCACAGAGCCTTGAGTAATATCTGAACATCACCTGGTATGACACAACAAGCAACAGTCAAAAACTATTTGGACCACCAGACCAGTTAAAGACTATCAGAAATGAATGGGGATGAAATATTTGAAAATTGGGGCACAGGGATCAACTACAAGATGAAGGATAGAACTGAATTTTTAGAATTTAATATAAGATTTACCCAAATATATTTTAATGGTGGAGCTAAACATGTTATAATTAGTGTTGTAGCCATAAAAGAATAAAATAGTTTAAAGTTTTTTGATAATTGTATAATTGATACCTCACTATTTACATTTTTGAGGGGGGATTCATTTATCCAGGCTATCAGCAAACTTGGATTCCTGTTGGATTGAAATGATGTGAAATATGCCTTTATTTTTTATATCTGATAAACTTATGGAAGTATGTAAATGAATTAGAAAGAAGTAAATTAGTAAATATGAACAAACCACCATGACCTTGTTTTTGTAGTGTATGGGAAAAGATCTCATTCTATAAAGCACATGTCCAATTCAGCACAGTCCTTTCAAATTCACAATCCCCAGATTTTTCTAAGCAACACTCCTCACAAAGAGCTTTAATTTCAGCAGGAGTTAAATCAACCGAAATGCTAAACTTGGAAGGGAAATGTTGCACAGTTACAAAAATAAAGGGATAATTAGGTATAATATTCCAGAATACTTAGAACTGTTTACTTCTTGCAGGGAATGGCTTTTCCAAATAAAAGCTTGGGGTGAATTAATTGTTGTAAAATAAATACACAATCAAGAAAATAACATTTTATAATTCTGAAACAAGCATATAATAGAAGCCATTTCAAAGATGCCTAATCCAAGGGAACTGGCAACTGGAAGTAGATTGTGAATTAGCAAACGTGATGATCTGGCAGTCAACATCTCCGGTTGCTAGTGTTTGAATGCATGTTATAGAATAAGTGAAAATCACACAGGAAATTAAATATATGCAATGTATGAAAAATTAAGCAGGTGGAGAAACAGAGAAAAGGAATAAGTGTAGAGGAGAATAGAAAAGCAAAGAATCTGGAGAATGAAGAAGAGAGGCAAATGTAAAATATTTGACTATTTGTAAAATCTGTCTTCTTTGTTATCTTCAATTGATCACCATCGGTGTTGGCAAGTAGCTTGAAGCTGTGATCCTGAGATGATATTTAATTAAGATTCAGTTCTATTTTAATAATATGGTAAACACATCACAATTCTGTATGTAAATAACATCAGCAGATGAAGGATAAAAGAAGAATCAAAAACTAAGTGCTAGGAAGTTTATAAAGAAGGCAAAGAACAAATCATGCAGAAAAAAACAATAATTAAACTCTGCTTCAAATTTATTGTTACTGTGGCTTTTATTAAGTATTTCTTTAGTCCAAATGTTATTTTCTTTTTCTCTTACCAAGGAATAAATTAGCAAAAACTGCCTTTCATTTTTCTTACCTATAAAATCAGAGGTGAACCCTGCCCTATTCATTCCCTTTGCTTCACGGGCTGAAATTATGTACTTAATCATCACTTTTAAATTACTCAGACTAAAATTCATTCCAAAAATTCTCACACAGTTCACCCAAAATACAATGAAGTGGATTATGTGTTTATCTAGGAAAAGATTTGGCATTTGAATAATATTCACCAGTTAACTCATTGTAATGAAAAATGTCTTTGGTCTCTAAACATTTTAACATATTCTATTTCATAGGTATGTTAAATACCCCTGAAAGCCATTATCACAAACATATATTCATTTTATATATGTACTTGTATGAAAAATATTGATGAGATTTAGAAGTTTCAAGGTGTTTTCCAAATTCAAAATATTTTTCAATTGAAATATCAGTCAAAGACATAAATCTTTGGGATTCAACCAAGCAACGAGCTTAACTATGATTCCTTAGTGGCCTGGAATAGTTACAACCATAGCAAAACTTCAGGCTTCCTAAGTGAAAAAGCATCTAAATCTATCTAGATTTCAAAAGATAAATATCATTAAACAAAGCACCTTAATTATCAATCACAGCTCAGGAGGCAGGGAAATGGAAAACTCAAATAACAAATTTCATGTTTGCTATGAGTGATGGCTTGCTTAAGAACTGTCTTTCCACTATGTCTTCACTTGGCATAAATGGTAAAGAATCCTCCTGTGACTTCTCTAAGTGCACTAATCCCATTCATAAAACTTCCACTGTCACAAATTAATTGCATTCGACAACCCCAAATACTATCACATTAAGTATTCAGTGTTTCTTCATATGAGTATGGGGAGACACCAACAGTCAGTACATAATGACAAGAAGACTTATTGATGACCAAAGTATTCTTCCTCTTCTAAGAACTAGAAGACTTTTTGACTTCATGAAATGGAATTATTAAAATTGTACCTTTACTTCATATTCTCATTCAACCTTTGGGTCTCAGTTCCAAAGCATGAAAAGAGTAAATAGGTAATCCTTTATGGAGTCAGGCTTGAATAGGCAGCAAATGTGTATCAATGAGATCAATAAAGGGAGTGAAATGCAAACCTCCAATGGGCTTGCAGAACAAAGAAGGAGGGCAGCCACCCTTGGTTCCCACAGACCTGATCCCTGGGAATAATATGGGAGCTTGTGAGTGCCATTACTCTGTTCTAAGCAAAACAGATAATGGAAACTTAAAACAATTGCTTGTAAATCAGGTTAGAGGAATCCCTGTTGTCACTTGCTTACATGTCACAGATGTGTGAAGCCAGGTGAAAACAGGCAGTAGCAAGAGGAACTGTGTGCCGGACTTTGTGATTGTAGTCTCGAAGGAAGTGAACATTAAGAAAGAAAAATCTTGAAGGGTCTCCCCAAAAAGGATTTTCTTTTCTCTAACACTAACAGAAGAAAAATAAAGCCAAGGCTCTACAACGCCTCAGTAGTTATGCACACTCTAATTATCTGAGTGGAAAGAGATGTACCAATGCCAGAAACATAAAACAGACAGAATATATTCAAAGATTTGAGAAAAGGATGTGATTTGGCTAAGATATTATTTCTGCCTTTCTCCACTTCCAACCCACTTAATTCAAGCAGCTTACATCTGGTGCTTTATATGAAGTCAAGAGGAAAAACCTCCCCGAACCATCGCTGAGCTGGGAACTGGGCCCATGAGCTCATAGAGGTGGAGAAAATCATAGAGGAAACCCACCTGCCAATCTCCAGACTTCAGAAAACAGGATTTATACAAGAAGTTCAGTTAGGAGGAATAGAACAAAAAGAGATAATATAGCTATGATATAATCTAGCCACAAATAAAAATCATCTTAAATCCATATATTAGAATATAACGCCTCATTACTCTACTATAATGTCTAATTTCTCTATAAATTGCAAACAAGGATGCTTTTTTTTTCCAAATTCTTTCAAAGTACCACTAACTTTTTTGGCTAAAAAGACCAATATTTTAAGTCCTCTTAACATTCTAGGTTTTAATTACAAAGTGAGAGTTGAATTATTCCACATATTGCATGATTCTCCATGTCAAAAACAAAACAGAAATGCTTGGCATGCAATTCTTCCCACATACACTGTGTTGAGATGAGCTCTTGATGGACTGCACTGTCATCCTTATCTCACCTCCAGATGGAGGTGAGTAACCTTACCAGAAACACATTCATTTCCTCTAAGCCTCATTCAAACAGTGAGAATGGCATCCTACATGGAAGGTTACTGTGAAGAGTGCAATAATAAAAGGGTCTAGCACTAGCAGAGTGTTGGCATGTAGCAGGAGCCAGGCAAATAATAGTGCCCTTTACTTTCCCTTGACACTATGAGTGTTCTCTAATGCCTAAAGCTGTCAGGCTCACAAAAATCACTAAGGAAAAAGACTATATCCCCAATGACATAAAAACAATATGGGAGCAAACTTGGAAATCTAGGTCAACCCTCAAGATCTACAAGAATTTCTCATCTAAGAAACCCCAAATCTTCCCATCTTACTCTGGCGCTTTCTGTCAACATTGCATCGCTTGCTGTCTCTTATTCCATGTATAACTGAATATTTCAAACTGTGATTTTTCATAACCCCCTAATTCTGATCTGAAAAGTTAGGCATCTTAAATTTTTGAGGCCATTTCAGTGTCTAGCCTCCAGTGGAGATCATGTTTTGGTTAGCGCTCATTCTTTTGATCAGTTCTAAGGAATTAGAGCTTCTGCTGTATACACATCTGGTCAGTCAGTGCCACATGTCATAAGGAATTGCCTGCTCTCATTTCTGTCCACAAACCAGAATAAAATGTGGAATGATATTGTTGCAAAAGAAAATTTTAAAATGTGTTAAAGAGTTCTGCCATCAATATTCTTGGTGATCAGAAAAAAGTAATCCACAGATCAAACTTCAAGTATTGAAGCAATATGACTACATTAGTGTGTATTGGCTATTCTAGGGATGAGAAGCACTGCAGCCACTACAGGACCTGGCACAGGGGTTGCAGAGGGGATAAACCCAGAGTTACATAATGGGGAACAAATTGAATAATGTATTGATCAGTTACTTCACATAGGTGGAGGTATGTGTTGTGCTGAATGGGCACTGGTGAAGGGAAGGGTTCTTGAACTTTGTATGAGGGAAACATGAGCAAAAAATATATAAATCTGTAACTGTACCCTCATGGTGATTCACTAATCAAAAATCAATCAATCACACAATCACAAAATCCGGTTTAGCACCGATTTCTCTCGGGCGGGCTCAGTAACATCTCATTTCATTCTTTCCCTGAGATCTTAGAAGTCTATTTCGACTTGATCCTCCTAACAATATTGCACTGGGGGCTATTCAGGGTCAGGGGAATGAGATCCAGCTTGTCACTGGATTTTGCATATGAATACACCATGGGGGGCTTTGAAAGGCTGTCCCATGGGGGCAGGAAACTCTCAGAAAATTGCCAGTTTCTCCTAGAGGGAGAGGTAGGCTAAAGATATTGCTTCTGAGAGCTTGCTTTTAAGTCTCTGGATGTTGGCCGTTGATGGGATTACACACACCTGGGTTCCTCTGCCAGTACTTTCATGCATGAGGCCTGTCCGAATGTGTAGAGAGGAGCCTTCAGCATGGCTGTAGCTAGGTTCCGGTGGTCTTCGGCCGCCAGGAGCTCTGCTTGGGGTGGGGAGGGAAGCTGGAGCCCATCCCCTCCAATATATAATAAATAAAATAAATTATTTATTAAAAATAAATAAATTATAAAAAAGCAAGCTAGAGTTCTCCATATCTCTCTAAAGATGTGTTTATAGAGTCATACCATTGAGGCTGTACAATCTGTAAAATTATGGACCAAAATACAGACCTGCAATGGCATACTATTAGTCATCAATTCAGACTTACAGCTCTAATTTTGTTTCCTATATTTCTCTCCTACTTAAAGTTTTGGTGTCTTAAGCCATTTTCAAATAATCTGAAAATGATTTTTCCTTGAAAAATAATGATACCCAATAATTATTCATTTTAGCAACTGTCTTTTACCCTACTTACTAATGACAAATAAAACATCCAGATATTGCTCAAAAGATAACCTTGACCTTCACTGAATTAAATCAGCATGAACAACATAGAACATACCCTGTGGCTACAAACGTGTGTATCTTTTCTTTACAACTCCATTAGTTTGGATACGAACTTCAGCCCTCTGAAAATGTCAGTACTACACAGTCCATAGAAGTAGTTAAATCCTTACCCTTTTTCATCAGTTTGGCTTCAGTCATTGAGTTGGCTTGAATTTGCATACAAGGGCATTCAGTTCTAGTACATTCCCAAAAGACAAAAAAAAACTTGATGAGAGAAAGAGAAATTAGAAACTATTATAGACAAACATAAGAAAAAATAAGAAAAATATCATCCCACAAATATATCAGAGAGGGGGGATTTTTAAAAGAACATAAATAGTCCACTAATGAAATATTTTTGTCACTCTACCAAGTAAATATTGGTAAAAACTGCCTTTCATTGCCATGTAATCTATATATAGTTTATAATGCTGGTCCTATTATAGAATTGATATTTGGTTCTAGTTACCTTTGGAAAATAATTACTGGGTTCTCACTTCAGCAGCACATATAATAAAATTGGAACAATACAAAGAAGGTTAGTATGGCTCCAGCACAAGGATGACACACAAATTTGTGAAGCCTTCCATAATTTTATAAAAACCATATTATCATCTCGATGCAGAGAAAATTTTTGACAAGATCCATTACCCATTCATTATAAAAATTTTAATAAGACTGGGATATAAGGAAATTTCCTCAATAAGTTAAAACCATTTACCATAAATCCAGAGCTAATATCTTATTCAGTGTTGAAAAATTGAAAACCTTACCCTAAGATCATGAAGAAGACAAGGTTACCCATTCTCACCACTATTATTTAACATAGTATTATAAGTTCTGACCATAGCAATTAGATAAGAAAGAAATATTATGGGCATTCATATTTTGAAAAAAAAAGTAAAACTACTGCTATTTGCTAGTGACATAACACTATACTAAGAAAACCCTAAAGATGCTAAAGACCTCCCCCAAAACACCCAAACAAAAGAATTGTACAGTAATGTGGCAGGCTATAAAGTTAATATACAGAAACCTATGGTATTCCATGTATGCAAACAATTACATGAGAGAGAAATAGAGTATGTGTTTGGGGCTAGAGAGATTGTATAGTGGATAGAGTATTTGCCTTGCACATGACCAACCTTTGACTGACCTCTGGCACCCCATATGATCCCCCAAACTTGCCAGGAATGATTACCGAGCTCAGAAACCTGGAGTAATAAGCCCTGAGCACTACTGGTTGTGGCACTGTAGCACTGTAGCAGTGTCATTCATCAATTTGCTTGAGTGGGCACCAGTAACGTGAGACTTGTTGTTACTGTATTTGGCATATCAAATACGCCACTGGTAGCTGAGTCTCTGCCATGCAGGCAGGATACTCTTGATAGCTTGCCGGGATCTCTGAGAGGGATGGAGAAATCAAACCCCGCACACAAGTCAAACACCCTACCCTCTGTGCTATCACTCCAGTCCACTGGTCGTGGCACAGAAAACTTTTTAAAAACTTGCAATTTACTGTTCTTTGTAATCACAAAGCAGCTAAGGAGAGCCTCCACAACTTTCCCTCTCGTCGCCTGTGTTCTGTGAACTCAAGCTGCTTGCCCACCCTGGATGACCAAAGCCATTTGGTGTGTGAAAGAGGATATGAGACTGCCATGCTGGTTGGTTAGTGATCAGTTGTAATTTATTCCATTCTCCCCATCCCACTCTTCTCTCTTGTATTTCCTCACAGCCTGCTCTCTCCTCTCCTCTCTCTTTCCCTCTCTCTCCTCTCTCTCTTCTCTCTCTCTCTGCTCTCCTCTCTCTCCCTCTCTTTCTCTCTCTCCTCTCCCTCCTCTCTCTCTCTCTCTCATCTCTCTCCATCTCTCCACATTGGTGGTAGCAGAATCTAGCAGAATCACAGAATCAACATTTCAAAAGCCCTTCCTGATTGCCCATTAGGCTGAAAAGCTGGAATACAGCCTGGGGGGTGTTTCTCCTCTCCTTAGCCCAATAACTTAATTAAGAGCATAATTAATATATTAATTCTAGTTTTTAATATTTGTTATTTTGTATGGACACAGTAAGAGAAACATTAAGCTTGTATGGTGGCTCTCCTGGGGACATCACCTATAGATCGCAGACAACAGTGCTCAGGCCAGATTAATCTTTCCTAACACTAGCAGGGTCCTACTCCAGTTATCACTTTTTGGATCATGACAGAATTTGTCCATGTTAACCTACAGTTAAGTATTATTCTTATTCTTATTAATATTAATATTATTATTACTTTTGCTTTTTGGGTCACACCTGGCGATGCACAGGGGTTATTCCTGGCTCTGCACTCAGGAATCACCATCAGCGGTGCTCAGGGGACCATATGGGATGTTGGGAATCGAACCTGGGTCGGCCGCGTGCAAGGCAAACACCCTGCCCGCTGTGCTATCACTCCAGCCCCAATAATTAAGTATTTTATAAAAAAAATTATTTATTTTTTAATTAGTGAATCACCATTAGGGTACAACTACAGATTTAACACATGTTCATGCTTGTGTTTCCCTCATACAATGTTTGAAAATCCATCCCTCCACCAGTGTCCATTCTCCACCACCAATGAACCCAGTATTCCTCCCATCCCCTTAGTCCTACCCTCCACCCCACCCCGCCTCTGTAGCAGGGCATTCCCTTTTGTTCTCTCTCTCCTTTTGGGTGTTGTGGTTTGCAATAGGGGTATTGAGTGGCAATCATGTTCAATCTCTAGTCTAATTTCAGCACTCACCTTCCTTCCCACGCAGATTCTCCAACCACATTTTACTTGGTATTCCCTTCTCTATCTAAGCTGCCTTTTTCCCCAGCATGTGGAGGCCAGCTTCCAAGCCATGGAGCCAAACTCCTGGAACTTATTTCTACTATTCTTGGGTGTTAGTCTCCTACTCTGTTATTTTATATTCCACAGGTGAGTGCAATCTTTCTATGTCTGTCTCTCTTTCTGACACATTTCAATTAACATGATACTTTCCATATTGATCCACTTATATGCAAAGTTCATGACTTCATCTCTTCTAACAGCTGCATAGTATTCCATTGTAGAGATGTACCAAAGTTTCTTTAAACAGTCATCTTTTCTTGGTACTCCAGTTATTTTTCCAGATTCTGGATATTGTAAACAGTGCTGCGAAGAACATACAAATGCAGATGTTATTTCGACTATACTTTTTTACTTCTCTGGGATATATTCCCAGAAGTGGTATTGCTGGGTCAAATGGGAGCTCAATTTCTAATTTTTTGAGAAGCGTCCATATTGTTTTCCGTAAGGGCTGAACCAGCTCACATTCCCACCAGCAGTGTAGAAGGGTCTCTTTCTCCCCACAACCTCGCCAAAAGCAGTTGATTTTGTTCTTTTGGATGTGTGCCAGTCTCTGTGGTGCGAGGTGGTATCTCATAGTGTTTTTGATCTGCATCTTCCTGATGATTAGTGATGAAGAGCATTTTTTCATGTGCCTTTTGGCCATTCATATTTTTTCCTTGGGAAAATTTCTGTTTATTTCTTCTCCCCATTTTCTGATGGGGTTGGATGTTTTCTTCTTGTAGAGTTCAACCAGAGCCTTATATAACTTGATATCAACCCCTTATCGGATGGGTATTGGGTGAATATCCTTTCCTATTCTGTAGATTGATTTGTATTCTGGTCACTGTATCTTTTGTGGTGCAGAAGCTTCTTAGTTTAATATAGTTCCATTTGTTTATCTCTGTTTCCACTTGGTTGGTCAGTTGCGTGTCATCTTTGAAGATACCTTTAGCTTCAATACCGTGGAGGGTTTTGTCGACCTTGTCTTCAATGTACCTTATGGATTGTGGTCTGATGTTGAGGTCTTTAATCTATTTTGATCTGACTTTTGTGCATGGTGTCATGTCGATATCAAAGCACATTCTTTTGCATGTGGTTGTCCAGTTGTGCCAGCACCAATTGTTAAAGAGGCATTCCTTGATCCACTTCACATTTCTTGCTTCCTTATCAATGATTAGATGATCATACATTTGGGATGGTGTGTAGAGATATTTTACCCTATTCCATTGGTCTGTGGCTCTGCCTTTGTTCCAGCACCATGCTATTTCAATTGTTACAACTTTGTAGTAAAGTTTAAGGTTGGGGAGGGTGATGTCTCCCATCGTCTTTTTCCCAAGAATTGTTTTAGCTATCCTTGGGCATTTGTTGTTTGATATGAATTTCAGGATTGCTTGATCCATTTCTTTAAAGAATGTCATGGATATCCTTATAAGGATTGCGTTGAATCTGTATAAGGCTTTGGGGAGTATTGCCATTTTGAAAATGTTCATTCTCCCTATCCATGAGCAGGAGATATGTTTCCATTACCTCATGTCCTCTTTTATTTCATGGAGTACTGCTTTTTAGCTTTCTTTGTAGAGGTCCTTTACTTCCTTAGTAAAGCTGATTCTGTTGTATTTGATTTTCTGGGGCACGATTGTGAATGGGATTGCTTTTTACATGTCCCTTTAATCTGTCTCATTGTTAGCATATAAGAAGGCCATGGATTTTTGGTTATTGATTTTATAGCCTGTGACTTATGTGCACAAGTCTATTATTTCTAAGAGTTTCTTAGTAGAGGCTTTAGGCTTCTCTAGATATAGTATCATATCCTCTCTGAACAGTGAGAGTTTGATTTCTTCCTTTCCTACCTGGATGCCCTTAATATCTTTTTCTTGCCTAACAGCTATTGCAAGTACTTTCAGTAATATATTGAAAAGAAGTGGTGAGAGTGGGCATCCTTGTCTTGTCCCTGATCTTAGAGAAAAGGCCCTTAGTTTTTCCCCATTGATGATAATGCTTGCCATAGGTTTGTGGTAGATGGCTTTGACTATCTTGGGGAAAGTTCCTCCAAAACCCATTTCTGTGAGAGTTTTCATCATGAATGAATGTTGGATCTTGTCAGATGTTTTCTCCACATCTATTGACATGATCATAAGGTTTTTATCTTTACTCTTTTTTATATAATGGATTATGTTGATTGATTTCCGATTGTTAAACCATCCTTGAAATCCCGGATGAATTCCACTTGGTCGTTGTGTATGATCTTTTGATGAGTTGTTGGATTCTATTTGCTAATATTTTGTTGAAGACCTTTGCATTGGTGTTCATCATGAATATTGGTATATAATTTTCTTTGTTAATGGTGTCCTTGTTTGCTTTTGGTATTAGGGAGATATGTGCCTCATAGAAACTGTTTGGGAGAGTTCCTGTTTTTTTGATTTCCTGGAAAAGCTTGAGGAGAACTGGTAACAGGTCTTCTTTAAATGTTTGGAAGAATTCTCCAGTGAATTCATCTGGACCTGGGCTTTTATTTTCGGGGAGACTTTTGATTACAGTTTCAATTTCCTTGGTATTAATGGGCCTACTCAGGTATTCCAAGTCTTCTTGTTTCAGTCTTGGGAGATTGTAGGAATCAAGGATTTTGTCCATTTCTTTTAGGTTCTCTTGTTTCGTGGCATACAGACTTTCAAAGTAGTTTCTAATGATTTTTTAATTTCATTGGTTTCTGTTGTGATGTCCCCTTTTTCATTTCTGATTCGGTTTATTAGGGTTCTCTCTCTCTTTCTTTGTGACTCTTGCTATCAGTGTATCAATCTTGTTTATTTTCTCAAAGAACCAGCTCTTGGTTTCATTGACCTTTCAGATTGTTTTCTGGGTTTGCATGTCGTTAGTTTCTGCTCTAATTTTTATTATTTTTCTTCCATCTGGTTTGGGTTTCTTTTTCTGGTGCTTTTCTAAGATCTGGTCTGCGAAGTCAAGCTCTCTATGTAGGCCCCCTCTTCCTCCCTGAGGAATGCTTATAGAGATATGAATTCCCCTTAAAATGGCTTTAGCTGCATCCCATAGGTTATGGTAGCTATTTTCTTCATTCTGATTTGTTTTGAGGTATCTCTTGATTTCTTCCTTGATTTTATTCCTGACCCACTCATTGTTCAATACTAAACTGTTTAATTTCCAGGTGTTTGCTTTGGTTCTCTGTGTCTCTGTGTGATTAGCTTTTATATTCAGCACATCATGGTCTGAAAAGACAGTTGATACAATTTCGATTTTCCCGATTATATTGAGGTATGTTTTTTGGCACAGTACATTGTCTAATTTGAAAAATGTTCCATGTGCACTGGAAAAGAATGTGTATTCTTTCTTTTTGGGCTCTATAAAGCCCTGTATAGGTCTATTAGTCATCTCTTCCATTTCTTCCTTCAGAGTCCCTCTTTCTTTGCTGAGTTTTGTTCTTGTCAAAAGAGGTGATAAGGTGATAAGGTGGTGTTAAAGTCTCCAACTACTATTGTACTGCTCGAGATGTCCTCCTTAAAGTCTATTAGGAGTTGTTTTAAGTATTTAGCCAGTTGCTCATTTAGTGTATATACATTTAAGAGTGTGATGTTTTCCCTATTATACATATCCCTTGATAAATATAAAATGACCTTCTCTGTCCCTTTGAATCCTTTTCAACCTGAAATCTATGTTATCGGATACTAGTATGGCCGTCCCAGCTTTTTGATGGAGTTGTTTGCAGGATGGTTTTCCATCCTTTGACTTTTAGTCTGTGTTTGTTCTGACTGTTCAGGTGTGTTTCTTGTAGGCAGCAGAATGTTGGGTTTATTTTCTGAATTCATTTTGCCACTATGTGTCTCTTAATTGGTGCATTTAGGCCATTGACATTGAGAGATTATTGTCATGCAACTTTGTGTCATCTTTCTGTGGGGGTTGTTGTTCTTGTAGGGTTTTCCCTTGTCTTAAAACACCCCCTTTAGTCCTTCTTTTAGGTTTGGTTTTGAGTCTATGAAGTTCCTTAGCTGTTTTTTATTCTGTGAAATAGTGTATGGCTTCTTCGAGTTTGAGTGAGAGTTTAGCTGGATAAAGTATTCTTGATGAGGCGTTAAGTTTTTTCACTATGTCCCACCATGTCTTCGGGCTCAGAGTGTTTACTCTGATAGGTCTGCTGGAAATCTAAGGGGTGCTCTTTTATATGTGATTTCCTTCTTTGACCTTGCTGCTTGCAGTATTGTGTCTATCCACAGCATCCATCATTCTGACTATGATATGCCTTGGAGTCTTTTTATTTAAGGTCTCTTTTTGCTGGTACTCGTCGGGCTCCTTGGATCTGGATGCCTGCCTTCTTAAGCTCTGAGAATTTACCAATGATGTCTTTAACTGTGTTTTTTAATTAGGGTTACTTCCCTGTGCTTCTGGTACTCCAATGATTTTTATGTTGTTCCTTTTGAGGTCATTCCCTAGAACTATGATTCGCTCTAAAGCCATTTTGGTCTTTTGCCATCATTTGTTGTTGTCTGTAAGATTTCTGCAGCTCATCTTCAAGCTCACTGATTCTGTCTTTGACTGTAGCCATTCTACTGTTGAGGGCACCTACTGAGATTTTTAATTCATCTACCGATTCCTTTATTTGTGTCACTTCTGTTCGTAGCTTTCTGCTTTCATTTCTTCCTGCATTTTCTTGGTGGACCATTTCAATGCTTCATTCACATCTTCCCTTAATTTACTGGATGTCTGTTCCATGGTTGCTTTGAGTATGTCGACCTTCTTCAAGATTTCCTCTGTGAACTCTTTATCTGAGAGGTCATATATGTAGGTAATCCTATTGAGGAGTCTAGAATCTTTTCTTCAACCTTTCTTCATGGAGAGGATTTTCGCTGTTTCTTCATATTGTTATGGAAGTATAGAGTGAATCTTCTAGTTGTCTATCCCTATGCCTTCTTGCTGCAGGGGGGATTCTGGATGAGATAAATTGATGATGGTAGCCTTGTTACTATTCTAGAATACTTCCTTACTCTCAGGCTCTCCTCCTGGTTTATGTGGTGCCTCTAGTGAAGACTTAAGGCTATGCTCTCTTTACGAAGGGCTTATACAGCTTCTATTGTTAACTGACAGTTATTGTGAACTTAGAATAAACTAATGGACTACTGGCCTAGAGTGATTGAGATAGCCAGTGTTGAATATCATTGGTTTGTCCTGCTCCCCTTCCACTAGGAGCTTAGGTTTACAGTCACACCCATCAAAGTGCTCCCGAGTCACTCCCATTCCTTTGTTTATCTGTAACCACTTCTACCAGTTTATCTGCTCTTCCTCTAATCAAACTCTATTAATTTGTAAGGTCAGACCTTGCTAGGACAGTGAGCTTGTATTGTAAGTTAATATTGTCTTTCTCCTCTCTTATGTCTTTTGAATTGTTTACTTTAAAACAATATCCTTTTTGTATGGACAAAGAAAGACATTTATTTATATGCTTTGGTAACATGGGATTTAATTGGCTTCAAATATTATTCACTCCCGGGCATCTGCTTTCTGGACTTAAGCCTCAGCTGCCCTTACTTCCTAGCACCCCCAAAAGCAGGGTCCCAACGAGGGACAGGACAGACCCAGGACTAGCAGTGAGTTATGTGCTACCCTGGCTTCGAGATGGGCCTGGCCAAAGCGCCTAATGCTTAACTATATGTTAAGAGCTTGGTCATGGGCATGTCATGTCATGATCCAAAAGCAACGAGGAGACTAGGGCCCTGCTAGGGCTAGGAAAGACTAATCTGGCCTGAGCGCTGTAGTCTGAGATCGAGATGACCCGGGGAGAGCAATTCTATAAGCTTAATGTGTCTCTTGCTATGTCCATACAAAATGATTCATAATATGAATACTTATATGTTAGTTGGACAAAGAGAGGAGAAACACCCATGGGATTCCGCTCTTGGGCGGATGTCCTGCTGAAAGAGATTCTGTCCTAGTGAAAGCATCCACTAAGGGATAGGACTTTACCCCCTATTGATTGTAACCACACCTATGCATAAGCCCCAGCCCCACCGCATCTGGTTCCGGATGCGGGGGATTTAAGGTGGCTGTATGAGGGGGCTGGGGGTGAGTTCCAGGGCAGATTCAGGAGAAGCAGAGAGAGAGATGGGAGTGTATAGAGAGAAGATTGGAATAAACGGTGATTGAGATCAACCATCTTGCCTCCTCTCCTTCATTCGCCCTGTGCCTGGCTCGGTGCAGTGAGGCGCTCCTCCTGCCCCCGTTCTTTTTCTTTTTTGTGTTTTTACACAGCTAGGATGTTCTTCAAAGAAATAGGTTATACAGATTGTGACCAAAGTGTTCAGTGCAAGGAAGGGAAAAAATAACTTTGGCACGTTATTGGCCGCCTGCCTGACAGGAGGCCATTCCCCTTTTAGAGGCCATGCCCCTTGATGTAGAGAACATATCCCCATCCATCACCAACGTATTGAAAAATCCAGGCAGAAACCGGGGCAGTGAACGGGAGTTCCTTCAGGTGGAGCGGTCAGGGCTGAGGGAGGTCCCAGATACCTGGATTGGGGAGTGCTGGGTTAGGGCTGCTAGCAGAGAAGAAGGAGGTAGAAAACGGGAGCGCGGGGCTGGGGATATTCAGGGACCCCAGGCCAAGTGAGGGCCAGCACGAGACCTCCTTCAGGCCGGGGCAGGTGGGGCTGAAGGCGGTTCCAGATACCTGGATGGGGGAGCCTATAGTTAAGTATTATGACACTTTGGACTGACTAATTACGATGCCAGGATAGTTCACTGTGTGCCCTGGGTCCATCCAGTCCCTTGTTGGGACCTTGATTTTGGGGTGCTAGAAAGTAAGGACAACTGAGGCTTAAGTCGAGAGAACAGATGCCTAGGGGTGAATATCATTCAGAATCAATTAAGTCCCAAGTTACAAAAGCATAGCATTAACTGTCTTTCTGTGTCTACACAAAAATGGCATTGCTCTGAAGTAACTATGCAAAGGACTTAAGGAGAAGAGAAAAACATTTACAAGTTAACAGAGCACAAAGAACGAAGTTACAAATAAACACAGGAATGGGAGCACTTTGATGGGAGTAACCTAATAAACCTGAGCTCCCTGTGGCAAGATGGAAAGGACAAACGAATGTTATCCTATACTGTTCAAAGAAATAAGCCACTAGAAAATGGAGACATATCCCTTCTTCGTGGATATTTTTTTTAAATTTGTATTTTATTGACTCACCATGAAAAAAGTTACAAAGCTTGTAGGTTTAAGTCTCAGTCATATAATGATCAAACCCCCATCCCTTCACCAGTGCACATGTTCCACCACCAAGAACCCCGATATAACCCCCAGCCCCCCCACCTAAGTGGCTAATGATCTTCACTTTACTCTCTCTATACTTTGAGTACATTCAGTATTTCAACAGAGGACTCACTATTATTATTTAGAATTTTTCCCCAACAATCAAACCTGCTGAAAAAACATCATTTGATAATTTGTTTTCCATTGTGAGACTTGCTATTACTGTTTTTTGCATATGGAATAGGACACGGGTAGCTTGCCAGTCTCTGCCTTGTGGTGTGAGATACTCTCGGTAGCTTGCTGGGCTCTCTGAGAGGGGTAGAGGAATTGAACCCGGGTCGTCCGCATGCAAGGCAAATGCTGTACTCACTGTGCTATCACTCCAGCCCCTCACACCATTCACAGAATTCTATTCAAAATGCAGTAAATAGCTTGATGACCAATTTGAATCTATATATTATATTGAAGAAAAACATTGGTAGAACCCTTCATGACATTGAATATAGAGACATATTTTGAGTATTCAATGCCACTGTCCAAGGAATGGAAGCAATGATAAAGAAATGGAACTACAATGCATCTATAAAGATTCTGCACCACAAATGCAGAATAAAAACCAGAATAAAAAAGACAACACAGATACTAGGAGAAAATATTTTCCCACCATTCATCTGACAAAAGGTTAATATACAAGATATATAAAACATTTATAAAACTTAACAAAATAAAATCACCCTTTTCCAAACCCATAGGAAAGAGATGCACAGAAACTTTCACAAGAAGACATAGATAGTCAATAGGTATAGGGAAAAATCTGCATTAATTATCATCAAAGACATTAAAATCAGAGAGAAGAGGCCAGACAGTTTGGTGAGCAATGCGGCCGGAGAAATGCCCCGGACCGGAATCCAGGTCAACAACACCAGGGATCCAGAAGGAGGAGATACAGCAGGTACACCTTCTCCAGATGGAGCCCTGGTGACTCTGAGCAACAACTAACACGGCTCCGGGGTGTGGGACTGGAACACATCCGAGCCGTGCGACCTTTTCTAAAAACTGAAAACATACAATCTTTTAATGGAAAACCAATTATCAAATGCTTCCTTAATAGGGCTGTCTTTCTTGGGGGGAAACTCCAACAACAATAGTGAGTTCTGTTTTGCAATATGGAACGTAATCAAGGTAAAGAGAAAATAAAGTGAAATTCATCAGTTACACAGTTGGGGGTGGGTGGCGGGGGGTATATTGGGGATTTGGGTGGTGGAATATGGGCACTGGTGAAGGGATGGTGTTTGAATATTGTATAACTGAGACATAAACCTGAAAACTTTGTAACTTTCCACATGGTGATATAATAAAAATTTAAAAAAATTAAAAAATAATAAATTAATGCATGTTAGCAAAAAAAGAAGACATTAAAATCAAAACAACAATGTGATATCATCTCACAACAGTGAGACAGACATGCATCAAAAAAGAACAAAAACAACCAGTGTTGGTGTGGACATGGGGGAAAAGGAACCTTCCCTTTTGATATACAATTATGGACGTTTCTCAAAAACATAAGTATTAAGCTTCCATATGACCTAGCAATTCCACTGCCAGCTTAACTTACTATATTGGAAATGGGGTCAGGAATGACCTTGAGAAAACAGTGAAGAGAAATGGTCACTCTGATGGAGGACATGGGGGACATGGGGTTGGAACATTGTATGTATGAAATCCTAACACTAATGCTAAAATCATGGTGATGAAAGCAAAATTTAAATACTACTGAAGGGTTATAAAATTAGGAACAATCCATGAGAAAATAGTACTGATACAGACATTCCCAAAATTCATTGACATACAGGGTTCATAGTATTACAAATGACTTTACTCAGAGTATCTTAAGTGACTTTACTCAAGTGTTTTATGGAAAAGAAATAGAGGTGGGGTAAACATCGCAACAAGCTATAAAGGAAGCAAAAAAGCAATTCAAATAATTCAGGAAGAAAAAAGAAAAATTAATTCTTTGAAAAGATATGTGTGATAGAAAATGAAGAAATTGAAACCAAAATGATCAGGAAGTTATATCTTTTTTTTCTTGTAATTTTCACACTTCCTTGTCCTGACAAGTCTATAATGCTATCAGAGATACCTCACTGTATTTAAACTTCCAAGTGCACAGAAGCTTGGGAGTTGATTGTTTAACACTGAAACAAAAGCAAAACTTTACAAATATTGAAAAGAGATTCCAGTTCAATTTATAATGACACCTAATTCAACCCTGCTGATTTTCCCATTCATGTTGGCGAGGTTAATTTGTGTCTCACATTATCTCACTCCCTTTACACACGACTTTTGCAAAGAAATAAAAATGAATTCAATCTCACCTTTGAAGAGTGATAATTATGTTTCTGTCACTTATATGAAAGATCTTAGTAACTCCCTCAAGCCTGAGGCTTTTTGAGTTATGGGTCTTTCACCTTCATAACAGAAACATAATAACCATACTTCAAGGGGGAAGCACTGTGCCATTGAAATGGAAAGATGGAGTTCCGGTTCCTCTTAGTAAAATTCTCTTCCTGGTTAAAGAATTCACTCTGAATCAAGCTAGGGTTTGATTCATCAGAAAGAGAGAAGAGAGAGAGAGAGAGAGAGAGAGAGAGAGAGAGAGAGAGAGAGAGAGAGAGAGAGAGAGAGAGAGAGAGAGAGAGAGAGAGAAAATCTTTTCTACATAAGCATGTGGAAATTAAAAATCACAAGAGTCTTCTAAGCATAGAAAACACAGATGTACAAATGCAAGTATACTTATGTGTGCATAAACATTTATAGAGGAGAAGAGTATATATCTTATGTATCCTTTCTACATAAGTGTGGAAATTAAAAGTCACAAGAATCTTCTAAGCATGGAAAACACAGATAAACAAATGAAAGTATACATATGTGTGCATAAATATTTATATAGCGGGAGAGAGAATTTAGTGGATAGAGATTTTACCATGCATGCAGCTGACACAGGTTCAATCTCTGGCGCCACTTATGATACTCCACATTCTACAAGGAGTGATCCTTGGGCACAAAGCCAGGAATAAACCATGAACACTGTCAGGTATGATCCAAAAATGAAAAATGTCCACACATATGTAAAATATATACTCTAAATTTTAATGTTTATAATTATTTGCTACTATATTTATAATTTATATAGTCATATGTCACTATATTTAAAAACAAAAGCAAAACAGCTTTCACAATAAAATGAAACTATTCTTAATCTTTTTAAACATATTTTTTCTTCTTATCCCTGAACCAACAAAATTTAAGAACCAAATGACTTTATCTTAGTAGTAAAATAAACTTTAATGGGCTTTGGCATGAGGCAGACAAGGTATGAGGTTCCAAAGAACAGTTCTCCTAATTATTTACCTATTTGCTCATGTACTAATTATTCACATCTTTACATTTCAGTGTCATTATATTAGAGATAATTTGAGATTAAATATGGTTTCTGCAAAGGTTACATGAAATTACTTTCATATTACAATTAACAAATTGTCTGGCATCGAGTGATAAAAAATCTTAATTAGTATATATTTTTAAAGACACAGTTGACCTTTCTCTATCCCAAAGGCTTCATTAAATTAGACTTTTAATTTTATTTAAAATGTGTGATACAAGTCATTTATTAGGTCCAAGATATGAATTGTGTGGATTGGACAAGACTAAAAATATATGACATAGAAGAAATTTAGAGTTATTTTCTTTTTTTTTAATCTAATCACTGTGATATAGAGCATTACAAAATTTTTCACGATTCCATTTCAGTCATACAATGTCCCAACACCCAACCCTCCACAAGTGTAATTTCCCTGAACAGTGTCCCCAGCTTCCCTCTCACCCCTTCAAGCCACCCCCCCAGCCCAGCCTGCCTCTATGGCTGGCATTTCTCTTCCCTCACTCTCTTTCTCTTTCTAAAGAGTCATATAAAGTAAAGTAACTTATTATAAAAATAAGAATGTTTTATCTTTAAACATTGGGTAAAAAAAATGTTGTAAGGATTACTCTAGATAATACCCAACAGAAATAAAATCTGAGGTATTTCCAATAGAATGGACAACTGAGGATGACATGGGTGGGGTGAGAAAGGGTTTTGGGGACAACAATGGAGGAATATTGGTACTCAGCTAGTAGGTATGGTGCAGCAGCATTTCAGGCATAAAATAATATCATCGATACTATGTAGCATGATTCTTTGATTTCAAAACTTTGGAAAAATAATTGCTTGTTAACAAATATTCCATATTAACCCTTGCCCTCATATTTCTGATGATGAGGTCAAGTAATTATTCTAATTATGTTAGCAGCCATCTATGTTATTTCTTGCCCAAGAATCTAAGAGTGAGTTAATTTCTCCATAGTCACTTTTTCAGTCCCAGAATAATACACTTAGCATGAGGAAATAATAGTAAAGAATGAAAGCATCCTTTAGTTCTCAGTTATGGGTATTTAAAAATAAATATTATATTTATTATAATAAATTCTCAGAGATCTCAATACATTAAAAGAACATGTAGACAGAAAATTATTAAATACAATATATGCTTGGAAAACATTTAAACACCTGAACTTAGGTGACAAGTCTGAAGCTATTAGAGTGGAAGTTGGGAAGGCGATTTAAGATGAAAGAAAATATACTGAACCATGGTGGAGGGATATTGGTAACTTTGTAATGGCGTAGTAATAAATACTTTGAAAAATGAATGAAATTGTATTCCTAATACATATACAGTCATGTAAACTCACTGTATCACTGTATCACTGTCATCCTGTTGTTCATCGGTTTACTTGAGCGGGTGCCAATAATGACTCCATTCATCCCAGCCCTGAGATTTTAGCAGCTTCTCCTTATTCATTTTTCTCAAAGATTGGAGGTTATTTTCAGGATCAGGGGAATGAGACTGTTATTGTTACTGCATTTGGCATATTGAATACACCACAAGGAGCTTCCCAGGCTCTTCTGTGTGGGTGGAACACTCTCAGTAGCTTGCTGGGCTCTCTGAGAGGCATGTAAACTCATGCTACCTAAATACACAAATTTAGATTAATAAAGATAATAGAAAAGTAATTATTAATAAAAGAAAAGCATTATCAGCCATCTTGACCAAAAACACTATTTAACAATGTCAGAATATTCATAAGTATATGTGGAAAATATACAAACTAATTTACTCCCTGGACATAAAGAAATATAATTTTAAAAGTGTGTAAAACAAAAATATTATTAAATGACAATAAAATTATACTAGAGATATATAATAATCAGTATGTGATCAGTTTTTAAGTATTTCAAAACTTATATGATATAAAAGTTGATATAAGAAAATTTTAAAAGAAATGATAAGCCATTTTAAACTAAATTAAAAACACAATAAAATGTGGAATGTTATAAATTTAATAATATTTATATAATAGCATTATTTAATAATAGTGAACATATTATTTGATATTTATTTAATGACATTAAGTAATTGTTAATGGCAACATTTATTTGATAGCAATATTTTTTTAAATAGAAGAAAGGTTACATTATTTTTATTTAATAACCTCTAAAAATACTGCTAGGCTACACTAGCAAGCAACAGGGACAAATGAAGACGTTATTGGCGTGAGCTCAAGCAAATTGATGAACAAATAGGATGATAGTGATACAGTGATACAGAATCTCTAAAAAGAGAAAATAAAATCTAAATGAAAAAAATTGTAGAAAAAATTAACAAAATAGAAAACTAAAATAGAGGAAAAAATTAAGTATGATTACTAATGATATGCATGAAATCAATTTATATTTTAAGAAACTGATATGAATGAAAAATAGAAGACAAATTACAAAAGTGAAAAGAAATGATAATTCTATATATTCCAAAGTCATTTAAAGAAAAAAAACTAAACGTTACAAACGTGTTTCACAAATGTCACATTATATTTGCAATCACTTGAACAAACTTCTAAAGCTTACTAAAAAAGAAATACCCTTAGTAAGCTGATACCTTTTTATTTTTTTAATTATTTTGGAGATAAGCCTCCAAATCTGTGCTTAGAGGACTGGGGGCCTTTCCCACAATACTCAGCCAAGCAGGCAGACAGGTTCAGTGCTACATCCTGGAAATGTTACACTGTGAGACCTGGTGATGTTTCGAAACCTCTAGAGTTTATAACTGGTGGTGCTTGATGGATTATACAGTGCTGGGATTCCTCTCCATACCCTAATGCTATACCTTTTTAAAAATATTGTAATCAAAGTTTCAAATTTTTCACATAAAAAATTACAGGCTCACATGACATCTCAGGTGAATTGTAGTTAACAATTAAGAAAATATAATTCCCATTTTATGTAAACGTCTAGAAAAATAAAGTTGTGGAAACAATTTTCAGCTTGCAAGGTCAAGATATTATGATATCAAATTAGATAAATGGAAATGTGAAAATTTTTAATAGAAAATGTAATGATACATAACAAATAGAACAATATCACAAATATTTGATTACCACAATTCTTGGGAGATTAGTTAAGCATTCTGAGGTCAGGGAGCCAGAACCATAGCATTGCTGGTAGGAAGCTTGCCTTGCATGCAGCTGGTCAGAGTTCAATCCCAGGCATCCCATAGGGTCCCATGAGCAAAACAAGGAGTAATTCTTGAATGTAGAGCCAGGAGTAAGTCCTGGATATGTTGGGTGTGGCTCCAAAGCCAAGAATCCCCAAACCAAAATATTCTAAGACCATTTTAATTGACCATATTAGCAAAGTAAATGGAAAAATTAAATCTACAAACTTTAAAACTCACAAGATACAAAATACCCTACTTAACTAAAAGCTGTTAGCAAACTAGAAACAAAAAGAAAAAAAGGAATATACGAAAACTTACAGCCAACAGTATGTGAAATAGTGTATATAAGAATAATTTTATTCAGAATGCTAAAAATAAAATATTTGCATTAATATCCATTTGATATTGTACTAGGGGGTTTCTTCTGATTAAAAGGCTTATATCATAAACAGATATAGTATCGATAGTTATGTATCTATAATACCTTATTAGACATCCAACACATGTCACATTCTTGGCACATATTAATTCATTGAAGCCACATAAACTGTACTCTTATCACGGACTGAAATTCATCGAAGGGAAATAATTTAGCTAAAGTCCTACCGGGTGAGTTGTAGAAACACAGATTGGAACCTAAGGTGTCCAACTCCCCCCCTACCCCACCCCCAGGCCATACTTCTAATTACTCCAAAAGAAGATCTTCCAGCTTCTAGCATGAGATTTCTTTGCTCTTCAATCCTATCTGACTTGTCCACATCATAGACTGCCAGCACTTTTGATTTGTTCCAATTAGCAGCACCCCTTCTCCTATGTTTTCTCTCCTACATTCACCTACTTTCTACTTGTCTTGTTAAAATTTGTATACGTGAATTCAATGAAATGAAGGCATAATTCTACAGGACGCTTTGTACACAAATATTATTGATCTTATTTGTCATTAACACAAAAGTTATAAACTGAAAGCAGATTAACAAAGTGTATTCATGAACTGAGTACTAAGTAGATGAGCAAAAAAGAATAAATTAATTATGTATGCAAAAATGTAAATTAATATTAAAATGACTTTAACAGACATAAAAAGATAATACTTATTACATAACTCCATTTAAAATAAATTATTTTTCTAAACAATAGCAACAAATAAAAATCAGTGGTTGCTTCGGAAAATGTGGGGGAAGTTGCAGGCAGCATTGGCAGGATAGGTTTCAAAGGAATACAAAACCCACTGAGTACAGTGACAGAAGCACACTGTGAGTGAGAGTGATACAATCACTATCTAGATTGCAGTAATAATTTTATAGCTCATCTGCCAAAACTCACGGAGCAGAACACTTAAAATGTGTCTAATCTCTATAGGTCAATTACACCTAAATAAATAAGGAACATATGGCCGCCAAGAAAGAAGCCAGGTCTTAAGCTTTTTGCTTGGTATCAACTATTTCTCATATGCACATGTCATTTAGAAATGTCAAGGGAAATAAATGATGGGGAAACTTTACTGTGCCTAGAAAGTACTAGAGGTGAAAGTAAAGAAGAACTGTTCTTTTTCATGAATATTTTTATATCTGTTGATTTAAAGACTACTTAGTAATAACTATTAAAATAGAAATGTGGAAGCCATAGTGATTTCTCGTTGTGCTGGACCACATGGTTCACATATGGGACCCTGGGTTCCCTTCCCTAGCAGTACACGGGCCTCTGAAAACTGCCAGCAGTGGTCCTCAAGCACTTCTGACTGTAATACTCTTGCTTCTAAAGGGACATACAAACAATTTTGATGCAAAGGTTAAAAGCCAAAGGGATGACCACAAAAATGCTAATAAATACCAGACAGCAACATGAAGAAAGAATTTAATGCTTGATAAAAGTACACAGAGGAAAACATTAAAAACCAAAGAACAGGAGCCAAGCTTACTTTGCATACAGTTGATTCTGGATTGATCTTTGTAACATATATAACCTCCTGAGCACCATTAAAAGTAACCCTGAGTGCAAAGCCAGAAACAGCCTCTGAGCATCACCACATAAAGCTCAAATGTCCCCACTCATTCCTCCCCCAATAAATCAAAGAACAAATAACATTAATGGTGAGTATTTGAAAATTTTGCAGAAACTGGCTCTTTCGAACCACTTTTTATTAGACCAGGCTGCAGTATGCATGATTTGATACTACAGAAATCAACTTCTGTGCTACCATCTCAGAACTTTCTTCCATGCTACTAAAAATCTTTAAACATTTCATATTGTTGCTTTCTGAAAGGATTCTGGTAGCCATGTTATCTTTCTCAATTAGTTCTTAAGTGTTAACTGTAATTTGTAAGTCCAAAAGTGGTACTTTCCAGTCATTCCATTAAGTTCATGTCAATTTCCAGTCATGCATAGATGGTCACAGTTATGGGAAAGACCCCAAACAACACAGACTGGATGATACTCTTGATTGCAGAAAAGTTAAAATGAGGCAGAAGAAAAGTATATTCACCCTAGAATTGAAAAAGAACTGGTACATAAGTTAGTAACCTGAAACTTAACAGTATCCATGAAGACTCTAGACATACATTAATGATATAAACACCCCTCCTCTGTCTCTTCCTCACTCACACACACACACACACACACACACACACACATGTCTGCATACATGTGCAGAGTGCACCTTAAGTAGATGTAAAATAAGCCAAAGATTTCAACATACCTTTTTGATTAGTTTATTCCATACAAGCATCGATGCTTATAATTCTCTGTTCAGTCTTTCAAGTGTGATTTATATTCTATACAAGACAATGCATAGAAGGACAATTTTGAAACAACTGGTACAAAGGCCTCTTATGGTGTTCGCATTGAAATACTCAACTCCTGTTTTTCTAATTCCCCCATCACTCATCTTTGCAGGAATGAGCTACCTCCAGTGAAAAAAAATGTCTCTAGATTTCTAGTTCCCAGTGGCCTTTGTCTTTTGTCAGCCAATTGGATTTAATCATATCTCATTGCTGAAAAGGGCGTTGTCTCCTCTCCGAGGCAATATGGCCTGTTTCCTCTAAGAATTAGAAAAGCAAAGCACTACACGGTCATTAGAAATATTATTGAGGGGGATGGGCAAAAGATGGTAAAGAGGAAATAAATATACAGGGGTCCTCATCATTTTTGACGAAAATGAATAGGCAGGGGAAAATACCCAGCTGATCAGTAAAAATAATATGTATTTACTTTTGCTTGCTCAAGCTTGGGAATGAGTGTAGAAGCAAGCTAGCTCTGGGACCAATTTCTCTCTGCCCTTGCTGCCCTGCAAATGACATTCTTACCAGACCATTAAGAAAACTGTTATAACTTCTAGTGAGACCACCTGCTAGGTCTCAGTGCTGGGACGATTACATCTATCGGAAATAATGACCCATAACTAGAATAAAACACATTAATAACATCACATTTACCCAGGATAATGCATTTCACCATTTTATATTGCAGAGACCAAGTTAATCAGTAAAAGCATTACCAAAAAAACGAGAGCAACTAACAGGCACAGAGTAGATAATGAATATAAAAGCAAAATGTCCATGCTATGTTTTTTTCCCCCTTAGAACGGATAAGATATGTAATGGGCAATAATGGATGGCACCCCTGGTTGGGAATGGGTATTCCTACCTTCTGTTTGTGGCTTCATAGGATAAGAAAGACTGGAAGTGCCTTTCACTGGACATAAGAGAAAGCATAAGGTTGTGAGGTTTAATGGAAAAAGCCACGGATTAGGAGTTAGAAGACAACAGGTCTTACTCCAGCTGTGCTGTTAATGAGCTGTGTGACCTTGGGCAATTCACTTCACCCTTCTGAGCCTCAATTTCTTATCTACAAAATGAACAGCTTAGACTAGGTGATCTCTGAAATCCCCTCCAATTCTCATATGTGGTGATTGGAAGCAGAATGTCAACCTGACATGGGAATGCTTCGAAATGTAATAAAACTGCCCATAAAACTTTGGAGCTCCATGATCCTTAGAACTGCAGGCAGAAAGAGTCAGATTGCATTGGCATTTAGGAGACAACTTTGACACTAGGGACCAAGGCTCTGCTAAAACTCAAGAACTTCAGAAAAGTGCTTTGTCAGGCCTGGAGTGAAGCCTGTCTCAAGTGCGTCTGCTGTTTCTCCCATTCCTTGGCAACTGCTTAGGTTTACTGTGGTTTATTTCAGGAATTTCAATATCTGTAATAGCAGGGGGAAGAAACTAAACAAACATGCATATATATATATATATATATATATATATATATAGTATACAAGGTAAGTATATCTGGACTATTAAGATCCATGAGACAACCAAAAGCTTAACTTTATAGCTTATTCATTTGAGACTGGTTCAGGAAACTTGAGAAGTAAGCAACTCTCAAATTTATTTTTTTAATCTAAAAAATTTTAACCTATTATAATTTACTACTTTTTTATGACTGCACTTTAAAGAAGCACATTTCTCAGCATCCCACATTTTCACTGAAACTCAATGTGACTAGAAACAATCATGGGAAAATGTCTATGATTAAACTCAGATTCTGGACCAATCCCTAGAGTAGGTTTTATCTCCTTTTCGAGGTCTGAAGATGCTCCACTCTTAGGGATTTTGTCAATATTTCAGAGGGAAAAGAGATGTATCAACCTTTCCATTTTAATCAAGATACAAAGTGTGGATTTGATTTTAGGGAACAGATAGGTGTGGGTACTGAACATACTGACATTCTGAGTACTATGCCACCTGCAAACCAAACCCTCTGGAACACTAAAACTCTAAAACTCTAATATCGCTACCTAATGTTATTCCATTTAGCCTCACATTATTACCTGAATCAAATTTTAAATTAGTCCACTTAAAGAACCAATTACCAAAAGTTGAATTTTCGTTTTCCAACAAATCCAACTGCAAGTACCTGAAGCCAAGAGAATTATATATTTATCCAAATGTTTGTAAAACAAAGTTTTAAAATCAGCTAATTTTCCTTCACTGTAAATGTGCAACACATTTATACTAACAATCTTTGGTCAAACTAGATTTTAGCCAAAATAATCAGAAATTGCCTTTAAGTGAAGCATTCTTCTTGTTAATCCTCAAATAAAACACCAAAGATAATAGAAAGGCTGATAGTTTTTTGTTATGAGGCAAAAGTGACTGAAATAAAAAGACGTAAAAATTAATGATATCTGGCTGACATTATTTAAATAGACAATAGCTCTATCAATAAAAAAAAAATCTCTAACAAATGCGCTTCATGACAGAAATATATTAACCACTTTTCATCATCTGGAACCTTCATAAATCAATAAGAGATAATATTTACTCTACCCTGCTGGGGTGGCTTTTTGTATTTCTAATAGAATTCATTTAATTCTGGTTGCCATAGTTACGACAGAGTTCTAGAATGAGTTTTGTTTCATCATAATTGCTGCATGTTAGTGTATAAACAGCAGACTTTTGCCTTCAACCAGCAGCACTCATTTGTGAATAAAGAAATCCCTTATCATAAAGTAATTGAACTAGAAATCAAAATATACCATTGAGCCCTTACACTCCTCAGAGACTTAGCAAATATTTCTTAAACTTTTATTTTGTGTAGTTATCTCTGAAAGGCATGTCAATAGTACAAGACAAATTTAGAGGAAGAATTAAAATGGTAAAGTGCCGCAGAGATTTAGAAATTTGAATTTATACCATAAGTCACATGGAATAATTTGACCTCAGACTACTGATTGTTTTACCAAATATCTAGCATTCATGTAGATATTTAGTTTCAAATGCACTATTTTTCAGCCAATTCAGAATAGTTACTTCATAAGTTTAGTCACTTTGAAAAGAATCCAGAGGAATTACTGTTAAGTCTGCTAAAATTGTAACATTAATTTCAAATGTTACAAGGTAAAAGAAAAGTATGTATCTTCCTGTAAATTCTTTAAGCAGTAAATATTCAGAAAAAATATATGAGATAAAGGAATAGCTATTTCTTTGACAAAATGCTTACCTAGAAGTCACAAGAAAGAATTCCTTTGCCCTAAGAAAATTCCAAAATTGTCATACACAAGAGCTCAACAATCTATAACAGTGGCTGTTAAATGGAATATTTTAAATCTTGAAAAATAAAATTATCTTCTACTTACCACTAAATCTTAAAGATGAAGGGGCCAGAGCAATAGTACAGCAGGCAGGGCATTTGCCTTTCATATGGCCAACACAGGTTTGATCCCTAGTATCCCATATGGTCTCCCCATCACTGCTAGAAGTAATTCCTGAGCACAGAGCCAGGGTAACCCCTGAGAATCTCTTGGTGTGTCTCAAAGACAAGCAGAAAAAAATGTGTATCTGTCTAATATGGTTCTATAATACTTTCTGTGAAATCTGTGCTCTTTTGTTTTGGGTGGTGGCATACCCAGTGGTGCTCAGGGCTTGATCAGTCACATGCAAGGCAAGAAGCCAAACTTCTATACTCTCTCTGGCCCAGCTTTCTGTGAAATTATAAAAAAGAACATGGCATAAGAGTATGAAAGGACAAGAGATTTCAATTAAAATCATCCTTTCCCATATGGCAATTTAAACAAATAGTCTGATGGCTGCTATTTTGAGATCTATGCAGATTTAAAATAACAGTACCTTGCTATTCTAGAAATTAAATGTAAACTGTACTTTAATTATTAACCCTGTATGTTTCCTGTTTTGCATTCTATATGTTTAGGGGCTTGTTGTTACTTATTTTTGGCATATCAAATATGCCACAAGTAGCTTAGTCTCACGATGGAGACGTTACTGGTGCCCGCTTGAGCAAATCAATTAGCAATGGGATGACAGTGATACAGTGATGTTTGGAGGCAGGTTATCATATACATTAGAGGTGAACTATGATCATTTTCATGAAGATCTATCAAACTATATGGTTTTGTTAACAAAAAGGCAATGTGTTAATAATTCATGTGCCATAAAGAGTTAAACCCAGAAGAACATACAGGAAAAGATCTTAATAGAGAAAGGATAGCAGTGTTAAAATAAATACTAAAAACATGTAATATGAACTTGGTATGAATGTGGCAAGTGAAGTGAAAACAGAGGGCTAATTCAATACAGCAAAGACATATGTACTTTGCGGAATTAGAAAAGGCTTCAAAAATGTATTGGCACTCTAGGACGTGTGTTTGGTTAAAAATAGTTTAAAGATTTGCAACAGGTAGAGTATTTTTTTTCATTTTTCAAAAGAAAATACTAGCAAAAAAGAAAATGACCAAAACCATATGAAAATTCTTTTTAGAACCTTGATAATGTTTCCATACATGTTGACATAAATAGCACTGTAGCACTGTCATCCCGTTGTTCATCAATTTGCTCGAGCAGGCACCAGTAATGTCTCATTGTGAGACTTGTCACTGTTTTTGGCATATCGAATACACCATGGGTAGCTAGCTAGGGTCTGCCGTGAGGGCAGGATACTCTAGGCAGCTTGCCAGGCTCTCCTAGAGGGACAGAGGAATCAAACCTGGATCAGCCGCATGGAAAGCAAACGCCCTCCATGCTGTGCTATCGCTCTACTCTATTACATAAATAAATGTACAATATTAGAAAATTCCCTGATGTTTTAAAGGATCCTACACCACTGAGAAAAAAATTAATTATTTAAAACCAAGGGTGGAGCTATTTGCATCATGTATAGAAACCAAGGAAGTTATATCATTTTCCTTGAGTGTTTCGAGGCAGAAAGGTGAGACACTAGGCTGTGAAGATACTCTGTTGTGATTACTTACTAAGATACGAAGTGAAACTCAAAAGGCACTTAACCTCTCTGTAACTATGTCCTTATCTAAGAAATAGTAATAGTACTGTTTCACAGATTCTCATAAGATCTACATAAGTTACTTTATCACTGTCACTGTCATCCCATTGCTCATGGATTTGCTCGAGCGGGCACCAGTAACATCTCCATTGTGAGACTTGTTGTTACTGTTTTTGGCATAGTGAATATGCCACAGGTAGCTTTCCAGGCTCTGCTGTGTGGGCGAGATACTCTCAGTAGATTGCTGGGCTCTCTGAGAGGGGCGGAGTAATCATACCTGGATCAGCTTTGTGCAAGGCAAATGCCCTACCGCTGAAAACCAAAAACTAGTTCCTAGGAAATAGTAATAAATAAATGTGTACAATATTGTTTTACCAGAATTAAAACACAATAATACAGGTATAGTTGGTTTTACTAAGAATTTTACTTTTACATTTTTATTCTAATTGTCCACCGTGCCTTGCGGGCGTCCAACAGGGTTTTGATTCCTCCGTTCCTCTCGCAGAGCCCAGCAAGCTACAGAGAGTATCCTGCCTGCACAGCAGAGGCTGGCAAACTGCCCATGGCATATTCGATATGCCAAAAACAGTAACAAAAGTCCCACAATGGAGACATTGCTTGTGCCCACTCAAGCAAATCGATGAACCATGGATGACAGTGCTATCTTAATTGTAGCTTAAATAACATTATTACAGTAGTATAAATGTTTATGGTTTCCATATACAAAGTTACTGCACTTTCACCACCACCAAAGTGCCCAAGCGCCTCTGCCACTGTTCTTCTATCACTCTCATCCCTTTCTCTCCCACCCTCAATTACTGCTTGGTAATCTCAGTTTTGTAATCCAAGACCACAGGTGTGTCATCATTACTGTCATACAATAGTTAAGTCATACAATGGTCAAGTGCCCATCCCTCCACCAGTGCCCATTTTGCACCAACAACGGTCCCAGTATCCCTCCCACCACCCCCACCCCGTCCTCCCCGCCCTCACCCCAACTCTGTGGCAGGGCATTCCCTTTTGCTCCCTCTCTCTTCCATCTTTTTTGTTTTGATTACAGAGAAGTCCACTTGGTAGAATTTTAAACTAAATATTGACTTTCTTTTCCTGCTAACCACATAAAGAGAGCAAAGTGAAGCAGAGGATATGAGAACAATAAAATCCTTGAAGAAGAAAGAGAGTGGGATGGGATGAGAGAACTCATTCCCATTTTCATTTATTGAGGCCTGGAATATTAATCTGTAGAACAAACATGAAGCAGCTCAGTTACAGGCAAAAAATCTTAATTGAGACCAAGCTACCATCCAAAAAGTGAAATTTTCATTTTGCACTCATATTTGTTTAATGTCTGATAAAACAAGACAATCCTAATTGGAAAATATATAATTTATAATCTTCCACAATTTATGCTCATTATTTATAGGATATTATACAAACTTTTCTAATAATTGTATAGTCAAGAAAAGGGAGAATATTTGCATGAGAAAAAAATCAATCCAACATTTTCCCTATATAAACAAGGTGGTGGGTGGCGCTCCCAATGAGTATATACATTATGATTTACAGTATAATGTATGTAAGTACCATAAATCAAACAAAATGAGCATCCAGTTTATGAAAGATTAAGTCTTAAGTCAAATAAAAAATGTAATGATAATCAGATAGAAAGGTTATTAAATAAAAATAAGTATATTTTAAAGTCATTAATAGTCTTAACAGCTAATATAGCAAAAAATAGACATAACATAATCATACATATAATAAAATAATGCTAATTACCCCTAAGATAATATTAGTTAAACTTATGTGTAATTATGATTCCAAAATTGATTAAAATATTTAATATCTAAAAATTTTCCAAATTTCAAAAAGACCTAATGCAAAATAAGTAAAGATCACTTAAAGAATGAAAATAGAAGTGTGAACCAAAACCTATTGTTGTTGAAGAGAAAGTCAAAAAAGATCAAGGTCAAATCTCATTACCAAATAAAATGACATTACAAAAAAATCTGATTAGCAGTTGACTTTTCATGAGAATCATGGAGGCCAGAAGACATTGGAATGCCTTTGAAAAACTGGAAAAAATAACTGTCTATCAAGAGCTTAATCAATGAAAACATTCTTCAAAAATAACAGAAAAATAAATACATGTTTGAGCAAAATAAAATTAACAGAATGTATTGTCAACATAACTGTGCTAAAATAATTGCTAAACATAGCTGTTTTGGCTGAAGGGAAATGATTCTAGATGAAAATTTGGATCCTTAGAATAGAAGGAAGAGTATCAGAAATTGTAGTTACTGGGTAAATGCCAAAGTTTGCTTTTCCTCTCTGATGTTTTAAACGATGCTGCTGTAAGTCATAAATCACAATGTTTATATGTGTATATATGTGTGTATATATAAGGAATACATTTTAAACTAACTTAAATTGAAAGTATTTAATAAATTAATTTAAAATGATCCGAGTTCCTGGTTAAAACTAGACAAAGAAAAAACTGGCCTAATTAAATAGAAGCACTAAAATAAACATAAAATAATAAATTAATGAAATAGTAAACAAAATTAATGGGCAAAATTCATTGAAAGTAAAACCCATGTCAAACATACAAAATTACCCTAACAAAACAGGAGACCTAGGCAATCCTTAAAAGCCAGTGTGCATACTTTGCACTTTCTATGCTGACGTTCAATGCCCAGCATTGCACTTGCCCCCAGAATACCACTGAGAGTGACCTCTGACATCAAAAGTTGTACCACTCTTCAACAAAAGAAGAAAGCCCTCACCATGACCCAATAATGAATTCTATCACACACTAAATCATAATAATGCCAGTTTTATTTGGACCCTTTTGGAAAATAGTGATGAAAATACAAAATTCTTTTTTATGTTCAGTAATTTTCAGAAACCAAAGGCAGGAACAAAATTACATTAGAAAAAAATTCTGAAAGTAAATGTTAGCATCCATTATGACTATGAATGTAAAATATCACAAATATAATTAATATTAAAAATGTCAAATACATCATGGTCAAGTGGAATTTATTCTAGGAGTGGTAGGCGTAACATATGAAGTGTAGCACTACAGTGTTGTCATCCCGTTGTTCATAGATTTGCTCGAGCAGGCACCAGTAACGTCTCCTTTGTGAGACTTCTTGTTACTGTATTTGGCATATTGAATACACCACAGGTAGCTTGCCAGGCTCTGCCATGAGGGCGGGATACTCTCAGTAGCTTGCAGGGCTCTCTGAAAGGGACGGAGTAATCGAACCAGGGTCGGCCACTTGCAAGGCAAATGCCCTACCCACTGTGCTATTGCTTCAGTCCATAAATTTAATGTTAGTTCATATTATTTTCTCTCACCAGCTCTCATTTTACATGCTTTTGTATACCTGCAAGTGTATATATATTTTTTGCTTCGTACATAATCAGGTAGATAATAATAATATACCACTTAATAACTATTGCTCATTCCAGAGAAGGGGAGGCAAGATGGTGGCAGCAATCAGCTCTCTATACAGCCAATGTGGCCACAAATTTCTGCCTGAGTGAGAGTGTGGGGGCCTCTTGGATACTTTGGCTCTGAGAAAACTCCATTAAACAAAATCAGCTGGTCACCTGCTACATAGTGCTGCTCTGGGGCTGCCCTGCTGCCATTCCCTCCCCTGACCAGCCTGTGCTACCCACAGAATACTATGGAGGAAAACCTCCCTGAGTACCCACTGTCTGGAGGCTGAAGGTGGGCATGTGTGTCCCCTGGTCAGGTTCTGCTGGACTGGAGGCTGCAGCCTGCCAAAAGTGCCAATGCTGTGTACTTTAGCAGCCCTGAACCCAACTCTGGTCCCTGCCTCGTCCACTGCTGCCATAGCTAGGGGTGCCCAGGAGTGTGGCATGCTGGCAGGTTAACCTGGATCCATGGGGCAAGAGCATCAGCAGCCTGGTGGTGCCCTTGGGCTTAATGATGCCCCAAAATCACCACTATGCCTCTGACCAGACTCCAACAACTCAGAACCAAGTTTCATGAGGAAATAAACTGCCAAAGTTAGGTATGTGGCAACCACTTCCACAAGCCATCTCCAGATCAGTCATAGAAGTTCATTTACCAGCCATACTTCAGAGTCCCATAAATAAATCGCAAAAGAGATTAGAATCACTGTATGACTGAAATGCAAACACGAAAGTTCATAAGTTTGTAACTGTACCTCACACCTCATGGTGATACACTAATAATTTTTTTTTTAAAGAGAGAGATATCCGAAGCTGCAATTAATCTCAGACCTACAAAAGACTGTACAAATGTGATACATAAGAAGTGACTGGATTAGCTTGGTACCTGCCCAAGCAAAGTTGTCCCCGAAACTCCTTGTTTTCACAGTCCAAAATCGCCACCATACTCCTGTTGAGACTCCAGTGTCTCAGGATGGACTTCACCATGATATTAATCTTCTGAAAATTCAGGTATGCAGGTTTTGTGGCTGAAATCTCCAGGCTCTCTCAGGGGTTGGGATAAGCTACTTTCCCCACTTCTCTGCAACTCCAGAAGCCCTGGTAGTCATGACCAGAACCCAAAGCCGCTACCCAGTTGCAAACCATAATGCACAGAGAGAGAGAGAGAGAGAGAGAGAGAGAGAGAGAGAAGAGAGAAGAAAGATGCCTGCCACAGACGCAGAAAGTGGGGGGGTGAGATAAGAGGGTGGGGAAGGGGATGGGAGGGAAATGGGGACATTGGTGATGGGAAGTGTGCACTGATGGAGGGATGGATGTTGGAATATTCTGTGACTGAAACAAAATCATGAATGATTGTGATGGCCTAATTTATGAGTGATTCAATAAAAAATAAATAAATTAAAAGAATAATTATTTAAATAACATAAAAATGCTTTGGGGATAACTTTAACATAAGTTATGCAAGAATTAAACAAACATTGAAGCCATAGAGTTATTATAACTTGCACTCATCCTTCCTGAGTTAAACCCCAGCATAATATAAGTTCCACCAAACTTCCCCAGGAATGATCCCTAGGCACAGAGCCAGGAATACTCCACTCCTTGAATACCACTGGGTATGGCCTCCTGCAAAAAAATAAATAAATAAAACTTTGCAAGTGAAGATCAAAATTAAAACCTTGCAGATCAAAAACAAAACTTGGGCTTAATTCATGTGGCAGCTGCCATTTCCATACTGGCAGTAGTGTTTTCCTGAGCACTGTTTAAGACCTTCACCCAACTCACAAAAAAGAAAAATTTATACACCTAATGAAACTAAAAGATAGAGCAGCTTTATGGTCAATGTTAGTAAGAATGTAACCATGAAATTGACTTTGACTCCTGAATGTGGGTCCTTGAGTATAAAATCCAGGTTTTATGAAGTTATAGTTATTTACTTAATTGCTTTGGCAAGTAGTTCTGGATTCCCAAATTTCCTTGGTTTGTTCTTGGTGAATCTTCTTCCTAGGGAACCTGCTGATAGCCAGGGGCATACATGGATGTACCTGGGTCTAGTGTCCCCCAATGGCCCGTGTTCTCAATTTCCCCTGGTCTATTGTAAATGCTCTGCAGTCTGTCTCTCCTTGCTAATCCTTCTTTTTTTTTTTCTGTCCCTTTGTCTTCCCTGGATTCTCCAGCCTTGCTGTAGGTGAGAACTGCTGCTTTTCTCGCTGTCATAAAAGCACAGGTGAGGGGTCAAAAACAGGCTGTCACTTTCTCTGAATATATGAATGCGGTAGAAAAAGAAGATACTTGGAGTGTTTTTCTCTTTGAAGTGTCTGCTATCTCCGCCCCCTAGTCACTTCCGTTATCTATCTGGTTGGCCATCCCTCATGTAGCTAGATTTTTAAATGACATTTCATTTAACTAGATTACCCGTTCCTCCACTTCAACCATAACAAAATGACAATTCTCCAAAGATTTTTAGATGTATCTAAAATCTTGGTGTTTATAGATGATTATATACATACACAGATACATTTATGTATATTGATTTCTTAAACAAAAAAAACTGGCATAAACTATTAAAATAACCATTGGAATTCATAAAATTATTTTTTCCTCTTTAAAAAGCATGTAACAGGGTCAGAGTGGTAGTACAACAGGTAATCATTTGCCTTGCACACAACTAACCCAGGTTCAATCCCTGATATTCCATATGGTTCCCAAGAACTACAGGGAGCAATTCTTGAGTGTAGAGCTAGTAGTGACTCCTGTGGCACCAAAACAAACAAAAATATAAAACTCATATTAGACAATGTCCCAGAGGATTTAGGAGAAACCCAGGCACTAGGCCTAGAGATGGATGGGAAATCTGAAATCCATTTTAAGTAATTTAAGCCCCCAAACTATTTGTATGCTATGACTTCTTGTCCTTGCCCTTAAGTAAGGCATTTTTTGAGAAAATGAGCATACCTCAGCATATATAGGTAAAAGAGTATAAGAATATGTAACCCAACAGATAAAAGCTAACAAAAATAATAATCAACATGAATATTAAACACAAGTAGCACTGTAGCACTGCCACCCCATTGTTCATCGATTTGCTTGAGCGGGCAGCAGTAACGTCTCCATTGTGAAACTTATTGTTACTGGTTTTGGCATATCAAATATGCCATGGGTAGCTTGCCAGGCTCTGCCATATGAGCTGAATACTCTCAGTAGCTTGCTGGGCTCTCCGAGAGGGATGGAGGAATCAAACCCGGGTTGGCAGCATGCAAGGTAAACACCCTACCCACTCTGCTATCACTCCAGCCCATTCAAATATTAAATGTAATCAAATATTTTGAACTACTTTATATAAAAGAATTTTTTAAAAAGGGCCGCTGAGCTCACACCCAAGAGTCGTGTGCATGGGCAGTGCGGGGACCACCACTGTTGCCTGGGTGCTCACCAGCACAGCCCCTTATGCCCTCGATGCATCTGCAAAGCCTCCAAGTACAGGTTCCTCCTGGCTCTGGGCACCAGAGTTTACTGAAGACAATCATGAATGATCTCAGGACTGACAATAAAAGGCTCTTAAGAGGACAGCGAGTCTGCCTGGCTGGAAATGTGTTGGCTGCCTCAAAGGGCAGGACTCATCTCAGCACAGCACAAAGCCGCCAAGAACCCAGAGGGCATCATCAAAGGTGTGTGGTGTGGGAGATGGGCAGCAGTCGCCTGAGAACACAGCCCGGGACAAAGGCAGGAAGCATTAGAGGGCTGGAGAGACTTGGAGAAGGGAGGCTTGGTAGAGGGATGGGGAAAGGAGTGACCCTGACTCACTTCCTATATGGATGGAGGAAGTAAGGGACCACATGGCATGTGAACCAAGCCAAGCCAGCATGCAGCAGGAGAGAGAGAGAAACTGTCTCCAAGCAAGTGGCACCAAGAGCTGAGGGAAGCCGAGAGACAGGAGTTCTGTGACTGGCTCCTGAGGAAGGAGCTAACTCCACACCAGAGCACAACAGTGAAACTAGGGTGTATGCAAACCCTATGGGAAACTCCAAGGAAGAGACTTTCCACAAAGACTGGACCGGACAGAGTGAAGGCCCAGGAGGCCAGTCCCCAGAGATGGTAAGGGCCTGCTTGCAGGAAGGTGAAAGAAAGTGCCACCTCACTGTGCACAGGTGACAGATATGTCCCCGAGAAGAAGCCCCACCTAATTCAAAGTGGCCAAAGGGAAGTCACAGATCCAAGCAGGCATTCGAAGCCCACAATTATACTTCCTGGCAACACGCATGTGGCTCCAGTGGGTGGTGGTTATGCAGGAAATGTGAAAGGCACAAAAGAGACATGGGGTCAGAGAGCTGAACCCTGCTGCCACCTGCTCTGGTGCTGGTCACTTTAACCAAAGCCCAGCAGTTAAGATTACAGGTCCACGGACAAAGCTGACTCAAATGAGCACAGAAGTGCAGACAAACGGAAGAGCAGTTGTTCTACCACACAAGGAGATCTGCTGCACCAGCCGACACACAGTCCTGAGGCCCGAGTCCTTCGTCACCAGAATTCCTAGGTTTGCTGTTTATCCTGTGGCCCTAGAGTTTTAACCCCGGCCACCTGAAGCAAAGAAATGAATCAGTAGCCTCAACCCCTGTATTTGGCTTTGGGGTTCCACACTAGGTACTCCTGGTAGGGTTCTGGGGACCATGTGGGAAGCCAGGGCTCAAACCTGGGTCAGCTTCATGTAAGCGCCTTTCCAAGGTCTCAGCTCTCTCTGGCCCCAACTCCTGTATTTCTATTTGCAATTAATCAGGCTAGGACTGACCACTAAGGGTTTAAGGTGAGGGTGAAATGACCAGCTTTTCCTGAATGACAGGTAAAGAATGCATGTCTGGGAAGAATCTCTTCCATTCAGAAGCAGCACAGATGGGGAATCCCCAGCCCAGTGGTTACAAGGCACAGGCAGCACTTGTCAAACACAGGAAGTAAACAAAAAGTTTTTTAAAAAGTTAAATCTGTCCCTCTCAAAGAGCCGGGCAAGCTACCAAGAGTATCCTGCCCGCACTGCAGAGCCTGGCAAGCTACCCATGGTGTATTTGATACGTGGCATATTTGATATGCCAAAAACAGTAACAACAAGTCTCACGATTGAGACGTTACTGCTGCCCACTCAAGCAAATTGATGAACAACGGGACGACAGTGCTACAGTACAGTGCTACCATTTTTCTCAGAAAATTTCAAGAGCAATCAATATAAAAGTAATAAAGTAAAATAGGTAGCCAAAGTGAAAATATCTCTGGTCAGGGACATACCAATATGTAGATAAGCCATCACCAACATGTAAGATACCGTCCAATGTTGAGCCTTAGGTACCCTCTACCTAAAATACAAATGTCCTGGGTTCAGTTCCAGAGGCGAAAGTAGAAGAGGCTAGAACAAACAGAAGCTGAGTACTCACACCTCAAGTCAAGCCGGTTGTGCCAGAATCTTCCTTGGCAGCAGAGCTACATAGACCCTATTGGGACACCGTCTGTCACAGGCGTGTAAAATCGGTGGCAAAGCAGTGGGCAATGTTCATCTTCTTCAGTGGGTCATTTTTCACTGGTTGTAGGTGGCTCCATGGGGGTGGGGGAGTGCTGGGGGTAGGGATGGTTGGGGAACAGTTAGGGGCGATTAGCAAACTCGACCTAATATTCTAAAATGAATGAACTGTCCATCTTAATTGAGAGTTTCGTTCTGTGGATAGCACAGACTCCTCCATGTTATCTGACAATCTCCATCCAAGGCCCGACAGGCCTGTGGTGTCTTGTCTTGACTACCCTCCCTGGTTGAGTACTCCATGCACAGTGATTAAGGAGGCGGCGGTCAAGTCAGACTCAGCCTCCTATTCCAGAATCCTTTATTAAGTACCAGTGAGTACCTCCTGACAGTAGGTGCTTAACAAATGTTTTTCAAAATATGTGGACTTGCAAAGCCATTCCCTCATAGCATGAGAAAAAAAATAAGATAGGAGCTTTTTTAGGTAACTTATAAGAGCATTTTCTAAAAAAATAAGAAATTTAAATATAAGGGTCTTATACAAATTTAAACATGAATTCGATTGTCTCAACTCTTCCAAGATCCTTCTGTTGTCTTAAATTTCTAATCTAATTCTAAGCTAACTGACACTGACCCCTTGTACTTGCAGCACAGCTGGGGTAATGGGCAGGAAAGAATTAGCTAAAACAGAGTTAGCCCTTAGTATGATCATTAAATGCTGTAATTTGTCTGGGGCATCCAAAATATTTCCTTTCTGCTTCAGTCACAAATACCATTAGGTTTTTTTTTTCTCCCTCCTCTCAATGGAACTCACTTTCAGAGAAAAAGTTCTGACATTAAATATGTTGATGTGAGGGTTTCAGAGAAAATTTATATCCTAAGACATAACTATAATTGTCTCCTGAAAAGCTTAGCCACCTGTACAAGCAAAATTCAGTAATTTCAGTAATTAGAAAAAATTTAGGGGGCGAGTCTGTGTGTTTCATCATTGCGGCTACATTATATAGAAGCAAAACCGACTTTGACTTTCCAGTATCCCCTCCATTAATACAGCTTTTGACCTTTTGGTACTCAGAAACCTGAGTTGCTATGTTACTGTTTTTGTGGCTAACATGTGAAATGAATGGCTAATGACTTAGAGCTACTGCCAAAGAGTGATTAACAGTCTGGGAAGCGGCAAAGCAGAAGGTGTCTTCAAGTACACCTGTGCACCCAAAGAGTTAATGTATTTCCAAAGCTTACTCCCCACCGCCCCACACCCCCGGGAGGATATCCCTCACTTTGAAGTTAAAAAAAAAAATTCCAGGTGTGCCTGAAGAGGAATACTGAAGGCAAGAAGACTGCTTTTAGGAGATATTGGACTGCAGACCTTAAATGATTTAAATGCAATCCCCACGTGCAGCTGCTAAACCAAAGCACCTCACCCCAGGGAAGAGATGAGAAATTTTGAGGGCGATTGAACACTGAAAATTCTCATCGTGGCTTAGCGAAAAGTGACTTAGCACATGTGTTTCAGTAATTATGAAGCATGGGGGTGCTCACTGACTCTGAAATGCGCAGTCAGTCACCGGTGTGACAACTCTGGTGCTGGTGTAAGAGGCAATCAGATCAGGCAGGAATGAACATCTTTTGCCTCGGCAATTTGCTAATGCTTCAGGCTTTTTCTTTGGGGAATGGGTGTCTGTGTTGTTGTACGTTCACACCAAGATTATTCATTGCTTTTTAGGATTAAGTGTGCAGAGCTAATCAGGGGAAGAGTAAGGAACTAGAAAGCTTATTAAGTAGCTACTCTGTATACAGCTCCTATTAGGCACCTGGATTTTACATAAATTCCTGTTTAAAAAAAGAGGTTTTATTGTGAAATTTTATATAATTATAGAAAAGTATAGAAACAGAAAAATCTTCTATAACTCTGCAGAGGCAATAAAAATGATTCCCAAGACCTCTGAAGTCTATTGCACAGCCCTGCCTCAGAAGCACTGTCTTTCCCTAATGTCTAGCACCACTCTGTCAATCCCTTTCTTATTTTGCTTTGCAAGATCTCCACAAAAGCATGTCTTTCTAAGCTTTACAGTTGTGTTTTTTTCTAAACAACAAAGAGATGGAATCTTGCAACATGTATCCTTTAGTATCTGATTTCTTTTATTTAATACCAAGTTGTATTTATGTTTCTAGAGTATGAGCAGTGATGGAAAATTGTTCAGCCACAAAGAAGAGAACAATGACTAGGGACTGAGTTGATAACAACAAATAGTCACTCAGTAGCTATCAAAGGCTGAACTGTATACTCTCAAAAGATGTTTAAGTGCTAATTTCAAGTACATATATATATGTACACATATATATACACACATATATGTATGTGTATGTGTGTGTGTGCTCACACACACCCCTTGATACAGAAGTCTTGCTGACGTTTGGCTTAATATGAGGTGATTACAGTGGTTTCTAATCCAGTATATCTGATTATGATTTTTTTGACAAGGGGAAATAACATGCATAGAGAATACCATGTGAAGATTCTTCAGTCAGTCATAAAAATATGCTGCCATAAGTCAGAACTATCAGAAACTTTAAACAGACTGACAGACACATACACACACATACACACAAACAACAAAAAAATCTAGGCTATTCCCCTGCTAGTAACTTCATTGTCTAGTTCTGAGGTTTTCAACCACCAGTGCTCCCCAAAAGTATTACTACTTAAAAAACCTATATGTAGGAGTAAAAGGTTGAAACTCACTGGCCTAGTCAATGCCATGATCTCAGATATCTAGCTTCCATAATGTGAAACAGTAAAGTTCTGTTATTTAAGGCATTATTTGTAGTATTTTGCTTAAACCACTTAGTTTCTGGAATTTTACTATGGCAATCCTAAACAGCTAATAGAGGGAACAGCGGGATTTGTCATCAAACAATGTGACATTGGGATTAATAATGGGAATGTAGCCATTGAAGTGCACTGCACAAGGTCACCCATCAAGCTGATGGCACTGAGTTTGAGTTCTATTCACTCACCCGTACTGTCTCCATCACTCTTCTTGGCAGCTTCTTTTACCTTCACGGTTCTCACACTGAAGTAGCCATGTGGAAGCTATGTTTGGATCATGTAAGTGACAGATGAGAGGTAAACTTGGTCAATTTCATATATAAGCATATCTCCATTATGCTATCATTACCCATAGAGATTTCTGTAAATGAAAGAATCCATAGTCATTCTTTCAACAATTATCCTTCACCTGTTACAATATAGTGTGTCCAATGTGAAAATAGGAAGTTCACAAAACATTCTTAATTCTGACAAAAATAATTTGAATGAACATAAGATTCATTTATCCTTATATACTAACTGTATTACACACAGTTGTCCTCTGTGGAGTAGAAAATTTCAATAGGAAATCAGAGAGAAGAATCATTAAGATTAAAATTTTAAAAATAATATTGTTGAAGACACTGATGAAAAAAATCAAGTGGATGAATTTGGATGAATTTACTCAGTGTATGCACAGAGGTACAGAATCTGGGTCTCCTGATCTTCAGGTTTAAAGAAACCTTTCCTGAGAAGAAAGAGTAATTTCAAGTAGAAGTAGCGTGCTCCTAGCATTTGAAGCCAGCTCCTACTGAGATTCTCTTTCTCTTAATTTCCAAAGTTACCCAGAGCAAAATTAGGAAGGAAGAGACTACCAAAGCATAGTATGTTTCCTTTCTTGGTCTCACAATATTTTATCTCTAATATTTTCTAGACATTCTTTCCCATGACACTTATTTAAGCAACCTTAGATTATCTAAGAAACTCACTCCAGGCCCTCTAAGATATACACTGATTTTGTTAACTCTTCAAAAAGCCCTGCCTTCTCACCTACTATATTGCCACAGTCATTGTGGCATGAAAGAATCACAGCTTCTAGACAGTAATGCACCTTTTTCAGATCTGATAAAAATAAGATTTGCAGGTCACTTTACCTCATTAAAGATATCTAAATTTCTAACTTTCCAAACTTCTCTCAAATATCTCTGGGCAGATGCAATTCAGTGATTTTCAAAAATTTATTTGACCCATTTCCTTTCTCTTTAGGAAATCAGGCCAACACTATTTTCTTCAAAGGCACCATTAGTACTTTGGAGTTTCTTCAGGTAAAGAATTGGAGAATTCACTGTGCCATGGTAGAAAGAGCATGGAATTTGAAACAGAATTCAAGCTGTAAATCTACCTCTGTCTCAAAGTTTTAATAATATTACAACATTAAGAATTATAATTACCCACCGATTTGGAAAAAGTGATTCACAGCAATTTTTTAATTTACATTCTTTTATTTTTTTCCTTGATTGTAACTCAGGAAAAGTACTAATTTAAGTCTTTAAGATAAAATAACTTCTAGATATGGTTAAACTCTGCAGAAAGTGTGTTGTACTTCTCAATGGTAGATATATTCCTGAGCTGAATACACCAATATATGAAAAAGACCAAAACTAGTTCTGGGGAGTCCAAGCTAAGTTCAGCGTCTCCTGAAATATACTGCTTAGAACAACATAGTCTCTCTGGTATTTCTACCTTCTCCATATCCTCAAGTATGTTATTTTTAAACATGGAAGTCTCAAAAATGCACAAGATGGCCCCTTTTTAAAATCCTTCTCTCAAAGTATGACAACTGACGGCCTACAGTCTCATAAATTTGTACCCCATGTAGTAGGCGATCAAAGACAAAAGCAGAAAACATTTTCAGATAGGCTTTTTAGCTCTGGGCTAAGAATCAATGTTGGAAAGTGCTGGAACATGGTTCATCTTGCTGTGAAAGAACTCAATGAGGGCTCAACCTACAGCAGAGTTAAATTAGTAGAATGCGTATCTTTCAAAGTGTTCAATTGGGAGTGCTCAAATTTTGATGCATTTTCATTGGGTACTAATTAGCAACTTGCTGACTACTAAATGGACTGTCACCTTTCCTTCTGACAATTTACTGAAAATTATCCCCCCAATGTTATATGAACATGAGGGAAATGGACTGGGAGGGCTGGAACTAAAGAAGGGATTGCATTTGGGGCATTTATCTGAGAATTTTTAGTGTGCTGCTGATATTTAAGGACTTTAATAAAAGCAAAAGAAGGGAAAAGGTTGGGACTGACAGACAGTGAGTTCTGCTCACTAGGCATTCTTATACTCAATAGTCAAAGTATAAATGGATCTAGTTCTTTTTAAATGTTAATAAGCTTTTTTTCTGTACTGGAAGGAATTTTCTATGTGATTGCTATAATATGAAGCACCAGCCTATTCTGTGGTGAGAATATATCCAAACGAGAAGTTTAAATGTTAAAACTCTTCTATAGGAAAACAAAAATATACCTATTTCATTCACATGTTTCTTCACTAGTGTTACTCTGATGTAGATGAGAATTTCAGTTCACCACAAAGAAATTTCATTTTATCATCTAGATATATTTCTAGACTGAATACACCAATATATGAAAAAGACCAAAATTAGTTCTGGGGAGTCCAAGCTAAGTTCAATGTCTCCTGAAATATACTGCTTAGAACAACATAGTCTCTCTGGTATTCGTACCTTCTCTATATCCTCAAGTATATTATTTTTAAACATGGAAGTCTCAAAAATGCACAAGATGGCCCCTTTTTAAAATTCTTCTCTCAAAGTATGACAATTGACTGCCTACAGTCTCATAAATTCGTACCCCATGTAGTTCCTTGTGATAAAATAAAATGTATGAAAGGTAGTCATGAGTAAGTAGGAATTCTACCTCTACTCTTATTTAGAATTTTCCTAAATAATTCTAAGTTATTATTAGAATTCCTAAATAATTCTCATAATAATAAGTTTCAAATATTGCAAATTTTCCAATATGTGCAACTCAGATTTTTATACTATCCCCCCAAAGTTCTTAAGCTGTAAATTTTACAGTAACAAAATAACATGAAGTGGGATTGTAGTACTTTGGATTTCAAAATATTAAATAGTATTGGACTTTGCTTCTGGATAATCTAAGTTATGTAGGGCTGAGATAAATACTTGAATTATAATTAACCCAGTATGCTTTTATTCTGTGTATGCTGAGATCTAGATAGTAATGTGACCCTGGCAAAAAAATGGATTCTATGCAGTTCTCTGGGAAAAAGGGAAACTGTTGCTGGAGGAAAGCTCAAGAATCTGACCCTTGGAGTCCAGAAAATCCTCAAGTTCACAATCCATCTGTTTTGAACAGCATCACCAATCATTCTTAAGTAGGCAATTCTACTCTCAGACTGAGAGATCTACAATTTTGAATACAATAAACAACACTTGACATAGGCAATTAATTGTCAGAAGAAAGAAAATAGAACTACCACATGATAGAAAAAAATTGGAAGGGCAAAGTGAGTAAATTAGCGATTATAATATGTTCATAAACTCTAGTTAAATCCAAATAACAATGGGTTTTGAGAACAAAATAAAATATTAGATTTTATGTAAAAAATGCTCCTTATTTTAAAGGAAACACTGGGAAATAAAGGAACTACAAGGTGATTTGACCTGCTTAATATTAAGACTTATAAACGTAGCTCTTAAAAAATGTAGAATGCACATGTAAACACACAAGAAAAATACAGTCATATTTATATGTTTTTTTTTATTTCAAGCTCCAGGGAATGTGCAAAAAAAAAAATAGTAAAGAAAAATGTAGTGAACTTGTTCCCAGCTCAGGCCAGATCATAATTTGGTCAAAATGTCAGGATTCTCTAAAATTTGACAGTATTTTTCTGAAATATTACGTTTAAGAATCAAAAGAACCACCTATACTCTATAGTCAGTAAGTATAACCTAGAAAGCAGTATTCCAATTCTTTATTATCGAGGAAGAATATCCTAGGACAGGTATTGAACAACAAAAAAACCGATTATTAGGCAAAAGGTGGGAAAATTACCTTTTTCTAGATCTGTGGCAGATAAGCATGTATCATTACTAGACTTAGTATTATGAAGATGAACATGAAAATATTCTGGAATTCCAGAAGAAGAACTGTATAAAAAGGGGTCCCCCTTAAAAAAAGTAAATGTATCAATTTATATATTGGGTCTGACCTTAAGAATAAGAACAATCACACCTAATATCATTTTTAATATGTTGTCTATGTTATGCTTCTCTTCTATTTTCATCAGTTTTAAAATAAAAGATAAAATAATGCGTGAACATATTTACAATAATATCACTGAAGCACTGTCATTCCATGGTTCATCAATTTGCTCAAGTGGGCACCTGTTAGTTACGTCTCCATTGTGAGACTTATTGTTACTGTTTTTGGCATATCGAATACGCCACGGGTAGCTTGCCAGGCTCTGCTGTGCAAGCAGGATACTCTTGGTAGCTTGCCACGATCTCTGAGAGGGACAGAAGACTCAAACCCGTGTCAGCCGCATGCAAGACAAATGCCCTACCTGCTGTGCTAATACTTTCTATAAAAGTAACGTTTGGCCTCATCATAACTCATTTCTCTTTTCTTTCTGGAAGAGGATAACTTAAAGGGGATCAAAAAAAGGAAAGGTAAATGATTAGGGTTTATGAAGAATAAGAGCAAGATCCTTCTAGTTCTCCTAGAATATTTCCTGCCAGGTCTCCATCAAAATTTGGTGGTTCCCAAGGACAAAAAAAGGCTACCATTTTGTTTCTCATTTGTTTCTCCTTAGGTGAAGAAAACATGGCATGGGATGGAATTGGGGTAACCTGAGAAAACAGTGTTTAAAGACCTTACATAGAGTAGCATTCCTCCCAACCATCACCCATACCTTGTGTCAAAGATTCTTGAGTTCTTAAATTTGCAACGTTGTAAAATTTGTAACTGAACCAGCAAATATTGCTGATATTATGAGGAATAAAGTAGCTACCATAGTTATCCCTACTTGAAGAATATGTGGCTGAGCAGAAAGATTCCAAAAGTGAAAATAACAGAAGATATGTTTGCTGGTAATGATGCCACTGGTGGAAAGCGTGGCCCACCTCAACCTCACGGAGGAAATGTGGGGGCTAGGAGGGTGGTAGTGATGTTAGGTAGGGGTATTGTGACTAGTGGACTGGAGCGATAACACAGCAGGTAGGGCGTTTGTTTGCCTTGCACGCAGCCGACCCAGCTCTCAGAGAGTTCGGCAAGCACGGCAGAGCCTGGCAAGCTACCCATGGCGTATTCAATATGCCAAAAACAGTAACAACAAGTCTCACAATGGAGACGTTACTGATGCCTGCTTGAACAAATCAATGAACAACAGGACGACAGTGCTGTAGTGAATTGTGACTTGTAAATTCTACTACAAGAAATGCATGCTTTGTTCTACCAGCCCCATGAAGCAGAAGTCAAACAACACCAATGATCACTTGGATCAACAGAGCGTGGGAATGAGTCTTCACCTATGCTTTTATGGAGCAATGTTTTTCAGTCAAGGGTTAAATTTGACTTTTTTTTAAAGGAAAGGAAGGTTACCCACCCAGACTTCCCAAGTTTTTATCCACTCTCACAGAAAAGAACTTTAGAAGATAAACAGCAAAACACTTGTATATAACAGGAAAGAGAAAAATGAAAGGAGGGAACCCCATAAAGTAGAAGGATTCACACATCTTAAATTGACATTCTAGGAAAGAATATGAGCTACTTGCTCTCGAAAAGTTGGTTTTATAGGTTTTTTTCTAGACTGTCCCAGCCTGGGGCTTTGTGTGTAAATAAGTGTTTGCTCCTAGGATGAGGTCAACTGGAAAGGACTTTGAACTTTTGGTGATATTCTTTCATCTTATTACAGCCATTTGTTCTGCGACACTTTTTCCTCTCCTGCAGGAAATCAACCTTCTCTGCCAGTGATGCTGGCATCTTCAGAATCTGCACAGACCTCAGTTCCTAGATATACAAAAGGTATCCTGAAGTCTTTCTGAAAACTATCTCTAGCATCATTCAGACTTTTGTTTGTTTATTTGTTTGTTAATTGTATTGAATCATCGTGAGATAGTTACTAGATTTTATGTTTGGGTTACAACCTCACAATGATCAAATACCCATCCCTTCACCAGTGCACATTACCCATCACCGCTATCCCAGGTATACCCCCCCTTTCCCACCCTCTCACCTCATCACTCAGTCTTATTAAGTCTCAGTTTCTGCATATCCAAAGGCGATCCAACCTTCACAAGGGAAAAAGATTGGTGAGGCAAAAAAGTTTGGATCAGACCTTGGTTTTATTATTTCCTGAATCTCATTTCCAAAAGCCCTCAACCTATCTCCCTGCATCAGTGAGCGGGTGGGTGAGAAAAGTTCCAGCCTTGTTAAAATTCTCCATGAAGTAGGTTGGCAGGCTGGTGGGCTGGGGGCTTCAGATTGAATTTGAAAAAGTTATAGACCAAGATCAAATCTGAAAACTAAGTACTGGTGCCAGGTCCAGGCTGACAACATCATCACAAACTCAAGGCTGGAAAAAAAAGTTCGGAGAGACAGAAAGGAAGGGCTGGAAATAGAGTATGGTGGTGGGAAAGCTGCTTGGGTTTAATCTACAACACCTCAGATTTTACCTCTCCCCACCCTGAAACCCAGTCAGGAGTAATAGCTGAGTACTGAGTGTGGCCACAAAAGGAGACACTCCCTCCCATACTCAAAACAGAAAGGCCTACAGAATCAGCTATGCAAAAGCAAGTTCTGAGCACTCCACTCTGACATCATCTATACCACTCTGAATGTGCAAGTTCTCTCTTGTACGGTATCCATTCCAGGGCTGCCATCATTCTTACATGGGGTACATGTAAGAATTCCCTTTTCTTACTTTATGCATTGGGATGGAGTGATAGCACAGCGGGCAGGGCATTTGCCTTGCATGCGGCTGACCCAGGTTCGATTTCCCCCCCCCCCGCCCTTGGAGAGCCTGGCAAGCTACCGAGAGGATCTCGCCCACATGGAACAGCCTGGCAAGCTACTCGTGACGTATTCGCTATGCCAAAAACAGTAACAAGTCTCACAGGGAGAGTTACAGGTGCCCGCTTGAGCAAATTGATGAACAACAGGATGACAGTGACAGTGACTTTATGCATTCTCCCTCTCTTCCCTACCATATTCTAAATAAAACTAACTTTAGTAGCTGCCTTCTCTGAAGGTGCTTTTCAACATTAAAAAAAAGTCTGAATCCTAGTGGAGACTCAGACTCACCTCTTATACCAGTTCTGATCTCCCCACTCACCCCGTAGCAATACCATCTTCAGGGGGCTGTGCTGGCTGCCAGGACATGTAAGGGACCTTCTTCAGAACTCACAGTAGTGATTCATTTAGGACAAGAAGAAGAAGTATGCAAGCCCTTGTATCCTGAAAAAAATAGGTGCAAAACAATAAAAAAGTGGGAAGTGAACAAAAACACTAATGCTCAAAAAAACCTCCTAAGGAGACCAACAATATGGGGAAAGTGCTTGCCTTGCCTATGCTGACCCAGGTTCAATCACTGACACCACATATGATATCCAGGACCCTGCCAAAAAAGAATCCTGATCACTGCAGGGTGTAACCTCAAAACTAAATAAAAATCTTTCTAGGTCTTTCCCACATATTTAGGGTTCAACTAGCAAATGGTTGCATACTTAAAATTAGTAATCCATGAACTATTGATAATTATTAATAACCATCTACCTCAAAGAATTCCAAAAACATTAATCATGGACAAGAAATTATGACACAATCTCCTCAACAATTCAACTGCCTCTCCACATGTTACATTTTGAGTGGCTGTAGTGTTTAGAACATTTTGAAAGCAAAATTGTGCTATGAATAATTTTGTCAGAACCGGGTACAAACAGGTTATTTCTAGGGCAACAAAGTGGGAATGGTGACTTACTAATGCCTAACCCTCTTTTCCCTTTAACCTGGAAAGGATTTGTAACAATACCAGCTGTCAGAAAGAAGTGCCTAAAATGCCAGGTACCTTACCTAGATAGTGTCATTTAATTGTCACAACAACCTTCTGATGTCTGCTAAATTCCTGTTTCCAATGTTTCAGAAGAGGAAGTTGAATCTCAAAAAGGTAAAGGAACTTGCCTTAAGGTCACAATATTTAAAATGGAACCTTTCATCAAATGAGAGAAGCTTCATCAAGCTTTTAATACATGTTTAAGACTTTGTCTGAGTATTTCCACATTGGATGTGTCATGTTAATTGTTAACCTTTGAGAAAGGGATAAGAATATCTTCTTACAGAGGGATTGCAGAGGGGCTGTTACAGCACTTGAATTCAACCAAATCACAAAGTAGATTCCAGTAAAACTCAGGGCTCTCTAAACCTAACATTTGGGATTTCTGTTTCCCAAGCTTTACCCCTGGGGGCTGACAGAGAAAGTTGTGAGTTTTTATGCACTAAAACCCAATTCAGTATAAAGAGTGAAGGGACAGTAGACTATGATGTCCCCCTAATTTATTACTTTTATTACTGTAACTTTGCATCTTTCACAAGATACATTTTTAAGACTCTTAGGGAAAAGAGAAACCCTGCTGAATTATCAGCAACAAGCGAAGCATAAACCTGTAGCTCTCGGCGCTAGGACAAATCCCATTAAGATGCTACCAAAATTAGAGAGGATTTGTATTTGTGTGCAATGTTCCCAGCTGGCGTCCTGCAAGGCACACGGGAAACAGAATGAGCTCATACTTACTGACATGAAACCAAGCTTTTTAGAAGATTTATGTGCAACCCGCAGAACCATATACCCCATCTCTTTGGCCTGGTCATGTGACTGCAAATCCTTTTTGAATATCAAGTAAGTGAATAGTGTGGATTTCATCCATCTAAATGTGCAGGGATCCGAAAGAGATAGAAGTGGTCGAGGAGTGAAACTTGTCAGAATAATGCTTCAGCCTTCCAAGGTGACCAAAGGGAATATTCCATAGTCTGTTATGTTTCTCACTGCTATATATATATCCATATATATATGATGAAATTAAGCATACTTTAAAATAGTGATGCAACAAGTATGGCAGTTCTAAAGGAAGGACCAGAAAGTATGAGTAACATGCCATTTTATGAGAAAAAAAAAACATAGTGATTCTTAAAACTTTATGAAAATCACTTCCAAAATCTTACCAAAACAGCTTTCTTTAGCATGAACTAGGAATAGAAAAAGTTTGTACTTCTATATTAGACAGAGTTGGCTTTCAAGGACTAATTATGCCATCAACTAGCCTCTTTCACTTTGGGTTCATCAATATTCTCTGACACTCAGTTTCTTGGAAAATGTGATCTGAGCAGCAACTTCTAAATGTCAAATATGGATGTAAAGGTACAGGAAGCAACATGGAGGCACATAGTAGAGACTCCATGAAAGTTAATCTTCTGCTTTAAGTGTGTGATTTTCTATGACTCATTTAACTCTTCCAAGTTTCCATTTCCTCATTTATAGAATGTGGATATAAAACTCACTTGAGTGTTAAATTAGAAAATATATGTAAGGTGCTGATGACAGTTGAGGTATGAACTAAATACTCAATAAATATTAGTTCAAATCCCCAAAGCATTATTATCCTAATCCACTTTACTCTTCTTCCTCTTCACCAACTTATTTTACACAGGAGTTAAAACAATGCTGTTATTCTTAGATGCCTACAAATGAACTGAATGCTGTCTGCCTGGTCAAGTTGTTATATCACTGGAATGAACACAGAATGTGTGACCCCCTTACCAATTCAGGGCTGTCTAATCATTTCTACTAACTGGACTAAAATCAGGTTACCTAACACATGGTGATGTCGTTATCACAGAGATACTGATTTTCCTTACTGGGTCATGCTAGTAGCTTTCCAATCATTCAGATTTATATTTGACTTTCAATTTAACATCTAGGATTTTCTAAAGTATTTCCACCTTTATAATTCTGAAGTGAAGCAATGGTGCATTCAGTTTTGATAGAATGGATCCTTCTACTCTGTTCATATTCATGCCGAAGCCATCAACGGCCACAGTTTTCATCACACACATACTCCAGAGAATAGAAGGATAGAGGTCCATCCTTTGATACTAGCTTGAACTCATAGGCAAATCACAGCACTGAGAGAGTTCTTATAGAATTAGAGGATTACTGTCATATTGGAAGCCATGGAGGTCTTATTTAGGCTTGGTTCAATGAGCATGAAATGAATGAAGTTAGAAATGGAAAGAAAAGCCATATCTCAGCAATAAAGTTTTCATCTTATTTAATCAAATACATATTTGCATATTTCTTTGGCAAAGACATCGGGTTCTCCAGTTGATGAGCTATAGCAATATCTGCCAAAAGAAAATGTTTTGGTTCTCCCTCTTGAATAAGAAACATTTAACTACAATTTTTCAGCATGAATCTTTGGATGCTATTAGAAGCATTTTTAAAATCCATTTGGGTGTCTTTTGGGTGACTGAATTCCCAAAATACTATCTTGGATTCAGCAAATCTAGAGAAGGATACTTAATTTTAATAGTACTGTCAGTCTTGTGAAATTTTGAAAGCTCAGTCACCTCTGTCTGATTGGGCAATCCAAAAGTATTTAGATTTGGCCCCAGAATACAATTAGGTGCTACATGTGAACAAAGATGCTGGGCCTGTATCATATAAAACACTTGATGTTTTTAGCATCGTGGAATTGAAAACCTTAAAATCAGCCTACAAATTAGGGAATTATTTAAGCTTAACTTCTTTCAAGCATTCATGATACTTCATCACATACAATGTTGTCAAACTGATTAATACATAATCTCCTCCCTTAATACCTTTCACTTGGAAAGCAAGATGATGCTTGAACAAGCCAAACTAAATTCTGATGTTACAAACTTCGTGAGTGCTAAAAACATAAAATCCTATTTCAACTTACCCTTGTGATGTACAAATTATATATTAAAAGTTATAGTCTATCAATTATTCTGTTATTCTCTAGAAAGTCTTCGCTTGAATAATAAATAGTCATTAATAAATCATTGGAATTTTTCATCATGCCATAAATTTAAAGACAAATTGGGCCTGAGAGGTAACTCAGGAGACTGAGTGAACTCTTTAGATGCAAGGAGTCTGGTTTCAATCTCTGGTATCACGTGGTCCCATGAGCACTGCTGAAAGCAATTTGTGAGCATAGAGTAGGAAACAATTCCCAAGCACTACCAATAATGGCTCCAAAGCTCTGCTCCACCCACACACAAAGAATAACAAAGAAAATGCTGTTTGCCTACAATGACATTATAACCAATGAAAATAGTTATGTGATGCATCCCCAAAAGGGATAAGAATGTGAATCTTTTGAAATCTCCCCATTAGCCACAGATTTATAAATATTTTCCTTCCACCACTGGATATTCCTTAATTAAATACCAAGTAACGCTTTTTTGGCTTGGGGGAAAAATAATACTGTCTCAACATACAAGAGGTTTCCAATTACAGACCCTGAGTCAAACCAGAAAATGAAAGAAAATAGGTATCACAAAAGTTCCATTGACTCCCCAAATGTAAGCAGTACCAATCAGTGTCTCCTTCCTTTACCCTACCCTTCACTGTCTCAAACTCAAATCTGTATCGAATTGAATAAAGTCTCATATTGTATATCCATTTTGGTACATGAAGTTTTGATTCAAAACTGAACTTATCTGGGGCTGGAGCGATAGCACAGCATGTAGGGCATTTGCCTTGCATGCGGCCAACCCGGGTTCGATTCCCAGCATCCCATATAGTCCACTATAGCACCGCCAGGAGTAATTCCTGAGTGCAAAGCCAGGAGTAACCCCTATACATTGCCTGGTGTGACCCAAAAAGCAAAAAAAAATACCTATAAAAAAAATCTGAACTTATCTGATAAGTATGTTCCTTATCAACTAAACTCTAATCCCTGAGATTCCTCTTCTAAATTCTATATATTTCCTCAATATTCCCTCAATGTTTTCTCAATATTCCCTCCTTTGAGAAAAACCATTAGTAAAATAATGATAAATATCCAGTGAGCTACTTTCCCAAGTGCTTTGCATATATTAATTCAAATAGCCATACTGCTATCATCTCCATTTTATTCATGAAAAATTTCAAAAAGAGAAGAGTTTAAAATGAATGTCAAACACTAATATATATCATTAAAAAATTCTTGACTATTACCTGTTACCTGGTATAAGTTACCTCAAAATTCTCCTTTGAGGGGCTGGAGCGATAGCACAATGGGTAGGGCATTTGCCTTGCACGCGGCCGACCGGGGTTCGATCCCCGGCATCCCATATGGTCCCCCAAGCACCGCCAGGAGTAGTTCCTGAGTGCAAAGCCAGGAGTAACCCCTGAGCATCGCTGGGTGTGACCCAAAAAAGCAAAATAAATAAATAAATAAATAAAATAATTTAAAAAAAAATTCTCCTTTGAGTCTACCATTATTTTTGAAGTAGAAAGTCAGGTTGGGAGGGGGAGTGAATTAAATTTCAGGAAAGACAAAAAGTCACTAACCCACTATAGAGTTTTGAGAGTCAAAAAGACTTTTGACTTGAAAAGTCAAAGAAATGTTTGGAGATATGGTATATTCTGCAAAGGAGCAGGCACCCTTCTACCAACTCAGGACAAAAAGCACTTCCCAGAGCTAGAGATCCTTAAAGGGAAGGAATGATGCCCTGACAAGACTGACAGAAACACTCCCTCCTTGCAAAATTTTTTTTAAAAAAAACCTCTAAAGTCCTCCATGACAACCACCTAGATTCTCTTTTCATCTCAAGCTTAGACAGCTTGTGGGAATGTAGAGGAAACCTACAAAATCAACTCCCAAAACAGCTCGGCTTATTCCATTCTCGGTTTGCCCACTTCTTGACTGGGGGCAAGTGATCATTCTTCACAACACCATTCTCTGGAGTTACTCCTGCACTCCTTTAGTGTGAGACTTTCCTTCATTTTGAGCTTCTCTTAATCTTCTTTGTCTCCTTTTGGAAAAGCCATTTTGGATAGGCAATGCCCTTCCTAAATAAAAATTGCTTTCTATCATTGCTGTCTTCCCTGAAAATTCTTCTCTGTAGCATAAAGTTAAGATCCTGGGAAACCTGAATGGAGATTAAGAAAGACTTTTTATTTGCCAAGAGAGAGCAAAACCTTGCATCAAACTGAAAACGCAAAATTCTCAGTTTCGGTTAAACACCTACCACCCCAAAATTCGTGTAGTAGGGACTATGTCCCATGCTGTGAATATCAAAGGAGGCTCAGATACAATCTGATGACTTCCTTAGTGGTGGAGCTGGCAGGACCTTAGCATCAACTCTGTGCTGACGCTTGAGTAGACTTCATCAGCTCAGACATTCTGGGCACAACACTCATCGACTACATTATAAGAGGAGGTATTTGGTTCTAAACTCTTTTCTTCTAATTCCTACTACTTGCATTTTTGAAAACTTAACATGGGGTTCTTATTATTCAATAGTCACTAATTATTTTAAGCTATATTAACTTAGAATCTGCATTCAACTATCGTCAACTCCTCTTAACTTGAAACTTTCTTTAATTCAACATATCCGTATTTATTTTAATTGAAACAACATTGCATTTTAACATTGCAAAGTTTTTTCTTCAGATGATTGAAAAATCAACATGTAACCATGACAGTAACTTTATTACTAAGAGTTCGATTCTCTCTTTCACTGCTTAGCATGGATTCTACATTGGCTGACTCAGAAATTAAGGAATTTTTATTCAGTACACAAAGAACATTGAAGTACTGCCAGATCCAAAGATTCACTTGTTAAAAGGGATAATGTACAAAAATGAATGACCTAAAACAATCTAATCTTTTTCATTACAAATGATTCATAGAGGAATACAGAGTATTGGATCATTGAAATGTAATTTAAAAAACAGTGATATGATCAAGAAGTTGTAACACAGAAGTTCATTGATCAATAACAGTACTTCTCATTAATGAAATATGTTATATATCTATAACACATCAGTTACTGGAAGAATGATCATCAATATTATATAAACCAACAACCCCATAAAAAAATGGAGGAAGACCTGAATAGAATCTTCACCCAAAGTGACATACAAATGATCATTGGCACATAGTAAAAATGATTAAAGCAATAATTAGATACCACCTGATACCTACAATAATAGTGTATATCAAAGGGATCAAGAATAAGTATTATGAAGGTATAGAGAAAGAGGAATTCTCATATACTATTGTCAGGGATGTAAATTAGTCATGTCAATATGGAAAACAGCATGGAGAACTCTCAAAATATTGAAAGTAATTTATCAACTTTGCTTCTATCTAGTAAACACAAACATCACTAGTTTGAAAAGATAAATGCATATCAATGCTCATTGCAGCCCTGTTTGTTATACCAAGATACAGAAACAAATCAAGAACCCGCTGATTAATAAATGGATAAGTAAAATGTGACATACTTTTGAAATATATACTATTCAAGCAAATAAAAATAAGTCTCACCTTTTGCAAGAGATACCTATTTATTCTTATTAATATACATATATGTATATATACACATACATATGTAAATGTATATGTATGTGTCAAAATGCTTTAGAAAGAATACCTTAATTCTAGGATGGAGACTTCTAAAAGCATGCCAGGTTACTTCAAAACTTACAACTAATTGGTTTGTATCAGTTGCAAATGATGACTGAAATTTATTGAACCAATCTGAAAGGAACTCAATAAGCAATTGACACAATACTATAACACTGGTATGTACTTTATTATATTGTTAATTGTAAATACCCTAGACATGAAACCACACCCAAAAGTCCTTAAACAAAAATGTGGGTTGTAGTGGTAACTTAAAATTTAGAGTTCATATAAAAATTGTATAAGGCCCGGCACTGTAAGGCACATAGTACTCCTGGCTATGACTCCCAAGAACCACTGGCATGGTCTCTTAAATCAACAGGTAAGATATTCTTGGGTAGAAAATTTCTGGCAGTAGTCTGGCAAATACTCCTGGGAAGGTTCTCCCAAGGAAAAATCACTAGCCAATCACTCTAATGTAAATCACAACACTCTAATATAGCATCCCAGGGTGGTACATAAGTTTCTATCCCTGCATTTGTTCTTCAGATAATAATAACTATACTTATAAAAGTTTACAACTAAGGCAAAATGACTGCTGTTTAGATCATTAGATACAAGTATCCATTAATTTTCTAACTGTCCAGATCTGGACAAGTTTGTCTGTACGTTTTCTATAATGAGAATTTTGTAAATAAGTCCAGTTGTCAGATACTGAGTATGGGAGAGAGTAATGACCTGTCATAACTCAGATCCTAATAAATAATCTAATATGAAATTGAATGTAGGAGTTTCTCCAAGGGAGATATTAATACAGTCAACTGACATGCTCAAAGCATGAAATGTGAAGGTGATAAAATAACCAAAAGGAAAAACTTTTGGAACAAATTAAGAAAAATCTACATTTTGCTCTGTTGGAAATGTTTACTTCACCCTGAGAAGGCCACCTTCAAGGTTAAGGTCAGCAAGACCATGGCTTTACTGTGAAGAATTCTGAGACAAAAAAAGCAAAGCAAAAAAAAAAAAGCAAAGGAAAAGTATGAAAAGTCCACAGTCAGAGTTCATCGCTGTCACGTTTATGAGCTGCCTGAATAAAGCAGTCTGAGATAATGGCCTTTGTGTGCCCTCATGTCTCTAAGGGTGCCTCTTAGGACAAAAGATTTAAGTAACCTTTGGTCCTTCTATCTTCCCCTAAACAGATAACTCTGACAGAGTTGACTTTGTAAAATTAAGGAGTCACATTGAAGTTATGAATAACGCTCCTCTTTTATCATTAAGAATGCAGAAAATCAACTGTTTCTTGTTAACTAAAAATGATATTAACTAGATATCTAGATTTTTATGAAAAGCTGTTTGTACATTTTACTAACTTCTATAAATTTAGACCAAATGTGTGAAGGTAGGTTAGCAACTTAGAAATATATGCAGACTTGTTCCTGATCCTGGGCTCCTCTCTCTAACTCACAAGCACTGTCTTCCCATTGTTCCTTGATTTGCTCGAGCAGGCACCAGTTACGTCTCCATTGTGAGATTTGTTGTTACTGTTTTTGGCATATCGAATACGCTGCAGGTAGCTTGTCAGGCTCTGCTATATGTGGGCAGGATACTCTCGGTAGCTTGCCGGGGTCTCCAAGAGGGATGGAAGAATCGAACCCAGTTCGACCATGTGCAAGGCAAATGCCCTACCCGCTGTGTTATGGTACCAGTTGTTTAACTCACAACAACTTCTTAAATTTTTACTTGAACAGCTGTAATTATTTCAGCAATATCTCACAAGAAGTATGATGTTAGCACATGTCATAGATTGAAAAAAAGAAGGAAAATCTTATGAAAATTGAATTTGCTGCACGTTGGTTAAGAATTCTATTTGGACTCCAGGTTTTTGATGTAAAAATGTTTTAAAATTGAACACTCAGAACACAAAGGTTTTGAGTGACACAACTGCAGCACAATGAGAAAAAGAACAGGGGAAGAAAGTAAATAATGATACAACTCATACTCTTAAATAGCTACAAGGTACAGGCACACCTTGGAGATACTGTGGGTTCAGTTCTAGAGAACCAAAATTAGGCAGATAATCAGCAGGAAAGTCGCACATAATTTTTAGTTCCCTAGTACATATAGAGCTTATATTTACTTAATACTGTATCCAAGTAAGTGAGCTATAGCATTATGTCCAAGAAAATAATATTCACAACTAAATTAAAAATGTTTTGTTGTGAAAAAAAATTACTAACCATAATCTAATCCTTCAGCAAGTCATACCCTGTTGCTGGTGGATGGATTTGCATTGCGGTGAGAGCTGTTGGTGATCAGGGCAGTCATTGCTGAAAGGTTGAGGAGCTGTGACAGTTTCTTATAGTAAGATCACAATTAAATACGATGCATTGATTGACTCCGGCTTTTACAAAATGTTTTTGTAGCAAACTATGCTGTTTTTGCATACTTTGCCCAAAGTAGAGCCACTTTTAAAATTGAAATCCAGTATCTCAAACCATACCAGTGAATTTGTCAACTAAGTTTATGTAGCATCCTGAAAACTTTATTGTCATTTCAACAACATTCACTATAGCCTCACCAGGACTAGATTCCATCTTTATAAATCACTTTCTTTGTTCATCCATAAGAAATATCTTATCTGCCCAAATGTTCTAAGTTGTAGAAAAATCAATCTTAACTTTAAGTTCCACTGCTAGTTCTACTTTTTTGGATATTTCTACCACATCTGTAGGTATTACCTCCACTGAAGTCTTAAATTCATGATATTCTTAAAATCTACTTCCTTCAAACTCCTAATAATGTGGCTATTTTCATCTCATCCAAGAATCATGAATGTTTATAATAGCACCTAGAATGCTGAATCTTTTTCAGAATCTTTTCCATTTACTTTGCTGAGCTTCATCAGGGGAGTCACTATGGCAACTATACACTTACAGAGAGTATTCCTTAAATAAGTAGACTTAAAAATCAAAATTACTTCTTGATCCACAGGCTGCAGAGTAGATGCTATGTTAACAGGCATGAAACTGACATTAATCCCCTTGTATATCTTCATCACAGCTCTAGTGGGACCAGGCGCATTATCAATGATCTGCTCTGTTTTGGGAGAAAAAAAAACAGTTTTCTTCAAGTATTACTTAAAAGTGGACTTAAGATATTAAGCAAACGCTGTTTTCAACAGATGTGTCATTTAACAGATGAGCACAATCAGAGAAAAATTAGTATAATTGTTTTCTTTTTCTTTAGGAGCAACCCAAAGAGAGAACTATCAGGATCAGCTACTAGCATGAGGTGACAGCAGAGACTGAATCTATTCCCAGGCTTGGCCTTGGTGCTTTTTTAAGCCACAAGGCCATCTACTAGGCCTTCCGTTAGCTAAAAACCCTAAGATTTGGGAAATAACAAATGAACATAGGCATGAACTTAAAATCACCAACTAAAAGTAAGTCAGACAGTTTTGAATGAAGCCCATCACTGTCTTCTCCTCTCCAGCTATGAAAGTTCTAGATGGCATCTACTTTCAATAAAAATGTTTCATCTACATGAAAACGTGTATTTTTAATAAGTATATGAAAAGATGTTTTTAAAGTATTTATCTTCATCAATGATCATAGCTGAATCATTCTTTGCTCTTAGCTGATCATCCTGGGTAACTGGCTGCAAATTTTACACCAGAATTTTCTGCTTCACCTTGCCTCACCTTATTGTTATGGAAACGGCTTCATTCCTTAAGCCTCATAAACCAAGCTCTGCTAGTATCAGATATTTCTTCTGCAGATCTTTCCTCTCTCTTAGTTTTCATAGAAATAAAGAGACTTGAACTTTGCTCTGGTTTTAACTTTGGCTTAAGGAAAAGTAGTGGCTGGTTTGATATCCTATCTACCACAAAAAATCCTTTTCAGTATCACCAATAAGTTTGTTACTTATTCACTTAGTATTTATATGCTCAGCGGGTAGGGCATTTGCCATGCTCGATGCTGACCCGGGTTTGATTCCTCCGTCCCTCTCGTCGAGACTGGCCAGCTACCAAGAAAGATTATCCCACCCACACGGCACAGTCTAGCAAGCTACCCATGGCGAATTCAATATGCCAAAACTGTAACAAGTCTCAGAATGGAGACGTTACTGGTGCCTGCTTGAGCAAATCGATGAACAATAAGAGGACAGTGCTACAGTGCTACATGCATACATTGCTTATACTGTTAAAGTACATATAATATGTAAAAGTTTGCATTTTGTTGAATTTTCCTGCTTTAATGTGGCATGTTAATAACACTTAGATTGAAAATTGTTTTCAAAAATTAATATCTTTAGAGTGAATTTTTTAAACTTTTCCAAAAACATAATATAAAAATTAGAAAGCTATACCTTATGCTTTTGTCTTCCAGTCTTTTATACTCCATTGAGAATTCCAAAATTCTTTCTAATTTTTGTTCGTTCTTTTATTACATAGCTGATAGTTCTTTGACCCAACTTACGTTTTTCTCTAGGATTCATCTAGAATTATCACTAGTAATAATTTAGATTATATTACTCTTTATCGAGAATAATGCTTACTGTGGGTTTGTGGTAGATGGTTTTAACTATACTGAGGAAAGTTCTTTCAACTCCCATTTTCTTGAGAGTTTTTTTTCTTTTTTTATCATAATTGGGTGCTGGATCTTGTCAAATGCTTTCTCTGCATCTATTGATGTGATCATGTGGTTTTAATTTTTTATTGATATGTTATATTATCTGAGAGGAAGAACTAGGTTATAAGACATTCTCCCTCTCGCAGAACCTGGCAAGCTACCGAGAGCTTCCTACCCACACAGGAGAGCCTAGCAAGCTCCCCGTGGCATATTCATAAGCTAAATTCAGTAACAATGATGGTTTTCATTCCCCTGACCCTGAAAGAGCCTCTAATGCAGCACTGTTGGGAAAGACAAGTAAAGAGAGGCTGTTAAAATCTCAGGGCTAGGACGGATGGAGACTGGAGATGTTACTGGGCCTGCTCAAGCAAATCGACAATCAATGGGATGATTGTGATTGTGATTGTGATTGTGATTTATATGCTCACTGAAACTGCATTTTAAATTCCTTTATGTTCACAGGTTGGCTGTGTGTCATAATTTTTTTTTTAAATTTTGTTTTTAGTTACCATAAAATTAAAAAAATATTTACAGTTAATTTCCAAGCATACAATGTTTCAACACTGATTCCTTCACCAGTGTCTACTTCCCTCCACCAATGCCCCCAATACCTTCAACGCCCATTTGCCTCCCACCCACTAGTCTGCCTCTATGAGAGCCACTGGTGGAGGGATGTCAACGATCACTGTATGACTAACTGCAAACATGAAAGTTCATAAGTTTGTAACAGTAAATCATGGTGATTCACTAATAAAAAAATTTAAATTAAAAAATAATAATTTGCATTGTGTTTCAAAGTACTGTTATTGATAGGGTTTCATGCATGACACTTTACCACCTTTTAGCATGCCCTCCTCTTCCTGGTTGAATGCTTCACTTCCCTCCACCATAGTTATAACCTCATCCCTGTCCTATCTCCAGCCTTCCCAAGGGGCATGCCTCTTACTGAAGACCAGTTCTCATGTTATTTCCATTGCCTTTGTATATTTATTATTTGGTCATTATGTTGCTTTATACCCTACATGTGAGACAGATCGTTCTGCCCCTTTTATTCAGGCACCCATTTGTGGACATTTGGTTATTTCCAGATTTTCTTTATTGTGCAGAGTGCTGCAAGGAACATCTGGGTGCAAATGTCTTTTCTCCATTTTGCTTTAAGGCCCTTAGGGTATATTCCAAGAAGTGGAGTTGCTGGGTCAAATAGAAACTCAATTTCTAGATATTTTAGGAATGTCCATATTGTTTTCCAGGAAGGCTGGACCAGCCAACATTTCCACCAGCAGTGAATGAGGGTCTCTTTCCTGCCCTGCATCCATGCCAGTGCTACATGTTCTTTTGATGTGTGCTAGTCTTTGTGCTATGAGTTGATATCTCCTTGTGGTTTTTATTTGTATCTGTGATATATTTGTATTTATTTGATGCAGAGCATATTTTGATGTGACTTTTGGCCAACAATTTTTCTCTTTGAGGAAATTTCTGTTCATCTCCTTTCTCCATTTTTTTGTTTGGGTCAATTAAGAGAGACAAAAAAATATCAAGGAATCCAGACAGGAAAAGAAGCTTTCTTATTTTCAGATAACACAATACTGTACTTAGAAAGTTCTTAAGACCCTACCCAAAAACTCCTAAAAAACTCCTATTTGCTCGAGCGGGCACCAGTAACGTCTCCATTGTGAGACTTGTTGTTACTGTTTTTGGTATATCAAATACACCAAGGGTAGATTGCCAGGCTCTGCCATGTGGGCGAGTTACTCTCAGTAGCTTGCCAGGCTCTCTGAGAGGGACAGAGGAATCGAACCAGGGTAGGCTGCATGCAAGGCAAATGCCCTACCCGTTGTTCTATCACTCCAGTCCAGAAACAATAGAGACATATAATACAGTGACCATCTACAAAATTAACATGCAAAAGTCCATGACTTTTCTATATAAAAATAGTGAAAGAAGAGAACCAAAAAAAAAAAAAAATCCCAACCACAGCTGTGCTTCAGAAAATCAAGTACCTTGAAAGAAGTTATAACAAAAGAATTGAAAGACCTGTACAAAGGAACTATGAAACACTATTAAAGAAATAAAAGAGGACAGGAAGAAATGAAAATACATTTTCTTTTGATGGATTGGATAGGGAAGATTAGCATGGTCAAGATGGCAATACTCCCTAAAGCATTATACAGTTTCACTGCAATCCCTACAAAAATACCCATGGCATTTTTAAAAGAGATAGATCAAGAACTTGTGAAATTTTTATAGAATAACAAATCCCTTCAAAGAGCCAAAGCAATCCTAGTGGGGTAAAAAAAATGGAGAAATTTCTCTCCCCAACCTCAAACTGGACTATAAAACTGTGGTAATTAAAATAGTGTGGTACTGCAATAAGGATGGACTCCCAGATAAGTGGAATAGTATTAAAAATCCAGAAATAGATACATCCTCAAGTAAATGGAAAGCTAATCTTCAAAAAAGGAGCAAAGAATATGAGGTGAAGCAAAGAAACTTCTTCAACAAATAGTGTTGGAAAAACTGATGAGCCAAAACTCAGATCTCTTTGTAGAGCCATGACAGAAGCCAAATCAAACTGAATTATAGATTTTATCTGAGTCGTTAAGTTCCACTGGAAAAAAAAAGCAGTAGAACGTTTCATGACATTGAAGCCAGAGGTATCTAAGAGATCAACACTGTTGTCCACGGAAATAGAAATAAATATAAACAATGATACTGCTTAAATTAAGAAGTTTGTGCACTTCAAAGGAAATGGTGACCAAAATACAAAACACCCCTCACACTAGGAGAAATTATTTGTCCATTGCTCATCTGATAAAGGGTTAATTTCCAATATATATAAGGCATTGGTAAGAACTCTACAGGAGGCCTGACTTTTGACTTTACTTTCGAAATGCCTTTCTCATAAAGTTTAATCGTTTCTAGCACTTGAGAGAAGTATAACTGTTCTACTTGAAAAATTAGAAGCCACTTGGGGGGGGAGGGTGAGGGGAGTCGATTATAAAGTGACCTAACTTCAATATTGAATCTCAGAGAACAGACAAACCTGTGCGGCAGAAAATGAGAAGAAAGTATGTATGACTGTTGATGGGACAGTCACAATGCATATATTTATCCATTACATTTACCTTCTTCTATGCTACCGTTTATGGTTTTCCAAACAAATTCACTGATTACAATAACAGATTAAATAACAGTAAGAGTATGAAGTATCATTAGACTCACCAAAATGTAATAAAGACACAAAGTGGATAAAAGGCACTACAGTCTGTAAAAAGAAAACTCTAATACCTCTATATTTAGCTTCTTAAGGAAGTTCCCTAGTATTTTCCAAACTCATTGCAACAATGTATGCTCCCACCACTGGTGCCTGAGAGCCCCTTTTAGTCCACACCACAATACTCATTATTGCTGCTTTTAATGTAAACCATTCTCACAAGGTGGGTTGTAATCTCCTTATGGTCCTAATTTTAATTTAGGTGGTGCTCATTGATGATGAGTATTTTATTCATATACCTCTGTATCATCCATATGTCCTCTTTTAAAAAGTACTGTCAGCTTAAATATTTCCCCATTTTTTAAAGTTCTTTAGAACTTTATCGTAACATTATATGAGTTCTTTATAAACCTTGGGACAGCTAGAGTTTTATTAACCCCTTGTTACACGTATATTATGCAAATATCTTCTGTTTAGTAGTCTAACTTTGCATTGTCTATTTTTATTTTTACTTTTCAATTAAATGTAGTCTCAATTATTTGACCTTTCTTTCATTTTCTTTGTTAAGACCTCAATAAATACAATAAAATCAATAAATACAATAAAACCACTAAAACTAATATCATGGAATATTTCACATATGTTATTCTCTGTATAATTTATAGTTTGTGACTTTATATCCATTTGCCTTTAATTCATTTTTGTGTATGCATATGTGATTAGAGAACAGCCCAGCTTCAGACTTTTACATTGAAAATCAGCATTCTCAGAACCACTTATTGTTATGATTCTGCTTTCTTTATTGTATTGTCTTAGATACTTTGTTATAAACTAAATATTGATAAATTAGAAAGTTTATTTCTAAACCTTAAATTATATTTCATGATCTGTATTTTGAAATTTATTCTAATATCAAAAAATTCTAATATCTGTGACTTTGTAATATAGTTTGAAGTTCAAGTGCAATTTTTATGTTGCTCCTCAGAATTTTCATAGCTATTCAAGGTCTTTATTGAGTCCATCTAAATCTTAGCATCATTTTTTTTTCCATTTAAAATTCCACTGAAATTTTAATTTGGATTGCATCATATATACATATATATATTGCAACAAATATATATATGCATATATATATTCCTTTGGTAGATTGTACATTTTGACTATATTAGTTCCCCCTATCTATGTGTTTGGGCTATTTATTTTTTCACTTCTTAATGCCTCATTCTGTCCTTAATCAGTGCCTTATAGTTTTTCTTACACATGTCTTTTACTTCCTTTGTCAGATTTATTCCTTAGCATTCAACTCATTTAGATGTAATTGTAAGCGGGATGGCTTTCTTAATTTCTTCTTAATTTGCATACTATTTGCATTCAGGAATGCAACAGATTCTCGTATATTGATTTTTAAATCATTTTGTTGTTGCTCATGAATTATTACTCTAACAGTTTTTATGGTATAATATATTACAAATAATGTTTAAGCATATGCAGTGATAAGTAAAATCTATAATAAAAATTTCAATAAATACAATAAAATCACCTGAGCGACATAGAACATTCAATATAAATAAAAGATTAATTCATCGCTTAAAAAGTATAAAATTTTGATCTGGAGCAATAGTATGGCGGGTAGAGCATTGGCTTTGCATGTTGGCAACCCAGATTGAATCTCTGGTCCCCCTTATGGTCCCCTGAGCCCCACACTGAGTGCAGAGCCAGGAGTAAGTTCTAAGCAATGCTCGGCATGACACAAATACAAAAATAATTAAAAGTATAATTTTTTTTACTAAGCTGGAGAATGAACAGACTTTTTTAATGGATAGAAGGTAACCATAGGTGCTATGAGTGAATGCTCAACTGGCAAAGTGCTGAGAAGTTTCTCTTGTCCTGCAAAGATGTTCCTTTAATGTTTTATGCAAAATTTGTTTCAAGACTATGAATTCCCTAAGTGAAGAATTCCTGTCCATGAGGCTCTGTATAGTTCCTTCAATCTGAATGATAATCTAGCTGGATAGAGTATTCTTAGTGAGGTTTTTATTTTATTGAGCTCTTCTGCATTTCCTCCTGCCACACATACACACACTATAATCCCACCATTCTATTCTGACTTACAGAGTCATTTGACAGATCTGCTACAAATCTTACCAACTTTACTCTAATTGTAAGTTTCATTTTTGCTACTTGCAATATTCTGTCTCTGTCTTTTGCTTTTGTGTTTCTGGTTATGTCTTGATCAGATTTCCTGTTTGGGACCCTTCTGGTCTCTTGAATCTCGGTGCCTGCATGCCTCAACTCTGGGAAATTCTTAGCTATGATTTCTTTAGTGTTTCTTCATAAAATTTACCTTTTCTTGGGAGTACTACAATGACTCTCATATTGGTACACATAATTTATCCCATAGTTCTCTGGCATGTTTTTCATTTATTTTCAGATTTATTTCTATCTTCTGTTGTTTCCTTCATCTCATCTTGAAGTTCATAGTCTTACCCTCAGATGCTATTACTCTTATGATCAGATCTTCTACCAAATCTTTTATGATAAAAGACTATCATAATATTCATTTCTGTCACATCTGAATGGAGTTTTCTTATTTCTGTTCTCACACTTTTTTGTGCTTTGCTGACTACCTGAGCCATCAATTGAGTTTATTAAATATCCTCAACATAGTGTCACTAAAGCACATAGTGTCACTAAAGTGCTCTCTGAGAGTTTACAGAACTGCTTGGTACTGGTAGAGCTTTTCATGTTACTATTCTGATTCATTGAGCACCATGGTGCCCTACCTGTGTCCCCCATTTTGTTTGTTGTGCTCCTAGTGTGTTGAGCATGAATCTTTGTAGTTAGCCCCCATGAAGTCTCTGAGGGATTAGAAGTTGCTCTTTTCCTACCCTGCCTGTCTGAACCCAGTAACAGTATAATTTCTCTTGCCTGTATTTACAAGAATATATTAAATCATAATGGTTAGAGTAGATGCCCTTCTCTTCAATCATAAAAAAAATGTTATTTTCATTCAATATGATGTTGTCTGTGGATTTGTAAAACAAGACCATGATTATTTTAAGGTACAATCTTTCTATATGCATTTAAAGATTTTTTTCTTTTTGGGTCACACCCAGCGATTCACAGGGGTTATTCTTGCCTCATACAGTCAGGAATTACTCCTGAGGGTGCTCGGGGGACCATATGGGATACTGGGAATTGAACCCATGTCAGCCACATGCAAAGCAAACACCCTACCCACTGTGTTATTGCTCCAGCCCCTAAAGAATATTTTGATCATAAAAAGATGTTAAATGATGTCAAGTGTTTTTATTATGTATCTACTAAGACAATCATATAATTCTTCTCCTTCCTTTTGTTGAAAAATTATCTCATTTTATTGCTTTGCATTATTGCTTTGCATATGCATCCTTACATCCCTGGAAATATGTTCATTTGATCATGATATACAATTCTTTTCATGTATTATTAAGTTACTTTTACATTATTTTTCTGCATATTTGAAATCATGTTTATTAGATATAGGTCTATATTTTCTTTTTTATGATTTCCTGTCGTTCTTATAAATCAAGGAAATGTTAGCTTCATAAAATGTATGAACGTTTTCCTTCTTTTGCAATTGCATAGGGGATCTTAACTAGACAAAGCTTTAGTTATTCTTTGAAAGTCTGGTAGAATTCCCTATTGATAGTGTCTTTTCCAGGGCTTTTGGTTTTTGAAGGCTTTAAATTATTGTTTCAATTTCATTACTTTGATGAGTCTTTCAGGTTTTTATTTCTCCCTAATTCAGCTTTTAATTGTATTATATTTCAGAGAATTTTTCAATTTATTCTAGGTTATTCAATTTGCTGCCACATTATTCACAAGATCTGTTCTGACCCTTTTAATTTGTACAGTATTGGCTATAAATTCTTATCTTTCTGATATTTTTTCATATTTCCTTTTTTTTATTTGTAATTCTGGTCATGAATTTGTATAGTTTGTTATTCTCAAAAAAAAGCTACCCTTGATTTCATTGACCTTCTGAATTGCCTTTTAGACCTCTATTTCATTAATTTCTCATTGTTTTCTTCCATCAGCTTATTTTTTCCCTTGTTTTTCTAGTTTCTTTAGGTAAGAGTTTAGGTTTTTTTAATTTTTAATTTATATTTCTTAGCTTGAAGAAATATTCTTCTCTCTCTCCCTTCCTCTCCCCACAACCCCTTCTCTCTCTATCCCCCTCTCTTTCTCTCCCTTCCTCCCCCTATATCCCCTTCTCTCTCTCCCTACCAGATCTATTTCTCTCTTTCTCTCTCTCTCTCTCTCTCTCTCTCTCTCTCTCTCTCTCTTTCACACACACACACACACACACACACTTACACACATACATGCTCTTGATTTTTATCCCTCCCCTCCTATTTTGGGGTCATAGCCATCAGTACTCAGGGCTACTCTAGGCTCAATGCACAAGAAGCATGTTCAGTGGTGCTCAGGATATGACATGGTACTGAGAAGAAATTCCAGGGTTCCATCATTCAAAGTATGTAGTTAATGTCCATTTCCCTGGCCCACCAGTGAAATGCTTAAGCAAAATTGGTACTATTCTTTTTAACTGAAAGTGTATCTCTGTAAAGATCCTACACTAAGGCAGAATAAATTTCAACTACCTTAACTTGCACTGAGTGCAAATGTCAACACATAATATCAAATATTAATATGCTACATAACATACCAAGTTTTATTATAAATTTTTTGACCTCATGGACCTGCTGAAACAATCCCAGGGATGCTGAAGAGTCCACAAACCATTTGCTGAATACTGATGTACTTTGCCGTACCACAGCTCCCAGAGGAGAGTTTAAACTGAGCCCTAGCCAAGTCATATCTCCAAGCTGTATTTTGGTCTTTCTCTATTACATTTCTGTCTCTCTCTTTTAGAAACACACACATGTGTATGCACACACACAAATACACACTCACTCACACAATTCACACTTCCACATTACTTTTTTCTATTAAAAAAACAAATTTAGTTTTTAATCTTAAAAATGTCTTAGATATTTTAACCTTAACTATAAAAATTATTACAGCTTTTATCTTCCCTTTGGTTATGCTAAGTATCACTTTTCTTATCACCAACCTCTCCAGGGTGAAATATTATATTTTTATGCATGGGACTCTATCATAAATCCCTACATATCTCCCAATAACTATATCCATCTGCTTTTCCACTTGTACTCTCTACTGTTATAATTTAAGAGTATGATTACTTTAGGGGGCCACAGTTATAGATCAAAAGGATGGAATAGATGCTTTGCCTGCAGAAGGACCAAGTTCAAACACCATTACTACATGGTCCCCTGAGCATACCCCAAACTGACCCCTTGACCTCACTGCCAGTGACATCGAACAAAATTATGCTATTCCTTTAGATAGGGGGTTGTAAGTTGAAAATTCTCTTCCAAAAGCAACATTTACATGTAGTCCTCAACTTTTAACTATTTGACATAGAAATAACATGGACAAAATGCCAATGCTAGTTGTCCCCTACTCAGACAGCATGGTTTAGAAACCCTGTTGAAAAATAATGAAGTATTCAAAGTTTGAGGTTTCAGAAATTGAAGAAGAAAGGTAAATATTTTGGATAAACATTATTTTGGCATTTAAATGTTTGTCAAGATAATTTATAAATAAATATAAAATATTAAAAACTAGAAGCACATAAGATAAATGGATGTGGAAGGCAATAATCTAAGGCAGAACTAGTTTGAATCTCTATGCCCCAAGTAACACACATACAAACAGACAATATTTCCACTTGATCTTAAGGTTCAAAATTTTACCAATAGGAAACTGATTTGGCTAGGAATTTTAATTTGTGCAAACAAGTCTCTGAATTTCTTTAGAGTCTCTGTCATTCATAGATAAAAAGGAAGTCATAGGGATATGACTTGTGCTAACAATTTTGGAAAAAAGAGAGAAACTCCTCAAACTAGGTGCAAAAAGAAAAGGAGAAAGTGCCAAAAATATTTCTACTTAATTTCTACTCCAGTATTAATAATCTTAAATTAAGGTAAAAACCAGAATTAAGCTTTATGATTCTTCATAGCAAGTAATATAATTTAGGTCTCTGTCATCAGTCCCACAGTTACATTAGAATTAAAGATGCCAGTATGGACATAGAACCGATTTCACTTATTCTCATGTTTCTACAAACCACTGAATTCACCGATTTGGAGATTTGGAGAAGATATATGTAAAGCAGACACAGTTTGTGTCTAAAACTGTGTCATTTATAAACAACTGACCAACAAGTACAGATTTACATTTCACTCTTTAGTTAGTTGACTTCCTCTTCACTATAATTGTTTCTCATTATCTTCTTTTCTGTAAGGGCCAATATGTGTCAGTGTGGGAACTAACTTTATTTACCTACATGAGTAGTACGGGTTTTTTTGCCCTCAGAATACCTCCCAGTTTAGCTGAGTCCATTGCTGAGGAAATATATGAGAAAAACAAAAAAAGGAAAAGATAGAAACATTCAAGAACTCAGTTGGACATTTTCCCCCAACAGTTTTGCACACTATATTTTAACAAACTTCTTACAGTCATGCGCAAAATTTTTGTGCCTTCGAACACCACATCCAAAGTTGCATGCTTAAATATCAACCTCTGGAACAAGGATAAAATGGAACAAGTAATGGGACAAGGATGAAAGACATCTAGGAGGGAATTATGTTATGAGGATGGGCCCTTCATTCACAGGGTCCGTGCCCTTACAAGAAAAGACACGAATGCCGGCTCCATCTCTCTTCTCTGTCCACCACATAACAATACAAAAAACAGTCACAGTCTGAGGATTGAAGAGGGTTTTTCCCCAGAAGGCAAACCTGCCAGCATTCTGATCTTGAAAGTCTCTAAAACAAACTATTTTAGAATAAATTCTTCTTGTTTTTAAGCCACCCAGTCAATGGGAATTAATTTGTTACAGCTGCCTGAACTAAGACACTAGTTTTCTGAATAAAGTCCTCAAGTTCCTAAGTCAAGCAGATATAAAATCAATCTTTCTACGGAAGACTTATTTCCCAGTCCTCTCATATGCACGACAACCAGAGAGAGTCAACCTGTGCATACTCACCTATGTGCAGGGCTTAAAAGTCATCGCAGCACCAATGATGCGGGCATAACCATCCAAGTCTCATTGCTCTAACCATAAACTGCCTTCTCCTCACAGTTGATACTATTGGCAGTTTTTTAAAGCAGTTGATAATGAATACAATGTAAAGACATCAGTCCCCAGGGTAGCTTGCTTGCCACACTCCAGAGGTTACAGTTGGTGCAGTTCCTGGCAGAATGTTGTTTTCACTCTAAGCTTAACTCACTTAGCTGCTCTTAACAGGAAGACTGGATAGGATGTGTTCCCTATCGAGGGCCTGAAAATAAGGAGGCTTGCAAAAAGTAAAAACTCTCCAGTCAGCAATCTGTGCTTACGAACAAGCTCTTGACCCATAGGAATTTGTTAAACTTACTTTCAAACTTTAACTTGCTTATGATTTTTCTCTTGTGCTGGTAGACAGTTGTCTCATTTGATGCATCACTAGGCAGTCTCCTCTCCTTTTTAATCAAGGGTTGTGTGTTACTCTTTGTCTTCCAAATAAAGACTACCATGGCTCTGGCTTTTGCAAAGAAGGGCTCAGCAGGGCAAGACCCATTTGCTCCATCTGGTGAACCCGAACAAACCCATCTTCCATCCGCATCTCAGTTCTGATTTCTAGGTCTCAATTAAAGGGAAAAGGAACATTTTGTCAGCTTTAGACTAACCCAGCTTCTTTCCTTGTGTTGTTTTAGCTTGAATGTTCAAGTATATTTGCAAATAATGTCAGAAGCATTTCTCTCTTTGTATTAGGCTGCAGATTTAAACTCTGGCTCCTTCCCTGCTAATACCTTCCAAGCCTCTTGGAATACCAACTGACACTGTACAACACCACACTGGAAAGTGCTGCCCTTCCTGCCTCCCTTCCACCCCCCCCCCAATAGGCAGCAAAATAATCACCTGCTAGGAGTCAAGCTTTGGCCCAAACAACTGACAAGCATCATGGATTCTAATCTTCAGAACTCTGTTCTTTTTTGTATTCTCTTTCCCACATGTAGAAAAAGAGTACCTCATGAATTTTGCATAAATGATGCATAAATGACACACCAAATACATCAATTCATCATTTCAGTTTCTGTTAAGGAGTCTTGTGAAGACCTGAAATCATCTAGATATTTCTAACCACACCTTCATTTTTTATGATAATCTTGGTCCTAACAATTTCAACAGCAGCTTTTCATTAGTGTAGGCTGGAGCGATAGCCCAGTGGGTAGAGTGTTTGCCTTGCACAAGGCTGACCCAAGTTCGATTCCTCCGCCTCTCTCTGAGAGCCCAGCAAGCTACCGAGAGTATCCTGCCCACACTGCAGAGCCTGGCAAGCTACCCGCAGCGTATTCCATAAGCCAAAAACAGTAACAATAAGTCTCACAAAGGAGACGTTACTGATGCTCACTCGAACAAATTGATGAGCATCGGGATGACAGTGATACAGTGATGATAACTGTAGTGAGTCAAAGCCCAGAGCATAAGATGTGGCCCCAATTACACCACACACATACACACACACACACACACACACACACACACACACACACACACACACCCCTGCACACACACATACTCCAAATACAAAATACAAGTTTGTATGATAATAACTTGAAACATGTAGGTGCTTGGGTAGCTGTAAGTTCCATCAATGAACTTGGGAAAAGCCCATCTGAGGTAAAATTTCAAGTACTTGGTATATATCAGGGGCTGGAGCTATAGCACAGTGGTAGGGCCTTCGCCTTTCATACTGCTGACCCATGTTTGATTCCTCCGCCCCTCTCAGAGAGCCCAGGAAGCTACCGAAATTATTGTGCCTGCACAGCAGAGCCTGGCAAGCTACCCGTGGCGTATTGGATATGCCAAAAACAGTAACAATAAGTCTCACAATGAGAGATGTTACTGGTGCCTGCTCAAATTGATGAGCAAGGGGATGACAGTGACAGTGACAGTGATATATATCAGAGACTAATTTTAATTTTGTCACCTAGGGTCTAGATCTGTGCACTCAAAAAGGGTGGGGGGTGTAAGGTTGTATGGTGTCCCAGTTTCCTGCTAATTAGTGATGATTGATATGTGTTACAGATCTCTTTTCTCTTAGAGGTGAGGGCTACAACAGAGGCAAAGATGACTACTGCTCTCCTGCTGGGCCTGATATAGGCAAGTAGATAGGGAAGGGCCCCCAGGGCAATGGAATTCCTAGAATGCAATAAAATTGCCTAGCCTTAAAGTCCTCAGTGACCCACCTTGTGAGCACAAGAATTAAGACCTGATAAGACTTTCACCTAAAGTCAGCCACAGACCCAGAGAAGGGAGAGACCCCTCTGAGAGAAGCTCCAGCAGGAACAAAAGGCCAGGAAAGGAATGTCAAAGACCATCAAGCACTCAGGACTCTACCCCCTTGGCAACCTCCCTGAAAACAGACTCTTACCTAGGTAGTGTCACCTGCATCTCCCCAATTGAGGTGTGTACGTTCATGCTTTCCTATCTAAGGCTGAGATGTGTCTAGGGATGCTCATTCCATCTTCTGACACGCCTACATTCTCTCTTGAGCGCATTATTCTCTCATTTTCTCTCCCTCCTTCCTTTCCTAAAAACCTTCAAATTAAAGGTTTCACTTCACTGCTCATCTACTCTTGAAATTCTTTTCTGTAACGCGATACAAGAACCCAGTAACCCCGGGTCCCATGGTGACAGACAGAAGGACATCAAGAGAAAGTGGCTGTCTCTCTCCTCCCCACCTCACATGGGCCACCCATGGAGCCCACACACTTCAGGCCTACCAGAACCCCCACAATGAAGGTACTGGGGAACACAGGCCAGTTCAAGACTGCTTGGGCTCCTCTACCCAGTACTTTTAGTACTCTAGGAACTAAGTGGACAGAAAAAAGAGAAAACCCATAAAACAAAAGTAAGGCGTATCACAATATACCATGCCCCTTCCGTTTTCAGAATTTTATAAACTGCCAAGAAGGAAGGTTGGATTTCTATGTAGATAAAGTCTGTGGTTAGGGTGATGTCAAGAGGTAAAGACTTTGAACTATGTTGGTCTTCTTTCAAGCATTATAGTCTTTTGTTCCTGTGAAAGTTTTAAGTTTTTCCTCACTCAGGAAAGGTGGGTGTGGGGAGGGCAGGGTCATTCAGTGTTTTGCCTGGCAAAAGCACTGGGAGCAGTGATTTCTTTTCAGAACATAACTTGGTTTGATTATTTCCGAACACTCACTGCTCAAGCAGCCCCTCTACCTAACAACTTGATAGAGGTGCTCTCTCTCTCTCTCTCTCTCTCTCTCTCTCTCTCTCTCTCTCTCTCTGTCTCTCTCTCTTCTCTGTCTCCATCTCCCTGCCATCTCTGTGTCTGTCTGTTTCTGTCTCTCTGTCTCTCGCATTGGTTACTTAAAAAGGACTCATGACGTGATAATTGGGGGCTGAAAGAGAGGTATCCTGGTGGGCTACCCTGAGAAAGACTGCATTTTTTTCCATACTGGACATCAGTGTTAAAACCTGTGACCAGGAGGAAAGTTTATGCTGAAGCAGAATCAAAGGTCATTTTCTAGTGGATGAAAATTACAGCCTGGGTTTTGCACAGCAGAATTACAGTTCCTGACCTGTCCGTTTTTTATGAAAGGCACAGTAGTCAACAAACAAAAAGTGACCTAATCCCACTCATGGGAGAGTGTTAGACCTTGATAGAAACCACATAGCAACAGTAGGGGAATTGTCACCACAGAGGGTGATAAAGGAGCGATGCTGATGTTCCCAGTTACTGCAGTCAGGAAGGTCCAGGGAGGCTTCTGGTAAATGACACTTGCGAAGAGAAGAAGGCAAAAGCATCCTCTCATTAACCAGAAGAAGAAAGAGGCACTTTCAGGAAGGGCTAACAACTTGTAAAGAGACCCCCATTGTGGTTGTGGTGGCAAACAGCAATTTCAAGGGAGCTGAAATACAGGTAAAGATAATAAAATGTGTTCAGTCAAAAGGCATATCCCCAGAAGACGTGGGGCTTGCTAACAGGTATTTGACAAGTTGAAAAGGGGAACTTACAAGAGTTCCCTTTGGTGATTTTGAGAGCATCTAAACAAAGCAGTTGCATCAAATGCCTTAAAGAAGGACACAGAGGAACAAACTCTGAAGATCAAATGCCTAGGGCACAGAGACAGAGGCAGGAGATGTGTGGGGAATGGTAATGAGTAGATATGTCTTATGGAAAGGCTTTCTAGACCGCAGTGCCAGGGGACTTGGGTCATAACCTGACGCTTCTCTAGGAGCTGCATGACATCTGGGAAGTCATTACTTGCTCAGTTGCTAGCAGTCCCAGTCCTGGGTCTAAAATCCTCACTCTGATGCTTAGCAGTATATAATCTTGGGCAAGTCACACAACAACACACAACAAATCTCAGCCTTGGTTTTTGTCTTTCATTAGACAGAGAGAAAGGTAGTTTACTGGCACTTGTTAGCATTTAATGAGATAATAAATGACAACTGCTTCATTCGATTAAAATGTATTGCTGCCCTTCTCTTCTCATATACCTCAGGGCCAGCAGTGTCAGCTGACATACTTCTGGGTGTTGCCGGTGGGCTTTGTGGGATGCTGAGAAGTGGGTGACAGCAGGAACAGTAGAGAGAGTGCTGCTCTCATACCCCTCCTTGGCCCAGCACAACCTTGTCTTGGTAAAGTGCTGGGGAGCTCAGGACTCAAGGCAGTCTGCACAAGCTCTTACAAGGTATGGATGCTAGGGTGATGCCCGCCTCCCCCGCCCCAGCCCCACAAAGGCAGTCTAAAGTTTACGCCTGAGACTCACTTGGTCCACAGAGGGGTGAATGGGTGGGGAGGGGACTGGTCTCCACCACCCAAGTTTTTAGAAAACTATGGTTCTCAGGTTAGGCTCTCCTCGGGAAAAGTAAATTCTGCCCTGACCTCTAGCAAGTTCCCTACATTCATTTTTTATTTTGCAGAAAAGTATTTCCAGAGAAGACTAATGGTGAAGCCAATGGTTTTCTTTAGGAAATAGGAGAGAGAAGAGAAAACCTTGAAATAAAGGATGCATCTCAAATTGAATGATGATGGATGATCATTGGATGATGCCAGAGTGAAGTGTATGCCAAGAAGCAAAGGGAAGAGCGTGGACTTCAAGGGAGAGAGGGGAGGGGCTGCCACCTGCTGTTTCAAAACTGGTACTATAATCACTGTCCAAGATGACTGGCTGGGGTCTTTCTTTGCAAATAAATCTGTGGCTAGAGTTGTCAAGGATTTTGAGTTGAGGTGGTCCCACTTAGTCTTTTATTTTTCCTCTCCTAAAGGGGCCCAGCCTTCTCCCGCTAGGTTGGGATCATTCAAAGTGTTATCAGGCCCTTGATCATGGGAATATTCTCCAAAGGGGATCTAGCATTGTGGTTTGGGCTAGTAATCCCAGTAAGAAGCGGGTAGCTGGCAATAGGAATTTCTTTTCACAGTGTATCTTGGGTTTTGTGTTTTCTAAAATTCATTGCCAACAGGGTTCCCCCCATCTGTCCACTTGCCTGCCATCTGCCCTCTGCCTACCTCACAGGTACAGTACCTACATTTTACACCTGAGGACTTTGCAACATCTCGGAGTCTGTCTTTGTGCTGCAAAATGAACACTTGTCCTTAGATAATGCTGTGGAGTTGTGTTCAATGAAGCACAGAGAGCAGAAATGTTTTAGCTTGTCCTTCAAATAAAACAATTTTGAGGTTTAGGTTTTGGTTATTTTTCCAGGAGGATTTGTTCTTTCTACCTTGCACACTTGGAATCAATCACTTGCTTTGCTATCAATTTTTATCTCAGGGTCAGCTCCTGGAAGAATCTAAACTAAGGTATCATATATCTATAAGGCACTCAAATATCTGATGAATTAAATATTTATGGCAAAAACTAAGAAATTTTTTTCAGGAATCCTATAATAACTATGTGAGTTTCCTGAAGAACTCTAACTTTCTTCCAGCGTAAGTCCTGAGATTTAAAGAAAAAAATATTTTTCTCTGTTTCTGGTTGTAAAAATGGAGATTTGCAGCATATAGGTAACATTTGTAACAAGCGCCAAAGCACAGGTCACGTGGACCATTAAGAAAGTCAAAGACCTGAAGGCGGCAGCAGATGTTACCTATAAATTATTTGAAGGAGCTTAAAGAAATTGCAAAAAGTCAGATTCTAGTGCTGCCCCTAGGACACAAGCCAGAGTCCTGTTGGCACTCTGAACTAAGGAGGAAACTGGCCTCTCCTTCTGCTCTCCAATATTTCAGGATAATCAATCACACGGCCAAGCAGTATAGCATTTAAGTTTCTACATGGAAGGCAGGGGTACTCATCACTGTGCCAAATCCTCTGTATGGCTTTGCTAATCAATCAGTCAGGTGCAGCTGTTAGGTCACATGGGTTTCTTCAAGCTTGTACAAAGTTGGTTTATCTGATAATGTTCATGGCCAGCTGCCTTAGCAAGATCCAGCCTAGTTTTGGACAAACAGCCTGCAGATTGGTAGTGATAAACTTCTGTCAATAAGGACATTTTTGCAGAAGAGAAGTGACCATCCCAACCATGAGCACATTATATCCCTTGAAGATCCTCATAATAGTCCTCCGGCCAAGGATAATGAATAGAGTATTTTTACTAATAAGTACTACTTTGACAAGAAACATGAATTAGAAAAATCATGGTCAGCATGCTTTCAGACTGAGAACACCAATTTTTCGAGTGGGGTGTTTCCCATTGATCTTCATGTACATTTAGACAAAGAAGAAAACTCTGCAACATTAACTTGATCTTCAAAATGAATAACTTTAACGATTGTGGTAGTCGGTAGAATATTTGGGCTGCATCATTTTATTTATCCCATAATTGTCTTCTGACACTAGCTGTGGCTGCAAAATTTTTCTTTATTTAAATTAAATAATTCTATGTTTTTTTTTCTTTTAGGGTCACACCTGGCAATTCTTAAATGTTACTCCTGGCTCTGCACTCAGGAATTACCCCTGGCAGTGCTCAGGGGACCATATGGGATGCTGGGAATCAAACCCGGGTCTTCCGTATGCAAGGCAAATACCCTACCCGCTGTGCTATTTCTCCAGCCCCTAATCTATGTCTTAACAGAATCATTTTATTATTTTCCATGAGCCTAGGGCCAAACCATTCTGGCCAGTAAACTTCAGCCAGGATCCCTCACCTGCAAGAGGCCTTGACTGGGACAGCTGAGCTGGCCTCGCTATGCTGTGGTTGTTTCTTCTCTCTCCAGGACACCAGCCCAGGTTTATCACCCAATGCAGGCAGGGTTCCATAAGAATTGACCGCATAAGCTTGGAGAGAACACATTCCTTCTTCTACCACAGTGTTGCCAAAGCAAAACGAATTTACCTCTGATCAGGGTGCTAGTAGAAAGATTCCATCTCTGATGGGAAGAGCCTCAAAGTCACATCGCAAAGAATGTGGACACAGGGAAAGACAAATTTTTATGACCATTTTTCAATATGTCCAGGACATTTGGTTTATCCATAAGTTAGAATCCCTAAAATGGTGAAAGAAATAAAACCTAATAGATCTTTGGGAGACTCAAAGGTTAAAAACAAAAGCAAAAAAAAAAATCTAAACTTAGGTCTTTACTAGGGATAGAGAAAAGGTGAGTAGGGTGAATATTCCTTAGGCTGTTCTCTGCACATAACTCTTGGTTTTACTAACTCTCCTCTTCTGTTCATCCTGGGAGTCTCCTCTACCTAACCTAATGGAGGTCAACAGGCATTCCTACAGAAGTGGGAATCCTTCATTCATGGCTCTTATCATACTGCATGGTATTTCACTGTTTGAACTCTGACTTCATTAGAAGGCAGCTCTCTGAATATGTATGCTGTCTTTCTTCTTCATCAGTATATCACATACAAAACAACTGGCAGAGACTGTGACAGAAGAGCCACACAAGCAAACTCTAGCACTTGCTCAATGAGAAAATGTTTAAAAAGGAGTGAAAATTCACCTGGAAGTCACTGTGACCACAAACAACACAACACATGGGAACAACACATAATAATTACTTATTCTTAACGCAAGAATATCTTGAGATGGAGAGATCCCAGCACTAATCTGGGTAGTATACAGTCACATTCCTTCTTTGCTCTTTTCTCTTGGGTAACTTTCCACTTCTTAGAGGTCCTCAGCATTTTAACACCATTAAGAAAGGCAGTCAGTCGTTTATCTGCAGACTCTTGTGCAATTGAAAGCCAAAAATCTATCAGTGAGTTCTAAACAAGGTTGAATTTCTTGACTGGTTTTCTGTCGACCACCAAGCTTAGAAATAAATTGTTCCAAAGATTTGGCAAGGTATACAGATCTGATTAACAAGATTTTGGCCCTTGTTTTATATTATTAATTATTTTTCTATGTTATATCTAATAAAATTTTGCTTGAATCAAAATTGAATTATATTGCCTATGTGGAATTAGATCTGGAAAATATATGGTGACAGAGAATATGTTAGAGAATAATAAGTTTTCTTTATTGGAAATAAATAGGCTATACTATTTTAGCCCAGAGAAATGAATGATTCTAAAAAAAAAATGAATGCCTAATAAGAATCAACTTTATAGCAGTAGACTCTGCTTCACGAGTCCACTTATATAAAGTCCTAAAATCAACACAAACTTACCTACAATTGTAATGAGCTGAGCCAGTTGCATAGATCCAGGACAATTCCCACACTATTTGCCTTCCTTTAAACATCAGCCACAAGAGCAGGAGCCCCTAAAATATGCTGACTTCAGTGTAGGTGGCTACAAACTCAGGTGTCTCTTTATGTTTCATGATTTGCTCAAATGACTCAGAAAATTCAGGAAAAGATTATATTGACAATGATAGTTTCACTGTTGTGAAAGGACAAAATCTTGAACCTGCAAAAAAAAAAGAACCATAGAGTAGAATCTAAAAGGACCCCAGATGTAAAGATTCCTTAGCCTTGGGGACAGTTTCCTGTCCTGGAATAGATGTGTCATACTATGTAAAGGAAAAAGTGGTTCCTTATTGTGAAGTCACCATGGGCTGAACAATACTCCCTTATTTCATTTCTATGAAATATTGACTCTGGTTGAGTTGCATCTCCATTTTTCATTTTTCCCTAAATAAACACTTTACTGATGTATAAACACACAGAGAAAATCATATAAATAATGGGGATGGGAGTCCCAACTTAATGAATATCCGGAAGCAAACAGACAAGTGAAACAAGCACCAAGTTTAAAAATAGAACTTTACTCATAGCCCAAGACATCAACATCCCGCCCTTGATGGAGCACTGTCAGAGGGAGGTTACTGGAGGCCTTGGCATCCTAAGGTTTTCAGGGGGCTTGGTTGCATACTCTCTGCAACATGGACCTTCGGTTTCAGTCTGTACCTTTAGTCTGCAGTTCCTCCAGAGAACAGATCTGATGGCACAGTGTGGTGTTAAAGTTCCCAGCGGGATTTATAGAGGCCTGTGGGTGAACAGGCATTGTTCTTAGACAAGCTAGTCAGGGGCTCCATGAGTCCTTATAACAGCCAAGGGTAAAGTTTTTATTTTTATTTTATTTTTCATTTTTATTTATTATTTATTTTATTTTATTTTTTTATTGATGGCAATCAGAATAGAGCTTACATTTAGGGACATGGAATGAATAGCCAGGGAGGGTTTGGGCACTGATTTCCAAGTGTCAATGATTTCTCTTTCTTAACCAGGTAGCAGAGAGACACATCTGTTTACATTGTGACATTGATCAAATGGTATTTGTAAAAACAATTTCCATGGTTTTTTGGTATGCCTGTCATACTTCAATAAAAATGCAAACTTTTGGAGAAAAAAATTAAACCCAAAGACAGTTAAATCAGAGAGGATATATGATAAATATGAAACAGGTTGTGTTACACAACCCTTGGCTTCTCCCTCATAGGGAAGCAATTTTCAGGTTGAACTCAAACACAGAAGCTCCATTTTTCCTGCCAAAAGACATCAGCTGCAGTGAAAGCCTTACTCCTGCTAAGGTGCCGAAGACCATTTCAATACAAAACAGCATCAGTGATGAGTGATGTGCGGGCCAGAAAATATCAATGAAGGCTATAGCATGGTAGAAGGAAGATAAAGGGGGTGAGAAGAAAAGAGGATGCAAAAAAGTGAGAATGAGAGAGAAGACAAAGTAGAAATGTTCTTTATTTGATTATTCACTCATGTCTTTGAGTTTACTGGAATAGTCTCTATGACAAATACTTGTGCACAAGTGATTTGTTTAGATATGTTCAAATCCTGGTATCCCATATTATTCCCTGAATGTTTCCTGAGTTCAGAGTTATGGGAAACTCCTGAGCATTTCGGGGTATGCCCCCCAAAATAAATTAAACAAGAATGTCTCCTTGAAGAAATAGTAAAAGAGGATAGAGCATCAGGAGAGTGAATAGGGAGCAAATCAAGCAAGGTTGCAATTTCAGATAAAGTCTCACCTTTAGCCTTCTTCAGTCTGGGAACTCTGGAGTATAAACCTTGCATTCATCTTAGAGCACTATTTTCAATCACTAGCGGCTTTTAATCACGAGTCTCCAAGCACTAAAAGTTTAAAAACACTGAATTAGAGTGTCCTCACTCAGGGCAAGGCAGCTGGGTTTCCTCATGCTTACCAAGACTAGTCATTGCTAGAGCAAGCAAGGGGGAATCCAAGTTCAGGCTTTCCCAACTCTACAAGTACCATCAGATCTGCTCTAGGATTTAGGACAGTCTTTCAAAGAGAATCACTGGTTGGTGTGAATTAAGAGAGACTGAAATATTCAGAATTTGAAACAGAGACCTATACTGGTAGAAGAGACTCAAGGACATCAAGTATAATAGGAACTGTGTGGTGAGGATGGGAAATTAAGCTGAATTACATTCTCTATATTTTGCATTTGTTGTATGGATTCTTGTTTAAACTAGACTGGTATACTATATTCCATTATAATTTCTGGTATGGAAAGAGTCATGCTCAAACTTCCATAATGTCCCAAGTTAGAGCATACTTCAAATCACTATTTACTCAGTTAGATGGATTTGAGTCAATAAATCAGCATTATTTAGAGGTGGAGAGAAGGAACCAAGGATAGAAAACAAAATTTTATCTTAAAATGACTAAAAACTTGTAGGTCTGTCAGGATGGATTTTGCATAATGAAATTATTCATTTAAAAGCTGTCGAGTGAGGAAGACACTGGACAAGATTTTAGCCATACAAAGATAAACCTGAACAAGCCTTGTTCTTGAGAAACCATTCTAGCAAAGGAGACAGCCAAATTATGACTTATAGGATATGATGGGAAAGGTTATAATAAAAACATTTGAAAAATATAAATGACACATTTGAGCCGAAATTTGGAAAACAACTTCTACACAGCATTTTTGTCATTCAAAACACTTACATAACATGATTACTTATGTTATATTATTCTATATATTTTCACATTGAAACAGTTAAAGGGGGTCATTGAAAAGTATCTGATAAAAAGTACTCAAAGCACTTATTAATGTTTAATCTAAATTCTTGGCAAGCCTGATCTAGCAGAAACTATTCAAAAGCAATGTTTCATTTTATTTGGTTCCAAGTAAAGCATATCACATTATACATCAGGGGTTAGCAAAATATTGCCCTCGGGCCACATCCAACCCAATGCCTATTTCTATAAAGAAAGTTTTACTGGAAAACTGTAGCACTGTAGCACTGTTGTCCCGTTGTTCATCAATTTGCTAGAACAGGCATCAGTCACGTCTCCATTGTGAGACCTGTTACTGTTTTTAGCATATAAAAAACGCCACCAGTAGCTTCCCAGGCTCTGCATGTGGGTGGGATACTCTCAGTAGTTTGGTGGGACCTCAGAGAGGGATGGAGGAATTGAACCTGTGCCGGCCACGTGCAAGGCTCTACCCACTGTGCTATCGCTCCAGTCCTACTTGGAAAATAGCCAAGCTTATTCATTTACATGTTATCTACGGCTATTTTTCTCACTCCAAGACAAAGATGAAATATAACAGGACATATGGCCTACAAAGCCGAAAATGTAAATGTTTGGCCCTTCTATGAAAGCATTTGCTGACCACTAGATGACCACATTAGACATAAATAATAAAAAACTTAAAAATGTTTATAACTATATGGAGTTTTCAAAGAATTCAACAAAGTCTCTCTGCTCTTCAAGCTAAATTCTTGAGTAGTTGTATCATATTTTAACTATCCCAAGATGGAAGGGATGTATTTTTGCATTTTTTTCACTTGCTACTCTTAACATTCAAAATCGATAATTCAAAATTAGTAATTAATGTTCATGATGATATTTTACTTTTCATAGTCTTTTGCTACTTTATTAAATTCAGCAGATATCAATTACTGCTTGTTGGGTAAATTATAAGCACAGTTTATTGTGGATGTGTTAACAGAAAAGAAAAATTTAGAACTTTAGACAAACAAATAGTATGAATTCAACATTCAGATGAAAAGGCTTTCTGTTGCATTCCATGTAGAGTTGAAGTTTGTTAGTCAATTCCAAAGCCTTGGGAAAATATAATAAGCTACCAACCCATAAAAATGAGAGTAAATTAAAAATTCAAGAATGATATATGAGGTTAGGAAAAAAAGAATATCATTTTATTGTGACCCATGTTCTGAGTGTAAATTTATAAAGGACTGAGTTAGAAGAAAATGATAGTAACAACCTCTCCATAGAATTCATGGAAAAAAAATGAGAGTGAGACAAATGTATTAGTTCATATAGGAGGTTGCAAATTTTCAAATATCTCATAAACATGCAAATAAATTCAAAGGTCTAGTTTACTGATATATAAAACATATTCGAAAGATATTTAAAAATTAAGAGGAATAATATTTGATTCAGGAAAGAACAGTATTTTCTTAACAAATAATGACTAAACTGATAAAAGTTTTGGTCTTGTTTATACAATCCTAAACTCATTAAAATATTCCAGAATCAACTTTATATCTCAGAAAATATACTTGTTTTTCTGCCACAATGAACTATTATTTACATTTCTGAGGAAGTTTATGGTTCATATGGCATGCCAATCATATCATATCTGGTTCTGTCATTTTTCTGAATTCTCCTATGATTTATTTCCAAGTGGATTTGTCCATAACCTTATTGGAGTTCAGCAATGTGCCTGTCCCCATTGAGAATTGATTTGTACAAAGGTCTTTGGCTTCCTGCTGTCAGTAAAGAGAACATATAAGCTCTGAGAATGATTAAGACAAAGGCTCAAATAAGTTTCTCAGAAAAAATATCAAAACTTTTTGGATTGTGCTTCCTAAAATCTAGTAACTTGAACAATAAAACTAAATGTGAATGAGTAGAAATTTGAGAAACTTTATAATTTGGTTGAAGATAAATTAGAACTTAGATTCCTGAGATAAGATCTCTACCAATATGCTTACGGAATTTCCTGAACATTCCTTCTGTACTTGGGTATCAAATTTTACAATAAGAAACCACATTTTTCCATTAAAATTTGTTTTTGAGCATAATAGCTTAATTTTGTTTTGAGCCTAATAGCCTTCAGCATGGCGCGTACAGATCACTACACTTACTTCAAAAACCAACTTAGAATTCCCCGAGGATTTGATAATGGAAGTAAAGTCCTGAAAGCCTCAGCTCCTTTCATTAGCATAAATCCAAACCCCCTGCAAGTAGCTACCAGACCAACTCTAGGCTGGCTACCATTCCGGTCAATATCTAAATAGGAAGGAGGTTTGTACCTACACAATCTGAATTATTACAGCAGGGAGCTGAGTTCAAGCCATAAATAAAACAAATAGCTTGCTCCCCATAAAGTTGATCCTAGGTAGGAAATCAATTTCCTTCTCTGCAGAAAACAACCAGTCTTCTACCACCTGGAAGTTTTGTTTGGAACAGTGCCAGTCACCTAAAGGGTGTGCTTCACAATTCCACCAAGTATTATTCCAGTGAAATCCATTATAGACTTTTCAGGACAAGTCAACCTTTGACACTGCGGTCTTGGGGGTCATTCTTACAGAGCAGGGACTTTATCCTTAATTATGTTAAGGCTTAGTACTTTGCGCTCAGTCCTTTCTTCAGATGAGAGAGTTCATCATGCATTTTTTTTTTTTTTGGTGTAAACCAGGTCTTTCTCAGAGAATCTTCTATAACAGGACATAAAAGACTGTTGGACCAAAGAATTAGAGACTGTTTTTACTGCAAGTTAGAGAGTCGGAGTAAATGTGTTTTTATTGCCCTTCCTTATAATTCTTTGATTTCTGATTTAAAATCTAGACCTAGGCTTAAGTTAGAATCATGACACAAAGTTAAATGCCCTATGAAGAACTTTTTCTGAGTTATCCCTTGGGTCACAGTGGTCAGTCATAGTTACTACACAGAGATCTGAATTGTGTCTTAGAAATCACATGTTAACACACACAAAAGATACATGTGGACCCAGGGAAATAGTGCAAGGGTTCAACTACTTTCCTAACATGCTTCTGACTCCAATTCAATCCCCAAAGCATATATGGCTGGTCTCTCTGTGTCTTGGGCACTGCTGGGTAAAACAAAGAAAAACCTCTAAAACAAAAGAAAAACAAAAGAATATATTATAAATAAATTTATTCTTTTAGCAATAAATTTTGCTCTATCTCTGGAACCGAAATTAAGTACTTCAGAATTCTAAAATCATTTGATGCAGTAATGTAAAAAATTTCCCCTTCTCTATTTCTCTAAGTAGAAAAATTTAAGCCTTATATTCTTGTCCATTGTTCACAACTGCTTTTTAAATTCCTTTCCCACCCTTTGACCTATAAGTCCTGTGGTGTGATTCTAGGGATAATTTTTAAATACTTTGAGCCCAAGGGTCAGGGTTTAAGAATAGATGCATTTTCATTCTATCTTTTCTTTTCCAATGTCTTTTGCTAACAAATGCTTTCACTAATTATCCCATTTTTCTCCCAAGAACAACTCCAGAGTTAACTATCACTACTGTTAGTAGCAGTGAGTAGTTTTGATTTTAAAGGTGAGAAAATAGGAATTTATGGATGTATCCAAGGTAACATAGCAATCCATTCATTTACTTAGTAGACGCTGCACTAAAATGGGATTATAGTCTTTCATTTGCTGAAAACTCTGCAGTGTCTTTTAGTTGATTCAAAAAGCAAGTCATAAATCCTAAATTTGAATGACAAGGTCTAATTGGTCCTACCTACTAAGGCAAAAATGCCCCTAGAATGTGCCTTAAAAATTTCTTCAAAATCATTAAAATTGATTGACTGTTATTTCCATTTGAGTTTCTAAAATTTGTTTCAAACATTATTTTAAAAATGTAATATTTATTGAATTTGCCATCATGCATAATGACTGCTTCCATTTTTATCTTAAAAATTACTTCCTTCTCTGTAGCATCTTTATAGATTATCTAAGAAAATATAAAAATAAATGATAAGTTCACTTTTGTATACTGCAAATAGTACATGGATATATACAAACAGTCCATACTGCTAGGCCACTTTTGCAAATGTGCAAACAAAAGCCTAAGATTTCCCCACATAAGGACAAAAAATGAGATCTTTTGGGGAGATTTGGAAATTTTGGTTGGCTCCAAAACTTCTAATTTATTGAACAATAAACCCTGTTTCATTTTATTCCCCAAACTTTCCCTAACATTTATGTATCCAGTATCAAATATTTTCATTTTCACATTTAACTGAAGAAAAGTAAAAGTATACCCTTGAAAATACACCCGTGAAAAGGCTAATGCTGCTTACTAAATGATTTTCATATTATGCTATTTATAATTCATCATTTACATTACACCAACTAGACTATTTTTAGTCTATGCTGAGGACTTATGACAATCTTAATAAATAAATATTGTGTTATAATTATATAAGTACTGATACTATCTTATTGTGAAAATTACTTGCTCTTTCATCCAATTCTGAATTTGAACATTTAGTATGTATAAAGAATGTCAAGCATCTTATATATTACATTTAAACCATACACATTTGAAATAGATCGCAATTTGAAATAATGAGTAAATATGTTGAGAACTTGCTTTGAATAGCGAAATACTAGAAAGGCAAGATCCCTACATTCTAGTGCTCTTACAAACCATATGGTTGGATAAGTATCATCTGAAATATTCAATTGGCCTTGATATTTCTTTATGTAATTATTTTCGTGCATGTTTTCTGTATTTCATGAATTAGACTTCCTTAACAACAGCTCACATTCTTTCATGCATTCTTATCTCATTTTGTGCCAAGAAGACTTGGTAAAATTTAATGTTCAATTAATATTTATTTACCCTCTGGATGGAAACAATGACTTTTGAACATCACAATGAAGCAATTCAGCTTAATCCCAATAGCAAGGTGAAATGATTCTTTGTGAGCAGGGGGAAAAAATCCATAACATTACTGGTTTAGTAAGATTTGATTAACGACAGGGGAGAATGGACAAAGTAAAGGACATCTAGATTCAAGGCAATTTGGAAGCTTTAGTAGTATCTCAAGAGTGTAGTAATGAGAGCAGAAAAACAGGAGGAAGAAACATTTGCAGATAGAACTAAAAAGACTTAGTGACTGATTTGTGAGATGGGGCTGAAGACAACTCATCAGTCAGGGAGAAAGAAAATCAAGGTTTGAAGCCTGGGGAATGCAGACCAATGACTTGATTATTTCTAGGAATAGGAAATAAAGGAATGATGTTAATTTAGAGGGTTGTTCAACTAATGAGTTACATTTTGAGATGAGAGCAATAGACTTCAAACTATGAAGTAATAGGTGGAACATAAATTCTTGAAATAATGCAGTAAGGTTTGAATATGAACGTACATCTTGAAAGAACAACCAAATTGGGGATACATATGGTAATGCACCAAAATGAAATAAAAACCAAAATCCTCACTCAAAAGAACAGAATATTATAATATGATATATTCTTTTATATCTCTAGTACTTTGATAATTCAATAAAATTTTGTTATCTACATAATTTACTTATCATATTTTTAAATCTTACTGACTCCCATAGGCTTTTGGAAGCCTATGTTCTTTAAAATGTATGTAGAGTGTCAAAACACTAAAGTTTACATAAGTTTTAAGATATCTTCTTGGAAATAATTTATGATATATTTTAAGTCTCACACTATATCATAAAACTCTTAAATATTTTAGTATGCCAGTTAGAACTTATCTTTTGTGCATTTTCCCAGATTTTGCTAACATGATAAATGAACAGGATTTTTTAAAAAGTTGGACTAATTGTGGATTTTTCTCCTATTGCACATAGATATGAAAGCAGCAAGCACTTTTAGAGTATTTAATTTTTGCCTTCTACTCTAAGGAGGGAATGTGTATTTCTATGTTATACAACATTCCTGGAATCATATTTATTCTCAAAGGAATTTCAACCAAACTATGTCCATTTACTGGGCAAAACACAAAATCATTAAGTCAATCTAAATTTTAATGGCCTCGATATTATGTCTTTTGCTATGCTTACTGCAATTTAGTCATGCAAAAGTGACCCTAAAGATTTCAACTTCAGGAACTCACCTTTTATTCACTGAGGAAAGTAGTGACTCTCTGACAGAGAAATTAAAATGACTTTTCAAGTCCTCACTATATTGGGGTTGGAGCAATAGTACAGTAGGTAGGGCATTTGCCTTTCACATAGCTGACCCGGGTTCAATCCCCAGCATCCCATATAGTCTCCGAAGCACCACCAGGAGTAATTCCTGAGTGAAGAGCCAGGAATAACTCCTGAGCATCGCTGGTGTGACCAAAAAAAGCATAAAAAATATCCTCACTATCTTTCAAGATATTTCTAAGAGTTGTTCACATAGGTTCTATCTTTGTAAGAGTCATTTTAAAGCATTAAAAACTTAGTTGTTATCTATTAAAACCATTTCAATGGGATGCTCTTTTAATATCAATATGATTTATGGTCATAATTAAAAATAATCAGAAAAAAGGGCAAGAAATATACTCCAGGTACACACATATTCCATATACAATCTAATATAACTTTGATTAAATTATACAATGAGCATTGAACATGTGCTGTCTTCTAAAGAGAAGTTCTGTTTTCATGTGAGATGATCTTATGAGAATACTTTTATATAGGCAGAAATGAAGAGTGTAGAAAATTAGCCATAATTAAGTAAAATCTAAATGATACCAGGGAGTGCTTTTCAGAGGGCCCCAAAGATCTACTCAGACATAATGGTGATATCTGGCAACTGCCCTGACCACAGGGAGCAAGTATTATGATCTCGCTGAATATGCATAAAAGCAGAGAAGAAATTCCTGGGGGTATTTGTGTAAACGTTTTATTTCTGAAATTATATCAAATACAATGGTACACCATGTAAGCATTGTAGTAAGAGAGTTGGTGTTAAAAAGGGTTCATTTGTTTGTGAGCAGCATTAAAAAGATGAATTGACAAATGAGTTTTTACATGCATACAGACAAACACACCCACATACACAAGATAGAGCTGACTGTGTCTCCATCTCCTACTTGGCGATAAAAGTATACTATCATAGTCATATCAAGTGTCAGATATTAATACTGGCAATATAAAATGGCTAAGTAAACCTACTGTATGGCCTAAATTTGTTAATTCTGTGTGATACTAAGAACACTGGCTAATTGTTATATGAAATCTTGGTAATATAAATCAACTCATCAAATATTTACAAAAACTTAGTGTAATGCATCAGTAAGAGATATTCTTGGCAAAAATAATAAAGGCTGATTTGTTGATACGTGTATATGTTGTGTAGGAGAGGGAGGCCAAAGAGAAGCCATTCTGTTGAGGTTTTGGCTTCTTTTTTTAAGAAAACCCCTAACCCTATATAACCCCTAGCTCTTAAGCCCCAACCCTAACCTTAACCCTAATTCAAAAGAACCATATTCGGTGGCTGTGGTGGTTTGAGGGCCATACCCAGTTGTCCTCAGGGCTTACTCCTCAAACTGCTCAGAGACTACTCCTGGTGTGTGCAAGATATTACCTTACATATTTTACTATCTCTGGCAAATCCCAGATTGTATAGGATGTAAAGTAGAAACTAACCAATCTGAACTAACAAAAACATTAACACAGAAGACTTAACTTGTAATAACATCTTAATAATCCAAGGATTTAATGTCTCCGTAGTAGGAATAGCAATTTTCACTAACTTCTAAGAATTTTTTTTTACCATTCCAGTGGCAATTTGTTGGTAACAAGCAGTATGAGATAAATTGTTATGGGTCTGCTATAGGGGCAGGCTTGAGTGGCATTTGGGAAAATTGGAAACAAAGTTGGAGGGAAGGTGATCATGTATTGGTGTTGGAATAATAAATGCCTACAACAAATAATCATGCACAACTTTGTAACCACAATGTTTAAATAATATGAGGAGGAGGGAAAGATGCTGGACTCATCCCTCCATTTACTAATCTATTCTTAAACATGGATCAGCATTTGTTAAATGTAGAAAACTACAAAGGAATTAAAACAAAAATATAAATGAGTAATCTCTTACAGATAAATATTGGATCCTGATGGCCATAGCTGCACCACCAGACCCCAAGCCAGACTGTTTCATTCAGGGCAACCCAGAGGGGGCAGGTGAAGCATCTTTCCACCCTAAGGACACAGACCCAGCAGCTGCAACCTCCAGAAATCAACTGCAGCAATTCTCACGGCGCCTCTTAACACACTCAGACCAGCCTCACCCATGAGTGAATTTATTCCTGGACATCTCATACTTTATGCCACCAATATACCAAGAGTAGCACACCATATTTGACTGAGAAATCAACCAATCTTAGGGGGTAATATATTTATGGGTGTGACCCCTGGGTCACCTGAGACTGGTGGAAGCAGGCAGAGGATCTCTGTTTTGGAGTCCCCGTTGAGCCTAGAGTCCAAGATCACAAAGTTCCACATTACCTGGTTCTGTGGGATTTCACTCATATGTGAGGCTCTGCCCGAGCGTCCAGAAAGCAACCTGGAGCATGGTGGCTGTTGGGTATCCCAAAGAGGAATCGAAAGAGCTATGCTTGGAGTATCACATTTCACTCAAGTGAGAGAAGAAATCCGGAGTTCTGACCTCTGTCGATGATCAAGATTCAGGGACACTGTCTCATTTGCCAAGGTGTGGAAAATCAGATGGGCCAGACAAGTAATGTGATTTAGAGCTAGACTTGAGCCGTTACTGACTGGATTCCATGGGATTTCAAAAGATCGCGTGGCTGCCCACCTATGTCACACTTCTTCATGAAGACCATTCAGACTTCTGACCATCAAGAAGATGGTCAGACTTCTTCATCAAGACCCTGAATGAATGGTTTGAGGCTCTTTGTGTTCCTGGAGCGAGCAGAAGCCACTGGGCTACCCTAGCATGTGACCAGGATGGATGAAGACATTACTGGTGCCCACTCAAGCAAATTGATGAGCAATACGATGACAAGTGATACAAGTAAATATATTTATACAGATATATATACATATACATATATAAAATTACACAAGCCTCAACCTTTAACAGCATGTTACTATACTTTATAGAAGGTCTTAATTGGCTCCTGGGTGAAATACAACAATCTTCACACACTTTGCTCTAAGAAAACTTTTCTGTCTCATTTTTAGCAGATTATTCATAACAAGCAATACAAAATAACTTATTTTGGTTTTGCTTTGGGGGCAGAGTTTGAGGTTTGAGATGGAAATATGGTGGTGGGAAGGTGTGATGGTGGTGGAATTGGCATTTGAATATTAAATGTAATCAAATATTGTGAACAACTTTATAAAAATAAAATTTAAAAATAAATAAATAAAAATCATTCTAAAAACAATGGACCTAAAACCCAAGAGTTTGTGAAAAATAAATTCTAAGAGTCTAGGTCAGGAGGTGTATTTTGACATTGAGAATATTCTGTGAAATGTCCCAAATTATTCTGCAGTACACCTGGCTGTTTTTGTGCCATTTGCTGAGTGCAGCCATGCATAGCATGTCTAATCTCACCATTCCTCACTGGCATGGAGGAAGGATCTCCTCCTTTCTGCCTATATGGTCCACTAGTGTTCTAATGCAGTCTTTTCTTGGCCATTCAATGACTTCCAACGCTCTAACATGCACTTAACAGGCAGTAAAGAATTTTTTTAAAAATCTGTTTCAGTTCAGCAGAGCTTATTGCTCCTCTAAACAGTGCATAACGCTCTAGCCAGAACACTTTTGCTGCCTAGTCTAAAAGCTGGTCCAACTAACTATGATTTCCAAATCATCAAAAGTAAGGATATCATCTTATATAAAAAAAATTATTGCCACAAATACTGAAGATGTGAGGAACTTTCCGAAATTGCGAGAAATAATATGGAGTGCTTGTTACTTTTAGGCTGCAGGAACAACCATCAAAATTTCAATTTTATTAATTCACTCAGATAGTAGTGGAAAATACACTGTGACTCTGTTCTGGGATGCATAGTGAAGTGCCAGAAACCCCCTACATGTCATTCTATTGATGAGGGAAAAAACAAATAGCAAAACTGAACAACAGCACCAATACATGTGGCCAAGATTGCTTTTTAATTTCCCAAGCATTCCATCTATAGTTAGGGCTACTAGTGACACACCCACTGTCCAGAGTGTCATTTGATGCTATTTGCTCCTCCGTTTAAACCATATCTCTGGCCCCATGCAGTCAAGGTTGTCAGCATAGTAGAACTGTATAAGATTCTTAGGTCTTGAGAAAATAATTTGGAACAATACAACAATCTACCACAGTGCTATCTAGTGGAAATCAGGTCCGGGTTGTCCATATGAGCTGGTAAACAATGTAATTCAAGAAAATGGTATACTATTTAAAATATCTGGTTCACTTATCTACTCTAGGGTCCAAGCATTACTTGAAGGTCTGTGAAACCAAGCATTACTTGCAGGTCTGTGAAAGACAATAAAAAATTCTTTACTTTGCCAGTTCATAAGCACAACAATTATATGTTTACTTCACAATGAAGACAGTTTGTTACTTGGCCCATATTATCCATTCCTACAAGGGAAATGATGATAAATCACAATATTAATCTAAAGAATATTGATACATATATGTATATATGTGTGTATGTATGTATGTATGTATGTAACTTAAACAATAAAGCTTTAAGTCAAGATATCCAAAAATAATATCAAAGATTCTGGGAGACCAATTTGGTGACCTGAAGCTTTTGTTATTTTTATTAAACCAAAACTTAAAACAAAAAGAGAGTAAGAGAGTTATACAGCAAGAAACATTTACATCTTTTGTAATTATGAGCTTTTGAACATAGTATTTCCTTCTAATCATTTATTCTAAAAATGTTCTCCCGCTATTTAGAATAACCTTTGTGTTGTTTCTGATGTTGGTATCACCCTCCAATTTAAACCCTATGACAGGTGGCTTTTGTTGGCTTAGCTCATTCCTTTCTTCATTCTTGTAATATATGTGAGTTGTAGATGGTGTGAAACCGGTTGTATTTTATATTTGTAGCCATATGGTTTCAAAGATAAGAGAATATGTAATTTATCACTCATCAAAAAATCCATTAACAATTATCTACTCATCACAGTTCATCCAATATATTCTGTTTTTAAACTGATTTCTCAATGTTTTAATTAATGGTCCAACTCAAAGGCAGAAAACAAGTGGGACCTCCTGATGTCACTCATTCACCAGGTATTTACTGATTGTCCATAGATGTTCACAAAAGTAGAGACTCTCAATAAATAGTAAGTCAGAGCTTTGGTAACATGCCATAAGCTAATTGTACGCAAAGTACTGTTTTAGCAGGAATATCAATAGAACCCAAACTATTATGTAAGTCTAGAGGTTTCAGGAAATCTTCTTTGAACACATGGACTTCTATGAGCAAGCATGATTTTGATGGGCGAAACTGGTCAAAAGTACATTCCAGATATAACTGTTTTCCTTTCACTTCAAGCAAGAAATAATTCTATGAGTTTTAGTTCTCTTGTCCAAGTCAAGTTCTCACATACCATACTAATATTGTATAATTTTCTTTTATTTAAGGTTATTGATGACATTTGCTATGTTATATGCTTGTTCATAATTTATTGCTCTCCAAGTTTATTGATCCAAATGATATTATTATTTCAGTGACAGATATTTCAGTTATTTTATTCCAATTAGTTCAGTAATTATATGCAAGTTGTCAGTTACTCTAAATATACATAGCCTACAAAATGCCCCTTTAGAGCTAATGAAATAATTGAGAATATAGGTGCTCAGAGTTTACCAAGAAAGCTAAAAGTAAGTCAGCTTATAGAAAGGTTGGATATTTTGAAATTGCTTTGGTTATTTTAGGGTAAACCACCAAATATTTTATAAATCCATTTCTAAATTCTGAGTATAATATTTAAGCGATTAGTAAAAATAAACTTTTGAATAAAATGTTAAATCAAGAGTTTTCCTTATTTAAATCCAGCTTTTATACTTTACCAGACCTGCAATCCAAGAGAAGTTACCTTTCCTTCATTTGTTACACCATAAATAAAGAATCACAAGAATTCTAACATCACATTATCATGTAAATCAAATGAGTTACTATATGTAGAATATTTGCAATTGTACCTAAAACATCAGAAATTATCAGTACAATTCTTAAAGCCTAAGTTTAGCACTCAAAATAGCATAAAATATTCTACATTAGACTATAAAATTTATATACATTTAAGAAAAAAGAGTGCAAACCAATAAGAGTTAAGATTAATATCGCAGAAGGGTTAACTGGATAGAAAAATGAAAAGTACTTAGCTGCTTTCCAGGTGAAGACATTTTCAGGAGAATAAAACTTTAAATGTGGTTTATTCTGTAGGTCAAAAATTTACAAGTGGTCTATGGCTCATTAATGAAACACTAAATTGGACAATCAGCATTAATGGAATTACAAAGTAAAAGCATAATACATTAAGCTGAGAGTCTGGACTAAATTTGTAATCATACACTTCAGCAATTCAGTTCCAAGAGTCTTTGTGTCATATTTCTGCCCTAGGTAAATCAATGGATAGATTATCTTTAATTGTAAGGGATGTTTTCTTTTTTATTTATTACTTATATTATGTTACTGGTGCCCACTTGAGCAAATCGAAGATCAACGGGATGACAAGTGATACAAGTGACACTTATATTGTTCTCCTCCTTCAAAGAAAGAATTTTATTAAAAAATGGTAGTTTACAGAAAAAAAATTAAGGTATAGCACCAGGACAGAATAAGATTTATCAAATAAATGGATGAATATAGTTATTTTGATTGATGCAAATTGAGTTCAAAATATCCTGGCCACCAAGAATATGAACAAATTCTGAATATTATAAATAAATATCTTAACAAGAAACATTTAAGGATTTGTTTTTTTTATATTCAGCATGCTTTTCCATTCCATATGTAGGGAACTCTCTAAATGGCCTCCAACCATTCTTTCACTGCTTTAAAGTGTTGTTTTCCTTTTATTTAATAAAAAGGACTGACCATTTGTTGCAGAGGTTCTTTATCACATCTCCTAGGAAACCTATCTAATCCTCAAGCTAAGAAGCCTATTTGTGTGATGGCCTTAACTCCCAGAGTCTCCTCTCGGAAGATGAAGGTATCAGTCTGCAAACTACCCATCCTTGAGAATGTAACCTTTTGCTTCTATGACTAAGCATCTGAAATACATCTCACTTTCCTTTCATAGCGTATATTTCCTGGACAGATGATTGACATGACGCCTCACAGTTTAGCAACATGGAGCAGTTAAATCCTACTCCATTACCTGTCGAATTTAGTTTCTTAATCCCAAACACAATATGCACACAACTTAGCCCTATCCGGCTTTTATTTAAAGCTCATGTCATGGTGCTTTCTGTGGTGTCAAGCAGTATTAAATGGCGTGGAGTGAAGCAAATGGAAAGATTAATTTTGCAATGTGACACTGAAAGGAACACTTTAAAACAGGGATTAGGGGTTGGGTCTGGTCAGGAAAAATTATGAAACATAACCATTATAAGCACCAATACCTCTATCTACTGGCATGAGAAAAATAAAGCTTTGTCATAAATAATTTATCTTAAGGGGAAAGGACACCTAAAATGAAATGAGGATATTAACATTTTTAGTTAGAAGTAGCCTGGTACTTTTCTGTACCCCAAGCCCATTTAATTAAAAGTTGGGGGCTGGAGCGATAGCACGGCGGGTAGGGCGTTTGCCTTGCACGCGGCCGACCCGGGTTCGAATCCCAGCATCCCATATGGTCCCCTGAGCACCACCAGGGGTAATTCCTGAGTGAAGAGCCAGGAGTAACCCCTGTGCATCGCCGGGTGTGACCCAAAAACCAAAAAAAAAAAATTGTTAGAAAAACATTCTAACACCTACATTTCTACAGGGGGAAAAAAAAAGATATGTATGGTTACAACTTTAAAAGATCCAAACTCTGAAAGTCTTCAAAAGCAAATATTTTAACCACTTTGGAGAGCATACGTTATATAATGACATTTCTTTATGTAATCTGAACTATGAGAAAACTAGAAAAATAACAGTTTCTATTTTGTTTGATTTCTTATGCTGCCTCTGATATAAGCTGTTTTTAACATGATTAAAGGGAAAACATTATTCCTAAATCTATACTAGTCATTTGAGGGCCCATTATTTTGCTTGGAGGAATGGCTAAAGGAACGCATAAAACAAACTTTCAAGTACAAGAAGGACCATCACATAGAGTATGAAGAAAATCAGTGAAGAGAGTGGAAAGGGCATGAGTACTCAAATAAGAACCCAGGGCAAACTTCCTGACAGTCGATAATGGTAGAAGGAGGTTTTTGTTGTCAAAGGAGACAGTGGAATCTCATTTTCCAGCACTGTAGCTTTGTAGCACTGTTGTCCCATTGCTCATCGATTTTCTCAAGCAGGCACCAGTAACGTCTCCATTGTGACTTCCTGTTGCTGTTTTTGGAATATTGACTATGCCACAGGTAGCTTGCCAGGCTCTGCCATGAGGGCAGGATACTCTTCGTAGCTTGCCAGGTTCTCTGAGAGGAACAGAGGAATCAGAAGAATTGAACCTGGGTCGGCCGCATGTAAGGCAAATGTCTTACCAGATGTGCTATTGCTCCATTCCCTCATTTTCCAGAAGTATTTAAAAACATAATAGATTCTCATCTCACTGAACAATAGCATTTACTGGATTTCTAATCTAAGTAGAGCACTACTCTACAGTCTGAAAAGTATTCAAAAGCAATAGGTGGCATTCTCCAACTTTGAAGTAGTTTCAGTAGGAAGAAAAATTACACTACTACAAGTTGGAAAAGTATTCTTTATTTGGGAATTAGAAAGTCATGATAGTGAAAACTTCTTGAGTAGTCAGGATAAAATGACACACAGATGAATGGAATGAAAAGACGGACTTGGGTCTTGTGAGAATAGAGATGAACTAATGATCATAAAAGTACTAAATTTTATAAAAATAATGTTGATATTTCCATTTCCTCTTTCAAAGTATATATGGTATATATGGTAATACATACACATATAGGTGCATCTAAATATTGCATATATTTTATACACATATGGTACTATACATATATTGCATTTGTCTAATAACACAACAAATGAAAATAATTAATAACTATCATTATCATAATAATAATCAATACCATCACCATAGTCACAACTTTCTTCAACATTTTTATTAGCTGTATTACCATTTGCTCTACCACCAGAAATATAGTTGAATTGAGTAGCAGTTTCTGATGTTTCATTTCTATTGTAATCATTATTGAAATTCTTCTAACAACTCACATTATTTCTGGTTAAGATGTCTAAAGCTTACTGATTCCTATGGTGTTAAGAAACACCTGATAAACTTGAAATAAAAGATTCTCTCATCTCACTCTATGTTTCAAGGAGTCACCTGCATCTGACCAGAGGAGAGCTAATGTCGCAACTAATGTCTCAAGCCAAACACTTGAGCAGGTGAATCAACTAGATGAAGCCACATTTTGATTTAAGATTAATGGTTACCTGGCACTGCTTCAAACAAAGATCTATAGTAATGTGAAGGATATTTTTCAGGTTTTTAAGATGAATATTTATCATTTTCAGATGAGTGGTGAATGATTTTATTAGTAGTATTCACTCAGCCCTGTAATTTGGTGACTTTCAGCAAATATACTTACTAATTTATCATTGTAAATTCTATCTTCAATCAAATGCAAAATAAGTTTACCATGAATTCAAGACAATCTTTAATTAATGTGCTAATTGGGAACACATTAGCGTATTTCATGTGCTACTGTGTTTATTTCTAAAGAAAGTAGTAAATTTGCTTTTCGATGTATGTTTAACACTTAGTAATATTTTAATGGAAGAAACCACTTCCAAATTTCTCATCTTAGTAACAAAAAGCCTGAAAGATATGAAAAATCCACCAAGATATTTTAAAAAGTGATATTACTCAAAAGGGAACTTGCTATGACTTTTAATAGGTATAGCTGAGGGCATTACAAATGCTGCCACTTTACTAGAAAGAGGATCATACATGATAATGACCAACATGAATCTGCTGAGACCCTAACATTCAGCAAAATTCTACTCAGTTTCAAAATGCCTAATAGAAATTCATAGGTTCAGTGCACTGATATTGGTTCAGGTATCCTGAAGAACTTTTCACAAGGTAAAAAAAATACACTTCTAGAGAAGTCATTAAACACCCTATTCACACCCAATTCCTAAATAATTCCTGCTGATAATCTATAGACAATGTTTTTGAGGCATATATATATATATAAAATAAAAGGACTTCTGTTGCTTAAAACAAACACAAAACAAAATCAGTTCCAAGAGTGAGAGAAATAAAACAAAGGGCTGAGTGCATGTTTTTTATGCAGGAGACATGAGTTTGATCCCCAGTAGCACCTGGTTCCTAAGCATTGACAGAGTGATGTGAGCACATCTAGGTATGGCCTCCAAATAAACAAAAAACAAAATAAACATACTTTTTTAGGGGTAGGGGTGGAGCAATAGCACAGCAGGTAGGGTGTTTGTCTTGCACGAGTCCAACCAGGCTTCAATTCCTCCACCCTCTTGGAGAGCATGACAAACTACTGAGAGTATCCTGCCCGAATGACAGAGCTTGGCAAGCTACCCGTGGTGTATCTGATATGCCAAAAACAATAACAAGTCTCACAATGGAGACGTTACTTGTGCCCGTTCAAACAAATCAATGAGCAACTGAATGACAGTGACAGTGACAGGGGTGTAGATGATTGGTAGTACTCATAACTTGTATGTAAGTGTGAGGCTGAGAGATTGAGTCCTAACTCTGCCCCCAAATGGAAAAAATCCTGAGTCAGTCATTGTTCCCTCAGGGCATTACAGAATTGACTTCCTCTCATTTCAGACCCATTTGGAATGAATTTGAATGGTCAGTAAGAGGCCAAATATTGCCCTTGAAGTGGAATAACAGAATCGCTCTTCAATGTCCTTCAAGATCATTTAGCTATTCTATTCAATGATGATGTCAGATTCTGTTACAATTTAACTAACTCAAGATAGGTGGAAAAAAAGAAACATAATTATTGTCCTAAATTTTAAAAATCACCTTTTGGTCCAGTATGTGCGGCATGAGTTTCCATTTGTCTGTCTTTTCATAGCTTATAAATTCCTGATGAAATCTCCTAATTCTTCCAGAGATGAGGGATTTTTCCATTTTTAAAAAAGCAGAAAATAGTAATGGTATTGGTAGACTTCTGAGTTAACATATAAAAGATATTGTCAAACTCTAAGATGTGAGTTGTATTATTTTTGCAAACTTTTTATTGAATCACTGGGATATAACCCCTTACAAAGCTGTTCATGATTGGATTTAAGTCATACAGAATTCCAACACCCATCCCTCCACCAGTGTACATTTCCCAGTACCAGTGTCCTCAGAGTTCCTCCCCTCATCCCCCAATCCCCAACCTCTGCTTGCATCTATGGCAGGGTGTATTGTAATATTACATAAAAGAAAAATCATCAAAAACAAGATCTTTACCATTTCAAGTCACTGCATTCCCCATTCATTAGGGAAAATTAAAGAAGACTATAAATGAAGAGAATCAGAAGTTTTCTGAGCACTTGATAGGGATGCAGGCAACTTTAATTCTTCCTTTCCCTTTTGTTTATGCCTATTTAAATATTATGCAAGATCTAACTCAAGCTGTATCTCTCCTGAAATAATTCCCTAAAGGGCTGGTGATAAAAGAAGGCATACTAAAGCTTCTCATGACATAATTTTAAATAAGTTCATTGCCCAAATTATTAAATATCTTCTTTCTTAAAATGCAACAGTCAGTACTCAATGTTATATGCATCTAACATTATAGATATACATGTACATGTATATTAGATATAAAATGGGAAGTAGAAATAGTATAATTATCTAGAGAATACATGCTTGTGTATATGTAAATTATATTTCTGGGGAAGTATTAACTGGGGAAACCTTAATTAAATGCTAACACTAACTACCCAGAGGTAGTTCAGAGTCAAGAATACCCTTACCCAGATCAAAATTTTGGGATCCTCAGACCCTAAAATTTCTCACTGACTACAAATTCCAACAACTATGTCAGATTCAATAATTCACTAGAACCACTCAGAATACATAAGAGTTCCTGTTGTGCTTACAGTTTTTTCTATAGATAATTCACATAGGCAAAGACTAAGAAGAAGCACAGGATTATCATTCATTTTCTCAGGGGTCAGGGTACATTACCCTCACTGAATATCCCCATATTCACCAACCAGGAAACTCTGAAATATCTTGATGTCCAGTTTTTATTGAGATTTCATTATGTCTATTTAATTGGTTAAGTCAGAGGCCACAAGAGTGAACTCAATACTCAGTTGCTCTCACTGCCTCTCTCTCCTAGTCACAGATCAGACTGACATGAAAATCCAATCCTATATAGTTGGAAGATAGTTCTTCTGGTCATTTCATCCTGAAGTTACTTAAAATTTCCACTTGTCATCACATTAACATATCAATGGCATTCTGACCATTCCAGATATTTCAAAGAGTTTTAAAGTATTCTGTGATAGGAATGAGGCAAGAATTCCATGTATTTTTTATTATGTCATAATATTTTATACATTTGCCGCTACTATTAAAAGATAGGGCTGGAGTGATAGCACAGCGGTTGGGCTTTCGCCTTTCACGCGGCCAACCTGTGTTCGATTCCTCTGCCCCTCTCGGAGAGCCTGGCAAGCTACTGAGAGTATGGAGCCCACACGGCAGAGCCTGGCAATCTACCCATGGTGTATTTGATATACCAAAAACAGTAACAATAAGTCTCTCAATGAGAGATGTTACTGGTGCCCGCTCAAACAAATTGATGAGCAACCGGATGACAGTAATGACAGTAATTAAAAAATAAATTTGACTAAAAAAAATCCTTAGACACAATCCACTTATTACTATTATTAAACATTTTTGGCTAACACTTTCCTGCAAAATTTAACTTCCCAAGGAATTTTTTTCTAATCTTCAATACTTGTAATAGATAAAGCACCCTCACTGTATTTTGAAGTTTCAAGTTATACATTGTTTTAGATGTACATTTGTTTGGAGGCCACTGCAAAAAAAAGCAGAGTTTTTATATAACTGTTTCATTCACAATAGAAAATTATGTGGGCAGCTTTCAATATAGCTGGATAAATTTAGATAAATGAAGCATGTCAACTCAGTAATTACTAAATGTTATATCTGAAGCAATTAAAGCATAAATACTTTTAGATACTTTTGTAGATATAGGCTGCTATTTTATGAATCATGGCTCAAAATAATAAAAATGTCCTAAACATCAAGCAAAGGAGGAATAAAGGTAAAGATTTCCTAGAAATTAATCTGCTTTTATCTTTTCTTTGAAGATTGTACTTTACCCTTTGGCAACCAAGGGCATGACAATAAGATGACTTTACATTACACACTTTCTTCCACTGTGTTTAAAATGGAAAAGAAAAGAGACACAGAGAGAGACAGAAAAGAGACAGAGAGAGACTTAACATTTGTAAGAGTACAATTTAAGCAGGGATGCTATATGTTTTTATATAAGACTAAATGTGACTCAGCCACAAAGAAAGAATCCAAAACCTCACATGTTAAAACAATTTACATGATGGACTATTACACTACCCAAACTAGCAAAGGTTGAGTTCCATTGCAATGAACATAGTGTAGCGTGTGTAAATGTTTTTTCACAATGAATATTTCAAACAATAGTAATTTATAGAAGATGTCCTCCAGCCAGTTGATCAATACTCTCTTTTCTTTCTATGTTGCAGTAAGACCCGGCCATGCATTCATTTTGTTAAGCACTGTGAATTCTCATCAGTTCTGGGAACTACCAATTTTACCTATATTGATATTTGGCTTCAACTTAAAATGAAAAATCAATATTTTAGAGAAAGTAATGTGATTTGCTCTGTGAGTCTCTCTCTTTTCCTCCTCCCTCCCACCAAAACCCTCTCCCTCTTCTTCTATGCCTCGTATCTCTCCTCCTTTCCTTTCAATTACTAAAATTTCAACCCCACAGCGATATGGTTTGAAATGTCACGGACTGATGAAGTCCTGTCCAAAACATAGTAACAACTAGCATCCGTTTGTCTCTGCTTTAAAAATTATTCACTGGATGCTCTCCAGATCTCTAAAGATCTGTCAGTTATACTCATTGTTAGGTTTCATTGTATCTTATCGATGGCATTTCCACTGGGCAACATAGCCCCTGAGTGACGCCTGGATGAAACATGGTAGTAGAGACTACAAATTTTCTCCCAGTGTCTGATTTGAAGGTAAGCCCATGGTTGTTCACTAGGTAAAAACACCGATTTCCCAGCCTATAAGCTCTCTGTGACATATCTGATATGCCAAATATAGTAACAATGATGGGTCTCATTCCCCTCACCCTGAAAGAGCCCCAATGTGGCACCACTAGGAAGAATGAGTAAAGAGAGGACACTAAAATCTCAGGACTAGGACGAGTGGAGACATTATTGGAGCCTGTTCGAGCAAACCGATGATCAATGGGATGACAGTGATACAGTGATACAGTGATATTCTATGAAGAAAACTTCAGGCAGAAATGAATGAGGAAGTCACTGAGGTTGGTGGAGTTCTACCTGTTTTCATCATTGTGTTCATTGTGTTAGCCCCCTGGGTGTCTCAGAGGGATTAGACCAAGTAGTGCTCTTTTCTTACCCTGAAGTCTTCACCCACCGACAAGTAGTATAAACGGGAGTAGCGCAAGGTGTGATGAGTAGAGCTATAGAGCTGTGCAGGGCACCTGGCTCAGGTACATGAAGGTGGCCTGCTGAGATGTCAGAGGGCAGTCTGGAAGCTGCTAACACCCTACTGGAAAGGAGAGAAAAATAGATTTTGATTTCACAAAGGCTGCAGGAATTTCAGTCAGGAGGCTCACCTCACCTGGAAGGTCTGAAGAGTAAATAGAAAATCTGAGATGTGGAGATGCAAAAACAAATGAATTTTAAAGTAACTTTACTCATTCATTTATATTTTGGGGCAAACTTGCAGTGACATTTTACCTAGTTGTGCTTGAAAGCCTGTGGTCTACACCTAGTTAAGCTCAGGAAGTCTTGGAGTATATGTGTGTGTGTATGTGTGTGTGTGTGTGTGTGTGTGTGTGTGTGTTTTCAGGGAGTGAGGGGCAGTGATAAAACAGTATATGCATAGCCAGGGATCAAACCCAGGTCCACACATAAAATAAATAAATAAATTCATACATACATACATACATACATACATACATACATACATACATACATAAACATGTGTTTTACAACTCCTGGAGCGATAGCACAGCAGGTAGGGCATTTGCCTTGCATGCAGCTGACCTGGGTTCAATTCCTCCGTCCCTCTCAGAGAACACAGCAAGCTACCGAGAGTATCCCACCTGCACAGCAGAGCCTGCCAAGCTCCCTGTGGCATATTCAATATGCCAAAAACAGTAACAAGTCTCACAATGAAGACGTTACTGGTGCCCACTCAAGCAAATCCATGAACGGTGATAGTGACAGTGACAGTTCTTCACAACTTAGGCCTAAAATGTATGCTGAAAAAAAAAGAAAGTAAAGAAAAGGTCATCTTTCTCATTTTATTCCACAAAATCTACAAGATCATCTCTTTCTGAGTTATGTATGAGACATGCCGCTCTTGGTGCTCTGAGCAACACAGGAACCTATCATCATTCTAGAAGCGATCCTATCATACCCTACCCAAGTATCTTCCAGTGCGATAGTCATCCTGAGTGACTTCTTCCTTTATTTTTGTTTTGAGTTTTAGAGGCATCCCCTATGATACTAGTGGCTCTTTCCACTAATTTATATTGTTCTCCAAATTACTCACTTTACTGTAGTTTCTCTTGGAGATACAGACCTCTTGTAAAAAATGAACAGGACCACCTCTGAACAATGTATTTTAAATTAATGAATGATGCCTGCTTCATTCCTTTAAGTAAGAAAGAACATGACTACATTGCATTGCTTTTCGTGACTGAAGAGATTTTCTCAACATACTACTACTCACAATCGTTAAATGATTCTAAGCATGAGATCCTACAGAGTTAAGTCTTAAAATCTTGTAAATTATTAAATATTTTGTTAGATAACTATCAAGTAAACACCTATTTTCTGCCATCACAGTAGTCAGTAAAACTTTTTAAGAGATAATAAAATTTTGTCATATATTCTGGAAAAGAAAAAAAGTAGAAATGAAAGGTCTGATAAGGAACATTAGAAATAGAAAGAAAAGGGATTTATCTCAGTCAAAAATGTAGCACTTAAAACTTCATAACAGGGGTATAATCTAAGATAAATTTTAAATGACAAAAGAAAAAAATCGTAACTTTTCAAAAAAAATGAAAAAATCAATGAATATTTAATGGAAATCAATCAATAGGAATATTCAGAGGAATCAAACATTATAGGCAAGTAGCTTAGAACTGACATAAGAGTGAATTGAAGAAAAAACTATTAATTTGGGGTTTTTTGGTTTGCTTTTTGGTTTTATGGTTTTTGACTCACACCCAGAGGTGTTCATGGATTACTCATGGCTCTCTGCTACGGGGTCACTCCTGGCAGTGCTAGAGGAATGCTGGGAATCAAACCTGAGACCGCTTCATGTAAAGCAAGGACTGTATTTTATTTATTTATTTATTTATTTATTTATTTATAATAAATTTAGAGAGTCTCTTGCCCGCAAGTCTGGCTGTCTTCCCTAGGGCCCCTCCCAGGGGATGGGCTCCAGCTTCCCTTCCTGCCCCCAGCAGAGCTCCCAGCAGCTGAAGACCACCAGAACCTAGCCACAGCCATGTTCAGGGACCCTCTCCACACGTTCGGACAAGCCTCACGCATGAAGGTACGGGCAGAGGAACCCAGGCGTGTGTAATCCCATCAATGGCCAACATCCAGGGACTTAAAAGCAAGAAACCAGAAGCGCATGGCCGCTTCGAGGCCCCTGCGATATCTTATAGCCTACTTCTCCCTCTGGGAGAAACTAGTAAGCTACTGAGTTTCCTGCCCACATGGGACAGCCTCGAAAGCTTCCCATGGTGCATCCATATGCCAAAGCCAGTAACAAGCTGGGTCTCATTCTCCTGACCCTGAAAGAGCCTCCAATGTGGCATCATTGGGAAGGCTGAGTAGAGAGGCTTCTAAATTCTCAGGGATAGAGCGAATGGAGAGATTATGAGCCCGCTTAAGAAATTGGACGATCAATGGGATTTCATGATTTGTGTGTGATTTACTTATTTAATTATTTATTTATTTTGGCCTTATTTATTCTCAATCTTGGCATACTATAACTTTTAAATCTAATTGTTGTGCTCTCTGTCCTCCCCATTAGCTCTGAGAGTAAAATTCTGTCTATTGGACAGTGTCTTAAATATGGTTGACACTGTAAGTCTTCATTGAATGATGAAATGAGTTTAAGTGCAATCCTGGGGAATGGTGATGAATAGTGGGGATAAAGAACATGAGTTCTGTGCAAAGAAAGGTCATGCAAATATGAGAACGTGCGTCAGAATTTACATGAAAGCACCATTCCTAAAAACAATTCTCTGCATACAAGCTAATACATATCAAATAAAAAGATGAGACAAATGCAGTATAGTCACAAAATGAATTATCACATGGTGGTAATAGTACAACAATATAAATTAACCTTAGTACAACTATGTCTCAAATAATTAGGTAAACTACAATGCTTTTGTTTGCAATAAAAATCATCTAAAATAAAAATATCTACTTTTGAGGAATACACATGGAAGCAGTAAGCACATATCAAAAGATAAGTAAATTCAAAATAATGACAAATTCAGGAAAATTTGGGAAGGAAAGAAAAGAATGGGTAATACTTTTAAATTTAGATTATTGTTAAGGCCTTGATTTGTGTTTTGATTAACACTTTGTTTTGCTGTTACAACATTAAAACAAATCATTAATGCATGGCGAAGTTAGAATGTAATAAGACACAATCACTGTCACTGTCATCCTGTTGCTCATTGATTTGTTCGAGCGGGCACCAGTGACGTCTTTCATTGAGAGACTTATTGTTACTGTTTTTGGCATATCTAATACGCACGAGTAGCTTGCCAGGCTCTGCTGTGTGGGCTCCATACTCTTGGTAGCTTGCGGTGCTCTCCGAGAGGGGCGAAGGAATCGAACTCGTGTCGGCCGAGTGAAAAGCGAACGCCCAACCGCTGTGCTATCGCTCCAGCCCAAAACACACAATCACTAAACAGTTTTTGTAAAATAGAGCCAACGAAGAAAAATAAGTGTGTGTGGAAGGGGATGGGGGAAGTGGGGTGGAGATGGAAGGTGTTCCTCACCTCTGCCTTAATGGGAGCAAGTGAAAGCGGAAAGAAGGATTCTGGGTTCTGGAACCAAGTCATCTGGATTCAAATTCCAGACATGTGGCTTTCTAGATGTGTGGTCTTAAATTCTTTAAAGACTTTGTGATTCAATCTCTTTCATCTTGAAATGGGAGAGAATGTTTTTACAATGCATATTCTTATGATACCTTTATTTTATCTTATTTCTAAAAACCACCTTCACCTATGGTTTTACAATACCTTTATTTTAACTTGTTTTTCCATATTAAATGAAACATATGTAAATGCACTTATCTGGAGCATAGTGCTAAGTAAATATTGTAACAAACCCAATAGGGATAAATAAGTGTAGACCTTGAATAAAGCTCATCAATTGTAAAGACTTTGAAAACATAAAACACTAAAGTCAGGAAATAACATGATTAAATTTTTATTTTAAACACATCCTTCTAATTTCAATGCTGTAGATGTGTATAACACTTGCAACAAGGAGATCAATTGATTTATTATAGTATTTATAAAGAACCATAATGAAGATTAAACGATGATAGTTTTGTAGAACAGTAACTAGTTATTGGGACAAAAATGATGAAACAGAAAGAACTAGAATCTTGGTTTATATTGTGTAGAACTTGGAGCTTGGAACAACTCCCAAGATTTAGCACTGTGGAGTCGAATGAATGATGGCATTGTTCCCATGATAGAAAATACATTGTCAATACATTGACATTTAAGCATTAATAAGCTCTGCAAATGGAGAAAGAATGGATTTACAGGGGAATATAATGATCTCAATATTGGATCTATTGGTTATGTCAACTTTGAGATGCTTCTGACACATATAGATGGTGCTGTTTATTAGAGCTGATGCTTTGAAGATAATTCAGGAGTGAAGTTTGAATTGCCAGCATATCTTTAGTCTGTTGATTTAAATATTATAACTTTAGATATGAAAAATAATAAGTGCACCTTGGGAGAACCTGTGGCATAAGAAATTAAAGGACATAGCAATGAAAATAGAGCCCAAGAATAATCGAAGTCAAGACTGAGCAGAAGTAAATAAAGCAGTGAAGAGATTTATTTTTCTCATTTTATTACATATGCTAAGAACTCCATTATTAGTTTTCTATAGTTGTAAGAGTTGGAGTATTGTGACGTAAAAAAAAAAGAAATGGGATACTTTTCAAAATTTCACCCTTTAGAATGTTATTTCTGGTAGAATTTTGGTGGCTATGAAGGCAGACATTATTAAAAAATAATTTATTCTAAATGAGATAAAAATGGTTTTTCTCTCTGCTTTAGAAAGAACCCTGAACGAGGAGACATGCAAAGGAAGATATATTCTCTCCATTTCTCATGAATGGAGAGAATGATTTTGTTTTCTAATAAGTACTCTATTTATTCTTTATAATTTAGATTTAGTCATTAAAGTAACTCTTGTAACTGGTTGGTCAATAAAAGAGAAGCAATACTTTGTCCTGGAAGTTTATAGGTTTAGGAAAGAGTTGATGCTTAATAGTCTTAATTCTTTTTTGATGGTGTAAGTGATCTTGGTTCATCATCATAATGGTTTCAAATCTTTCCACTAATCAACACACTCACACACACACACACACACACACCAATTAGTAATCCTATTTTTTACGTGGTAAAGATGAATAGAACTAATTTCATTTAGGAAAATAACCCTTAAATATAATTTTGAGTGATGATTGAGTTTATTTTTATACTAATATGAGTTCAAACATATTTGTAGTTCCCTTCAGATTGTGACTAAATAAATGTTCTCAAAGAAAAATGAAGATGGTGTAATATGAGATCCTGAGTGGAATAGGTCAGGCATGAACAACCCTGGGAGCTGAAGTTTTCTATTTCTCAGTAGCTCATGGGTTAAGATTTGACCACTCAGATCTACTAGTCACAGAGGAAAGGGGACACCATGAATTGGTACCCATTCTGTGACCCTTATTTCCTTCCACGCACTGTCTCCTCAACCAGAAATTGAGTCTTGACTCAACCTAAGGCTAATATTCATCAGTACTTAAATGTTGGGGTCTGGCTGGTGGCCAGTATCACTGTCTACACTGCAGCACTGTCGTCCCATTGTTCATTGATTTTGCTCAAGTGGGCACCGATAACGTCTCATTGTGAGACTTGTTGTTACTGTTTTTGGCATATCAAATACGCCACAGGTAGCTCGCCAAGTTCTGCCATGCAGACAGAATATTCTCAGTAGCTTGCCAGGCTCTCTGAGAGGAACGGAGGAATTGAACCCAGGTCAGTTGCATGCAAGGCAAACGCCCTATCTGCTGTGTATCATTAAAGGTAATGCAATCCCCCGGAACATCTCCTTCCTATTCTACAAGATGTTAAGTTTGAAAAGTCTATTTCATCATTGCAGGGAAAGCATTTCAACAGGAATAATAATAGTATTCATTCCTCAACTGGTTTGAGACTTTGAATTATTGGGATGACTGTGTCAGAATACTCCCTAATGTATATATATATATATATATATATATATATATATATATATATATATATATGGTAATTGTACTTGGGTGTAGGTGCTAAAGTCTAAAACAGAAGAGAAGGGAGAGAATTATAGCCAACAAAGGTGCTGGAAACATGGATGCCAGGAAAGGGAACAGAGTTGGGGTCTGAGGAGCAGTCAAGAAGTTCCTCACAGGACATCAAGGAGTCTTTATCTGCCAAAGACAAAAAGCTATAACAAGGATTTAATCAGGACAGCAGGGTCAAAATATGATGGCAAGCACATCGCAAGGTTGGGAAAATGTCCAAGATAGTTAAGTTGAAAGATTTCACTGTCTATGGCTTTTATTTATCAGCTACTCTATGGCCAAGCAAAGCTGAGTGAGTCAGATAAGATATGGCACATGGACCTGATCTTATTGGCACTTAGGTAGTCCAGGGAAGTCAAGTTGCTCATTCTGACATCAATTCATAAGATGGAAGACGAGCAGGTGCATCTTTGTTAAATGATGGTAACCTTTGTTTCTTAAAGCTTCAGGAGTTCTTGCTGAGCAGAAAGTCCAGAGCAAGTGAAGATGGAACAGGTAGAGGAAAGAACCTAACATAAAAGGCAGTGCAGCAAGGAAAGATGTTAGCACAAAAGCTTTTCTATAGCATTGTTTCCTTGCTGCTGCTGTCTCTCCCCCCATAAAACACAGATTCGCCTTGATGTTGTGTGGACCACTTTTGCAGTAGACACCACTACACCACACTGAGATGCTTCATCAGACAGTTCACTCTAGGTTCTAATTGCTCTTTTCACTGCACACATATCCTTAGCACTCACAGAGCAAGGTAATTGATGACACATAGATCTGTGTTGTTAAGGGAGTATGTGTGTGTGTTGGTGTGTGTATGTGTGTTTGTGCCCTCAGTACATTTTTGTTCCAACCCTCTTACTTCTATTAGAGTGCTTGGCTCCACTCTAATTTCGTATTGTGACCGGGACAGTTGTCTGAATCACTGCAGGTCCCTGGTAAACGCTGCCATCCTGCCTAACCCCTGGGACGAGGACTCCCATGCCCAGCATTTTAATGACAGGATTTCTTTTGAGGTGACATGGTTGTTGTGCTATGTCTATGCTGGAGATTCTTTGAGTCTCTGTTGGTCTCTGCCTCATTATCTCTTTTTCTAAAGGCTTTATCAGGCACACACAAGAATTCTATCCATGTCTTTCCCCCCAGGAACAGGAATATAGGCAAGAAAACAAAATTAGATTCAACCTCCAAAAGTGAATGTTCCCTAAGGGTCTGAGAATAAGGTGGGGCGAGGGGGTGATTCAAGGACTTGCAGAGGAGCAAATTTTAAAGAGAGGGAGACAAATAGTAGAATAACAGCACTTCTTTTAACGTTTGCCCTTGAACACCCTGGATCAATTTGTACTTGTCTTAATGAAACCATCGTCTGCTTGTTCCGTTAGTCATGGCTATTGGTGTGGGCTGTGGGGACGGTGCCGATGTAAGTGCAGCAAATAAACAGGGATTTCCACAGTGATCATGAGTCCTATTTAACCCCTCACACTCACAAAAGGATAACAGATGGGAAATAAGTTAAGAGTTGTTTTTATTTTTTTTAATGCCTTTTCCTGTAGACACATCCCACATTTTACTGTATTTAACTGTGCTGCATTACAGGTTCCCATTGTGCTTGACCCTGAAAGAGTTCTCTCGGATAACTCATTCTGAGACCACACACAAGCTGATAAACATGGCTTGTCATTTGCAGGCCGAGGCTATGAGAGCAACGACAGCAGCGGCAGGCAAGGGCTGTTGTCCAGGATCCATCTTCCCCTCTATTCTATAATCTGACTAGGATGCATTAGAGCACCAGATGGGCCAGTTTCCCTCTTTCCCAAAGCAGAAAGCTTTCATTAGCAGACAGAGCTAGGAATAGAGAGAACGAAATGCACTCACTGGCTCCCCTGTGACTTTCAGAAGGATTCCAGAAGGTAGCCTGAGGCCAGCGGTGGGGCCATATCCAGTCCAGTCCCAGACAGAGGCCTGCTGGGAACTAGATGGGAGTTGGCAGCCAAAAGACTGTCGAATCAAAAGGGAATCTTGAAACAGAAAGGAATGGGGGGCATTGGGTCACTGTCCTTTCTGGTAAAAACAATGACTGCAACAAACCAGCATGACCTCCCAAGCCATGCAGCTCACTGAGCTTCCCTGTGGCTCTTTTCATTCTACTTGGAACCCCGTGAGTGACAGTTGCTGGATGAAAAAAGGAAAAGACAAGTCATGACACCTGTTCTTTTTCTTCCTTCTGTAATATAAGCTTCAAATCCTGCAGAAAGGCCAGAAGTTATACTATGACTCTCTGTACTGCCGGCTGTTAATGAGGCCTCCAGTGACATTTCCCCGCTAGACAGTGAAACAGGTAACGATATTGGTTCCGGGAAAGGAGAGGTGGGTCACACCTGGGGCATCCCTGATTATTTCCTGCAGCTGACCCCTGCCTGGGGGAACCCTGGCCCTGGCAGGTCTACTAATCATAGCAGAGTGACTGGGATGAAAGGGCCTGGATTATTGGGGTGTTGACCATGCCAGCCTACAGAACCTTTCATAGATACTCATCTGAAGGATTCTGCAAGTGATCTGGCTGCTCAGCGCAGGGCGCTGGCTTCCCCAGGGACTGTGCCTGCCTTTGCAGCTCTTTGACCACTTGCAGGGCAGAAGCTGCTGCCCCCAGAGTTTGCCCAGACATCTGCTGCCAGCCATGCCTTCATCTAGAATCTCACCTCTGTACAAAACAAAACCACCTACTTACTGACACTGATTGTTTTGGGTCCCCTTCAGCCCCTTAAAAAGGAGGAGGGGGGAAAGTCACTAGATAAAAGCCTCTGCAAAGAGTGTTCTCAGCAAAAGCTGCCTAAGATGGCCGTGTTTAGGGCCACTTACATAGCATGCAGATGTGTTTTGACAGAGTAGAATTCTATCTTCCTATCTTCTCGAGGTGCCAAAATGCACAACACTGACCAGGCACAAATGTCACCCCTCATGTCACTCATGAAACATCAACCCTCATTATCCTTCATTTCCCATACACCCCACTTCTCCCCTAAGCTCAGAATATCATTACATTCTGAGCAAAAGCTACTTCCCTGACTATGATTGATCCCCACTTATTTCATCCTGAATGCAAAGTATTTGATTTCAAGTGTGGTTCATTCTGCTCAATGAACTCATTATAAAGTCAAGCAGAACATCTCACAGATGTGAAGCACCTTGTCTTGGAGGTTCAGCAATCTAATTTGGAATCTCATTATAGAGCTTCTCCTCGTGGTAGGAACAGGGGCAACTGGCCAGGGTTTTCCTGCCTACCCTCAATCCCATTAAGAAACTGTCATTGCAATACCTGCATGCCAGAATAGTCCCCATTTTGGAAAATAGCTTTATTTATCTCTCCACAAATGCTTCTTGGCACTGATGAGAGAGTATTACTTTGTAGGCTATTTTATTAAGCATCTTGGGAGGTCAGGTGCGGAAGAGACAGCTCACAGCTGTTCGCTTTCCATCTACTTAGAAGGCTTCTCCATGGATTGTGTGTAACATTTTCAAAAGTTCACTGCAGTTGTCATTTTGCTAAGATCCTACATACCCAGAATCTTTGCATGGCCTCTAATGTAGTTTATCTCCAGGAGAATCTGATTTCTGGCAACTCTGTGGTGGATGAAGAAAGAATGGGGTCAGAATGGAAAGTTAGCTTTATTTGCAGAGCGATGCATTGATTCTGAAAGATTGATGCATTCATTTTTTTCCACCTATTTGGTGCTTTCAAAACCAATAAGCATCCAAAGCTCAGTGCTGGCTACTAATGAAGTTTTTATTTTTCCACTCTCTATTTTAAAACTTTGATAAGGAAGAATATTTGCTTTTCCAATTGAAATTGTTTCTATTCCCCTGTAGAGCAGACAGAGTCCTGAAGAGAACTGGAACTTGGTTTCCTTGCAATAGAAAAGTAAATAGATTTCTAAAACCACAGAGAAGGAAAAGTGAGCCAACAGGACTTACATGTATTAATAAATAGATATGGGTTCATGGAGCTCTGGTGCTCAACAGAGATACTTGTTTAGCATTTTTCATTCCACAGAAACCACATATTTCCCCAGAATTATACCCCACGCCTGACTTCTCAGTTGGATCTAGGAAAGGGGTCAGCAAATTACAACCTACAGACCAAATACTCCCTACCATCTGCTTTTGTTGATAAAATTGTCTGGAAACAAACACATAAAGCAGTTAGTTTGTTTATGTCCATTTCTGCTTTCGAACTACAGAGGCAGAGGTAAGCATTTAGAAAGCATATAACCCACAAAGCTGAAAGTTTTCATTCTTGCCCCCCCCACACACAAAAATGAATGATACTGATTCTATTTCATTCAAGTTTAACAGAGCATTTGTTTTGAAACTAATTTTCAACACTCTAACTTGGATGATGATTCCAGTGAGCGTAGAATAAGAATATGACTCCATTGGTCTTTCAAGAAGGTTTTCTGAATCTTAAACCTCTGCTCTTTCTACTCCAGAGGTCGTTGAATGGAATGATTATTTAATGGCAGATACCTAACAAAATTAATTCATATCTGAACAACTTTTTTATTTGAAAGCTCTTTACTATCTTTTTATTCATACTTAAGGACTAAGAAATGTATTATTTATTTTTAATGCATTACATCTGAGTCACACACATTTTTCTGGGTAGAATGGGTAGAGTTAAAAGTGATAGTAGAGAAAAAAAGTAATAAGTGATAATAAAATTTGTAGAAAGCCCATGGCTAAAATTGTCGACTATCTGCATTTCTCCCCTTTATACTTTTTCCATCTAATTGTTTCTTCTTAGTTTGTTATGAGTCCTTAGAAAGTACTAACAGCTTTGGTGGTGGTAAAACTATAATGGTTCTACATATCACACAAATTCATTTAGTTGGCAGGAGACCCACCTTCCATGATTATTACCTCCTGTATTCTACTCTCAAGCTATGCATTCTGTAGGCTTATTAAGTTTGATACAGAAAGGCAGTGAGATAAATATGAGTAGATGGATGGTTGGAGGGATGGATGGATGGATGGATGGATGGATGGATGGATGGATGGATGGATGGATGGAAGGAAGGATGGGTGGATGGATGGAGAGATGAAGAGATGAAGAGATGGATGGAGAGATGGAGATATAGGTGATGTGTTAAGTATGTCTGTTAGGGAGAAAGGCAAAGGAGGTATGGGAAGCGAGAGTTGTTAAATTAAAATTTTGTCTGGATGCTTATGTATGTCAAGTCAGGTATATCTTTGAAGTTTTCGTCTCCTAAAAAAATCACATATTATGAGACTATCATGAGATGGCTTTACTAGAAAGGTAGTAAGTTACCTAAAAGTATGCTTACATTGTAAGTTTATAAAACTATTAATATTGCAACTGGACTAAGAGTTAGTTTTTACATGCAAACCCTCAACATTTTCCCTTCATCTGAGAAAGAAAATCTTGGCATTGTCTGGGTCAACCCTCTTCCTTCTTCTTTATCTGAAGCTGAAGAGAATTTTTGTAGCTGGAACAAAAAGAGAGGTCAGTATACATTGGATGGAATGAAATGAAGATAGAAATATTGTGAAGGCTGACACTGGGACTGGGAGTTGCAACAAGTCTAGGACCTACAGAGAAGAGTTTCCTGTGCAATAGAAGCAGGAGAGAAAGTGTTTTCCTAAGTGGAGAAAAAAAAATAAAAAGCTTTTACTGCTTCAATGTATCTTCCCAGTCTGAGAAGTATAACTTCAACATTTGTTATTTCAAATGCATTAGCTGTTAGAACTTTTCTCTGAAAATGCCAAATGAGAACTGAAGTTCATCATTTGCTGGGGTCTTTAAAGGTGTATAATGCATTATCATGATGAGTTCCAGCTTTGGTTATGTAGTATGACTGTTAGACAAGTCTGAATTTATACAAGTGGGTGAGTCTAGGTACTTTTAAGGTATGTACTGAAAACGATCTCATTCAAAAAGCTATTTTCAAAATCAGTTAGAAATACCAATCATTTGTATTTGTCAGACAATGTCAGAATACAGTTTCCAGTGACTCACAGAGAGATTAGTTCAGAGATTTTTCAAATTGGGTGGGTAAGTGGGTTTGTGGTGTAAGATGAGAATATATTGGAAAAATAAAAACATTCAATCTATTCTCTTAAGCAAACTATGGAGAATTCAACATATCTATCCTTGTCTGTGGGGGAATATGCAGAAGACAGTCAAGAATATTTTTTTTAAATAATAGAAATGAAAATAAAAGAGAGTGAGATAAGAAGAGATAATTCAAAGGGCTGAAACACACACTTTGCATGTGAGAGGCAGGATTTGACCCCTGGCACCACACGATTTCCTCAACAGTGCCAAAAGGAGCCTCTGTTCAGGGAATCAAGCACAAAACTAGGAGTAGCCCCTGAACATCACTGGGTTTTGCCACAAAATAAAAGCAAAGAGACTTAAAACTCCTTGTCAGTGACTAGATATAACATAGGAGGTACCATAGCAGGTAGGTGTTTGCAAGTAGCCAACCCAGGTTAGATCCTTGCACCTCACAGAGGCTTCAAATCCTGCCAGAAGTAATTCCTGATCATCACTAGAATGGTACAAAAGGAAACAAAAAGTTGAAGAAAATGAAATCAAAAATTGAGTTAACATGAGGCTAAACAGGCCCTAAAGTTACTGAAACAGAAGAGGAAAAATGTCATTGCTAAATAACAAAATCTCATTATAATTTTTCCTTATAATCCACCTTCTTCCCCTCTTAAGTAGGCATGCAATCATTATTACATAGTCAGAAATTAGTGGGTTAGCAAGCAAATGATGGGGGGAGATTTACATCAAGATGTCTTGGTTTCAGAGCCTTCTTTCTGTACATTCTCTCCATTCCTGATAAATGGCAGTGTCGAACTAGCAGAACTTGAGGTGAGAAATTGAATTGTCCAACTTTAACTCTGGCTCGGGCCCACTGGACCGATTTTATAAATGAGGTTCTGAGAAGCTAAGTGACTTTTCCAGAATCGCATAACTAATTATCGGCTATCCTAGAGTCGTGATCTCCTGAATCACCTTCACACTTAATTCTAAAACTGAAAGGAAGACAGGAAAATAAATGGCCCCTGTCTGCCTGGCCCCTAGGAATACTGCTTCCACGGATGGTCTTGCTTCTGAATTGTTCACTTTCTCCTCTTCAGTCTTCAAGACCTTATCAATCATGGTTCTTTCCTACTTTCTATACCAAACAAATACATTCAAATGTTTAACTTCTGCAAAGTATTAGGTTTCTTAATTTCTCAGCCTTTCATGAAATAAATGAGTAAATGAGTGGTTTAAAATGCCAGAAAATCAGAGGCCATAGAGAGAGAAAAAGAGAAAGAGAAAGAGAGAGAGAGGAAGAGAGAGAGAGAGAGAATAGAGATCAACACAGGTTCAATCCTGAGGCACCATATGGTTCCTGGAACACCACTGGCACATCCCTGGAACATTCCTGAACATAGGGTAAGGAGTAACCCCTGATAACTACCAGGTATATCCAAAAGAAAAAAAATGATAAAAATACTAAATTTACTATGGCTCACATAAATATAAAACTGAGATTTAACTATGACTGGTACCTTCTGAAAGCTCTGGGAAAGAATCCCACCCCTTTTGTCTGCTGGTTTCAATAGTGACTGTCAGAAGCAGCTCCTACCATTCCTTGGCTTAGAGATGCAGAACTCCAGAGTTGTTCTTCAAAGCCTTGCTGGAGTTGCTGTCTTCTCCTTTCATCTCTTATAAAGACTCTTGCCCATGGGGTTGGAGATATGGCTCCAAGTGCTGAGTGTATGCTTTTTTCGCCCTATACTACAAAAATCACCATAGAATTTAGAGACTAATGAAGAGACATAATTAAATTTGAATCTGTAAGGACTATATTTTCAAAGACACTATTCGTAAATACTGGGGGTTAGGATATCTTGGGAGATGGAGGGGCAGTGGGGAGGGATTCAATACATTACACCAGCAAAGAAATTATGACCCCTGACTGGATGTTATGGATGAATGAAGTCCATGGGAAGAAGAGACTTTATAAGCCCCACTCCAGTTACAAATAGAAGGAGAGGTAGGAGTTATCTTTCTTCTGTCTCAGAATCATGGACATTCATTCCATCAGCTAGAATTACATACTAGAGAGTACGGCTTAAACAGAAGCTTCATGGGCTTTGATCTTGAATATGTGGCTAAATGTTCTTAAACTTTATTTTCCGTGTCTGTAAAGTGGGTCAAGCATTCTCTGCTCTCAGGGTCAGGATTATGGTCACAGCAATTTAGAAGGCATCAATTTTACATGAGATCTCAACACAATCTAAAGTGTCTTTCTGTTTTATATTTATAAGGATGTGATTTTATGCAGGTGTGTATAGCAAAGCAGAGGTGACATTCGCAACTGTTAATTTATAAAATCAAATATTTCAAAAAAAGTAGACAGATCTAAATATTTCACTACACTCATGCCTCACAATATGGCTTATCCTAATAACAGATAAACATGAAAAAAGAGAAAAGTTAAATGCCTTTGGCAAGTATCTTGTAAACTTGTCCTTCTGAAAACATGTTCATGATCACTTAAAAGGAAATGAATAATATAATTCAAAAATATAAATAGATGATCATATTGGACTGCAATGAGAGCAGATGTTTTAAGTTATGTAAAATCTTACCCCATCTGGTAAACAGTAAAAATGTCTCAACAACAACCCACAGATGAAACATTGCCAATAAGTGAGAATAGTAGGGATTGGGTGTAAGTCAATTTTACTGGATTACTTCATGAAACACTAAAAGGCTATTAATAAACATATATTAATTTCACCTCTTACTGTGACTGTCATTTCAAATATTTTCTTCAAAAACAGTGTAAGAACTGCAATAACCAACTGGATAATAAAGTTTACCATCAATCAGAGTTGTTAAATTAAGAAGTTCATTTTCTAGAAATCTGTCCTGGTATGGTTCTATGTTAAAGTTAATTGAAGCATCTCCTCCCTCTCCAGTATAAGGGCAATGTGCACCAGTAAAAGAAAAAAATCGGAGATGGGCCAAACTCTGACTGTTGCAGACCCCATTCTGTTTGTGAAGAGTAGGTGGATCTACCAAGAACATTTGGTTGATGTCAGTTTGCCTTTATGGCTGGCTATCATCCTGTGAACTATTTCCAGTCTCCAGCTACAAATTGGTGGCTACCCATAAACTTGCAGCTTTACTCCAAGTTAAATTGTTACCAGAAAAGTTTTCTAAAAGCAATTGAATTGATTCTCTTCAAACACAAAGTCTGTTCTTCAGTCTTTCCACCACTTGAGACTGAAGTTGTTGTTCTCGTAACAATTTTTGTCACTTCTTTCAACTACCCAATGGAAGCCCAGTACCACTTCATGCATTCGTTCTAAATGGAAGAAAATCCAGCATAAAATTGTCCACATCACAAAAAAATCGGTAAAGGTTAAAACAATTACTGTAAGATATGTGCAAATTCCTACTCAGAGCAAGAAAAGAATTTCCTGCATTCAAGATGGGTAAATCTAGGTGTAAAGAAAATGAAAGAAAAAGACTTTTAATTACCAGCACTAGTTATTGTGCCATTTTAAAAGATGTGTACTGAAAACTTGATAAGGGGGTAGCATTCACACATGAACACATGAACTACTCTATTCCCTGGTATTTTATTTATATTAGAAATGTAATTAGCATTTTTTTCATAAACTAGGGGAAATGAGACAATAAAATTATGTGGCCATACAATGAATATAAAAACCCTAAGTTCAGTATTCCTTTATTCATTAATCATTTAGCACTAAAGTTCAAACCTAGGTTTCCATACATGCAAAGTTATTTCTCTCCCTACCAGGAGCTACACCCCTGGCTCTATTCTGAAATATTTATTGTCCGTTTTTAAATTTTTTACACTTGTAAATCAATTTTATACCTATATAAAATGTAGAGTAAGTTTTAAAATCATAAAGGCAATACTGGAAAAGAAAACTACATTTAGTTGCTTTTGAGTTTACACGTTAAAGCCATCCCTATATAAACCATGTTCTTTTCATTTTAGTGGTTTCCTGGTCTTATTCATTGAATCCATGAATCTCTTCTAACTGCCCATTAAAAAAAAGTAAAAAAAAGTAAAGCCCATTAATATTCAGATAAATTAAATACACCCCATCTTATGAAAATATATTTAACTCAAGAATACTACCTTCAAAATATGAATGAAATAGTTTTATACACCAGCTTAAACCACTCCCCAGAGACTCCAATTGTACTTAAAATAGATCCCAAGCCCCCTATCCTTAAATCACCTAGCTCCTGTCACCTATGCAATTCTCTCTTGTCCCTTTCCCCTTCATCACAAAGTGACTTCAGAACAATCTTAGAACATTCCAAGCTTGCTTCTGTCTCAGGATATTTTTTTCCTATCTTTCAGAATGTTTGACCTGACCTCCTAGATCACCACTACGAAGAGGCTTGGTCATACATGCTACCCAATATCTTGTTATCTACAAGATATTCAATCCTTGGAGCTAAAATGACAGTATAGGGGTTAGAATGCATACAATGTTTGATTCCTATCACTACTTGTATTACTAAGCATCACTGGTTTAGCCCAGGAAGTTCCTAAAAACCTCTGGGTTAGCCCTGGTGGACCCCAGCACCTCAGGGTCTGAGCAGCACTATATCGGTGGGCCCTAGTACTCAAATGCCAGGCCAGTTGCCCAAATGTTACAAGGAGTGACCCCTAAGTCCTCAGAGCTCTGTTTGGGAGACACCAAAAATAAATCAAAAATTAAAAATCTGTCCTTTACCAAAATTCTCTTACCTATTTGTTCATGACTCACTATCAGTAAATATTTTGACTACCATTCCAATCTGCTTTTATTCTCCAATAACCAGGAAGATAAGTTTGTAACATAGAAATGACATAGGCACCTAGAACATAGCAATACAAAAATGTTAAGTAAATGTCCTTTGGATGTGCTGACTTTGTCATTCTTTTTTATTTGAGTGATTTTGGGTTTTGGTACTGAGGCCTAACTCTTGGCTCTATGGTCAGGGATCGAACCTAGTAGTACTATATTCAGTGAAACAAAATGAACCAGGGTCGACAACATGTAAATCAAGTGTCTTAACACCTGTAAGTTCTCTCCTGCGTTGGTTCCTGAAAGGGACAAGGTGATTAAGATGATACCAGTAACGTGGGAGAGTGGTATTGCTATATTTCCAAAGTACAGACTCAACAACACTAAAATCATGAGACAAAAACTACAAGTATCAGACTTTGAAATGTGTCTGTCAAGGTGACAGGTGGCAGGTAGTGGGGAAAGAGATAGAGGGAGCATGGGAACACTGGTCAGGGGGAGTTGACACTTGTGGGGGGGTTGATGTTAGAATATTGTGTGCCTAAGACCCACCTATCAATAACTTTGTAAACCATGGCTCGTAAATTATTTTTTTTAATTTAAAAGATGACTGTTCTTAAAGAATTTCATCTAAAGGGAAAAGAGGCTATAAACAACTACAAGGAATTGAAAAGGCAAATATAAAATGTGAAAAACGGAAATGGAAAACTAAGTAGAAATTATCTGAACAGAGTTGGAGAAAAGACTGATGAAAATCAGCAAAATTTTCAGAGATCATTAAATGAGGTCACATGACCTCTTATTGACTAGTTCTCCCTCTCGGAAAACCCAGCACGCTACTGAGAGTATCCTGTCTGCACGGCAGAGCCTGGCAAGCTCCCCGTGGCATATTCGATATACCAAAAACAGTAGCAATGATGGGTCTCATTCCACTGACCCTGAAAGAGCCTCCAATTCAGCACTGTTGGGAAAGATGAGTAAAAAGAGGCTGCTAAAATCTCAGGGCTAGGATGACTGGAGACGTTGCTGGTGCCCGTTCGAGAAAATTGATGAACAACGGGATGACAGTGTGTGATACATTAAATATGATAAGAACATCTGGGAATAAAAGCGCATGACTGAGACAAATCCAACAGGTCATGTCAATCCAGGCTGGAAATGACAATGTGTGGGAATGGGCTGGAAATGCTGCTGAAAAGATGTGTTGGGACAGAGTTGAGACCAGAGATTCGAACACATGTGGAGGACACCTGCAGACGGTCATCTCAGGGGAACCCAGAATCCCTAAGAGTGTTAGAGCAAAGGGAAGCCAACAAAGGTCTCGCCCAGCAGAGTTTGCTTTGATATCCTGATGAAACCCTTTTCAAATCTCTCAGCTTGCTTCAGCATCTAGGGTTCTTGATTGAATAAGCCCTCCAGAGATAATACTTCTATCAACTGTGCATCAAAAATGAAATCATACATTTATCCCTCTTTAAGTGCATTTCACTGCAAGTAGTTACTTTTTTCCCCCCAATTCTCAAAGCTCTGGTGAATGATAAAGGAAGAGAAGTAAGGACTTATGTATTTGAGGTTTATGTTTCTAAGTAATGTCTTTAAACGTGTGCCTAGTTTCATCAAGAGAGGAAATTGGACAGTTTTTCACAGGGTGATGATAATGGCTTATGCCTGTGGCAGTGAAAGTATCGTTGAGGCCCCTCTCACTTTTCCTGGCTTTAATGCCGATTATAGCAGCTCTAAGCCTCAGCCACACAAAGGCTGATATAGCCAGTGACTGTTTTACCAAGATAAGAATAAAGGTGAAGATAAGTCTTTATGTTCTCTGCACATATATTTTACCCTATGATAGTAGGGAGCCCATTTATTACCTTTAAGAAAGCTTTTATCTGGTTGATGTAACAGAAAGATTTTAAGTCATTGGAAATAATTCCAAAAATCTCCTTAAGTGAGAACGGTGACCCTCCAACATACCCCTTTTAAAATCTACTAATAGTTCTACTCATTAATACTATATAATTCAACACACTGAATGCTAGTAGTTTTGATTGCCATGTATGTCACTACTACATGGATGATATCCCAGAGATAAAATTTACTTTTTTTAACAGGTTAGAAGTGGGGTTTGAGTCAGACCTAGGTATGCTCTGGGCCCAAGATCAGATTTGCTAAAGTGTCTTACCTGCTTTTCTTTCTCTCTGGCCCTGACAATATTTCTAAAGACTGTTGGTGACATGGAGTACTGGCTTGTTGCAAAGACCATAACTTAATCAACAATGATGACAGGGTTAGTTTTTAATTCAGTTATCTAAATTTTCTTGCATAGACCCAACACGCCATTAATTACAAAGCAATTGTCAAACAAATAATAATGTCCATTATTTTTTATGCGGATTTTGGATCCGAGCATGCCAACTGTGTGAGAATGAACACATGCTGACTGAGCGGCCTGTGGAAACAATGAAGGCAAAACCTCCTAAGGACCACTTTTCTGGGAGTTGCATCTTTGCGGATTTGTTTCTTGGGGACACTGAGCCTCTGAACTGAGGGAGCCTGCTTCACACATAATCCATGTGAAGGCATTTTCCATTGTTGGGCTATCGTCCATGCTGACAGCCATTGCCTATTATCTCTATGTGCCCAAAAATATGTTATAGCAGAGACAGACAAATCCATCATAAGCATCAATGCCTGAGAATAAAAATTGAAATTTGCAAAGTTAGATATGAACTGATTTTGTTAAGGAACCAACTAATTCCAGGAAGCAGTTATCTCTAGAGAGAAGAGCAGAGAAAAACCCTCTTGTTCTCAAAAACACAAATCAGGGTCTGACTCCCCCTACCGAAATATCTCCACAATTTTGAAATGCATTTGAACAAGCACAAAGCTCTCAAAACTAGCAAGGAAGTAAGCCCCCGCCTGCTCAGCCCTCCTCTGTGCCCTACAGAGCGCACCCCTTCTTCCCTCCACAAGCTGCATAGGCTGATCTGGTGCAGCTCTGAGAGCACAGGGACCCCTTTCCCCTTTCCCACCTCTGGGTGGGCTGAACCTCTGGCTTGGAAGGCTTTCATCTCCCCCCTTTTCAATTGTTTAGATACAGTGGAGATGGAGTGGGAGAAAAGGTCATGTAGTAAATACAATTGATCATTTGAAACCTGGCCTACATGAGGACGGTCCTCAAATAGTCTGTGGAAATGGCTAAGGGCTGGAGTAAGACCACTAAAAAGGGAACACAGGTAACTTTAAAGGTAGCTTCCTCTTGGAATCAATGCTTGCAGCAGACTCTTTGTCAACCCTTGCCTTCCTTTCAGGCAGAGAACAGGAAAGCCGCAGTTTTCACTTGTGTGGCCTGAGAACAAAGCTAAAGAGACAAAGAGTAGTGGGGTAATGGACTTGAGAGAAAGAACTTGAAGGCACAGAAATAGACTATAGAGAAGCAGACCTTGGGCCATGAGATCAGAGAAGGAAAACATCTCAGAGCAGGGAAGGATGAGGATGAGTGAGGGTATACACTGGCAAGGCCAGCTTGGAGATGGAATGAGTGACACTTCACTGTACAGGTCAACAGTGGACAGAACTAATAATGTCATACAGAAAGGAGGGACCTAGACCCACCTCTTTAAATGGTACAATAAAGAAGCTTCACTGTCACACATACAGGGTGGGGATTGTTGCTGATTTGACATAAAGAACTCAATGATCCAATTCAGTTTCACAGTCATGTTTCCACCACTGAGCGGTTATTTGATTATTTTATTGTTGTTGTTGTTGGTTTGGTTCGAAATACAGACAGAAGTCACTTCTTTGAGACCTTCATTTATTCCCTAAATTTGGCTAAATTTTATGTTTTAAGTTTGTTTATAATCTCAGACTCTTTGTTTCCTCTGCAGACCGTAAGTGCAATTTCCTGACTGATGTCATTATGCATATGTCCTGACTGTACATGTGTGCTTATATTCATTTGGTCTCCCATGTGACTGCAGCTGATCCATGAAGGAAGCACCTCGTCTTGGCTTGCTCACCACTATTTACCTGGCACCTAGTATGGTGTGTGAAATACTGTACACATTGATTTTTAAACGAAAGCGTTTGTGCCAGGCAGCTAGAAATGTACAGTTTTCCCCTAAAGCTCTCTCTCTCTGGGGAACATTTTTCAAGTCAAATTGCTTTAAAGCATCTTTGACCTGTGCTTTTCTGGCTATTCTTGGAGCAATGAGTCATTAACATCTCTAGCATGAAGATCAAGTGACTGGCTACTTGGACAGTTGAGCCATTTAAATACAATCCATTTGTAAGTACAATTTCAGGTCATTTGGTGAGTACAAAATTGCATGTACTTAAAGGGAGCACTCCCTTTTGGAAATTTGGCTCATTAGCAACATTGAGAAGTAATGGAGTGTGAGCTGAGCATCAGTGTCTTCCTCCAAGGAAGCAGCAATGCCTCGGGGCTGCTGTCTAATAACTAACCTCAACTTGGTAGCACCAGAGTGCCTTCTCCTAGGCCCGAAGGAACCTGCCCGAGGGTAACAGCCATATGCCTTGTTCCCAGCCTGCTTTTTTTCACAGCATTACAGACCTTTCATGCTGGTTCAGAAGAGCATTGTTGCTTATTTGGGTAATAAAGAGCAATCTAACTATCAATCACATGGCCTGTTCGCCTATTCGGTGCCAGATGGATGCTCTCAGCTGTCACAAAAGATATCTTTATTGTTAACAGATCTTCGCTCTGCCAACCCCCCTCCCAAACTTCATACATTCATATCTCAGTTTTGTATAAGTTGACAAATTGGGGTTGGGTTTTCACTTCTTGACAGTTGCTTCGCTTGCTTAAAATTCTCAGAAACACAAACCGTATGGAGAGGAAATGTACGAATTCTCTGGGAAGTGGAAGTGGAAAAGGCACTGTCTGTGTAGGCCTGGCTGATCAGAAGACTCAGTTCTGTTTCTAGCTCTGCACACTTTGCTTTGAGCAGGACACAAAAGGTCAGCTAGATCTCAAGTCTCATCAAGACATCCCTAATCGTAGAGAAAGCACACTTAGATCGTGAACAACTCAAGTATTTTAGCACTTCTCAAGCTGCTGAAAGGTGGGTCATGTTTGTTGACAGTGTAATAACCAGAGAAAGGTACTTCAGTTTTCCAATTGAAACTTTGCTGAATTGATTGCTTTTTGAGTACATGCCATTCTCAGAAAAGTTCGGTACTGCGAAAAACTGAAATGAAGTGCTAGAATAATTAGAGTCTTAAAATGGCATTTACAACAGTTCTGCAATAATAGTGCTAACGTTAATAGTAAATATTTGAGCTGGAGAGATAATTTAGAGGTTAAGGTGCTTGCCTTGCATGCAATAGACCCTAATTCCATCCTAGCAGTGCATATTGTCCCCCAGCCTTGCCTACAGGAATCCTTAAGCAGAGTCAGATGTAAGCTCTGAGTACTACTGACTGTGACCCCCACCCTAATAAAAACAAGCAGACAAGCAAAATAGTATATATTATAAGGAACTTGATAGAAACTAAATATTTGTAATAGAATGGATATCTATCTTTTAAAAAGGAAGAAGCCAAGGATAGGTTTTTGGGTTGTTGTTTTTTGGGGGGGGGTCACACCCAGATATACTCAGGGGTTACTCCTGGCTTTGCACTCAGGAATCACTCCTGGCAGTGCTCGAGAGACCACATGGGATGCTGGGAATCAAACCTGGGCGGGCCACATGCAAAGCAAAGGCCCTACCTGCTGTACTATTGCTCCAGCCCCCCAAGGATAGTTTTAAGGCAAGCTTTTGTTATTGTGAGATCAGTGATAAAGCCCAATGATTCTACATAGTGGAAGTCATTTTTCCCATTTCACATTACAAGTTGAAAAGTCTGAAGTTCTCAGAGTGTGAGGACACTGCTCTACCACAAGACAATACAAGAAATTTGAAGATGAGTGAGAAGCCAAATGCTATCCCAAGGAGTCCCCCAACTATTGGGCAGAAAACAAAGAAGCAATGCAAAAAGTTTGTAAGGGTTCACTTCATGGGGGTGACCAAGCTCTGACAGAAGGTGAAACAGAAAATGAGAAAGGGTCGAGTTTGGGGCAATGAATTTCAGAAAGCTACAAACATCTCAAAACCATCAAGAACCCATCAAGGGGCAATTAAGCTGTTCTTTCTTGACACTCCATAGCAACAAACTCCAAGACATGAAACCCTGGAGAACCAGCTTCGGAAAAGTAAAACCAGATCTGGAAAAATAAGTAGCAATGACACTCACCTGTTGCCCAGGCCTGTCTATTCCATTTGTGCAACTGTTTCCCTTAATTTTTGAGATATACTGACTTCCTTGGGATCATCTGCATTCTGATTTGGGGTGTGCAATTTCTTTATGGGACACCCTCTGCTCTAGAGAAATCTGTTTATTCTTGATACTGTTCTCCCATCCTCTCTCATATTCCCTAAATTAAATGTGTTTGCCTCACTATATGTCTTCTCTTGAAATCCCTTCTGGTAAGAACAGACAACGGACCTGGGAAGGCTGGGTAGGGACCAGGGCTTCAGTGCTGTGCTCCTGTGAGCCTTTGTGAAGCCTACTCTCCCAGGCCATAACTGGCAACAATGGGTTAGTTTGATGTCGTTTTCCAGAAAGGGACCTCTAGACTCAGACATTCAGAGGCTTAGATTCAGGAGAACCTCCATCTCTGCACACCCTGTTCTACAGAGTACAAGTGGAACCAAGTATGTTCAATTACACTGCGAATGAGTCAAATCCAGGCAAGATTGTAGCTCTTGTTCCTGCTATTTAGTGCAGGTTTATTCACAAGTGGAAAATATCCAGAGCCAGAATGTTTTCTCTCCAGTGACTCATTCCTTTTGCTGGTTAAATATTTTTAGTTTTGTTCGTCTGCGGAGTACATTAATATTCAGAAGTCTATCTAAGCGAGCTACAATGGCTGGGGAGTGTCAGCTCCCACACGGCAGTCAGCAAACTATAGCAACCAGTATGTTTTCCATCTCCCACTGTTGCCCCCTCAAGTCAAACTGAAGAAGTTCTCAAGAGGTGACTGCAGAAGTTATTAGCCTTGGATCTGAGTCCAGCTACAGATGGGTCTTGCCTGCAAATGTATCATCCACTTTGATCTCTCTTCTGTTCCTTTATTTCCAAAAAAAAAAAAAACTATTCAGTATTTTGTCCAAAAAAATTGCTTTTGAGTCAATTCCACTAATATATGAAATCTTAGTAGAAAATTCTTGAATTCCTGTAGCTATGCAGACATCAAGGAGTTCAAGGCAATTCATAGAATTCTAGGGATGGTTTGGTTGGAGTCAACATCACCTGCAGCCTCCAGCATGGCATTTGACATAGGAACAGGTTACTACATGGAGTGCTCAGAAGTGAGTACTCCATTAATTCTTGACTGAGTCTTATCTAGGATTATTTTTATATCATTTATAGTCAGTCTATAAGATCTTACAAAGAGCCTACATTCCAATTTGTTTAGAATATTTTGTATATTCCAATTTCTTTAGAATATTTCTTTTCAAGCCCATGTTCTTCCTTGAACACATTATTTCAGTTACTTGTTTTAGGTCTCTCTTGCTTGTCTATTCTTTCAAGCTTATACTCTCTCCTAAACACATGTTCCTTTCTTTCTCTCCTCCTTCATATCTTCCTAAGTAAGTTTAGTTCAATAAAATCTATCTTGCTGCACTAACAAAAAACAGGCCACTGTCACTGTCATCCCGTTGCTCCTCGATTTGTTTGAGCGGGCACCAGTAAAGTCTCTCATTGAAGACTTATTTGTTACTGTTTTTGGCATATCCAATACACCACGGGTAGCTTGCCGGGTTCACTGAGAGGGCAGAGGAATCAAACACGGGTCGGCCACATGAAGGCCAATGTTCTACCGCTGTTCTATCGCTCCAGCCCAAAAAACGGGTACTGGATATTTATATAAGCAAAGATCAAACCGTATAAAATAAGAAGGAACACTTTTACACAAGGTAACCCTGATTTCTCAGTTACTCTTTAGCAAAGGTGACCCCCTACTAGAACTGAGAGAGATGATAAGTTACTATTCTTTTTATATCAAGGGGTATGTCTTCCTTTCAGAAGAACTTATAATCATTATTAATGAATCTCTGATGGTACTAGCTTATCAAATGCTACTGTGTTTCTTTCTGAAACTATAGGAAAGTATCAATTTCTTCCCATTTCCAGTTTCTAGAGGCTGCTGGTTTTCTTTGGTTTGTGGTCCTTCCTTCATATTCAAAGTACATACTTGAATCTCTGCTTCCTCTGACACATCTTCAATGATTCTGACCTCATGTTTGATTGGAAAGGACGTCTGTGATTATACTGAGATCACTCACATAATCCAAGATTACCTTTCCATCTCAAGATCTTTAATTGATCGCATCTGCTAAGTGCATTGTCCAGGTCATATTTTTGGGTTGTAAGGAATACACGTGGATATTTAAGGAAGGAATAGGAGCATGTGTCATCTGCCACAGTGATTGAGGGACTGTTTATAAGCTTCCTGATTTTTTTAAATTATTGTACTGAGCTCTAGAAAGAACATTTCAAAAATTACTTAGTCTTGAACAATATCTTGGACTTCATCTTGGACCAGCTTCAGAAAGTCAATTTTCAGCTAGCTGCCAAATAGATGTTTCAGCTAAGATACTCATTAACTTAAAGGAAGAATATAATATATCTGTGTATAATATTTGATAGCTTACTGAATTTAAACATATCTTTTTACTATTTACTTCCATTAAAGTATCTTGTCTTCAATAGTTTAACATATTTAGTTATACACAGAGAGTAAATTAGCCTATTATATATATTTTTTTAAATATGTGCACTTTTATTTCAAAATTATTTTCAAGAGAAAAGGGTGTTTTTTATCAGACAGCAGAGGCACAAAAACACTCATTACTGGGGAAAGTGGAAATACCAACTTGGTCCTCCAGACAGCTTAGAAAACAAAAGCAAACAAATTAAATCTTCTATTGATAACAAACTCCCACTCTTTAAAGTATGTGTTATATTTGCTGTGTTTATAACATAAACATTTAATTGTATACTTGATAACGATAACGATTTTAAAGCAAATCCACCCACTTTCTGACACAGATAATGAGATCTTTAAACTAGATGTATTAACTCAAGATTATTCAATTAACATGTTTTATCTTTTGTATACTACTTGCATCCATGCTCCCCTAAAATAAAATTGGCAAATAAACACCCTGCTAATTTCTGAAGAAAATCAAATCTCATTCATTGTGCTACATTCTGTGAATGGACTGTAAATCCAAGGTAGATAGTAGTCGCCTCATTCCCACACATTGGGGCTGGAGCAATAGCACAGTGGGTAGGGCGTCACACATATTTTTTAAAATTTTTTTCATAAATCAATCACAACAATTATAATTACTTATAAAAGCTCAAAGTTTCCCCTAATAGCTTCATCCTAGAAAAAAAAAAAGTAATCCTTGTCCCTACCACCTAGTTTACTGCATCTAAAAACATCTAAGTTCTGTACTCTCAAAGAAAACCTCTCTCTCTAATGTACTTTCAAAATTAATAGCCTGTAATACCTTCTCTTTATGAGTTTGAGGGAAGAGAATACAAAAGCAAATGCTTATTTGTTCTCTGCTGAAAATACCTAATGTTAGAAGAAGAAACTGGTTTCCACAGAAAATATTGGCTTCCCCATTAGCCATCTGCTATATGGTGGGAATGTTCTGTGTGGCTTTCTCAGCTGGAACGTTTGGAAAATGAATACATTGTTGAAAGAACTCACATTGTTGGCCATAATGTTTGCAATAATGTTGTTGACTTACCAGATGTCCTGGAAATTCCTGGGGTGGAAGTATTTCCAGTCTCCAAACCAATTCTTTATGTCACAGAGTGTTGTGCAGTATATATGACTCTCTTTCTCCTGGGTTTGTACAGCTTTTCAATCAGTCATTCTGTGGATTAAACAAGAGGAAAATATATACCGCTGAGATTCTTATTGTATTTCAAATTCTATCTATACTGATGCTCAGTGTATAGCATTTATTTCCATTTAGCAAAATGCTTTCTTCTCCAAACCCCAATTATATACATCTACCCATATGTAATATTAAATATCATTATACTTTCTCTAACTGGTAAAAAAGTACTAAAGCCTAAAAGCTGAATGCTTTGCTCACTCATTAAGTGTTAGGGATTTGCTTGAAATGTGGATAATCCTGTTTTCAGTCCTTGCCTTCATTATGAAATTAGATTACTGAAGTGATGACTAAAATCAAAAGTTCTTTAGACTCTGGCATGCCAATAGGTTAGACTTCTATTGTAAATGGAGTTATCTCTTATATATCTGCTTTTCTACCTGTTTGCTTTTCATTGAAAGCAATATAATATTCTGAACAGAGAAAAGAGTTGTTCAAAACAGAAATTTATTTTATTACTCTGGACAATTCTGACGGTCATGTTCATCATGCAGGGCTGTATTTATTTTTTCCTACTGTATCTAGTAAATTTTGTTTTTTACTTCTATCATTTGGAAATATCATAAGGAATTATAACTCCAAAGAGATATGATAGATTTATGGTTTTGTAAACACTATTCCAACTCACACAAATGCAATTCATCTGTTTCTTAGGATGGAGCCAATGCAAAGAGTTGCCCTACCTTGGACCATGACACTCATATTTATAGATTATCCACTGATCTGTGTTATGAACAAAAAATAAACAAGATGCAATATTTTTAGCTTTGGAAACTTAACCTGAACTGAACACTTTTGGAAAAGGGACCCTAGGAGTCCTCTCCAGTTCCAGCATACCCAAAGATATTCATGTAAATCAAAAATAAAATCTCTAGACAACTCAAGATTGAAATTTTAAAAAACATTACTTGATCAATGTGCATATTAGTACACCAACTATTACTTACCGCCATCCTAGTTGGCATGGAAAACAAGAATGGAAACTCTGCTAACTTTTCCTTATATAAACTTTCCATTGCTCTGTCCTTTCTCGGAATCTAAAAATGTCTTTCTGTTTTAAGTCACAGAGAATGTTTGTTCAGTATGAAGAAGCTTATGTGATGCAATATACTTTTTTTGTTTTGAGGGCGACATACCTAGCTGTTCTCAGAACTTATTCCTAGCTCTGTACACATGATCTATTTCTGAAGGTGCTCAGGGGTCTGTATGCAGTGCCAGTTATAGGATCTGAATCAGCTACATACAAGGAAAGAGTCTTGTCACTGTACTATCTTCTGGCCCCACACTTTTTTTTATTGAATCACCATGTGGAAAGTTACAAAGTTCTCAGGTTTATGTCTCAGTTATACAATTCTCAAACACCCATCCCTTCACCAGTGCCCATATTTCACCACCAAAACCCCCAGTATACCTCCCACCCCCGTCCCCCCATCCCTGCCTGCATAACTGATAAATTTCACTTCATTTTCTCTTTACCTTGATTACATTCTATATTTCAACGCAAAACTCACTATTGTTGTTGGAGTTTCCCCCCAAAAAAGACAGCCCTACTGCCAAGGAAGCATTTCATAGTTTTCCATTGCTGAGAATGAAGAGATATGAAGTCCCACTGTTCCAAGTACATAACTCTTTTTTTCCTTCTTCCTGTGCCACCAAGTTCGTGCCTGCTTACTAGTCCTCATAATATGGTTGACGGTACGCCGCCTGACAAGGGAAAAAAAAAAAAAACGAGCAAGAAGACTATTTCCCATCCTCGGCCGGCGTGGCCCCACACTTTCTTAGTTTTTTTTTGCTTGCTGGAATTGAATCCCTAATTATACTACTGATGCTAATATCATGGACTGCTTTGCCTTCTATTAACTTTTTGGTCTGGAGTATAACAATTCTAATTTTTAACCCATTTTAATTTGACTTTTGTAATAGTGTGAGAAAATGATCCAGTGTCATTCTTTTCCATATACTGTACAGTTTTCCTAATACTATTTTTTACTTTTTATTTTTTATTAGAAGAACTATGATTTACAAAGCTATTTATAGTTGAATAAATATACAACTGTTCAAGTGTACACTGTTCCAGCACCAATTCCACCACCTGTGTCAAGTTCCTTCCACCAGAGTGGCCATGTGCTCTCCAGTCCTCCTATCTGCCACCTTGACAAGCATATATTAAAGTTCTGTGGTTGTAATTTGGATCCTATGTTTTAAGTGTTGTTGAGTGTGAACTCTCCTTTCTTTCTTTATGCTCTTGATTCTTTTGCTACTGCATAATACAAAAAGATTTGATTCTAAACTCTCAACTATTTCACATTAATCTGTTCATCTATTTTTATTTCATACTAGTTTACTATAGTTTTGTAGTATAGCTTGAAGCTAGTGAATAATTCGTCTCCATTTTTCCTCATCTGTGTCAGGATTGCTTTGACTATTTCATTTATCTGTGTATGAGGTTCTATACAAAGTTTAGTAACATGTGGCTCTATTTCCTTGATGAATATCATATGTAATTTGATAAAGATTATATTTAATAAACAAAATATATTTATGTGGTATTAATTGCAGCAATACTAATCCTTTTAACATAAGCATGGAACATTTGTCTGTCTCTTTTTGTCAAAAATCATTTGAGACATGATTTTCAAAGTTCTACTCATTCACATCTTTTGTTATGTTTTCTGCTTCTTAACTTTTTATGAATTTATAACTGGGCTTTAAATTATTTTCTCTTTAAGTTAACAATGATACACAGAAATGAAACAGTTTTTTTTTTTTTGCTTTTTGGGTCACACCCGGAGATGCACAGGGGTCACTCCTGGCTCATGCACTCAGGAATCAACCCTGGTGGTGCTCAGGGGACCATATGGGATGCTGGGATTCGAACCCGGGTCGGCCGCATGCAAGGCAAACGCCCTACCCGCTGTGCTATGGCTCCAGCCCCATGGAACAGATTTTTATCATTCTGTTTTTAGGGGAGTCTTCAGGAATTTCTCACTATATTATTATGTCATCTGCCACCAATGATAAATCTAATTTTTTTCAATTTGGATCCCTTTAATTTATTTTTCTTGTAAAACTTCTGTGGCTAGAACTTCTAATACTAAGGAATTAATGATAGTAGGCAGTCTTGCTTTTTTGTCTTATCTTAGAGAAAAATAAAGAAAAATCCAGGTTTTCAACACTGAGTTTAAAATTTAGTTATAAACGAGATCAGACCTGCTCTGGGGGAGAGATACTCTGGGTATCCAAAAACACATAGCAGAAATGCCATCTGCACTTCTCTGCTATTGAAGCACTATGCACAATAGACAAAATCTGGAAACAACCCAATTTTCCAAGAAAAGATGGCTGAATAAAGAAACTATGGTACATCTAGGCAATGGAATACTACACAGCTGTTAGGAAAAAATAAATCATGAAAGGTCTTTTTAAATGGACATGGAGAGTATCATGCTTAGTGAAATGAGTCAGAAAGAGAAGGGCAGACATAGAGTACCTTTACTCGCTAGTGGGATATAAAAAAAATGTAAAACTAATATCCAAAGCCAGGATAAACAGGGGCCAGGAATACTCCTCAATGGTTGGAAGCTTGCCTCAAGTGTGTGTGGGGTAAAGGGCAATTATGATAGAGAAAGTACCAGTATGAAAATAACAGAAGTGATCACTCTGGACAAGAACTGTTAAAGGCAGGTAAAGGGCTACACATGACAACCTTTCAATATCTGTATTGCAATCCATAAAGACCAAAAGGTAAAAGAGAGACAGAGACAGAGAGACATAGATAGAGGGAAAGTGCCTGCCATAAGGCAGGTGGCAGCGTCGGGGGCAGGAGGAAAACTGGGGATATTGGTGGTGAGCAATGTACACTGGTGAAGGAATACATATGTTGGAACATTATATAACTGAAACCCAATCATAAACAGCCTTGTAACAGTATATCTCACTGAAACTTAATTTTTAAAAAAATAGTTATGAATTTGGTTTATATGGCCTTAAAAATGCTTCATTGTGTTCACATTGGTTTCCAAAACTAATATTTGTTTTATTGAATCAAAGTGATAGATAGTTACAAAGTTTTTGTGTTTGAGTTTCAGTCATACAATGGTAGAACACCCTTCCCTCCATGACTGAACGTTTTCCATCACCAATGTCCGCAGTATCCTCCAGCACATTCCCCACCCTCCCCCTGCCTCTATAGCAGACAATTACTCTCATACTCACCCTCTATATACTTTTGGGCATTATGGTTTGCAATATAGATACTGAGAGGCTATCATGTTTGGTTCTTTATCTACTTTCAGAACACATCTCTCTTCCTGAACGATCCCTCCAACCATCATTGACTTAGTGATAACTTCTCTATTCCAGCTGCCTTCTCCACCAGCTCAGTCTTCTCTCCCAGACAGTCCTCCAACTATGGAGCAATATTCCTGGCCTTTGTGTTTACTCTCATTGGGTTTCAGTCTCATACTATGTTATTTTATATTCCACAAATGAGTGCAGTCATTGTATGTCTGTCCCTCTCTTTCTGACTCATTTCACTTAGTATGATACTCTCTGTGACCATCCTCTTTTAAGCAGATTTTATAAATTCATCTTTCCTAATAGCTGCATAGTATTCCATTGTGTAGATGTACCAAAGTTTCTTTAACCAGTCATCTGTTCTAGGGCACTTGGGTTGTTTCCAGATTGTGGCTATTGTGAACAGTGTTGCAATGAACATATGGGTGCAGATGTCATTTCTACTGTGCTTTTTGGTACCCTCGGGATATATTCCCAGAAGTGGTATTACGGGGTCATATGGAAGCTCAATTGTAGGATTACATAGCTTCAGGTAGTTTAGCTTTATTGGGTTACTCCCGTCACAGTGCTCCCATTCCTTTGTGTTTATTTGTAGCTTCTTTCTTAGTGTTCTGTTGACTTGTAAATAATGTCTTTCTCTTCTCCTTGAGTCCTTTGCATAGCTTATTCAGAGCAAGTCCTTTTTGTATGGACAAAGAAAGACATTTATTAATATGCCTTTGCAATTGGGATTTAATTGGCTTTGAATATTATTAATTCCCGGGCATCTGCCTTCTTGACTGTAGCCTTGGTTGCCCTCAGTTCCTAGCCCTCTAAAAGGCAGGGTCCCAATGGGGGACGAGACGGACCCAGGGCAAGCGGTAAGTTATGTGCTACCCTGGCATGGAGATGGGCTTGGCCAAAGGGCCTCATTCTTAACTATAAGTTAAGAGTCTGATCATGGACAAGTGCTGTCATGATCTTAAAGTAATGACGAGACTAGGACCCTGCTAGGGATAGGAAAGACTAATCTGGCCTGGGCACTGTAGTCTGAGATTGAGATGACCCCAGGAAAGCAATTCTAAAAGTTTGATGCATCTCTTGCTATGCCCATACAAAACGATTAATATTATGAATGCTCATATGTTTGTTGGACAAGGAGAGGAGAAACACAACCATGGGATTTCATCATTGATGGGTCCTGCTGAAAGAGTATCTGTCCTAGAGAATAGGTGTTCTGCTATTGTTATTGAACCTTTTGTGCCTAGCATTTTATTTTCGTAAACAACACTGTTTCTTGTTAATTACACCGTGCTTCGAAAACAACTCCTAATAAGGAAACAGGATGTCCTGTCACGCCCACAAGGTGTAACTAGCCTATCAGCTGTAGACACTTGGGCATAAACAAGCAGTGAGAGGGATAAAAGGGGGGAAGTCACCTAGCTAGAGGCTCCTCCTCATTGGTCCCTCGTTCCTCCTCCTCGTTTCTCCTCTTTCCCGTTTCCCCTCCTTCCCAATGCATGAGAAGGTCTCTGAATAAATCGCTGCAAGAAGAATCTCCTGGTTGCGTGTTTTTTACACTCAATTATATGCTTTATGGTTGCAATGAAACAACACCAGTCCACCATGAAAGTGTCAACATTTCTTTACCACAGTCCATGGATGTTTTCAGTTCTATATTTCTATGAACTTCCCTAATAGAACTGCGTTTTACATGCCCTATATGTTCTGATAACTTGTGCCTCTTTTCTTTCTTTTTACTAAAATAAATTACTGTGAGATACAAAGTTACAAAGCTGCTCATGGTTGGGTTTCAGTCATACAGTGTTCTAACACCCATCACTCCACCATGTACATTTTTCCATGATCAATGTCTCCAGTTTTCCTCCTGCAACCCTTCACACAACCTGTCTATATGGCAGGCACTTTCCTTCTTTCTATGTCTTGTCTCTGTCTCTATCTCTGTTTCTGTGTCTGTCTGTCTCTCTCTCCCCCTTTGAGAATTATGGTTTGCAATATAGATTCTTATATATACTGATTGTTCAGTATATATAGATAGTATATTAATATCAGTAACAGTGATGCTGATACAATATCTATGTATACTGAACAATATACTGTTCCCCGAGAACAGAGGAACGCATAAGGAAATTATGGCATATCTACCCAATAGAATACTATGCAACAGTTAGAAAAAAAAATGAAGTCATTAAATTTGCCTCCAAATAGATGGATATGGAGAGTATCAGGCTGAGGGAAATGAGTCAGGAGGAGAGGAGCAGATATAGAGTAACTGCATTTATTTCTGGTACATAAAATATATATAGTAGAAGACTAATATCCATAGCCATGGAAAACAGGAGCTAGGAGGACTTGTCAATGGTTAGAGTCAATCACAAGTGTTTGTGGGGTTGAGGGTAGGTAAGATAGAGAAGAGACCTTTATGACAATAGTAGTTGGGAATGATCACGCTGGACAAGAACTGAGTGTTAAAAGTAGGTAAAGGGATAATTTTATAACCTTCCAGTATCAATATTGCAAACCACAATGACCAAAATGAGAGAGACTGAGATACAGAGAGAGAGAGCAGACAGAGAGAGAAGAAAAGTGCCTGCCATAGAGGCAGGCAGGGGTTGGGGGACAGGGGTGATGGGAGGGAACCTGGGAACACTAGTACTAGGAAATGTACACTGGTGGAGCTATGGGTATTAGAATGTTCTATGACTGAAACCTATTGTGGACAACTTTTAAGGGTCTACCTCACATTGAATAAAAAAAAAATTTAAGGGGCTGGAGCGATAGCACGGCAGGTAGGGGGTTTGCCTTGCTCATGGCTGACCTGGATTTGATTCCCAGCATCCCATATGGTCCCCTGAGCACCACCAGGGGTAATTCCTGAGTGCATGAGCCAGGAGTAACCCCTGTGCATCGCCGGGTGTAACCCAAAAATAAATAAATAAATAAATAAATAAAAATGTTAAAAAAATAGAAAATGATGGAGTCCATCTGACCAATTAGTCTAGGATGATATCAAACTGTTAGTCTCTGATGATGAAGTTATTCATAGTTGAGCTCAGGTACACAATGTTCCAACCCAAGTTCCAGTACGAGTGTCACTTCCCCTCCACCAATGTCCTCAGTTTCCCTCCCATCTGCAAGTCTTCTTTCTTACTGGCACACTTATTAAGTTCTGTTGTAATAGTATCTCATGCTTTTAGTTTTGTTCATTCTGTGATTCAGATATATAGATATACCACAGTTTAAACCCTGTCTTGAAGTCTCCACAAAGGCTGTGTTCTGATTTATTTAAATGTTAAAAAATAATTAGAAGAGTATCTAGTCTTACTTATATGACTTTCTTTCTCCCAAAACTGCAACATTTTGTTCCAATTTCTCCAAGGATAACTCTACCGCTTGGAACCCTGCCCCACCACATGTCTGATAAATGTTAAACAACCCCTTTATGAGGTGGCATCCCATTCTAGAATGGCATTTAAAAGCTCTGAAGTTTAATTGCTGTGGATAACCATCGATCATTGCTGGGATACCTCTGGGATAGTGGACTTTGAGGTTTGCCATCCATCTCATGGCTAGAATGTGGCTGGCTGCCTTCTGCACTTCATCACTAGTTGATGGGGCTGATGGAGATCACGGCTGCACTTTCAACGTGCCTCCCGTTCCCTCACCTGCTCTGCATGACTACTGAACTGAGCCGTGTTGTGACAGTCTGCCTGCTCTTCCCTGTTCAGATTAATGAATACAGCTTCAGCTGTTAATTCAAAGCTAGTCAAGCTTGTATCCAACAATTAGAGACCAATTTTCATATTCAGCTCAAGTGTATGTGAGGAAGGATATGGGAGAGGAGCGTCACGTGGTTTGATTCTTCGTATCTAGGGTGAGTCTGAAGCTGAAGTATGAGGGATTCTAAAGACAGACGGGAAACTCTCATTGGGCAGAGCTACAATAAAACGCTTCAAGCCTCAACATCTTTGCCAGCTCCAACTATGTGACCCCGGGAGGTTTGAGCTTCCTGCCCTGCAGCTACAATGCAATTCATCAAAAATAACAAGAGCATGTCAGACCCTGGTGCACTTTTGCCTTCCACAAGGGTCAGCAATTCAGTATTTGCAGGGTAGCATTAGAATCAGAGCCCCAAACTTCCCCCTTCTCTTTTCTTCTCTACAACAAGAAATGAAATGTTTACTTGCCTATCAAATTATGTAAGTGAACCCACTTGCCCTCTTTCAGGATCATCCGGGGCAACGGAAACTGAATAATTAATTCTCAGCCTTAAAATGTCCTTCTCTATAAAGCTAGGACTAAAAAGCCATGTCTGGCATGCAAAACCTGTGTGTAAACCCAAGTGTCATATATTGTCAAAATTCACCCTTATCTGAATTTGTATTTACGGTAAGGAGAAAATGGTCTGGTGAAGCCAGAGCATTCCTGCCTCTGGTTATTGAGGGTGGTTCAGACAAGCACAAGTCCATTCAAGATATATTTATTATTACCCTGGCAATAGACATCTCTTCCTGCATATACTTTTACTAATCTGATGTTTTTAAGCAGTTTGAAATGACATTAGAACAGAAAATAAAACAGATGTGGTAGTAGTGATAATGCTGATAATTCTAGTTAATTTCCTTACTAAATTTCCTTTGTACTTAGCAAGTGTTTTTTTGACCTCCGATTAGCTCGTCTGATCGAGGCAGGATCAAGAAATGCAACTGATATGCACATTTCAAGGAATCTATATGCTATCGTTACTATGAGGGATGCTAGAGCTTTTTGGTTAGTTTGAGCATCTCCACCAGGCAAGTTGAAATGCAGGTAGAGAGGGAGAGGTAACCCAGGAAATCATCTTTTTTTTTTTTCTGGATCTCTATTTTATTCAAATGTTTTTAAGACTCAGGTACTTTTTAAAGGGCATCTATTATCTTGTCTATAAAAACAAGTGATTAAAAAGACTTAACTTAAGAATTGATGATAAGAAAAAAAAAGATAAATACAAAGCATTTAGTACAGTGTCTAATGCCTAGGTAGAATTTAATAAATAACAACAGTGGAAAACATATCAATAATAGTTACTGTCTTACTGGGAGTTTGTATCTAATTGAGGACAAAGGCAATAACCAAAAGAACAGATAAATAGTTATTGCTTGAATGAGGGCTAGCTATGACGGCAGAAAAAGTAGTCTAATAGAGAACAATCAGGAATGAGGAAGTTGCTCTGGTTAGGGTGGCCAGAGGCAGATATTCTGCAGGATTAACTTTGAGATCAGAAGAGTAAAGCTGAAGGATCTGAGCACAAGGATCTACTCTTGAGGCACAAATAACAGAAACAGCAAAAATTTCTAAGGTGGCGAGATGAGATGGGGGAAAATATGGACATATGAGGGAGAGAACAGGGTCAGTGAGGCAAGGCAACTTGGGTTCCACTCAAATTCTAGCTACTCAACTCGAAGCTCAGGCGTCACCTGGGTGCTGACGGTAAATGCAGAAACTCTGGTACTACCACAGATGCCCCAAATCAAATCTGCATTTTAATAAGACTTCTGGGATATCCCTTAACACTTCTGAGATTGAAGCAGTTGTGGAAAAGCTGTGGCAGCTAAATGGTGTGATGAGCGGTGTATTTTTAAAAAGGGTCACACCAAACTCATTGGTAAAAATGGCTTAGAGGTATGTGCACTTACAGCCATCTTGTCTGGGCAGACACCTGCCTTGTGCACTGTTCCTTCTCATTCTAAGACTGAGTCCTGCTGCCGCGGGGCCACTTTCAAGCGAAAGTCCACTTCAGTGGCAACTGATCTATGCTCCTGCACTGCTCAGTGACACTGGTCCCTTAACTTGCATTTTCAGTATCACCTGTTTCTGCAGCCCCGCATCCCAGCTCAGCTCACTGCATCTCTTGCCTCCTGATGAAGCCCTTTGAGGTTGGAAACACCCGCCTCTCTGACACTGTTCCCCATCCCCAAAACTTCAGCTGGTACCTGCAGATCTGGGTTCTGCTTCCATGGTGGTTTATATCCATTCATTCCTCCTTCACGCCCCTTGTAGGCCCCAGGAACTTAGGGGCCAACTTTATAAAAGGAGTTAGGTTCCAAGGATGAAAGCAAGTTCATAATAAATGCCAATCATCTTCATATTAAAAAATGAAACGTTTTTAATCGATTGTTGGGGGGAGCTGTTAATGAGCTAACCACTTTTAATTCAATATTTGACAGTAATTGCAACCGAATTATATTTAACGAGATAAGAACCTCGATGGGGTTTTAGCAGTCAAATGAGGTAACAGAACAGTTCCTGTCAAGGAACTGAAATATAATCAAAGGATGTCTCAGTGCCTGTTGCCGAGTCTGAGTGACAAGACTATCAACAGTAAACCCCAAAGCCAGATATCACTGCTTGTCTGGAATAAGAAATACAAGCTCTCCATGTACTTAGTACAAGAGTGTAAATGCTGAGGCTAATGGATCACAGAGGATGCTGAAGATGCTTGAAGATCCTGCACAACTAACAGTGTCAAGGAGGCTGGGGAGCTGGGAGCCAAGAGGTGGAATAGAATTATTTAATGGGTTCTAGTAGAAATTTGTGGGTACCTTGTGCAGTGAGACTGTGCAGAATCATTTCTACTGTATGAAAATGGTGAGAAATAGCTTTTCCTTATTCTGTAGTTTTCTTTGGGGGGAAATAAAAAACATGTTACTTATCTGTTCTGCAGCCTTCTCTGTGAAAGGCATTGTAAAAGGGTGTTTATAGGGGCCGGTGCAATAATACAGTGGGGTGCGGATACTTGTCTTAAATGTCGCCAACAGAGTTTGATCCCTGGAACCTCATTAGGTCCCCCAAATTTGCCAGGATTGATCTGTGAGCACAGAGATCAGACGTAGGTCCTGAGCACTGCAAGATTTACCCCCAAAACAAAACAAAACAAAACAAAAATAAATAAAACAGGGTCCTTGTATTAGCAGAGTTCTCTCAGTCCCAATGGAATGGGAGCAACACTACCACAGGCATGCTTTCACAGGAGACAGAGAAAGACTGGTGAGAATACTGTGTTTAATCAGGTCACACTGCATTTCATCCTTGGGAGATCTGAGTGAGGCAGGTGGGAGTACCACAGAGTCATGAATCCAAAATTGTTTCATTATGCACTTTCTTGAAACCCTCTGAAGAAGCTCACCTTTCTCACCTCAAATGGCTATGCCATCACCTTTATTTCTGTTCTAACTCTGGCTTTAATGGATTTTCTGAGTTTCTTGCTTTGAAACCGTATACAAAGAACAGCCTCACCTAAGCACCATAGCCGTTACTTAGATCAAATGTCATCAGTCCTCAGGGATGGCTTTAACTTCAGAATGATGTTCAAATTTGGAGGGTTTAGAGGCAAGCAAATAGAGTCTATATATTTTGGATGGTCTCTAAAATAACCTTCAGGAAGACAACTTATTTTCTCTCAATTTAACACTGTTATAAAACAAAGTAAGTAAAAATGTCATTTTATTCAGCATGGGGGGGGTACGTTGTGAGAAGAAAAATAGCCAAAATATTCACATTGCTATATAAGGAAAAAGAACCTTTTGGATATAAAGTTCATATTTGACAGGTAATGTGACAATGGGTGGGGGGAGGATGAATTAAAATGCAATGAAAAGTTCATACTCTCCGTGAACAGAAAAACAAGTGAATGTCCTTAAAATTGATCAGCTCTCCAGCTGGGAGAAGGGCTTCAAATAATTGATGGATGTGCGATAGTTTTTCTTTCAGATATATACTGAAACATGGATTAATTGGAGACACTTTTAAAAAAAATAACATAATGCATTTGTGGATTATTGTGTTTTGCTTAGAGTATAAGGTTAAAAAGTTCTTTTAAGACTAATTTAAAACCAAGGGGTGGACCGATGGTATAAAAAAATCAGGCACAGTTAATATGAACACAGTATTCTTAGGATTTGTTTTCAAATGAACTTCAATATTAGAATATTTTTGTTCTAAGGAATATTAGGGAAAGTGTCAGTAACGGCTCACCACAATCATAAAGCACTGCACTAGGCAAGTTCTCAAGCTCTCCTCAACAAGACCCAGCAGGCACGGCCCCTGTTAAGCAAAAAACATGAGAAATTTCAAGGTGTGAAAACAGAATTGTATCACATGCATACATGTAATTCTACAAACAATGCTTATAAACATCTTGTTGGAAAGCTTCTGAAAGCAAACACCAGGATTTTCTTGGCAATCACTGAATCACAGAGTGGATCTCGGGATGTTTCCTAATATCAGAGTCTGTTGATTTTTCAGGCTAAATCATCATGTTTTGGGGCCAATGATTGGGTATGTGGGTCCAATCTAATAACAAGATATTTGATAAGCCATTAAGCTTATGCTGTAGTGTTTGCTACCACCACATATTGTTACTAACGGACAGCAAGCATTACAACCTCAAGTTTCAAGGACAAAGGATAGGTATGATTGACTTTGAAATTAAGTTTTATTTCCTGAAGTAGTGTTTTGTAGTTCTGTTTATACAAGTCCTTTACCTCCTTAGTTAAGCTGATTCTGAGGTACTTGATATTTTGAGGTACAATTGTGAACGGGATGTTGGAAGGACCCACTCGGGTTGAAAGCTGCCTGCTGAAAGTAGACTATAGACCGAACATAATGGCCACTCAATACCTCTATTGCAAACTACAACACCCAACAGGAGAGAGAACAAAAGGAAATGCCCTGCCGCAGAGGCAGGGTTGGGTGGTGGGTGTCAGGGTAGGGGTGGTTGTAGGGATACTGGGAACATTGTTGGAGGAGAATGGGCACTGGTGGAGGGATGTAAACAAAATGCAAACATGAAAGTTCATAAGTTTGTAACTGTACCTCATGGTGATTCACTAATAAAAATTTTTAAAAAAGGAAAATAAGTTTTATGTAGGCACTATTGTTTCACCATTTCCTAACACTCTACCTGACAAAGAGTTGGAAATCACAGAATATTTATAGAATTAGAGAGCTGAAAGAATTCTAAATGACTATCTCTCTTTTATAGGAAACAAAAGACTCTGCTCTCAGGAATTTTCTTGGCAGTGTTTGGTGGATCATATGGGATGCCAGAGATTGAACCTGGGTTGTTTATGTAGCAAGGCAAGTGCCATGCCTGCTCTACTATTTATTATCCCAGCCCCTTAATAGCTCAGTTTTTAATCGATTTTTTATTAAATCAAATTAAGGTATAAAAATGTGTGAGTAGTTTTCCTATTATATCCAGAATGATTCATCGGTTTGCATGGACTTTCCAACCAATAATGACAGGTAGAATCATGTTGGAATCTCTAGCAGCTTTCCTATGATGCCTCCTCAGCCATGTGTCTGTGTTCTGACTAATGAGCTATGAGAAAAATATTGTGGCCAAATTTTGCACTATCACCTTAAAATTGAAGCTCCCTGTCTTTGACTCCCTCTGTTTGTTCTTCCCATTGCAAGTCATGTGGACTTGTCTGTGACTCCGACACAAACACCCTGGGGGTTTACAGTCACAAGATTGAAGGCACCTGGGTTTCTGAATGACTGCGGTAATCAGAACTTCCCCCACAGCTTCAACTGCTTATTTTCTTACTGCTAATATGAAAATAAGCTTCTAGGTGTAGAGGCTGAATTCATGGTTCCTTAGTTCAGTAGTATAGCTCATGCCTAAATATTCCATCTTTTATTCTAAGATTCTGTGATTTATTTCTGTCCAACAGGGGAAACATCTAATGATCCATTTGCAAGGAATATACTGGCAGTAACTTTTCAATATTGATATTTCAAACTTTAATGGCTATAATAAAGGACTTTTATTAATTAAAGTAAGTATACTACTTGGTTATCTTACACAGACAAACATCAACAAAACATGTTCTCAGGACAAATGCGCCAAATGAAAAAAAATATTCAGTGAGACTGTGAAGCTTAAAATTTTGATAAAGTGTCTTTTGACCTATGTATATCATCAGAAGGTTCATTCTATTACCCATATTTAAAAACAGTCACAGTGATAATGAACAATATTTGTGAGTCTATTTCTAGGCATGTACATAGAGTTAATTAGCAAACTCCCAACTTACTGTGCATGCAAATTTCAAAGTTCAAGAAGTGGCAATTTGCCCCATAAACCTTATGCAGCTTTTATTGTTTTGTCAGATCTGCTTACTTAAATGCACAACTTATGTATTACGCATTGTAATACTTAAAAATATGCAGGATTGCTTAGGAGACGTGAAAATTAAAATGGTACAAAGAAAAAAGCTTTGCCATGTCACCCTCAAAGGTCTGCCATGTATGAGAGTCGGTTCTGGAGAGAAGCTGGCTGATAAGCAAAATGCCTGGCATTGCTCCACCTCGTAAACACACACAGACACACAAGCACACACACAGACACACACACATCAATGGAAGACATATACGCTGGGCAAAAAATGATACATGCTGTTTATTTATTGTTTTCTTTTGTTGTTTTGGCAGTGCTCAGGGCTGACTACTGGCTTTGTGCTCAGAGGTCATAGGAAGATCATACAGAATGCCGGGAACTGAACACAGGTCGACAACATGCAAACGAGGACTCTCATCCCCTGCCCTTTATGCCGAGGTGCAGGGGTTATGAGCTTTAGGAAAATAATCAGCAAAGGAATTCAGCTCTCCTAAGTATTTAATTTAAATTTTCAAGGCCAAAACCTGATCCAAGATTCTCAGATCAAGGTTATTTTGTTCCTATTCTACATAAAACCTCTCAATTATTATTTTCATTTGAATTATCTACAGTCCTGGTGAAAGCTTAATTTATATTTAGCCCTGCTATATATTTCTAAATACTCGACACAATAATCTGTACTATTTCTTTCTAACATAATTATTGATTTAATATTTAAAATGTTTTCCTTGGGACTACTTTGAAGCATGTTACTCCTATATTAATTGAGATTGTTGAATAGTTTCCAACATATATTTGAAATGACTTAGGGATCTTAGAAGGTTATGAAGCAGTTAATCTGGCATTTCAAAATGACACAACTGTGTATACACACATAAATTATTCTTGATAAGACAGCATAGGTTAGCAGGTGTATTTCTTTGTCTTTATGGCAATTATTTTAACTCAGTCTAGCAAAACTGGCTACCATGTTACCTAGTCAGAAATTTAGCCAGACAAAACGTGGGTTTCTATTAATGAAAACGTAAGATTATCAATTTGTATTGAATAGAGTTTATCTTGTGGATTAATGGTTCAAGTTAGTGAGCCTATTTGGGTGATGGATAAAAAACTTCCTTGCTACTTAAAAATTATGATAAATTATTTTATTGAGATAATTTAAGATTTTATCCTCAGTTTCTTAATAATATGTGTGAACTATCAAATGGAGGTACTCATGAAACATTTGGCTTCTGTTAATTGCTTTTTGATTCTGCCAGTACAGCAAATGATACCAACTTATCATTAAATATCATGAGGGAAAAAATCTGTTTTCCAATCATTGGCTGCTCAAAAGATAAATAAATAAAACAAAGCCTACATCCAATTTTTTGAACATTTTCAATGTTGAAAAGTTCTTATTTAGTTTTTACTATTCAACTTTTCTCTATTCCCTGCCTTAATTTATAAATTCAAAGTACATTTTTGACTGATAATTCCCCACCCTCTCTACATTTCCACAGACAGCTGGAAGAAACATAAAAGAAATGATGTAGTATCATATCCTATTGTCACTGTGGCACTCTACACCAAGCCCAGCCATCTGAAAGAGATCCACATCTCTGGGTCTCACTTCGAGTGTTTACTTTTTATCATTTCAAAGTGTTTCTCTCTGATAGCACTCCTGTCAAATTTATGAATAAGTCTGGAAATTTTCAAGATAAGCTGAAATCGGTCTTATTTGTTGGCTTCTAACTCAAATTCCCTCTACCTCTTCAGGGAGGAAGCTACTGAATTTAGAATCCAACTGCTGTGTGTTTCTTTGCCCTAACTCTAGCTGTAAATCACACTTGGTTTCACAGATTTGATAAAGCCTGTGAGCTTATAATGTCCCTGCCAGAACTAGCCAAGAGTTACTTCCTGGGGAATGAAGCCAGTGACAGTCCTTCTGGCCACATAAATATGACCCTATTAGGTGGAAGTCAGTGGGCCTGTCTAACGGTGGGGATTTGCCCAAACAACTCCACAAAGTAGCTTGATCAAAGTGATAAAAGAAATTTCCTAAAATGACAGTGGGGGGAGAAACCAACAGACGGTTGTGTGTTGATTTTTGCCATCTGCCCTTCAACTCTGCTTGGATTCCACAGCAAGAAGGATTTCCTACCAATACATGACCTGTTTCTATATAAAAACACACGCTTATCCACTAATACAGACCTTCTCTTACACCTCGGAATCCACATCACATCACAAGCTGCTGTACTGAAAGTGAAAGCACAGAGGCTTGCACAGAGAGGCTTTGGCAGTGGTTGGGAAAGGAGCAGAGAGTTAAAAAAAAAAATAGATATCAAGTTTACACATTTCATGGCTCTCAAACTTTAAAATATACAGAAGAGACAGAAAGATAGCTCAAAGGGTTGGCAAGAAGCCCCAATTACCGTCCCTGCCACTGCACATCCCCCTGAGATACTGCCAGATGTAGCACTTACGGCTATCACCACTTCTGGATATAAGGTAGCATTGCTTACCCAGAACATTGACCATCCCGCCCAGCTGACAAATTATAACTGGGACCCCCCCTGAGCATCGCTAGGAGACATATCTTTCGCCCCCAAAATACACTCAGTGCCCTTTGATGATGTTGGTGAAGATTACTGGTACTAGCAGAGACTAATTATACTGTCACACTGACATATATTTTCCCATGAATAAAAAGAGTATAACATAACTGGTAATGGTTTATTATCACAAGAACTGTCTTGCTTAGTTGGCTCTTATTTTACTCTATCAAAGACCATCTGCTAACATGAAATATGTTGTTTGAACAGCCATTCATTATTTAATTCACTCTACACTGAGCATGTACTCCGAACACAGGCCTTTGCTTCAGATAGTATTGATGTAAAGAATCAGCCTGCATGACTTGAAGAGAGATAGGGAGACACTGGACAAGCATTCACATTGAAAGGACAAGAGGAAGTTTGGTTTCCACCTCCAAGACACGCATTATTCCAGTGTATCCCCAAATAAGATTATTTCACTATATTATTGATGAGTCAGTGTCATTAAGTTTCGAAGTCCCAAAATTTGCAAAATACTAAAGGAAGAACATAGCTTTAACTAACAGTTTTATTGCCTAATTTTGCCTTTTGTCTTTTTGAGAAAAAAGTTTAAATATTACATAGGAAATGTAAGATGAATTATCTTTCTAGAGGTGGCCAAACTGAGACACACAGGAATTGCTGCTTAACGTTGCACAAGCAACTAACACATATGTATATATAAATGAATAATGTATATATATATAGATGTATATGTTAATGACTAACATACATGTATATGTATAATGTATAACTAATGTATAAAACAGGCTGATACTGCAGTCACTGGACTGTGTCACTATCTGAAATAAGAGCTGCTCAGCCTCTCTGTGTTGGGTCTGTGTCAGAAACTCAGGCTAGAGAGAAAAGATGACCAAGACAGAGGCTTCATCTAGGTCCCGAAAGGGTTCTCCTGATAGGGAAAACTTGCTTTCAAATTTCTTTCTCAACCTGGTATGGGTTAGATTAAAATTAAAATATCTCAAAATAGACAGCAAATTCTGTCAATTGTTTTCACTATGTAATTAGCACACACACACACACACACACACACGCACACAAAAGACAAAATTGGGAAACCTCCCGGAGCTTTTCAGTTCTTTACAAAGGGGAATTACTGTCTCCTTATCTTTTTATTAGGAACAAAGCACACTGGCTAAGCATTGGCAGCCGCAGAGAGGCTGTAACGGGCTACATTCCAGCACGCAGAGTGACCTGACAGAGGCCAATCAGCTGGCCCTGGAAGGAAGTGCTGGGGAAATGGAAGCAGGCATTAATGGACTGAAGGCCACTCATCTCAGTTTCAGCACGCTGACAGATGGGACTGTGACACTTGACAGCCGGCTTTATACCAAGTTGCCTGACACAGAAAAGTCCATGAAGCTGTCATTTAAGGTGCATCTGTTCTGGCAGAACCTCATCTGAGGTTTCCCCTTTGTAAAAGCACCCCCTCACTGATAACAAAAACCTGAGGCAAAGGAAAATAACCATGTCAACCCAAAGAATACATACAAGAGCAATCTAGTGAATGTATTCCTGCTTTGACAACCTACATCAAAAATGCAAGGGAGATGTGGGGGAGGAGAAAGGGGAGTACTGAGTGAAGTACCTTTATGAAGAGAATGTTATTTGCATCATACAAGAGAAAACAACCCAAGGGAACTCCTGGGAAAGCCCCATTTTCAAGGAGCAGTGTTTAGCATGAACCAATTCCAAAGGCCAGAGTGGATAGAATAGCAGGAAGGACTTTTGCCTTGCATGCAGCTAACTAGGGTTTTATCCCTGGCACCCTGTATGGTTCCCAAGCCCTGAAGGAGTGGTTCCTGAGCACGGAGTCAAGAGTAAGCCCTGAGCCTAGTTGGGTCTAAAGTCCATTTTTTAAAAAGTGAATCAACACCAAATGTGGCTCCAAACATTTCCTTCATTCCCCTTTTGTACCATATTCCTAGTCCTGTGACTGCAAAGAACAATCTGAGATCCCTTTGAATAATGCAAGGTTTACATGACTACAGAATTTCAAGGGTTTAGCTTCATATTTTGATATGTGTATAGCAATCTTTACCACCACCACTGAAATCCCCATATAATTTCACCAACAAAAGGCCCCTTTACCTAAATTTCCTCCCTTACCCCCTTCCTTTCGATCTGATAATGATCCTAATATTGACCTAGACTAGGAGCCAGCTTTGTTCTTTTATGAAACTCATTTGGTGTACTAACATTCCACACTAATTGCTACACCATCAAATGACTATCATTCATTTGCTTATATCATTTAGCATAATCACCTCATGATTCATTCATTCTGTCCAGACTTCCTCTTTTCAATGACAGAGAATTCCACTGAGCACACATAACAGCTTTTTTATTCAGTCATCTGATAGTAGACATTTAGCTTATCTATTGTCAATAATGCTTCAAAAATAGGAGTAAATTTTTTTTCAAATTATCTAAATATCCTTCAATAAATGTGCGGGACTGGTATTTCTGGATCCTATAGATTTTACATTGTTTTCTATTCTTATTTTACTTTATTACTTTGTAGGGAAGAAGATTAATTTCAAGTAATGTCAGAGGGCTCATTCCTGCTCCATACTAGAGTCTGAGGATTTGTTCTCAGGCCCTGTAATAACGGTAGCCATGAGAGTAAGCCAAGTGGTGGACAGGATCCTCCAGGACTACACCCTGTGATACTCAGAGCATCATGTGTTTCCAGAAATAGAACGTCTCACATGTGTCCTAACTCCTGCTCTACCTTCCCTATCCATCCTTATTTTGTTTTTGTTTTGTTTTGTTTGCTTTGTTGGCTTTGTCTGTTTGTTTGGGGTCACGCCAAGTACTACTCAAGGCTTACTCCTGATTCTGTTCTCAGGGGACCATATTGGGTGCCAGGAATTGAACCCAGATCAGCCGCATGCAAGGCAAATGCCCTACCCACAGTACTATCTCTCTGTCCCCTATCCTTCAATTTTAATTTATATATTGCTTGGGGGGTCATGACAGCTGTGTTCAAGACTAACTCCTAGCTCTGAACTCAGGGACTATACCTGGTGGTTCTGGGAATCAAAACCAGGTCAGTTGTGTTTAGCCCAGGTACTGGGCTAGAGCGATAGCACAGCGGGTAGGGCATTTGCCTTGCACACAGATGACCCGGGTTCGATTCCTCCGTCCCCCTAGGAGAGCCCAACAAGCTACCAAGAGTATCCTGCCCGCACAGCAGAGCCTGGCAAGGTACCGGTGGCATATTCGATACACCAAAAACAGTAACAACAAGTTTCACAATGGAGACATTACTGGTGCCCGCTTGAGCAAATCAATGGACAATGGGATGACAGTGCTATAATGCTACTGGGCAAGCACACACTGCCCGCTGTTAATATCTCTCTGGTTCTCTAATTAAAAAAAACATTTACATACTTTTTTCCCTATATGTTCCAGCAATATATATTCCTAGCAACAATATATCACGTGGAGTTCTTTTTCCACATCCTTACCGACACTGGGAATTTCACATCTTATTTTAAATGAGGTTTTCTTAGAGTGTCTCATTGTAGTTTAGATTTGCATATTCCTAATCAGATATTTTCAGTAGTTTATGAAATCTCCATACTGTGCACAAACAAGAAATGAGGGAACAATGAATGAGGGTTCTATTACTCTATCACATATCCATATGGTCTTTTTATATATGCCATTCTTACTAAAGTAGAAGGTATCTCATTGCCGCCTTTAGATTAACTTACATGATAAGTAATAAAGAATATTTTTTCTTGTATTTGCTGGCCATGTGCATGTGTCTTTTTTAGTGAAACATATGTTAAGTGCCTCTTTCCATTGTTTTGATGTGTGTGTGTGTCTGTGTGTCTGTCTGTCTCAGTGTGTGTGTGTACCTTTTGTTGAGTTCTGTGAGATTCATATTTATCTTCTCCTTTGGTCATGTGTAGTTTCTGCAAATATTTCCTTTCAGGATATCTCTTCACCTAATGATAGCTTCTTCAGCTATATAAAAGATCTTTAATTTGAAGCAACTTCATTTCTTATATTTGCTTTTATTTCTCTTGTGATTATAGTTAAATCTCTGAATACCCAACAGAAAGCAAATATCAGGAAGAGTTTTGTCTATGTTATCCTCAATGCATTTTATGGTTTGAGGTTTAACAGCTAAGGTTTTAATCCATTTTGACTTATACTTTGTGCATGGTGTAAAGTAATGCTCCGCTTTTATTCTTCTGCATGCAGCTATCAATTTTAAAGAAAAGAAAAACTAAATATCATAAAAGTGGGACCAAAGTGATAGTACAGCAGGTAGGGAGTTGGTCTTCCATGCAGCCAACCTGGGTTCAATCTCAGGCAATTCCATATGGTCGCCAAGGCCTTCAGGGATGGTCCTTGAGTGCAGAGCCAGGAACATTGCCAGGTGGCCTCAAAACAAAACAAAATAAACAAAAATATTAAATGACTATGATAGGTCATACATCTGTAACAGACACAGTTGAACCAAATCAAATCAGCTTTCATCACATTTTTCTCACTATTCCCAAATGAGGCTTGGGAGGGACAGATGCACTCTTGTGTGCCCCTTTATAGAAGACATAAACTTAACTCCCCGTCTTTGTGGAGCACAGTGGTTACTAGAGTAATAACATATTCAGAAATCTAACTTGGAGTGCAGATACACTAACTCTTTAATATTTGCATTATATTATGTGGCAATGACATAATGTTTGCAGATAAGAGCAAGCTATTGCTTTTACAAATAGCCATATAAAATGACTAGATAATTTATATGCATAAATGTATGCTACATAACAATGCACATTGTAGCATTATCTGGTCTAAAACTGATGCTGATTATTGCCATTTTCCTCTTGTGTTCTCTCTCTTTCTCCTCTTTCTCTTTCTCTCTCTCTTCCTCTCTCTCTCCCCCCTCTCATTCTCTTTCTCTCTCACACACACCCCCACAAGCCCTACTGTTTAAGTCTATATTAAATGTCTGCATTAAATGTCTACTCTAAAAGGTCTAAAAATTAAAGAAGTCTAAAAATCAACCACAGGACTAAAATGCAGGCCTAACATGCAGGCTTGGCTAATAAGAAATGTCTCTCTGGTCTTTAAAAATCTGAAGTTAAAAGGAAAGGCAATAGCAGCAATACCTCATACTTCAAGTGCTGATGGAGAGATCAGCACATCATACTCGTGAACATTAGGGGGAAAAACCTTCAAACACAGATGTAGATCTCCCATCCCAGTTGGTCTGGGATGGGAGATCTACAAGCCCAGTATCATATGCCCAGTTGGTTACTGTCTAGTCTGTGAGCTACCCAATAATCTTTCTTATACATTCATTTCTCTTTTTTTTTTAAGTGGAGGAAGAGGGTTGTTGCTCACATTATTCAGGGTTACTGAGGGTCTCTACCAGAGATTCTCATCATCAGCTGGGCCGAAGAGTTAATGCAAAGATCTGAAGATAGAGTGAAGTTCAGGCTCAGCCTGAGGAGGATGACCTGAGCCACATTAACAGTGCTCAAGGGCCTCCAAGACTGCACCTTGAAATGCCTGGGGAAACGTGGTGCCTGGGATCTAACTGGAGTCAGATGTATGAAAATCATATATCTTGGCCCCTGCACTGTATCTCTGGGCCCCTAATAGCCCTTCTGTAAATTTCTAGTCTTCTAAGATAGCCAGGCTCTGTTTATGTTTCCTGCAATTAGGAAATGCACACAACACACTCAATTTTCCAACTTTAATATCAGTGGTATTTTGAATGCCCTCATCTCGTATAGTAATTAAATTTGATATTTGAAAAGGTTCTAAATACCCAATATACCCTTTCCTCATAATCAGAAATGCTATAAGTTCTTCTATTTGGAAAAGTAAACAGTAGTGTGTATACACTAACTTTTTTTTTGCATGACATAGTATAGAATTAATATAATGTTAAGTTTAGATTTTAAGAACCAGTTACTACTTTTAAGGTAAAATTGCTCAAAATCAGTGCAGCATACAGTGTTACATACTTCCTTTGAATAACTCAGGATGCTTAAAATCTATTGTATCCTTTTGCAAACAACCCTCTATTGTCTTTTTCTTGAAGTCGCTTTTTATTTTAAATGCATTTTTTTAATACAGTGTTGTTTGGTTCTTAATACTTCCCATACTATCATTCAATTTATCAAACTGAAATTATAACAAACTGAAAAAAGAGTAAGGAGTGGAGACTAAATGTCTTTACATTTCCCACAGTAATACTATGGAGATCAATGGTCCTTTACCATAAAAGGTAGCTATCCTTCTGTAAATTTGATAAGAATTTTTTATTATTTTTTAAAAAATTTGAGAAAAACCAATCATTTTAACCCTGCTTATATAACATGCTAGATGGGCTGCAGTGATAGGACAGCAGGTAGGGCATTTGCCTTGCAGGAGGACAACCCAGGTTAGATTCCTCCCCACCTCTCGGAGAGCCCGACAAGCTACCAAGAGTATCTCACCCACACAGCAGAGCCTGGCAAGGCAAGCTACCCGTGGCATATTTGATATGCCAAAAACAGTAACAACAAGTCTCACAATGGAGACGTTACTGATGCCTGCTCAAGCAAATCGATGAGCAATGGGGTGACAGTGAGGCAGTGATATAACATGCAACTATTTTTCTATTTTCCTATCTGCTATTACTATGAATTATGCTCAGCATATAATAAATATTTGAAAAGTCAATGATTGATTGGTTTCAAAAAATTATCTCTGACATGCTTGAATGTTCAATAATGTTGAAGTACTAGCTGACATGAAATTATCTGAGAGGAATAGAAGAAAAGGCATGACAGTATTTATCAGTTGGATAGAGATTCTTATAAGATGACTATGTATATATATTATTTGTGCATTTGTGTGTATGTATAAATACATATAGTGTATTTGCACATTTTAAATACTGAATTATTTTAAATTTTTATGACACGATTTCTTCCTTTTCCCTGTCCGTACCAAATATAATGGACCTGAAAAGAGGCCATTCAAGACTGTCATTTTTTGCCATAGATCCAATATTTTCTAGCTATAATTATGTATGACAAAATAAGACTTTAAAAACCCTCTGGTAAATGCAGACAGTAGACAAGAGGAAGAACTGCTAGTGAGAGATTGGTGCTGGTACGTGCATATTTTAAAAACATTTCTTTCAACTGCCAGTCGCCTTGTCTAATCAGGGCACCTCTATTCTGAAGGAGCAAATATCAAAGTCAAGATGGAATATCAATGCAACATTATAATATATGGCATGTAGAATGAAGATATGGCAAAGGTTGACATTGATGATGATTAAACCGTTTGGGATGGGGTCTCAGAAACGAGAGGATGGAATCCATAATCATCAGCTTTCCTATCCTCTTTCTACAGTACCTGGCGATATACACCAGCTTTGTAATTACCTACTAAAAGATAGGTGGGGAGTTCATTAACCACGCTAATTACAAGAACAATTTATGCTAAATCATCAGCAGGAATGTTAAAAAACACTCCTTGAAACCAAAACAGTGTAAAACCGACCTCGGTGAGTACAGAACATCTGTTCTCTAGGGCAGTATAAAAGAGAAAACCCCAAGAAAGCTGAGTAGATGAGAGCAGAGTAGGAGAGAGCAGAGACCGTATATGTATACACAGTCTTTTCCAACTGAAAGACAGTTGCTAATCTATTATGGGAAGAATTCGGTGGGGAGTGGGGGAGGTGGGGATGGGGATAGGGTGTGGCTCAACAGTAGAGGGTGTTTGTATGCATGAGAACTGGGTTTGATCCACACCCAGTGCTCAAAATTGAAAAAGGTATGTGCTACAGATGACCACCACATAGATAATAGGAATTCTTCACAGCCTCTGACTCCTTACAACTTGTTGTCACCCCCCAATCCCCCCCAGCTGAATTTGTTGTTGCTCAAAGGGATTCTATCTCCTGCTTGCTTCTCCTTGGAAACTGACTCAGATAAGAAAGAGCAATATCTCCACCAAAGGGTTGTTTTTTAAAATTTTGGTTTGTGTTTTTTTTTTTCTTTTTGCATCACACCCTGCAATACTCAGGGGTTACTCCTGGCTCTGCACTCAGGAATTACTCCTGGCGGTGCTCAGGGGATCATAGGGGATTCTGGGATTTGGCCTCGTGCAAGGTAAACGCCCTACCCGCTGTGCTATCGCTCCAGTCCCTGGTTTGTGTTTTTGAGACGTGCTTTGGTAGTGTCAATTTGGGAGATTTGTTTTTGGGCCACACCCATCTGTGATCAGGGCTATTCCTGGTTCTGTGCTCAGAGATAACTTTGGGAGGGTTCGGGGCACCACAAGAAATGTTGGAAATAGAACCTGTGTCTGCTGAATGCAATACAAATGACCTACCCACTGTAATATCTCCCCAGCGCCCGTGTTCATTTTTATGTAATACTACCTGTTGTCCCAAATTTAAAGATGAGGGCTGGCTGATTATGTGATGATGCCTGATAGAAAGGTTCAATTGTGAAATTAACCAAGAAATTATTGCAAATGATATCTTAAAATATCATATTAAATATAAATACACATCAGGAACTAAATTTTACTGAAGGTTTTCTTTGAACCTGATTTTTAGGGCTATTATTATTTTATGATTGTGAAATAATTCCTTGTGATTAGGCAATGTCAACTAAGAATTTTTTAATACATACTTTTCAATAAATTTTTAAAAGCCGTCCATATCTGCTTGCATATAATTACCTTTTCTTAGTTTCCTTCAGGAATAGAATTTTTAAAGAGAGTAGGAGTTGATTCATACAATGTTTTTAGATCTCTTTAAAATGGAAATGCTTCTTTGGAAATGTTCCACATGTTTGGCATCAGAAGTCTCCTCTGTTTGAGCTGCACTAATTAGAGACATGCACATGGAGGTTGCAATGTAAGGTGAAGGGAGAGGAGCATTAATGACCCAGACTCTGATAGCATTTGCAAGACCTTTTTTTACTGATCTGAGACCCATTGAAGTTCAACTTTCAATTCTGTCTTTGAAGCCCAGATCAAGCGGAGTCATGGACACATGTCTTTTGTGCGACATGCTCATTTTTTCCCCCTAAATTGCTATGGACTATCTGTAAAAGAAGGCATCCACCAAAAGCTTGCAGTAGTCACTGTCTTAAACTCATCTTTCATTTAACATAAAGACTACTATTAAAACTTTTGTGAATTTTCCATAGCTTGGGATAAGGGTATATCCTAAGGGAATTACTGCCTTTGAAGTGATGGAACCTGGAAAATTTATTTCTCCTAAACAATTCCCAGTTGATGTTCTGCTTTGGAACGAATACATCGATGGACCAAAGATTGGATAGATTTTGCTAAACAACCTGCTTGATTCCAATGCAACAAGTTATTTTTTTTAATTCTATGAGAAGTGAGGTCACTATTATTGTTGGTTGTACTTCCCCCCTGATTTAAATGAAAAAAGGAATTGAGAAGTCATGAGAAAAAAAAAAAACTTTTCTTAGAAACATCCCACTTTCACAGCCTGCATCACTACTTCCATTTCAACTCCATAAACCTTGACATCTGATTATAGCCCTTGCTGCCTGTCACTGCTTATTTCAGAAAATGACTTTCTGATAGAAGACAAATGTTCCCAGACCTCACAGATGAGAGCTTGGTCAAAGCACTATTACATGGTATCAATATTCAGTTAAAGATATTTCCAAGGGATTCTAATATTCAAAGAAAATTTAAGGATTACTGGAACCCTACTAGTCAAAGTACTACACTCAAAACCAATCACTAACATTACCTAATTGCCTATTAGAAATGCAAAATATTGGAAATCTTCCAGACCTTCTGGACCTGAATTTTCATTTTCAGAAGAAGTGCCACTCTAGAGAAAATCATCTTGTTAAATTTAGTTACATGGAAGATCTCAAAGAAACCCATGATCAGAATATCATATGCTTATGGTCTTACATTTTCTGGGGCAGTGTCCATAGCAGGACTTTTTATGATATTTTCAAAGGTTTTGAGTACCAAACAAGGAAAAAGTAAACATGTCAAGTGAAACCAGGGCCCTTAAGTATAAACACAGGAGAGAGCCAAATAAAGTAAATGAGTGTAGTGGGTGTGAAACTGTTAAGTAGAAATATTCTGCACAGAAACCTCTCAGTCTTTAGGACTTCAATGAAAAGGAAAACAATTGTCCTCTCATCATCTTTCATTTTACCACTTCTCTGAGTAGTTCTAAATATGGTATTCATAAATTTTACTGATCTTTTAGTTCAGCGACATGGTTACAATAACCTTAAACCATTTTCAGTTTGGATTTACAAAGCTGTTGCATTTTCACATTCCCACAGTACCGAGTCTCTCCCTCTGGCTTTATGGCACTTCCATTCCACCTCATTCCTCCACTTCCACCCCCACAACACACACATATACTGTTGGTAATCTCAGATTTTCAGTCAAAGGCCAAAGATTAACTTTCATTCAATATAGGATATTGCTTTATTTTTTTCTCCATGTATCACAAACAAGTGTTATCAGGTGGTATTATCACTTATTGGCATAAACATGAGTTTAAAACAGTCACATAAAACAAAACCAGTCATAGAATAAAATTTTCTAGTATATGGGAGAAATGAACTTGAAAGATATATGGTAACTGGGGAAGGTGGGAGGCACCGGCCCTTCCTGCTGCTGCCGAGATGTGATCCCAGGGGCCGCATGCATGCGTGGCCCCTCCACAGCTGCATGAGCATGAATCCAGACCCAGCTAAACCACTTTCGACATGGGCAGCTACTTTCAGAATGTCTCCAGCCTGAGAACTAAGCTGAGACCCCATGCCTGCCCAGGAAGGGAAAGGTATTTCTATCTCTCGCCCGTCCCTTCCCGGGGATGAAGGGTGTGGAGACCGCCATATTATGACAACCGCAGATGGGGTTTACAAGCTTGCAATGATCCAACATTCGGAAGAAATCTCCCTGGACTTAGTTGTTAAAGTAAAGAAATCCAAAACCGCGCAGCCACGGTAGCTCATTTCTCTTCACAACAGGTCTGACTCTAGTGGGGTGCTCCTATCAATAATGATGAGGTTAGTGTTGAAATATTGAATGTAACCAAAGTAAATAGAAAGCAAAGTGAAAATTATCAGTTACAAGGCGGGGGTGCGGGGGTGGACGGGATGGGAGGTGTACTGTGTTTTATTTTTTTGGTGGTGGGATATGGGCAATGGTGAAGGGATGGTTGTTTCAGCATTGTATGACTAAGACTTAAGCCTAAAAGCATTGTAATTTTCCACATGGTGATTCAATAAAATAAAATTCTTATTAAAAAATATATGGTAACTGATACAATCTTAGAAAGCAACAGTTGGATGAGAAAAGCCTGGGAGTAGACACTGGGCATGTAGTGCCAGGCCATGACTCCAGCCAACAGCTGTCAGGGAAGAATAAAAGACACAGCATTGTCACTCTTGTGACTTAACAATAATCCCGAATTCCAGAGTTCTGTGTCAAAGAATTTTTAATGGTTGCATCAGATTTTGTGCACTGTAGCACTGTTGTCCCTTTGTTCATTGATTTGCTCGAGTGGGCACCAGTAACGTCTCCATTGTGAGACTTGTTGTTACTGTTTTTGGCATATCAAATATGCCATGGGTAGCTTGCTAGGCTCTGCCATGAGGGCAGGATTTACTCTATAGCTTGCCAGGCTCTCTGAGAGGGACAAAGGAATCGAACCCAGGTCAACTATGTGCAAGGCCAATGCCCTACCTGCTGTGCTATCGCTCCTGCTATGGCTCCAGTCCATCAGATTTTATACTGAGAAACTTACAAAAAAAGTAACTTATCAGTTTATCTGGATAGTTAACAACTATTGGTACAGCCCTATCTCTCATCACTAAGGGAACGTACATGAACTTTCCAAGCACATTCTGGCTAAAATCAAATCTGTTTTTTTAAGTCATGAAACCCATCTTCTCATTTTAATAAGAACCCAGATTGCTTAGGTGTCTTGACAAAGGTCATAGAAAATGAATTTTCACTAATTTCAACATAGCAGCGAGAATATGGTCAGAAATATTAAAAATAACTTACACTTTTCAAGAAAGAAGATATTTAATAAAGGAAAGTGAGTAATAGAAAAAATAGTAAAGTAATGAATGTCTTGAGAACCTGCTCCCCATTACCAGGTTTCCCGTGTGCTTTCGGAATTGGGAAACTGTCACTGTCCTCATGAAATCTTCTGAAGATGGGTTCAAAGACCTCCACTAAATGTCTGAAATTATCCTATATTGTTCATTTTCTTACACCTACATATCCTTTATACATAAACTTCAATCTGTAAATCAGGTGGCATAAAAGATTAAAATAACAAATAAAATAAAATAAACAATTTAAAATAGACAAATACAAATGATAGGACTGTGTTTTCTCTCAAAATACATTACTGCAGGTGGTATTTTCAGACCATAGTTGACTACAACCAATACCAAGGACTATGAAGCCAGGGGTAAGGAGGGATTTCTGTATGAGAAAGTATCAGCTGCCAGCTTTGGTCAGGCAAATGCTTCTTCCTAAAGAAATGCAGAGACATTTTCTGAGCCCTGCACGATGGCCTATATGCTGTTATCTGAGGAACAATAGAATGTGGCTGTCTTTTCCACTTTCAGAAAAAAAAATTACGAGTACTTCTTATTAGCAAAATCTAACCTAAAATCCAATTGACAAGGGATTCTGAAGAAATATAGTTCACAGACTTTCACCCCCGCCTTCCGAGCAGAGCGCAGAGAAGGAATAGGGATAGTGTGAAACTGACAACTGAAAACCCCGGCAGAGCTAATTAATCTCACGTTTAATCTATGCCAATGTCTAATTTGTCACAAATTCATTACAATATAGGCCTTCTTGATAGAAAAGCTCCGGGCTCATATTCATGGGAGAACTAATGAATCTATTGTCAAGAACAAACTTTATTCTACTGGGAAGATGGTTTAGGAAGCAAAGTAAAACTTTGTATTAATAAAAGGTTATTCAGAGAATAATGAAGGTATGGATCAGTAAGAAATAGATGACCCAAGATACAGTCATCTATATGAAAAATATCTAGGCCTGTGTCCAGATTTCTATCTTAATTTTAACCTCCATTTCTAACATGTACTTATTATTAACATTATGTATTTTATATAAAGGAAATAAAAACATAAATGCATATTGATGTCAAGAATAGACAAGAACACAGATGTTTGGACCCATAATAGATACAAATCAAGCTTAAGACAGCCATAACCCAGAAGTAAAATTTGTATTTCTTAAGGAGTTATCTTTTTTGTTACTTGTGTCCTATGTATAAATAGAGCATAAGTTCTAATATTACATTCATAATCAAAAACTAAAAGCCATTTGGACAGAGTTGGGACACTGTCACTGTCCTCATGAAATCTATAGGGGATATGTTTAAAGACTCCCACTGGATGTCTAAAATTAGTCCATATATAGGTATTGTTAATTTTCTTGTAATTGCATATCTTTAATATGTATGTAAATTTTAAATAGACATCTCACTTACCTAAAAGACCACTACAACAATGACAGGGAAAAGTAGTGGATGATAACTGTGGTAAGTGATCAAAGGAAGTAAAGTGATATATGCATGGTACCCTATAAATCACAGTATTGTAAGCCACAGTGCCTAAGAGTGGGGCAGTTTGTGCCACAGAAGTTGGTTCGGGGTAGGGAGGGAGTACAGAATGGAAACTGAGGATATTGATAGAGGGAAGTGCACACTGCTGAAAGGATTGTTGTTGGAACAATAAACGCCTGAAACTCAAGAATGAATTTGCAATTTTGTAATTTTGCAATTCATGGTTATTCGACTAAAAAAGGAAAAATAAATAAAAGATATTCAACCCGATAGTATCATAAGATAATGAATATTAGGGATTTATGAAGTTTAATGATCTTTTAAGGTCTTGATGAAGACCTTTGAGTGGAGCTTTGTCCAGCTGAAAAGGCAGTAATAACTTCGACACAGAAAAGTCTCCAAGTTCTCAAATTTCCAACCAAAGTGCCAATGTACAGAAGAACTCCTGGCTGAAAGGCCACACATTTTTTCTGTATTTGACAAAGCAGATAGCCCAACTACCCAATCTACTGCCATCACAATTCCCAAAGAAGCTAATAGCTCTAGCTATTTTCAGGCTAGGCATTCTGCCTTAGCCCATGCCATACTTGGGGCCACTGTGACAATTGGTTAAACAAAGGATATCCAAGTTGACAAGAAAAAATGATGGAAAATGTGTGGAAGCCAATTCCAGGTTAAAGGAGTTGAGCTTTACACAGAGATAAGACCTAAAATTCAGACTGTGAACAAATATTTTGCTTTTTCCACACTGGACGGGAATAAGAACTGTCATGTCCATACGGGGCCATCTGCACACCAGCTGTCCACTCTAAATTCTGTGGAATATCTCATTCTTTTACTCTCAATAAACTTACTCAATATTCAGAGTCCACTTGTAGTCTTCCTAAATATCTTCTTGTATTTCATCCTGAGAACCTATACTAGTTGTAGCAGACGTATTGAAGAAATATCTAAATTTTGAGTCAGAGTTTATTTCCACTTTTGACATGAACTTGCTTTGTATATTGCATTTCCCTACTACTCTGGTAGAATGGGAACTTACCACAGCTTAGTGGTGTGGAAATAGCACAAAAGATGCCTTGTGCAATGAAGAAATAATAAGAATACAGATATACTGAGTCCCATTAGGGATAAGACAGTAGTAAAACAGAAAAAAAAAAGATCAGTGCTGTCAGAGGAAATGCATTTTGTCTTATGTGAGATGTACACAATTTTGCTGAGGTGTATACATTTGGGAGAAGGTATCTGTGACTGTCAGAGAGACAATATAGTATGTAAATGCTCACTTTCAAAATTTGTCCCTTTGTGGCTGAATAATGAGACAGACAGCAATAAGTAGTCTGACCTAAAATCAAGCAAGTAATATGGTTGGGCTTTTGAATAATAATGTTAACATTTTCTGCAGCTAACCTTTTCCCAAGCATTGCTCAAAGTATATTAATTCACAGATTGGTTAATTTAAATCTTCTAGCAGCCCAGTGAAGCAGAGTCTATTATCACTTGAACAATTGAGAAACTGAGGCACCAAGAAACTAAGTAAACTGCTTATGGCATGTAGCAAGAAAGCAAAAGTCAGGTTTTGAACCAGTTCTCTAATGCATTTAACCACTGAACCACTCTGCCATTAAATATGGTCTTCAAAAGAGTTGTACTAGTTTGGCTCTTGGGCATTGGGGAACTTCTCTATTATTTAGGCAATTTTGAGTCTCCATTCTTCATGCTATTGTAGATCTCGCCTTTTTCAATGAGTGTAGCATTTTAATAGGAATTTTGGAGAGTATATTTACCAAGGACTGGACCAATAGCACAGCGGGTAGGGCATTTGCCTTGCATGCAGCCAACCCAGGTTTGACTTCTCCGTCCCTCTCAGAGAGCCCGGCAAGCTACAGAGAGTATCCCGCCCACATGGCAGAGACTGACAAGCTACACGTGGTGTATTCAATATGCTAAAAACGGTAACAACAAGTTTCACAATGGAGACGTGACCTCTCAAGCAAATCCATGAACTGGAGGACAGTGCGACAGTGCGATACTTTCCAAAGCATTGCAAGTGGGAATCTAACATTTAAACATCATACCCTATATCCAGTTTAAACCTAGAACATCCCCTTCAGAAATTTCCAGATAGCATAAAATACCTTACAAATGCATAAGAGCTAAGATTTTATCAGACATTAACTGACATATGTAAATGTAAAGGGTATATACTGGGGGGGCGTGACTATATTGCACTCTCCAGATGCAAATATTTCTTTGTTTTAAGAAGCAAATAATTAGTTGTCAAACAAATGTTAGCAGGAGAACACAATGAATAAGTTGAGAGTATAACTTTCATTATCAGTTCAAAAGAATTCACAGAAAAACTTAAAGCATATGAGACTGCAAACACCTTTGGAAGCACTAGAAACATCATTTCTGAGTACTTAGATCAACTTAACTGCAAAGATTTCCAATATGGGAGGAAAAGGGCTCTTGGCTGTTTTTAAATCTCTCTCTAAACTGAAGTCATCCTGAATTTTTAGTCTGTGTTAAAATATGAAAACTCTTAACATTAATTATCTTCATCACAGATATATGACTATTTGCACTTTCAAATTTATTTTTAAAATAACAAGAATACACGTGTTAACAATGGTATATTTTGAATACATGGAACACATATTTTAAAGAAAATATTTTTATTCACATATCTAAGAAAACTCAGAGGACCTCTATCTAGCTCTAGAGCTGAGAATGCATTTGTTTTTAACCACCACTTTCAGACACATATTTTCTGAAAGCTTTACTGAGGTTTTCAAGAATCCCTGGTCACTTGCAGAAACTGCTCCTTTGTTCTACAAAGTGGGAATCTATTAAATCAAGGAAAAATCAAAAGATAAGAGGTGGAATTTCTACCCATATGCTGTCTATTTTTCAGCGCATTCTTTATAGAGCCAACAGTTATCTGCATGACCCCTTTTTCATCAGCATTGAATTCACATCCAGAGAAAGAAAAGAGATTTGTGTGTACTCCATGCCAACGCACACAAGTAAAAGCCACTTCAAATCTTTTCTCTTGCTTTCAAATCCTTCACTAAAAATCATTAGGAGAGGCTAAGAGATAGCATACATAAAACCAACATTTCCTGTTGAAAGAGCTCTATTTCAAGGACTTTTTTTCTCTCCAAGCTTTCAAAATCAGTAATCCAAAGAACAGAGCAATTGGTCCCAAGTAAAAAAGATTGGATTTAAATTATAAAGTTCAAAATTTACTAAGTGTTCTATATTCCAGGCCTGATAATACCAAGAGCAAACAGAGACAAAGTTATGTAAAGACTATTTTGGGAATACTGTTGTCAAAGAATTTACTCTTTTCACTTTTGCAAGTTACTGTGAAAGATTATTTTTATTTAGTGAAAAACACATATAAACTACTTTAGAATCGGATAATTGAATGCATAATAACCATAAAACCACAGTTGCAAAAGTTTTTCTAATGATGTAGCTCTATAAAAGGAATGTTCCCAAGAAAAACATAAATAATTATTAAAAATAATTATTACAAAATCAAATAAATTTACTTTTAAAATGAAAGGTTTTCACTATCTTATTTCAAACGAAATTTTGAAATAAGTGTCCTGGAAATATTTGAAATGTTTAATCCCGGTTATGATACTTTTGTAAGAGAGAAAGCCAGAGAAAGAAAATTTATTTTTGTAAATTATCATTATAATTTATACAAATTTAAAGAAAAGGTAACAAACCAAAAAATATTAGTTTGAAAGCTTGAACCTTCACATGTTGCTCACATTACTTTTATGCAAGTAAAAGAGGAGGCTTTTTAGCAACCTGATCTACTTAAATTATATTAATAGTCCAACCCTATATTTCAATTAAAAAATTCTAAAGCCTGAAAAATTTACTTGAAATGGCATCATTTAGATTAGTTATTTGGAATTTTCAAATGAGAAAATGACTAAGCCTCATCTACGCACTTAATTTTCAAAATGTGCTAGACAGGAATTAACTGGGAGAAACCCTGAGTGTCCGTTTGACACATAACAAATTAGAATTTGTAAGCATGCACAATAGAGGTGTAAGCATTGTATTGATCAAGAAAAGCCAGAGCCAGGCCTATATGATATAGAACTACGTACTTGATCAGAACATGTTGTAGGGCAATGTCACCAATATGGATTTTCCTTCCATATCCTATTATGGCTGAAATAAATTTTTGTGCCTCAATTCAGTATAAATGTTTCAACTTTACATTATGGAACTTTTGTATACTCCATGAATTTGGGTGTAGAGAGCAGTTATATAATAAATGTGTATGAGGGACAGGGGACTATTGATGACGAGGTAGAGCTCGTGAGTTGGATCCTTGGTACCCCCAAGGTCCTGAAGTACTGCTGAGTGTAGCCTCTCTAATTCATGAGCACCGAGTGGCCCCCAGGGACCACTGAGCACCAAACTGCCAGCCCCAACAGATCAAGCTAAAAGTAATCTTGGGAATCCCATGATTTATTTTTCTTTTTTCTTTTTGGTCTTTTTGAGGTCAAACACAGTGGTGCTCAAGGGTTACTCCTCACTCTGCACTCAGGAATTACTCCTGGCAGTGCTTGGTAGACCATATGGGATGCTGGGGATCAAACCTCAGGTCCATGCAAGGAAATGCCCTACCCACTTTATTATCATTCCAGCCCTAGTCCCATATTTTTTAAGATAAAAGTATGTAAAAACTATTTCGCAAAAAAAAAGAAACCACAACTATTTCGCCTCCCTATCAAAATCCCAATTTTTCCATGAAAGAGAAGCAATTCTCATATTTATGTGGAACCACGAAAGAATCCTCAAAAAACAAAGGAATTCTGAGAGAAATAATAACAAAGGCACCAACTCTCTGACTTCTATCTATATTACTAAGGAATTAGAATAGTATTTTTAAGGGAAAAAATGACACCCAGTCCAAAGGGATACAATAGATAGCCCAGAAAAACTCACATGTGTATGAATATCTAACCTATACTAGAGGAGCCAAAAGTAGACAATGGAGAAAGAAAAAACACTTCAGTCAGTGGCGTTAATGATTTTGGTCTATCACATGCAAAAACAAAAATAGAGGGTGGGAGGAGGAAAGAAAATGATTACTATCATAGCACTGCCTGTAGCACTGTCATCCCATTGTTCATCGATTTGCTTGATCGGGCACCAGCAACGTCTCCATTGTGAGGCTTGTTGTTGCTGTTTTTGGCATATTAAATACGCCACGAGTAGCTTGCCAGTCTCTGCCATGCGGGCAGGATACTCTCGGTAGCTTGCCGGTCTCTCCAAGAGGGACAGAGGAATGGGACCCAGATCAACTGAGTGCAAGGCAAGTGCCCAACCGGCTGTGCTATCACTCCAGTCTACCACTCTCATAGCATGATATGCAAAATTTAACTCAAAATTAAAGATCTGAATATTGTACCAGAAATCATAAAAAGAAAACTGAGAAAAACACAGTCAATGTATTCCAGAACCTTAATATCAGAGAAGCATTTGGAAAATACAATCCAAAGGTAATGAAAACAGACACAAAAGTCAAATAAATGGGACTGCATCAAATTAAAGGTCTCTCTCTCTCTCTCTCTCTACACACACACACACACACAGAGAGAGAGAGAGAGAGAGAGAAAGTACCTACCATAAGAACTAAAAGGAAGCTAGCAATTGAGAGAAGATTTTTGCAAATTAAATACAGGATAAGAATTTTATATTCAAAATATATTTTAAAAATCTTGCACAAAAGCAGCAGCAACTGCCCCACCACCAACCACCACAACTGAAGGACAAAGTACCTTAATAAACAATTCTCCAAATAAGATATATAGATGTCCCAAAAATACATAAAAACTATCTGAGAGCCCCCATTTTTAGATAAATGCAAATCAAAACTCTACGTAATACCTGTAGGAAAAGCCTATGACCAAATGATTAAAATTAATAGCGTTTGAGAGGCAATGGAGAGAAAGGGATTCTGGTATACTCTTGGTTAAAAATAAATTCATGCCGTTTCTATGGAAAGTAGTATAAAGAAGCATTATAAAATAAAATAAAAATAGAAGTTATACATGATCCAGCAATACCATTCTTAGTTGTTTTTTTTAATAGCCTTTGGATAAATGCCTAAGACTATATTTGCACCCTTGTGTTTATAGCTGCATAATTCACAGTAGCCCACACATGGAATCAAATGAAATGCCCATCCTCAGATGACAGGAGAAAGAAGCTGTGGTTATATATACTCAATGGAATGCTACTAAGTTCCATTTAAAAAAAATTAAATATATTCATTTGGGGACAAAATGGATTATCTTCAGGCGGTTATGCCAGGTGAAATAGGGAAGAAAAAGAAATTACAGGATCATTTCACTCATACTTGAGTTATATAGAATTAAGTCTAATGTAGTATAAAAATTCAACAAAACTATCTCCCAGATTCAAAAAAAATTTTGGTGGTTGCCAAAGGGAAAGGCAAGAGGGGTGGTAAGAAACCAAAAAGCAAACTAATGAAGACTCATGATTATTTTGGTGGAGGAATAGCCCTGGAACTTTGGTGATGCTGAAGACTGTGGGCCCCCATGTGTGGCTTATGTGAGACAGAGAGGAGAGAAACAGCGCTTTCTCCCGATCTTCCTCTGCCCCCCAGGGACTGGCTGGAAAGCCTGAGATGAGTCCCTGCAGGGCACATGCCAGAGCCCCACAGATCCACCAGTGACCCTCAAGCCCCACCCACATCGGCTTGGTCTTCTCAGCAAGCACAGAAGTTAATTCCAACCACCCATTTCTTGGGAAACCCCAGACTTAGGCTGGAGTTATAAGTTGCTCTTTGCAAGAAAAGAACGCCAATCTTAGGCCTTACCCAAGGATTCCAGGTCTTTGTCCTATCTCAAAGAAAAGATTTTCAGGAGTAGATGAGCAATGAAACAAACAAACAAAAAAGATTGTATTTAGAGGTATTGGGTACAGGAAAGGAGGGAGAGAAATGTAAGCTTCTCCAAAGGTGGAGAGAGCCCTAGGGCACACATTAAGAGGGGTGCTGCAGACGATGCATGTGCTTGGGCACCACATGTGCTCAGCCACATGGACACAAGAAACACATGGGCTCAAGCAGCATATGAGCGCACTTCCTTTGTTCAAGGTGGTATTTATAGGTTTTTCCCAAGCTGCCCCCACATGGGTCTTCTACCTGGTAAAATTCCATTAGGAGGGTGGTTGTCAAGGGGCTAAAGTTGGGAAAGGTTGATGGTTTTCTTTGAAATTCCTTTCCTGGCCTTTGTTCCTGCTGGAGCTTCTGTCAGAGCTGGGGTTCAGACTTCCCTGGATATGTTGATGCCAGGTGAAGTCTTATCAACCCTTAATTCCTGTGTCTGAAAGGTGGACTTTTTGTAGCCTCAGGCTATTGGTTTTATTACTTCCTAGGAATTCAGTTGTCATCCGGTTTCTTCCCTGTCTACTTGCCCACACCAGATCATAAGATTATATAATTATAATTATCACTGTATCACTGTATCACTGTCATCTCATTGCTCATCGATTGGCTCGAGCAGGCACCAGTAACGTCTCCCTTCTAAGACTTGTTGTTACTGTTTTTGGCATATTGAATATGCCATGGGTAGCTTGCTAGGCACTGAAAGATGTATAATTACATACAGATAGAGTCACAAGCCTATATTTATTTTCACACTTAATCCCAAATGCCATAATACTAGAAACAAATAAAAATATCAAAAACTATGTTTTTGTTAAAAATTATAAAAGCTGTACTTACTGATATGCATATTGTTGAAGTGTATAAACTTGGTAGTAGCTTTTATTCCTGTGGAGATTTAAAAAATGTTTATTTTTCTCCATTTTTATGTTTCAATGCTAACTGAAGTAATAGGGAAAGGAACTTATTGATCAGTTGCTAATGAATATTCATCATAGGCCAAACACATCAAGCAGGATGATTAAAATCCTGTCTTCTTCTATTTGACTTTAAAATCTTTGTTTAGACCAACTCTTTTGACTGAATATACATTTTTTCTTTTTAAACTAAAGCAAAGTTATATAGTTGAGAGAAATTTCCTGATTCCATTCTTTTAGGAGACGATTTACATATCTACATACTGGTCTTTCCTGATAGCGACAATATTCTGCCTCGAATGTATTGCCAATGTATTTTCTCCAAGCTAAAACCACTTATTGACACATAATCCCAAATCCAGTTATCTCTTATTGGTATTTTATAGATTTGTATTGCTCCCAAGCAATAAAAAATGAATCCCATTAAAAAATTAACCAAAAATGAAGATGTTTTCCCCTCATTTGCTCAGTTCCAAAGCTGATAGCTATGAAATGACTGAGCTCTCCAGGCAAGCTCAGGAAAACTTCCCAAATGTCCTATTATCTAGAAACATCTACTCATGATGAATGCCCAGGGAGAGGGATTTTTTTACCATAAGCTTTCTGCCCTTTTCTGTAACCACCTGAGGGGATGGGCAGAACCTGGAGCTGTATCAGGAAAAACAGCAGGACTGCTCAATATGGTACCATCCACAATCTCCTCTTGGAAGCTTTACTGCTCTATCAAACACACTTCCCACAGCTCCAAGGGGCTGTGCTCTATAGACAGACAGAACCAAGGATAAGGCACTTGCCTTACTCATGGCTGGACGCAGTTTAGTACAGTATAACCCAGTAGAGTATAATCCACAGCACTGCCAATAGTGACCCCTAAGTACAGAGCCAGGAATAAGCCATGAGCACAGCCCAGTGTTTTCCAACAAGCCCTCATACCCCAAAACAGAAAGAAATGAGAGGGAGCCCTCCCTGGTCTAGAACACTAAAATTGAAGAACTGAATATGTCTAATTACACTAGTTGATTCATTTGACTAGTAGACCTCTCTCATCCAGTCTTTATTAATAATAAAAGGATGTTTTAGCTTTTTTATGGCTGGAATAAAAACAAATTCATTTCTTCATTTGTTTGGAGGAAACATAAGATTTTTACTTTGCAAGGTCTTCAAAGAACATACCAACATCTCTGGTAAGTAGCTGCTTTTCTGTCTGGGATCACACACAATACTATTCTGACTTTCATATGAATGTTCCTGTCTTCCATGTTACATCGCAAGCATATTACTACTTCACAGCAGTGCACAAAATTCCAGGCTCTTGTGCCAGCTGCACTAGCCTCAAACAGGCAAATTTGGAGATGTTTCAATTTCACATAAATAACTGCTTCTTTATAAAATAAGAGGAACACAATCCTCTTTTTAGTGTCACTCTGACAGTTAAATAAATTGAATTTCTATAAAACCACTTGTGTCATGTTCAATACATCGGAAGCATTAAACAAGTATTTATTATTATCATTTCGATCTTTTTAATTGTGTCCCCCACTAGCGCAGCGGGTAGGGCATTCGCCTTGCACTCGGCCAATCTGGGTTCAATTCCTCCACCCATCTCGGAGAGCCCAGCAAGCTACCGAGAGTATCTCACTCACACGGCAGAGCCTGGCAAGATACCTGTGGCATATTGGATATGCCAAAAACAGTAACAACAAGTCTCACAATGGAGACATTACTGGTGTGCACTCCAGCAAATCGATGAGCAATGGGATGGACAGTGACAGTGACTAAACTCAAATGTGTAACTCTAGCCCCTACTGTGGGAATAGAGATGAAGTGTTTAGAGAGGTGATTAAGATTAACTGATATCACCAGGGCAGGGTCCTAATCTTCTATGACTCTTAACTATTTAAGAAGTGTAGGAGAACCAAAAAAGACTTCTCACTACAAAGGCCCTGTGAGAAGATAACGGGAAGGCAGCTACACACAAGCTGAGAAGAAGATGCACCTCAGTAAATCCACTTCCCCCAGTATATCTAGGTCTCCAGAACTGTAGAAAATGCTCTGTTTGGTCAATCCTGCACTCTGTGGCATTTTGTTATGGCAGCCCTAGAAAAGAAAAGCAACTATCACAGTCATTGGTTATAGTTTGTGTTCATTATCAAAATAATTAGGCAAAATATAGTAAAACTCATTCAACCAGTCACATAAGTCATTTGATTTATTCTATGAAGAGGTCAGTATTCAAATCTTTGTGAAGATGATCAGCCTCAAACAAGAATATAGCACAGTAATTTGGGGAGACTGAAAGAAGTCAACATAATTTTAGTCTACCTCTACTCTTTTCTCCCACTAGAAAGTCTTGCTGATCCTGACTTATAAGGATCCTACAAAGCAATAATGGTAGATAGCATCCCATCCTTTATTACATGTCAAATACTGTATATAATTGTCACTTTTTTAGCGAGAATTAAGGTCACCTACAGTCAAGGTTGCATTTCTCAGAATACTTTGAGCAGAACATGGTGGATAACTACGCTTGGGCTGACGAGATAAAAATGTGTTCTATTTGTAGAATATTTCCTTATGTAAGGAAAGCTAAACCTGTTTGGTCCCTACCACCTGGGATACATGAATGACTGCAGGAGAACTAAAAGTCATCTTGAAACTTGAAGAAAATCCTCCAGATGGAGGAAAATGGTGAAAAAAAAACTTGCTGGTATCTGAGGGTTGGGAAGACTTTGAAACAAGACCTTAACTTCTTTTGTGTAAAAAATATTGCCTTTTAAAATGCTCACTGTAGGATATCATTGGTTTGTCCTTTCTCCCTTGCCACAAGGAGTTTAGGTTTATCTGGTAATACCCTTCACAGTGCTCCTGAAACACCTCCATTTCTCTGTGTTTATTGGAATGTAGCTATAAACATTTTAGGACAAAATTGGTATGTCCTGGTTCCCTTGCCACAGGAAGCTTAGGTTTATCACAGTGCTCCTGAGGTACTTCCATTCCACTGTGTTTATTGGAATGTAGCTCTAAACATTTTAGGACAACATTGGTATGTCCTGTTCCCCTTGCCACAGGAAGCTTAGTTTATCACAGTGCTCCTGAGGTACTTCCATTCAATTTTTTTTTTAAACTCCTCTCTATGCTCTCTTCTCCAACTGGTCTATCACCTTTTGCCCCTAATCAGACTCTGTTAACTTGTAAGGTCAGATTCCCCAGAAATCTATGATTTTTTATGTATGAGTGAAATACTGCCTTTCTCCTCCCTTTATGATTTTTGAATAGTTTGCTTTATAGCAATATCCTTTTGTATAGACACAGAAAGATAGTTAATTTTTTTAATTTATCCTTTTATTGAATCACCATGTGGAAAGTTACAAAGCTTTCAGGTTTAAGTCCCAGTTATACAATGCTCAAAAACCCATCCCTTCACCAGTGCACATATTTCACCACCAAGAATCACAGTATATCTCCTCTCCACCCCCACCTCCCCAGTCCCCCACCCCGTCTGTGTAACTGATAATTTTCACTTTTCTTTCACTTTACTATGATTACATTCAATATTTCAACAAAAAAAACTCAGTATTATTATTTGGAGTTTCTCCCCCCTAAAGTCGGACCTGCTGAAAAGGAAGATTTGATAATTTGTTTCCCATTGCTGAGAATGAAGAGATATGAGGTCAAGGGGCCGCATTAGCAGCCGCATGGTTTTGGATTTCTGTATTTTAGTAACTAAGTCCAGAGAAATATCTGCCAGAAATTGCATCATTGCAAGCTTGTACCTCTCAGCTACTTTATATTCCACATATGAGTGTAAGGATAGTTAATATTATGCTTTTGTAACTTGGAATTTAACTGGCTTTGAATGTTATTCATTCCTGGGAGTCTGCTTTCTTGACTTAAGCTTCAGTTGCCCTTAGTTCCTAGCACCCCAAAAGCAAGGTCCCGAGGAGAGACTGAAGGGACCCAGGGCAAGCTCTGAGTTTGGCCAGGCCAAAGCACCACGATTCTTAACTATAAGTTAAGAACTTGATCATGGACAAATTCTGTCATGATCCGAAAGTAACGATGAGACTAGGATACTGCTAGGGATAGGAAAGACTAATTTGGCCTGAGCACTGTAGTCTGAGATCAAGATGGCCCTAGGAGAGTAATTCTATAAGCTTAATGTATCTCTTACTGTGTCCATACAAAATTATTAATATTATGAATGTTTATATGCTTGTTGGACTAAGGGGAGGAGAAACACACCCATATTTACCTTTAGGCCAGTCATCTTGCTGGATAAGAATCTGTCCCAGAAGTAGCTTCTCCTGAGGGAAGGACCTTACATCTGCTGAATGTATGATGACACTTATGTGTAAGCTCCAACCCCTCATGCTTGGGGATTTAATTAGGCTGTAAGAGTGGACTGGAGGGTGGAATCCAGATCCAGATCCAGAGAAGAAGGAGAATGAAGTAGCATGGGGGAGGGAGAAGCAGGAGGAGAATCCGAGGAGAATGGAGATGGGAATGGAATAAACTGCAACTGAGACCAACCAGCCTGGCCCTCGTTCCTTCCTCCGCCTGCCCATTGCCATCAACCTTCCTGGGGTGGGAGGAGCAGCGTGAGACTACTTAGCAGGCGGTGAAAGAGATAGAGCCCTGCTGCCCCTATTTTGTAATTACACACTCACTGTAGCAGAGATTTTTGGAATATTTCTTCATATTTTTGATTCATCTTTGAGTTCACCTAAATCCTCGAGAGATTTTTTTCCCAACAGCCCATGCCTCTCTTCTTTCGCTAAGCTTTTCTCTGGCCCCAGAAAAACTTCCTTGAAAAGCCACAAGTACAATTCAGAATTTAGGGCAGTTAGCACCTTGGCCATTGTAACATTCTACTATGGAAGAGTCCCAGTCTTTCCAGAAAACATTTTGAAACAGTTTCTCTTGATGTCTTGAAAATTTTTTCTAATGAACTTGATCCCAAAGAAGCAACAACTCCTGAATATATTTCTTGGCTTTCTCTCTTTCCTGTTTTATTCTCCTTGATGTCTTATTTATGCTTCTGAAATTGCCAAAATCTCAGATTTAGGGTTTAAATGTTCATGGAATCTATACGAGACACTATAACTTGTAGCCTAACCAGTTTGTAACTGATACAACATAGTCAAGAATATCTCATAGTGTTGTAGAATTACATACCAGACCTTATTGACTGAATTCAGATTAAGGAACATTTACAAATAAATTTGTAAGGAAATGCAAATAATTTATTATTTAAGATTTAATCTAAGGCATAGAGGGAATACCTGTTATATATGTGAGACTAATTCCTCTTTGATTAGGTTCCTGGACAATATTGTGTTAATATAAAAGCAAGGCAGAAAATAGCAAAGGCTAAATATCCTTCTACTTCTTCTTCTTTAGGAACCATCATATATCCTCATGTGGAATTAATCCATTCTCACATAGATATAATGAATAAGACCACATTTTTATTTGTATACTGTACAAAAATAGGACTATGACTTTTAGTATGGTCTAAAAGGATAATCTACACAATGAAAATGTGTAGGCAAAAACTGAGAACAATAATTCAGATTGTCCAAATCAATGAAAATAATGATTTTACAGTGAAATAGTATAATGCATTTCAATAATTGAACTCTCAATCATAAATTTTCTTTTACACTGAGACTAACTTTTTATATACTAATAGTTCTGATATAGGCAAAAGTTTCTCAAAATATTCAATTAGGAGTTATTCTAAGAAAAATTTCAAACTCAATTTTTCAAGGACATGTATGTTTTCAAAATAATTGTCTTAAGACCATTAAACTTAAGTATGTAAAATCCTGCCTGCCACAAGGGTAGAAGATTTTAATGTTGAAGAAAGAACTACTGACAGTGGGAAAGTTAATAGGGTCCTACTTAAGAAGTAACTGGACATTTCTCTTGTTTTATGAGGTAATAATTTTACTCCCTAGTGAGTAAAGACTGAGAAAAAAATTGGATCACTGCCAAAGATATAACCTACACTCTATCAAACAGTGCTATTATGTTTTTCTTAAGTGCCTCCTGGAGGTCATATGGCTGCTTATAGGGGATGGTTTTCCAATAACTTTTTAAGGAAAATCACATTAAACAAATACAGACTAATAATACAAAGATGGAGAGCTCAGTCTTCCACAGATGACTTATGTAGCTGACATTTTAGTTTCCAAAATTCATTGCCCTCATTATTACCACACTGTATCACTGCCTCTTATATAACGAATCTCAGAAACATTTTAATCATTTTTTACCATTGTTTGTACACACCAATACAGAAGATCTTAGGGAAGTCTTAGTATTTGAGTCTTGAAAAAGGAAAAAGCTTCCATTGAAAACAGAAGGATTAGTGGGCATTTGTTTGGTGTTGCTCAAAATAAATAAGAACTAAAAGCAAAGTACTTCAAAAGCAATGAATCAAGTGTATTAACAATCACACTGCTACCCAAGTGCAAATCCCAAGAGCATCCCTTAAAACTCAGCTTTTGGATATGCTACTGTTTATCTAATGTAAAAGTTAAGATGATTAGTAAAATAAATGTTATTAAGACAAAGGACTTATAAATGTATACACCTAATTGGCATGATTAAGGAAAGTCAACAATCAAGTTAACCCCCTAGAAAGGAGTCTCTTGTATTCTCCATTAATAGATTTTTCTTAATCAATCACATATTTTCTAATGTAATATATTGAATATGACCTAGGAAATATCAGCATCAAGTTTCTGAAGTAGCAGAAAACTTCATCTCTAAGAGAAATTTGCCTTTTTTGGGAGGCCCGTTATATTCAGAACAGAAAAATTAATCCATTTGAACTGGGCTGTAGCTGGGTCTTAAATAAGTTCGAAAAAATTTCATTCACATTAATTTTGCCCACAAGGATATTCTATGGGAAATTGTGAGCTCCTAATTATAGCACTGTGCTTTGAATTTGCTGATTGACATAAATTAAAAATCTTATCATAGTTTTTACTCATTTGCCTTATTAAATAGGTTTTGGGTTGATGTTATTATACTCCTACATGGCTAAATACTTAATGCAGCTAAAAGGTTAACTAATTTCACCAAAAACACATGATAAACTCTTTTGTTTCCTTCAAACCCATTTCCCTGCACCTGCAAAATGAATTCCATCCTCTTCAGTGTTGCAAATGCATTTCCAATGATCATCCTCAATCTGCACTGAAATATGGCCCAATTCTATTTGTACATGATTACATTAAAAAGGTGCCTGGATCTTTCTCAGGAAGTTTGAATAGAGACTTTTGGAGAATCACAGGATAGCTTGCTTCAACTCTGTCCAATGACAACCCCTATTTGTACACTGAAAATACCACTAAGATTGTGTATTAAATGAGCCCAAGCTTTATCTGCACTCTCCAGCCTACTCTTCCATTATTATTATAAAACCATAAAGATACAGGCAGAACTAGTCTAAATAAAAATATGGCAGCATCTCCGGGATGCTCTTACCTCTCCTACTACCTTTGCTTTCCCAATGAAAAAATCCTTTTCTTGCTCATATATTTTTTAAAAAATATCCTTGTCCAGAGAGAGAGAAAGAGAGAGAGCAAAAGAAGTAAGATATTTGCCTTGCATGAGGCTACCACAACTTCCGGCAAGGTTCAAATTCCCTACATCACATGTGGTTCCTAGAACACTACCAAGGCCACTCTAGCACACAGACCCAGAAATAGCCCCTGAGAACTGCCAGGTGTGCCTCCCCACACACAGCCCAAAGAATTTTATCTTTCTGCAAAATTCCTTGCTCTTTGGATTGAGTAGATTCAGTGGGTTTATGGCTCATGGGAAACGATTCCAGTTTCCCAGTGGAACCCAATTCCTTTTACGTGCAGGAAAGGATAAAAAATAAGGTGAGAAGATTAAGGATTTTTTTAATATTTAAAAAATATTATATCAAAGTAATGTGTTTTTACATGCTTTTGACATGTATGGTGTTGGTGTACATAATTAATCTCACCTCACTATCACCAAAGTGCCTAAGAGTCTCTACACATGCCCCTGGTCATATCCCATTGTGCAAGTTTTTAAAATCAATATACCATATGTTTTTTAAAAATTAGATATAAAAAGTCGTTTACAATAGGGGTTCAGGCAATAATGTTCCCACCTCTAACTCCTTAGCCCGTGATAACATCTTTCTACCATTGACCTCAGGTCCTCTTCCCACCCACCACCCTGACTCCTGGACAGGACAGATGCATTTCTAGGTTTAAAAAGGCCCTTTCTTGCTGTATGCCCTCGAGGAAGTTAGTCTCCAGGTTTTTATCAGTACCCAAACCACTGATGGATCACAGGCTGATGCTAGCTCTACCATACTAATCATGTGAATTACCAGGGCAGTTCAAATTTGCTGGGAAGTGACGTCTTTCACTGCTAAGAGACGTATTAACTCACCCATCATCGTCCTCGTATTTTTATTATTTTTTAAAATAAATAAGTAGTTCATTTTGTACTACTTGAATTACCACCAGACAAATTAAGAAACAAAACAAATGTAATTGCAAGCATAGAAGAAGCGCACATTGATATCTGCACTACTAGTAGTGAAGCCAAATGAAGTATATAGACTGAAATGAAGAAAGGTTAGAGACAGAGGCCTTCAAGGAGAGAGAGGACTGACATGACAAAGATAAAAATGCTCTGTAAATACTTGTTTGCCTGGCCATGTGAGTTTCTCTTATATAAAGTGTATTTCTGGAAAAAATATATCCGAGAAGCCCTTCTGATATTTATTCTTCTAGGAAAATAGAAGCATGATAAACATTTCTTATGAGTCTACAAGTGTCTTGAACAAAACAATAGATAGGTTGAACTCACAAGTTTGGGAATGTCTGTTGTAACTTGTGGGGTGTCCTATGAAAATCCGGAGAGTCTTTGCTTCATTACTGCAAAAATATTTTCTGATGTGCTTATAATCAGTTGACTTCATTAAAAAATAATACCTTTAATAAAATGGATGAACATCATGCATCAATTCAAAATCTGATGAACCAAACTTGGGAGATTTCCTAGTGAAGAAATTGTGCCTGGAGACTAACATAGAAATCCTGTGGGTTTTCAGCTTGCAGCATATTCTAGAGATTTTGGTTCCAATGCAGGAACATCAACTTTTACCTGAATTTCTAGTCTGGTGGTCTGCACAAAAATTTCTGTGAGCCAGCACTGTCACATTAGCACATTAGCCAACTCATATCTCTTTTCCTCTCCCTCTCCCTCTCCCTCTCCCTCTCCCTCTCCCTTTCCCTCTCTCTCTTCTTCTGCCCTCCCCCTTCCTCCTCCTCTCCCTCTCTTTCTCTCTCTCCCTCTCTCCTTCCTCTCTCTCCTCTCTCTCCTCCACTTCAAGATAATACTGATACAGACATAAGAAGACAACAAATATGGCTGAAGCAGCTACTATGTCCCGGGAACTATGTTTATCACTACATATATTATATTTGTGTATATATAATATGTATTTGTATATACATGTATACAAATGCATGCATATATAAACATATGTATATAAATATACATATGTATGCATATATGTATATAAATTCATTTGTGCTTATAAAACTTCCAATAAACAACAATGTAAAATAATTTTATATATTTTTCCCAGTTATAACAAAAGATTATCCCAAACATCCCTAAGTCATCTTCCATTCTTCATCTCTAATGCTGCTTGATGCAGAAACCAGCCCTAAGTGGTACTTCTGCCCTAGGGGAAGAGTTCAAACAGAGCTTTCGAACAAATGAATGAACACAAGCCAACAAAAATGTGAGGCCTCCTATAAAAATGAAAAAGGAATCTCCCTGATAGCCTCCTATAAAACACAATATTCAAGAAAGAAGCATAAAAAAGTAAACACTGTGTACTGCTAAATATTTAAAAAGATAAAAAACTGCTACACAGATTCCATTTTAAGATGTGTAATTTTACACTTTCTAGAGGGGAAAAATAGGAGTAATGCAAAACGCTATATAAGAAAGGAAGCACTTTGCAATTTATGTATTCTCTGAGGTCAATTCCCATAATTTCCAAGAAAATAAAAAAAATCTCAGTGCCTAGTTAGAGAGAAAACTAAAGAAGGAGAGTGGTTTGCATGCCATTATATTTGTGCCTGAAGCATAAAACACATTTTACTCTATCCCAGGGAGAATAGAGCCCAACTAAAGGATGCAGATAAAATATTTTAAAATCAACAACATAATTGGGATATGTTTTAGTGAATTTTTGTCCAATGAAACAGAGGTATATTTTACCTATTATAGGCTATTTGACCCCAGGCAGTAATCCCTTTAAACTTTCTTTGTAAATACAAGACATCACCTGCCATCAGATACAAACTAACTTCCAAAAACCTAACAAAATAAGTAACCATAATAACTTCTACCATTTGCTGAGAGTTTACTTTGCAGATTCTTTCACTGTTTATTTTCTAAACTACCGACAAATCAATAAAACATAGACTCCAACAAAAACATTAGGAAAGGTCACCAAAATATATTGTTAAAATACGATTGCCAATCATCTTAGAAATACTGTTCAACGTGGTTCATAATGAAAACTAAGGAAAGGTTCCAGTATTATTTGTTTACTAATGAAACTATGAGTGAGATGACAGGGAAACGGGTACTTCATCCATTAGTAAAGCTCCAGAAGCTAAGAGGAATTTTGTAGAAGTCAATTTGGTAGCAGGGTTAGTCTTTATAAGAGAAATACTCTTTGATCTAGAAACGCTCTTTATGAAAATTATTCTCAGGAACTCGAATCATGAATCATGTATACATTATATGTATAATAATATTCACCACATTATTTCCCAAAATAAAATATATTAAACAAGTACAACCAATAGATATTTTGGTTTAATTCTTGCAGGTACGTTTGATCACCTACAGGCTGAATAATGTACCCTAGCAAAACATTTAAACAGTATAGGGAAAAATTAAAATATTTTAAATGATAAAATGTATGAAATATTTTGATAAATGTGGCCTTGCACAGCACACTTAACTTTCCTGGCATTTATTTCATTACCTTTAAAATAATCACCAGAGAATGGGAAAGACCATCCAATGGCTAAGAGACTGACCCAGGTTAGATCCCCGCACCCCATCTGGTCCCCTGACCACCACCAGCAATTATTTCTGAGTGCAGAGCCAAAAGAAACCCCTGAGCATTGACAGGTGTGACCCCAAAACAAAAAAAAAATAAAGAATAAAATAAAATAATCACTGGACTATATTAGGACTGGGCTCTCTTTCCATTTCCAGTTCTGAAAAGTAAACTGCTTTGGTTTTGGACCTGACAAATACTGCAGGGGTAAAGGTCCTATCTTGCATGTTGCAATCCTGAGGCAATCCCTGGCACCACATGTTTCTGTAAGCACTGCCACATAGAGCCCTGAAGTCATCCCCTGAGCCCTGCCCAGAAGGACACATCTTCAGGCCCTCACTAAGAACTTATTTTTTTTTTCACTAAGAACTTATAGGAAGGGCCCTCAAGTGTCCTGAGCAGGACTTTGGAGGCTCCCTCAAAAATGTTTTGACTTTAACCTGGGGATATATACATATAGGATGAACAATCCCCACCATGTTCAACATAGAGTCAATGGCTTCTTACATTTTCAGTTCAAGGTCAGATCTATGAATATTCCATAAATGAGTACTACTAATTCTAATTCTCTCTCAGGTGAGAGTCAGTTTTAGCAGTTTCATTCTTTGACCTACACCACGAAGGTAAGAACACTGTTTTTGTTTTTAAAAAATTATGGCATTTCACGAGTGGTGCTGAATTTCCCATCTAAGCTTAGTTTTTAATTATACCATGATGCAGTAACATGTAAAAGCTTGTTTATATCAGCCAAGTTTCCCCTAAAACATAGTACTAGTAGAGGAATATATGGGGGAGGGAATAAGAGACGGAAGGAAGGAAGGAAGGAAGGAAGGAAGGAAGGAAGGAAGGAAGGAAGGAAGGAAGGAAGGAAGGAAGGAAGGAAGGGAGGGAGGGAGGGAGGGAGGGAGGGAGGGAGGGAGGGAGGGAGGGAGGGAGGGAGGGAAGGAAGGGAGGGAGGGAGGGAGGGAGGGAGGGAGGGAGGGAGGGAGGGAGGGAAGGAAGGAAGGAAGGAAGGAAGGAAGGAAGGAAGGAAGGAAGGAAGGAAGGAAGGAAGGAAGGAAGGAAGGGAGGGAGGGAGGGAGGGAGGGAGGGAGGGAAGGAAGGAAGGAAGGAAGGGAGGGAGGGAGGGAGGGAGGGAGGGAGGGAAGGAAGGAAGGAAGGAAGGAAGGAAGGAAGGAAGGAAGGAAGGAAGGAAGGAAGGAAGGAAGGAAGGAAGGAAGGAAGGAAGGAAGGAAGGAAGGGAGGGAGGGAGGGAGGAAGGGAGGGAGGGAGGGAGGGAGGGAGGGAGGTGGGAGGGAGGGAGGTGGGAGGAAGCAAGGACAGACTATGTGGTACTTGTTGAGTGGAGCAAAGTTTAAAATGGGGATAGACCAACAGACTGGAAACTATGGATAGTTGATATGCCCGTCTTCAGGATTAAGAGTTCCCTTGGGAACGCTCAGGGTTTCTTGGCTTGTTTTTATGAAGACACTATGATTTACAAAGTTGTTCATAAGAGAGTTGTTTCAGGATTACAGCATGTCAATCTCAGTCTCACCAACACTGTTCTTTTCCCTCCACCAATGTTCCCAGGTTTCCTGCCACCATCCTGACCCCCACCCCCAGCTGCCCCCTTGGAAGACACATAATAAATGTATTTCCTATTATTTGCTCAAATTAAACATAAAGAAATGGCAAATAGAATGATTATTTAAAAAGTCAATAAAAGTCAGTTCATGATGATCGATTGCTGTATGTTTTTAACCTTTTTTTTAATCTAATAGAGGACAACCAGATGAACTATTAGTGAGTGCCATACTGAACACAACATGTTGGAAAGTTATTCACGTCCTTAAAGGGGCTCTTTTAACATTTCTTGCAAAACTGTGGAAACCTCATTTTGTTTTTAAAGACTTTTAACTGATCAGTTAGAGACACCCATATGGTCTAAAATAATCTCCTTTACTTAAAGTCAACTGTTTAAATTTTCTAGCACCATCTATGAAATACTGCCACAATAACACCTAGATTAATGTTTGATTAGATAACTGGGAGTGAAAGCCTAGTCAAGTAAACAAAGAAAACCACCACAGAATTTATGTGAGCGGGTTTTTTCTTTTCTCCTTTACACCAGGCTATAATCAATCCCTCTGGAAAAAAAAATTAAAATGTTGCTTGGTCTTGCAAATAAACAAGGCTAGAAGAGAAGCAGAAAGAAGAACAATTTTGAAAAAAAAAAGTTTCCAAACAGCCTCAGGCCTTAGGACAGATCTAGACCCAGACTCTTAGTTATCTCATCCCAAATCAGCATTTGTCACCTCTGATGTCTTTATGCAAGTTTTACTTTGAGGCAGTTTCTTTGTAAATGGTGACTAATTAGTGATATTACTATGTAAGATAGCTGGGAAGGGAGATCAATGTCAATATCTAAGCAGATAAATATGTATAATGGGAAGCTTTTGCGTAGGTCTCTTGGCATTTTGGCAGGAAGTGGAGATTATTTCTCACTCTGTGTCTAAAACCAATAATTGGCCTCTGTCTTAATATTTAAATCAAATAATGTGACATTTATCATGGTCCTAGTTGTGGCACATTGGGCCCATATATTTTCTCTGGCCTCTTCTTACTTTGTTAAATCCATATGCCGGGATATACAAACCAATATGTTTGTTTTAGGAAGCCATAATTTGAGAAGGACATATGATTGTCAAAACTACACGTTAGAATGAGACTAGCCTGAATTTTTTTAACCATGTCTTACTAAGAGAATTGCTGTCACATATCTCTGTAGTTTCTCTAATTCAACTGATGGGATGTAATTCAGCTTTCAAAAATCTCATCTTGTACTTTGGTTACCTTGGCACTAGGTGAAAGACTTTTCTAACAATCCAAATTGTACCGTGAAAAAAAAATCCTTATATATTTTGCTGATATTGCTCAGAAAGGGACTTCACTTGAATTTTAAAGTTAACTTTTTAAATATATATCACATATAATATGTATTTAAATCATATATAGTGATTTATCTTGAATAATCACCAAATAATCAGGAAATTTAAAGAGAGGATGCTAGATTTTATCATTACACCTTACCTGTCTTTACATTTTGAATCAGAGACTAAATTCTAGCTCAGTAGTTTATCCTTAATCTTTATCCTGACTCAGTACCAGTAACCCTAAGGTGTTTAACTTTCCATTATGGGATTATATGTTGAGATCCATATAGATAGCCTATATACAGGTCTGGTCAGTATAAGATAATCAAAGCAGAAGGATTTATTTTGCCTTTCTGTGAGTTATAAAAAAAATAATTTCAGCAAGTCTCTCAAAGATTGCCTATTCCAACTACATTATTTTATGTTGATAAAATTAGGCCCGGAGAAGTGGAGACTTACTTCAAAATAATGTACCTATCAAGTAACAAAAGGCAAGGCAAAAGTAGAATGACACTTCTATGTCTGTCTCTCTCTTTCTGACTCATTTCACTTAGCATGATACTCTCCATGTCTATCCATTTATAAGCAAATTTCATGACTTCATCTCTCCTAACAACTGCATAGTATTCCATTGTGTAGATATAACAAAGTTTCTTTAACCAGTCATCTGTTTGGGGGCATGCAGATTGTTTCCATATTTTGCCAAGGGGATTGCTCCATAGCTGGAAGACTGCTCATGAGGAGAGGGGAGAAGGCAGATGGAATATAGAAGGTATCACTAAGAAAATGATGGCTGGAGGAACCAGTTGAGATGGGAGATGCATGCCGAAAGTAGATAGTGGACCAACCATGATGACCTCTCAGTGTCTGTGTTGCAAGCCATAATGTCCAAAAGTAGCTAGACAGTATGGGGAATATGGTCTGCCATAGAGGCAGGGAGAGGGTGGGAAAGGGGGGGATATACCCAGGATATTGATGGTGGGGAATGCGCATTGGTGGAGGGATAGGTCTTTGATCATTGTGAGATTGTAACCCAAACATGAAAGCTTGTAACTATCTTACAGTGATTCAATAAAATTTAAAAAAAATTTAAAAAGTAGAATGACCCAAGTTGGGAGTCAAAGTTACATATGGTTCTAGCTAAAATTACTAAATAGTGACAGGAGGGAGAACTAAAAAGTGAAAAGGAAAATGACACGAAAATGAAAAGGAAAGGAAAGGTAACCAACTCCAACAGTACTGTGGTGGTTATTCAAACCCTCCAACCCATCATTTCTCCTTAGGCAGCAATAGGATTGTGCTTTGAAGTCCCCCTGTGGTTGGGAGGGGCCGTATGATTATAGAGTTAGAGTGGAAGTAACTGGTAGTCAGTCATGTGGATCCGGGACTGAGTACCATACTTTTTCTATCTTTCCACTGAGTTTCCAATGAGTTAGAATGACATGTAGGCTACAAAACTACTAGGAAAACTGAGAGGGAAAGACTCAGCTAATCTACATTGCATCTTCAAAGTAAAAAGAATGATACTTATTTCAAACATGAGTTTGTCCTGCTATTTGAAAGTAGCACATTCCTAAAACACCTTTCCTAAATTGAAATAGCATAAAGAAGCAATCATTACTTGCTTTTTTTTTAAGTTTGCAAGCAGTCCTATAATAACGTACTAAAAATACTATTCTGACACAAATCAAAGTTGGACACACACACACACACACACACACACACACTCACTATGAAAATAGTCTGTATAAATTACTTCCTGGGGAAGGAGCTTGGTGCTGTCACTTCCCTGCTTGGGTGTGTATTAAAACAGCTTTTGCAAAACAAACACTGAACATAATTTGTGCTCTTTGTGTTTTGACCTCAAAGAAAAAATACTCCGGATTTATTTTGTTTAGCAGGACTGGGTGCTAGGTCTTTCATAAAAAAAAAAGAGTACATCACTTCAGAAACAAAACTTTTAAAAAACAAGGATTGTACCAGTCTTGCTATTTAGGTGATTTCTTTTGTTAATTACATTACAACTTAGTCTACTTCGATCGATACAATTCTTGCACTGCTACATAGTCATTTTATTACACATTTAGTGTGTGGGATCTTCAAAGAAGTGAGAAGCAGTAGAGTTAGAGTTGGTGGAGCATTGCATATCTGAATTACAGTCCTACTTAACAAAATTATTTAACCTCTGGACTTGGTTTCTCTTAACTAGGGATAAAAATACAACAGGAAAGATCATTATGAATATTAAATAAGTAAAGATACAGAAAGCAGGCACTGGCATCCTTTTGAGATACTCAATTAACTGCTATGTCCTATCACTATTAGAAATTGGTATTCTACAGATTCCCAGGTCATTTCTCTTTCTCAGACAACAGCATACCTTAGTTTTCTGATCTTTACAAATGCATGTTTTTTTTTCTCTTATATAAAATGGTGGAAGAAATAGTATTATACAGGTAAGCCAGTCAACTAAAACTAAAATTTGACTACTATACTGATTAAATCCTTCAACAATTAGGTCTTCCTTCCATTATCTTCTTCCTTCAGTAAGTTAACCATTAGAGCTAGAAGTAATTCAAATTATATATGAACTAATTTGTTTACAAAATAATAAGTGTCTTTACTAACGACTTGAGGTGGGCTAGAAGGAAAACCAAAAAGGTCTACTTAAAAAAATTTTAGTGACTTTCTTTTGATCACAAATCATGAATCATGAAATCCCGTTGATCATTGAGTTTCTCGAGTGGTCTCAATAACCTCTCCATTCGTCCTATCCCTGAGATTTTAGAAGCCTCTCTCTGCTCGGCCCTCCCAATGATGCTGCACTGGGGGCTCTTTCAGGGTCAGGGGAATGAGACCCAGCTTGTTACTGGCTTTGGCATATGAATACACCATGGGGAGCTTGCCAGACTGTCCCATATGGTCAGGAAACTCTCAGTAGCTTGCTAGTTTCTCCCAGAGGGAGAAGTAGGTTATAAGATATCTTCTGGGAGCTTGCTTTTAAGTCTCTGGATGTTGGCCGTTGATGGGATTACACACACCCGGGTTCCTTTGCCGGTAACTTCATGCGTGAGGCTTGTCTGAATGTGTGGAGAGGGGCCTTGAGCATCGCTGTGGCTAAGTTTCAGAGGTCTTCGGCCACCAGGAGCTCTGCTCGGGGCGAGGAGGGAATCTGGAGCCCATCCCCTCTGAGGGGCCCCAGGGAAGACAGTCAGGCGTGCAGGCAAAAGACTCTGATTTTTATATATTTCTTTATATATTCTTTTGATATATAAAGAATATAATTTGAAATATGATGACACAGGAGGCTTCTGAGTTCTTATGATCAGGAACAAGGCAAAAATATCCTCACTCACTATTTTTCTTCAACAAAACACTTGAAGTCCTATCCAGAATTTCTATTTATTTAGCAAATAAATAGAAATAAAATATACAGAAATCAGAAAATAGTATTTTATGTCTTTCAGAGGACACAGTATTTATTATATGTAGAAAACCCTGAAGACTACCCAAAACCTGTTAGAATGAAAAGTTTCAATGAATTATCAAAATGCCAAGTTAATATATAAAAAGCAGTTGCATTTCTAACATCAACAGCAATATAACAAAAGGAGAACTTAAGAGAAATTTTTTGCTTACATAAATATCACAAAGAATAAAATAGCTAGGAACAAATTAACCAAGCAGGTGGAAATTTTATATACCAAAACCTAAAAGACACAATTTAAAGACTATGGGATATAATAACTAGTAACATTAAAATGTCGAGTTAGCCAATACAATCTGTAGATTCAATGTAATCCAAGAACAAATTTTCAAAAAAATATTTGCTAAGAATCATAAAATCTGTGTGGAGTCACAAAAGATCCCAAAATGTCAAGACAGACACAAGAAAAAAAGAGGTATCAAAATTAGTTTTTCATAATGAAATATTGACAGGGTGTTAAAAGTAGGCAAAGGGATATTCCTGATAACCTTTCAGTATCTGTATTGCAAACCACAATGCCCAGAGGAGGAAGGGAGAGAGGGAGAGAGGGAGGGAAGAAGGGAAGGAGAGGGAGAGAGAAGAGGGGGGGAGTGCTGAGAGAGAGAGAAGAAGGGAGAGAAAGAGAAAGAGAGAGAGAGAAGGAGAGAGAGAGAGGGAGAGGGAGGGAGAGAGAAGGAAAAGTGCCTGCCATAGAGACAGGCTGGAGGGTGGGGGTGGGGATGATGGGAGGAAAAGTGGGGACACTGATGCTGGGAAATATACACTGGTGGAATAACACTGTATGGTTGAAACCTAATAATGAACAGCTTTGTAAGGGTCAGGATCTATCTCACAGTGATTCTATTAAAAAAAAAAAAAAAGATTAACAGAGAAGATTCCCAGGTTATTAAGCACAGCCATTGAGAAAGATGAATTTCTCTGGTGATCAGATTAATGATGAAGCAGAAATCATGGAATTGACCTTGTTAATAGTTTTAATTGCCTTGCTAGAGATTCCTAAAATAATTTCAGTCTAATCTCTTCCTTGAACACAGCTTTTGCAATAGGTCTTCCTCTATTGACATAGCAAGTACTTTAGCTATTGAGTTTCTCAGTTTTCTGTGGACAAACTATCTGGGCTTAGAAGTTCATGTCTTCTTCAGGCTCACTCCCAAAGGTTTAAGTGTTGAACCCAATGTTTATTTCCAAGGATAACTTAGGTGAAACCTGAGTTGTCTCCAAATAGAATTGCATTCAATTTTTTTCCAACTCTCTTTAATTTTTGCATGGAAATGTTTCAGCAGTATGCTGTAGCACTGTAGCACTACCATCCCGTTGTTCATCGGTTTGCTTGAGCAGGCTACCAGTAACTTCTCCATTGTGAGAATTGTTGTTACTCTTTTTATCATATCGAATATGCCATGGGTAGCTTGACAGGCTCTGCCATGCAGGCGGGATACTCTCAGTAGCTTGCCGGACTTTCCAAGAGGGATGAAGGAATTGAACCCGGGTCAGCCACATGAAAGACAAACATCCTACCTGCTGTGCTCAACATAATTTAAATTGGAGTGATTTGGAGTGACTAAGTGACCAATTAGTAGTGTGCCATATAAAACATTTCATTCAACAGTGCAAATTATCCCTAGAGTAGAACGTAGAACTTTTTCTCCCTGTTTATCCTGGCAATACAGATAGAAAAAGTGTGTTAGTATAGACACATTAAACATTTAATTTATTTACACTCTGATATAGGCTGTCAGGTTCTACAATATGTCTGCAAAACCTACAGCAATCCATGCTCTCAGTTTAATTCATGTGTGTGTGTGTGTTTGTGTGTGTATGTGTGTGGTGTGAAAACACATATCTTTAATCATTATTTTAGCTCATGACACATTCTCATCCAAATGTCCTCCTCTACACACACACATACACACACACACACACACAAACACACACACACTCCCCCCCTCTACTTCCCTGGAGGCTGCTTCCCATCAAATAACTATATGTTTACATAAAATCTTAGCATAATACTAGGAACACCTGGAAGATGGAGCCAGAGTTCAGATCAACAAGGATCCCAGCTTTATTTGGTTGTATCTCAAAGAAGTGTTTATGTTACTACTTTCCTTTTTCAAGCACAAAACTACAAATATTCTGTAGTTTTATTTTTCTCCTTACTGTAACTGTTTATTTCACAAATGCCAATTGACCGGTGTATTTTTTCTAAAGTTTAACCACTTGCCCAGTTTATTTCCACCAGCTATGCTTATTAAATTCTTTTCACTTTACACAATAGCTTTCCTTATTCATTCAAACTGACATTCAACATTTGCAAACATAGCAATAACACAGCCATTTTCAACATAAAATAATACTCTTGACATGTTAACTTATACTTCAAGTGATGGGAGTATGTGTATTTTAAAAAGCTTTAAAAGTGTTGGACTAAAGTTTTTACTTGAATGTATAAATTTATCTTTCTTTAAGACCAACATGGCAGAGCTTGGGAGCTACTCTCACGTCTCTACCTGGGGGCCGCCAAGACACATGTAAGGCAGATACTTAGTCCTGCAGCTCTGGTTCAAGTCAAAGATTTTTAAATGTCTTTCTCCCAAGTTTTTAAGACACTCCAAGGCATATGTAATATCCACTGTAAACCTTGAGATGTTTAGCAATATAAAATTCCATATTACTGTATGATCATGGTTCTTTTTCCTAACTTGGGTTTGCTCTCACAGAAGTGTTGCATGTAAGGCTGGAGAATGAGGAATAACTCAGGTCTCACATATATTAAACTGAATTAAACAGATATATCCCCAACACCTCCCCACACACAAGCACTGCAAAGAAAAAATAAAATACCAAGTTCAAGAGTACTCAGTTATTTTGAGATTACTAATACTTCCTAAACTAGTTCCATTAATTTTATTTATAACTTAATAAAATTTTGTATCATGTTTATTTATACTATTGTGACATCGCCTGTATCACCTGTTGTCCTGTTGCTCATCACTTTGTTGAAGTTGGCGCCAGTAACGTCTCCATTTGTCCTTGTCATGTGCTAGTGTAGCCCAGTGGCGTCTGTAGGCTGAGGAACATGAAAAGCATCAAACCAGAAGTGGTATTGCAGGGTCATATAGAAGCTCAATTTCTAGTTTTTGAAGGACTGACCATGAGGTTTTCCAGAAAGGCTGGACCAGTCAGCATTCCCACCAACGGTGAAGGAGCGTCCCTTTTTCCCCACATCCATGCCAACACTGGTTGCTTTTGTTCTTTTGAATGTGTGCCAATCTCTGGTCTCTGTGGTGTGAGATGATATCTCATTGTTGTTTTGATTTGCATCTCCCTGATGACTAGCGATGTGGAGCATTTTTTCATGTGCCTTTTAGCCATTTGTATTTCTTTTTTGAGGAAACTTCTGTTCATTTCTTCTCTCCATTTTTTGATGGGGTTGGAAGTTTTTTCTTATACAAATATACTAGTGTCTTGTATATCCTGGATATTAATCCCTTATCAGCCGGGTATTGGGTAAATATTCTTTCCCATTCTGTGGTCTCTATCTTCTGAGAATATATCCCGAGAATACAAAAAAGCACAGTAGAAATGACATCTGTACCTATATATTCATTGCAGCATTGTTAACAATAGCCAAAATCTGGCAACAACCCAAGTGCCCTAGTATAGATGACTGGTTAAAGAAACTTTGGTAATCTACACAATGGAACACTATGCAGCTGTTAGTAGAGATGAAGTCATGAAATATGCTTATAAATGAATAAACATGGAGAGTATCATGCTAAGTAAAATGAGTCAGTAAGATGGGCTGGAGAAATAGCACAGTGGGTGGGGCATTTGCCTTGCACACGGCTGACCCAGGTTCAATTCCCAGCATCACATATGGTCCCCTGAGCACCGCCAAGGTAATTCCTGACTGCTGAGCCAGGAGAAACACCTGTGCATCGGCAAGTGTGACCCAAAAAGAAAAAAATAAAAGAAATGAGTCAGTAAGAGAGGGACAGACATAGAACGACTGCATTCATTTGTGGAGTATAGAATAACATCACATGAGGCTGACACCAAAGGACAGTAGATACAAGGACCAGAAGGATTGTCACATAGTTGGAAGACTGCTTCATGAACAGAGAGCAGAAGACAGATGGAATAGAGAAGGGATCACTAAGAAAATGATGGCTGGAAGAATCAGTCGGGATGGGCGATGCATGCTGAAAGTAGATAATGGACCAAACATGATGACCTCTCAGTGTCTCTGTTGCAAGCCATAATGCCCAAAAGTAGAGAAAGAGTATGGGGAATATTATCTGCCATGGAGGCAGGAGGAGGGTGGGAAATGGGGGGTGTATACCGGGGATATTGGTGGTGGGGAATGTGCACTGGTGGAGGGATGGGTGTTTGATCATTGTGTGATTGTAACCCAAACCTGAAAGCTTGTAACTTTGTGTTTTCCCAACACAGTGATTCAATAAATTTTTTTTAATAAAAGAAAAGAATGAAAGAAAGAAAACCATAAAACCATTCATTCAGGCTCTTGGCGAAGAAGTCTGACCACCTCATAGGTGAGCAGCAGGCATTCTTTTGACGTCCTGTGGAATCCAGTTGGTAACGACTCTAGTCCAGAGGTAGCATTATGTGTCTGGTCCATCTGGTTTTTGACGCCTTGGCAAATGAGGCAGTGTCCGTGATCCTTGATCATTGATGGAGGTTGGAACTCCAGATTCCATCTCTCACTTGAGTGAAATAATGATACTCCAAGCATAGCTCTTTTGATTCCTCTTTGGCAGACCAGAATAGTGTTTGTATCCTGTTTTCATAGGGCCCAGGGTGAAATGGTATCACCCTGCTGAACCCCTCTCTTTACGTTGATGGTCACTTCCTTGTAGAATGGTGAGATCCTAATTGTGAATCCATAATACTGCTCTTGGAGTTTGAACAGTCTGTTTAGCTAGGGCTTCAATGACTGCTTCAGTCTCAACAGAGTAAAGGGCCTGACTGATGTCTTTGTTGTCCCCAAATTCCAAACAGAATTAGACCACCATCTCCTTCATGAAAAATTCTACTTCACAGAGTGGGGAGAAAGGTATTCAAAGTTTAAGAAGAAAACTCCCAGACCAATCACCAACTGGGAGCTCTTTGGCACTATTGCAGCAATATGGGAAGATGCCATTGTTGACAACATCGACCAGGAATATGATCAACTGATTCAGCAACTCCATAACTGTGCTAGAAATGCTGAGAGTGAGAAGGCCATAAAAAGATGCCTATCTTCGAAAACTCTCGAATTCATTCACCAACGTGGTCTGACGAGAGCCTCAGGCAATCACAAGCTAACATCCAAGCTCTCAAAGCTGTACAGAGAAGCAATAAAGGGAGACCTCAAAGAGAGAAGAGCAGCAGTGTTGCCCGATGCAGCAGAAGCCGGGTAAAATATTAGCAATGCCCACCTGTCCTTCGCCAACTACGAGACCAAGATGACTGTTCTCCGATGACCTGATGGATCTATCACATCTTCCAGAAGGGCAATAGAAAAGGTTATCCACGACTTCTACTTGGATCTCTTCAATAGCCACGTCCACCTGCCCACACACCAAATTCTGCAGGATGGGTCTGTTTTTCCTAGTGTTCTCCCTTCCGAAATCAGACACGCTATTTTGTTGGTAAAGAAGCATACAGCACCCAGTCCAGACAAGGTCAGATCCAAAGGCCTGAAGAATCTGTCATCAGTACTCATCAATACACTGGCTCAGCATTTCACTATTCATATTCAGACGCTACCTGTCTGAATGCAAGATTCTGTCCCAATGGAAAACTTGCAAGACTGTCCTGTTGCACGAGAAGGGAGACATTCACGACATCGGTAACTATCTCCCAATTTGCCTGTTGTCTGTCATCTACAATTTGTTCACTCTACTCATCCTGAATAGGATTGGCAGAACACTAGATGAAGAACAACCATGCAAACAAGCCAGGTCACAATTGACCATATCCACATGGTGACCAAGCTCATTGAGGTTTCACGAGAGTTCAGCATGTCGCTCCGTCTAACGTTCATCAATTTATTGTGGCATACAAAAAGATACTCATAACTTGAAAAATATTTTTATGGGGGGTCACACACAGCAGTGCTTGGGGGTACAGAGGCATTTCAGAAGTGCTTGGTCCTTGCAATCAGCAGTGCTCAGGTTGGTGGCACAGGGGCCACCAGAGACACACACCTGGGACTGCTTTGTGATCAGTGTGATGTGGCAATATTGCATCCCTAAGGCAAATAATATTATAGTCTTATAAAAAATTTAAATGCTCATATAAACAACAAAAAAAGATATTGGAGGTAAAGTTTGCCTCTGAGCTTACTCTCAAAACCAAAATCAGAAAGCATTGGTAATAGTTGAAGGATAGAAAGATCAAAGGACTGGCAGTATGATTTACATGTGAGCAGCCCAGTCTGACATGCAGATCCCCTGGGCAACAGTGGAAGAGACAACGAAACACCTTGGGGGCTGGTCCAAAAACTAACACACCATAAATGATTTTCAATATCCACAAGATCAAAATATTTTGGAGAAACAACATTTTCAGTGTGTCTGAACTGAGAAGTTTTTTTTTTTTCTCTAAATTTTAACATGTTATTTAGGACCAGATAGGATTTAGAACAGAGGATGCCAAACCCAGTTAAATATCACAGCTCACTGGGAATTTTTTGAAAAGAATTCTTCTACATTCCACAAGAAGATTACTGATGATATTTTCAGTAATGTGACTAGATGATTCTTAGCTAATCTAGACAATCAGAAAATGGAAATATTCCTATTTTAATGGACAATAGTCTAACAATGAATTTGTTAAAGTTCACTGAACAATTATGTAAGATATGTCAGCAGTTATAACAGTGCAATATTTTCATTTTTACACTGTACATTCAGTCATTTACTTGAAGCTATTCCTTTAATGTATTATCTGTTCCCTGTTCAATGGCAGAGGAATTTCCTATGAGTGAAAACTGTATTTGAGCCCTACTTTTCTGAAAGCTGTGATTCCATTACCTAACTGAAGTTTTAATAAAGTCGGTGAATATTTATTTGTAAAACACTCAGCTACAATAAAACACAACTTTAAAAAAAAACAACTTTCATTTATAAGCACTCTCTCTTCTAACTCAAAACCATCAGCATTAATTGGTGACAGAATTCTCCACTTCTGAAAGCTATATAAACAAACACAGATGTCAAACAAGAAACAAATTGATAGGATACACAAAATTATCTCAGTTGCCTTACAAGGTGACACTGAATATATTAAACAAAAGTTGGAAAGAAAATTTAATTTACAAATCTCACAAGAATATTGGTTTTATATTGTAACACTTAGCTCGTCTACTATGAATTTTCCCTCAAGGAGGGGAACACCAATGGTGAGCAATCTCTAAAAATGCTCACACTCTAACATAAAATAATAAAACAGGCCTGAAACAATTTAATCAATGGTGAAAGAAATGTTAAAAAAAAAAGATTTGCATTCTTCCTGAAGCTGTTTATGATCGCATAGTTTTGAAAGCAAAAGAATCAGGTGTTTTGTTTGTTTGTTAAGGATGTCCTCAAAGGAGAGAGGACTCAGACAAAGGCAGCATCAAAGAATGACAAGGGCTCTCTCAGTTTGAGGTCGGGAGGGCTTGTCACCACAAATTGTTGCCATTTGTTGAAATTGCTCCAGACCAAGAAGACATTGCTTTTCTCAGCTAATAGGTCCAAAAGAACACAGAAGAGAAAAGCCAACAGTAGTAAAAGTGACAGAAAGATAAAATGTGGCTCAATAAAAGGAAGAAGTCTATGACAAGTGCTGCAAAGGGGAGTTACCCTATATAAGGTGAGTGGCATGCTGTAAAGCAATACTTCTCACACTCTGATTCAAGGGGATTTTGCTTTGCCAGGCCATACATCCACAGTTTCTGATTCACTAGGTCTGGTGTGAGACACAAGAATGTGTATTACTGGGGCCAGAAGTGATAATATAGTGGGTCGAGTGTTTGCCTTGCATAATAGGATTCAATCCCTGACACCCCCTGATGGTGTCCCACAGTGCTCATGAGCACAGAGCCAAGAGTAAACACTGAGCACAGCTAGGGGTGCTTCCCCCCAAATAAATCTGTGTTATTAAGAAATTCTCAGGTGATACAAACATTGTGGGATTTGGACCACACTTGGAGAGCCTCTGTTATAAAGCATGGGTGAAAAAGTTACACAATATTTCGTGACTCAAGCTAAAGCTGTTTGCTGCTATGCTGGTTATCTGGGTTAAGTGTACTGCTATCTCAACAAAAATCAGATCTTTAATTTTTATAAGAAATCTTGATTTTTAATTATTGGCAACTGAATTCTAAAAATCTGAATGTGGACAAGAGTAAAATAACACAACCATGGATCTAATTTGTTCCGTACTCAGTTTGCAATCTTCATCATAGATGGAGTCCTGTGTTAGATAAAAGGTTATTTTTTCTTTAAATGTACATATTTAGAACAAATCTCTAAAATAAAAAGTCAAGGGCTTTTTAAAATAAAAATCCCAAGCTGTCCAAAAGAATTATGTGTAAAACAGTAAGAGAATAAACTATGTCCATTTTTTTAGTTTACCATATACTTTGATATAGTGTTTTACTGTATCCTTAAATTTATGAAAGAAGTTAGGATTATCTTATTTTTCATATTAAGGATTTTAGATTAAGACTGAAAATCTTATCAAAACCCTATTATGAGACAGGGAAATAACTTAGTGGTTAGGGGTGTAGGCTTTGCATGTGCCAGGGCCAAGTTCAACTTTGGTTTCAGCAGTATATCCCCATCCTGAAAACTGCCAGGTGTCACCCTGAAGGCCACAGGGATTTCGAGGTACCACATGGTTGTCCTGGTACAGTGGGGCCTAATTCAGATTCTGTCACTGAATCACCCAGTCTGGCTGACTGAAAATCACTGGGAATGGCCCAGGTGAGTATAGAGCACTGCTTGGGAAGCAAAAAAAAAAAAAAAAAATTAACATGCTCAAAAAGACTTAATTTTCAAAAATACTTTTATCCTACTCATTGATTGCTGATTATAAGTTACTTTGATAAATAAATCCTTCTTCATCAAGAATAACACATTATTATAGATATCTTTCAGGTAGGGATCTTTAAGAAGAAAGTACTAAATTATCTCAATGAATGAAAATCTGTTTGTGCCCAAGGCAACTAGAGATATAGATAATCAAATATGTTTGATAAGACACACATATTGTATTTCCAACAAACTTCCAGTTCAAGAACTTCTTCTTCTCTAGCTAAAGTCTTCAGTCTAAGTATTTATTGTCTATGTGTTCTTAAATTGTGACTAACAGCACCCTGCCCTCCATCTAGAGCTTTTACATAAAATATCCATCTCTGTGATTAGTGGTTAATTAACTATAATTAAAAAATAAAAAGGAAGAATGGTGTTATTTTCCCAAACAGAAAATTTTGATAAAAACAAAATTTACAAGCACTTTAAATGAAAGTGTGGGCCATTTATTCATCCCGGTACATATATAACTCTAGCAACAAAACACACCACTTCAGTCTCCATGCTCTCTCATCTGATTGCTCAGTGTCTCTGCTACCTGTCCCTCCACTACCAATTCAGGGGAAAAGGACAGTCATGGGTCTTATTCATTTTACTAAATCAAGTGACTTAAAGTACATCATTTAGCTACTTCTCTGGGTATTACATTCCTCTCTTTCATGAGGGGAAAAAAATAAAACATCAAAACAATTATATTTATTTACTAGACAGATAGCGAAAGCACAGTGGGTAGGGCGTTTGCCTTGCACACGGCCGACCCAGATTCGATTCCTCTGTTCCTCTCAAAGAGTCCAACAAGCTACTGAGAGTATTCAGCCTGCATGACAGAGCTTGGCAAGCTACCCGTGGCATATTCGATATGCCAAAAATAGTAACAATAAGTCTCACAATGAAAGGCGTTACTGGTGCCCGCTCAAGCAAATCGATGAACAACAGGTCGACAGTGCTACAGTGCTACTGCTAGTTGTTATGAGCAGTGCGGGGGAAATGACATATGTTACTGGGGATATTAGGTTTTCCATGTCTTCCCAATTTTGCTTTCATTTTCCCCTCTCTTTCCTATATCATTAGCCTTTACCTTTTACTGGGTCAGATTAGGGTCAATCAATGGGTAAAGGACATGCCTTGCACAAGTCAACACAGTTAAATTATTGGCAGTGCATAGGGTCCACCAGAGCACCACCAAGACTGCTTCCTGAGCACAGAGGCAGGAGTATACAGTAAGCACTGCTATGTGTGGCAAAAAAAAAAAAAAGAATAGAGAACCAAGTAGCTCAGACATTGCAGTTTTGGTGCTACTAACTTTAGGTCCATCAGAACTGGGTTACAAAAGCTATGTAAAGTCACCTAAATACAGCTGTGATGATGTCTCCAGACATCATCAAAAATCCTTGAGGAGGGGAGGAAATCATCCTCAGATGAGGATCTCTGGTATAAACATCTCTGTCACTGTCACTGTCATCCCATTGCTCATTGATTTGTTGGAGTAGGCACCAGTAACGTCTCTCATTGTGAGACTTATTGTTACTGTTTTTTGCATATCGAATACGCCATGGGTAGTTTGCCAGGCTCTGCCATGTGGGCTTGATACTCTCAGTAGCTTGCTGGGCTCTCCAAGAGGGGTGGAGGAATTGAACATGGGTCAGTATAAACATAGAAATAAGAAATCAACTCAACTTTTGCTTGCACTTTTGACAACTCATCTAAAAGAAAAGAAAAAAAGTAAACACCCTTAAAAATATCTACCATTAAGTCTTAGGGTTAGAGAATATAAAGTGAAATCGCCAAGGTAAGGAAGGATTCCACTATTAAGCTACTAAGTAGCACTGTAGCACTGTCATCCTGTTGTTCATAGATTTGCTCGAGTGGGCACCAGTAATGTCTCCAGTGTGAGACTTGTTACTGTTTTTGGCATATCAAATAAACTACAGGTAGCTTGCCAGGCTCTGCCGTGTGAGCGGGATACTCTCAATAGCTTGTTGAGCTCTTCGAGAGGGACAGAGGAATCGAACTGGGGCCAGTTGCAGGCAAGGCAAATGCCCTACCCGCTGTGCTATCGCTCCAGTCCTAGTAAGTGTCTGAAAAAAATTAAAGACTAGAATGAAAGAATAAGTCACATTTTAAAAATACTTTCATGTAGACCTAATTTTTAGATTAAAATCCCTTTTAAGTATCTTTTCTTTCTCTTCTTTTTACTCTTTATTTCCGTCTCTTCTCTATCTCTTCTCTTCTTTCTCAACCTTCCCTTCCCACCACTCCTTGCACTCAGCCCAAAATGTACCTTGCCTTCAATAAACTAGTGTGATAAGGAAAATCAAATAAAACTGAGCACATTTCCAAGGAGCACTATTGGAGAGAAAGTGTCTTGAATAAATAGTTTGTTGTTTTAAACTGAATTCATGATACTATTAAGTTTTCAACCTCAGAGTCAGGAGAGAAGCATTTCAAAGATAAACTATCTTGATATTTTCATTGCAAAGACAGGTAATAAGTGGAATACAACCATTTCCAGGCTACTTCAGACAGGCATAATCTACTTTATGCAACCAGTCACCCTGCTGAAGCTTCTCAAAGAGCTTTGCTTTATAGTTGGTCAGAGAAGGTGCTGGATTTGTGGTGACGGCGCTGCCAGCTTGGTAGAGATGGATTACTTGGTTAATAAATTGCTAGAAGAGGACAAGAGGGGAGGACAAGGTGAAGTGCAGAGCTACAATAAAGCGGTGAAAACAGGCAAGGAAAACAGACTAGTGAGAAGAGAATTAAAATCACAGAGCATACATAATGCTCCCTTTGCATATATTGAATAATTGGAAGCAGAATATTTCTGAAGACAAATGTGACTCTAAAAATGTGATATACTTACTTCTGCCCAGAATATATGCCTCTTTCCACCCCTATTTTATTTTATAGGTAACAAATGTCTTTCATGATATACAGCACCGGTTTCTGCTGATGACTACTTATGAGACTCACATCTTTTCAGAATCAACTACAGAGAGTGTTTCTTGGGCCATGGGAACTCCATGGAACAGGACAGGAGAAAAGTGTACCCACCACTCCTGTATGAATAAGAAAGCTGCAGATTAAACAGGGTTCTGCTTGTGCTATGTAACTTGTGCCTAATTTAATCAGATAACCTAGTGATTGAGAGTCATAAAGAAAAGGTAAGTTCCATTGAAATCTGATATTCACCGTATCACTGTCATCCCATTGTTCGTCGATTTACTCAAGCGGGCACCATGTCTCTATTACTGAGATTTTAGCAGCCTCTCCTTATGCGTCTTTCCCAATAATTGGAGGCTCTTTCAGGGTCAGGGGAATGAGAACTATTGTTACTGTTTTTGGCATACCGAATACGCCACGGGTAGCTTGCCAAGCTCTGCCGTGCGGGCAGGATACTCTCAGTCGCTTGCTGTGCTCTCTGAGAGGTATGTATATATCTTTTATTGTATTTGGGACATGAGTACCCCATGTGGAGCTTACAAGTTTCTCCCGTGTGGGCAATAGACTCTTGGTAGCTTGTCAGGTTCTCCAAGAGGGAGAGCAAGGCTTTTAGATGTCTTAGTCTTATAGTATCTGAATGTTGGCTGTTGGTGGGATTACATGACACCAGGGACAGTTTGTGAGTGTGGCTGCCAAGCTACTGGAAAATGGGGGGTTTGGGTGGAGAAGGCCTAGTCTGATATTATATTTTTAAACATACAGAGCTGAACTTTTTTTGGCATATTTGACATGCCAAAAACAGTAATAAGATGTCTCACAATAGAGATGTTACTGGTGTCTGCTCGAGCAAATCGATGAACAATGGGACAACAGTGCTACAGTGCAGTGCTACAAAGCTGAACTGAGAATGAGAGAGCAAAAGAGATAGAGATGGAGAGAGAGGGGGGAGAGAGAGAGAGGTAGAGAGTGAGGGGAAGAAGGGAGGGAGGGAGGGAGGGAACTTTGAGCCTGTAAAATAGAAGAAAGCATATCTCAAATGGGTCATGTTCTACAGGGAAAAATAACACTTCACAAATGTTTAAGAGCATCACATATGTATGAGTATCCAGCAGCAACTTTCATTCGTAAATATAGATATGCAGTGCTCTGGCCTCAAAGAATGCAGGAGCAGAAGCACAGAGATTTCCTTCCTAGCACTGACATTAGACATCTGTACATCCACTGCTTGTGAGTCACAGGAAAGGGGCAGTGAATAAGGGATGGTGTTCCCTCAGAGACCTGGATGGTTTCAATGTATAGATCAGTGAAGTGATGGAGAGCAAGGTCCTGAGAGAACTGTCCTCCAAGGTACAGCAGCTGCCTCTCCCTAAACTGAAGTACTTTTCTTTTTCTCCCCCCCTTACTTTAGGCTGTTGGGCCACACTCGGTAGTACTCTGCACTTACTTCTAGTTCTTGACTGCTGACAGTGCTCAGGCGGTGCCCGGGATTGAAACAGGGCTGGCCACGTGTAAGGCAGACAGCTTTCCCTTGCCCCATCTCGCTGGCTCCTGAAGTGAATTTCTGTCTCTGCTGTGGGGTTGGGCCACTGTTATGTCCATCAAGCTGCTTCCCATGATGCATATGAAGAATAAGAGCATTTTCCTTCACTAACAATGTGAGAGGCAAAGAAGAAAGACTTTTTATAGCCAGGCCTCGGGACGCAATAAACACCAGATTTCTCCTATGCATCTTTCAACTTGGGACATTCAAAACTCTCTCCCCTCCAGTCAGACTCATAGAGATCCACATGGAAACTTATAATTGCAATCAAGTTCACTGAAGCCAAACCTTGAACAACAAGGAAAGCAACTGACTTGATATTCAAGAAAAAGTTAAGTTGAAATCTCAAGGCAGAGTCTACTGATGAGTTTCCCAGTCTTCCTATGTCTTTGGTGAGCAAAGAGAAGAAGGAAAGAAAGAAGGAAAGAAAGAAAGAAAGATAGAAAGAAAGAAAGAAAGAAAGAAAGAAAGAGAGAGAGAGAGAGAGAGAGAGAAAGAAAGAAAGAAAGAAAGAAAGAAAGAAAGAAAGAAAGAAAGAAAGAAAGAAAGAAAGAAAGAAAGAAAGAAAGAAAGAAAGAAAAAGAGAAAAAAGAAGAAGAAAGAAAGAAAGAAAGAAAGAAAGAAAGAAAGAAAGAAAGAAAGAAAGAAAGAAAGAAAGAAAGAAAGAAAGAAAGAAAGAAAGAAAGAAAAAGAGAAAAAAGAAGAAAGAAAGAAAGAAAGAAAGAAAGAAGAAAGAAAGAAAGAAAGAAAGAGAGAGAGAAAGAGAAAAAAGAAGAAAGAAAGAAAGAAAGAAAGAAAGAAAAAGAGAAAAAAGAAGAAAGAAAGAAAGAAAGAAAGAAAGAAAGAAAGAAAGAAAGAAACAAAGAAACAAAGAAACAAAGAAACAAAGAAACAAAGAAAGAAGAAAGAAAGAAAGAAAAAGAGAAAAAAGAAAGAAAGAAAGAAAGAAAGAAAGAAAGAAAGAAAGAAAGAAAGAAAGAAAGAAAGAAAGAAAGAAAGAAAGAAAGAAAGAAAGAAAGAAAGAAAGAAAGAAAGAAAGAAAGAGAAGGAAACTGTTTGCCTTGTAGGAGGCCAACCTGGGTTTGATCTCTGGCATCCCATATGGTCCCCTAAGCAAAGCCAGGAGTGATTTCTGAGTGCAGAGCCAGGAGTAACTCCTGAGCATCATCCTGTGTGACCCAGAAACCAAAAAAAACAAAAAAACAAAAAATAAAAATAAGGAAGGAAGGAAGGAAGGAAGGAAGGAAGGAAGGAAGGAAGGAAGGAAGGAAGGAAGGAAGGAAGGAAGGAAGGAAGGAAGGAAGGATGGAAATGAAGATTCCTACTCCTGTGACTTCCTCAGACAAACTAGCTGTCTGCTAAAGTAAAACCCACTTCCAAGCACATATGTCTTTAAATCACCACTAAATCTGAGAGTGAGAACAATGTCCTCAATTGTGGGTTACATCATGGAACCATTCTTTTCAACATAATGGTTTCTCAAACTTTCCCTGAGGTACTTAGCATTTACTTACTGCCTTAGAAATAGAGGTAAAAAGTGTTGGGAGAAGAGAGTAGTATACCAAAGAGAAGCAACCAAATGCATTAACTAGCATCAGCAAGGGTCTTCTTAACACACTCTGATGGGTGTACGCTGAGCAGATACTAAAGACTGCCCCATAGGATCCTAGAAACAATAGATCTCCAGCTCTCATAAGCCTTAAAACAGCAGACTAGTGTGTAAGGGCCTTACTCAAGATCACCCCAGTTTTCCTTCTATTTTTCATAGTCAAAATGTTGAAGAAGTTGATACCTTTATACAACTTGTCAGCTAACAAGTGGGCCTGCTATAGTCACATAGATGTTGCCAGAATACATGTCTGCCACCAATAAAAAAAGCCGTCAGGGCATCATTGTTTACTTGTGCCAGTTTCCCAGGCCCTATTTTTCACAGGGAGATCTGAAGAGGATATGATGACCCTTGCACATGCAGTGGGCTGAGTGATAAATGAGCTTAGGGCACCAAATGAGTTCATATCAGGCAATAAGTATAGCTACTACTTGCTCTAAGGAGAAAGGCCATATATAAGGAGAAAGACAATAAGTATAGCTACTACTTGCTCTAAGGAGAAAGGAGATCCTCAGGAGGCTCCAATCTGGATTGTCCATAACAGCCGGGTGTCTCTGCTTGCTGAGATGCCAGAGATCACTGACATGTCAAAGATTCATGGAGAACTGACTTCCCAAAACAGTCTCTCATCCTTTCTATCTCATCTTGGCTTTGGACAAATTTTTATCAGTACTACAGCACTCAATCACTCACATAGACATAAAATTAGGCTGGGACTAGGTAGGTCCATTTGATCTGTGTATCATGTAGTAAAGACATCCTACTCTAATCAGTAGGATGACATCTACTCCAGAATGGGCTCAGTCAAGCCTCCTCCTCCCTTCTTGATTCACAAACCAGCAGGGTTAACCTTAGGAGAGAAGGTTTATTTCTTCTTATGATTTGGTAGGACTCCATTTGGTCTGAAGTATTAGTCCAAATGTGGTACAATGTTTTTTGTGACCACACTGACTCTACTTTGATAAGCAGAGAGGGATTCTACCAGGGCGTAGTCTCAGGGCCAGAAATAGTAGTGGACATGAAAGGTAAGAAACCAAAGACAACTGTGAATAACTCCCATAGTACTGACAAATGCCCAAAGAACACTGAATAAATATTCCATCAATTATACTCTTGAGAAGAGTATAAGTGGCCAAGGATAGATAACTGGATAGATTCCATCCAGAGAATGGAATATTAAAAAGAAAAGATGAAGTCATGCCATTTTCTGCTACATGGAAAGACCTAGAGAGTATCATGCTGAGTGAAGTCAGAGGCAGAGCAAGTGACACAGAACGATCTCTCTAATATGCAGGATATAAATAAGGATAATGGTGGAATAATGAACACTCAAAGATAACGGGTACAAAGAACATGAGAACTGGTATTCAGTAGGAAATGTGCCACTTGAGGGGGTTTGGGGATAGGACAGGGAAGAGGCAAACCTATGGTGGAGGGAAGCATTAAATTTGGGGGGAGGAGGTGGTGGTGAAAGGTAGTAAGTGTTATGTATGAAACCCTATCAGGAACAGCAAACCACAGTGCAAAATAAAAACTTATGTACATATATATTCATATATCTGTCATTGTCACTGTCATATATAATATATATGGGGTATGGGAAGAGAACATCTCATAGAAGCAGATTGGTGGGAGGGAAGCAAATGGGGGGAGGGCATAGGCAGATAGAAATGGACATGGTGAAGAGATTGGTATTGTAAAATCATATGCCAAAACCTAATTAAAAATAACTTTGTAATTTTACAATGACTGTCACTGTCACTGTCACTGTCATCCCGTTGCTCATTGATTTGTTCGAGCAGGCACCAGTAACGTCTCTCATTGAGAGACTTATTGTTACTGTTTTTGGCATATCCAATACGCACGGGTATCTTGCCAGGCTCTGCCTCGTGGGCTCGATACTCTGGGTAGCTTGCCGGGCTCTCCGAGAGGGGCTGAGGAATCGAACTCGGGTTGGCCGCATGAAAGGCGAACGCCCAACCGCTGTGCTGACTAAAAAATATTAATAAAAAAAAAAGGAGTCTAAGTTCCTAAGTTCCCTAAATGGGAAGAATCATCCTACTGACACATGAACCTTCTCAGAGGGGTTACAAGTGTAAAAACTGAACTTTTCTCCTGGAGTCAACCCAGGATGCTAACAATAGAAACTGCACTGAATCATGATAATGAAATTCTGCTTTCCCATGCCCCTCAAGGCAGCCTAAGTGACAGAAAACAAGTGTAAAGAACCTAAATCAGCCATGGAGGACTCAGACAAAGAAATACTATACAGCAATTATAGAGGATACTGTAGAATTGGAAGCATTAAAATGGTTGTCTCATAAACACAACTACCGACAGCAAACAGCAAAATGCAGATATGTATTCTCAGATGTTACTTACGTAAAAGCATAAAGTACATAGATAAATGTATATTTTTTCTTGCATTAGAATTTACATGTTTGGTTAATTATAGCAGCACACTACAGAACAGCAACTACTAGAAACCAGAAAAAGAGATAAAAGGGAAATAGAGGCTTTAACTGTAATGATAATTATTCTATCTCTTTAAGAGGAGAGAGAGAAATATAAAGCAAAAATATATAAAGAAAAATGTTAATATCTGTTAAATCTGGGTACAGGGTGTGTGGCCTTTACTAAATTATTTTCCATGCTTTCCTGCATGTTTGAAATATCTATAATTAAAAATAATCTTCAATGTAATACCGGGATATTTCTCAATTCCCAGAGGTCTGTCACTATGAACTCTTATAGTTTATCTAATCTACTCACATGTGAAAATCTTTAGGGAGAAAGAGGCATAATTTGACTAAAAGCAGGATGTTGTACAATTCTTATCCTCTAGGGAAATAACGCACAGTAGCTGTTTCAGATGCATAGTCAACAGAGAGTCATCCAATTTTACTCATCACGGCATATGCAGGGAATCAAATGCAAAATATAATGCTCTGGGGCTACACTGTGAAACCAAGGCATTCCCTGGAGGTCCTCAGGTACATGAAATAATTAATGGGCTATGCTTATCCATAACTAATTTTCTCATCACTAGAATAACTTATGGGCAATTGTCTTCACTTATTAACCAAAGTACAACAAATTAAAATATTTCTTATATTTTAACCATCTCAGACCACTGTTCAAAAAGTGGAATGAATTCATAATACCTATATGCCTAATAGACAAAGGGGTGAAATGAAGTCATGTTAAAATACTTGACAGTTTATACTACCTCCATCACAGGCATTCCCTAATGTACCATCAAGTCTGTAGAGAGCTCTGCTTTTGTTGTTGGGATTTTTTTTTGGTTTGTTTTTGGCCCACACCCAGCTGTGCCCAGAGATTACTTCTAGATCTGCATTCATGGATCACAGTTAGTGGTGCTCGTGGAATCATATAGGGTGCCAGAAATCAAACTTGGGGTTGGTGTAAGGTAAGAACTGTATACTATATATCCAGCCCCAAAGTTCCTCAATTCTGAATTCTTTTTTTTAAATATAGAACGCTTCATGAATTCTTAAATATCATATTATTTCTATTCAGTTTCTACATTTGTGATTAATGAACATTTAATGTACATATTTTCATTTTATTTCATTTTCCTTACTAGAATAAATAGTTGTCTCCCTTCTTACTAACATTGAATTTGTTCAGATCAGATGTGAGAAACTTTTTGTTGTTGATTAGCTGATATCTGCACTACACGATACAAGTGTGATTATAAGGTTCAATTATATTGAGCCTTATAATCCATCTGCACCTTTCCAACATAATACTTTAGCATATGTCTAATGTTATTTGATAAATCATTCAAACAAATCTATCAGTAAAAAAATGCACATATCTTATACAGTCTAAAGTCAGGGAACACATTCCTACTTTCAAATGATGAGGTGGAGACTGATCCATTTTTTAATAGAGCCTTTCTTTCCTTTCCTTTCCCTTCCAGTTCCACAATAAACAGGTTACCTGTAACTATCTCCAGAACAAACTCACTATTCCTGCAGTCTAAACTTAATAGGACAAAGAAACTTTAAAGTCTTTTCTGGAAGGCCAAATTAAGTTAACTGGATGGACTCTGTCCTTTATGTGAACATATAAAGTCAAATGCCAGGCCTTGGTAACAAGCTTAAACTTCACAAGAAAAGTATACATAATCTAAAAAAAAAACAAAAACCCTGTCACTATATTCTATGGCAGAGAAGCAGTTCTCAAGAAGTTGAAAAATATTTACTCTGGCATATCCATTATTATCCAATGACAAAAATAACAAACACTATAAAAGGAACTGAAGAACTAACACCTCTGGTCTTACATACATGGGGTCTCCAGTGGACATTTAGAGAGGTATACTTCAGAATCTGTACTCAACCTCAGCATCACACCAACAAATCAGCCTTGACTTGTCCATGATGAAAACTTAAATAATATAGACAATACACTCAAATATATAAATAAATATGATGAGTTTTAATCAGAGAGATATCTACATGGTATGCTCTTCCCCTAAAAATGATACATAAAATTACAAAGTGTGTTGACTTTAGGTTAGATCATGGAACTACGTCTTTAGAAACCGTTGCTCATTTTTTTATCAATAAGACAAATGTCCAAACACTTTAGAGCAAGACAGAAAACATTTTTGTTTTGTTTTGTTTTATTTTTATTTATTTTTTAAGTTTTTATTTTATTGAATTATCGTGAAAAAATACAAAGTTTTCAGTTTTAAGTCTCAGTCATATAATGATTAAACGCCCATCCCTTCACCAGTGCACACATTCCACCACCAAGAACCCCAATATACCCCCTCCCACCCAGTCCCCACCTAAGTAGCTAATGATCTTCACTTTATTCTCTCTATACTTTGAATACATTCAATATTTCAATAGAGAACCCACTATTATTGTTTGGAATTTTCCCCCAACAATCAGGCCTGCTGAAAAGGCATCATTTAATAATTTCTTTTCATTGCTGAGAATGAAGACTCTATGAGCCCTTGCGGCCGTGCAGTTTTGGATTTCTGATATTTTAGCTCAGTTCACAGTCTAGATGCATAAGACAGAAAATATTCTTCATGTACAAATCCCACAGAACACTCAGAGGCTTCTATCCAACTACTTCCTTTCATTCACTCTGCAGTTGTCTGTCAACCAATTGGTCAGTCCAGGAAAAGAAGACATTCTACCTGCTGCCCCTGTATCTTAGGCAGTAACATGAAGTTGGAAAACTTTTCTACACACGTTAAAAAATGTTCACATGTAATTGGGGCTGGTGCGATAGCACAGTGGGGAGGGTATTTGCCTTGCACTCGGCCGACCCGGGTTCTATTCCCAGCACCCCATATGGTCCCCTGAGCACCGCCAGGAGTAATTCCTGAGTGCAGAGCCAGGAGTAACCCCTGTGCATCACCATGTGTGACCCCCCCCAAAAAAAAGAAAAAAAATGTTCACATGTAAGACCCAACTCAGGTATTTCTTTTTATATAAAACCTTTTCTTACCCAGAAAAATTATATTCTTTGGCGTAACTACAGCACATTTCTCATACATTGTCTTAGCTACTAATGGCACAACTCATATCAGTGAAATCTCTTAGAATGTCTTTCTTTATCTTTTATTATTCATTTCCTAATGTAAGGACCACCCTCATAAAGTCACTCTGTTTGGCACACTGCTCTTCACTTGATGGGCCAAAGAATAGTCACTCTAACCCCTGTGCATGGCAAGGTGTGAACCCCCCCCCAAAAAAAGCAAAAAAAATATAGAATAGTTGCTCTATGAGGAAATAAACAAATGAAAGTGTAGATTTTTTTTATTTACATTTTAAATTTGCAATTCCATAATTGAGTTCTGTAAGTTATAGAGTCATTACAAATCACAGGAGTAGGAAGACAATTAATCTACAAAGAAATTTACAAAAGAAGAGTATAAAAGAGATTTTAAAGTCAAACATTTCTTTCCCCTTTTTTTGGGGGGGGGATGAGGGAGGGGATGGCTAGTGACTCTCAAGCAACACTTGGGGCTAATGCTTGCCAAAGTAATATAAGGCTGCTTGGGTCCAACAGCGCCGAAGGCCTCTAGGGTCACACCCTGTGGAGGCTGAGGAGTCATGCAGTGCCAAGAATCAAGCTTCGGAAATTGCAAAATATTTTAAGACATGTACTCGGGAACTCAGAGCAATATGTTCCTCACCCCAGGAGACAAACTTAAGAGCAAAATTCATGCTCTGCTTCAGTGCAACATGAGGAGAAGAATACAGTGGATATGCATTCAGACATGAACACACTGGTTCATGTCTGCACAGCAACCTGCATCTAATCAAACATATTCAAGAGTGGGTGGGTGCACAAGCAACATGTTTATTCATTATTGAGCTTCATTTTCAGAAGTGCATCTGGATAGATTTCTTCACATATATAGAAGAAGCAGAAATTGCTACCTATTGGTGCTACTGGAAAAAATGAACTGGGATCACACATGTGGGAGAGGTAAAGGGAAAGGGATTCTGTTGTAAGATCTTTCTTTATGGCTTTCCTGTTACTGTAAACTCGGCTCTGCTCATTGTTCAATGCCTCGAGAAAGGCATGTGACCCAAAAATAAGAGCCAACAGGACTCATCTCTTGGATTTTGAGTTTTAGGAGTCTAAAGTTCAAGGCATGGATAGATGCCATAGTTGTCATCAATTTGGAAAAAATATGTGATGGGTTTGAGCAAACTTTCCCTTTTGTATAAGGAAACAGGTGCAGCTTCCCACAAAGTCCTCAGGAGTCCAGTAGCACTAGTGCCAGGTATGATATTTATCCCACTGGTTGTCAGAGGGGACACAAAAAGGGCTACAGTTATGGTCAAAGAGGACTTTAGGAACAATTATAGCAAGACCTTCCTCATGAATGAGTGACTGGCAAGAGGTGGTGACAGTGACCAGAGACAATATCCTGGCACTGCACAATTCTCTTCACTAAGAGAAAAGATGAAATGATGCTAAACAAAGAGGGATGAAGCTCAACTTGACCTAGATAACATTTCTGTTATCTTAGTAAGATAACATCTAATGAAATGATAGGATTTCATCATTCACAGTAACTTTCAGAAGCAATCAGGCTAATTACCAAATGTCATTGTGCTATGTCATATCATGAAAAAAATGATTTATGGTTTTGGGGTCACATCCAGTGGTGCTCAGAGCAGAGCTTGGGGGCCCATATGGAGTGCTAGGTAATCGAACTCAGGTTGGCTGCATACCAGGCAAGAACCCTACCTGCTTTACTACCCTCCTGGTCTCATTTGAATTGAGAATATATAAGAATCTTTAAAGTTTATAAAGCACACAATTAAGTAGAATATTTTATGTGTATGGCGATGAAAAGAGAAAGTTTGCTCAAGTTGATTTCTCTCAAATTCTCATATCTGTTCAATAATGGGCACCCAACATTGCATGCACAGCACAGTGCTCACGCAAACAATTCCAAATGGAGACACAAACATTTGGACAAAAAAAAACTGAAGAAAACTACCATTAGTTCCTCATGGCACATCTGCCTTTTAAGTCATTGCTATGAAATTCCTATCAGTAAGCCCCCATGTTTCTGCTAAAATACAATCTGCAAATCACACCAAAGCAGTTAATAGACTCTCCTTCTTGGCTATGGGATATCAGAGATATTCCACTGCTGACTCTCAAATGTAAAGCTCTGATAAGGGTTGTGAAGCCCCTGCAAGTGAACTGAGAGCTATTCCTGCAGGCTGTCCATTCTCCAGGCATCTGTGATTCGCTCTCTGCAAAACTTGCTTCTTGCCATCTGTTCTGAATTCATCACCCTTAGTTTACATTACCTAAAACTGTAAACTAGATTGACATTATGCATGCAATTTAAGATTTTACGTCCATCAATAAATTCCCTCGTAACCACCAATTTAGATTTTATGTAGCTCTCCTTGCTCTCCATCACTGTTCTCTTTAGATAACACTTGGATGGCCCCTCACTTCTGTTTCCTAAGTATTTCGTGAACCCCTGTCCACACTCTGACCTGTCCTATCCTTGGGAATGCCCTGCTATTTGTTTATTCTGCTCTCACTAGGCTAGTTCATTTTGGGACCCTATCATCTGCTGCCATCTTGACTTTTTGTTGTTTTATATTCAGAATATTCAAAGTAGTTTCACATCATTTGAGCCTTTCTTGGAATACATCCCCAAGTGCTGATATCTGGAGATTTCACAAGTATTACTGCTTTCTAAAATGGAACGTCTTATCTCAAGAACAGAAAGAGTATGAGTTCTATAATCCTGGTCCAATTATTTACCAATTTAATTGTCAATAAAATTGGGGATAATTTACTTAGTGCATGGGATTAGTGAGAAGATTAAGTAATTGTAAGAAATCTCAGGTTCAATCCATAGAACCACTTATAGTCCCCTGAGCACACCATTAATGATCCCTGAGTGCAGGGCTAGGAGTAATCCTGAGCATTGCTGGGCGTGGCCCCAAAGTCAAAGACAACAAGAACAGCAACAATGTAAAACATCTAACATCATGACAGATGCATTATGCCCGAGAACCATTATTTATTGTCTCTAATAATTATTTATGATTTCATCTAAGTTCTAATGGAATTTAAATTACTATTTATTTGCCATCTGTAGAAATGATTCCAAACAGTCTTACTTTTCACCTCAACGAATAGCTTTTATGATTCTATTTTTATTTATATTCCTGTACGTGTTTTGAGTATGTTGGAAATATTATAAGGATAAAGGAAGCAGGAACTGTTCTATAAAGAAACAGCCAACTAATTGTCCCACAAACTTGGGACTTTATTTTAAATAACCAACAACTGAAAGCTAATTTTAGAACTCCTGATGAAGTATATTGCATTCTGACACTCCTGGGAGAACCTTTAGCTGAACTCAGAAGCTCCTGATTCAGATTTCGTTAAGGTGTTAATTTGCTCTCTTTCTGGAGAGGAGAAACTACCACCATTGGGACTGTTTGTATTGTACTAATAAGTTTGGGATCCAGAGCTTACCCTTAACTGGTTGATTCCTTTTGCCCCTGCCAACAGCATTTCCTTGAGTACTGTGCTGGATGAGGATGCACAGAGGACAGCAGCCAAGGTTGTCCTTGCCTTTATCCGAGGTAGTCTGGCTTCAGCCTGTAAACCTGTGACCCATCAATCCTCTTTTGGGGAACAAACAGGAGAAAATCAACTTTTGTACCAAAGTAGTTAACTATTTCAATTCATTCAGCTTAATTTCACATTTAAAAAAAAAATCATGTGAGACAGAATGGAGGTAATATAAGGACATTATTTGAGGGTCTTAGAAGCATAGGCAGTAGACAGAGAGAAATTCATGTAGTAATACCATAAGCATTACCACTGTTGTAAGCAAGTGACATGTTATATTAATTACAATTTTAAATTAATTTTCTGGGGACAGAGAGAGAGTACAGAGGGTAAAGCAATTGTCTTGCATGCAGCCAACGCTGGTTCAATCTCAGCACAGCATAATGGTCACGTAAGCACCACTAGGTGTCACTCCTAAGTCAAAGCCAGGAGTAGTCCCAGATCACCCCTGGATATGGACTGAAATAATAATGATAATATTAAAATATTAATAATAATAATGATAAACTAAATAGGTGGGTTGGAAGGATATAGAGACCTTGGGACATTTATGGAGAAACTAACACTTGTAATTATTATGGAATTGGAGCACTGTCTGCCTGAAGCTCTATTATTAGCAATATTGTAAATCACAATGCCTAAATAAAACTGGGATATAAATTTTAAATCACAATAATATGTATACATATGTGTATATGTACAAATATACATATATATGTAACTTTTGAAAGATATACAGCAACACCAAGAGAAAACCTTAAGTAAAAATGAAACCCATGAACTTCGATAATTATATATCAAAAGTTCAGCAATTGTAACATCCACCACTCCACTGGTGGATATTGATAAGGTGGAAAGCTACACATAAGCAGGGTAAGGTGTTATTTCTAATGTATTTATCTATTCCTTCTGCCCAATTTTGCAATAAACCCAAATCTTTTTTTAAGTATAGTAAAACAGATACACACAAAATATATGCATATGTAACAAAAGAATCTTCATAGTAATAGATGTTCAATGTGGAAAATTTTAAATTATACAAAAGTATCAAAATGACTCAAAATTCCAACTACCTTAAGATAATAAATCTGTTAATAATTTTGGTATGTTTTTCTCCCAGGATTTAACTACATATAAAAAGACAGAGAGAGAGCATATTGTGAATAGAATTGTTCACACATTTAAGTTATGCACAGATTTTCAAACCTACTATCTATTGCCTTCCTAAGATGAATCTCCACTACTTAATTCAAGTCCCATAGCAGTAAATTGTTCTATTTAGTCATATTAATATTTAGAAGCTTAATAATAAATAGAGGGGAATAGTGCTTAAAGAGAAGCAGAAACGCTTCATCATTCTCAACCTAGCCTTTCCCATTGATTTCTAGGGACCTGAAAATTATTTTTAAAACAAAATGGTTCAAATTTCCAAACGTCTCTATATATAGGCCTTTCCTTTTATTTTTTTCTGTACTCTAACCCTATAGTTGTCAAACTTCAAGTACATAAGAATTATTAAGTCATTTGTACATACCAAAAAAACACTTCTAAGCAGAAGTCTGCTAAAAGTCATTTTCTAATTAACAAATGACTTAATATTATGGGATATAAACTTTACTGGGCACAGATACATATTCATTTTATATAATATATATTATAAAACATATATATTAAATAGCTTGCAGAAACCATATTAAATTTTTGGGGCATGTTAATGATATGAAAATAGCAAAACACTGTTAATCTTAAAAGATCTATATTAATGACCAAAAAGCTCAATGAGCTGAGTTTATGTTTTGCATGCAGGAGCCCTGGTTCAACCCCTTGCACCACCTAGCTCCCTATACACTTTTGGGAGCAACACTCCCCAACTGCTCACAGCACAAAAGCAAAAAGAGCCACCCAGCACCACTGGGTATGAGCCGAAAAACAAAGAAAAATAAACTGAGATCAATACCACTTAGCAGTAGAAACTTTCTCAAAAAAGAAATACAAATGGCCAAAAAGAACATTAAAAAAATGCATTGTATCATTAACCATCAGAGAGATGCAAATTAAAACAACGAGATATTACCTCCCACCACAGACACTGGCACACATCAAAAAGAACAAAAACTAACAGTGCTGGTATGAATGCGGGGAAAAGATGTTTCTCATTTACTGCTGGTGGAAATGTCAACTGGTTCAGCCTTTCTGGAAAACAGTATGGTCTTTCCTAAAATACTAAGAATTGAGCCTCAACTCCTAGTATTCCTAAAATACTAAAAATTGAGCTTCAACTTTGGAATATACCCCAAAGGCCCAGAAACAACATGAAGAAAAGATATTTGAACACCTATGTTCCTTGCAGTATTATCCACAACAGCCCAAATCTGTAAATGACTCACGTGTCTGAAAATAGATGGATAAATAAAGCATCTATGGTACATATACACAACAGAATATCACTCTGCCATAAGAAGTCTTGTAGAAGCAGATTGGTAGGTAGGAGGCTAATGGAGGTATGAGGGTGGGGAGGCACTGGTGGGGGGAAATGGACACTGGTGAAAGGATCTATGTTGGAACACAATATGCCTGAAACCTAGTCATTGATAATTTTTAAATTTATGGTGACTAAAAAAAACTACTTGGCAGTATCACCGTATCACTGCCATCCCATTGCTCATCCTTTTGCTTGAGTGGGCACCAGTCACCTCTCCATTTTGAGACCTGTTGTTACCGTTTTTGGCATATTGAATATGTCATGGGTAGTTTTCCAGGCTCTACTGTGGCAGTGGGATAGTCTCAGTAGCTTGCCAGGATCTCCGAGAGGGACAGAGGAAACAAACCTGGGTAAGTCACGTGCAAGGCAAATGCCCTACCCACTGTGCTATTGCTCCAGCCCACTTGGCAGTAAAATTCATAATATGTGTAATTTATTTTCAAACTGTTCATTAAAATATACTTAAGAGCTCATTACAGAGCTCAACAGGTTGAGCACATGCTTTGAAAAAAGGAAGCCAGGTTCAATGACAGGTAAGCATGAGCCCATGAGCACTTCAGAGAGTAACTCCCAGTAACCACTTGGATATGGCCAAAGTAGGAAATTTATGGGTAGACAAACAAAGGTATATAATATTATTAATATTAACAATTGATCAATGCAGACAAGAGAGATATGAGCAACCATTGTATTATTCTTTGTTCTCACATTAGAAAAATTAACATTAAAAAGTAATGAATTACTTTAAGAATGGGTTACTCTAAATTTAAAAATCACATAGAGGAAAACCAAGACTACTTTCAATAAATTAAACAGACTGGAGGCCTTAAAGTTCATATTTTGCCAATCTTTTTTGGGGGGAGGGAGGCAGTGTTCTTCAATCTGTTTCCAACCTTGCCAGCTCCACCCTGCCTGACTGTTTCCTGACTGTCCTCCACTGTCTGGTCAGTTAGCTCCCCATTTACATGATTCCCCCTGGAATATTCTTGAGGCCTACAGTTAAGAGATTGTTTTAGGGGGACCATTCAGTTTGCCACAGCTCACTGTAAATTTCTCAGCAATCCTAAATGCAGAATAGCTTGACAGATCTTAGACAAAGTGAAACACTTACTGAGATCTGGAGTTCATTTGACTTGAAGAAATAATTGCTAATGACACAATAATTCTATATGAAACAAATATTTGTATTAGACATATGAATAGTAAGGATCCCAATGAGGGCAATATATCTAGGCCATAAAAGGCAAAGGTGCAGGAACCACAGTCTTCCACGCCTTCCAATATTCCTTAAAGAGTTCATTTATCAGCTTAATTCTCTACCTCAGTTACACTTTGTGGCCAAAAGTCTCCTCTGGTTTATATGAGTCACTTCTAGCAAATGTGTCCTTGAGCCAACTCAGAGTTCTTCACCAAGTCCCCAAGAACCACAGCTCATGTTTCTTGTAAATAAGTTTGATAAGGCTCATTAAGAATTTTATCCTTTTCAAGCATCAAATTCTCACTTTGCTTCTGATCCCCAAAGAATTTGTCTGGTGGCCCAGGGTCCCTATTCAGGGAGGAGCAGGTGCAAAACAAGAGAGAACAAGAGCAAATGCAAACTTGGCTGTTAGTATGCATATCCCTAGAGTGACGATTTTCTAATCTACATACAATAAATTCAGCAAGCGTTTCTGTTCTGCATTTTCTTTTGGGAGCTACAGTCTGTCCTGATGAGAAGTCTTCTCATTAATAGGAAAGAGAGCTTAAAGATTTTTCTATTGTTTAATTCCAACTTTTCTACAAAAGAAAAGTCAATAGGGAATAAATTTAACCTCAAGGAGTCACCCAATTTTAGTTTATTTAAGCTCTGGTAGTAAAACTGCTTTTAAGTCATTCCTTTGCACTTGATTAACATAACCTTTGGATTTAAAGGTACTAAGATTGTACAGCCAATCTATGGAAAGTAGGTATGTGGTCGATGGTTTCTCTATAAGGAGAAAATGGGCTACTCCTGTTCTATTTTTTCCCCTATATTCTTTTAGTCCCTTATTCATTCATTTAATTATTTGTTCTGCTGAAAACATGTTTACTAGCTTCAGGTAACTTCTGAACAGGATTCTAAAACCATAGGTTTTATAAAGTTCTGTGTTTCTTATGTAGGTTGGTGGTATAGCATTTGTCTAGTATATGAAGACTTGGGTTCAATCCCTATTCTTGAAAAAGAAATCAACATAGTTGACTCTTTCTCTCTCTCATACTCTCTCTCTCTTTCTCTCTCTCTCTCTCTCTCACACACACCCACACACACACACACACACACACACGCATACATATCTTTTTTCTAAAGGTTTTTCTGGCCAGCCAACCAAGTCTTTTGACAGAGGTTCTCCTGTGCAAGCATGTTCTCCCAGGCTAAAGTCAACTCTGACCCCAAACTGCAGTTCTAGAGTCTTCACCACTTCTTGGGATCCAGGCAAACAGGAAAAGGCAATCTCATTGGATGCAGCATTTAACTTCAACCGAGAAATACAAAGTCCCTGACAGAGAACAAGTACACTTCTGAAAAAGGTTTAGGTGACCCTCTGCTTCATGGACAGAATGTTTTACTCTCAATCCAGGAACAAGAACCAAATCTTGGATCCATATAGCTAACAGAAATACGTGATGAGGGTAGGGGCTGGAGAGATAGCACAGTGGGTAGGGCACTTGTCATGCATGCTGCTGACCTGGGTTCAGTCTCCAGCATCTCATGTGTTTCCCCAAACTCCACCAGGAGTGATCCCTGAGGGCAGAGTCGAGAGTAGACCCTGAGCATGGGTCCGGTACAATATTACAGTGGGTATGAAGTCTGCCTTGCCTGCAACCAACTGGGTCCTATCCCCGGCACCACATATGGTCTCCCAAGTACCTCCAGGAGTAATTTCTGAGTGCATATGAGTGCAGAACCAGGAGTATGCCAAATATCACTGGTTGTGACCAAAAAAAAAAAAGGCAAAACAAATAAGTAAGCCCTGAGCACTTCCAGGTGTCTCTCCCCCAGCTTTTTGCATTTAAAAAAAAAACTACTCTAGGGAGAGATTGATAGTACACTGGGTAAGGCACTTGCCATGCACGTGACCAATCAGAGTTCCATCTCCATCTCTAGCACTGCATATGGTCTCCTCAGCACCACCAAGAGTTAGTCCTAAATTTAGAGTCAAAAGTAAGCCCTGATAACAGCTGTGCGGCAAAAAATTAAAAAGTTTAAAAAAAAAGGAAAGATAGATTTACTTGTCTTTGTCATCTTTCCCTCAAGTGTGCTCTCAGATGCCAACATGCACAAAATAATAGCCAAAGGGACATAAAAAGAGAAAAATGAGTAAAATATAACCTAAAAAAATTAAAAATGCTTGTTTCAAGTAATCTTTTTTTTTCTCATTAAGACACCCTATTTGCAAAGTTATGTTATTTATAGTCAAGTTTTAGGCTATGTTCCAGCACTAATCCCACCACCACTGTTAATTTCCCTCCACCAGTGTGCCCAGGTTCTCTCCCACCACCACCCTGGCCAGTCTGCCACCTTTACAGGCACATTTTTAAGTTAGGTTGTTGTGGTTTAGGTCTCCTGCTTTCAGTGTTGTTGACTCTGGTTTGATACAGAGTAACCATTTCTCTACCATCAGTTTTCCTGAGGCCCTTGGCCCCTGCCCCCTGTTATTTCCTGTCCTCTTCATCTTGCTACTCTTTGATTTCTTTCCCCCCTCTGTCCTTCTCCTTTCTATATTCTCCAGTCAAGAGCAACTTGTTATTGTCCTATTTAATACCTTGTGTTCCCTTGTCCAATTATTCTATATACTACAGATAGCATTGTAGCACTGTTATTCCGTTGTTCATCTATTTGCTCGAGCGGGCACCAGTAACTTCTCCATTGTGACACTTGTTGTTACTGTTTTTGGCATATCGAATATGCCACAGGCAGCTTGCAGGCTCTTCTGTGCAGGCAGGATACTCTCGGTAGTTCTCCAGGCTCTCGGAGAAGGTCAAAGGAATCGAACCCAGGTCAGCTGCGTGCAAGGCAAAAGCCCTCCCTGCTGTGCTATCGCTCCAGTCCTAATATCCTAATATACTACAGATAAGTGAAATAAATATGTTTTCCCATCTTTTGTACTTAATATCCTCCATTTCCACCCAACTGTATCTAATTACATGATTTTGTCTTTGCAGCTGCATAGTATTCCACTGTATGGTGTATATATATATATATATGCATATGTATGGTATATATATACATATATATGCATATATACCATATCTTCATAATCCATTCACCTGCCACAGGACACCTAGGCTGATTCCATAGCTTAGCTATTTTACTCAGTACTGCAATGAATAATGTTGCACATATTGTCCTTCTGAATGAATGTCTTTGTGTCCTGAGGATAGACATCCAACAGTTGCTGTGTTATACGGCAGCTCACTCCTTACTTAGAAAACTCTGTACCTTGTACTGTTTTCCACATGATTTTAGCCAGGTAACATTCCCACAAGCAGTGGATAAAATGTTTTTATTCACCACGTCCCTGCCAACACCTATTAGCGGTATTTTTGTTCTGTGCCATTCTCACAGGTATTCTTAAGTAACTGAGGATCACCATTCTAACTGGGCTATCCAATAGTTTTATGAACCAAACTTTTTGGATAGCCCAGTTAGAATGGTGAACTCACACTCACCATTTCTAACCCAGTTAGAAAACTATTGGATAGCCCAGTTAGAATGGTGAACTCACATTCCTAATACTTTGATCTTTACCTCCTAATCCTACTATTTTTAGACTTCTACCTCCATTTTAAGTGCAGATTTCCTTATTCAGAAGTACAGATTCCTTTGAAAATTGTCTTAAGTAGAAATAGCATAAAGAAACAATTTATATTTACAAAAATTATTGTTTATTGGGGAGAGGCATTGAGCCACATCAGCAAGTGGTGCTCAAACAAGCATAGGGTGCTGAAGGTGAGACCCAAAACTTTGGTATGCAAAGTAAGTCCTCTAGTATTTTGAGCCATTTCCCAACCCTTAAAAAAATTCTGTGTTCTTGGACACCTCCCTCAATCACTCACTTACGCATTCTATATAATATATAACCTAAGACACCGCTAACCTAGAGTGAATTAATTCCTACAGGAATTACATGGTATAATCTAGAAAAAAGTAGTTCCACAGGAAGGAGGTTGACAGTGTCATTCTCGATGGTTGGAGTGTAAAAGGCCTTAATAACAATTACTGCAAAACAGATGAAGAACACAAGTTTTGCTTCTCAGAACCTTTAGTTGTAAAAGTGAACATTAAATTTTCAGACTGCTTTTGGTTTGTAAATCACGCCATTAATCTCATAATTCTATCAAAACAAAGTGTTATAATTCAAGTTTTCAAAAAGCAGGAAATACTTTATGTTTAATACTTATGTTATAAAGTCTATGACAAAATCAAAAAGAAGCTAGCAGCAACACTGTTAGCCGTGGTTACCCAACTATCAGCCAGCATCGAAGACAAAGACATTTTGACCACAATTATTTTTGTTCATTCACAATTTTGTTTTCAAATCATGAATTGTCTTAAATGTTTATAAACAAAAGGCTAATTTGGACTGCTCTGGCTTTAATATAAAAAAAGTCATCTAAATCCAACATTATTCAGATCAACTATGAACACTTTTTTTAATTTCATCAGTGGGCCAGAGAGATAGTACAGAAAGTAAGGCACATGATTACTATATAATTTTAAAGTATCTATATACATAAGATATTGTCTATAATGTAGCAGATATACTAAAATTTATATAATTACAGCATAAACTCAGCCTATGAAGAAAACATGATTTGAGACCCAGAGATTTCTTATTAAAAAACTGTAGGCAGTTGAAGTCATACCTTCTTTTAGACTTCCAAAAAGTAACTATGTAGGTGACAAAAAAAAACAATGGGGTGTTTCCAAAAGAATCCCTCTGCAAAATAACTCTAAAAAATATGTGAAAAGCACTCCATTCTTATGCAGACAATAGAAAGCTGATTTGGAAAATATAAGTGTAAGAAAGGACAATGACAGATTAAAACTCATTAAAATTAAATCAGTGAATTGTGTATCCTTAGCTAAAAGCAAAATGATTCTTTTATAAAAACATGTTTTTCCACCTCCTCCTTCCATATGCAATAGTCCAGCAAGACATTTCTCAAGTATATTAATGTTGATTTCTATTTCTACAGTGCTGTGTGCTTCAGGAAAAAAAAATGCCATGGCATCTAGTCATCCAAGACAGATGAGAAATTCTGAAGGAGAAACTTGACCATCGGATGAAACAAAAAGCAGGCAATACTGCCATCATGGTCTCTGCGGGGGCTTTATGTGAAATTCTAATTAACAACCCTTATTTCATTCCAGATATAAAAAACAAACAAAAACCACAATGTGACTGAGGATCCTAAGGAATTAGGCAGAAAAATATGAATTTATCTGTGGCATACATTAGACAGAACTCCCAGAGTGTTCAGGAAACTATTAGAGCATCTGTTAAAAACATTGAAGTCATGAAACTGAAATGCCACTTATCAAAAATCAACCCCCCTGGAAAATACTGGCTTACAAAACAGAAAGTGGTAGCATTTCAGTGTCTTGGAATCTTAACAACAACAAAAAAATATATAGATGATACAATGTTGAAAGTAAAGTCTCCAGGGCCAGGGAGATGGCTCAGTGGTCAGGGATACATGCCTTGCTTATACCGGAGCTGGTTTCAGGTTCAATCCCAATAACTCCATAGCACCCTGAGCACTGCTGGCTGTGACTCCAATGACCCCCCAAACTGGCAGCACAAATTAGTCGGGAGCACTCAACTGCCCAGACAGGAATGGTCCTGGGACTCCTGAACACTGCTTGGAAGATCTCAAAAATAAAGCTTTAGAAAGTACAGGATAGTCTTGGCATGTTCGTCAGTCTTTACCAAGTGCAGTATAGTGACTTGCATGCAAGAGATAGTCAGTAAATACCTGTTACATTATTATTTTTTCTAGAAACTTCTTTCTAGATAGGAAGATAAACAAAATAAACAGGATCAGCACATCTCAATGAACAACTAGGAAGCTTCTATTAGAAAATCAGAAAAGAGCAAAATAAATAAATCCTCATAACTCTTTTACAGCTTAGGTTTTTCTCCCTCCTTTATGCAAGATAAATTCAGGATAATAAGGGTGGTAATAATGACATAAGATAATACATTTTTTCTGACATTAAAATATGCATTGCATTTGTGTGATTTGTTCCAAAAGTTAATGATCTATTGGGAAAATTGTGAATCATTCATAATGTATTTTGAAAAGTTCTTATGCAATCAACCAACACATTTTTAGGCACCAAAATGCAGCGTATATTGTTCAATTTTTGTATTCAATACTCAAACCTTAAAAATTGTGGTCACTGTCATGGTCATCCCGTTGTTCATCAATTTGCTCGAGCAGGCACCAGTTAATGTCTTCTTTATGAGACTTGTTGTTACTGGTTTTGGCATATCTAATACAACATGGATAGCTTGCCAGGCTGGAACGATAGCACAGGGGTTGGGTGTTCGCCTTTCATGGGGCCAACCCGAGTTCAATTCCTCTGCCCCTCTCGGAGAGCCTGGCAAGCTACCGAGAGTATTGAGCCCACGCGGCAGAGCCTGGCAAGCTATGGTGTATTCAATATGCCAAAACAGTAACAGCAAGCAACAAGTCTCACAATGGAGATGTTACTGGTACCCACTCGTGCAAATCGATGAACAACGGATGACAGTGCTACAGTGCTATAAAAATTTTGGTCTGATTAAAAATTTAAAAAACACTCCATATGTTCACACATCTGTATTAATAAATATGCATTGTACAACCCAACATAGATTCTATGATGTTTCAATTTGGGGCACCAATTCATTTGGACAACCTCCGGGACACTTTCGGCAACCAACATAGGTGAAACACGAAAATCCCAAAGACTGACAGACAGGCTGAAGCCTGTTCTTGCCTGTGAATTATTCTGAGTCAGTATCTCGACGTTAACATGCTTTCTCTGGTTTGGGTAATTATTCCACTAGACTGCATAAAGCCTGTTTCCACATGGGACACAATTACCATAGGTAATTGTGTGTAAGCAAAGATCTGCCCTTCCATTGGGTAGTCACAGCATCACCCATGTTCCAAAGCACCAACTCCCTTCTCGGGGACACGCTTGACATGTCATCGCTGAAGTAATTAGCATGCTTAGAGTTTTTTAAAAATGTATAAATGCATCAAATTTTCACTAGAGACTTTTGTTCTTGTCAAAATTTCTACCATAACAACCTGTGAATTACAATGGAAGGTAATTGGAACACAATGTTCCAGGGGAACATGCTGAAATATGGAGCTACCTCTCCACTGCATTAGCGCAGGAGACAGGTGCAAAGATCTCCAAGCTCTCCGTGCCATTTCCCAATTTCCATTCACACTCTAACTGAGGAAGCACAAGTGCATGAGCCTGAGCCAGTCACACTGGAATAATGTTACAAACACATTAAAAGCAGAGAGCTTTTTCATGTAATTCCGACAAAGCAATTCAAAGCACAATGCAGAATTCAGAGATTTTCAGTGCTTACTTGTTTTCACTGAAAGCGGCAATAGCAATATTGATTTTATTTATTTATTTGTGCCCTGATCCAAAAGCTGTAGCTGCATTTCAGCCAACACAAATAATACAATAGGATGTATTAAAAGCAACTTCAGAACTCCAGGGTGGCGGTGGGGGGGAAGGGGGGATGAGGTGGAAAAAAGAAAATAAAGCCAGAGGTGAAGTTAACACGGAAAATGCATGCCCCCAAACTGAAATTCATCACAGCTTGATAAAAACAGAAACATGACTAAATTCATGATGCGAGAGCTCAGAAGAAGGACCATACTTCTAAATCTAAAACTCATTGATACTGCCCAAATTCCACTTAATTTAAAAAATAAAGATGCCTTGTAAAGGTATATTCTCCAAAGCCTTTACTTTCTTTTATAATTCAGTGTTACTCACATGCTGAATTACATGCGAGTAGTATGTGAATAAAGGATTTCAAGTATAACCTCAACTTTTTAAATGGAAGTTATTAATAAAAGATACAAAAAATAAAATGTATTGTACATAGGGCAACTGTTCTAATTATGTATGTGTCTCTATATTTCTTATGTGCACACACACACACACAGACACACTAGCCTGTGAAGTTTACAACTTTTTTGTTTCCTCTCTCAGAGGGGGTAAAAGATTTGGAGCACATCCTGAGGTGTTCAAGGCTTCCTCCTGGCTCTGCACTCAGGCATAACTCCTGGTGGACTCAGGAGACCATAAAAGGTGCTGGGGATCAAAGTCAGGTAAGCACCCTACCCACTGTACTATCACTCTGGACCCTATAATTTATTTTTTCTTATGACATGAGATTTAAAAGAAAGAAAAACATCAAATACTCCTTGAGCTAGTGTGATGTCTCTCCTTCCTTGCACTGGCCAGTAACAAGATCGAAGATGTGACAAATACATAGAACTGAAGAGCCAAAGAGAGGTCTGGGACTCACTGCCTTGCTCAGTGAGAAAGGTAGCTGTACAGAGATGATGCAGCTCCTGGGAGGTTCTGAGAGACGGTAGAGCCACAGCAAGTCCCCAGAGACAATTGTTTTCCACTGGTCCCTTGCTAAGTTTTTTAATGAATTTCAACTGGCAGTGATAAGAAGAGAAGACAAAAAGATGCTAAAATTGTCTTTAACTCACCAAACACTAAAACTGACCCTAAGCTCGAGGGTTCAGCTCTGCAGAACCAGAACTACCTGTGTCTTCACCTCCAACCCACTGGGAGCAACAAATGGCTCCCCAAATCTTCCCTACATGCCTCCCCCGGGGTCCTGACAATATGCTCAAATGTACATCCATTTCCACCCCCAGACTGGGAAGCTTCAAAGTGAACATTCTCTCTTCCCAACAGCAATCACGCTGCTCAGCACTCAGAGACACTCGAAACATATTTGTGGAGAAAATGGATGCCTCGATGAGTAACTGAATATTCACTGTTACTCCTGGAATTCTCTGATGCAATCACAGTCCCAAGATTCTACAATGCATTCAGAATTAAGAGAGAAAGGGGACTTTAATGTTCGTCTCATCCATTTTAATGTTTTAAATTAGTCATTTACACTAATCAAGGATGACAGATCAGTTTTAACTCATGCACTGACACTTAGGGACTGACAGCAGTTCCCTGGAGTATCCTGTAAAAAAATAGGGATTCTGAGCTGGCAAAAATGAACACCAAGACCATTGAATGGTGTCCTTTAGGAGATGACTGTGACCCAGGTGCCACATGTCTGTCATCTTCAAATATTGGACATGCATTTGGAACAGGTACAAAAGCAAGCTTTGTTTGAAAGCAGCACTCCCAGTTTTTCCAGCTCTTCTCAGAAAGAGGAAAGTCTAAGGAAAGTCTAAGGCATGAGCAAGGAATGGTCACAATTTCCTCTAGGTTCCGGTTTCCTGGCTGACACTAAGAGACAACACAACCATGAGTTCCCATATGGGAAAATGACAAAGGGATTTATGATGTCTAATTCCTTCCCTCTGGAACGGAGCAGAGGAAGAAAAGAAATAAAGACCATAACTCCTAAAAAATATTTCCTACTATCTATGTTAAGAGCCATTTTAAAAAATAAAGTGACCAGCTATGGTAATTATAGTAAACTTGTCAAAACTTTCCAGTGTTTGTTATTTTCTGAGAGGCAGCCATTCTGCCATTTCCTCCAGGGTTTGCAGGTTTGAAATAGAGTAAGCAACCATCTTAAATGCTACACGAGATATACATTTCAAAAGGGGTCTTTTGTTTTTCTTCATTTTTCTTAGATCCGTGTTTATATCCTAGATCTCTGTGAAGTAGAAAGAGATGCACTCTAGAGGAAATTGTTTGCAAACCAAAGAGAGAATTCAAAATTACGGGTCAGAGCCATTTGCTAGCAGTTATAATGAAAATTCATGGTTAGATTTCAGAGTACTGCTTGATCATTAAAGCATTGTTTGTGGTGCCTTACCTGAGAAATGAGATAATAGACTCTTAACCTCACTCATACCTCCAAGCAGTTTTGAATAAAAGTAAGTTTTCAACACTGGAAAGTGTCTTACTAATGTCCTCCAGGGTGGAGCAAAGCCTTCTGATGAGAAATTGGCATAAGGGAGCACTGCGAGCTCCCGGCATAAGAAACTGTGAATTTTCGAAGGCCATTTGGTCAGGATGTTAAATGTCTCAAAAGCTTCCATGATGAGAAGCATCTGGCTCACCATGGAGAGGGCCTTCATGCACTTAAAGAAATCTTTCGGGATTTGTTGTTGTTGTTGTTATTGTTCTTGTTGTGAGGAAGTACTTGGACCACACCCAGTGATCAGGGTTTACTCCTGCATCAGTGCTCAGGGATAACTCTTGATGGTGCTCAGGAAAAAATTCTGGGGTTCCAGGGATTGAATCTGAGCAACAGGCAAAGTAAATGTCCTACCCACTGTATTACCTGTTCAAAACCCCGAAAACATATTTTTAAAATGTGTGCAGAGCCAGTGGAGATGCAAAAGCACAGCAGGTAGGGTGTTTGCTTTGCATATAACCTTACCCGAGTTTGATCCCTGACACCACTTGTGGCCCTCGATCCTGCCAAGAGTGACTCCTGAGTGTGAAACCAGAAATAAGCCTTGAGCACTGCCACATGCGGTCCCAAACTAACTAACTAAATAAATAAACAAACAAATAAATAAATAATATGTGCAGAGCCCTTTCCAGATTTGAGGTCTATCCCATCCCCATGATGCCAGACTGCAAGGAATGTGCAGGAATAACATCTGGGCCTCAAACTGTAGATGAGAGAAGAAAGGAGATTGTGGATAAAGAAAATTTGGGTAGAGACAAGTTAAGCATAGGAAGGGGGTAAGAAACAGTATTGAAAACCTCCTATCCTAACAATTTGTCTGTCAAATATTGATACTAAGAATGTTTTCTTTCTTATCTATTTCCTTATCAAGTGTTATTTGAAACCAAACTAGGAGTTTTGAAAAGGAAACTTTTCAAACATAAAAGAAGAAAATGAAAGAGACAAAGAAAGACCCAAACTGGTACTCCAGAAGAAAAAAAAAAAAAAAAGCACTAAAACCAAAATTGCTTAAAATGCAGTATCAGAGATATGGTGCAACCAGCAGGTCAACCTGTACCTGCAGAACAAGTGCATCAGCAGCCTGATGGTGCCTTCAGACTTCCCCTCTGAAGAAAAAAATGTAATGTGGAGTTCATGCCCAATTCAAGATCACAGTGTGGGATGATACAGTCTCTTGTGCAATACCAGGGTACCAAGCCAGGAATCACACCTAGTGCTCCCACATGTGAAGCATGAAATCCATCCCTTTTAGTTATCTCCCTGTTCCCACAATGTCAATTAAAAAGAAAAAGAAGTTTATTCGAGAAATAAAGGCATGGGTAGAGAGAAAGCCCTGCAAAGAAGAGGACAAAGAACGTGGGTCCCCATAGTAAAAAACCTAGAGTGGTTTGGGGGTGAACAATAAGTATATATTTTCCCATGACTGCCTTTGTCCCAAATTCTTTATGCAAGTAGGAATTAATTGGGGTTTTTCCTGGGGAAAGGTATTGAATTTCCATTGGAGCTTTCTTGAGTTCAGATTGCAGCTTCTGTTTGTGCATTCCTGATGTGTCTCCCCCCAGGGATCCATCCACTTGTCTTCTCAGGAACCATTATTGCTCCTAGCCTGGAATTCTGCATCTCAATGGTTTACCAGGCTCTTTATATGAACTTTTTGTCACAAAGTCTTTCCTATCTTTGGGCTGTTTTCCCCAGGTGTGTTGCAACCTCCAGCCCCTTAACCTAAATTTTCCTCTCCCCTTCCCATCTGCCTCTGAATCCCAGGGGTTTTACTCCCTTAGATAGCACAGCGGATAGGGCATTTGCCTTGCTGGTGGCTGACCCAGGTTTGATTCCTCTGTCCCTTTCGGAGAGCCCTACAAGGTACCGAGAGTATCCTGCTCGCACAGCAGAGCCTGGTAAGTTACCTGTGGCATATCCGATATGCCAAAAACAATAACAAGTCTCACAATGGAGACATTACTGGTACCCGCTCAAGCAAATTGATGAGCAATAGGATGACAGTGATAGTGATTCAGTGATCAAAAATTTAGTAATACAACATCTGGGTTGGGAGAGATAATGCAGCAGATGACTGACCTGTGTTCAATCCCCGATATCACATATGGTCCCCTAAGCATGACCAGGAATGATCCCTAAGCCCAAAATCATGATTAAGCCCTGAGCACTGCTGGGTATGGAAGAAAAAAAGAGCAAACTAAAGTGATAAATAGCAGAAACCAGGGAAAAAGAAATGTAGATGATTAAACATCAAACTAATCATTTAGAGTTGGGGTCTTCGAGCACTAATTCTTTAAGAGCCAAATAGTAACTGTAATTTTTGGCAGGCCCTATAGTTTTTATCACAGCTATTCATCTCTGCTGTAATATTTTATATGTGTAATAAATGAAAACACATGAAATTTTTATACATAATACTGGCTGTTGATAGCATCAATATCACACTGTAATGAAATTAGGACATAGAATTTGTGAGAAAGTGAAAAAAATGCAGGGAAGGGAGGTCGATAGGAATTAGGCTGAGAAAGTTACTACATGGTAGGAAGTGAGTTGTGCCTACACTCTTTCTCAGAATCATGAACTCCAGAAATTGTCAAAAACAACGTTTACAGCATGCTAAGGAGAAATATATGTAAGCAAGGTTAGCACACCCAGCCACGTTGTTCAAGTCTAAAGAAAATAGGCAGTATTCTCAATACAGAAAAAGTCAAGAATAAAGAACTTATAATCCTTTTACTAAAAAATAAAAATTTGAAACTACATGACAATAAAATCCAGCCAATCAATAGATAAGTTAAAAAGTAGACTCGGTAATGGGAAAGTTGAAGTAAAGAATGAGTTCTGGGGATTTTTTCCACTTAAACAGAGAACGAATAATAATTACATGTATAGAACAAATATAATGCTACAAAATCTGAAAAAAGGCAAACAATTTAGAAGAAAAATTAGGATATAATAAGAAAAAAAGTTAAAGCAGCAAAGTCCTTATCATGTCATCTTACCTATCCATTTCCTATCAAATACTATTTGAAATTGAATAAGGAGATTTAAAAAGTTCTAATTCCAATCTTGTAAAGGTTTTTATGACTTTAATGAGATGATATAATACTATTTCAGAAAAATTGATAATTCCTTAAGTTTCACCCCAGTTTCTTTTTAGCTTAAACAAATTCAAGTAGATTTTTAGTAAAATAAAATTAAATACCACATTTTATGCAGAGAATATTTGCTTTACTTCAAAATTATTTTTTGCTTACCATTTGTTCATTCATGCTATAGATGTCCAGAGAAAAATATGTACTGAACATAAGTCACCAAATTATTTTTAGATGGTAGAATTTTAGGGAGATTCTTGGTTGGGTTTTTTTCGTCCTCTTTTTTGTTATAGTTTATTCAATCGAATTTTTTTGGCAAGCACTGTGTGAAATTTCTAGCTGCCCACAAAAATCCTTTTTTATTTTCTGTATGTTCCCATGGTTAACCCATGTTCCCAAACTCTCTCATAGCTGCACATGGTCACATGGCGAAATGCTCTTTAACAGATGAGTGGAAGAAATATTCAACTTGCACTTGGCATAATCATGGATCTTTCCTTCAACTTTCTGTGTGGTAACCACAGCCAACTTAGGCAGTAAATGTGCCAAGTCCCACATCTGAAAAAGTGTGAAATATCACTCAACAGCCAGAAGCCCTCACTTTGGTTGCATTGCATGAGAGAAGTATATGGATTGTGTTCCTTGAGAGATCTTACTGTGAGTCTCTTTCCGAGAAGTTTTCTTTAAGTATAATTAACATAAACATTATTATTTTAAAAATAAGTAATATACCAACAAACTAAAAATGGAATAAAACTAATTTTAAAAGAAAATAATGTTTAGGCCAAACTCCACAATATCTAAATCATCACTTTCATTTAATTAGGCAATAATGTAAGAACAGATGTGGGGCCACCATAAGTGACTGAAGACATTTGTGGATGATTTTCACTGACTGGGAGACCGAAGACTAATGGCACTTGGTGGCTTCATGGAACTTCTGAACTGAATTTAATTTTTGAAACTTGGTTTTTGATATTTTAGAGATAATCTGATTTTGACACAGAATATTTGAGAATATTTCCTTTTAATTCAGAAGAACTGGTCTCTAATAATTTTGCACTAAATCAGGTGTCACTTGGTTCCAGGTAATTCAGTTCAATGTAGCTCCCCCCAAAAAAAATTCTCTAAGCATTATTTCATAGCACTCTGAAAATAAATGTTGGAAGTCACTTTTATTTAGAAAACAACTTTTATCTTCATACACTATCTTCTAAAAAAATTTTTGGATCATTTTTAGTGGATTATTCATAGCAAGCAATACAAAATAAATTACTTAGGTCCTGCTTTGGAGGCAGGCTTTGGGGGCCAGAATGGAAACATTCAAAATATGGTGGTGGGAAGGTATAATAGTGGTGGGATTGGAGTTGGAATATTAAATGTAATAAATTATTGTGAACAACTTCATAAAAAATAAATTTAAAAAAAAGAAAACAACTTTTTCCTGTACACAGTACAAAATATCAACAATAGTTGTGATTTTGATATTTACTACAATAAGTTTTATACTATAATATCAGTGCATGAGACTATTGAATGTTAGTATAATTGTATGTATTACTTAGATAGTAATTTTAAAATGTATCATAGTGAATATTTATAGAAAAATATCATCTGAAAACTGGAAGGGGCATCAAGAGGCCATTTGATCCAGGCTTTCCCAAGTAAGATATCAAATTGTGTCTTAAACTTTTTAATTAAGCTGAAAGATGACAGGCATCCAGATTTTATTTATCACCACAGAGATAAATGGTTTTCAAATAATCACTGAGGAGAGGAACGTGGGAGGTTAAAATAAAAACTCTCATTTACTTCTCTTCAAACATCTGCCCCTGAAAAATCTTTTCTGAACTTGAAATTTTTTTAATTTTATGAAAGAACAAATTGGAATATGAAAAGCATGAGAATCTGAAATGTCTGGTTCATTTCCTCTCAAGAAATAAAAATCTTTCAACAACATGTTTATAAGTTACAAGCCAGACACAAATACTAATTTCTCAGTCCAGAGATATCCAATTTCCATTATAATGCATTTAAATCTTTGCAAACTAAAGTGTTTTTAGAAACCATGCCAGTCAAAGATGTCTAGAACAATGATGCCTGATTCTTTTCTGGAGTTAGCTTTACACCAATTAGCTATTATTTCTAATGAGTTCTCAGCCCCCTCAAAGATAACCATTTAACTCCCTTTATTCTTGACTACCTTATTAATTTTGACATTTTTCCTTTTATACATTAAGGAAGCAATAGCAGCACTATCAAATTCATCAAGTAGAAAAAGATACTTCCAACTTGAAATCTAATTAATTTTTCATGTTCATTATCTTTTAAGAATGTTTCTTGCAAGAGGACATTATCTGTTCTTCTTTCCATGATAATTGATGCAGTTCTTACCCCACCCTTTTATTTTTTTCTAATAGGTAAGAAAAGACCTTTAATACTTATACTTACAGTCCTGGCGATAACATTTTAAAAGTATTAAATATGCCATTCAGGATGCATAAAGTATTACAAAAGTCTGATCTATTAAAATATGAAACTCATTAAGGGGCAAATTTAAAGAGTGTAAAGTTGTATGTCATTACTTTAAGAAGATTCTTATCATCAATAAGAAGCCTGGTGACATACATTATCTTTATATCTTTTTAAAATGTTAATTTTTAAACATCAAAGAAAATATAAAAATATATACTGATTATTTTGAAACAATGGCTACCAATTCCAACATAAACTATTTTAAAAGAAAGACAAATGTTAGGAGTAAAGAGAGTGTGTGTATACTTGAGTTTCAAAAAGAGACAGATGAATTACTTTTTACCAGGACAAATAACTTTTTTTATCAGGACAAATTATGTACCTAGAGAACCCACTATGCATTAAAATCAATTAAAAGATAATGTTTGCATACATTTTTTAACAATCTTTAATGTTGGAATTAGAAAGCTGTGACTTAAGTATGCCAGTCAATATTGGGTGGGAAATCCGTATAATGTACTAATTACTTACTAAGTTAGTCCTTGAAAGGCTTGGGTTAGATATAAAAAAAGTCCTTGCATCCTGTCTTGGATGTCTCAAATTAATTAATGTAGTACACAAATTTCTGGTAACTAATAATGAGAGATCATAAGTGGTCAATTAAAATAATAGAGGACCTTCAATATCCAGAGAGAGGAGAAAACTGTCAAACATGTTACTTAAAATAACTGGAAACCCAACTATTAAGCTAGGAAGTGAGTTAAGACAATGCCAGATTTTTTAAAGTTAAGGAGAATATTGAGAAAGAGTAAACAGTTTAAACACTGAATTCATCATAAAAAAAAGAATACATTTAAGTTCTATAGAAATTATTTGTCCAGACAATGCAGAGTGTCTAGCAAGTCAGAAATAAAGAGAGGTACAAACTGGGGCTAAAAAAGACTTATTAATACATATTCTAGAGTTTATTTCCTTCCTCTACTCACTCCTTTTTTAAATCAGCCATGATAATGTAGATAGTAATCCTTTCCTTCCTTCAGTAAAATTTATTGCCTTGAGTTGCTTCTTAGCAATGAAAGTGCACTCGCTCACACTTGGGAATCAACAGAACATATTAACAAATTAGAACCATAGCTTTTGCCTAATGAGTGGAATTTTTCTCTGTGAAAATCTAACTAGATCATTAAGTAGAATCGAAACCATATACTTAGCTTCATTAGGCATATGTCCATTCAGTGAACTATCCATCCCCAAAGACACTGAAGAGCATGTGACATAGACAGAACAGAGGATCATATGAATGTACACCTTTTTATTCTCTACCCAAGCACACATTTTAATTGACAAAAATTATATTAAACGAACAAGAAAATTGATGACAACTAGAGCAAGTAAAATTAGCCAAAAAATATGATGATAATAATGGAAATTTTACCTGTATCAGCCCATCTCTCAGTGAAGGAGAACAGGGTGATGGTAGTTTTCTGAAGAAGTGACATGGCAAGGTCTCTGCGGGCTAATCCATACTCCCAAGTCTAGTAATTCACGTAAAAAACAAAGCAGGATTTTAGCCGGCATAAACTAAATTTTGAGGCTGATTTAGAAAATAATTCTCATGCTTTATAAAATTATAGTTTTTTAATATACTCTTTCTATCTCTAAGTACTTACGCCTCAATAATTTTTCTCCATCAAAGGAAAAAATAAAATACAGGCAAAATTTGAAGAGGAATAGAAGGTGAGGTGTTCTGTTCAGATGAATAAGTGAACCTTCCCCTGGCCTTGGCTCCCTGTGCCTTACAATTTGAGGAAGAAACAAAATGAGTCTCATCTCCGACAGATGAATCTTCAATTGCATTCTGAATAAACCCAATCACGACACCATCATCTCCTCAATTTAGTCTTCAATTAGATACTCTGGTTTTAAATGATCACCTTCTCTTAGGAAAATTCATGTTCTCTCCCTGGAAGAAATACTACTTCATGTCTACATTTTGTTGATACTTTCTTCAGGGGAGATCACTTCTGTATTATTACAAAAGTGGTTCTGCTTGCCTGATTATTATCATCATTAAGCATTTATGAAGCACTTTAGACTTATTTACCAGAGCTCATGATTCCCTATAAGATAGGCTGGCATAATGGTCTTCTTATAAATGAGAAAATAGAGCTTAAGTACCTTAGTCAAGGTCACAAAGGTAATTTGGATAAATGACTCAAAGCCCCTGACATTTTAGTAAGTAAAAACTCTCAAGTGGCCTAAAAAGTTTTCTGCTTCAAAGCTTATCACCCCAACTGTTACTGAACATGAGTACAAGAAAGATTTCCTTTTTTCTGTTCCTCTAGCTGATGACATTGTTTGAATAGGTCTGTAACACAAAGCTGTATCTCTGTAGTTCTCTTAATTTTTCTAAGACCAAGCAGTATGACTGAACTTTCTAATTCCAAGAATATGACTGAAGATAATGATGACAGTAGGAATCGAGGTGTTTAACCATCTTTGTCAGTCCCATCGAGAAGAACTTTTCACAGAAAAGTCTCCAGTGCTGCACCAGTGAGGTAGTAAGGGACAAGATGCTTACCTTGCATGCAGTAGATCCACATTGGGTTCCCAGCACAGTGTATGATTCTGAGCACATCAAGAGTCAACCAGATCACAGAGTCAAGAGTAAGCTCTCCCACCAAGTTTACACACCCCACACAAAAATAATACCCTGTCATTAGGGGACTTTGTCAGGGTATTTAATAAAATAAAAATTTAATGTTCTAATGTTTTTAATGGATAACAGTTTAAAAAAAAGATGAGAAAACAACTATGCCAACCAAAGAAAGGTGTGTGCCACCACTTTATTTGCAGAACTGTTGACTAAGAGTTGTTCATATAGCACGCTACAGGATTTGTTTGTCTACAGAGCAGTGAGGGTAAGATCCTACAGTTTCTTCTTAGTTGGATTAAAAACATAAAAATAATGGGGCTGGCAAGATAGTACAGGTGGTAGGGTGCTTATCTTGCATGAGGTCGATCTGGGTTCAATCCCCAGGGTCCCTTTTGGTCCCTTGAACACTGCCCAGAGTAATTCCTGGGTTCAGATCCAGGAGAAATCCCGAGCACAGTCAGATATGACCCACCAAAAAACAAACAAACCAAAAACTATAGACATGGTAGGAATATTAAGCACTGACTTAATTTGGCAAGAGGAGAAAAAAAACTACAAAACATAGCTTAAAATTCTATTTGGTGGTTTATCGGTCATTCAACAATTGTGAGTTATTATTTTTTTTTTTACTCTTTGGGTCACACCCGGCAATGCACAGGGGTTACTCCTGGCTCATGCACTCATGCACTCAGGAATTACTCCTGGCAGTGCTCAAGGGACCATATGGGATGCTGGGAATCAAACCTGTGTCAGCTGTGTGCAAGGCAAACACCCTACGCGCTGTGCTATTGCTTAGCCCCTCAACAATTGTGTTTTAAGTAATACCAGTTTGAACCTTGCTATTTCAGTACAAGTGTCCCCATCTTTTCCAGTATGCCTCAAGAGTTTTACGTACTTGAGTCTCAATCTCTGTACTAAGTCTATTGCTTAAGTCATGCTGCGGTCATTTCTGTGTTTACCACACAATTTTGTCCTGCCAGGACATTCTCTACCTTCCATGGGGGCATTTGCTGTCTATTAAGATTCATGATGTAAGTTTTCATTTAATGTCTCATAGCCCAAGTAGTGCAGCTTATGTTTTATGCAACATATGAAACAACAGTTAATATTTCTTGAGCATTCAGTATATGTCAGATAATTTATGTTATCTAACTCTCTGATAGCGGCATGGTCATTATCCCAGATTATGCTTCTCCTCTCCTTTTGTTTGGGGTCATATCCAACTGTGCTCACAGTTTCTTCTGGATCTGAACTCAGGAACTACTCTGGGCAGTGAGCAGGGAACCGAAAGGGATCCTGGAGATTGAACCCAGGTCTACCACATGCAAGAGAGGATAAGCAACTCTAAGACACATAGGTAGTAAGTGACACAGCTGGGATGAACATGCAGTCAGCTAGTCTGGTTTATGGGGCTTTCCCCTCAATTTATTAAGTCATTACTGAAACCTAATGTAAGTCGAATGGGTACAGTGTAATGATTTTCTATAGATATGTATCTCAAAGTAATTACCACAGAAGTCTAGGTAATACTTTTTATGCTTACAAGTGTTTGCTATGTTGATATGCATGTCCCCCCATATATAATCATAGCACTCTCTTGTGTGTGTGAGTGTGTTTGTGTAGTGATAGCACTAAGGTTTACTCTCAAATTTCCGGTGTATAAAATATAATGACTAGATGGAAAGGAAAATATGAAATGGGGGCAGAGCAGAAAAATGAAGGTGGAGAGATAGAACAGTGAGTAGGGCACTTGTCTTGCATGCAGCTGACCTAGTTTTGATCCCTGGCACCTCATATGGTCTCCTTAGCCTACCAGGAATTATCCCTGATTGCAGAGCCAGAAATGATCCCTGAGCACAGCTGAGCTTGACATACCCTGCCCAAAATAAACCAAAACATTTTTTAATCTTAAAAAAAGAAAAAGAATTCATGAAGTAGGAATTATGGAGAAACCAGAAACCACAGACAATACATAATTCTTAAGTGGAGGCAGGATAAAAGGAACCAAGAAGTACTGGAATGAGAGGTCAGGTGCATTTTACATATTTATCTAAATGCTATAAACAATAACAATCGCTTGTGTTATAGTTAAGCATGTGTCATGGTCTAGAGGTTAAGCTAAGTCCCTTACATACATAATTGCCTTTAATTCTCAAAACACTCTGAAGTAGGTATAAATAGTATTTTCACTTTGCAAGTATTTTCACTTTACAATGCCTAGAACAGTTAATAAATAAGCCCAAGGTTATATTCTTTAGAGATGAAAATTAGTGAATGTTTAAGTATTTTTTTCTTAAAATAGAGTTCAAGATTCTTAAAACTACATCCTAATATCTACTATTAAAAAGTAAATAACTCAATTCCAACTCAGATTAGCAGCAAATAAACTCCATTTGTGTTTTGCTCACTTAGAGCTACAGATAAGATGGCATTCCATCTCTTTTCAGCGTTTCACCTTTTGCATTCACACATGTACATCTGTCTCAGAGAAGGCATTCTTGCTTCCTTGCTTCTTCAACTGGCAAGTAATTTAGCTGTTTATTCTGAATTCTTTCGTCTTTCTGATTTACTGTTAGAAAGGAGGCTCCCAATCTTGGTACCAGTTTACTAAATTGTGTTTCAGCCCCAAACTTGGGTGAGTCTGTTGATCAGGTTTTGTATCCCATACTCAAGAGAAAGGGCCTTGTGTTCTGTCAACCAATGCTCAGTGTCTTGCAGCATTCCTTTAGGAGTCAGATATAAAACCAAACAATACACTGAGAAAAACTATGCAGTTGTTAAAATCTAAGTATCTTGTCAGCTTAAAACAATTATGCACTTATTTTAAAAAGCATCTCAAGCACTAATTTCCACTAGAAACTAATGGCCCACAAATTATCTTATCTTGGCTTAAGACTGTGTTTGAATTAGAAGCCACTAGAATTCTCTTCACCCTCCCATAATAAATCCAACATTGACATCGTACCTTTTTCAGAAACTATAGATGATATTCATGGCATAAAAGTTGAAAATGTTAACTTGAGGGGCTGGAGCGATAGCACAGTGGGTAGGGCATTTGTCTTGCATGCAGCTGACCCGGGTTTGATTCCCAGCATCCAATATGGTCCCCTGAGCACCACCAGGAGTAATTCCTGAGTGCAGAGCCAGGAGTAGCCTCTGTGCATTGCCAGGTGTGACCCAAAAACCAAACTATACTAATACTAATAATAAATGAATAAATAAATAAAATGTTAACTTGAATTCCTTGGGGGGTGTGGGCATGTTTTAAACTGGGCCACAACTGGTGGTGCTCAGGTCCTGCTGTGACATGGAGACCATAAACAATGTCAGGGTGCACACTGGGGTCAGCAGAATCCGAGGGAAGAATTTTAGGCCCTGTACTAACAGTCCCAGCCCCTAGAATATTTAATTTAAAAGAAATTCAAGTAACCTGGCCAAATTAAAAATCTTTGAAACACAGAGTTCCTTTACAAGACACTGGTGAATTCTAGACTATTCATAACCACAGTATGGCCATTTAGAGTATATTTAAAATCCTACAAAATATTGGAGGAATTTCCTAATATAAACTCACAAGTAGCAGTTGCAGGCTCTGATATTGTTTCAAATAGTAATACTGTTAACACTGCAGGAGCTCATGTTAAAGGTGTGATGGACAGAGGTTGGAGATCTAAAAGCAGGATGGGGGGTCGGGTGGGGTAGGGGAGGGATGGTATAAGGGTTAAGGCATTGCATGAAATTAATACTGGTTCAATCACCAGAACCCAGATGACCCCTCAGAATACCAGGAGTGATCCTTGAGTGCAAAGCCAGGGGGAGCCATGACTCGCCCCGGGTGGGCCTTCCTATCCCCAACACTGTCCAAAATCACTGAGCTGAAAGGAATCAGGTAAGAGGGAATAAAGTGTGTGGAAATGAAGGGCAGTGGTCCATGGGCTTAGATTTGTGAGAAAGTGATAGGAACTATAGCAAGCCCTTCAGTTGGGAATGAAATAGGTCTTAATTAAGACAGCTAACCTCTGTGAAGTCAAGTTCCTTATGTGGACAACAGGGATCATAATGTCAGCTTCTATTCATGCTGAGCGCTAAACATGCTGCCCATAAAGTACAGAACATGCGTCCTCCAGCTAGGCATTTCTTCTTGAATACCCTTCCAACATGCCAAACCTCAGACAACCCCAAAATAAACTTAATTTCCTTTCCTCCACCGTCACTCCTGCCCCATTTTAATTACTTAAATCAGAATCTTAGGAACCATTGCCAACTCTCTCTCCTCCCTCAGCACCCATACTTAATTGGACCTGCAGATACCAAAGTGTCTCATTATCCTGTCTCATACCTAGATGGAACAGGATTTCATAAGATGCCAACAGATTCCCTGAAAATCTTTACCATCAGCTCGCCTTTTGATTCCCTTTTGTCCCCTTCTAAAACCTTGGATAACTCATATAGTCCAGGCTCTGTCACTTCCCTTCACACCCAATTATAAAACTTCACCCATAACTCTTTATGTACCCTCCTAGCAATAGTGTTAAAAAATAAGACAACTTCCAATTCCATTTAAGGCACCAGAGATAATCACCCACAGAGTAGTGACAGCTTGCTTTCTTTATCCTAGACCATAGATCTGATGTAGTGCAGATGACAAGATTGCTTTGAAATTCTTGTCAGTGAATTTTCCCTTCTTGGTGTTTCGGGCAGAACTGTGTCCCCTCCCCACCTCACCTCCACATTGTATATGCTAATATCTTAACTCTTACTATTATCTTAGAATGTGAACTTTTTGGAAACAGGGTCTCCACAGAGGTAAGCAAGTTAAAATGAAGTCATGAGAACAGACCCTAACTCAAAATGATTTATGCAAGGAGGACTTCAAGGCACGAATATAAAGTGAAGAGGGTGAAGACAGAGCTATAGCACCCATAGTCCAGACAAGAAAAGAGGCACAGATTCTCCCTAACAACATTCAAAAGAAACCAATCTTGCCAGCACCTTGCTTCTAGACTTCTGTTCTCTTGAACTGTGAAACAAAATAATTATATCATTCAAACTTCCTCGTGTGTGGTACTTTGCCTGTACAGTGACCCATTTTTCCCCTACAACACATCATTCACCCAGTCTGTAGCCTATGAAGGGGTGAAGAGAGAAAGAAGATGGAATTTATAAGTGACTTCTGTCAGGAAATTGTGAGTAGAGTCCTTATCAATCATGGGAGGGACAGTAGAGATAATATGGCACGTAAGACACATTTGCCTTGTAGATGCCCAGGTTTGGTCCTCGGCACTGAACATGGCACCCCCAAGTTCATGATACTCCTGAGTGGTACGACCAGGTGTAATCCCTTAGCACCACTGACAGTTCCCCAAGTAAAAAACAAGTGAGAAATAGCTAAGTTCAGGGGAAGAGAGACTCAATAATGATAAAGGAGAAGAAAAACTAAGAAAGAAAATTAAGGTATCTTATTTCTAACTCCCTTTATATGAGAGTTAATTTTCAGTGGAGGGATGCAATAGAGACACCATATACATATATGCTACTCTAGTCACTGTCATCCCGCTGGTCATCGATTTGTTCGAGCGGGCACCAGTAACGTCTCTCATTGAGAGACTTATTGTTACTGTTTTTGGCATATCCAATATGCATGGGTAGCTTGCCAGGCTCTGCCACTTGGGCTCCATACTCTCAGTAGCTTGCCGGGCTCTCTGAGAGGGGGCGGAGGAAATGAACACAGGTCGGCTGCGTGAAAGGCAAACACCCAACCGCTGTGCTATCACTCCAGCCCTACTCTAGTAAGAATGTTTTTCTCCTTTGAAAATCCCTGAGTTTTACATGATGCCTGGGCAGTAACTGTGGTCCCCAAAGAAATAAGAATTTAAGTGGACTTGGCTGGAGAAGTCATCCAAGTGAAAGGATGGAACCAGCAGTCCTGATTCTCCCTCATCCAGGACCCAGAAGTCCCCTGAAGGTCCTGTGAAGTGGATACAAGTGCTGAGTGAAGTTGTAGACTTGGAGAGGTCCAGGGTTAGACAGAAAACATGTGAAGGGGGAAACTCAGGAGCAAAGGTAATCCTCCCTGTCTGGAGTGTGGCTGCCAGCACAGCACCCAAACTACAAAGCAGGACCAGCCACACATCTATGGCACCTACCTGTTTGTCAACACTTAGATGAAATGAGATAGTTTAGGAACCTATGAACAAACAATGGCCTCCCCCACCTGCCTGCTTCCCCATGGGCACTTAAGCATCTCCTTGTGCCAAGGAAGCATCTTGCATTAAACAAAAGTAGAAGAGGTGATCTGTGCTAAAAGAAGCAGCATGAAGGTCTGTTTATCTGTGGACCTCCGGGAATCCAGGGTCACTCCCAGTGGTTCAATGCAAGGACCTGAGAGATGCAGTGCTGTCTGGGCCTTGCACTGCTGGGAACCATTTAGGCCAACCATGGTGGGCTCAGGGACCCCCCTAGGGCTACATGTGGTCATGCTCAGGAGGACCATGCAAGCTTAGGAATTGAACATGAAATCCCTCTACTATTTCTCTAACCCAGAAACAGCAATTAACATTGAACTAAATGTTGACCACAACATAAACCCTCTTATACCAAAAGATAGTAAGCAGCAAATTGAAGTTCTTGCAGCTGTCAGGAACGGATGTCTGGTTTTAAGATCATTTCTGATTTGTTTGTTTTGTTTTTAGATCATACCCAGTGGTGCTCAGGATTTATTCCAGGCTCTGTGTTCAGGAATCACTTCTGGCAGAGCTTGGGGGACCACAATATGTGCAGAGGATCAAACCCAGGTCGGCAGCATGCAAGGCAAGTGCTCTACCCTCTGTACTATTTGTGGATGAGAATCTCAGCAGGGTAATATCAGGGGACACTGATTTAGGGGGAAATAACTTATAAACACTTTTTTTTAATTTAATGTTTTAAATGGAAATTTAAATGTGGGTGTTGAATTGGGTCACACCTCCTAGTACTCAAGTGTGACTCCTGCTGGAATATGGGCAAGCCTATGACAGTGTCAAGGTGCAAACAGGGGTCAGCAAGATCCAAGAAAAGCATTGTGGGTCCTGTACTAACACTCCAACATGTAAAATATTTAATTGAAAAAAATTCAAATTCTTCTTTAAATTCCTTTTTAAATTTCTAATGTAAATTCATCTAGACAATTTGTTTTATGACAACCATATAGTTTTCTTCTTTATTTTAAAAATAACTTTTTAATTTAAATAATTTAATTTTCTCCTTTATTTATAAAATAACCTATTGGACTGGAGCAATAGCATAGGGGGTAGAGTGTTTGCCTTGCATGGGAACAACCTGGGTTCGATTCTTCCATCCTCTCAGAGAGCCCAGCAAGCTACCGAGAGTATCTCGCCCGCCTGGCAGAGACTGGCAAACTCCTCATGGCATATTCAAATGCCAAAAACAGTAACAATAAGTGTCACAATAGAGACGTTACTGATGCCTGCTCGAGCAAATTGATGAACAACGGGATGACAGTGCTACAGTGCTGTCTTATAAAATAGCCCACAAAAGTATACATACGACCTCACCCAAGATAGTTTCTTTTTTTTTTATCTGGCACATCTGAATTGTCAGGGGTAAATTTCTAACCCCACTTCTCTCCATGAGATTGAGCTGGACATGAAAGTAATTTAAAGTAACATTAGCACAAATGACTTCATTCACTGTCAGAATACTGCTGTCCCGTAAAAGAGCTGCCACTATCCTAGACTCAATGGAGGTTCAAGGGATTCCTAAAGTAGGAGGTCTGGGGTATTGACCAGTCAAAATTTTCACCATTCCAGTTGTTGACTAAACAAGTATCCTGCTCCAGAGAAGGATACCCCCTACTCCAACGGGCCCCTTGGATGCAGAATGCTGCTTTTCCACAGTGTTGAGTCCCTCTTCAATGTTTTCCACAATAGTCTGGAAAAAGAAGTATCAAGTACTAGGGGTGGGGGCCGGGGGGAATAGGGTGGGATAAATCATCCATGGGATAATCTCCACTTTCAGAATCGATGAAGCTTATGGTTTACAACTCAGTGTTAGCTCTCCGTTCAGCAAGCCTGCATCTCCTAATCTATATTCAGGTAGTGATTCTGAGTATTATGTAGCTTGAAAACTTGAAGTGAATTTTCTGGGTGGTTAATAAGCTATCAGCACGAGTATTAATGAACAGTGACCTTGCGCTGAAACAAATGCTCCCTGAGTGTTTGTCTCTTCATTGCTTCTCTAATATCATAGCATTTTCACCACCTTACTTTCTTCACTGATTGCTAGCAGCTCAGGCTTCATCCTCACAAAATCAGACATCTGAAGTGGGTGCACTGGATGTATAACCACACAGCCTTGAGAAGACACACGTGAAGGATGGGAGCAAACCTGTGAGACATTTTCTTGAGGTTTCCTCACTGCCCACTACGTACTCAATTCATCTGAGATATTTGTTAAGGTACAGAGGTGTGAAATAGAGCTGGCTGCTCTACTGAGCAGACAGTCTGACCATGTACGATCCTAAATGCCCACAAGAGGAAAAATGCTATAAAACTATCCTGGAAAATTACATCCAGAAAATTCAGAGTAGTTTACATGTATGAGGTTGACATTTAGTAAAAATAAATTTATAATATGCAAGGCAAATAGATATAACAGGAGTATAAAATAGTCAAACACAATCATTGAAGCTAACATTGATTACGCTCATGTTCCCTGATGTGATTGTCCTGTATTTGTTTGTGACAATTGATTTCCACAGCAATCCTATTCATTAGCGAGTCATATTAATGCCATCGTACAGGTGAGAGTAATAAAACTGCCTAGTCATGTTGCAACTAAAATGTGGTGAATCTAGTATGCAAGTGCAGAATTATCTAATCAACACCAAAAGGAGCACTTCTCTCCCATATATTTCTATTTTTGAAAATATCACATGAGAGAAAATGTAATGGTATAATAAATACCTTAAACCAGTTAATTATCAGAATTATCTGGGAAGATGTGTCAAAGTTTGTATAAACATTGTGTGAGGGCTAAGTCCCAGAGAATCTAACTGGGTACACCTGGCTTGCATACCTACACTTTTATAAAGCTATCGGCCCACTTCATTTTTTTGTTTTAGGGTCACATGCTCTGAGGTGCTCAGGTGCTACTGCCAAATGTGGCTGGGCAGGCTGTGGGTGGCAGAGAAGAGATGAGTGCCTCCCTTCAAGGCCTAGGATCAAACCTGAGTCTCCCAAATGCAAAGCTACAACCAGGTCCCAACGCACTCACCAACCCACTTCTAATCACTAAAGTGTAGAAGTTATTCCTAAGAAAATTGTAGAGGCCACGTTTACACAGGTCAAGCAGATGAAATGCTAGGAAATACATTATTTAAGACCTTTAAAAAATGTTAAACAAAAAATCCCTAGTATCCTAAAATATCTTGACTTATTAAAAGGAAAAAGTCACCTAGGCAATTTGTTATATGACAACTAGGATATCACTAAAAAGTCTCTGGCCTCATGTGCCTTGAACAGTGAAAAGTCTAGACTCACAATTCCCCCCCCCCTAAATTAGTTTCCCCTGATATTTTCCTGCTGAATTTGTCATCTACACACAGAAAATAACTTAAAGTCGCTCAATAAGGGCAGGACTCTGCCTTGAGTAACAGTTCACAGATACTTGGGCTATATGTAGAAACCGACAAAGAGAGCAAGACTTTTTTTTTTTATTGTAACATGCTTGATTCTCCCCAGGGCCTCAGGTTATTCTCTGCACAAACATGAAAAACAGTCACATGCTGATAGTCTCAACCTCTTCTGAAATACATTGGACGCTATCCACAACTTCTGCCAGCAAAGACTAGATTCAGAAGTCACAAAGAAATGTAATTAATTATCCAAGACCAACACCGCAGGCTTCTTCCTTAATCATAAAGTCTGAGTCTCTTGTTTATTAACTGTATCTGGTCCCCACCACAGTCTTGCCCTTAAATCCCAGGATAACTTCCTGAGTTCTGGTGTATCAAGAGTGGGAGACAGTCTCCATTTGCTTAATTATGTAGGTAGACAAGATATCAAAAGTTCCTCAGTGTTGTCAATTGTGTGCATAAAAGTAAGAAAATTAATTGAGGTTTTGTCATACACACTGGCACTAAGAACAGATTTCTCTTAATCTATCCCTGGAAGACAAGATAAAAACAAAAAAGGTATAAAAGGTAGTTTGTGTCATTAGCTGAACGTAGCTTCAATGCAACTGTTTCTTCACTCAAACATCTCATTAATGAAAGCACCATAAACCTCAAACACCGACTTTGAAAACTGTTATACAAGCGCTAGTCATCATTGTCTTAACTTTGCCTTTGCTTGTCAAACTCAAACACTCTCACTCATTCGCAATTTTTTTCTCTCAGCTTCATTTGTAATTTCTTGGCTTAGGTAGATGAGTAGCTATAATGAAGTAAACTCACAAGTGTCAGGAGATTAGAAGAAAGCTACTAACACTCACATAAATCATTTTTAGGCAGCTCAACTTGTCACTACCTGTCATAGCAAGACCTCTACTTCCATCCCCAGGATGCCTCTGTTCCTCTTTTCTCTCCACTTACACTGATTTTCACTGCTATCCACATCTCCTCTCAGAACTCAGAAATAAGAAGATAGAAAATAAACTGTTGCTCAAGTAAACAGGTGATAGCTGAGGGGTTGCAAGTACAACTTTCTCTAAGGGACCAGATAAATCAGACCCAATAGGGAACTTGCTGGCTCCACCTTCACACCTAACTCCAATGTGAAGTAAATTTCTAGATAATTTAGTTGCCCTATGGAAGGGGAAATAAGGTCTTCTTATATTTGGGCTTGAGTTAAGTGGATTATCTTCCCAATTTTCTATTTCAAGAGTCTGTACTGATAGCATTACCTCTGAGAGACTCCACAAATAGTTTTGCTCAAACACGTGAGACATAAATATATAAAGGAGTTGATAGACTTGATCCCCTCACCTTGCATTCTGTGATAAGGTAGAAAGAAGTAGATTAAACAGCTGTCCACTCACCTCTTGCCAAAGAAAATTTTAAGATCTAGACCACAAGTCATTCAACAAATATGTGTTGAGTGATCAATATCACCAGTAATTGGACTTAATTCTTGGGCTACCACCATGATTAATGCCAAAGAAACACTGCCCTAGTTCTTTTGGAACCGTAATGCTGCTGGAGAAAGCTAACTGAGTAAGTAACAAAGATGAGGCATAAGGTATGCTGTGATAGGGGGTTAGGAGTAATGGATACAAGGGGCCAGAGAAGCTAACCAAGGCCTAAGGAAACAAGATTTTCCAGAAGAAATTGATAGCAAGCTCCATCCCCACAGCAGGTGCATGCTAGCACTAGAGGGATCACGCCAGGGCTGGAGAGAGCGCTTTCCTCCCTCTAACCCCAGGGAAGACCTGGAGTGGGAGAAAAGTAAGGAAAGGCAGTTACTGCAGGATTGAAGTGGGCTTTTACGGCTTTCTCATTCTGGGTGCATCCAGGCTGGGATGGGTGGATGAGGTGGGGGGGGGGGGTTCAGTTTAATTCCATATCCTTATAAGGATAACTGTGACAGAATTTGAAAGTCTTGTTTCAGATTCCTGCCATATGAAGGTAGCAAAAATAGCCCTGGATGATAAAAACTTTGCTTGTTTTTCCACTCTGTGGCCCTCACTTGACAGAAGTCATGCCCCAGCGCAAAAGGAATTTTTGTTCCAAGTCCTGACCAATGGAAAGAAAAAAGTAGTAGTAGTAGTAGTAGTAGTAGTAGTAGTAGTAGTAGTAGTAGTAGTAGTAGTAGCAGCAGCAGCAGCAGTAGTAGTAGTAGTAGTAGTAGCAGTAGTAATAGTAGTAGTAGTAATAATAATAGCTGTAGCACTGTAGCACTGTCATCCCATTGTTCATTGATTTGCTTGAGCAGGCACCATTAACGTTTCCATTGTGAGACTTGTTACTGTTTTTGGCATAACAAATACACCACAGACTTGTTGTTACTGTTTTTGGCATATCAAATACACCCTGGGTAGCTTGCCAGGCTCTGCCGTGTGCGCATGATACTCTCAGTAGCTTGCCAGGCTTTCCAAGAGGGATGGAGGAATCGAACCCAGGTTGGCCGTGTACTAGACAAACGCCCTACCAAAAAAGATGACACAAACCTGGATGTGACATCGGAGTTTCCCTACAAAAAGAAAGTGCGTTGAAAGGCTCAGAAACTAGAGACAGAATAATGTACTTGAGGAGCCAGAGAAACCCAGAGGGCTGGTGGGAAGAGTGAGGGAAAAGGAGACTGATGGGAGGCTGGGGAGGTGAGAGGAGCAGCTCTCAGAGGGAGATATCACCACAGAAGTAGCTGTCCTGCTGATGGTCAATCTGCAGGTTGAAATTCTCCTCCACCTCCCTCCTAAATGTCTACATCTTCTTCTGACTGCTCATCCTCTGTTTCTCGCTCAGAAAAGAGCCTCCCCACATCTCTAGGGCGGACTTCTTCTTACACAACAATGGTTCTTTGTATTCATTCAACTCTTCCGCCTTGCCTTCCATCTCTGAAGAAGAACAGTTGATAGGATGACTGAGCACCTACCCAGCTCAAAGGCATGTGTTAGGAATTTAGGAGAAACAATTACAGGCAAACGGGTCAGCAAAGAACTGTAAGATAAAGATCTCCCCATGATCTACTCTCCCCACTCCCCCTTCCCATCTCTGGGTATTTTCAGCTGTGAGTTGGGGGGTGGCACAGAGAGTTTTATGAAGAAAAGTAAGTGGAAGTATCACAAGCCTGAATTTGGAGACAAGGATCTGCTGAAAATTTGGGGCACAAATCTGTATGTTCTGTCATCTTCTTTCTTGATCAGAACACCATCTGATGGAGAGCGAGAGATAGGAAAATGGTGTGAAAGGAGTGTGGGTTGGTTGGTTGGTTTGTTTATATTCTCCTCAATAAAAGTAACAAATCAGAACATAATGACAGCAAGGCTAGAACAAAGGACAGCCTGTCTTTAGATTCTGGAAAAGTACAAAATGGAGCTCTGAGTTCTTTCCTGCATCAGAAATTCAGAGTTCCTGCAGAATCTAAGAACAATAAAATGTATTCTAAATAATGAAGCAGGTTTCTTGGATAGTTGTGAGAAATTAATAGAAAAAACTTAGACAAGTCACAGGATCACCTGAAGCGGGGAATAAGTCTCAAACTTAAGGGGAAGCATAATGAGAAGTTGTACTGATTATTGTTCACTACAACTGAACCAATAAGTGAACTCAAAGTTACTGAAGCAAATCAGAGATATCAAAAGTCAGCGTCTCTCCATCTCTGAGTTTATCCCATCATTCTCCAACCTTTATTCTCAGTTGGTGGAAGATGGCCCTCATCTTGTGTTTTTTTTTTTTTTTCAGTTCAACAGCAAAGAGTAATTCTTTCTCCCCGATGATACTAAATTCCAGAACTGACTCTGTTCCTATTCCTGGGCTAAGGAACCTCCCTGTGTTAACTCTGTATCATCGCAACCATCCTCAGAGATTATCTGGCCCCAGAGTTTGGATTTCTAATCACTACACTGTGCTGCTTTCAACCTGGTCTCTAAAGGACAGACATTCACCTACTACCTAAATCTCGCTTCGATTACTCAGAGGAGAATCACATGTCACACAGAGTTGCAAACTCAAGGCAACTTGAACAAAGGATGGGACAGGACTGGCAATAGACAGAATAGTTGACAGAAGAAAATCAAGGTGTCACCGTAAAAATGGGATCAACAGGTAAAGGAGATGCCACTGAGAGGCAAAAACACAGCACTGTTCCATGCTTCAGTTCCTACCAATTCCATTTCTTCTTCCCCTGTGACATTTCATCCATTGCAACATAGAACACTACATCCCAGAAACATGGATGGATGTTCAAATAAGGGTGAGTATCCTTACAGATATGCAGTGAGGATTTTTTTTCCCCCAAAAGCATTTTCACCACAAGGCTAATTGGCCAAGACAAAATGGCCAACAGGCAATTTTGCAGTATCATTGCTGATTTACTGCTTTGAGAATCTGATTTGTCAGTTTAGTTTTAAGTTGGGCTTTACTGGCTCTTACTACACATGAAAATGATAGCTTTCATACTACACATGAAAATTTACAGCTTGTAAATCCTTCAGTGGGCACAAGCAACCTTCCACATATCATTACCAACAGTCTAGAAACCTATGTAAACAGGAAAGGACCAGCCAGGAATTGGCAACAGTCTTTGAAAGCATTAATTATGAATTTTTAACTTAACTCAGGTATCACAGCTTGATCTCTAATACGATCTTTAACAAAATGATCACACAATATTGGGGTTCAGTTGAAAAACAGTAATAATGATAATGCTAATAATAATAATAATAATAATAATAAAGCTCATCCTAACTCTCAAAAAAAGATATGGTAGTAGTGATTCCTCATAAGTTACTTGAAAATAAAAACTCCTTTTTTGCTATTTTATAGTGAAGAACATGATGAAAAAGAATTTTGTTGTTTGATACAGAATCTTGCATAAAAGATTTGGAGAAATACAAGAACTGTGTGTGCATGTGACAGAACACGTAAATGTGGTCCAGGAAAGTACAACTATTATTTATGTGCATTACATAGAATAATAAGAAGTAGCAGCATCTCGTACTTATTTTATTACCAGGGAAATCTGAAGGGACATAGCAAATCAACAAATTTCTTCATATTATAAAGAACTTAGACCCAATGCTAGATCCTAAATCCTTAATGATCAACTCTTTCATTTTGCATGATTTCATATTTTTTTAACAGTAAGATTGCCCTACAGCCAATTAGTTATGCAGAGAAAATATTTGCAGTGAAACTGCTTGTGGCATAAAACTTACAGCAAAACCATCTTGAATCATAGCTTATATTCTATTGGGGACAGCAACATAAATATATAATCTACATAGGTGCCAGAACGAAGACTAAAGCAGTATAGATAGGGCACCAGAGAGTGACAGAGGGGTGAAGGATCACTGTTGTGTGAGTGATCGGCCTGTTCGTCTCTGATAAGAGAATATTCAGAGATGTCACAAAACAGAGGGAGGATTGTGTCATTCAGATATTGATGGGAGGGGACCAGGAATTTAGGAGAGGCAAGTACAAAATCTCTGATGTGAGATCATGAGTAATTCCCAGACCAACAGGGAACTAGTGTGGGAGAAGCAAAGTGAGTTAGAGGCAGTAGGAGGAACCTACTGCCAAAGAAACCCTCCTCCCAAAGCCAGAAAGATAGTACAAGGGTTAAGGTACTTGTCTTGTATACAAACGACCCAAGTTTGACCCCAAGCATCTTTTAAGGTCCCCTGTACACCTCAGAATGATCCCTAAGGACAGAGACAGGAATAAGACGTAAATACAACTAGCTATTGCCCTGACAAATATTTTTTAAAGAAGAAATTTTACTCCAAGATCACCTCAGCCCCAAATGCAGCCTCCTCTTAATGAGCAGATAACTGGAACCCTAATCTCTGCGCAGGAGGAAGAGAGCAGCGTGGAATGCATTCAAGAGCATCGAAGAAGTGGTTAAGAGAACAAAGAATCTCTGACTCCAGGCACATCTTTTCAATTCCACCGTTCTTCCTGCACTAACATATGCCTCAGAGACCTGGGCCCTACGCAAATAGGATGAGAATGCTATTAGGGTATCCCAAAAAGGAATCGAAAGAGCTATGCTGGGAATATCATGTCTCACTCAAGTGAGAGAAGGAATCCGGAGTTCTGACCTCCACTGATGGTCAAAAATCAGGGATGCTGTCTCCTTTGCCAATGCATCAAAAATCAGATGGGCCGGTCATGGAATGCGATTCAGAGATGACCACTGGACTAGAGCTGTTACCGACTGGATTCCACGGGACCTCAGAAGACCTCATGGCCGCCCACCAACTAGATGGTCAGATTTCTTTGTGAAATCCCTGAATGAACGATTTGAGGCTCTTCCTGTTCCTGAAGCAAGCAAATATCATTGGGCTGCACTAGCACGGGACATGGTCAAATGGAGATGTTACTGGCTCCCGCTTGAGCAAATCAAAGATCAACGGGACTACAAGTGATCTTCATATTTGCTGGTGACTGCACAATCTCCATCATTCAGGTGTTGAACCAAGGGTACCTTTCTCCTTCACCCACCTCGACCCATTGAAACAGTTTTTGTTCTCTTACCGCAAGATCTCCCAAATATGTTCCAGATTCCATAGTTCCACTTTAGGTAAGATGCTAATTATTTCTAGACATCAATTTTTTCAATAATCACTAGCTCTTCTCCCAAAGTCCACCTTCCAACATTGTACCACAGAGAGAGTAATCTTTAAAAGACACAGACAATGCTAGCAAATCTCTACACATTCTCCACTTTCCCAGTAGACTTTAATCTCTTAACAGTAACTCTTTGATTAGGAAAGTCTCAGTCGTTTATTTTTTAATTCTCTTTCCACAGGATTTACCAGTTTATCCACAATGGAAAGACATCCTAGTAGTTTGCAAGCTTTAGCAATTAAACACAAAGCTTCTGTAAATATCTGTGTAGAAGATTTTGTGTGGACATAATTCATCTTTTGGTCTTTTTTGTTTTGGTTTGGTTTGGGGACCACACCAGATGATGCTCAGGAGTTACTCCTGGTTCTGTGCTCAGGAATCACTACTGGTGGTATTTGGGGAACCATGTGGGATGCCTGGGATCAAACCTGGATCAGCTGAGTTCAAGGCAACATCCCTGCCAACTGTATTATCTCGCTGGTGCTCTCATTTTGGTCTTCTTAAAATTGATTTATCATCAGTTTACAACACACATAATTTAATGGATGTAGCGTAACATGTATGTTATAGAATCCACCTCCACATTTCCAATCAGCCAAAACAAATCTCTTTTGCTTTGGTTTGCACTTTCATTCTTCTGGAATGAAGTACAAAAACCATTACCATTAGCCAGGGGTCTTTCAGTAGGTGTCAGTTTTAGTACCCCCCATCACAGAAGCATGGTTCTATTATTCTAACTAGAAGTAACTTCCCCTAATGATCTCTTCGAAACATTTTATTCCATAACATTTTATTGTTATGTTGTCATATGCTTTATCTATCAACCCTTCTCCTTAATTCCCATCTTAAAAGTTTCCTTCTATAATTCTAATTCAGATTGTATCTTATTCAGACCATTGGTGAGAATCCCCTTTTAAAGTAGTATAAGTTGTGTAAATACATAACACCTAATATTGAACAGATTAACATAGCCAACACTCTACTAGTCACATATATTCACTGTCCAAAGAAAAAGTTAATATTTACCAAGAAAGGCAATACCAGCACTGTGCTTTAGGAAGACAGTGAATAAGCAAGGTCTGTGGACAGTAGGTTTTATAGTAGTCATAGTGGAGTAATCCCTGGTTTCATAGGAGACTGTGATCAGTCTGTTTCAACAATATTTCAAATTGACAGAGAAGCATCTGTCATTATACAGCCTATTCCTTACTAGGTTAAGGAATTAGTAGCTTGTCCAATTGATGTGGCACTAAACGCGTGGGATGCAGTTCCAGAAAGAGCAAAAGAACTCATGGTTAGGTCTTTAGGATCTGTGAAACTCAAATATTTCAAGTCAGCACTTATTATTGCATTTTCATTTCATTACAATTAACCCTTTGATCTACTGACATCAACTTAAATGTTGGTAATAATGAAGACTTGTAAAGGTCAAAAAAAGTGACTTCTGAGAAGCATAATATGCATTCAACCAAGCAGAAGAATATCACACAAAGAAGTGGTTGTCAAAAAAAAAAAAAACACAACTTGGAGAGATATTCTCTTTTATGGCCTCTAAGGGCTAAAGGATCTGTGCAGTATCCTTAGAGAAGGTACAAGTCCCTAAGGGTTGTCAGTGTACATTATCCAATGATTATAACAATAGTGACACCCAGTGGGAGGTTCCCCTCTTTGTAACTATAAATAACCTATTTATTACTTAAATAAGAATTATTTCAAATCTTATTGAGTTGCTCAATCATGTGAGTTTCCCAGGTCCATGGGAAAAGTAGAAATTCTATCATAAGCCTTCTTCAGTCTGGAACTGTATATTCTGAGAAAATACATGAATGTTCTGTTAATCAAGTCAGAAACGTCAGGAACTACTCCAAAGATATTAAAGAACATCTTCCTGAAAACCTGCATTGTGGCCTTAATGTATCTATTACCCTCATATATATTTTGAGTGTTCGTGATTTGAAAAAAATAGATTCCCAGACTTCTTTGCCTTGAGAGGAGATCCTCTTAGTTAATGACCTAGGTGTTTGTAAATGGTTCATATAGGAACATCTACTAACTGGACATCCAATGCTAAGATAATTGCCTGAAATTTGGTTAGGAATACTGATCCTGGATCCCCTCCTTTTGGGAATGATACTCTGCTGCCCCTATCACCCACCTCATAATGGGTGGCTGAATTGGGAGGGTCTCATCAGGGCTTGTTAGAGTCTCTACTTCTCAACAATCCAGTAAGTGATCAGCAATTTTCATAGAGGACCCAGGAAAGATCATCTCCTGGATCAGAAGTCCCTGGACAACTTAAGGCCATTAAGACAATCACTGGATTGTTTCTCAGAGACTCCCTGAGAAGAAAGTGCCAAAGCCTCTAAAGAGAAGCTTTCTCAAATCTAAAGCACTCATGGCAATGCTGCACAATTTCCATTTGTACAGACTCTCGAATCATTTTTGTCAGGGGGAGTCACATCCAAGGTAATGAGCTAATCTCCAAGCAACAGTACAAATGGATTAAGTAAAAAGTTAAGATGTGGATAAGCCTGAGAGATAGCTCAAAGGACTTGGATGTTTGTCTTACATGGAGGATGCTCTGAGTTTGCTCTCTGGCATTTCGATGTAATCCCAACCCACATGACCCGGACTGGTCCTACGGGACCTCACCACTGCTCAGCCAAAACAGCAATGCATTGTTGGGGCTTGGAACTGAATGCTCAGGCCTGCACGCCCAGATCCCCTAAGAACTGCTGAAAGTAGCCTTCAGCAGATCCTGTAAGCACTGCTGGGAAGGATCTCCAACAACAACAACAACAAATTTCAAATGTATACTACATTGCCTTCAGAGTCCCAAAAGGAAAGAAGCTGGTTGGTTTACAGTATACGTAGATGCTGAAAAGGTTAATAGCTGTTGCTTTTTCTTAATAGATGCCACACTAAGCAGTGCCCAGAGGTTACCAGAGCTACACTGAGCTGTGATTGGGGGTAGGGGTGGGGGGAGGGGGGTAACTAAGGTAACTCCCATGGGGCTGGGAGGGTCAGGAAGCATGTAATACCAGTGATCAAACACGCAGCCCTGGGCCCTGGAGCTCTTCCTTGATAGCTTCAGCAGTGGAACATTTGCTGGGTTCTTAATAATTCTCAAACAGTAACAAAGGTGAAAGGGCCTTGTAGTATGTGTGGTGCTCTTGCCCACACCCCTGTTGTAAGCTATCTTTGTTTGTGTGTCCTTCATAAGTTGTCAAAAAGGCAAACACGATAGCCTCTCAGTATCTGGATTGCAAACCATAGTGCCCAAAAGTAGAGAGAGTATGAGGGAAACTATCTGCCATAGAGGCAGGGGGAGGGGTGTGATGGGTGGGGGGAGCGGGGATACTGGGATATTGGTGGTGGAAAATGTATCCTGGTGGAAGGATGGGTGTTTGATCATTGTATGACTGAAACTCAAACATGAAAGCTTTGCAACTGTATCTCACAGTAATTCATTTTTTTTTAAAAAAAAGGCCAAAAAATGTAACTATGCGAACAAACTGAAAAAGAAAAGTTGCCCAAAAAAAGTACCTCTGAGGAGCTCAACTTTAAGGCAATGTCAGAGCTGTGCTCCTGGGGAAAGTGAAGATAGCTCTGAGCTTCCTTGGTTGCTAAAGAGGCTGTTGGGGAGCTAGAGAAGGTATATTAAGCTCCTTCAGATGGAAGGCAGACTCAGCGGTTGCAGACATAAGTGCTGAACTGAATAGGTTAACCAACCCAAAATAGCAAAATTTGGGGCCAGAGTAATAGTACAGCACGGAGAGCTTTTGCCTTGCAGGTGGCCAATCCAGGTTTGGGTTTGATCCCCAACATTCCATATGCCGCCCCCCACCCCTGCTGCCCCAAGCACCTCCAGCTGTGATTCCTGAGCATTGTCAGGTGTGACCCAAAAAGCAAAATAAATAAATAAAACTAAAATTAATATTTGTTTTAAAATAGAAAATTTAGTGATTGCTAATGAGATCAAGGCAAAATTTCAGTAATATTGGTTGGGGGGGTCACAGTTCACAGTCATAGCATTAAAGTTACAGTGACAGAGAAATTGCAATATAGAATTCAGATAATTCTTATATGAGTGTATGGTACCTGGTATAGAATATGCATATCTGTGTGTATGTATATATATATATACACGCATATATATATACATATATATAGCAAGTTCTCTATTGATAGCTTCTTGGAAAATGCAGCTTTAAGAGAAACCATGAATGTAAAACGCCTGATTGCTGAATAATATTTTTATTCTATATTGTAGACAGCTGGGATGGTTGAATTTTTTCTTATTATAATGACATTATAATAAAAAGACACCAAAAATGATATTATTTGAGGATCTGCTATATACAGTTTTTCCTTATGCTTGAAAAATGAAGAAAAAAAAATCAAACACTTCCAGAAATGCCCCTCCCCACCTTCCCTGCACTATCTGGGGCAGAGAAGGCCTGGCCAGTCACTGCCCACCCTCCCTGGCAGCCCAGCATCCATAAAAGAACTGGCAGGACTGACCGAAGTAGCAAATGGTCCATGTTGGTCTTTCTGCCAGGATTAGGGTAGCCTCCCTAGTGACATTTATTTTTATGATTTAAGGACCCTGATTTGGTCAGCCTTGATTTTTCTTTATCTCAGGGATATCCTGGTGGTCCTTCTGCTTCCTTCAGTTTTGTTTTAGAGCCCCTGGAATTAGACCATTTGTTGTGACAAACCCACATGCAGGGGGCAGGGGGTGGAAAGCTGGGTCCATACAGCAAGGCAGGTGGTGGAAAGACCCATCAATAGCTACACCCCACCTTTTCCTGCAATGCAGGCCCCTCTTCCCCGTACTCCCCACCTCCCCTTAACTCCCTCAGAGCTGCTTGAATTTCTGGCTGCATGAAGTTCTACCCTTTGGTTTCTGTGTCCCTGCAATCACTCAAGAGTGCGGACATGGTCACATGGGGAGTAGCCAGAACCGAGCAGCCCACGGATGGGAGGGAAGCCTGCAGTTGGGATGGACCGCCCTGATTCAGACATGGAGTGTTCTCATCACCTCCTGTTCACGCCTCAGGTGAGAAGGAATCCTGCCTGAAATGATGAAAGGTGGAAAACACTCTACACCCAACTAGGTGGATGAAATTGGTGGTGGTATAGAAGTGATGGGTACTTGGCCAACAGAGTACAAGGGTAAGACATGCCAGGCAGGACCCCCTATGAGTGGCACTCAGGAAGAGTTAGCCAGCACAGGCTATTGCAATAACATGAAGGTGCAGAGGCCTATTGGTTCCTGTAGAAGGATGTGATTAGCTTGTTGGAGAGATTTCAGAGGCTGGCAGGAAAGTGAAATCTTATATAGAGGAAGGAATTGGGTATAGCAGGACTGAGACGCAGGAGCTTGTTGCTGCTTGGAGAATGTATCTAGTTTCTGCAGGGAACTTATACTTTGGGCTTCATGACATCAAGGCAGCAGTTTCATCTTAATTCCAACTGGTCTCCATAATGCAACTCTGATCTTGCTCCCCACATCACAACAGTCCATTTTGCCTCAGGATCTACCATACACATTTTTTTTTGTATTTTGTTTCTGTTTGGGGGCCACATCCAGCAGTTCTAGGGCTTCTTCCTGGTTCTCACTCAGAGATCACTCTTGGCCAGGCTTAGGCGATCATATGGGATCAGAGATCAAATCCGGGTCAGCCACATGCAAGGCCAGTACTTTATCCAATATGCTATCACTCCAGCAGTCACATCTATACACATCTGACAGTGATTTCGAGAATCAACATGTGCGATTGTGGGTCTGGTTTACACTGTGGTCTAACAGAGCAAATATGACCTCTGTGAGGTAAACCAGTTTCTGACTGGAAATGGAGACAGAAGCTAAGGCTGCAATCCACAGAAATCTTTTCCTCAGGGAAACCTCACTTCTGCTCTTAATGCCTTTCAATGATTGAATGAGGTTTACCCACATTTTCACAGATTATCTCCCTTATGAATGTAATGCCAAATGACTGTAACTAGGAACCACATCTATATAAACACTTTCAGTGATACACCTTAATTAGTGAGTGACTGAACAACTTGGACTGGCCAATTGAGCCCACAAAATCAAGCATCACAGTATGTAACCAGTACAACCAGTCTTGAACCAAAACTTCTGACACCAAGCCCAAATTCTAAATCATTGTGATATACTGCCTTCTGATTAATACTTATTGGGTGACTATAAATAAAAGAATGTCTCTATTATGAACGTGGATCACTGTTGTTCTTTCTAAACTAACTACCTACTTCCCCTCTCACCTATCCCCAGACTCACTGAGTACTTGAATCTGTTGGCAGTTTCCAGGATTCTTTGAACAGAGCTGTTTAAAACATATTTGAAAAGAGATTTGACATGTGAAACTCACTCGCTTTCTAGCCAGAGGTCCCGCTATATGTTAGGGATTTGTGGCAGAAACCCCAAATGGAATTTCAGCACATCTGAATTTAAATGTCCTGGTTGCTTGACAATAGGATTGGCAGCCTAACAACTTCCAAGCTGACATGTCTTGCTTTCCTGGGGAGAGTGACTAAAAGCAATTTGCACATTACAGAGGGTTGAGAGTGTCTTTTCGTTACCTGCTATGGAGAGCACAGCAACCAATATACTGTAGAGATTCCGAAAGTTTTCTCTCTATCCTCCTTAGATTCACTCAAACTTGAATTTTGAGCATCAATGTCCGTTTTGTCATTTCTTTTCTCTGTCTTGTCCCTCTTCCCTCTGAATGAAGACTGCAATCTTCCTTTCTAACATCTCAATCTATGTTCTTTCCTATATATCTTCCGGAATTCATGACACACAGTAGGGGCTGATTAAACCTTTGAGGACCTGAGCTTTTCCTTTTGCTCATTTATTTGCCTTTTATGCTTCATTTCCTTTTGAACCAACTGACTATTAACGGATTCTGTTCAGTGAACTCTTGAATAGGGTAATCTAGAAATAAAGCATACCTGAGAATTAATACCTGAAAAATGAACATTCTGTGTAGTAACTAGATTTTGCTAATTGTTTCTAATTCTCTCCCAAGCTATAGAGTGCTACTTCAATTGGGTACTCAATTTTTCTCAACAACCAAAGTAGCATAATTGAACTCAGTAAATATATATTAACTGTCTACACCAAATTAAATACTTAGAAGGGTAAAAGTTGAATAGGTCACAGGTCCTCAAAAAGCTTCAAATTTCCTGTGAGAGATGGTACATAAATGTAGAGTTGGTGACATTAGTGAGACTTGGAGTATGCTCATTCATGAGGAAAGGAGCAATGCAGACTTTTCTGACAGTCGGTAGTTATAAAGCTTTGATCTGGCCCATGAGAATCAAGTGATAATAATTATAATGATGACAATAATAGTAATAATATCCCTCCTTATGTGGGGATGCCTAAGCACATGTAAATTTTCTGTATATATATTATGTACATATATAAACAGCAGTGCAAATAAATAGATTGGTAAGCCATAGCATTACTGATAAAATGGACTTTGTGGGGCCAGAAGCTCCAATCAGTGGGAGAAAGTGTTTTTTCCTTTTTGTTTATGTTTTGGAGCTTCACCTGGCTGTGCTCAGGGTTTATTCCTGGCTCTGCACTCAGGGATCACTCTTGACAGTGATCAGGAGACCATATAGGGTGCCAGGGATTGAACCCAGGTTAGTTGTGCCAAAGGCAAACACCTACACTTCTGTGCTGTCACTCTCATACCCAAAAGGGATTTTTCAATATCCTCTCTATAAGATTCTGAGCTGAGATCTAAACTTTAAGAAACAAAAAAAATTGCATCTAAGTAGATTTCATGCAGAAAAAACAAATAATGCAAAATCCTTGAAAAGAATAGGCTTCTGTTCACAGAAAAGAAGCCTTATGAATGTGCAGTACAAGGAGCAAAGAAAAAGATGTGTGAGGAAGCTGATGAGATCATGTACACTCCTGGGTCATGGGAAATACGGGGACCAGTCAGGGGGTTGCTCTGACTTTCCAAGATAGTTGGTGGCATGAATGAAAGTGGTCACTGGGGAGATGATACAATGTACTGATGTAGTTGGTAATAGAACTGATCACAGTTGCTGATAAATAGCTGAAGGAAGGAAGAAAAGAAGTAATCACAGATGTGCCTGTTTTCACCCCAGGCATCCTGGAAGAACGTGATGCTATTTACTGAACTGAGGAACTCTCAAGATATACTCATGACCAGTTTCAGGGGAAGCCAGACATACCTTCCAGAAAGGGGGAAGATCATGGACAAGGGAGTTGTGGGAGAGAGAAAATTCTCTGGAAGGCAATGTGCTGGGCAGAAAGCTAGGAAAAGGTCATGAGGGCCATGAACACTTTTAATGGTATTACACAAAGAAGGCACAAATGATTACACTGTCACTTTCATCCCGTTGCTCATTGATTTGTTCGAGTGGGCACCAGTAACGTCTCTCATTGTGAGACTTATTGTTACTGTTTTTGACATATCCAATACACCACGGGTAGCTTGCCAGGCTCTGCCACGCAGGCATGATACTCTTGGTAGCTTGCCGGGGCTCTTCGAAAGGAGCTGAGGAATTGAACACGAGTCAGCCACATGAAAGGTGAATGCCCTACCCCTGTGCTATTGCTCCAGCCCAAATGATTACAAAATTAAGAAAATGCAAGTAAGTCTGATGAACACAGTTAGTTGTTGCCTTAGAAAACCCAGGAACCCAAGGCACCCAAGCGAGCAACTCTTCAGTCACACATACCAGTATTTCTCATCCGGGGCCTCCAAGATACTCCAAGGCAGCCACATGTAGAAATAGTGAATGAGGGGTGGGAGGGTCCTACAGCATAAGACTAGGTAGCGGGGAGGGAGTATAGCAGTAGAATAAGATGTGCCACAGGAAGGAAACAAATTTGAAAGGGAGCCACAGTAAGAAACACAGATATAGAACAAGCACAGAGAATGTTTACAAACCAACAAGTACTACAACAAAATTGTCAAGGCTTAGGAGGTCCCTTTTATGTCCCACTTCATCTCACTTCTGCTCTGCAAAGCAGAATAGGGTCCTACTCCTTTAATATTGACAGAATAAAAGATCCCTTTGTGACAGTCTCATTTGTGATCCAAAATTTCCATCCACACCCTTGACAACAAAGATGGCTATAAAATAAGTTACTTGAAACTCAATAATTTTACAAAATATACCTAAAATAACGACATTTAAGCAGAATTTAGGGCTTAGCCAAGCCCTTTCCCCACAGGCACTACTAAAGCATGTCCTCCATTAATAGTAGGGCAATGATTTTCCAAAAGAGAGCAACTCACTGCTTCACTGCAAGATTCAAACCACACCTCTATCTCCACAATTCAGAAACGCTGTGCTGCCTCAGTCTCCCCCAAAGTGGGTGGGATTGCCCCCGCTTAGAAAAGTCCACAGACAAAAACAGAAGACTGAGAACCTCAAGGTTAGGGGATCTTTCTTACAGGCTTTGGCTTTCTTGTCCATTTGAGTCACTGATATGCAATTTTGTATCAGTTGGCAGAGTCTAAAGAAAAGAAAAAGGATCAGACAGGTTTCTGAAACCAAATTATTGCCTTTCTGACAGATACCACTGCGCAGCTTACAAGTATTTTTCCTATTAAGTTTTAGTGAGTGCAATGGCTGTAGTAAATAACCTTTCATCTGCAGAGGCTTTTCAAGGAACAAATAAGGAGTAATGCAAAGTAATCCTGGGAGAAGTTTAAAGAGAGATTGTATCGCCTAAATTTAAAGTAATAGAGAAGGGAAAGAAAGGTAGAAAGCTATACACAATTGCTTTCTGGGTATATTGTATTCTTATTTTTAGTATGCACTTTATATGTAAATATAAAGTTTTTTATATTTAAATATATATTTTTATATTTATAAAATATAAGGTTTTGTAATAATAATTCAGCATGCGTGTATTAGAAATATATATATAATTATATTTGAGGCAGCAAAATAAAAATCTTAACATTAGCTAAAAATTCTTTCATACATTTTAAAAAGGTTTTGATACCAGTTAGTGGGTACTTTTGTTTTCAGTTTCTTATTTTGTGCTTTATTTTTTGACCTGGATAAGACAAAACTAGATAAGCAAGCTAAATCATTTCTCTAGCATTCGTGGCAGATTCGTTGTGAAATAATATTTTTACTTTTTACTCCTTAGTCTAAAGTTTTTATGCAATAGTAGCCACATTTCCAGAAGAAATTAGGAAATATCATAATATTGCACTTGAAAGAGAAACAAGAAGACAGAAGAATGCGGGAGTTTGCAGTGGTTTGAAACAAGCCGTGCATAGCTAATCAGTCAGAAAACCCTGGATTACAACCAAGCCATAACAGAAGAATATAAATGAACACAGGGTATGTGAGTGATCTTGATGGAAAAAAATACTTGAATTATCAAGTAGTTTTCTGAAAATTGAAAAATAGAAGACACTCAATTATTGGCAGTACACGTCCTCGATTAGGCAAATTTGTGTGTCAGTCAACCAGAATATACAATAGAATAATTTAGGTTCATTCTCTCTCAATCTACAAACATAATCATTTTCACATGCAAACTTGGCGATGTCACACCTCATTTCTCAGCAGACTTAAGAAGAGTGTGCAGTCTTGTGGTGTTCTTGAGCACCTTTCCAAAATGAATCCCAGGACGTTTCAACTCCCCTTATAGATTGTTATCACGTATAATTAAAGTGAAACTGCACTTGTCAAAACAAGATAACAAACTCTACTTTCTGATGCAGTAACCCTAGTTTTGTTTTGTTTTATTGTTTTGTTTTGCTTTGTTTTATCAGTCTTTGTCACCTGCGAACAGAAATTACCAACCAGACCATTTCCAAAGCAATCCCAGTCCTTATTAGTGAGTTAGTGGTGGTAGTTACGGCCATAATTACAACTTTAAAAGTTCACTCTAACAAATAATTAGTACTTAACAGCATTATACAATGCTTAATGAAGCAATAACAGTTTACCAGAAAGGAAAATTCAGAAATCTTACTATTATTTTTGTTCCTCTGTTTTGGGATCTTCATTAGGATAAAATAAGACCAGTATCTAGTTTAGAATTTACATGTTTGGAGAAGAATATATATTCACATATATCCTCACAGAGGCTTCCAAAGTGGAAAAAGGGGAGGCCCTCATAGGCTTCTGTTCACATTTCATCAACAAAACCAAGTCACAGGGAAAAAATTATCTTCCAGAGGAAAGTAGTAAGTGTAGTTGGGGGTTGGGAGGCAGAAACCTAAGTACATACATACCTATTAGTCTAAGAGCTAAATGCAATATTGGCCATACTGTTCATAAGCAAGTAGTTCTGCCTGTGACCACTGGACATCATAGGTACATTATTTGATGCAGTTGTTTCATCCAGAGATAAATTAACAGCGATTTTGACAGTCACTTTGAAATAGTCTTGTCAAAACTGAGAAGACAAATGTAACAACATTCTTGTTTGGTCAACGATGTATGTAACAGACATTCCCAGGTTTCCTTTATCTCACCTCGTCAATAATCTGCATCCTAGAGAAGTATACCAAATTGAAAATAGTCTTTGCTCTCATGTTACTTATTATGTAATAATTCATACAATTTTATTATGATCTCATCCTTCTGAATATGTCCTCATTCTTAAATGTGAACTATTGTTCACATTTTTTGGAGGTGAGGTAGGTCTAGGAGTCAACATTTAGAACAATTTGAATGCTAAATCTACAGACAAGGTCTATAGGCTTATTCCTCCAAATACTTTTCCTGTGTACTTGAAATTTGAAGAATCGCAAATTTATATCGAAGGCATTCTGACTAATTCAACGAGGCAAAACATTTGGCATAGACGGCCCTCCTAGAACAAGAGACAATGATAGGCTAGAGACACCTTAGCTTCCAAACTTCACAGACTTAAAATATGAATATATATGTATATGTACATATATATATGACTTTGATTTTGTGCCTTTTTCTAAGCTGTTTTTTTTTAAAATTGTCAAAACTAGTGTCCCATTTTTAAAAGGGAATCTGAAAAATTAGCTTGCCAAATAATGAGCGTTCCAATCACGCTGGACAAGATCTGAGGGTTAAAAGTAGGAAGTAGGTAAGGGATATTCTTGATAACCTTTCAGTATCAATATTGCAAACCACAATGTCCAAAAGGAGAGAAAGAGAGAGAGAGAGAGAGAGAGAGAGAGAGAGAGAGAGAGGCTGCCATAGAGGCAGGCAGGAGGTGGGGGGGTGGGGGTGATGGGAAGGAACCTGGGGACACTGGTGTTGGAAAATGTACAGTGGTGGAGGGATGGGTGTTGGAATACTGTATGACTGAAATCCAATCATAAACAGCTTTGTAATGGAATATCGCACAGAAATACAATAAAAACGTTTTTTTAAAAAAGGGTGTTCCAATCTGAGGAGTTTGCACATTTTGTAGAACAAATTTCACGGGCCTGCAAAGAGTGTTCGTTTCTACTAGAAACTTGGGAGCCAACATCTCAACTATATTACCTTTACTAGTGTTGTCTTTTTGTCTTCGTGTTAACTAAACATTAAGCAAAATATGTTGCTTAAGTAAAGGGCAATTTATGGGAATTTGGATGATCAAAAAAAGTCCTATAAGATAGATTTTCTGTCTACTACAAGAAAAGCTACCACAACGCACTGCGTGAGAGGGATTCTGCAGTTGTCTATTAAATCCTCAGTATAACCTTTCAGTGTTGAAGCCCACCATTCATATTGTGGGGGGAGTGTCTCCTTAAAAAATGTGTGTAAATAAAGTTATTCTAAACATACTGACTCCAGGCAAAATTGTAAAATAGTTTCATTTTTTATCTTCGGTGACATCTGCCTTCCCTTAAACTCCTTTTCCATTAGTTTCTAATTTTCTGGATTCCTGCTCAAGCCAGATAACTAATGTCTCCTGATGACCCACACTCTAGCCGGAGAAGAAAGCTGGTCTCACACATTCTCACATTCAACAAGCTTTTTTTGAGTAGCTAATCTTTCCTTAGCAATGGGAACACAAAAAGATGCTGTGTTCAAGGTGTCTAGTGAGAACCACAGATCATAACAGACATACTAGCTATAGTTATAACCAGGATGATCGATCTCCCCAAGGAAGGAAGCCCAGGATGTAATGGGAAGCTCATGGGCATCAGTTACCCAAACTGGGTGGAAAGCTTCCTAGAACTGGTAACAATCAAGTCAAACTTGAAAGAATAGGTAACATCAAAACAAAAGTGGTGGCTGACCCCAGTTCAATCCCTAGTACCACATATGGTACAGTGCTAAATACTGTCAGGAGCAATTTCTGAGTTACAGAGCCAGGATCGAGCTCTAAACACTACTGAGTGTTGCCCAAAAACCCAAACTAAAAGAGAGAGAGAGAGAGAGAGAGAACCACAAAAACAAAAAAGGGACACATGCATATGCACAGTGGCAGAAATGAGGAAACAGCTACTGAATGCATTATCTCCCAGGTTCAGGAGATTCAACCAAAGTCTGGCAAAAGAAGCTGAAACTAAGGCCCTAAAATCTAGCTGGGCTCTAGGCCCCATGTTTAACACAGTGACCTGATGTTTCGCCTTGACCTCACTCACCTGACATTCGCTGGTTTTGTTATATCCTGACATTCCAATCTTTACACACTCGACTCCACTGAGTAAGCTGAAGTTCAGATCACTATTCACAGGCATTTAAATTCTCTGAATGAGCAGCAGTCATAGACAAGGGAAATAATGATAAAGTAACTATAAACATTCCAGAGTACTGTGTCAGATACTGCTCATAGATATTACCTCTCTGAGGGGCCAGAGTGATAGTACAGCGGGTAGGGTGTTTGACTCGCATGCGGCCAACCCAGGTTCGATCCCTGGCATCCCATATGGTCCCCAGCACTTCCAGCAGTGATTCCTGACTGCAGAGCCAAGAGTAACCTCTGAGCATAGCTGGGTATGACCCAAAAAGAAAAAAATAAAGAAAGAAAAGAAATTACCTCCCTGAATCCTCACACCTCCATGAGGTAATATGAGACTTTGCCATTCCAAGTGGCACTAGTGAGAGGATAACCAGCAGCCTGAGTCCCAGTTTCTCTGCTGTGAGTTGAGGCTTCCATTCCATAGTCTTCTAGGGTTCTCCCTGCCTAACCATAAAATCCTAACTTTGGACTTGCTGGTGTTAAAATAAGGAGACAGGCACTTTAAAGAATTCTTTTCTTTTATAAAAACTTTCAGAATTTAACCTAATCTTCATTATGATCACTAGAGCAATGGTTCCCAAATTTAATTGTCCTACTGTCCTAGTGCAGACAAATTATCATTCAACACCTCCTTGGAAATCAACCTTCTTCAATAGTACAATTAGAAAATGCACCCTAATTCTGAGCAGCTACTACCCACCCTGGAACATTCCAGTGTCTCCCAGAGGTACAACAAAACTCTCTATATAAAGATATAGAGAGACTATATCTATATATGTATGTACAAGATATATAGAGATTCACTGTCATGCCATTGCTCATAGACTTGTTCAAGCAGGCACCAGTAACTGTATCCCATTGTGAGACTTATTGTTACTATTTTTGGCATATCCAATATGCCACTGGTAGCTTGCCAGGCTCTGCCGTGCAGGCACAATACTCTCGGTAGCTTGCCAGGCTCTCCGAGAGGGGCAGAGGAATCGAACACGGGTCAGCTGCGTGAAAGGCAAAAGTCCTCCTACGCACTGTGCTATCGCTCCAGCCCCCATATAGAGATTACATATATATATATATGTGTGTGTGTGTGTGTGTGTCTGTGTGTGTGTGTCTGTGTCTGTGTATACACACACATACATAAAATTACTCACTTCAGACAAAGAACACCTAATTCTGATACTCTCTTACGTTTTAAAAATACTGAGCTAGGGGATCTGGAAACTGTAACAGCAGGGCAAGGAACAAAGGATTCATGTTTAGGGTTACAGCTAAAAAAAAATAAAATAGGCAAAGACCTTGGGACCTGAAGGAATATGGCCCGCATTCAGGAAGCAGCCAAAAACCCTCCTGTGGAATCCAGAAAAGCAGGAGAGTCGGTTCAGGGGGTGCTGAGAAGAGAAGCAGAGGCCTGGGCCAGCCAGATTTCAGCAATGGCAGCTGTGAACTCCAACTCACAGGCAGAATGAAGTCACTACAGGTTTCCAGGGAAGACTAGAACTGGACCTAGCTAGCTTGGTGCAAAGATCACTCTAGCTGCAGCGTGAAGCGTGGGTTTGATGCCAGGAAGAAGGCTATGAAGAAGCCAGTCAAGAGGTAGTTGCAGTTAGTAAGGTGAGACAAGTGATGGTGCCAGGTGACGGCCTCCAGTGAAAGAGCGCATTCAAGAGCTCTCAAGGAGAGCTGAGTCCTCAGTCCACCCTCCACTCACAGCAAGATCTAACAGGGGGGATGAATCCTATTTTCTTTGACTTGAAACCCTTCACAGGCTCCCCACTGTCCTTCAGATGAAACACAGGATCCGTCCCAACAGGTTCAGTTCCTGGGGCCTCTCTCACCTTCAGTACTCCCAACTCCAGGCTCTCTCTTTGTTCTCACCTGGCTGTTGTCACCTGCTGTGCCTTCTGCCTGAAGCACTCTGGAAGCTTCCACAAGAAGTTTTCCTCCTTCTTCAGCTTCACGCTCCCTCTTCAGAGGAGACTTGTTGGGCCATCCAGTGGAATCAGGGATGCTTGTTGTAATTCACCTCGAGTGGACTTTGTCTGCATTAGTTCACTACCTTTCACTATATTTCCATGAGCCACAAAAGATCCAGGAGTACATGAACCCTCTCACCTTTCTTTTTTTAGCCAGCATCAGTAATTCCCTAGCACCCCTCAAGGGTAGCAACCCCTCAATAAACAGCTGGAAAATTTACATATTCATTCACATGGACAACTCAGGAAGTTCCAGATTTTAGGCAGGAACTGAAAGCTGATTCTTCAAGGACTAGGTTTTGGGGAAATATTTATATTTTAGATGCAGCAACTGCATGCCAGACTTGTATTTATTTCTCCTTTCTTCCTTCATTACTTCCATGAGGGTATTTTTTAAAAGAAGTTATTAAATTCATAGCCAGTGGCAAACAAACTCCCAAGCAATGCATATAGTTTGCCAAATTTTCTTTCTGTGCTGTCATTTGCTATAGCCATATTTTGCTTCAATGTCCTAAAACTTTCCAGGGCAATGGGAAGGCCTTTAGTATTTAACAAAAACAATTTTAAGCATTTAACAAAATTTAACAAAAACAGAAAGCATCAAATTCAACTATCTTGCTATTGTAGATTTTTCAAAATAGCTATGTACATATACATACATATATATATATATATATATGGTTTTAATTAGTTTCTTTTTTTTAGATTCTGGAGCATTTTCTATTTGTAATCTAACTTCCAATGAGTAACCTTTATCACTCTCCAGAGAAGCCAAGGTTCAGAAAATTGTCTAATCCCCATATTCTAACTCAGGAAATTGAAGCAAAGAAAGATTTGCCAAGAAAGAGAGTGGTTTCATGGCTGAGTCACTTTTGAATTCAGAGTGTATCCCTGGCTTTCAACACTCTACTAATGAACTGTGCACTATTTTCATTTCTGTTTGCTTACCTGAGTGTTTACCAAGACACCAGCATCATATAAGATCAGTATCCAAGCTACAAAGGCTTTTCAAATTGCTAACACCAGACATAGTTTAGACTTTAAGTACCAGGAAGCAACTGGGAACAGCTGCTTTTGAATCAGACATAAATCTAAGCAATGCTCCAATATAGGGGGAAAAAAAAGGTGGGGGAGGGGGAATGCTGAGAGAAAAACCTTGTCTCATTAAACAGCTAACAGGAGAGTGTATCTGATAGTAAAATCTTGGCAGAACATAAAATACCTGTTTACTGCCAAATGCTAGTCACACAACATTAAGGTTACCTATTTAAGCACAGAGCACCGACTTCTTATCATATGTAATTCTATCAAGCAGTCTCCCTTGTGAATCTTAGTTGCTTTTAGAGTCAGTAAAAGCACTATTGCCAAAATAACCAGGACCCAGCCTCACAGGGATTTGTAGATAAAAATTAATCCCTCAAATTGTGCCCAGAAGCAAATCAGTGACTAATGGAGACTAGCAAGCGAAGGCATAACTAACCTCTTGGCGCCTGTAGCCGCCAAGGCTTTTGAATAATTTTCCAGGGTAGCTCCTTAGTACAGCACATAGACAAAAATCCCATCTGAGCTTTAGAAATAGGAAGTATAGAGGCATGGTCTGTTTATTTTCCCTTTATCCTTTGTCATAGCCCTCTCCAATTATTGTATTTGAGTATCTCCAGTTTATTATAGGCTGATCAACTCAGGCCCAGTAACAAGGTAATTTTTTTTATGCAGCCAAAAGGTAATTTTAAGAAAAATCCTTGGGAAAAATATCCCAAGGGGATATTTTTAATCAAGTAGCACAAGATTTTCCATATAAATGTTGCGAAGGGACTGCCATGAAAATAACCCATTAAGTAAAATATTCCAAAATCGAATCTAATAAAGCTGGATAGAAAAATCCATTCTCTGCTTTGGAAGAGAATGTATAATAAAACTAGGGAAATGTTGGTATGGCATTAAATTCTACAAGCCGGCTATAATCCAGAGCATTCGCAGAAAAGCTGAGAGTAAGAAATAGGAAAGTAAAGTGAAAGGGTGAAAGCATTTTAACACAGCCACAATTAATAGATCTGCTTCCAAATAAAAGAAAAAGAAAAGTCAATACTGAGAGATGCCAGGATAGGACAATTATTCATGGCTAATTACTTTTTAAAAGATGATGACAATGGGTTAGTTCTCCCTGATATTGATGAAGGAAACCTGTGGGGAAATCATTTGCAAAGGTTAGCAAGGATATGAATTATTCTCCGGTATGTTGGAAGGCAAAGAAGAGGAAAGATTATAAGTAAAATACTAATGCAGTCTAGTGAAGGTCATCGAGATGACTGAGCTCATACTATTAATTACCATTTTCTAAGACCCAAACTTGTCACCATATGTCTTATAATAAATTATTTCTTGAAAAAAAATGATTTGTTATGAAATGTTCAGTAACTCACTAGACAAATTGCTTTAATAATTTTGTTCAGTAGCATATTGTGAAGGACCAGATTAGATACAGTTGTTCACCTAAAATTAAGAATACTTTTCAAACTGTTACTGTGGTACAGTTTTAATATGTACTCGACTTCAGTCTTAGAAAAGTTGGTGGTGCATAGGGAAATCTGTTCCCAAAGCTGAAGTTTATCTGAAAACACACACACACACACACACACACACACACACACACACACACACACACACACACACACACACACACACATACACACACAGTATCAGTGGCATTCATAGGCAACCTCTGGATATAGATTAATTACAGATGATAGTCTGGAGCTGTGATAAAAGACCATGTGTATTTGTAAGAAGTGAACAGACTGAAACATGCTTGGTCCATTCATTTTAATCATCAGAAATGCCTGTAAATAGCAGAAGGAGGTGTGTGTCAAAGAAACCCTTTCCCAGGAACCAGAGAGATAGTATAATGGCAGGCTAACCAGGGTTTAGTTGATCCCAAGGACCCATATGGTTCCCCCCGGAGTGAATCCTGAGTGCAGAGCCAGTAGTCACCCTGAGTATTAACTGGGTGCAGGCCCAAACAAACAAACAAACAAACAAACAATTAAATAACAAAAGCCCTTGCCTTAAGTATGGGTAATTAGTGAGGGCTATTTAGAAAACAATGGAATTAAGCAAACACTGTATAGACTCTTCAAACTGCACACACACACACACACACACACACACACACACACATCTTGTGCAAATAAGTTTATTTCTGTGGACTCATATGTAAATACATCTGGTCCCACACCATACACAAATGGGTCCGTCAGTACCATTAATGGTGAATGACACATACACATATTTAAACACAAAATATGTTTTTATTTTCTCTTGTCAAAAGCCTGGTGATCAACATAAAGAACATAAAGACTAGTTCTGTTTGGTCTTCTCCCGGTGTTTGATACTGAAAGGAATCAGTTACTAAGACAGCCAGGTTAATTCCTTTTGCTGAAGTCACTGTTGAAGAAAGGTGGGGTGAGGGACACTGAGATAGAGGTGCAGGGAAGTGAACACTGCTGGAGGGTATGCTGTCAAACGGTGTGTGCATGAAACTCCATCATTAATAGGATTTAAATCACAGTACCTCAGATACTGTCTTTTAAATTTCAAATCTGAATAACATTTAGATAAGTCTATAAGGCACTTAAGTATTAGTTCCTTTTGGTCCTCCACCTCTGCTCTGTTTACTCCCCACATTTCCATTTCACTTCCCATTCAACCCACCCAGACTTTGCAACTGGCACTCCTCTTTGGCATTTTTTAAAAATATTATTATTATTATTATTATTATCATTATTATTATTGCTTTTTTTGGGTCACACCCAGCAATGCTCAGGGGTTAATCCTGGCTCTGACTCAGGAATGACCCTATGGGATACTGGGAATCGAACCCAGTTCAGCTGCGTGCAAGGCAAACGCCCTACCCGCTGTGCTAACGCTCCAGCCCCCTCCTCTTTGGAATTTTTTGAGAGCACTTCTAAGCTATGCTCAGTGTGCCCAGGGGCCACTCCCAGTCTCTGTTTCAATGCAGGGGCCCAAGGATATGGTACTTCTAGGACTCTGTAGTGCTGGGAATTATTTGTACCATACCTCAAAGCACTTAGGGGCCTCTAGGGATGCATCCAGCAAAATTCAAGAGACCATTTGGTACCAGGGACCAAACAAGGGTCAGCTACCTGCAAGAAAGGCACCTTACCCCTGGACCATTCTCTCTGGCCCCTTATGCATTTTGTTGTTGTTGTCATTGTTTCTGGGCCATACCTAGTGATGCTAAGAGGTTACTCCTGGATTCTGCACTTGAAAATTCCTCTTGGCAATGCCCAGGAAACTATATGGCATACAGGAGATCAAACCCAGGTTGGTCACATGCAAGACAAACGCCCTATCCATTGTACTATCTCTTCGGCCCTCACCCCTATTTCAACATACATTTTAATATGCTAATTCCTCCACCAGCATTCTCCCTCTCACAACTCTCCTTTAATCTGTTTTACAGGACTACTCATACTCATCTATATTTTATAGATACCATATCTCACTTACAACTCATATAGTACGCAAATCCAAGAAGCCATATCCACATGCCATAGGCCACAGTGAATTCACCATCTTCTGGTGAGTTCATACCGTGAAGCTTGGCTGCCTCTTACTACTTCATGCGATTATTTATATCTTTAATAATGATGCTAGTTGTGAAATGCTTGAAAGCCATATGTAATACATCTTAAAGTCTTCAAACTGACAGCATCCCAGCTTCTTATGGTAACTGCTTTAACAATGTTTTGCTTTGTGAATGATTTGGGCTTAAGTGGCCATTAATACTTTGCCAGATTTTATGTAGGCAAGTTAGCCTATAAGCAGATGGCATTAATATAAGCAAAGAGATAAATTTCTATCCACTATAATTTATAAGCCAGGATTTTACATCATAATATCACTATGTAATAAAATTAATCTTGAGTGAGAAACATAAAAACAATATGTGGGAAACAATTTTCATTATTTTTGTTAAGATTTTTTCTATTAAGAAAAAAAATTCCATTTGAAAATGTAGTGATTGAGCAAGTACTGAGTATAAGTTTTAATTTTCTTTTTGGTGCTCATATTTAAGAATTTCCATTCAAAGCTTTCCAGGAAAGCTGTTAAGAAGAAGAAAAAGTTAAAGACAGAAACCAAATAAAGAAGTCTTTCAGAGAAAGATAACTGCAATAAAACACAGTTGCCTTCTTTTTAAAAACACATCTGCAAAAAGGAAAGAAAAAATATGAAACAGGAGGGGGAGGTGTTAGATCAAACATTCTCAAACTCTGTGGATATACAGAATAATGAAACAATGCCAGTTGCTAAGTTTCAGCAAATATTTCTGGAAATAGTCTCTTCTTGAATATGTGTCTGTCTTTCTGCCAGTGTTGCTTTTGTGGAGGACATTGTAAGTCAAGAAGGAGGGAGAAAGCTCTTCTTTTACCACCTTAACTGAATCAAAGCATTAATGGGATTAAATTGTCATAGTCCAGAGAGATGCCAAAATCAGACATTCTTTTGTCAAATCCATAAAAGGGCTCACCAAGCCTGTTTTTTAATTCATATTAGAAACACTTCCAACACCTCTTGTGGAAATTCCACATAACCAGCTAAGGGCATTGATTATTCAAAACTTTGGATGGGTTAAGAAGAATTTGGGCATACTCTACTGAACAAAAGAATAATTATTTTGATTATTCTTCCTAAAGAATAGTTTAAGATCACGAATGCATTGTACCATATGCATTTTAACACAACCCAACTCTCGCTATGGGCATCTGGAGGGTTCTTAGAAATACAATAAGACTTGAGCGAAAATTCAACAAAAAACTCAGATAAGAGAAAATTACCTATCTCTGAATCCTCTTTGGAGAGCATTTTAGAGAGTTTGAAAAAGGACATTGATGGATTCCTGCAGACAAAAGTTTAAGAAGTAATAATATCTGCGCTGGGTAGGGGAAAAAAAAGAGAGAAGATGCTGAAGTGTTCCCCGTGTATTCTGCTGATGCTTTAAGTTCCACTACAGTAATTGGAATGGGATTTCATTACAAGAAGTTTTTACCCACTCACACCAACTGCATCCTTATAAGAGTGATGGAGACTAAGTGTACCTGTTATGACCATTATCATCACAGTCTCCAGGGAAACAGCCCAAAGAAGTTATCAAAGCTGTAAAAGTAGAGTAGAAAAGCATAAGGCCCTGACAACAAGCTCAACACTCCAAAATACTTGAAGCCTTAAATAAATAAATAATGCTCAGACAATTCTGCTGAAATAATTACAAGGGGAACATTTATATGTCATAAAAAAAACATTTTTATGTTTGTATTTCAAGGATTTTTTAACATTATAAACACAAGCCGTTTCCCTTGAATTATATTATTCACATTCATAATATCTTTGAAGAATATAGTTAAAATGAGCTTGGAATAATAATTCATCTAGAGTAAGTTCTTTAAATATAATAATGATTCATGCCCCTTTCATGTTTTATTTTAGTGTCCAAAGCTATGTGATGAAATCATACATAGACAAGAAAGTTTATAGAAATTCATTATATCTGGTGCGAGATTTGTCATCCCCAATCTATGGCTGAGGATTCCCAGTATCCTCCTTTTCCAGGGCTGACTTTGATGTTCTCATTGTTCTTATTACATTGCGATAAGTGGTTGAAGAGAGAAGGGATAAATTGGGTGTATTTTTTTCTAATCTTCCTAATCTTTAAGTTAACCTGAGAACATCAGTTTTCTGTTTCATAGTATCTCTGGTTAATAATTAAAGAGCAAGCTTTCTAAATCTATACCACTGCTGATAAGATGATGCATGGGTGGGTAGAGTCAGCTGAAGCCTACATTCTCCAAATCAGCATTTCCCAGTGCCATCTATGCTGTCCCTGGAGACTTCATGCAATTGGTTAAAACTTAGCAATTCCTGACCTAGTGGTTGACCAGTTGCACTTGTTTTGTATGATACCAGAGATATCATACAAGGTATGATATCAAGATATGATATCTTGTTATCATACAAGGTATGATACCAGAGACTTCTACTCCCTTTCCAGCTCCAGTCTGACCTGAATATCTGATTATTTGTGACAGGTTTGAAGGAAAGAAACCTTCCAGTGTCCCAGGAGATGGAAGAATGCCTATGAAGAGCAAAGGGAGAGTTGAAAGATGAGGAAAAGTCCCTTAAACTCTCTGAAACTCTCTGACCCCCAAACTTATTCCTTCATATTTTTTTTGCTTTTTTTGGGGGGGTCACACCTGGCAATGCACAGGGGTTACTCCTGACTCTGCACTCAGGAATTACTCCTGGAGGTGCTCAGGGGACCATATGGGATGCTGGGAATCGAACCTGGATCGGCCGCATGCAAGGCAAACGCCCTACCCGCTGTGCTATTGCTCCAGCCCTCCTTCACATTTTTACAGAGTACTCTTCCTTGGACTAGAGCGATAGCACAGCAGGTAGGGGGTTTGCCTTACATGCAGCTGACCCGAGTTTGGTTCCTCCAAACCTCTTGGAGAGCCTGGCAAGCTACCAAGAGTATCCCACTCCATGGCAGAGCCTGGCAAACTACTTGTGGCATATTCGATATGCCAAAAACAGTAACAACAAGTCTCACAATGGAGATGTTGCTGGTGCCCGCTCAAGCAAATTGATGAACAATGAGTCTACAGTTCTATGCTACTCTTCCCTGTTACCCATTTTCTCAAATGCTACTTTCAGCCCATTCTCTTCTCACTCTACTAACTGTCCTTGATAAATATCCAGATACTTGACTCAACCTATGGACAATGATTTAGATTTAATCAGAGCATAAATGCATACAGTTTTTATAGACTGCAAAATTGTGAGTGTAAAATTGGGCATGAATGCTATTAATTCCTTATGATTAAGAGCACTCATTAATAATAATAAAAAACAGCAAATAAATAAAAAACAGCAAATAGGTTGGCATTGCCCATTATAATTGCTACCTGCCAGGCCGCTTCTACTGTCACAGGATGTAGACCTGCTGTTGTTGCTCTAGCAAACTGGACTCCTATTCTAACTCCCACTCCCACCACTTTCCATTTTCATGTAATTGTGCTTTGGAAAATTACCTCTTTCCAAATAAGGTGCCTGGTTAGTTGAGAAATTTCACTGATGCTGATAAGTCTTTTGTGCAATATTCCATTACACTTTTGCATATTCTGGTTGATAACTGAAAAAGGAAATGAACACAGTTATGTCTGCTATTACAGCTTAAAAATATTGTCTTTTTTAAAAATCATTTAGACAAATCTTTAGTTTCCATGCCCCCAAGGGTTTGGTTTTGTTTTACATACATTTCTTAATCACAACCATATATAAAAAATGAATTGTACTAGCCCCACCGTTGCCTTTTAAAACTCACATACATTTGCAACATAGACAAAATAGAGACCACAAATTACTCTCAGTAGTTAAAATTCAATTGCATTGATAAAATTATAGAGCAAGTTCATTTTCTGGTGCCGTATTTGGGTTTTTTTGAAATCCTGGTTTCTGGCTTACTCACTAATTTGGTAATTTGCAATAGGTTTCCTAGTCATTAGTGCAAATTAGAGAGGTTTAGCTATAATGTGAATATTAATATCTTCATTTAAAACCATTCCACGTGCCCTCTCCCAGTTTCAAAGGACAAGTTGTTTTTTCACAAGCTTTGGAAAAGGCTATATGAAATGCATGAATATGATGTTTATAAAAACGTATTTGATAACCAATGCATTATTTCTTCATTTTCTATGAATAAAATGTCAGCGACTTTGGTAATATTGCATTTCAAAAGCCCCAAAGACTTCCAGACAGTCCCACTTACATACAGTGTTATAGTAAAGGAATATCCATCCTTGGCTACAAAGGATTTTCTAGCCTCATCTAAGAAATAACCACTTGATCACACATCTCGCCTGCCTCTAAGCTTTCCAGGGTGGAATATGCGCCTCTCATTTGCTGGCTCCAAGCCCTAGACTCAGCATCTCTACAGACACTGAGGGCTGTGTGCCTTCAACTACATGACCTCTGGGGCATCCTAGAGAAAAGTTGCCTTCTGTCCGTGACCCTTTAAAGACCCTTTAAAGACCCTTTAATGTCTTCCCAAGTTGTCACCATGACACTCAGTTGCTTTCATAATTCTCCCTGACAACTACTCCCCCTCAACGCCTGCTTTCTCCATGGTGCTCTAATTTAAGTGTGTTCTGGAGCTCGCCACAGTCAGTGTTATTTGTTCAAATAGAAGCCACATTGGACCTTTTCCTGTGAATACAACAAAACTAGCCGCTCTCTGATTCCTTAAGGCAGACCAACTCAGCTTCAGTGACTAGTTCTCTGCCCTGCCTGGCTCATGCCCCAGAGAATTCCAAAGCGCTCTCCCTCTTTCTTTCCTAAATATGGCATTATTTAAATTTCACACTTGTCATCAATCAGCTTGGATGCAAGAATGAGTACATGAAGCAATACTCCGATGAAAAGGAAAGACAAATTTATCAGCTGAGACCTCAAAACAAGACAGTAAGATGGATGACAGCAGAGAAATCAGAGTTTCTGCTTTTTCTAAATTTACATTACCTCCCATCTTAGGGTTCTACTACCCCTGAAAGAATTTTTTCTAATTGAGGCAATGTTGGTTTGCAAGATCGTTGATACTTATATGTCCATCACCAAAGTGCTAGTAACCCTCTGAAATTGTCCGCAATAACTTTCATCCCACACCTACACCTGCCTTGGTGACCTCAGTTCTATGTTCATACTCTATGATTATATTTACATTCGACTTTATTCCCTTGATTTGTTTCTTTGCATACAATATGAGTGAAATCAGCATTTGTCTTTCTCCTTCTAGCTTATTTCATTTAATAAAATATCTTCTCATTCTTTCCATGGTATAACAAACAAGAAGATTTCATCTTATACTGAATACTATATTCTTATTCTTACACACACACACACGCACACACACACACACACACACACACACACACACACCTGCTGTCGAGTTGTTGTTTCCATATCCCAGCTATTGTATGTGGTGCTGCAACGAACATACATACATGCATATCTTTTCAATTTAGTGCATTTTTTGCTCTTGGGGTAGATGGTAGATATTTATAATTAGAATTGCTGCATTATATAGTAGTTCTATTTTGAATATTTTTTTCAGAAAGTTCCATGCTGTTTTCCATAGAAGCTAAACAGATTTACACTCATACCAAAAGTGAATAGGAGGTTCCTTTTCCTCCAAATCCCTGCCAGCACATATTAGTTTTGGTCTTCTCCATATCTTTTATTCTCACTAGTGTGAAGTAATGATGATGTCTCATGGTCTTTGTGATTCGGATTTACCTGATAACCTGTGATAATAAGCATTTTTCAAAATACCTATTGGCTATCTCAATGCCTTCTTTGGAGAAGGGTCTGTTCAGCAGTTCTCACCATTTTTGATGAGAACTGTTTGTTTATTTCTTTACTGAGTTATGTAGTTGTTTTACATACCTTGGACATGAGCCTTTATCAGATGTATGGTATGTGAATGTTTTTTCCACTTCAGTAGGATGTCCTTTTGTTTAGTGAAAGTTTCTTCTACAATGCAAAAGCTTTGCAGTTTTATGTAATCCCATCTGCTTATTTTTGCTTTTGTTTTCCTTGCCAATGAAGTAGAATCTCTAAAGGCACTCCCGAAGCCAATATCATGGAGAGATTTGCCTGTTTCCTTCCATATATTTCATGGAAGAATCTTAGGCTTTGAACTTGAATCTGTGCTCTCACACATCTCAGAAATTTGGTTTCCTAATTTGTAAAGTGGATATAATCATACTACCTTATAAGACTGCAGCAAGTAATAAACAGTATATAAGATATGTGAAATGTCTAGCACAGAACATGGCACACAGATGGGTCCAAAGATATAATAATGTTATCACATAAAATTATTATTAAAATGCCCTATGTACGAATTCTATCTAGGTTCTTGCTAGTATTTGCAGATTAATTGTCAATAAAATGGTCTTTCATAATTTGGGTTCAAAAGCCAAAAGGGACTCTGACTAGAATCCACAAAATCTTATGAACTGCCAGAGGGAGAAGACAATCCTGGTCAAGATTCAAAAATCTAGATGACTATTCCCTAGTACTGAAAACAAAAGGCCAAGCAGGATGAATTTGGGTGAACATTCCAGTTCTGAGACAGAGATGGAATCAGAACAGGAGCAAGTAGCGAGCCAGCGGCAGCCATTCTGACCCTCCAACAAGTGACTATTAACAATTCCCTCTCCAAGTCAGAGGATGTGGTGCTGGGAAAGAGAAGCAAGCATGATGCGTCTGAAATAAGAAAGAGAGCAGAATGGTCTGCGATAAGAATGCTTCAGCCTATCTGTGCCAGTTTCTAACAGGTGCATAAACACCGCATTTGGAAAACACCTGTGTTCAGAGCCCATGTACCTGAGAAAGCACATTTTTTTTGAGCAGCAGTTCCATTTCCTGAAAATCAGGCACCTGCAATGCCAAGTCACATGCCCTGCTGTGCAGAGACCACCAATCCTACCAACATCTGTGTTCACTTGAACTCCACGGCAAAGTGACCCTGCGGGGGCAGCAGGGCTCTGTAGAGTGTCCCTCCTAATCGTTTTGGCAGCCCTCTCCAGCTGTAGTCAATCTGTCAACAGGCTTTATTGGCACTGTCCTTGGAGCTGTGGGAGGTTCTGCAACAGTGAAGTTGCCCCCGCCAGAAAAAAATTAAGAGAGAGAGAGAGAAAGTGAGAGGTGTGGTCTCTGCACAAACACATGTGGTTGGCTCCCCACAGCAGTTAAGGACCCTCTTCAGGGACGATCGCTTTTTGTACTACTTCACAACTACTCTCCAGATGCAACAGCGCACTTTCACTGCTTAGCAAACGTGCCTTCTCCAGGGACTTTGTAGTCTGCACGTATTCCTGGAACCCACTGGGCCTCTTCCTGCAAGTTAGCTCATGCTGTCTACTGGTCAGTAGGCACCTAATTCAAAACTTCACTTTCAGTGTAGTGTTTAAAAGCTTAGTCTGGGGCAGGGGGGGGGGGGGCGGGGAGGGAAAAAAAGCGTGAAAAGTGCAAGTGTGAGCCTCATGCAAAAGGAAAATCAGAACAGATTGGAATGAAGCTAAACTGTCTATTCATTTGAATCAAATGCTATAAATTTCTGAGTATAATGTTTGACAGTAAACTGTCATCAAAGCAACAGATTCATTATAAAAATGCTAAGGGTATATAAATCTCATTGACTGCTTATCATTAACTGTGCAGGGTGCTGATAGGAAATGCCCAGTTATAATTTATATTTCACTAATAAGGTCCATTTCAGAGTATAGCTGTCAAATCTATTACTCACCTTTCCCCAGTTTTATAGTTGTTCTGGACAGCACTGAAATTGAATGTTAAAAGTGTGGTTTCAAGTGTTATCTTCTTCTCTAATATCTCATCCCTGCATATTGAAGCATGCCTCACCTCTAATCAGAACTCAGCAGCTGAACTGTTTTTCAGAAGGTAAACAAAAGAGAGGAACATTCTTGAAGCGAAGAAAAAAAGAAGAGAAGATGGAACAGAGCAGCATTACTTGCTTGCTTTCAAACCGTAAAAAATAAAATACAATTAAAATATTGGTGATCCCAATTTGCACTTTTATTATTATCTATCATTTGATATCATAATATCAGTCTATGATTTTTGTTGGTTATAATGAAGAAGCATCAGTGTTTCTTCATTATACATGGCCAGGGCAAGACCAGGCGCTTCCTTAGGCAGCCTCAGTGATATCTACATCAGTGTTCAAGAACTCAAAAGCACTATTAGGCTACTATCTCATGACTTAAAAATCTAGAGGAATAAGAAGAAAAGAAAACTGGCTCTTACAGGTGCTGTCTAAAGCATAAATATGTCCAAGGAAAATATTAACACAAATGCCAAAACAAAGCATTGTTTGTGGGGGCCATATTCTTGATATGCTAAATGCTTAAAAACCAAAAACTAAAACTCAGAAGACTCTGAGAAAATGTTTTCTTATTTTTGGTTTATGACAACTGGAGTGGTATGCTATATCTCGAATGCATCATTTCTTGTTCACCGAATGTTACAAGGATATCTGGGGAGATCGACCCCGCAGGCAACTGAACCACTTTGGACACGAGCGGCGCCCCCAAAATGCCTCCAAACTGTGTGCTGGGAGCTTCTGGCCCAGGCGCTGCCAGCGAGTGATGCAATTACCAAAAGAATTTTCCTTAGACTTCATATAGAAATCCAAAACCGCGCGGCTGCGATAGACCTAATATCTCTTGATTGTCAGCAACGTGTAAATGTTCCTTTTTGGCAGGGCTTAACGTGGGGGGAAACTCCAAACAATAGTACTAAGTTTTTTTGGTAAAGGGTAAAAGATTGTAGTGATAGAATTTTAGGCAGAATTTTCCCTGGACTTTATATAGAAACCCAAAACCGCGCAGCCGCGGCAGCCTAATGTCATCTAATCATCAGCAATATGAAATGGTTCCTTTGTAATGGGTTGGACTTTGGGGGGACCATAATAGGGTTAAAGTTTGTAGCGATGTGTAATTTCTGGCTGTACTTTCCCTGGACTTTATACAGAAATTCAAAGCCGCGAGGCTGCTGCCATGGCCGCGCAACCTATCGTCATTTAATCATCACCAATATGAAATAGTTCCCTTTTAACGGGTCGGACTTTGGTGGGAAATCCTAACAAGAATAGTAAGTCTTTTGCTGAAATATTGAAGGCCACCAAAGTGGTAGCCATCTCTATAGACTGAACTAAGCCATATCCCCATGCCGGCTGAGAAGAAATATCCTTCTTTCTCGGGAAGAAATGCGGCGTGGCCATAGTATGATGTCCATTAAGCTGACACGGACCTGGTGGCATGGGAATCGGATACAAGGGAATAAATTATTATGTACTTGGAACAGCGGGACGCTAGTGGAATCTTGAGCCGGGGCCGATACCAGCGTATTACTTTTGGTTCCAGAAACTGCTTACAGACATTCTACCAGACTATCAACTAAGCCAGAGCCCCACGCCGGCTGATGACGAGAAATAACCATCTCTTTTGGTTTGTTTTCCCTTTGTCAGGCAGCGTGGCGATTACTAAACAGGCGTGATCTCGGTGGCGCGGGACGAGGGGGTAAAAAATAGAAAAGTTATGTAACAAACAGCGGGACTTAATATCTCTACATTCTCAGCAATGGAGAGCCATCAAATGCTTCCTTGACAGTGGGACTGTCTTCTCTTTTTTTGGGGGAAACCCTAGCAACAATAGTGAATTATGTGTTGAAACATGGACTGTAACCAAGATAAAGCGTAAACGAAGTGAAACTTATCACTTACAAGGGCGGGGACTGGGGGGGCGGAAGGGGGCGGGAGGTATAATGGGGTGGTTGGTGATGGAATATGGGCACGGGTGAAGGGAAGGGTGTTTGAGTACTGTATAACTGACATAATCCTGAGAACTTTGTAACCCTCCACATGGTGATTCAATAAAATTTAAATTAACATAAATAAATAAATAAATAAATAAATAAATAAAAGGATATCTGGGACTAGAAAGATGTGCCAAAATATGTAAAAATGTTTCTGTGTAATATTTACATGTAGGGATAAAGGGGAGAAAAAGTGGATACAGTTAAAAACTGGATGGTGACGTGAGAGATAGCTAAAACATTAAAAAAAAGAATAGGTTCATAGAGATCAAAGTCCAGCCCTCTGGAGTCAGAAGCAACTTTGAGTTAAAGAGTGAAAGTGAGTAAGGCCCAGTAGAAATCCAGCAGGACAGAGTTGCTGCCCCTAGCGGGGAGGTCACTGTATCACTGTATCACTGTCATCCCCTAGCTCATCTATTGCTTGAGCAGGCACCAGTAATGTCTCCTTTGTGAGACGTGTTGTTACTGGTTTTGGCATATTGAATACACCACAGGTAGCTTGCCAGACTCTGCCGTGGGGGCGAGATACTCTCGGTAGCTTGCAGGGCTCTCTGAGAGGGGTGGAGGAATCGAACCCGAGTTGGCTGCGTGCAAGGCAAACGCCCTACCCACTGTGCTCTATTTCTCCAGCCCAGCAGGGAGGTCATGAGCCTGAAATGTTTCCTAATTTGTAGAAAGGTTTTCTGTTTGTTTGAAAGCAGCATGACTTATGACTTACTCCTAACTCAGAGGAGGTGCTTAAGTGAATGAGGAAACTGAGCTGTGGCACCACAGTCTGGCAGCACCCCTGGAGCAGCCTGTGCCCTGCAATATCTTACCCTGGTCCTGGTCTGGAGGACCAACAATGGGGAACTGCCTTCTGCTGAATCTGCTCCTAGTGGAGCACACTCAGATTCTTGAGCGCATGCAGTCAAGACTGGGAGCAGGAGACTAGAGACAAAATGGCTGAATTCAGTAAAAAACAATACTTGAGAAAGGGAATGGAAAGGAAGAGCAGGGAAGCTGAGGTAGGATGGGTCAGTAGGATGCCCAAGAAGGGTTAAAAAAAATGTCTATTTTATATTGCCTTAACTATCAGGACGTGGAAGCACCCTGTTTTGCTTTAAGATGTGCAGGATGGTAAAATAAAGGGGTTCAGGAAGAGCAGGATGTTTGAGAGAATTGTCTTCATACCTTAGGCACATGCTCAAGAACTTTCCTCTGGGTCAGTTTCATTCTAATCTCAGCTACACCCTGCTTGGCCTTTTGTACTAGGTCATAGTCATCTCAATTTCTAAATCTTGACCAGAATTTTCTTCTCCCTCTGGATGTTCATAGAGTTTGCTGATTCTGATCAGATTCCCCTCTTGGATTTTTTTTTTTTTTTTGCATTTTGGGTCATACCTGGCGATGCACAGGGGTTCTTCCTGGTTCTGCACTCAGGAATTACTCCTGGAAGTGCTCAGGGGACCATATGGGATGCTGGGAATCGGGAATCGAACCTGAGTCGGCCACGTGCAAGGCAAATGCCCTACCCACTGTGCTATTGCTCCAGCCCCTCCTCATGAATTTTAAACCCAAATTGTGAAAGACTATTTTATTGATAATTAATCTGAAAATCCTAACAAGGACCTAGATAGGACCAGATTTCCCTCCTGTCCCTAGACTGCTCCATCGCTATTACAGGATTTGGTTTCCAGTTCCCCAATGAGTGCCCTGGTTTCAAAAGCCATGTGCCAGATGATGATTGAATTAGTTGTTGGTGTCACTGATGCCTAATATTAGAACTGTTACCACTTCCTTCTGGAATGCTCCAGAAACATCCCCTGAGGCTACAGCTCTTTAACCAGAAATCTAGAAATCTAGAAATCCTTTACCAGATGTCCATCTATTATTTGCTTTAACGCTTTGAAGGGAATTTTTCACCCCTTTACATTGCCCAACTATTCTCTTTCCATTGCAGGCAACCTCCCAGCTCAGCTTGACATTCATCTATCTGGGCTATTAATCCTTATCTGTTCTGTCTTCTCTTTTAGTCTTTTAGTATCTTTTAGTCTTCTCTTCAGCCTTTTAGTGAGATGGAAACAGCACCAGTGCATTTTGTCAACCTGAATGAATTCTTGCATCAAAAATCACGAGGTCTTTAACCAGAGAGGAAGTCACTTAACCTCACTGAGCCTATTTTCATCCGTAGTAAAATGAGCATGAAATCTAAGCCAGCATAACCCTTCAGATATGCTAACAGTTCACAACAACCATCACTGCTGTGCTTTTCCACTCAAGTTTGATATATTTTCCAGACACAACAATTTTTACAGTCACTCAGAAGAGGCAACAGCCGAACAGCTGGATTTGGATAACTACTATGCCCCCACTAACTCTGGTCACAACCCTTGCCTTGATATTTAAAAGAGTTCTTGTACGGAAAAAAAAAAAATCCAAGATGGAGCTGGAGTCATAGCACAGCAGGTAAGGCATTTGCCTTGCACGAGGCCAACCTGGGTTTGATTCCCAGCATCCCATATGGTCCCCTGAGCACCACCAGTAGTAATTCCTGAGTGCAAAAGCCAGGAGTAACCATGTGCATTGCCTGGTGTAACCCAAGAGAAAAATAAATCCAAAGACTTTTTTTTTAACTTTACTCTATTTGACACCCAAGACCCTATGTGGTTAGCCTGGCTCTGTGGCCCACAGCCTACAGTTTCCTCCCACTGTAACACCTCACCAGTCAACACAATCCTCTCTCTGACCATACACCTTGGTACATTTACCTCCTTTTCTTACTTGCTTAAACTTCTACTCACCCTTCAAGTTTCAATTCTAATTCTAGTCACATGAAGAGAATTTCATGAACATCCAGGAAAGCTGTGGTTCTTCTACAACCATGATCATCACATTACAGTTTAAATTCTTAATGACAATTTCTGTCACTAATGAGTGCTTGTTTGCAAATGGGGCCCTCTCTTGGGTATCAAACTGCTTCCAAAAGTGGGCCTTGATCTCATCACAGCACATTGTACTTGCACAATAACTGTTAGAAAAGTGAATGTTCTTCGTCTATTGTACAAAACCTCTCTAGAGACTCCCATAATTGATAGTTGAGTTTTGTGGCTGCATAGTTATAACACTGGTCTCATACATTCTTCTAGGCACCCTGTTTGCAATCAGGGCTGAGTAATAATAGGTTCAAATAACCCTTGGATAAATGTAATATCATCTAGAAACATGCCCAAAGTGGCCAGACATGTGAAGTCCACATAATCCTTTCAGAGCTATAGAGGATCGATTCATACAATTCACACTCTCTGGGATAGCTAAATCCATATGCAGGGAATAGAGAGGAAACAATGGAGATAGTAATTCATAGGCCCACTGGATCAATGACTTTTACTCACAGAAAAGCTCTACTATTTAATGTCTGGTCACATTTCTAATTTAGTCAGACATTTCACTCAGGTGAGAAAGCAGATACCATAAATCCAGCTCCATAGTTGGAAACAATCTCAATACATATATATCATGTTTGAAGGAAAAATGATATGATTTTATTAAATGAAGTAAACAAGCTATACCACTGAATGATTATAGACAGTGTAATACAGCTAATGAGATCGTTTAAACCCAATGTGACAAGCAGAGCAAGCACAAGATAATCCTCCTCCTAATTTAAACTCACCCCCATATTAGCATAAACTAGCAACAGTCTGCACTTCAACTACAAATGCTGAGATAACAATATCCCCACAAAGTACTCCTGAATCTCAAGGCATGCTAGGCAAAGAAAAGCAATTTTTATTTTTGCTGATAAATGGTTTAATCAAACCTAACAGATGAGGCAATATATTTTGAGAACATTCTGTTGTTCAGATCATGGGGTCAGTAATTTTCTTTGGTGCAGACATATCACAGTGTAACTGAGTATGTATTGGAGGATGAGGTAGTGGGGAGATGACATAGATTTTCTGCAAAAAGTAGTATATTGGGTTCTATCTAGAAAATATTTTACATTCTTATACTTCAAAAATGCTATGAGGAGAAATTGTCTGTTTCCATGTGATTTTGCAGAACGAGAATAAAATAGGAATGCAACATTTTTTAAAAAACAACAAAAACTGAAAACATTCAAGTAATAAAGGGGTATATATTAAATTTCAATACAGCTTTAACAATGTAATGTATTCTGTAGATGTTATGAGACTGATTTGGACAAATATCACTAAAAATAATGATCAGAGTATTCTATTACTATTGTGTAATTTGTACAATTCAATTCTGTAAGAGAGATGATCCCAGGTTACATCTTGGGGAAGACATTGTTTTTTAGCTGGTTAGCCCTGAATCACAGTCAAGAGCTTCTAATATTTGTGCCTGTATATCATGTACTTGCTAACACTGCTATAGTATTCATGTTTGCAGAGCACTCATGGCTTTCATTTCCTATTTCCTCTCAATATAAATATATACATACATATGTATGTGTGTGTGTATATATATATAATTACATTTCTCCTATCGCCCCCTCCTCTTCTCCCCCTCTCTCCCTCCTTACTTGCCTCTTTTCCCCTTCCCCTCCTGTTCTCTTCCCTTTTGTCCTTCCTCTCTCTTTCTCACACACTGGCAGACCCAAACACACACACACACACACACACGAATACAATCCATTTAACTTTTTTTCACTTTTTTTTATTTTATTGAATTACCGTGAGATAGTTACAAGCTATCAATCCGTTTGATTTTTAACAACCATGAAATGCGTATAGGTTAGGGTTAGGCACTATCTCACTTTACAGATGAAGACATGGGGTCTCAGAGGTTTATTTACTAATTTTCATTCCCTTGTATTTGTTGCAACCTTTTAAAATAAAACGTGAGGGGCCGGAGCTATAGCACAGCGGGTCGATCCCCAGCATCACATATGGTCCCCCAGGCACTGCCAGGAGTAATTCCTGAGTGCAAAGCCAGGAGTAACCCCTGAGCATCGCTGGGTATGACCCAAAGAGCAAAAAATAAAATAAAATAAAATAAAATAAAACGTGACTGAAGCCTCACTTCCATGAAAAAATTCTCTTGCTTTCTTTATTATTATTATTATTATTATTATTATTATTTAATTACCATGGGATACAGTTACAAAGACTTCATGATTAAGTTTAAGTCATACAATGACTGAACACCCATCCCTCTATTAGTGTACATTTTCCACCACCAATGTCCCCAGTATCCCTCCCACCACCCCCACTGCACCAACTCCCTGCTCCTATTGCAGATAATTTCCTTCTTACTCCCTCTCTCTCTCTACTTTTAGATATTAAAGTTTGCAATACAGATAATGAGAGGCCATCATGTTTGGTACTTTATCTACTTTCAGCACACATCTCCCATCCTTACCAACCCTCAACCATCATTAACTTAGCTGTCCCTTATCTATCAAAACTTCTTCCCCAGCTCATGAGGCAGGCTTCCAACTGTGGAGCAATCTTCCTGACCCTTGTTTCTACTGTCCTTGGGTATTAGTCTCATATTATGTTTAAAAAATTCTCTTACTTTCTGAACAGCATTACAACATACATATAAGAGAACTGAGATTTGTGGTACTCTAAAAAACATTTTTCCATGTAAAGAAAGCTCTGTGGATAGTTATTCCTATCAAGTTAGTTCAGCAGTATAGGCATATCAACAGATGTGACCTGTCAGGCATGTCATCACCTAGTAGTAACAGAGGTTGGCATATATAAAAATATCTAAAGATAAAAGTTGTTTTAAAAATATTTTACCAGGAGTTGAAGCAATAGTACAGTGAGTAGGGTGTTTCCTTTCATGTGGCCAACTCAGGTTTGATCCCCAGCATCCCCAATGGTCCCCTGAGTGTTGCTAGGAGTAATCTCTGAATGCAGAGCCAGGAGTAATCCCTGAGCATTGCCATGATGGCCCAAAATAAACAAACAAAATATTTTTTTCTTAAATGTCAAGGTGGCAGAGAGTCTCTTGCTCGCATGCCTGGCTGTCTTCCCTGGGGCCCCTTGGAGGGGATGAGCTCCAGCTTCCCTCCCTACCCTGAGCAGAGCTCCTGGCAGCCGAACACCACTGGAACGTAGCCACAGCCATGCTCAAGGCCCCTCTCCACATGTTTGGACAAGCCTCACACATGAAGGTACCAGCAGAGGAACCCAGGTGTGTGTAATCCCATCAATGGCCAACATCCAGAGACTTAAAAGCAAGCTCTCAGAAGTGTGCGGCCACTTTGCGGCCCCGTGATATCTTATAACCTATTTCTCCCACTGGGAGAAACTAGCAAGCAACTGAGAGTTTCCTGCCCACATGGGACAGCCTCACAAGCTTCCCATGGTGTACTCATATGCTAAAGCCAGTAACAAGTTGGATCTCATTCTCCTGACCCTGAAAGAGCCTCTAATGTGGCATCGTTGGGAAGGCCGAGTGGAGAGAGGCTTCTAAAATCTCAGGGATAGGACGAATCTCAGGGATAGTTACTGAGCCCGCTTGAGAAATCGACTATCAACGGGATTTTGTGATTCGTGAAATCCCATTTTGCATCCCGGAAGCGTTGATATATACCTTGATTAATGTCAAGGAATATATCAACGCTTCCAGGATGCAAAATTTGGTCTGCTAAGGGATCCACTGGATCACAAGGCACTTTAGACCACTAAATTAACACTAAATTTTGTCCGTCTATCAAAATATGCCAACACAAAACTCTGCTCTGATGGCTAGCATATCACAGTATCACATTTAGAAGTTGAAAGAAATATTATCTTCCCTTTGGTGGTAGTGTAATGCAATACAGATTTTTAAATTTTTTTTATTAGTGAATCACCATGAAGTACAGTTACAGACTTATAAACTTTCGTGCTTGCATTTCAGTCATATTATGGTCAAGTATCCATCTCTCAACCAATGCCCACTTTCATCCCTCCCACCATCCCCACCCCATTCACCCTGGCCCCACCCTGCCTCTGTGGCACGGCATTCCCTTTTGCTTTCTCTCTCCTTTTGGGTGTTGTGATTTGCTATAGAGGTATTAAGTGACCATCATGTTCGGTCTGTAGTCCACTTTCAGGGTGCATCTCCCCTCCCAAGTGGATCCTCCTAGTATCATTTACTTGGTGATCCCTTCTCTAATTGAACTGCCTTTTCCCCCATTGTGTGAGGCCAGCTTCTAAGCTGTGGAGTAATCCTCCCAGTACTTATCTTTAATAATCTTGCGTGTTAGTCTCCCATTCTGTTACTTTATATTCCACAAATGAGTGCAGTCCCTCTATGTCTGTCCCTCTCTTTCTGACTCATTTCGCTTAGCATGATACTTTCCATGTTGTTCCACATATATGCAAATTTCATGACTTCATCTTTTCTAACAGCTGCATAATATTCCATTGTGTAAATGTATCAGAGTTTTTTTAGCCAGTCATCTGTTCTCGGGCACTCGGGTGTTTTTCCAGATTCTGGCTATTGACATAAAGATTTTTTAAATGCGAACAAAAGTAAAGAAAAAGTAAGGAAAAAACATATTATAGGGGATGAAGACCAAGTCTTGAGCACCAGAGCAAGAAGCCCTTTAGGAAGTTCAGCCTACTTCCATGCATGAGGTGTCTCATCCCAAGAGATGGGGCTTCTCCTTGGCCATCATCAACAGACATGTTGTCTTCATTGAGCCTGAGCCAGTCTTATGAAGCAGCTTTGGAACCACATTTAGTGATGGTCTGTATGATCAAACCTATCATCCACTACTGTGTCCAAGAGCTGAAAAAATCTCAGTACAAAATCACAATGTCAAACACTAAAAAGAGAGCTTAGAGCTTTCAGAAGATGAAGAGAAGGGAGGAAAAGGGGAGAACAAAGAAAAGCAAAAACCTCTGCATAATCGCATAGGGGACTGGAGTGCTAGCACAGCGGGTAGGGTGTTTGCCTTGCATGCAGCTGACTTGGATTCGATTTCCACTGCCCACTCAGAAAGTCCAGCAAGCTAACAAGAAGTATCTCAACCGCACAGCAGAGCCTGGTAAGCTTCCCGTGGTATATTTGATATGCCAAAAACAGTAATAGTAAGTCTCACAATGGAGACATTACTGGTGCCCACGTGAGCAAATCGATGAGCAACGGGATGACAGTGATGACAGTGATGATGAACACATAGGACATCTTGGAGAATGAAGTAGAAATGGTAGTCCTTTAAAACTAGTTGATGACATGCCCACAAAGTGTGGTAAGTTACAAGCACATTGTGGCTGGACATCAAAATATGGGAAAAAATAGGGGCTGGAGGAATAGCACAACGGGTAGGGCATTTGCCTTGCATTCAGCTGATCCAGGTTCGAATCCCAGCATCCCATATGGTCCCCTGAGCACCGCCAGGGGTGATTCCTGAGTGCAGAGCTAGGAGTAACCCCTGTGCATAGCCGGGTGTGACCCAGAAAGCAAAAAAATATATATATGGGAAAAATAATAAGGGCTCGAGCTTTAAAAGACAACTCAACTATGGGTTACGTGGTATACAAAAAAACACCCTGAGATAAATCTACACCATTCATTTCATGGTTGATTTAGTTTTTGGTATAGACTGGTTTGGGGGGATGGTGGGGACACACCTGGCAGCACTCAGGGCTTACTCCTGACTCTACCATCAGGAATCCTTCCTGGCAGGGCTCAGAGGATCAGATAGCACCAGGGATCAAGTGCAGGTTGTCTGTGTGCAAAGCAAGAGCTTTATCCACTGCAACTGCACCATCTGACATCTGAGACCTTGTAACCTTGTAGCAAAAGGCCAAGACTGACAAGAATGACAAGTTTTTTAATACTCTTGTCTCCTGCGCTATGTAACCATATGCCTGTCTTCTGGTTTCAGTTTGGAAGATTCCCAGACTAATAGAAAGATTTTTAAAAGGCTTCAAAAAATGGGGAGAAGAAATGAACAGAAGTTTCCTCAAAAAAGAAATACAAATGGCCCAAAGGCACATGAAAAAATGCTCCACATGGCTAGTCATCAGGGAGATGCAAATCAAAACAACAATGAGATATCATCTCATACCATAGAGACTGGCACACATTCAAAAGAACAAAAGCACCCAGAGTTGGCATGGAGGTGGGGAAAAAAGGGACTCTCCTTCACTGTTGGTGGGAATGCCGACTGGTCCAGCCTTTCTGGAAAACAATATGGACTGTCCTTCAGAAACTAGAAATTGAGCTTCCATATGACCCCACAATACCACTTCTGGGAATATATCCTGAGGATGCAAAAGAGCACAGTAGATATGACATCCATTGTACCTATATATTTATTGCAGCCCTGTTCACAATAGCCAAAATATGGAAACAACCCAAGTGCCCTAAAACAGATGACTGGTTAAAGAAACTTTGGTACATCTATACATTGGAATACTATGCAGCTGTTAGGAGAGATGAAGTCATAAAATTTGCTTATAAATGGATAGACATGGAGAGTATCATGCTAAGTGAAATGAGTCAGAAAGAGAGGGACAGACATAGAGGGACTGCACTCATTTGTGGAGTGTAGGGTAGCATCACATGAGGCTGACACCCAAGGACAGTAGATACAAGGACCAGGGGGATTTCCCCATAGCAGGAAGACAGCTTCATGAGCAGAGGGGAGAAGGCAGATGGAATAGAGAAGGGATCACTAAGAAAATGATGGCTGGAGGAACCAGTTGGAATGAGAGATGCATGCCGAAAATAGATAGTGGACCAAACATGATGACTCCCCAGTGTCTGTGTTGCAAGATATAATGCCTAAAAGTAGAGAGATTATGGGGAATATTGTCTGCAATAGAGGCATGGGGAGGGTGGGAAGGGGGGGGTATACCCGGGATATTGGTGGTGGGGAATGTGCACTGGTGGAGGGATGGGTGTTTGATCATTGTGAGATTGTAACCCAAACATGAAAGCTTGTAACTGTCTCGCGGTGATTCAATAAAATTTTAAAAAAAATTTTTTTTTTTTTAAAAAGGCTTTAGATAGAATCTCTAAATTCTACTTCCTCGGTTCTCACTTCAGTACTCTTGCCACTTCTCAGGATTTCCAGGAGAGGGAGCTCGTCATATGCCCAGTGACCCAGTTAGTCACTCACTGTCACTGTCACTGTCATGTCACTCAAGTAGGGATAAATGTTAGCATTGTAAATACCGGGCTACTGAGGAATATATGACTAAGCCCTTTATCTGTTCGCCTTAGGAAAAGCTGGTTTGACCTCAGAAAGCCTGGGTTTACAAATGCCTGTTATCTAGTTATATTGCTGCATATGAGATGCTGCAAGTTCTGTGACTAAACTGGACAAACTTCCCATGAGGTGGTCTCCAAGACATGATACTGTCAATGTCTTATGTATCCTGAGAACTGAAGGGTTCTAGGCATGGGAATAATTCAGGGTTGAAATCAAGAATAATGGTTGTTCCTAGTTTCAGGAAGTATAGTTTTAAATCCAAAAAAATCAGACAACTCCAGGTAAACCAGGGAGTTGTTCTTCCTAGTTTTCAAAATGTAACAAAGCATTTTCAGAAATAAATTTAACTTATCAGACAATTGGAGTGTTCTGCTCCTATAATCCTCAATTTTCCCGTCAATAAAAATGCCAAATATTGGGGGCCGGAGCGATAGCACAGTGGGTAAGACGTTTGCCTTGCACTCGGCCGACCCGGGTTCGATCCCTGGCATCCCATATGGTCCCCCAAGCACCGCCAGGAGAAATTCCTGAGTGCAAAGCCAGGAGTAACCCCTGAGCATTGCTGGGTGTGACCCAAAAAGCAAAAAAAAAAAAAAAAGCCAAATATTCACATGAAACGAGTCTAGTTATGTTAGTTCTGGTTTGTGCAAAAATTGGAACAAAATGGGGCAAGAGGGATGGTACAGCAGGTAGGGTACTTGCCTTGAGCACAACTAATCCAAATTCAATCCTCAGCTCTCTATATGGTCCCATGAGTCCCACCAGGAGTAATCCCTGAGCACAAAGCCAGAAGTAAGCCCTAATGTCACCCCATGTGATCAAAAAATAAAATAAAATAAAAATGAAACAAAACCTTCATCTTACTTTCAAGCATATACTCACCTTAATAAATTTGTGCTTTACAATCAGCTATGTATAGAGGAATTAGTTAAGTAATCAAGGGTTCATATTTGCCACTAAACAATTACAGAGACAGATAAATAAGCAAAGGAGCATCTGTATGACACGGGAACAACAAATATGACAAGACAAAGAAATGTCATGTAGTTCATTTACTTGGGGAGGGAGAAGTGTGTCATCAAGAAAAGATTTTAAATGAAAGCATGTTTAAATGGATAGAACTTAACTGAGTGCGCGCGCGCGCGCACACACACACACACACACACACACACACACACACACACACACGAAGACAGGGCTGGTGCTGTGCTGAAACAAGACATTTCTGCCAGAAACACAAAAGCCGGGGAAGCAAGATGGAGCATGAGGCATTCCTGGAGCAGGGAAACCAGCAGAAAAAGCATCAGAAAATGCTGCTGAAGAAAGAGAGCATGATGCATTTTTCTTCCCATGAGAATGCTTTAACGCTTTATCTTGTATGCAACAACTGGAAACACTATAGAGTTTTAAGCAAAACAGATGCAACTGGATGCACCGTAGACCTCTGGCTTCAGTAGAGAAAGCATAATTTGGGGAGGAGCAAGGCTGGGATCTAGGAAGACCGAGCACCTGCTGTAAAGTCGGGGGAGGACTCTGGTTCTCTGTACTGAGGTGGTGGCAATGAAGTAGAGAGAGAAGGACAGACTTTAAAGAAGGAAAAAGAATAAACTAGATGTAAAGATCGATTGAATATTATTTGTAAGATCAAAAGGCAATATCATACACTCCTATATATAGCATAATAGGTCAATAGATATATAAATCTGTGATTAACCGACACTTCCCATTCAGAAATCCATTTGTAACATAGGCACAAATATTAATTTTGGCATAAGTCATAAGTAGAACAGCTTTGAATTCTATGGCCATTCACAGCAATTAAAAATATGTGGGTATGTGTATCAAAACCATGACAAGTATAGTAATTTTCACAACCAACATAATGCATATGCATCTATCCATCCATAAATGAACATTTTTGAGGCCTTGGTGCTAATGGCTGTTCTAAACAGAGAGGGGAAATTGAAATAGATTACTTGGCTTCAAGGAACCCATAGCACATGGGTGGCAGATAATAAAATGACAATTGCAATACAATGTGATCAGTGTTAGAATACAGGGAAACATTTTCATGTCGGAGCATGTAAGTGGAACAGCTTACTCTGCAGATGGGAGAGTGTTGGTCCACGAGAGCTTCTGGAAGAAATGATACCCCTTGGCTCCTATAGTTGAATATGTATTTTCAGCACATTCTATCCCCTTATTTACAGCAATGACTCTATCACATTTATCACACACTTTTGCACAGCAGATGCTCAATAAAAGAGATGGATGGATGGATTGTTGGATGGATGAATGGATGATGAAACAAGGAAAGGAAACAAATGAATATTCACTTGGCCTTAAAGGCCTCAAAAAGAATGGCTATCAATTCATAGAAATTACCAAGCAAAAAGTACTTTCTGGTGAAGCGGATTTATTAAAAATGTAGCAAATTAAATGGGCCACTGGTTCAATTTTGTTTTGTAGAATTTGACCCTTATCAGTTGATTCTTGTTGTTTAGTATTTATTGAGCCAGATTTTCTCTGTACTTAAGTTACTCCCTGGGAGAAGGTTAGACACTTCTGGAAACTGCATTAACTCTTTCAAGCCACTAGGGTACTATTCAGTGAATTACTTTTCGGTAATTAAAGATGCTACAACAGAAAAACACAGCGTGCTGGGAAATGGAAAGCTAATCTCTCTTCCTGCCTTCTCAAGCTGCCAATTTCTGATTACTGAAGAGATAGGGTGCAAATATGTGAGGTTTGCACAATGACAGTCCGACCTGGTTTCATATAAGAACCTCCCGTCGTCTCTTTCTAAAGCCCATGCATTTTTCACATTAGAGAACAAAGATTAGCAGGATCAAGTGACTAAAGCACTTAACAGCTCTAATCCTCATTCCTGCACAAATTCACTCTGTGGTTTTGTATTTATCTCCTTCAAACTCTTTACCTTCTTTGGCCCTCTCTGTGAATCTGTAAGATGATAGGAGCAGTTGTGTGAACAACAAATGTCTCTCATCCTTTACTCGTCTAACAGAGCTAAGTCTGAAAGAATGACTGTCTGTTTGGTACTCATATACATGCCTGAAATCTATTCATTAAACGGAAGTGATGTACTCCTCCCTCCATCCTTTACCCCCTTAAAACAGTGACAGTCACTTTCCACTTTCAGACATATTGTGCTGGTAGTTTGCATCATTAATTACCCAGGGGCACTGGTCTGATTTTATATAACTTACAGCATCCAGTTTTGCCCTGAGTTCATTTAAGCAAAATCATCCCTGGTTTGAGCCAAGACATATTCAATATACAATTACCTGGTAGGTCAGGGCTCTGCCGTTTTGTCATTTTTACTGGCATTTTCTCCATTATTGCTAAGTACTGAGCAGTAGAAGCTGTCAGAGCCACATGGCTGGCCTGAAACCTAATTTTCCTAAATTGTACAATTCTTCAGCAACAGCTTTACCCCCCAAGCACAGTTCCCTTGACAAGGGGCAAATAGGGTTAAACTTCAAACTGAGTTATAGAGAGCTTACTAAGAGCAATGGTCGGAGGAAGCAATTAAGCAGGAGTTGGGTTTGCAGGCTGCATGAGACTTTCAGAGACAATACAGAACTGTGTCAGAGTAGCTGCTCAGAAGCCACTGAGAAACAAGAGGTCTTAGAACCACAGGTGTGGAGGGAACGGGAAGTCAGCAAGGGAGGGGAAGAAAGAGCTCAGGAACACGCGGTAAGTGCAGAGCTATCCCAGGTATTTTCATATGTATCAGTTTGTTAATTCTCACAACCCCTTTTAGCACAGGTATTTTAAATCCATTTTATGAATGAGAAAGCAGGTCCAAAAATCAGGGGACTGATGAGGAATACATAGGTAGGCTATAATCTGGGCCCTTCAAACCCGGCTCTTCTGAATCAACACACAATGTCTGTTGCTTTCACCTCCCTGGAGAAGATTTGGGAGCAGTTTCCTTGTGACGGAGAACTAGCACTGTAGGAGTACTCTCCAATTAGTAGTTCTGCGTGGTAACAAGAGTATAAAATACCCAGAGTTAATCAAACTTACCCTCACTGATTCTGCCCAGCGCTGCTCTTTTTCCAGGAGCCTTGACAGAAGCATTGTCTTAGTCTGTTCCTGTTCTGGGAAACTTTATTTTATTTTATTTTTATAAAGTTGTTCACAATAATTCATAGCATTTAATATTCAAACACCAATCCCAACACCATGCACCTTCCTACCACCATAAAAGCAAAGTGTGTGAAGATTGTTGTGTTTCATCCTGGAGTCATTTAAGCCCTTGTATAAGAGATACAAGCATGTATCACTGTATCACTGTATCACTGTCATCCCATTGATCATCGATTTTCTCGAGCAGGAACCAGTAACATCTCCCTTCGTCCTAGTCTTGAGATTTAAGCAGCCTCTCTTTACTCATTCTTCCCAGTGGTGCTGCAATTGAGGCTCTTTCAAGGTAAAGAGAATGAGACCCATCATTGTTACTGTACTTGGCATATCAAATATGCCACAGAGAGTTTGCCAGGCTCTGCCATGTGGGCAGGATGCTCTTGGTACCTTGCCAGTTTCTCTGAGAGGGAGAATTAGTCTACATATACATACTTCCATTTCTGCTCAGCCATGTATCACTCCTGAACCCAGTACTGTACATGCAGTTAAAGGCGAAGGTAGGGAAACACTGTCCTTTTGAGAACATTGTACCCAACCCACCTACCCTCTCACCCTGGGCCATTCACTGTCACTACCTGACAAGTTAAGTTTAAAAACACATGAGTCTGGAGTCAATCCCCATTGAAAAGTTGTAGTGCAAAGAATAAGAACTAACTTTATCCAAAGATTGACTGGCCTTTATTTGAGCTCCTGGGAGGCAACCTCTCATTCTTTGAAATTTTCTGTGGTATAGGGCTCCTCAGACCACACATGGGAGTGTGTTAAGAGACTTCTGTCACCCTTGAGTTGGTACTAAAAAGGTGAAGCTGGTGAGGCCAGCCAGGGTAACAGGCTCAGGTAATAGGGGCTGCCCATAACAGCAGGACCAACCATTTGATAAGGGTTAGAGCTGTAGTGCATCTGAAATCAGCCCCTTCTATGGAGAGAAGTGAGTCGAAGTCTCATTTCAACCATGTGGGCAGCAATTCAATCTTGAGTGAAAATTCTGGACACCACTTCTAGTGGGGCCTTCCTGAGTCAGCAATTCCCTTTGTCTTGTCACACATTGACACCAGCAAGTTTCTCGGTCTCTTAGGAGGACATTAAAACCTCATGTTTGGAACCTTTCTGTCTCAGAACAAACTTTATTATTTTGGCTGCTTCTGATTTGTATCCTTTAACTCTAATGGAACAATTCTAGGAATAGTGCTTTCCTGCATCCTATCAGTTGCCTTAGTTAATTATCAAACCTCAAAGATTCTGTTAGGTAGCCCCAAATGTATAGCCTTCCTCTAAAGTTGGAAGCAAACCTAAAACTTCCCAAGTTTAGAGCTGGTGTCATAAATTCTGTGCAAATCCTGTAGAATAGAGAATTGTGTCCTTCAGCATAAGTTGGCTGTTTCTGTCTACAAGAAGTAGACAGAGGAGCACAACTGCTTTGAAGTAATACAACTCGTGATATCCCAACACAACAATTTTCATAAAGCTGTTGCTGAACGCTAGATCTACTTGTTTTTTTTTTCACTGACACTGAATCATATCTCTGACCTTTCTCTCATTTTAACTCAGCTCCATCACCATCACCCCAGAGGCATCCTGAAATGTGTCTTTCCTAAACATATCATACAAGTCAAAAAATGAAAACTGTTAGGGCCAGAAAGATAATTCAACACTCTGAGTACAAGCTTTGCATGCCTTGGTGCAATCCCTGGCACCACATGCACCCCAAATACCACTAGGAGGTATCCTCAAGCACCCAGCTATAGGAGTCCCTGAGCATAGTCAGGTATGTCATCCCCCTGCAAAGTAAGTAATAAAATCTTCAATTATGAACACTACTCTTTACTAGACAACAACCCCAAAATTTCAATGACACATAGAGATGAACAGCTTTATTCAACACCATACATATTAGGAAACATCTGTTGACCAGGAAATCTCTGAATTGAGAAGAAGCAACTTGGAATACATATTTTTTTATGATCACTGTATCACTGTAATCCCATTATTCATCAATTTGCTCTAGTGGGTACCAGTAACATCTCCATTCATTCTAGCCCTGAGATTTTAGCAGCCTCTTTTTACTTGTCCTTCCCAATGGTGTCACATCGGAGGCTTTTTCAGAGTCAGGGGAATGAGACCCATCATTGTTACTGTTTTTGGCATATCTAATATGCCACGGGGAGCTTGCCAGGCTCTGCAGTGCAGGCAGGATACTCTCGGTAGCTTGCCAGTTTCTCCGAGAGGAAGAACTAGATAATAAGAGGTCGGGCACTTCTTCTGGGAGCTGTTTTATAGTCTCTGGATCTTGGCTGATGATGGGATTACACAGCACCAGGGGCAGTTTGTGGGTGTGGCTGCCTAGCTATGGGAAAAAGGGGGATCTGGGTGGAGGAGATCCAGCCCCACTCAGAGTAGGCTGAGAGATCTCAGCCCTGGGTTCCGCACACCTGGGTTCCTCTGCCAGTTCCTTCATGCATGAGGCTCATCTGAACGTGTGGACAGTGGCCTTGAGCATGGCTGTGGCTGGGTTCTGGACGTCTTGGGCTGCCAGGATTCTGCTCAGGACAGGGAGGGAAACTCAACCTATCCCCCTCCGAGGGCCCCAGTGAAGACAGCCGGGTGCAGAGACAGGAGATTCTGCCTTTTTTTTTATTCTCTTTCTTTTTTTTTTAAATTTTTTTATTGAGTCACCATGTGGAAAATTACAAAGTTTTCAGGTTTAAATCTCAGTTATACAATGCTCGAATACCCATCCCTTCACCAGTGCACATATTCCACCACCAAGAATCCCAGTATAGCTCCACCCCGCACCCCCACATCCCTAACCCCCCCACGCCCCTAGCCCCCCCACCCTGAGCTCCCCCGCCTGTGTAACTAATAAATTTCACTTTACTTTCACTTTGATTGCATACAATATTTCAACAAAACTCACTATTATTGTTTGGAGAGTCTCTCCCCTAAAGTCAGACCTGCTGAAAAGCATTAGACAATTTGTTTTCCATTGCTGAGGATGAAGAGGTATGAGGTCGAATGACCACACTTAGCGGCCTCTCGGTTTGGGGTTTCTGTATTTTAGTAACTAAGTTCAGAGAGATATCTGCCAGAAGTTGCATCGTTGCCAACTTGTACTTCTCAGTTACATTATATTCCACATATGAGTGCAGTCTTTCTCTGTCTGTCTCTTTCTTTCTGACTCATTTCAGTCAACATGATACTTTCCATGTTGATCCATTTATATGCAAATATCATGACTTCATGTTTTCTGACAGCTACATAGTATTCCATTTTGTAGATGTACCAGAGTTTCTTTAACCAGTCATCTGTTTTGGGGCACTCTGGTTTTTTCCAGATTCTGGCTATTGTAAACAGTGCTGCAATGAACAAAGAAATACATATGCCATCTCTACTATACCGTTTTGCCTCTCTGGGATATATTCCCAGGAGTGGTATTGCAGGGTCAAATGGAAGCTCAATTTCTAATTTTTTGAGAATCGTCCATATTGTTTTCCAAAAAGGCTGAACCAGTATATCCACCAGCAGTGCCTTTTTTAATGAGACCAGAAAGAAAAGGATAGAACCCACAGCTTCAAGCATGCAAAATGGGGCCACATCCCTGCCCTATGACTGGCATTTTATGTGGTGAGGCAGGGTTCTGGCTCTCACTCAGGTGCCAATTTCCATTGTTAACTGTTCTGAAACCTATAACTAGCATGTAGCTCAGGACCCTTGGTAAAAGTCCACACCCAAAACTGCCCAAAAGTACTCAGAAGAGATGTTTTGACAAGATTTTTACCTCTTAGGTTAATTGGGATTTGTGGGCAGGAGAGGTACAATATTTGGCCAAAAGATACAAGGGCCAAAGTTATTGTCCTTCTTCATGTCTGTTTTATGAAGTCTTAAGCTCCCAACACTGAGGTTTCCATCTTGTACACATTTAGAAGTTAAGGATCTTCCCCTAATGACCTTAACTTCTGCCATTTCTAAGCAGGCATATTACTCTTCTAATGTGTGGGGCTGGAACTTCCCATGTGAGTCAGAAGCACAGTCCCTGTGGGTCTCTGCAGAGTATTCTTAGCATGTTCAAGGGCTCTCTGATGCGGCAGGGTATCATTGACATTTGGCTTAGATCCCTTAGAAAGATGTTGCAGGCTTACAGGCTCCCTGGAGCTTTAAGGATGTTAATTCTATATTCTTATTCTTTCTGGAAAAAAAAAGGATTGCAATGCCAAGAATACTACTCACCAACTCACTGTAATCCTGCTCCTCCTTTGGCACCCAGTCCCCTGAGTGCCTCTTCTTCCATCTCTTTCCTTCCTTGACAATGAGGACAAGCATGTTTACTGAGCTGTTCAATGCTTGGAGCACTAAAGACCCTTTAAGATCCCTAAATACTTGTGCTGCCTGCACTGTTTATTTTGGAGGAGACAGCTCATCAATTCTCCACACAAGATGTCAGATTAAACTTCCATGTAAGATTTGGGAGAACTGGGAAAATTCAAACAAAAGAAAAACCTCTGTAGGAGCTGGAGAGATAATACAACAGGCAGGACACTTGCTTGCACGTGGTTGACTAGGATTCAATTCTCTAGGACCCCATAGGCTTCCCTGAGCCCTGCTAGGAGTGATCTCTGAGCTCAGACCCAGGAGAAGGCCCTGAATTTGTATTGTAATAGCACAGCCAATAAATAATAAATAAATAATTTTAAAGCTCTAGAAAACCTGAGAGAGCAAACTTAAAGGAAAGTCTTGTTATTACAAAATATAGTGAGTCTCTCCCAGGCCTCTACTGCTACTATCCCTTTTCAAGCCTGATAGAAAAGTGTTCACTGTAGAAATCAAAAGACCCAGAGCTCAAGTCTTCCTGAAACTAGACATGAAACTTTGAACTCCTAATACCAAGAAGAATTTTTAAATGTCTGAGACCTTCGGTTATTCTAAATGGTGGAATGAGCCACTGAAACTAACGTGGAGAGTCAATGGAAAGCAGCCACACTGGTTGTGCTGACCTTGATGATGGGCCCTTGGACAACTGCCTGAATCGACAGGATGTCCTGAGGAAGAAGACATGATTTTTTCCCTTAACAATAAAATTAACTACTATGAACCCAAAGAGGTCATTTTAATAGCAGGTATGAGGGCAATTGGAAGATGACAAATTAAAAATCCTTTTTAGGGGCTGGAGCAACAGCACAGCATGTAGGGAGTTTGCCTTGCATGCGCCCAACCTGGGTTCAATTCCCAGTATCCCATATGGTCTCCTGAGCACCTCTAGGAGTAATTCTTGAGTGTATGATCCAGGAGTAACCCCTGTGCATCACCAAGTGTGACCCAAAAAGAAAAAGGAATCCTTTTTAGTTACCTGTTAGAGAGCTATATTTAAATACTAATGTTTGAACAAAGCATGTAGCTTGACATGGCAGTTGCAAATCTCTTCTCTATTGCTCAGGCACAGAAAATCCCAAAATGATATTCATAAGTTTTCTCCAATAGCCTCCTTATAGTTTCTGTCTCACTGCTGATTAAAGCCCTTCTAGTTTATCTTTGTGTTATTAAATATCCTATAGGCATTTATCTTCAAAAATAGAAAGACCAAAGCAAATAAAGATGATTAATATCTTATACCAAAGATGCTAAAATGTTTTAAGCTTGAAATAATAATTGAGACCCAATCAACTTCCTCATTTCCAGAGGACAATTGGGGGCTGGAAAAGAGGGGCAGCAGTTGTCAAAGCTTGTATCTCCTTAGCAACAGGGGTTAAAGTAAAGCTTTATCTACTCTTCTAAGAAAATAAGCACTGTTTTCCAAAGGCCTTCCTACATGAGCATTCCTACTTGGACATAGTGAGTCCTCAAGTGTGAGAGCAAATATTCTACATTTGAGCTTTTGCCAGATGTTGCTTGATTTTAATCCTCAGTCTCAAGGTGGAGGAAACTTTCCTTGATAAACAAGATCACCTGTCATGTGCCAAACCCTATGCAAGATACTTGGATGGCAGAGATCCCTACTCTAGTCAGGGAGACAGAAGACAAACTGAATAAAAAGAGAGATGTTGGAAGGGCAACAGGTGTACAGAGACAGAAACACCCATGTCAGCTTCAAGGAACCGAAGAATGCTTCTATCAAACTCGATGTTTTTATTTCACACATCCCGTTCCCAGCCACTGCACACAGAGAATCACGGAAAACCCTCTTAACAGAGAGACTGCTTTGTGACACATGGGGACCTCTCCAAATGGGAAAGCATGAAAAAAAATGGAGAAAACCCTCACAGTCAAAAGGAGTGCCCAGGTAAAAGATCACCAGAATACAGGATGCATTATAAAAGAGCAAGTATCATGCATTACATTCCTACCAATCTTTCTACCAATTAATGTCTCACACAGAAGCCAAACATACCAACAACCTCCATTTGGGGAGCACACTTCTCCCTGCCACCCCGGGGTGTAACTTGCCTGGCATCAAAGGTCTCCTGTCTGCTTCCTTTGTCTGTCCTGCCAATAACAGAGGCACAGCAGATCAAAAGGAAGAAAACAAAGGGTGAGAATAAAACATCATGTTTCTGTCAGCCAGACAGCAGAGCTTTCCCTGGAATCCACATGACTGCTGAGAGGTACCAGAGAACTTTAAACATCAGGTTGACACTTGCTATTTCGGAGTGCAATAGAAAGTCCATCATATTAGTTGTTAACATTCTGAATAATACTTAAAACCAGTAATCTATTTATAATTTATCTTCCAATAAAGCACTATTATTTCTGGAAAGCATGCTGCACGACTATAATAGCCTTATTCCAACCACCAAAATCAATTCCTTTGTACAAATTTAATATAGGCAGCCTGTGTACCATTTGAAAAGGCTCACTGACCTGTGAAGCCTAGCATTTGCACCATAAAATTTAGACCTTATTTGATGAAATTATTGAACACTGTACTTACCGCATCTAAGGTTTAAAAGCAATGCTATATTCTTTCATTTTTTTCTTTAAGAGGAAGTTTTGGATAAGTGGCAAATCAAGTTGTTTGTGCTTTGAATTTGGGTAAAGACACAGACAGTCTAGACTGAATTTAATGAAAACCATAAGTTAATTTTGAGCATGATGCTGGAGGTTCATTGCCAAGTAAAAATGATGGAGATTATTTTTAAAAGGCGATAGAAGTGGAGAAAAAAAAGACATAAAGCACTATATGAATAGGAGTCTATTTTCTTCACTACATTGCTAATTAAAAGTTTATTTTCATATACTCTAATCTTAGAATTCAGGGAAATGAATGATGCAAAACTCTATCTGCCGTGCTAATTGGGGATAATAAAGAATAAGAATATTCGCCCCTCTTAATAGCTTGCTCTACAATGATCCATACATGAATTGATCTCCTGATTTTTCACTGCCAAATTGCAGCCAATCATGGATATCGATTTTTAATCGTAAAACAAAAGCAGTCTGAAAACAGCTCAATCCACTTTACTTATGAAAAGAGCAAGCTGCAAACTTACTTGGAGTCATTCAACATCATTTAACAAGAGCATTTAAAGGTGTGGGGGAAGGTACTTAACAGGCTGCACAGTGAGAATTATCAGGCATAATTCTAATCTCCCCATAGGTCCACATAAATGATAAGTGCTCCCAGCCTCCAATTCTGACAACTATGTACAAGATGATCTATGAGCACAAGTCAGGATGGGCTCAAATGTCGGATGGAGTGTTATGGCAAATGATTCAAACTATTCAGGATTATTCTGAGATTTCTTGTTTGGTGGCCTTATTTCCTTTGATGTCAATCCATTTCCTTTAAAAAGTTGAACAAATTGATAAAGCAGACACTTTCTAATTTGGATAAATCAACGGCTTCATTTCAACAGGTTACTGCAGTCATCTAATTGCACTCAATAGAATCCATAAATCATTTTTGAAAGAAGGTTTTGTTTTTGCAAATTTTCAAACGGAGTGATTATTGTAAGTGTGGTTTATATGCAAGGAAGAGAAGCCTCAGTCTTCATTGTTCAAGTTGCAGATATATTTTGAGCATAAGGCAATGTGCAGGACATGTTTTGGGGAGGCAACTGTAAGATGATCTCTGTGTGAATAGAAATAAGGTTGTCCTCTGAGATTTGCTCCCTAGAATTAGGAATAGGCAGTTGCTAATATCTCAGAGAACAGCAATTCTTGCTCATGATTCACTGGATCCTGGAAGCTAGCCTCATGCAAGCACCTGTGTGTGTATGGGGGGGGGGAGCGGAAGGGGACTAAGGGGAGTGTCTCTCCTTCCTGATTTTTGAGAGAAAAAATGCATCATGAGAAAAAAAAAACAGAAACAGATGCATCATGTGATCATAGCCTGGTGCTATAAAGCATGTGGATCAAAGTAACTCCTTCCAGTGTCCTGAGCACTAAGCAGCTGCTGTTAATTTGGTTTCCATAGTAGCTTGCCGACAAGGGGAGATAAGCTATTCAAGCCAATTTGAATATATGGTCCCCTTGAAATTGCATTTATCAACGTAAATTGTAATGGTTAACCATTATTCATTGCTTACTGCATGTTGTTTCTAAGCACTTTACATCTATTATCTGGCTTGGCCCTTTCAGCAGAACTGAGAGTTGAGTTGTGAATTCATCCAAGGTCATACTGTTAGTAATAATTATCTCAGCCTAGGAAAGATTCGTGTAGAATGTATACTCCTTGCCACTATAACCCATTAACCTTATTTTAATCATCAGGGTTGTTGTGAACTTTCATATTCCTAATTATTAGCATCTTACAGCATGCCATTATCAAGTACTAAGTTTATTGTCCTAGTACCTACAGCTATCTAGAACCCCAGGATCTTAGTGAATTCTCCGAGGACACATGACACTGTAAGTATAACTGGCCAAATATGGTTCCTAGTAAGCATCTTAGAGTACGTCCATTCCGTGAACCTTCATATGTAGATTCCACACTTTAAAAAATTTAGCTAATCCCTTAAAAAGAGTTTGGTCTGGTTTTCTTTGTTGCAGTTTAAGTTGGCCCATGTGCAGATTATTTATTATCTTCAGCAAAATAGTCCAGTCTACTATTTAGTCCAGTCTACAAAAAAATTATTAGAATTTTTTAAAAAACAATTAATTTTCTTTGGTGTATAAATTTGGAAAATTACTGATCGTGCTGCCCGGTTATATAAACAAACTACCTAGACTCAAAAATTTCTCAGGTATTTCCCAAACACAAGCATTAACCAGATGGGAATTTAGTCTCTTCAGAGATACTACCTCTATGAAATGAAGAACTATAGCTAAGTCTAGACCTAAAGAATTGACAATACCAACACACTCAGGTTTCAGTTGTCTCCAGACCACCGTTGGAAGCAGCTATCCTTGAGAAAGAGATCCAGAGCTTTCATCCCAGGGGCCACAGCATGAGCAGATTCCAGAGGTGAGCCCCAAACAGAAGGTCATGGGTCAGAGCAATCATCCCCAAACTGAGAGAACTGCAAATGCAAAAATCACAGTTAGCCCCTGAACAGTTATAATGAGTATCTGACCACTATCCTGTCATGGCCCAGATTAGTTGAACTGTAAAGTTTCATCAACCACATGACACCAGTAACTGTGACCCATGGTCCAGAGCATAGGTCAGCTATATCTTAGTGCTATCACAGTTACAGTGCATTGGTGACACAAATTCCCTGCTGTTATTCATATGCAAACAAATCAGAATCACACGCATCAATTTGATCTTGCAAACATTTAAGAAGTCCTGCGTTGCTGCCAGAATCCATAAACTCACAGATGTTAGCCTGATACTGTGAATAGGAGCACAAGATTACTGAGTTCCACCTGGAATTCAGAGGATCACTTGGAATTCCCACAAAGCACCAAAAATAACGAAAAATGAAGAAATTCATCTGCATCAACGAATGGGGACAGGAGCCCTAGAATGTCCTCAAATACATTTAACTCTCAACACTGCCCAAGAATGGATTTGGAGTTACAATCCTCTTGATTTTCACTGAACTGAGGAAATCACTGGAAGAGATAATCAATAATGAAGAGAGATTGATGAAAGAACTCATTCAAACATAAATGAAGGCGCTAAAGAATACAGTAGCAGGACTCAGGAGCAAAATGGAAGAAACAAAAAATTGTATTGGTGTTCTTGAAAACAAGGCATCATCAATAAAGAAGAGGAAATAAAACAGGTATTTTGATGTGAAAATTTTAATATATTTGATAAACAATAGCAAAAATCTCCAAATCTCACAAATTCCAGAGGAGAGAAATGGCTAATGGAAGAGATAATAGCCATAAACTGCAGTATGAGAATGGAGTCCTGTTCCCTACATCTGGAGGTAGAAATTAATAAAAAGAGAGTTGGAAAAAAACTCCAACATTTGGACACTGAACAAATGCTACTAAATAACTATTAGGTTAAAGAAAAATAAAATAATCAATAAAGTTTTCCTGGAAATGAATGAGAATGAAGAGACAAAATATCAGGACCTATGAGATAGCAAAAGCAGGACTAAAGAGGAAGTTTATAGCAATATAGGCTTCCGTCAGGAAAGAAGAAAAAGCTCAAATCAATAACCTAAACTCACAGCTTGAGAAACTTAAAAAAGAACAACAAATAAATCCCAAAGTTAGCAGAAGGAAGGGAATAATAAGAACTCAAGCAGAAATCAATGTATCAAGTACAAGAAATCAAGTAAACAATACAAAAGGGTAAATGAAACCAGTGCTGGATTTTCGAAAGAATAAAGAAGACTGACAACCTTTAACTAGACTCACTGGGAAAAAAAGAAAAACCAAATAAATTGAATCAGAGATGAAAAGGGGAAAATTACCAGAAATATAATCATAATAGATCAGTATGAACAACTCCTGCCACTATGTTGCACCTAGGTGAGATGAATGAATTCCTTTTTTTTTTTTAATTTGGGTCACACCTGAAGATACTCAGGGGCCACACCACTGTGCTTAGAAGCCACATCCAACAGTCCTGGGAAACAATAACCATACAGTCAGGGACCAAAATTCAAATTAGTGTTTTGTTCACAGTTACATGCTAAACAACTGCCTTAAATTTTATATTTATCTTTCTGGTCTAGATAAAATCTTAGAATCATACAATATCCCAGTATTTAATTGGTGGAGGGGGCAGTAATAGGAAATCTAGCAGACCATAGACCATAATGAGTAAGGAAATTAAAACAATAATTTAAAATCCCCCTCCAAAAAAAAAGCTTTGGTCCAGACGATTTATTAGTGAGTTCAACTAAACCTTCAAAGACTTAATACCAATACTGCTTAAGCATCTCTTTGAAACTACCAAGAAACAGAAATCCTCCTAACAGCTAAATTACTCTAATATCAAATGTAGAAATATTTCTAAAAAGAAAATTATAGATTTAAATCCCCAAATATTAGTAAAGCAAATACAACAATATGTCAAAAACTCATACCTGATCATCCCAAACACTCAACAATGGTTCTACACAACAAACCAACTAAAGTAATATGATATAAATGAAAGATAAAAGTCATATGATCATTTCCATTGATATAGAAAAAGTTTTGATGAGTTTTGACATTTATCCATAATAAAAACCCACAACTAAATAGGGATAGAAGGCCATATATCAAGGCCGGAATCTCCATTTACAACAAACACAGTCAATATCATACTCACTGGCAAAAAACTGAAAGCTTTCTATCTGAGATCAAGAACAAAGCAAAGGTTCTCACTTACTTCACTATTATTCAATATTGTTTGAAAGTGCTCATCACAACAATCAGGTATGAAAAACAGTCAAAGGTATCCAAATTGGAAAATTGAAAAAGAAGTTAAAATATTACTATTTGCAGATGATATAATAATATACAGTACAGAGAACACCTTAAATACTCTTTTTAAATATGACTCTTAGAAACAATAAACCAATATAACAAAGTAGCACATAATAAAATCAATATACAAAGATCTGTTCCATCAGTATATGCAAATAACAAAGTAATAGAGAAAGAAAATTTTTAAGCTACATGTTTAAAATAGTGTCTGAAATCATCAAATACCTAGGAATCAGCTTAACAAGGAACAGGAGTTATTTATATATTGAAAATTATAAGTCACTATAGAAAAAATAGAAGTGGGAAAAGATACCTTGAAATGTGAAATTATTCCCATGTTCATAGACAGGAGGAATTAACAATGTCAAAATGATCATCCTACCTAAAGCAGTATATAAATTCAATGCAATCCCATAGAAACTCCAGTAATATTTTTTTAAGAACTTAGAACAAGCTCTAGTAAGAGTTGCATGAAATCATAAGACTCATGAATAGCCAAAGCTATTCTGAGGGAAAAGATGAGAACATTAATAGTAGGCAATAGTAACAGTATGACATAGTAATAAAAACTGAGTATTTGAATAATGATAGACTCTCAGACAAATGGAATACAATAGAGAGCTCCAAACTCAACCCTCTGAATTATGGACAGCTAACCTTTGACAAATCCTGACCGACTTCGACCTCGAGTGTGGAAAGGTCGGATTGCAGCTGAATCTCAACAAGAGGATGTTCATGAAACAAACTGGTCCCTGAAGCTCCATTTGCTCTCAATGGAATGAACATCTCCAAATGCAGCAGCTATGTGTACCTGTGTCAAGAAATCAACATGAGGAATGACTTGTTGCCAGAACTGCTCAGGAGAAAGAGAGCAGCGTAGAATGCATTCAAGAGCATTGAAGAGGTGGTTAAGAGGACGAAGAACCTCCGACTCCAGGCACATCTTTTTAATTCTACCATTCTTCCTGCACTAACATATGCCTCAGAGACCTGGGCCCTACACAAGCAGGATGAGAATGCTATTAGGGTATCCCAAAGAGGAATCGAAAGAGCTATGCTGGGAATATCATGTCTCACTCAAGTGAGAGAAGGAACCCAGAGTTCTGACCTCCGTCAACGGTCAAAAATCAGGGATGCTGTCTCGTTTGCCAAGGCATCAAAAATCAGATGGGCCCGTCATGTAATGTGATTCAGAGACGACCGTTGGACTAGAGCTGTTACCAACTGGATTCCAGAGGACGTCAGAAGACCTTATGGCCGCCCACCAACTAGATGGTCAGATTTCTTGTCAAATCTCTGAATGAATGATTTGAGGCTCTTCCTGTTCCTGGAGTGAGCAGGTATCATTGGGCTATACTAGCTCTCGACAGGGACAAATGGAGAGGTTACTGATGCCCGCTTGAGCAAATCAAAGATCAACGGGACTACAAGTGATACAAGTGAACCTTTGACAAAGAAACATTTTGTTTTTCAAAGTTTACTAGTGTATATAAATGGAGCAAGGAAAGCCCCTTCAACAAATGTCTTTTCAGAAAAAGACAGACAACCACTTTCAATTAGTCCTTTTCTTTAACTTTTTAATTAGGTTATGGAATATTAATTACACTTTGAATATTAATTGAGAAAACCCCAAAAGAAATAAAAACAGGTTCTAAAGCCCCATAGCTATTCACAAATGGTAAATCAAATGATTCAGTTTGCAGCATGGATTTGCATGGTTTTTAACATGCTGATGTCAGTGCTGCAATTCCTATAATTAAGTCACATTCAAGTGTGAACCAATAGTGGTATGTATTGAAGTCAACATGTTAACCAACTCTATATTACATATTGTGTCTCTCAAGGGAACACAATAGTATGTATCAGTATTTTTTAACTTAGATGAAGGATCAGTTTATGGTTTTATCATCATTTAATAAATGAGTATCACTTTACTAAAACATAATCTAAGAGAATTCCTAGAAAACGAAACAAAGCAAAAGTATATATACACGATATTTTTACTTAACTGCTAAAAAATAATGTTAAATATCTAAAGTTTTTGAGTTCTAAGTTTTTTCTTTCACTTTATCTTATATATGTATGTATGTATGTATGTATGTATGTATGTATGTATGTATGTATTGTTTGGGTGGTCACACCCTGTTGTGCTCAAAGACTGCTTCTAGCTCTTCTCAGCAATCACTCTTTGCAGGACTTGGGAGACATATGTGGTGCCAGTGATAGAACTTGGGTTAGTTGTATGTGAGGCAAACACTCAACCACGTTCTAGCATTCTGTCCCCTTATTTATGTACCTATTGCAGTACTAGTTGATTGAACCCAGGCTCTCACCCACGCAAGACAAGAGCTGCTTTTATTTACTTTGCAGGAACCACCACAGTGGCGTTTGGGTAGATCCACACCTTTTTTTTTTTAATGAGAAGAATATGACTCAGACATATCTTTATTTGGTTCAAATAATTCAATAATTTGCTTAATTAAAAGTTTAAAACACTATATCTATAAAGTCAAATTCCATATTTTATTATTTTTTTATTTTTTATGGCAGAGAGTCTCTTGCCCGCACACCTGGCTGTCTTCCCCAGGGCCCCTTGGAGGGGATGGGCTCCAGCTTCCCTCCCCACCCCGTGCAGAGCTCCCAGAAGCTGAAGACCACCAGAACCTAGCTACAGCCATGCTTGAGGCCCCTCTCCACATTCGGCCAAGTCTCACGCATGAAGGTGCCGGCAGAGGAACCCAGGAGTGTGTAATCCCATCAACAGCCAACATCCAGAGACTTAAAAGCAAGCTCCCAGAAGCGATATCTTGTAGCTTACTTCTCCCTCTGGGAGAAACTGGCAAACTTCTGAGAGTTTCCTGCCCACATGGGACAGCCTTGCATGCTTCCCATGGTGTATTCATTGCTAAATCCAGTAACAAGTTGGATCTCATTCCCCTGACCCTGAAAGAGCCTCTAGTGCGATATCGTTGGGAGGGCCAAGTCGAGAGAGACCTCTAAGATCTCAGGGAAAGGACGAATGGAGAGGTTACTGAGCCCACTTGAGAAATTGATGATTAATGGGACTTCATGATTCATGATTTGTGATTATTTTTTATGAATCACCATGAGATACAGCTACAGACATACACTTTCGTGCTGATCCACACCTCTTATAGCAATGTTCAGCCTATTTGTCTAAGTCTGAATGGTCCAGCACTCTAGGTAATCAAAGTCATACCTGGTGATGAACAGGAGACCATGTGATGAATGTTATTAATGATAGACCACTTCTTTTAGAGTACCAAAAATACTATGCCACATTTCGCCACTGCAGAAACTCACCCAGTGTCCACCAACACATTTACATAAGCCACCTGAATGATGTCCTATATTATGGCCTGAAAAAGAGATGGAGGGATGCCACCCCCTACCAAATCATGTCCCTAAAGTCACACACTCCCTTGAACAGAAAACTTAACCTGAATGTTACTTTTATGTTCTGGGTCCTTCATCGAATGCTCATTCATGGGGACTGTATCTATTGCATCTATGAAAAGATGGAATGTAAGAGCAGTTATAGGGCAAATGGAATCTGAGGCCTAGGAGAGAGCCTGTCATCCTTGGAAGAGTTCAGAAAACGCACATGATCTACTTTTCCTGGCATGAACATATCAGAGACAGTAAGATCATAGCATTGAGTACAGAATTATTCAATCTTCTTATAACTTCAGACCAGTGCTACCATGTGTGTCAGACCACAACATATGGCCATTATAACCTAGTGGTTTTCTACCTTTCTGAATCTGTAGACCAGTTGAAGACCACTTGTTTGAAAGTGTGGGCTCCTATATCATCTGACCAGAGCCGGCTGCTGCAATTTAGCAGCATGTCCTGCCTTTATGATTTCTACTCTCGTTCAATCTCATTTTTCTGATTTGCTGCCACTAACTACTGTCCAATGGACATTGGAGGACAAGATATGAATGACCCCCAACATTATCAGGAATCAAACTCAGGACTTTATGCCAGACATTTGCTCTACCACTTGAACTATCTCCCAGTTCAAGGTCACAATTTCTGCATGTATCACATAATAAATTGGAAGTAAGTTATGGAGAAGCATGAATTCATGAACCATTCTTTGAAAGCTATAAATATTACATTTGCCACATAAATGGGATCACAAATGTTTGATGATCAAACATTAACAATGAATCTGTTATTCAAGAAAACATGTTGAAAAACCTGTGTCTTCAAAATCTGTTGTATTGCTGATTCCAATTCAATTTTTATAAAAGGAAAATCATATGAATCAACTGTCCCATAGTAAGTTTATATTCTGTTCTTTTAAGACTCAATGGTAAACATAGGAATTAATGGCCAGACATGACTTGAAAAGCTGTGTAGACTTGAGGCAGGATAGGAAGGAATCAACAGAGAGCTTCCTAGACATTGTGCTCTACCAAGATATGCAAAATCTAAACAAAGGAAAAGTTAGTAACTGAATGAGGAGAGAAATTATGCAGCACATGCTTGCATTCGAGTTTATTTAAGTAAATTTTCATTTCAAGGAGATAGATTCTCCCATCCAAGAGGAAATAACATACTGCACAAATTCAAAGAGGTCATGCAAATTTCAACCAACTAAATTCTAATTTCTCCTCTAATAATTTTGGATCAATCAATCACATTTTTAGTTAACTACTCTGTGCTCAGCAATGTGTCAGATTCTGTATCTCTTAGATCCTGAACCTCTTTTAGAACATAAAAATAGAATAAATGGTTTTTTAAGAGCTGTTGGTGTTTTGCCTAAGGCTTTGTTCCTCATCAGAAATGTTAAATTACAAAATCATAAAACACAGTTTTAAGAAATATGCCCTTGTCTAGGAAAACAAGATTAATTGTAAAATCCAACTCCAAGTCTGAGTCAGTGGAAGAGTCTTAAATAAAGAAAAAAAGCAAAAGCAAATAAATTCTGCTGATCATCCACTTTGACACTATTGTTGGAATTGAAACCAAATCACTTCAAGCAGTTACATATGATAAAAACGGACACTTCCTACAGTAAAATGATTTAAGTACAATTTAAATAGAAAAGGTGTTTGTTGTTGACTTTCCACAATGTTTTATTGTTTGTTTGGAGGCCAGGCCTGGAAGCGCTCTGGGCTTACTCATGGCTTTGTGCTCAAAAATTACTCCTGAGTGCTTTAGAGACCATATGGGCTGCCACGGATCGAACCTGGGTCAGCCACATGCAAGGTAAGTGTCTTACACACTGCACCATCCCGCTGGCCCTCTGCAGTGATTTTTAAAAGGCATAAAAACCTATGCTAACAATTTCATTGAAAGTAATTAAGAATAAAGATTGGTCTTAGGCCCCTCACACCAATCAGAAAATCCAACCTACAAATTCCTCAGAGAATTTGTCTCAAGTCAAAACACAGACCCTCTATGGATTCTTTAGGGCAAGATAAACAGGCTTTTTGATTGCAGACTTCACCCACAGCAGGCCAGGAAGAATTCTAGACCTGGCACTTGTACAAGCTGTCTGTTACATAACCTTCCTGGTGTGGAATTAATGAGCTACGCCACCATCTTAGGTCACGTGCCATTGACCCCCACGTGTGCCACTAATTAGGCATGCGCAGTTCTGGACCTGAGTGCAGCATTTCCTGGCAACCGACTAGGGAGTTGCCGGATTGCACAGATGCTTTCAGATCCCATGCAAGGGCTTAAAACCCCTGAGCAGGCTTCCTCCTGGGAGTCAGCCATGACACTGCGCTGCGCTGTCTCCCTTCTGCTCTAGCAGAAGCCCCCTCAATGTCAGTCCACAAGCACCCTCCAGGCAATAATACTTTGGGGGGAGGGGAAAGTTAGAATTCTGACCTCTCAGAAATTTCTGTTTCTCAAACACCAAAGGACTTGGCCGTCCGTAACATAATGATAATTACAACTGAAATGTGTATCACTAGAGATAAAATTGATTATTCAGCTTTCAAATCCTTTTAGAAAGAGAAAACATTCTTGAAAACTTAAATGAAAGGATCTGAGGCAGGTATAAAACTCTCAGTGTTTGAGGTCAGAACATTGTTCATTATCTTATTTTTACTGAAGACAGTCTCAGCATATTGGAAATTCAGAGGCAACTGTTAAGTTAGAAAAATATTGAGACTATCTCCACTTAACTAGAAATGCAGGGAACTGGTAAGCAAAATGTGGTTGGTTTCCAACGATTTTTTCTCTTCTATACTTTTCCTACTTCTGCTAATGTCCCATTTGAATACCTGAAAAGCTCATGTCCTACTGTAGTTGGACAAGAGAACTGATAATAATGGAAATTTTGCCTTCTCCAAGGGATCAAACAATGCCACACTGTTGCTTGACTTTGCACTGCACATAGTACAGTCCCTACAGAAAGGCATCATGTGTGGTGTTATCTAAGAAGTAACAAAGTCAGATTTCTTTGCTCCTGAATGCTGTTTCTTAAAATTCTCAGCCTTGATATTGCTATTTGAACTAAGAGGCAAAGTCTTCATAATATATGTATCCTTCATGAACACTTTAGTAGAGATGGTATTTTTAAATACATGTGACTGACTCATAGCAGGTGTAGGCATGGGATGCAGATGCGGCCAGGATGGCAAGGAAGCAGGTGAGAAGTTTTATATCCATTGAGCACAAGGTTGTGAGAAAAGATAAAGGAAAAGAACCATCTAGAAAACCTTTGACAGTATTTTCAGTGGAAGACAGGACCAAAGACAAGATCCCCCCCCCACACACACACACTCATACACACATATCTTTCCTTAGAGATCACTCAGGTTAGTACAAAGTCTTCTCCTGAGACGACTGGTCTAGGAGACTGTTTCACATCACAGGACACCTCAACTTAACTTCCCTCAAAAAGTAAAAATTTAGATGCTGTAATAGAGGTCACTGTGTCCGCATTTCATTTGTGTATTCATATTTTCTAGAAGAGAATGTTAGCAGTGCTCCTTGTAGGTTTAATGTTTTGCTTACAAGAGAATTATTTCATTTTGTCCTGTTGACATACTATAAAGGTAGATAGAATGCTATTTTCACACAAGACACCTAAATATACAATTAGTAAGAAACAGTGGGGTTCAATGTTAGATTAAGAATTCTCAATTTCACACCATGCCTCGAGAAGGCGCATGAACTCCTCTGCTCTCAGAAGAATTTTCAGTCACCACAATCTCACTAAAGCCAGTTTTGTAGCTTCCATTTACATAGTTTTTTCTGGAGAAGAGAACTGAGACACAATTAACTGAGCACTTGCTACATACTAACATGAACTGTGCATTTCACATGAATTATCTCCAGGAGAAGCTATATAAACCCATTTCTGGATCAGCACATAATATTTCTGATGCTCAGTGAAGGGAATAAACTGTGTCTTATTTCAGGAACAATCAATAAAATCCCACATATATTAGATACTCAACATCTGTTAAATCTTTATGCATAACAATTGTATAAAGCAAAAAGCACAGATCTTAGCAAGATGTTTAAGATAGTTTATAAAATATAGGGTTCATAGTGCCAGCATATTCTTATAACACCCCTGTCAAATTTCTCCCTGCCAGCTCAGATTCCAACCATAGCTTCAGTGGGCAATTCTTTTTTTTTTAATAAAAATTTTATTTTATTAAATCACCATGTGGAAGATTACAATGCTTTCAGGCTTAGGTATCAGTTATACAATGCTAAAACAACCATCCCTTCACCAGCGCCCATATACCACCACCAAAAAAAAAAGAAAACAAACCACACAGTACACCTCCCATCCAGCCCCCCCACCCCCCGCCTTGTAACTGATAAGTTTCATTTTACTTTCTGTTTACTTTGGTTAAATTCAATATTTCAACACAAACCTCACTATTGTTGTTAGGAGTACCCCACTAGAGTCAGACCTACTGTGAAGACAAATGAGGTTTTGAATTTCCATACTTTAACAACTAAGTCCAGGGAGATTTCTTCCAGATATTGGATCATTGCAGGCTTGAAAATCCAATCTGTGGTCATCATAATATGGCGGACACCGCGCCCTTCATCCCCGGAGAGAAAGAGGCGAGAGAGAGAGAGAAATATCTTTCCCCTCCTGGGCGGGCACGGGGCCGAGGCTTAGTTCTCAGGCTGGAGACATTCTGCGAGGAGTTGCCCATGCCGAAAGAGGTTTTGCTGGGTCTGGATTCATGCTCGTGCAGCTGCGAAGAGGCCGCACATGCCTGTGGCCCCCGGGATCACATCTCGGCGGTGGGAGGGGCCGGTGCCTCCCACCTTCCCAAGAGCACCCTCGTGTCCTTTTTTGGCAATTCTGTTCAAATATAGATCATGCCCAACCTTGTGCATGTCGGGCCTTCTGACACAGAACTCTTTTGAACTCTACAAACACATGCACACACAAGAACCACAGAGGAGTTAATGCTACCAACAGAGAACCTCAACCCAAGGGCCATGTGAGCCCAGGGGGAAAATGTTTCAACTTCTCTTTGAGACGACAATTTTGAGAAAATTCTTTTTGCTGCAAAGGACACAGCATCATTAAAGTGTCAGGACCTATATAAACAACCCAGAAAGCTCTTGCCTAACATAGGCTTTCTCTCTCTCCTCTCACTCTCCCCAGGCCTTCACTGGTGGAATTGGTTCCCAGAGACAGTATCCATGAAAACTATCCAAATAGCCAGGTCCTTGATTCAGGATCCACTTTCAGGAGAAACCAACCTAAGGCAATCATTAAGAGGGAATATTGATTAAGACTCAAAGTCTGACAGGAAATCTGTAGAAGGAAATAGATCATTAGAATTAGTACAGTACAGTAAGTATTTTGATAGAGGAAGCATGATGGGGCATAATTAAGACTGATCTTCGGCCATAAATAAAACATATATGTATAAATAAAAAATATATATGTATATGTATATATACACACGCACCACCGTATCACTCTCATCTCATTGCTTATCAGTTTGCTCGAGCAGGCACCAGTAACGTCTCCATTGTGAGACATGTTGTTACTGTTTTTGGCATATCAACTATGCAATGGGTTGCTTGCCAGGCTCTGCCATGCGGGTGGGATACTCTCAGTAGCTTGCCGGTATCTCTGAGAGGGGCAGAAGAATCAAATCCAGGTTGGCCGCATGCAAGGCAAACACCCTACTCGCTGTGCTATCACTCCAGCCATACATATATGTCCTTACCATGTGATATAAAGCATCTGTGTTGAGCCATCTGAACCCTGAGAGGGCTTTGCACACCAATCTGGCTCCCCTTACTCTCTCTTAAATGCCCGAGTACCCTGCACCCTGGAAACTAATGGGACTGTGCTAGTACAAGGATTCTCTGCAGTACCATTAATATTGTGCATCACATTGATCTTGTACACACTACTATGGACATTAATTACAGATATTAATGTCACATTAGTTATCACAATTCATAGGAGATACATCTCATTTTCGGGATGGGGAAATGTCAATGAAGTTTAGTACTAAATCTTAAATGATGTTGCCTATCAAAGGAGTACCCTACATGAAAATCTAGCGATGAGAGAAATTATAATAATCTTTCTTTATCTGTGGCCAACAGTTCCACAACACCAAATATATGTATGGCATTTGCCTTGCACGCGGCTGACCTGGGTTTGACTCTTCTGTCCCTCTCAGGGAGCCTGGCAAGCTACCAAGAGTATCCCGCCCGCATGGCAGAGCCTGGCAAGCTACTCGTGGCACACTCGATATGCCAAAAACAGTAACAAGTCTCACAATGGAGATGTTACTGGTGCCCATTTGAGCAAATCGATGAGCAACAGAATGACAGTGATACAGTGACAGTGATATGTATAAGGTATTATATTAATATATGAGTACATGTATAGATCCTTAAATGTAATGCTTTTCCTATATATATTTTTGATAAAATGTAATATAATATACAGAAGATATTAATAATAATAGCAATAAAATGAACAAAGAGCAATGACACTGTAAGAGTTATGTGAATGCACTCTCTCACATAGTATATTATGTACAAAATATTTTTGGACTGCAGTGACTGTAGGAAACATAGAAAGTGGATCTTCAAATGTATAGGACAGTTTTTTTTACACTTAGAGGAAGTAAAAGAAATGCAACATGGCTAGACAGGAATATAAACTGAGGTCATATCATATCAGTTCTGCTAGATAAGAGTTGAAGCTTTTCCCAGACCACTGAAGGGAGAAATTCACTGATAAGAGGGATGAGGGTGACCCTCATATCTAACTCAGGGGTAAGAGGTCTTGCTCGGAATGGAATGAGCTCCCTCAATAACTTTCTTTTCAATGACTTCCCTCAATAATAATGATGAACAGTTATTATCTTCTTGCACCCAACATGCTAAGCATAATTAATTTGTATTATGTCTCTTAATCCTCACAACAGACCTGTGAATTAAGCCCTATAATTCTCTCCACCCACCACCCATCCCACTTCAGAAGTGAGAATGCTGAGTCAGAAAGAGGTTAATTAATTTGGCCAAGGTTACCCGACTAAAAAGTGTCAGAGCTGGCTCCTTAATTTCCATGTCTTACATCTTAGAGAGACCAATTCAATTTCAAATTATGGACATGAAATTTAGGCTCTGCTCTACAGAGTGCTTTTCTGAGAGCTGGAGCTGAGTTTCAGCAGAGTGTATCTATCCCAATTAATAATGAGTGAACAGAAACCCAAGGGTCGATTATAGAGTTTGAGTCCAAAAACATATCATATTGGGTCAGTGAATCCCAAAGCCAGAGATAAGTTTCACCACATCATAAATATATAATGTACAGAAAATAGAAGAAAACTCAATGGCCAGACAATGATTGACATTTTAAAGAACATATTTGGGATCTGGAGAATAAGTGGAGAAGAAAAGGGTGAAATATTTATAGATCTCAACTTCTCATTTAACAGTGAATGCACGTGTGAGTGATTCAAACATCCTTAGAGGTTACCACGATTGCGGAAGACACAGAAAAACTAAGAATCTTCCTTCCAGAATATGGGAGACATGTTTCCTCCTCTGCAGGAGTTGACAGCTTTGAACAGGCAGCCAAAAGTTATCAAAATAATGGTATTTAAGATAAAACTAAAACTTTGAGATTGCAAAAATGGAGTAGCAGAGAGCCTTAGAGGGGAGGATCAGAAAAGGCAGCAACATAATATACATTCTTTGAGATTTGATCATAAAAGCAGAAATAGGGAACATAGCCACACATTACAAAGAGAGAAACGCAAGGGTCAAAACAATGTATGAAATGAGAAATGAATAAATAGAGAATAATTCAGATAGATACAGTACAGGATTTCAGTATGACTTTATTTGATGTTTTCTATATATCAAGCATTGTGGAGAAAGTGTGGTCAGTGGCTATAAATGGAAAAGGTGCTTCTCTTTGGGGACTTATTCCCAGTGGGCACAACAGTCAAAAAGGAAGAAAAGAGAAGAAAGGTAGCTAAATTGAGCATGTGTCCTCAAGATTGCTGAGGATATACACTAAGGAGAGCCAGGGGCACCAATAGTATCTGGATTTCCTATAGGTGATGAGGAATCACTAAGGAATCTCCAAGATCAGGGGGAAAAACAAGCCAAATGGATTTTTGAGACTTTTGTTAGCAAGATGGAACTTCAGAAGAATGATGGGAGCCAAGAGGACCAATCAGGAGACTACTATACATGAAGAGAACGCAAACATACTGGAAGTAAACAAGTTGGTCCACAGTTAAGAGTCCACAAATAAAGGACAAGGAAGGGGTTGGCCAAAGTCAGCGCCTGGCCTGCTCAAGCAAAGATAACAATAGTGAACTTGCTATCTATGAAACCAGAAGCTGATGCCTCTGAGGTTTAAACAGACTCTGAGGACTTGAAAAGGTCATACAGAAATGTCTAATGGCCCTTCAAGATCATTAGCTTGAGTTCCTATTTTGTGCTCCGCAGTACTGGCATAGGTGCTCCCAACAAGTAGATAAAAATCCTGCAATTTGATAACAACCCTGAGTGAGAAAAAAGCTATAATTATTCTCATAGATACAATAATTGAAACTTTATAGTGAGTTTCATTATAAAGACTAAGAAGAAACTGTAAACTCCTGAAGTAGCCCAAAGGCATAAGAAATACATTGTTTTGAGACATAAATACTGAGGTCTTTGATGATAGAGAAACTGAGGCACCACCTAGACAAGGGGTCAACCTCCTAATAGAGAAACTAGAGGGAAATCTAACGGTCTTGGTAAGAATATGAAAGGTCTCTGTCTCTGTCTCTCTCCCCAGTTCCCTGCAGGCCAGGACAAATGCCTTTAAATAAAACTATTTTGCTTCACTAATTTTTTTAAGTACTAAAATTTAAAAGAGACTGAGACACATCTGATACTAAACATGCATTGGGATCTCTCTCTTTTTATTGTCCCTTTAGTCCTTACTTGCTATTGTTTGGGGGCCATAGCTTGAGATGCTCAGGGCTTACCTCCTGCTCTGCACTTGAGAATTACTCCTGGAGGTGTTCAGGAGACCATTTGGGGTGCCAGGGATCAAAGTCAGTCAGCTGCTGTGTGCAAGGCAAGCACTTTTCCTGCTGGACTACCTTTCTAGCCCCTGTATCTCTTTTCATTTGGGGGTAGAACTGTTTCTAGGCCACAGACAAGGAAGTATGCATGGAAAAATGCTAGCTTCTTCAAAAATATTCTCTATTACAGCTACATTTTTCTTTTCATGTGATTCTGACTCGTTTGCTTTAGGAGCTTCAACTTAGCACTGGGCTTGCATATCTCTGCCTCCTTCACATTTCTTTCTACATATGGCACCATAAATCCAACAGAAAATTACAGAAAAATTATTTTCCAACAGAAAATTCTCAACCAGAGGTTGAGAAGAAGCTTTATATATCTTTTGAAAGTGCCTATACTCTATCTAGTTTTGGCATTTCTAACATTCATTGAATAACTTAATGTTTTATTAGAAAACATTAGTTGAAGGAAAATACTTTTGTAGTTTTCTATGCTATTGCTCATGTCTACCAAAGGCCATAGGGAGCTGACCAGACCTCAGTGGTCTCTTGAGGTCACTCACCTAATAGCAGACAAACTATAAAAGAGGCAAAATTCACCTATAAAACCTGCTGAAAAAAATCCTATGGGCTAATTTTTGTTCTGATAGGATATCTAGGATTTGATTGAAAATAATTTCATGTAGAGTTTAAGGTGCAGAGATGCAAAGAGGAAGAAACAAAACCATGCTTAAGATACTTGTTGAAGTTGTGTAGTGACTAAATGGGATTTCATATTATTTCCTCTATTTCTGCTTGTGGTCACACTTTTATAACAAAAAAGTACATTTCTTATTTAAGATGTGTTTCTAGAAGTAAACTTGATCTTGAAGATGCAAGCTGCATCCGTCGGAGAGAAGGTCATAAATGTCTTTACCTCTCAAGGAACTTCTGAGGGTAGACAGTGCATACCTTTATTCCCATAATATCCAATTAAAAAAATAAATGGTATAAATAATGCTCAATGAAATACATTGAACAAAGGGAAACTGAGCCAAAAGTGTGTGTTGTGGGGGGTGGGGAGTTGGAAAGATAGTATAATGGGTAAATGGGTAGGGAATTTGACTTGCACATGGCTGACTCAGGTTTGATCTCTGGCACCCCATATGCCCCTGAGCCTACCAGGAGTAATCTCTGAGTGCAGAGCCAGGAGTAAGGCCTGAGCACAGCTGGATGTGACCCCAAAACAACAAAAAACAACAACATTGCATTGCGAACAAGAAGGTCGTCTTCATTAGTTAAGGGACATTGACAAATTTCTGAAAGATACAAACAAAATCACACAGAAGCTTAACCTGAGCAAAAGAAAGCTTAGGAGAAGGCTATAGCGGATTAGAAGCTGCTCTCTCACAGACAACTAATTAGCTGGGTTCTGCAAGAATGAAGAGTAGAATAGGGATCAGGACAACCTCCAGTGCATATAGCAAACCTGTCTACCCCTCTTTGTGGATAACAACTCTGATAGGATTCGCTCCCAGAGAGACCCAGAGATCAGCAGAAAGAAGCTAAATGAGCTATTTAAGGAGGCCTGGGGCCTGGTCTACGGACAATGAACCTGCAGTCACTCCTTTACAAGAACAGTCTTCTGGGGGGCAAAAACACAGCATGCCTGAGGAACCCCAAGCTATCTAATTCTGAAGACACAAAATTAACAATCAAGGAACAACATACCTTATACAAAAAGATTCTTGAACTAGAAGTTACCTCAGACAAAAGATAATTAGGAAATAAAGTGTGACTTTAAACTGAACTAGTAAACTTTATATTTGAAAAGTTATTTCAGCCATAAACTATAGAAGATGTAATGACAAACAGAAATCAGAGTAGTGTCAAGAGAAAATTCTGATTGTCCGAAAAAAATTACAAAAATTACACAAACTTCACTGTAAAGCAGAAATTCCCAAAGTTCTTTGACCTACATCCCATCCCCTGTCCTTTTCAGGAAAAATGACTCATTGTACCCCTAGAAGCCTATCATCGATAACAAATAGAAAGTATCCCGCCCCCACCCCAGCCTGCTTCAGCACCAAAAGTCTCATTTCCACAACATGAGAGTGTGGAGGGCAGTATGATCTGCTTTGGGAAGCTCTCCTAAGCTATCCAATGTTCATGAAATCAAAGTTCCAGAAGAAAAATCTAGGGAAAGAATCCATGTAAAGCATAATCATCAGAAAATAAAAGTGCTCTGTGCTGAAAATAAGTCTCATTTGAAATAACCCACTGTGATAAAACAACAAAATTTATACAAATATATGCCTAAAAACAGGCTCCTCAAGATAAAGTGTTTTAATAATGGTATAACACAACAATTTTAGTCTAGGTAATAAAAACTGGGAAAAGAAAAACACATATCCCATCTTATATAATGAGTCAGGATAAGCTGCTTTACATTTGCTATGCCTAGAACTAGAGCTTTAAGTTATTATTCAAAGTCTTAAAAGTAGCCAGTAGAAGATCTTAAAATAATAAAACAAATTAGCCAGAATAAAAGAGAAATATTTGGCTGTATTTAATAATGGGTGCTATATGCCATCAGCAAGTCAGAAACCTGAGATACAAAGGTTGCTCTGTACTCATCATCATCATTCCGTTTGTTGGAATATAGCTCTAAATATGTTAGGCCTGATTTTGATTCGTCCTTGCTCCCTTTGCCCAAGGAGCTTAGGTTTATCAGTCACACCCATCAAAGTGCTCCCGAGTCACTCCCATTCCTTTGTTTATCTGTAACCACTTCTACCAGTTTATCTGCTCTTCCTCTAATCAAACTCTGTTAATTGGTAAGGTCAGAACTTCCTAGGACACTGAATATTATAACATTGCCTTTCTCTCCTCTTTATGCCTTTTGAATAATTTACTTTAAAGCTATGTCTTTTTTGTATAGACACAAGAAGACAATATTATGTTTTTATAACTTAAGACTTAATTGGCCTCGAATATTATTCCCTCCCGGGCATCTGCTTTCTCCACTTAAGCCTCAGTTGCCGTCAGTTCCTAGCACCCCAAAAAGCGGGGTCCCAACGAGGGACAGGAAGGATCCAGGGCAAGCGGTGAGTTATGTGCTACCCTGGCATCGAGATGGGCCTGGCCAAAGTATTCTTAACTATAAGTTAAGAGCTTGATCATAGACAAATGCTGTCATGATCCAAAAGTAATGATGAGACTAGGACCCTGCTAGGGATAGGAAAGACTGTTCTGGCCTGAGCACTGTAGTCTGAGATTGAGATGGCCCCAGGAGAGCAATTCTATAAGCTTTAATGCATCTCTTATTGTGTCCATACAAAATGATTAATATTATGAATTCTTATATGTTTGCTGGCTGAGAAGAGAAACACATTCATGGGACTCTGCCCTTGGGTGGATCCTCCTGCTGAAAGAGAGATTCTGTCCTAGTGAAGGCATTCCCCTAAGGGATAGAACTATACCCCCTATGGATTGTAACCACACCTTTGCATAAGCCCCAGGCTGCTGGGGGACGGGGAGATTTAAGGTAGCTGTGTGAGGGGGCGAGGGGAGAGTTCCAGAGGAGAGTGTATAGAGGGAAGACTGGAATAAACTGCAAGTGAGACCAACCATCTTGGCTCCGTTCCTTCCTTCGCCTGCCACATCATCGCCATTAACCTCCCCGGGGTGGGGAAGCGGCAGGAGACTACCGAACTCGAGTGGCGGGAGAGACAGCGCTGCTGCCCTAGGCCCTGTGCCTGGCTCGGTGCGGTGAGGCACTCTTGGCCTCGCCCACGCCTTTTCTTTTTATTTTTGTGTTTTACACACCATTGATCATCGATTTTCTCAAGCTGACTCAGTAACGTCTCCATTGGCCCTAGCCCTGAGATTTTAGCAGCCTCTCTTTACTCGACTTTCCCAAGAGGCATTAGAGGCTCTTTCAGGGTCAGAGGAATGAAACCCATTGTTATTAATGGTTTTGGCACATGAATACGCCACGGGGAACTTGCCAGGCTCTCCCAGTACTTTATGCTCCCTGTACTTTATACTTATATTTTATACTTTGATACTGACACTTTATACTTAGATACCTTCACAGTACCCTTATTCTGATAACCACCTCAAGAGCTAGAAAGAGTTTGGAAAACTATTCACAGGAAAAAGAAACTGGACAGGTTAACTTCTCTCTCCCCAAAGACATGTCCCTCTTCTTCAGAGAGCTGATCCTCAAGGACCAAATAAGTCACTATCTCAGCCCAGAGCTGTGAGGAAGAAGTTGGAGGTGGTTGTCACCAGCAAATTGATCAGAGGATGCAAGGGAGCCTGGGGAGGGATGGAGGAGCACAAGGTTCTATTTTATCACCAGATTCTATGTGCCTAAAATACATGTTTAATTTAAATTGTAAAGTTCTCACACTTGATTAAAAAAAAAAAGGTAAAGAGCTTAGGAAACTTTCAAAACTAACTGAACATATCACTAGTAAAGACTGCACTCAGCATAAGATTATGCATGAGAATGCATAATAATTTAACCATAATTAAAAAAAAAAACAGATAGTCCCTCAGAGCAAAACCTACAATCAAGCCACAATAGGCTAGAATTTTCATGATGGAGACTAGTGCTGCCAAGGGCTGTCAACAAGTATCATAGGTAGTTCAATTGGATACATGCAAGAGCTTTCTGGTTGTTTGTTTCATGAATAACTTTTTCTTGATTGAGCACATAAAACTAAATTATGCTTTGAAGATAAAATGTGTACATTTGAACTAATAGCAAACATCCCCATAAAGTATATAAATATATAAAAATACAGTGACAGCCTATTAGTGAGCAGGGAAAATATATACATATGCAAACAGAAACAGATTAATATGTTAAAATACACTGACCTCCTATTACTGAGAAAAAAATAATACATGCATATGCAAACAAACACAGACTAATGAAATTATATAACATATGCAAGCAACAACAATTAGAGGCTTATGCACTATGAATTCTGGATTATTAAAACACATCTGAAATGAGATTGCTAACCTTGAACAATAAATGCGTTAGAGGCACAATCTAAAATGTTAGTGGGAAGAGGAAAACAATAGTAATATTAATGTCAACATATTTGATTTTCCAACACTGGAGCTATTGATTATTTCCGGAGGCACACTGGTTGGAAACAACCATTTGTCTGATATAATTTTATTTCAGTTATTATTCCCAACAGCTACTTTTTCAAACAGCAAGTACAAAATAAAACCAGATTTGAGAAGTTTGGGATTTTTTTTTCCTTCAACGGGTTGTAATAGACAAAACCTCAAAATAGAAGCCCATAAGGAAAGATGAATTTGATAAAGCAAGATTACTGATTTCTGAAAATCACACTTTAAATTTGGGTCGGTATTTATTTAGGCATCTCTGAGTCCATCTCAAATTGGCAACTCAAAGTTCTAAAAACAGCTCCTGCCAACCATAAAAGGGTTGCGCACAGAGAATTATGACAAGTCTCTGAGAAGGTATTCCATTTGTTTGGGTCCACTAAGTTTCACTAGAGTCCAATCCAGGCAGTCTTTTGAGATAAATGCCTTATTTGAGATAGGGAGGCTGGCTGATGGAGGCTGATAGAGATGACAGATCTGGACCAGCTCTCATTCCAGCGTTAGGAAAGCGTCAAAGTCTGGCTAATCCTGACTGCTTTGAGCCATCCAGCCAGCCTCGTTCTCTTCCTTAAAAGTGGAATTTCAGCTTCCGGTAAGCCTGTCTCATAAATTAACAAGATCCATATTCTTCATGGCTCCTTTTCACTTTTAAGGAATGGTGGAGCACAACTTACCATCTGCATATTCCTGAGGTCATATTCTAAATTTTAGAGCAAACTGCTAGTGAATATCCTTTCACCTATCAAGAATGCGGGTCACAGGAACGCAGGTTTGCAGCCAGGCAGCTCGCAATGCTTATATGCTGCCTATTTTAATAATAGCATCACGCTATAATGGAACCTTTTTAACGTATGGTAATTTAATTGCAGAAAACCTGTCTGTTTCAACAAAAGCCTTCCATAAGTAGCTTTAAAGATTAAGTTATGGAAGGCGATTCTCATGCCATCTCCCAGTGGATGTGTTTTACATTGCATTACATCCCTGCCATTCTGCTCGGGCACAATGGCAGGCTCAGATCTCCTTAACTCAGCCCCAAAATTAAAACTTGGGTTTATAAGCCAATGAATCATTCTACATAGTTGAGGGAGCTAGCTTTCAACCAACATCAGAACTTAATATTCTGCATTGAGAATTACAGAAGGGGGAAATTGGAGGAAACTTCAAAGAGACATAATGATATGTAACGTAATTATGGAATAACAGCCACCAAAAATGTACTTCGCTTCAAACATATATCATTGAACTGTACTAAGTATTCCTCAAAACAACTCAGGAAAAGAGAGATATTTATCACTCCAGATTTGTAGATTTGTCATAGGAGTCTATATCAGCTCCTTAGGGTTATAGAATAAAGTACTTTGAGTTGGATGACTTAAACTATGGGCCTGTGCCAGTTAGAAGGCATAGGAAACCACTGGTCTACCATGATGTTTGACAGTCTGCAGGACAGGAGTAGTCTGGAGGTGTGAAAAGATTGAAGACCACTGACTTAAACAATAGAAATGCTGGGCCATCAAGTAGGGCCTTTGCTTTGCACATGACAGACCAGGGTTCAATCCCAAGCACCACATACAGTCCCCCAAAACCTGTCAGGAGTGACCCCTGTGGATCCAGCCAAGAATAAACCCTGAATGTTGCTACATGTGACCCCCAAAAACAAAACAAATAAAATGATACAACAGAAATGTTCAATTCACGGTTCTGTAAGCTAGAAATCTGAAATCAAGGTGTCAGTAAAGTTAGTTCTTTCCTATATCTGTGAAGAAAAATCTGTTCCTGCTTCTCCAACAGTTTCTGGGAGTTGGCTGGCTACCCTTGGTTTTAAAAGCTTCATGCAATATTTCAGGGGGGTTGTCCCACATGTCATTCTCCTCATGTGCATGTCTGTGTCCAAATTTCTCCTGTTTCTGAGTCATGGTGGCCTTGGTCTCGCCATAAAATCCTTATCTTAACAAATCCCATGTGTAATGACCCTACTTCCAAATAAGGCAAGATCTGTAGACACTGGGGGCACATAGACTAGGATGAATATGAGTGTGTAGGGTATACAGTCCAGTTTAGACCACTTTGTTTTAGGGAGTGGAGCAACCAGTCCCCTTCTGTGCATTACCACAATTTCCCAAGGGCTTCCTCTTGTTTATATTTTGAGGTTTATTCTAATATTAGTCCCTCTTCTACAATTAGACTTACCATGCCAAATGAAGAGCATCCCTGTGGCTCTGAGTGATCCAATTCTGCTCACTAGAAGGCAACGATCATCTAGGAGTTCACTATTCCCCTCAAAACTATGCCAGGTGTCTATAGTTTGTCAAATATTCTGGAAGTCCCCATTTAGTTCCAGTAGGTATCAACTTTCTCATGTACTACCTTTATTTGTTTATTTATGTATTCTTCTTTATTTGTGGTAACTTTTAGTTCATTTTATTTTCACCTTTTTAATTATACACAGTTACAAAGATGCTCATGGTTGGATTTCAGTCATACAATGTTCCAATACTTATCCCTCCACCAGTGCACACTTCCCTCCATCAATATCTGGAGTTTCCCTTCTTCTACTCCCTCCTCCCAGCCTGCCTCTATGTCAAGCACTTTTCTTCTTTCTCTCTCTCCTTTAGGCATAATGATTTGCAATACAGGTACTGAGATATTAACATTGGAGTTGGCTGGATTTTATGCATCGTGTATCCTGGCAGATCATAAATGTTTCCTAGTACCACACACACAAAAATCCATTAACCATAGTTACAAGAAATTTAAGAAATGGTGAGGTTTATACTTACTTCTGGACTTAACATATCCAAATGATTTGCCCGAGATCATCTGAAACAGTGATCCACAGAAGGTCTGAGTCATTGATCACTGCTCATGCTAGCAGCATGAGCCCTGCTATTCTACCTCCCTTGTCAGGTCCTGGGATATGCCTATTAACTCATCAGGTTCAGTTAGACTCCCTGTTCTTTAGGAACAGGTTGTTTAAGCGGTTGATATCTTATGATTATAATTTGCAGGGCACTGTTACCTTATTAATTAGGCAAGTGCTGTGTAATTTATTAGTGCAGGAGCACTGGGTGTTTTCTTTACTTGTAATTGTTCTGAGCACACCCAGGGAATCTAGAATTGAAGGGGTTGGTGAATTATTAGCCCTGCCTGAGTGGGGAGAATACAGTCATTGCTTCTTGCTTATTGAGATCAATCCTCCAGGTATAACAGGTGTCTAAAGGGAGGACAGAAGCTGGCACAGGATTCAGTCCTATCTGACTTCCTCTGCCTGTTGCAAAGGACTCAAGGAACTCAACGAAGCTGTCCTCTTCAAGAAATAATTGCCTTTGGTGGCTCTAAATGACTTTTGAGAAGCCCCGAGAGGTTGAAGTAAAATGAGGTTCCTTGCATCCCTTACAATTTATCTCACTTGGGAAAAAGGGCTAAATGGATTCTCATCCTTAAAATCAAGTTGGCCTTATATCAACTTTCCCCTTTTTTTCCACTGAAGATGAGATTGCTGATAGTAAAACCTCTCCTTCCCAAGGGATTCCACTGCAGGGAGCGGGGTGGAGTGGAGACGGAGAAGCTTGCCCCCTGGTTTGGCCTGAGGTCTGTGGTCAAAGAGGCTTCATGGGAGGCAGTAAGTTGTAAAGTAATACCTGCTGATGTGAGAGGTGTTCTCTTTGTCAGAGGTCAAAGGGCAAACGGACAATGTAAAAAACCATTTGAAGAGACAGAAATCGTACCTAAGTGTCCAGAAGGCTGGCCTGGCCTATAAACTACTTACCTGCCTTTTCTCCCAACACAAATATAGACAAGCCAATGAGCGTCAGGGAAGAAAGCAAAACAACAAAGACCCCTATCACTGGATCACTGTGTCACTGTGGAAGGGGGTAGGGGGCAGATATGGGATCCAGTGTCTACAAGTCTCTCAGTCTTTGAAGGCTGTCTTGCTCCTCTTGGCATGATGTGTGATGTGCGCCTGACATTTCCTGTTGTTTCCAATGCTGGCCGGGTGTGATTTCTTTCCCAATAAGTGCAACATCCAGTCATGCCGACAACCATGATCGTCCACAGTGGTCTCCCCTTCCTAACTGCACACTCATGGGCAGATGCACACACGGCCCTGATGCTAAAGCCATTTCACACAGAGTCACGTCCCTGTTTCCTGCGCTTTCCTCAAAAATAACTGCCTAAGGCACAAAGAATTAAGTTTATATTTAGAAGGAAAAAAATGCAAACATCCATGAGGGGTTACACCACAGGGGTTTATTTAAGAGAGAGGAAGAGAGCAGACACCTGCAGAGATTGGGGTGTCCAGAAGTGGAGTAGCATTGACAACACTGTGTCCGACCTTTTATAATGCTTTTAGGCTTCTCACTCCACACATAAGCTGGATACCTTGGGCTCTAAGGCCTGCCTACATAAAGTTGCCACGGTAACTATAAACTATCATGGTACCAGTGGACATGATTTTGACATGTTAAAAAGTGTTGCAGGTGGTGGGAATGGTGCTGACACATAGTATGTCTATAAACTCAACTATGAATAACTGTCAACATGGTGCTTTAATAAATCTTGTTTGAAAAAGTGTTGCAGGTGGGAGAAGTGGACCCCACCCCCACACACCCCAAAGATATGGGCCCCACATGTGGCTCTTAATAATGTTGCAGGACACATGACTCCTGACTCTCTCATCAAGTGTTGCAGATGACTTGCAATTAGAAGATGTTTTTGGATGCCCTAATTTATTAAAAATCAAGACTAGACTAAGAAGTAAGCATAGGAAAGAAAGGAAACCCAAGTAAAAGGTTAACAGGAAGTAACAGGGTAGGAGATAAGACCTTGGACATATCAGCAATGTAGATGTGTGGTATATCTATATATCTGGACCACAGAAACAACCAAACTAAAAGGATGAGATCAAACTACAGCAATCAAACTGAATAATGTGTAGGTGTGTGTGTGTGTGTATAAGTGTGTGTGTGTTTGTGTATTGGGGGGAAACTGGGGATATTGTGTGTGTGCATGTGTGTGTGTATTTTGGGGGGGACCTGGGGATATTGTGTGTATGTGTGTGTATTGGAGGGGAACCTGGGGATATTACGGTAGGAAGTTGATACTACTGATGGGATATTGGGAAACTGTATACTTGAAACTCAACTTTGTAGTTCATAGTGCTGCAATAAAAAATGAACTTAAAATAAAACAATTTTTGAAAAAAAGAATTCAAGTTAGAAATCAATACATCCCCTGTGGCTAGGCCTGGGCAGCAGAAACTACCACTGGTCTAAATTCTACAAAACCAACAAGGGAGAGAAGAGCAGAGACCCAGCAATGAAGGAATGCCTGAGCCAATGGAAACTGCAGCTCATTCCTCTCTCTTATTTCCCCCTCGACTTTGTCCAGATACATTTGTCAGGACAGGGAGCTGGAGTGATAGCACAGTGGGTAGGGCATTTGCCTTGCACACGGCCGACCCGGGTTCAATTCCCAGCATCCCATATAGTCCCCTGAGCACTGCCAGGGGTAATTCCTGAGTGCAGAGCCAGGAGTGACCCCTGAGCATCGCTGGGTGTGACCCGAAAAGCAAAAAAAAAAAACATTTGTCAGGACAATTAGTTAAAAGGAGTACCCACTGCAAATGATGCACAGTTATTTTCCTGTGTTCTCCAGAGACTCCTCTCTCCAAAGCCATTATGCAATTTATTCACTTGACTATTATTTATTGGTTTATAACTTAAAGAGAGTTCCAAGATGTTGTGACTTCTAAAATTTCTTGTCCATCACTTTATTGTGTCTTTGTCTCACACCTACCACTCTGATGGAACTCTATTTTCAGGGACAGGGAAAGAGTACCCACTGGTGTCAGAGATGAAGAAGCAAGGGAAAAACAATGAGATTTCAATGCAGAGTGGCAATTAGGTGGAAAGTTGGTGATGAAAGAAAGCCAGAGGCCAGAGAAGGAGGTCTAGCATGAGCAAAGTTGGTTGGGATAAAAGAGATGTTTTGCAACTGTAGGAATAAGAAGTAAAAGCTGAAAAAGTTATTCAGCCTCATCTTTTAAATCGCCTTCCAACTTTGTGATTTCCAAAGCAAGTTAATATGCAAACCCTCAAGTCCTTTTCATTTATTCAACAAATTTATTTTGAATAGCTGCCGTGTGCCAGTCACAGCTCTCAGGGCTCGGAATGCAGCAGTGAATAAAATAGACAAAATCTTATCCTCTTGGAGTTTAGATTCAAGAGGAGAGACAGGCCACAATAAACAAACTTAAAAGATCAGTAATGACAAGCACTGTGATGAAAAACAAAACAGAGGAAGAGGTTACAAAGTAAAGAAAGAGGGACAATTTAAATAGGACGGTTAAGGAAGTCCTTTCTGGGGAATTGACAACTACACAGAGATTCTAAAGAAGAAAATGTTTGAGAAAAGAGCCTTCCAGGCAGAATGAACAGCAAGTGTAAAAGCCCTAAGGCTGAAGCTCAGTTGCACTGGAACTGACTGTGACCAGACGGAGGGAACCAAGAGCATGTCACATCAGACCAGCAGGTGGTGGGAAAGATTGACTCTCGGTCACACGTGCTGCAGAGAACATTGCAATGAGGCAGGGAGAGTAGCTTTAGCCCTAGTGTTCAGTTTCAGTTGAGCAAAGCAACAACGTTCCACTTGATCAGAGCTCCTTTACTGCAGGTCAGAGGAATTCATAAACAGGCCAGGAAAAGGAGTTCTGCCTGGGACTCTGTCCAAATAAACCTGAAAGGAAATGTCAGCTTTACAAAGGCGGGGAAAACAGGATCATTTCTATCCTCTACACAGCGACCAAAACTATGCATGAAATTCCACCACTGGTAATTTGCTTCTGTGAATGCTGCACATTTTTTCCACAAATATGGTGCCCAATAGTGCACCATTAACAAACTGGGAAGGTTTCTGCAATGGTGGGACACAAAGAATAGAACAAGTGCAGGTTATAATTGTAAGGCTAAGAGCTGCTTGAGTGAGAGTTATTAAATTGATGCCTCTGCCTTTCATAAAAGAGATGCTCTCTATAGTAATGATTTACTACTATAATAATAATAATCCTAGCACAAATGTGATACCCATTATGTGTCGGTGTTCTGAATATTTACATTTGTTAACTCATTTCCTCTCCTTAAGGATCCAATGACTTATCTGTTTCAAGGACAAGAAAGCAAGCACAGGGAGGTTACTAGCAAAGTGGCTTGTTATCCAGCTAGCAAAGGACAAAAAATCATGTTTCAAAGCCAGGCTTGAATATCTGTTCCATAAGCCAATTATTAACAATCACGCTGTGCTGCCTTTATATATTTCTGGAATTGTATTGATTGAGAAATAAGAAAATGCATTTTCCCTTGGACGAAGACATTGTGTTAAAGCAGTTTGACTAACTGGTGCTCTATACTGGGGGTCAGCACACTTTCTTCTTTAATGGATCAAATAATAAATATTTTAAGCTCGGAAGGCCATACCCTCTCTGTCCTAACTACATAACTTTGCCACAATCACATGAAAACACCACACAGAAAACAAAGAGATGAGTACACACAGCTAAGGGTCAATACAATTTCATTTACAAAACATGCAAGGGCCAATTTGATTCATATGTCTTAGTTTTACCTCTTGTCACAAGCTATTGAAAAGGGAGGCACTTGTTTCCCTGCCATATTACAGTTATGGGTGTGTTGTCTTAAGCCAGAAGCTTCAGAAGTGAAGTATCAGAGACATTTATGAATTGAAAACTCCAGATTACACCTGACTATTGAGAACCCTGGAGAAATCCCATCAGATTTCTCAGTAGGAGACCACAAACATACAAGTCACAAATGTTTTTGGGAGGTGATAGATTTCAACAAATAAACATTATGCATTCCCCAACAAGAGAACAAAATTCTATAGTGTTCCTGCATCTTAACTGAGTTTTGCAAAGTTGATAGGTAGTCCTCTAACTTTTAATCCAAACTTCCAAACTCATCTCAGCTTCCAAACTCATCACTGGCCCACTCCATGACTGACCATACTGCATTCTCTTTGCTTCTGTGTAAAAAAAATAATTACTGTACTTATTAAACACAGACAAGAATCTTTTACTCAATACTAATTTAATACAAAACTATTGTAATGAGAGAGAAAACTGAATTTGACTCCCCTGAAATAATGCAGGAACATTGGGGGGGCCAATTTTTGGAGGGCGCACACCTGGTACTTTCAAACCCAGGGCCTACTGCATGCAAAGCTTGCACTCATCTTCATCTGTCCCAATGCTAGAAGATGCTTACACCTTGGGATGAGCCAGTGAAGAGGCACTGGAAGGCAGTAAGGGAGTCATCAGTTTCCTCACTGTGATTTTATCATCTGTATTTACTCACTGTTACTTAGCTACAGTGGGCCACAAAGACATGGGTCCTAGGTTTCTTACTACATTTCAAAGAATTAGTGTCCTGGTTCTCGAGAAGACATCCCTAGGTTATTCCTAGGCTGAGGGGAAAATGTACACCCAGTAAATTATGGAAAAGTCTACCTTCTAAACTAAACTTCCTATATATATATATCTCCCTGACAGACTACTCAAGAATCTTCTAAGGCCAGCATATCCCCTCAAATGACTGAACAAATACCCACCTAGAGGCTCACTGAGAGCCTGATGAGGTCACCTAGGGATGGTGATAGCCCAAATCATTTGATCATTTACATTATCAAATCCAGATGGTTTGCTGAAAGCCTGCACACCTTAGGACTATGCAACTCTCTCAAAGAGAGAGATCAGAAACTTTTCACTGGCTAAGGAAGTCCACATTCATATTGAAAAATCAAACTGAGCAAAATAACATGGAAGGAACTCTTACCCATATTTTTCTGACATGAAACAGCTAGACAAATTCTTTTCCTCCCTCTCTCCCTTCCCACACTTCTAATTGTATCTCACGATCTCTGTCTGTCACAGTCTGACTCCCTACGTACCTACAGTCATATTTAAAATAAACTTTTATTTCAAAAGTTTCAATTCGGAGAAAAGTTTGAAGATGGTACAAAGATGGTACAAATGCACCCCCATTCCCATATTCTCCCCTGTTATTAACATCTTATATTAGCAGGACACATGTATTTGTCCAACTAATGAATCATTGTTGTTATTTCTGATTTTCTTCACTTTTAGCTAAAGACTGACTCTCTTCTAAGATACCATCCAAGTTATCTCATTACATGTTTTCCCTTTTTCTTATGCAAGCTGGCAAGCTTCCTGTGACATGTTATATTCAATATGCCAAATACAGTAACAATAACGGGTCTCATTCCCCTGACCCTGTGAGAGCTTCCAGTATGGCACCATTTGGAAGAACGAGTAAGGAGAGGCTGCTAAAATCTCAGGGATGGGACAAATGGAGACGTTACTGGCACCCAATCGAGCAAATTGATGAACAACAGGATGACAGTGGTACAGTGATAGAGTGATGGTTTTATGGATCTTAGGAATTTAAGGGGAGGGAAAGGGAAGCGGAAGGGGAAAAGGAGGAGGGAGTAAAGGAAAGAAAAGGGGGAAAAGATAGGAAAGGAGAGAGAAGAGGAAGGAAAGGGAAGGGGGAAGGAAGGAGGATGGGAGAGAGAAACGGACTAGAGTGGAGAGGAGGAGAAGGAAGGAGAGAGGAGAGAAGAAGAGAGAGGAAAAGATAAGGGAAAGGGAAGGAAAAGGGGAAGAGAAAAGGAAAGGGACGAGGAAAGGAAAAGCTATATCTTGGGAAATTTCTACTTTTTACTATTCATAAGCAGAATGACCAAAACCTAGGATTGAAATGATGAATACCGAAAGATTGAGACTGGTAATGTAAATTTCAGAGATATTCAAATGCTAAAGTACACACTTTGAAATGTTCTGTAGAAAACTGAAACCACTGGGATATTTTTAAGATAAAAACTGACATAAAGAGTTTGAGCAATAATACAGTGAATAGGGTGTTTGCCTTGCACATAGCCGAATCCCCAGCATCCCATATGATCCCCTCAAGCCAACCAGGAGTTATCCCTAAGTACAAAGCCAGGAGTAATCCCTGAGCACCCAAAGCTAAAAAAGAAAACAAGAAGAAACTGACATAAATGACCTCCTAATAAATTGAATCTGTTCATGATATGCAAAATAGATTGGGTAGAGGAAATTTCAGAGGCAGAACATTAACTAGATGAGATGGCACCATAGTCTAATCTTGGTTACTAGTCGAAAGGATGAAAAGAACAGATTATAGGGTCAAATCAATGGCTCAAGTGGCTGCATCCTTGGCACTATATTTCCCCCTGAGCGCTCCTGGAGTAACCTCCAAGCACAGAGCCAGGAGAAGCTCTTGAGTGCTGCAGGGTGTGACTCCCAATACCCCCCCAACCCAAAAAACAATAGTAATAAAAACAAAAGAATAAAATTGTGTTGTTTTATTTTGGCCTCTGTGATTTAAAATACTGATAGTTTTGAAAGACAAATTGCTAGGAATAGTCAAGCAATCAAAGGTAAAGAATACAGAGGACCTATTAAGTATCAACCAACGCTTCACACCTCAAATATAATGGAAGAAAGTAGTACTGACTTCAGAAATAGTGAAATCAAGAGGGATAACAGAATTATGAAAAATGATAATAAATATGTACTTCAAATGCCTAAGTTTGAGATGTGGGTAAGACTAACTTGGCATACCAATCACTAAAGTCTCTCCATCTTTTCGGTGGCAAGCCTACAAATACATTGTGTAAGCAGCAAAATTCTATCCAACTTAACTGTAACCTAACTTTGTATTGATTGTCCTGCTCAAAACTGTAAAAATTGCCAAAACAAGCAATCACTTGGCAGGCAGACCTCTTTTTTTATGGCAAAATTGAAGCACTCTTCACCAACATGTCAGATTGCTCCTGTTTTAATGGTATCAAATTTTCAGCATTGTCATCAAGAGTTTGTATCAAAAACAAAAGACAAAGAACACCTGTCATCTTTTACTCTTTCTCGTGAAGCTACAGTTCTGTTAACATTTTCTGGGTTGGTGCTAAAATAGTATGCATTTCTTGCTGTCAGTCTTCATGAGACATAGACCCACTATCCAAGGATGATCCAGAATAGAATTCTCTGGTGAGAATCCCAAAGATTTTTTTTTAGATAAGCTGTCTATCAATCAGTATCATGATTTGCAAAGCCTTTTTTTTAGAAGAGAAGAAATCACCAATTTAAAGGGCATTGGCACCTCTGAATCTGGGGTCAAAGGTCAAAAATCAAGCAATATGATTTAGCTGGTAGTGATCCATGGGTAAAAGCAATGCTGAAATGTTTCTTTCTTGGGGGCTATCCAAGCAATTGCTACATCTCTAAAAACGGATGCTATATCTAAAATATATGTGCTTTTGGTGGCAGCCTGGCACATGCATTTTTACCAAGTTCTTTGCCTACATTTCTTTTTTCCTACACAGCTGATTACTTAGACACATATGTGTGTAAATGGAGAATTCTCATTTGTAATTATCACGTTCCTTTTGCTTAATTCAGTTGGATGCATCAATTCAAGTTCTGTGACATCACAATTTCACCAGAATGAAAGGAAATGTCATATCTCAAGCTGTGGGTTGTAACATCAGTGAATGAATCAGACAGCAGGAGAAGATCTAATTTTAAAAAGGAATTTTTATTTACACCAAAAATCCTCTGAAGTCAAGTGGAAAGGAAAGGCAAGAAAAAGCACAGGCTACTCTAGAGATTTTGAATTGGCACAAAATTCAACCAGTGTTTACTTGAATAACCTGGAAATTCTTACAATCCTACCAAGAAGTGTTGCGATTTTAAGAATTAGAAACTAATAAAATCACAGAAGCAAACCATATTTCAGAGATCATTCTATCTGACTCTCTAATTTTATGCATGAGGATTAGAGAAATGAAGTGAATTCCTCCAAAGATCCAGAGCTAACAGAGTCAAGCCAAATTGTGGTTCTTCTACTTACCCATGCCAATAGTATATAGTAACTGCCAGTTTACCTACATGTGTAAGTACCTGGAGCAAGAATTCAAAACACTTAATACCAGAGATTCTGGATTATCTCATTATATAAACTCAATGGCTAATAAAAATCCACACTAAATGTGATTATGGAAAATAGTTGTATTTTTAAAAGTAAAGGTGTCTTCTTTTCAATGTCTTCTTTCTTTTTTGTTTTTGTGCCATGCTAGACTATGTTCAAAGCTGACTCTTGGCCTTGTGCCCATAATTCATTTCTGGTAGTGCTTAGGGGACCATATGCAGTACTAGGAATCAAATCCAGATCAACAACATGTAAGGCAGGCACCTACCTACTGTACTGTCTCTCCTACCCCAAGCAAAATTGTTTTCATACACCTTTCTTCCATGTGTTCTATAGTAAATCTCAGTAGTTTTAAATTTTCACTTCTGTATGACAACCCAACATATAAAACCTAATATGTCTGGGAGTGACTTGAGCAACTTTTTCCAAAAAATGGCTCGCTTAACTCAACCTTTAATTACTCACCCACTACGAATCTGGACTTTGATGAGCACAGTCTAATATTCAAGCCATGGCTTCATGGTTCCTTAATGCTCAGTATTTTTCTTAGGAGAGGAGATAGGACTACAAAATTGATATACGATATTCTCTGATATACTCCTTTTTCCTTTATCCAGATGAATCAGATTCTCCCGCAACTCTTATCATTATGCTCCGGATGTGTGCAAGTGTCAGCAACTCTGATGCGATGACAGAAACCACAGATATTAATCTTAAACTACTGTCTTTCCTTTGCCTCAACAATGAATAAGTAGCCAAATTCTGCTTATCTCAAAGTAAAGCATCCCTCTAATATAGCTACAGTGATAGCCTCCCTCACTAACAGACATCTAAGAAAAATCTTCAGTATCCAAGAAGGTCACTATGACACAAAACATTTCTTTCCTTTTGCACCCACTGTAAAGTCAACCCATAGAAATGTAGAAGCCCCCAGGAGCCAAAAGCCTTGGTGGGTTAAGTGACTATCCAAGTGATTCTCATCACAGAGTGCACAACTGAGGCATATGCCACACATACTTCCAACTTAAGTTGACTCTTCAAACATAGCTTTGAATGACTTGGGTCAAGGCTCTTAACTTAGGATCCAAGTTTTGTTTTGTTTTGTTTTTTTGCCTAGGTTATTGTTAATTCCCTTCATTCTTTCTAGATTCAGTCCTGATCCATGAAAAGCCCCCAAGCCTTTTCAATGAGACTTTTTTTCATTTTTACCACTCAATCTATCTTCTATTTACATATCTAGCAAAACCTTATCTTCATTTTCATTTCTCATTGGTCCACTTAATATCTCAGCTCCTAATATATGTACCCTACATATGTGATTCATGCCATAATTTGGCAGTGAGAATAGACATTCTCAAATACTAGATCATAAAAATAACAGGAATGTACAAAAAAAAGATAGGGACTACTTTTTTAGATTTTTAAAAAAATTTATTGAATCACCATGAAATAATTACAAGCTTTCATTTTTGGGTTACAATCTCACAATGATCAAACACCCATCCCTCCACCAGTGCATATTCCCCACCAACAATATCCCTGGTATACCCCCCCTTTCCCACCCTCCCCCTGCCTCTATGGCAGACAATATCCCCCATACTCTCTCTCTACTTTTGGGCATTATGGCTTGTAACACAGACACTGAGAGGTCATTATGTTTGGTCCATTATCTACTTTCAGCATACATCTCCCATCCCAACTGGTTCCTCCAGCCATCATTTTCTTAGTGATCCCTTCTCTATTTTATCTGCCTTCTCCAAGGTGAGGACTTTTGAGAAATCTTTTGACATATTATCTACCTCCTGCATTTCATGACTTATCACAATTTATAATTTCTAATTTTTTCCAAAATATCAATGAAATACTAACAGGTAAAAATTAAATCATGCATACAGCAATACTCTTACCCAATTTTTTTCTTAAAAGTTGGTGAAATCTAACATGATCCCTGTAAGGATACCCATGACATTCTTCAAAGAAACGGAGCAAGCAATCCTAAAATTCATATGGAGCAACAAACGCCCACAGATAGCTGAAACAATTCTTGGGAAAAAGACGATGGGAGGCATCACCCTCCCCAACCTCAAACTTTACTACAAAGCGGTAACAATTAAAACAGCATGGTACTGGAACAAAGGCAGAGCTGCAGACCAATGGAACAGGGTGGAATATCCCTACACACAACCCCAAATGTATGACCATCTAATCTTTGATAAGGGAGCAAGAGATGTGAAGTGGAGCAAGGAAAGCCTCTTTAACAAATGGTGCTGGCACAACTGGACAACCACATGCAAAAAAATGGGCTTAGACCTCGACCTGACACCATGCACAAGTCAGATCAAAATGGATTAAAGACTTCAACATCAGACCACAAACCTCCACGATATTGAAGATAAAGGTATCTTCAAAGATGACATGCAACTGGCCAACCAAGTGGAAACAGAGATCAACAAATGGGACTACATTAAACTAAAAACTTCTGCACCGCAAAAGATACAGTGACCAAAATACAAAGACAATCTACAGAATGGGAAAGGATATTTACACAATACCCATCAGGTAAGGGGTTGATATCAATGGTATATAAAGCACTGGTTGAACTCTACAAGAAGAAAACATCCAACCCCATCAGGAAATGGGGCGAAGAAATGAAAAGAAACTTTCCCAAGGAAGAGATACGAATGGCCAAAAGGCACATGAAAAAGTGCTCTACATCACTAATCATCAGGGAGATGCAGATCAAAACAACCATGGGGTACCACCTCACACCACAGAAACTGGCACACATCCAAAAGAACAAAAGCAACTGCTGTTGGAGAGGATGTGGGGAGAAAGGGACCCTTCTACACTGCTGGTGGGAATATCGACTGGTTCAGCCCTTTTGGAAAACAATATGGACGATTCTCAAAAAACTAGAGGTTGAGCTCCCATTTGACCCAGCAATACCACTGCTGGGAATATATCCCAGAGAAGCAAAAAAGTATAGTCTAAATTACAACTGCACTTATATGTTCATCACAGCACTGTTTACAATAGCCAGAATCTGGAAAAAACCCAAGTGCCCGAGAACAGATGACTGGTTAAAGAAACTTTGGAACATCTATATGATGGAATACTATGCAGCTGTTAGAAAAAATGAGGTCATGAACTTTGCATATAAGTTGATCAGCTTGGAAAGTATCATGCTAAGTGAAATGAGTCAGAAAGAGAGAGACAGACATAGAAAGATTGCACTCATCTGTGTAATATAGAATAACAGAGTAGGAGACTAACACCCAAGAATAGTAGAAATGAGTACCAGGTGGTTGACTCCATGGCTTGGAGGCTGGCCTCACATTCTGGGGAGAGGGCAACTCAGATAGAGAAGGGAACATTAAGTAAAATGTGGTTGGAGGCCATGTGAGGGAAGGGTGATGCATGCTGAATGTAGACTAGAGACTAAACACAATGGCCACTCAACACCTTTATTGCAAACCACAACACCTAATTAGAGAGAGAGAACAAAATGGAATACCCTACCACAGTGGCGGGGTGGGGTGGGGGGAGATGGGATTGGTTGGGTGGGAGGGATGCTGGGTTTATTTGTGGTGGAGAATGGGCACTGGTGAAGGGATGGGTTCTCGAACTTTGTATGAGGGAAACATGAGCACAAAAATGTATAAATCTGTAACTGTACCCTCAAGGTGATTCACTAATTAAAAAATAAATTATAAAAAAAGTTGAGTTGGTGAAATCTAAATCTGTAAACTAAAGTATTAGGAAACACAGGATAAATCTGCAATTATCTTTTTGGGGTGTGGTGGAGAGGGTTTGAGCACTCCAGCAGTGCTTGGCTGCTACTCCACTTTCTATGCCTGGGGGTCACTTCTGGTGGTGGTCAGGATTGATGGGTCAAACTGGGATCAGCTGCATGTAAGGCAAGTGCCTTATCTAGTACATTTAGAAAATGTACTATCTCTCAGGATCCATAAATATCTTTTGATCTTACCCACAACTGAGCTATTATAAATATTCAGAAATAAATGAGTCATTCAGAAAACACTGGTAGTCATTACTACCAATAAAATGAGATCATTCAGAAAACATTGGTAGTCATTACTGCTGCTCATATATTTGGCCTCTTTTCCTTCCAGTTACGTAGTAGCAGTGTATCTTCTTACCCTTTGAAATTATATGTGCCCGTGTGGCTTTCTTTTATTAAAAATAAATTGCTACTGGGAAGAATGTCTACTCCTTCTGCCTGAATGGAAATGCTAAGAGCTGGGCTCCATCTTACCTCTCTCTCTTTCCCTCTGCTACAGACACGGGCCGCTTTCAGATGAGAATGAGAATGACAGGGAATCTCAGCCAACCCATGCATTGTCACAGAGAAATACGCTTTCTTGGCTTATGTTACTTAGATCCTGACTAGTAAAAATGCATTTTGATGGAATCAGAAAAGACTTATTGATGCAGAATATTATTATTCTTTTCTTTAACATTAAAGGTAGGAAATACATCCAAAAGAAAAAAATAGAAGGACATAAAGGATTTCTCTTAAGTGAGAACCTTTATTTTACATTTCCCCAAGAGGGTGATGTGACTGGCTATTGGCAGATCAATTAACACTACAACAGGGGTAGACACAGTGAGGGGATGGATGAAATTACACTATACAATTCAGGGCTGTTTGATCTATTCAAAATGAGATATTATCTTGACCTCCCTCTTTCTCTGAGTTTAAGAAAACCAAAGCAGGAGAAAATAGTTTAATTTGCCTCAGTGGCTAAGGTCTGAGTGGCATAGAACACAGACATATTGGCACAAAGATTCACATTTGCCATAGTCTTCATCTAAGGGGAGTAATCCTGGGGCTGGAGTGATAGCACAGCGGGTAGGGCGTTTGCCTTGCACGCGGCCGACCCGGGTTCTAATCCCAGCATCCCATATGGTCCCCTGAGCACCGCCAGGGGTAATTCCTGAGTGAAGAGCCAGGAGTAATCCCTGTGCATCACCGGGTGTGACCCAAAAACCAAAAAAATAAATAAATAAAATAAAGGGAATAATCCTGAATTCATCCCTTACCTATTGTCTACCTACAGTGCTAACCTGGCCAACTGTACAGCAGAGTAAAAACATTTCGATGGTGGTTCTATTTCCTTTACACCCGCAACTCCAGGTAGAACCAGAAACAGTAATTTGGGAGCAGGAACGGGAGAAGACCATAGAGAAATCTGCCATACTTGTCACATTCTCCACAGCTGTGTGATCAAAAGTACTGCCTCCAAGCCACATTGCACTATACATTGCAAAATGAAGGGATGCTCATATTTTTGAGCCAAGCATCTTAGAAGACCACTATAATAAGCAATGACTTGGGAATCATCCCGAAGGTAAGCTTATAAACGCAGGAGGCCATGGGCCAGGGCAGCTGCATTTGTTTCTTCTCTGACATCTCAGCTATGAGTGCTTAAGAATATAGGACTATATAACACAAATTTTGTTGAAACTCTTACCAGTGACTTCCTCATTATAAACCGCTCAGAAATCCTTACACACTTTTCACCAGAATGAGCTTAGCACAATTATGAGATGAGCAGATTGCCAAAGCCCAACAACACAGAGTTAATGAAATTGTCATCGGCATGAGCAGTGAGTGGCAGCTCCATCTTCGGCATGCCGTGGTCAGCATGTGAAGAGAAAAAAGCAAAAGAGATTCTGTTGTATTTTAAGTGCTGAGCCATGGTACACCCAGTCTGAGCAGTCACATCAATCCAGAATCCAAGACAGGTAAATGAAAATTCAGGCAAGTATAAATCATAATGAATGCGAAAGCATGACCTAGTAATATGTGTCTTGGCGGGGCGGGTGGGCGCAGGTCGAGGCCCCAGCCAACTCTGTTACTGAGCAGCTTTGTGACCTTAAAAAGATCAAGTAATTTCTGAGCCTGCCTCCTTATCAGGGAAATAAGGAGAGCGGACTGCATTCTTCTACCTTCTCCCACCCACACCCAAGTTCAAAAGAGATTTAACTTAAGAGAATGGAAAGAGCAGGAAATCAGGAAATTGCCTGGTTTATGTATGAGAAGGGCCTGAGGGTGGGTCTCTTAAGCAAGATTCCCTTAATGCTTCTTAAGATCCCTTCTCTTGCTAGTATCCCGTAATTCTCTATGCAACAATTGTTAAACCAGAGTGTAATGAGTACTCACATAACCCAAGCTACTGCTCTGGATTAACTGAGAACACAAATCCGATAAAATGAGCATATTCATATAAACAGGGTCCTCCATTCTTACCTGACGACTGGAATTTGGAGAGAATATAAAGATTAAAAATAGGTTTATTGTCATAATCAAAAATTGATTTGGTTGAACACCATCACATGACTTCAGGCATTATTCAGGAAAAATAATGATGGGCCCCTTTAATCCTTCTCAGGGTGAGAATCCCTTTCTTATATCTCAAGTTTAATATGCACAGGGGTTAGTCTTGGCTTTGCACTCAGGAATTACTCCTGGCAGTGCTCAGGGGACCATATGAAATGCTGGAAATTGAACCTGGGTTGGCTGCCTGCAAGGCAAATGCCCTACCCACTGTACTACTATCACTCCAGCCCCAGTGAGATTCTCAAGAGTAACGCAAGCGCCACTTTTCTTCCACCAGGGCCTTATTACCCCAGCCTTCTCTGCCTGTACTCCTTGTGATCCTAGAACTTTTAATTTCAAATTCTAGTATCTCCCTTTGGTACATGACAGCTGACTATAGGTCCCAGGACTCACTACTCAATATCTCTTTTGATAACCACAAAAATTCTCTTTAGTACCATCAAGATTACTGACTAGATTTAGATCTAGGACCAGATTTCAGGAAGCAGCCTGAAATGCACCAATAAAACAGTCCTTTAAGCTGTATTGCTAGTTTTCTTTAATCCCTAACCCTTACTACAATGAAAGTGGAGTTTAGAATTTTGTTCATTAGTTCACCTTATATTTATTAGTCACTCAGAACACTTCTTGACCTCTCCAGATAGCTTTCTCCAAAGACTTGAGGGCAACTTTCCTCTTTCTCTTTGATTTAATACTCTTAAACCCTTCATCTAGATAATACTTTTTGGACCCCAAGCAATTATAATTTCTGGTGGCCTGAAGTAACTGCATGAGCCAATTACACATAACAAGAAACTTTTTAAAAACATAGATGATGAACAGCACAATTTAGGCAATATAAATAACTTTCTGGGGATGCAGCTCAGAGGTAGAGTACTTGCCTTACAAGCATAATGCTCTGAGTTCAAATTTGAACACTCCCATAGAGGAGGTAGGGGAGGGTAGGAGAAGGAATTATATGTACCATATATAGAATATATATACATATATATATAACACAACCTGTTTGAATAGAAAATCCTGAAAGCTAAAGCAGCCTATGATACCTTCCCAACTAGCTGGTGAGGAAGAAGTTAATAATAAATAAGTGTACATTGAGTTTCTACAGAGTGCCAGGTACTATGCTAATTCTTGTTTATATAATGCTTAGAGTAAAATCATGAGACAGGCATCATTATAGTTTTCTAAAGGTTGATGCAGTATTTTGCTCGAAGTCACTCAGCTAATAAGTAGGATAGTGGGTCTTTAAACAGAAAATGTTAAGCCCATTCATCTAGTTTCTTTCAAAGTCTGAGTCACAGGCTTCCTGAAGCAGATTCTCCTCGTTTACCTCTGATGTTATCAATGTGAGGGCCTCAATCACCGCAGGTGTCTCGCACACTGAAGTTTATTTACCAGCATTCTATACCATGCTGGCATTCTGTAAAGTTGAAGACTGTGTCTTATAAATCTTCCATATCCCTGGCAGCATCAAGAAGTGCAGAATCAGGCTTCTGCTAGGTGTCTAAGGAGATTCACGTAGAAAGAAATTTGTTCCAATGAAACCCTTCTCATCCACTGAGCCCAGTGGTCTGTGTAGGGGCTAAAGGGACAAGAAGGGCTCCTCACACCAACACTCAGTGCTACAAAAATCAAATAGACAATGAGATGCTGGGAACAGAAATATAGTCAAGAAAATCCCAGGGCTTTGTAATGTTGATTCCTTCTCCTGTGTCCGCGTGCTCCCTAGGGAGATGTGCAACAGGGTCCATGGCTTCTTCCGAGTCTCAGGTTAGGTCAAAGTCTTTTTCCTTAGCATCTCTGCATTTCTGAAACTCACTGAAAATTCAAGAAATGTGCCATTCAACAGATGCTATGTACAAGTACCAAGAAAATTGTCACAGAAAATAGGAACAGAATGAAAACAGATTCTTCTCTAGAATAACGTATCTGTTGCTCCCTTTTGCCTTGAGATTTCATGAAATGGTGACAGCGAGGAGCTTACTGAGCTCTGGAAAGTAGGTACAACTGTGCCACCCCCACCCCCAGGCTTATATAAGATCAAAGAAGCCGCTCCCTCACCTTCTCCTCCTTTCTGCTCTTTGTTTCTAGGACAACTTAAGATTCACTGTATTTTTTCCCTGAGTCCCTTCAGAAGGAATTAGAGAGGTAGGAAAGCAGCTTAACATCGGCAAAGCACCTCCTCAAGCAAGAAGACAGAGAACATGGGATGGCTAAGGAAGGAGTGCAGACGCCTGGCTTTGCCCACACGCAGGCACCCACCAAGGGCAAGCACTGATTTTCTCCAGTGAGTAGTTCTTAAATTTACATGTCACCATGGCCTTAGTAATATATCCAATTAAAATTCAGCCTGATTATTTATTGATTTTACATTTTCCAGCCCTGATACCATCCAGGCAATTTTCTAACCACTCTCAAAATACTTCTCATGCTTCCTGGGAAAAGGCTGATACAAATCAAGAATTCCCAAACAAGAGCTGAAATATAAAGCTAATTATTGCAGGCATGCCTCTGTTACTACAGCAGGTCTTTACGGGTTCAAGACAAGTCTTGGGGCTGCTGCAAAGGCCAGATTTCAATTTTGGGTAATTAGACTTTGCCCTACCCTTGAGAGTTATCCTGACATACTTTCCTGCCTTTTCTTCTGAGTCTCTACACATCTGGTTTTTTAATAATCTTAGTTCCTCCACACTCACCCATCTTTTTGCACTAATGGCTCTGACTGCATATTTCTGAGTATTTCTCATCAGCAGGATGGGAAACAACTGCCTCAAATCCTTTAGGGCCAATGTTCCTGTGACCTGCCCCAAAAAGCCGTCCCAATCTACTTCCCAATAGCACTAATCTCAGGATTTTTCTGTATACTTTCCTATTTCTTTCTTATTAACACACATTTCATTCAACCCTACATTAGCTACGCACATGTCTTTTGTTCCCACTAGAAGAGAAACCCTACAAAATCACAAAGACTTTTTACTTCTGCCAACAACCTCTATAGTCCATAAGTAGGGGAAGGTGGGTAAAGCTAACATTTCTTAAAATGGTTCATTTACTTGGTATGGTAAAAAAACAAGTCACTAAATCCTGATACTGTGGGTAATACACACACACCACACACACACACACACACACACACACACACACACATACTCACACACTCACGCACTCACTCACTCACTCACTCACTCACTCACTCACTCACTCACTCATGACAAGACTTTTCCAAAGATATATTGCTAGAGTTAGAGCACAGATGGAGTCCAAAACTACTGGTCTATCCTCATTTTACCCACGCCCGGCATACCACAACACCCAAAGTTGTTGATGGGCAAACAAGAGCTACCTAATGTCTCCCAGCATTTAATACTTTTCTGCACCTATTTCTGTGCTGATATTCCAGTCCACCTGCTCTTTGTGGAGCCTCGTGGTCTTTCCTCATAGCTGCCTACTTCCCCACCCCATGGCTATATTTTTTTATTTCTAAATTTTATTTTCAGCGATAGCACAGCGGGTAAGGCATTTGCCTTGCATGAAGCTGACCTGAATTCAATTCCTCCATCCCTCTCAGAGAGACCATCAAGCTACTGAGAGTATCCCACCCACGTGGCAGAGCCTGGCAAGCTATCTGTGGTATATTCATATGCCAAAAACAGTAACAACAAGTCTCACAATGAGAAATTACTGGTGCTCGCTAGAGCAAATTGATGAACAATGACACGACAGTGCTATAGACAGTGCTAAGGTTTTTCACATTAATTGATTACATTCAATATTTCAACACCAGTCTCACCACCATTATTTCAAATTTTCCCACCACTATTCAAGCCTGCCTGCCACAGGCAGATGCCATATAATTTATTTTCTATTGCTTATTATAAATATCATGAGAGGTCGCACAGCCTCAAAAGCTCCTGGAATTCTAAATTTGTAAATGATTGGGGTCTGGAGACATCTCTGTAGGGAGCTAATCCATTTTGAGATTCATTTGTGAGTCTCTGGATCAAGGCTGGTGATGTGCTTAAATATGGCCTGGAGGTAGTTCATGGGCATGACAGCCAGGACCCCGAAGAGGCGGGGAGTTGGGAAGGGACTAGCCATCCCTGCTGCTGCCATGTGTCCTGGAGTCTTCAGTCTCGGTCCTGCATACCTTGGTTTTTCTTCTGGAAGTTTGTGGCCACCAGTGGTTCATCTGGAGTGGGCGGAGCTGGAACACCTGCTCCATTTGAGGTGTCCCAGTGAAATCAGCTCAGCATGGGGTCCAAAGAAATCTACTGTGAGCTGCTGTCTTCCAGGATTCGGTGCTAAGTCCTCCATCCTATAAAGCCACTAAAGACCATCCATGGGCAACTGGAGGATCTCTGAGCAATGATAAAACCATCCTCTCATTACTCTACTTAAAACTATATCATTGATTCTGATACAAGGAACCAGATCATTTTTCACCATTTCCAGTTTGTGTAGATCGAATGTTCCCTCTATTTTTAGGGTTTCCAAGACAAATAGCATTATCTTAGTATGAACCATGGAAAATTATGTATGAAGTAATGGAAAGTCTTACAACAGAAAGGGTACATATACTGTTCAGCCATGAAAATGAGGGAAAAGGGACTGGGGAGATAGTACAACAGGCAGGCACTTGCCTTGCACATGGCAGACCCAGATTTTATCCCTGGAACCCCATATGGTTGCCCCAGGCCCACTAGGAATTATTCCTCAGCAAAGAGCCAGGAGCAGGCACTGAGCATGGCTGGGTATGACCCAGAAACAAAAACCAAACAAAGAATGAACATCTTTGCAGTCACACCCTCAGATCTGCACAATACACAGCCAGAGACAGGAATCAGAGGCCTAGGTTCTACTGGTGAGGATCCTCACTCATAGAGTTGACATCTCTATAATGGCATCAGCTCCAGCAGATATTTCTAATCCTCACCAGATTCGGAGCACCAACTAGAAGGGCTGCTCTCTCTCCCTGTACTCTCCTGGCATCTAGTATATGAGGTGTTGATGGATAAGTTACTGCAGCCACAGTAAAAGCAGAAAAAAGTAAATGGTTTCTGCCTTACCCACAAGAAAGGTGTCAGGAATGATCTGAGAAATACCAAAAAGAGACCAGAGGAAGTAAACATCATAGCCCTCTTCACAAAAAGCTTCCTCCCAAGTCATCAAGTCATTTGATTTCATGAGAAGATGATTTAAAGTTTTCATTTCAATTTGTTCAAAGACCAGAAACATCGATAAAAGATTAGATACACATATATTACATATATCTCCTGAATTCCTATTATCTGGTCTCCTATCATTTTAATTTTATATTGATCATGGCATTTCACCCCATAATCATCATCAAAGATTTTATGCCAAATATTTTTGCCAAAAACTGGGCCTAAAACCTATGTGCAATTTTAAAAAGAAAACAAAAAACATTAGGAGGTCAGATAGATAATACAGTGGATAAGGCACTTGACTTGCACATAGTCAACCCAGATTCAATCCCTGACATCCTACATAGTCCTCAAGCCCCATCAGGAGAGATCCCCAAGCAAAAAGACAAAAGCAAAGCATGAGAAGTGCTGGCATTAGCCCTCACAACTGCGAAAAGAAAAAAATGAAGAAATTTGAGTCAGAGCTATACAGAAGTGAAGCACTTGTCTTGCATGCAGCTGACTCCAGCTCAATGTCCAGAACCACATATGGTCTCCCAGCACTGCCAAAAGTGATCTCTGAACACTGAACCAGGTGTCAGCTCTGAGCAAAGTCAGGTGTGGAGCACCCAAAAAATCAAAATAAAGGAAAAAGATGTTAAAACATTTGTTCGACTATTACTCAAAAAGTAGGGTGCTGAGCTCGAGAGAGTACAGTGAGGAGAGCACTTATTTTGTATGCTGCTGACCTGAGTTTGATCCTCAGCACTCTATATGGTACCCCAAATACCATCAAGAGTGACTGTGGAGCACAGAGCCAAGAGTAAGACCTGAGTACTACTAGGTGTAGCCTAAAGATGAAAAACTAGAAAAATACAAGATATAATAATTACAGGTGGTTGGTTATGCAGTGAAAGAGGCAATATCTAAATTGGCAAACCTGTCAAGAATTAACCTTCAATTCTTTTCCCTACTAACCAGGATATAGTCTTCATTACTGAGTGAAAAGTTAAGGAGTTGTTCTGTCTAGGATAAGCAACAAAAGGAAAGGCTCTTTTTGTCATTTTGGGGGCCACCTGGTGGTACTCAAGTTGATGGGCAGCTCCAGTCCAGGCTTTGGGGATCTTGTGGTGCCAGATATTGAACCAGGGCCGCCCACAAACCAAGCATGCGCTCCAGCCCTTTGAGCTATCTCTCTGGCCCAAAATTTGTTTTACCTATGCCAGGTGCTGGTGTTTGTCTTAGATTTCCCTTTAGCAATGCACAGGAACACTGGAGCGATAACACAGCAGGGAGGGGTTTGCCTTGCACATGGCTGACGGGCATAGATTCCTCCATCCCTCTCTGAAAGTGCAGCAAGCTACAAGGTACCAAGAGTATCCCGCCTGCATGGCAGAGCCTGGCGAGCTACCCGTTGGTATTTGATATGCCAAAAACAGTAACAACAAGTTTCAGGATGGAGACATTACTGGTGCCTGCTCAAGCAAATCAATGAACAACTTGTTACAGTGTTACAGTGCAGTAACAGTGTTACAGTGTTATAGTGCAGTGCTACAATGCACAGGAAAACTTCCTCTTGATGGCCAAAAATTGACACTGGCAATTCCAATTTATTTTTAGTACATAAAAATAATATATGATTAAAAATATTCATAGACCCTCAGAAGTACAAAGAATATACCTCACAATTAGAATAGGATTTTGAACTATTACACATCCCTCTTCCAGTGTTATTCTGGCTGAATATATTTTTGGAAAGTGGACATCAGTATTTCAGTTTCTCAAAACTTAACCAGTAGAAGATGTTGATCTGTATTCATTTGGAGGCCTTTGAGCCAATAAACCCACACACAGTTGTACGGAAACTTCTTTCCCCAAATCAGTTTTTGTTTGTCTTCACTGTTTCGGAGAGGTACTGAATTTGACATCTTAATTTTTTGTTTTTGCTTTTTGGGTCACACCAAGCGATGCTCAGGGCTGACTCCTGGCTCTGCACTCAGAAATCACTCCTGGTGATGCTCGGGGGACCATATGGGAGGCTGGGAATCAAACCTGGGTCGGCCACGTGCAAGGCAAATGCCCTACCCGCTGTATTATCGTTCCAGCCCTGACATCTTAGTTTTTAATTTTTTTAGTTTGACGTACTTCTATTTGTTTAAAAAAATTTTGTATTGAATCACTGTAAGATAGACCGTCACAAAACTGCTCATGATTAGATTTCAGTCATATAGTGTTCCAATACCCGTCCCTCCTCCAGTGTACATTTCCCAGCACCAGGGTACCCAGTTTCCCTCCAATTACCTCCAACTCCCCACCCCCCAACCTGCCTCTTCGGCAGGCACTTGCCCACCCCCCTCTCTCCCTCTCTCTCTTTCCCTCTCTCACTCTCTTCCTCTGGGGCATTGTGATTTGCCATACAGAAACTGAAAGGTTATCAGGTATATCCCTTTACCTACTTTTAGCCCTCAGTTCTTACCCAATGTAATCATGACCTGCTATTACTGTCATACTGTTCTCTATCTTACCTATTCTCGACATCACACACACACACACACACACACACACACACACTTTTGGTTGATTCCAACAATTAACCAGTCCTCCTAGTCCCTGTTTGTCCTGGACGTAGATATTTATCTTCTAATATATATGTGGTATATATGTATATACATATATACCACAAATGAATGCAATTATTTTATATTTTCCCCTCTCCTTCTGACTCATTTCAGTCAGCATAATACTCTCTATGTCTATCCCTTTATAGGCAAATTTCATGACTTTATTTCTGTTAATAGCTGTGTAGTATTCCACTGTGTAGTATGGCCATCTTTCTGAGCTGGAAGATCTGTCCTCCCTCTGGTTTCTGGGGGCAGTCCAAAGGAAATATAAGTGGATATTTTGTACAGAAGGGTCATGGGAAGAAAACAAGGTCAGAAGGTGGCCATGACCAGAAAAAGGTTGAGAATGGGACATTATCCTTCACTGGAAGAGAAATATGTTGGAGAAGCAAAATGTAGGGAAGAATTCTAGAATAATCCACATCTGGCTTAGGCAAGTGGGCAAATGATGCAGGAAGTAAGAAGCAGCAAGATTACAAATCAGAAGATAGAGGGCAGGTTCTGGTGCAGAGATCCAATCCCCTGCACATCTCAAATGGCTACTCCTTCACCTTTCCATGTTGGTGATGGTTTAGAATTGTCTGGTTACATGCAAGGACAAGTAGACACAAGGGCCAGTAATAATGCCCCATAGTTGGAAATAATGCCCCATAGTTGGAAACCTGTCTTATGAGCTGGGGGAGAGGCCTGGAATAGGAAAGGGATCACTAAGACAATGATGGTTGGAGGAATCATTAGGGATGGGAGATGTGTGTTGAAAGTAGATAAAGGATAAAATGTGATAGCCTCTCAATATCTATGTTGCAAACCATAATTCCTCAAAACAGAGAGAAAGTATGGGGGAAACTGTCTGCCATGGAGGCAGGGGGAGGGTTGGAAAGAAGGGGTATACTGGGGACCCTGGTGGTGGATAATGTGCACTGGTGGAGGAATGGGTGTTTGATTATTGTATGATTGAAACTCAAACATGAAAGCTTGTAACTGTATCTCACAGTGATTCAATAAAAAAAAAAAAGAATTGTCTGGTTAAAGGAATCAAACAGCCCTTTGGAGAATAGTCAATTTCTCATTGCATGGTAAAAAATTAGAAAAGGAAAAGAACTTCACTTGATTGGGTAAAGCAGTATCTAACAAAAAATAAAACAGAAAATTAACAGACTGAAACTCTATCCTTATAAGGACAGACTGGCATGGATGATCAGCCTATTAATAATGGCACAAATGCTAAGTTATAAAAATATAGCGGAGACCATAATAATGGTCTGGACAAAGTGAGAACTATGTCTCAAATTAATTGTTCTATAAATTTCATATGTCTCTGTGTTTATTTCATTATAAATATCAAATGAGTTAACTAATTTTGACAAAATTTGGCGCATTTATTAAGGGGATAAATTCAGATTACATGAAAATGCTAAGTCAGTGCATCAAATGACAGTCAATAAAACCTTTCAAGTAGCTTTATTTTCTGTAATTTGTAATGACTTTCAGAGCCTTCATTGTCTCACCCTCTTTAGCCACAGTGCCATACACCACAAGACAAATCTCCCAATTTCAGTTATTTCACCATTTTCTGTACGTCACTCTCCTGCTTAAAAACCTAACCCACAAATCCTAAATTCCTCTAGCGACTTCTGATTGACTGATTGATAGGTAATTGTGCAGAATGAGACCTACAACTTACAGAATCACAAATACCCTGGCATTTTTCACACTGCAAAGGGCAGGAAAGATTGTGAAACATGGATTTGGAAGTCAGAAAATGGATTCCCTCTCTCCAGGAAGAAAAGTAAGCTTCAAGATGCTTTTAGGAATCTAAAAGTGTTTGAAAGGTAAGGAAGTAAAGGTGTCCCAGCACATTTGTTTTGTTTGAGACAAAATTTTTTATGTATTCAGGAAGATATTTTTAAAAAGAAAAGATGAATTCAACAAGCTGTGTGTGCTCTACTGGACAATAATCTTCAGACTGTAATGTGCTCGTGGACCACAGGGGATCTTTCTGAAATATAGATTCTAATTGTGAAAGCCCATAGTGGAGCCCTCTTGTCTGCATTTCTAACAAGCTAAAGATGAGGCCCAAGATATTGGTCCATGGATCATACTTTGAGTAGCCAGTGGTAAAATATAAAGAATAATCTTAACAGTTAACCCCCAAGAAAAGGGGGTGGAAGGCTGGAATGTAGCACAAGTCAGTGGCAGAACACATCACACTTCATAAGTGTAAAGCCCTGGAGAAGTCTAAGCCTGAACTGAATGACTGAAAGGGAGAGAGAGAGAGAGGAGAGAGAGAGAGAGAGAGAGAGAGAGAGAAAGAGAGAGAGAGAAATGCAATGATAATAAAAAATAAAATTGGGCCAAGAATTTGTAGCCCAGTGATAGTGCTCTTGCCTTGTACAGGAGGAAAAAAAACAACTTTTAATTAAAAAATAAGAAGGGAAAATCTGTTGATAGTGATTATACATTGCTAAGGAAAGAGAGCATATGATATGGATAGAGTATGATCATTAGCTGCTTTTTTTTTTTCAGGGTCAGGGAAATGAGACCTATTGTTACTGTTTTTGACATATCAAATATGCCACAGGTAGCTTGCCAGTCTGTCTGTGTGGTGTGGGCAGGATACTCTTGGTAGCTTGGTAGCTTGTTGGGCTTTCCGAGAGGTATAATATATATATATATATATATATATATGTATATATATATATGATTTGTTACTCTCTATGATTTGTTGCCTACTGTCTGAACTCCATCAAATATGGTGTGGTAATTTTTATTCCAACTCGACCTACCATTGAGTGATAAGTTCTTTATAGAATTAATCTATAAAATGAAAATAATAATAACAAACTTGTGGGCATGGTGATGAGTGAAATGAGTTAAGAGGGCTGACAGCTATCACAGACTGTGCAGGAAGTGACAGGTCACAGCAGCTCACCTCAATTAACTCCTTCATCATTGGAGATGTTCAAATAGAGTCTCAATGGAAGCCTGTGAGGACAGTTAAAAAGAGCAAGCTCACCTTTAGCCAAGGGTACTGATGACCTGGAGTGTGGACAGGTCCAAGCACTGATCAATGGAACCCCAGGGACTGATTTTTTGGATGGGGGCCCCAGATAGCTCAGCATTACTCAGGCCTGGCTCTGTAGCGAACATGTCTCCTAAGCTCATATGGTAGATCAACAGTCTGGAATCAGAAGCTAATGACAGCTAGTAACTGAATAAACAGTTCAATAATGATGTGTGTGCATGCATAGAGATGCTTCTATCAATATTCCTTAGAAAGGGCCTTTTATGCTAATACCTTCTACTTATGCAGTCTTTCAGGAGCTTTCATTTCTATGATCTCATTGAGCTTTAAAAGAATACTCCAGGGCGCTGGAGCAATAGCACAGCAGGTAGGGCATTTGCCTTGCACGCAGCGGACCCGAGTTTGATTCCCAGCATCCCATATGGTCCCCTGAGTACCACCAGGGGTAATTCCTTAGTGCAGAGCCAGGAGTAACCCCTGTGCATTGCTGGGTATGACCCAAAAACCAAAAAATTAAAATTAAAATAAATAAATAAATGAAAGAATACTCCAGTGGGGCTGCAGCGATAGCACAGCAGGTAGGGCATTTGCCTTGCACGCGGCTGGCCTGGGTTCAATTCCCAGCATCCCATATGGTCCCCTGAGCACTGCCAGGGGTAATTCCTTAGTGCAGAGCCAGGAGTCACCCCTGTGCATCACTGGGTGTGACCCAGAAAGCAAAACTAAAAAAAATAAAGAATACTCCAAGTGAGGTTCGCAATCTCACTGTATACACAAGCAAGCAGTTTCAGGCTATGCCAAGGTCCCCTTACCAAATCAGGTCTAGGTCCTACCCCCCAATCTGGTCTGAGTCCTCCTGCCCATGCTCCAAAGCCTCTTTAAATAAGTCCTTGTCTGTCGAATCTGAAACAAATATTTAAGTGCCCTTTGTGAGCCAAGCCTAGCACAAGAAAACACACAATTAGATATTTTCTTAAATAAATAAGAATATGTGTTTGCCTCTGTTCTAACTCCTTAATTTTACACATCAGGGCACTACACATCAAAGCGATGTAGTAACTTCCCTAAGGTCATTGTTTAGTTCTTGTCTAAAAGGAGAAAGCACATCATAAAATCCCATTAAGCCTAAGCAGCAGCTTTTAATATTCCACACTCCAGGACACCCAGGGTTATCAGTTTTGTTCTAGATCCTTTCTGACCTGCTATAATTACCAATTAATCTCGGGCTGTAACAGACTTATTTTAACAAACAAGTAAAAACCTTGAGATTATGATTAGGGGAGAGAGCAGCTGAGAAGCTTTACTCTTTTGACATGATTCTTACCTAATTCGGTGCTAACATTTAAAGGTAAACTATGTGACTAACATACCACGCCCACAAGAACGTCTCAACTCTAAACTGGTTGGGTGAATCATAGCCACCATTCTCTCAAATAGGAATTAACCAAGGACTGACCATTAGCCATTCCGTTTCTGCTACTTCTTTAATCAAAACGGAACAGAATGAATGGCAAATAAAAAGGGAAAAAAGAAAACATTAAATATGAAAGGCCAACTTGCTCGCCTATATTTTTAGTTCAAATGACAGTTTTAAAATTACAAAGGTGAAAACCTTTTTGCTAAATTGGGTTTTAAACGTGCCATTTGTCAAATGAGTACATTTTTACGATTTTTAAAATGACTGTTTTATCATGAATGGTAAAAATACCACGCTGAGGTATTATTCTTCATTTCTTCCACCACCAACACCCTGTTTTGCATTTGGGGGACAGGGGCGGGGGCGGGAGGTGAGGAGTTTGTTTTTCTATGCTGGAAACTCAGCTGTTCTCAGCACAATCTTGGAAAGTCACATTTTCATTCATGGCACAATGCTATGAGATCATTTTCCAACCCAAGCTGTTATTGTTTCACAGAAATAGGGAAAATGATCCCTGCAGCAATCACAGCATTTCATAGCTGCACAGGACCTGAGCAGTCATCTTGAACAGCACCCTCTCTTCACAGATGAGCAACTGAGGCCAGACAGGTAAACAGACTCACCTGTGTTATCCCAGCCAGGCCGGGACAAGCCTGGCCTACATTCCAGCCCTTCGGACCAGATCCCTGATTTCTGTAATGCCCTTTCTGACTGTCCCCTAGACAGATAGAGTGCCTCGATGTTGTTCCCAGCTCTCTTCTCAACGGATCAGAGTAAGTAGCCTGGCTGATCACGAATACACATATCCATAGAATCTTTGTAGAGAGAGCCCAGAGGGAAAAAAATGTCATTTGGGCAAGGTCAAGCTAAGAACTAAATCCTCATTTCCGTACAAAAGGGATGTGGATATCCAAGAAAGAGAGGTGAGGACGCAGTATTATCTGAATCAGGGAAGAGGAAGCTGAAAAGAACATCATCAAATCTCTCTAAGTCAGAATTGTCTTTCTCCCCTTCCAGAGATCATCTTCCCCTCCTAACAACTCGGAACATTTTCCCTAAGGGAAGGGGCGGGGTAGGGGGGATCTGATTTCAGAGTCACTCTGAGGAAGTCTCTGTACAGCTGTGGAATCTGTGCCTTGGAATATAAATAGCAATGGCTGATAGGAAGTGGGCTGAAACTGTCATCAAGCAGAGAAAACAACATCCACGAGGGTTCTCAGACCAGGTTCTTCTGCCTCCACTCCGGTGGGAATCTCTGACCACAGCCAGAGCCCTCTGCAGGTCTTGGAGCAAATGACTTCTCAAATGGCAGCCCCAGATTCCGGGGTTTGCCGCCCCATCCACTCCCAGCCCCCTGAAGCCAGGGAGAATGCCTACCCATTTCCACCCTGTGATAGAAATGACAGCCTTCCAGAGAGAAAGACCAGCCTCAGTCTGGGCATGAGGAGACACCGGCAGATGAACAAGCACTTGCTAAATATAAAGTGTCATATAATGCAATCGCAGCTCTCAGTCCAAAATTGAAATTTTTATTTTGCTAAAAATGGGTTATCACCATATGATTCATTATTAGTGAAAGAAAAAGCATGTATTCACATTTGATAATTATTTTCTACTCACAGCAGAAAAAAAATAGTGCTTTAAACCCCATAATTTGGTCATCAATTAGTCTTTAATACATCCTGATGTACTTAGTTTTTTTTAATATTAAAAAAAGGCTTGCAGCTGAAAAATTTACATTTAAAAAGTAATTAATGCCAATTCAATGAAGAAATCCTCCGTTTCCTACAGAATTATGTAGAACCTCAAGCTCTTTTTAAGACTAGAAAGAACTGATTATCAGTAAGAGGTACTTCTGGGGTTCTGCAGGACAAAATTCTCATGATAAATTTCTCCAAGTATCAGACCCATGGTAAGTTCCTCCTAGTATCAGACCTCCAAGCATCACACTTTCCCTTCACTTTGCCTCCTTCACTCTTCAGACCTCTGTGGGTTGTCACTTGGCATAAGCTATGATTAACAGACCCCATAATTCTCCCATCCTTGTTCTCCTGAGCATCTCCAGCACCCACCAGTTCTACTGTGCTACGGCTGGGAATTAGGCGCAGCCACTTCTGTCCCAGCGAACCTCTCATCTGCCTTCTTCTCTACCAGGTCTCCTGAGATTTTAGAATCATACTCAGACAGTTCATATGAACTCTCCACCTCATCCTTCATTTGCCACTGATGCGTCCCAAACAAGACCTCTTCATTAAAAAAAAAAAAAAAAATTATTGACTCACTGTAATAGACCCTTACAAAGCTGTTCATGATTAGGTTTCAGTCAGTCACACAGTGTTCCATCACCCATCCCTCCATCAGTGTACATTTCCCAACACCAGTGTCCCCAGGTTCCCTCCCATCCATCACCCCCCAATCCCCAGCCTGTCTCTATAATTCTCTCTCTCTCTCTCTCTCTCTCTCTCTCTCTCTCTCTCTCTCTCTCTCTCTCTCTATCCTCTCTTCCTTTTGGGCATTATGGTTTGCCCAAATACAAATACTGAAAGGTCATCAGGAATATCCCTTTACCTAATTTTCATACTCAGTTCTTGTCCAGCGTGATCATTTCCAGCTATTACTGTCATACTGTTCCCTTCTCTATCTTACCTATTCTCCTCCCCACACACACTTGGGGTTGATTCCAACCATTGATCAGTCCTCCTAACCTTGGCCATGGAAAACAAGAACCCTTCTTTGGAGGAGGAGGGTGAGATGAACCAGAAACAGCTGCTTTCCAGAGAGTTGAGCTGGCAGCAATCCTTGGCTGTTACAAGAGCCATATGTGGGGCCAGAGCAACAGGATAGCTGATAGAGTGTTTTCCCTGCAAGTAGCTGATGCACATTTAATCCCAACACCCCAGCTAGCACCCAAGCCCTACCAGGGTTAATTCCTGAGCACAGTGACAGGTTAAACCCTGAACACTGCCAGATATGTCCCCCAAACTAAATTTTTGTTTATATTGAAAAATTAATTCCCCCACCCCCCAAAAAAAATTTTTTTAAAAACAAAAAGAACCAAGTCATGAGAAAAATTACCTTCTGCAAGGCTTTCTATGCTAGATTAAAGAGGGTCTTTGACAGTCTTTCTTTTTTTGCTGTTAAAATAAGAAAAAAATTCCATCTCTTTTCAGCTGACTCCTATCTTTTGCATTACCACAAACTTGAGCAAGATGCAATTTACTGTATTTTCCCTTAAAAAGAGTATAAATGGGAAAATGTGTGTCTTTGGATGTCTCCAGCATAGGCGATACATATTAGGGATGCTCAACCTTTCATTCTAGCACTGTACCACAGTCCCATCCACACTGTTCCCACTTATACCTATGTTCCTTAACAGAGGGAGGCTCAAGATGTGGAATGACAGTCACCAGGGCACAGAGACACCAATGCGCTGAAAACATATGCCAAATCTAAAGTGGAGAATGTCCATGCAGTTTTTGATGAAGAGCAAAAGGCTAACTAAAGTGACTGGATCATGGTTTCTTGGCACCCTCAAAGAGTCTAGTCAGATGCTCCCTGGCGTGGCTCTCAGAGGTGGCATGTATGCATGAAGATGCCAGTTCTGAAGCAGGCACTCTATGCCAGGCACTTGGCTACATTATGTTCAGTGTGCCCCAACTCGAGCAGTTATGGGTGGGAGGTGCAGCCAAGCGCTGCTCAGGAAACCCGGAACCACTCCCAGTGATTCGCAGCCATCGGGCTGCCAGTTCAAAGCTGAGGCCTGGGCATGCACTATTGCTTGGACCCTGTGGTATGGAGGATTATCCCGGCCAAACCAGTGATTCTCAGAGGACCATGTGATACTGGGGATCAACCTGGGGTCAGTAGCATATAAGCTGAATCCTTCTATTTTCTCTCCAGTCCCTCTGTCAACTTAATTGATAAGAGATCTGTGATTTCTCAAAGAGATTGTTTGCCCGATGTCATTTAGCTAGTGAATGGCAAAGCTAAAATTCAAACCAATTCTGTCAATCTGCCGACACTACACTCTGCAGAGATGTGGAAACAGGATTTATTCAGAGTTACTAAGTTTATATGGAGAAACAGAACATATGGCCGGTAACCTCTGAGTGAATTTTGTATATTAAAAAACGATAATCTGAGTGTCTCAGCGGTGGCCAATTATCTAAAGACATCAGTGATGAAAGGATTCAGATGTGGCTTCTGACACCATCGTTTGACAGCTATTTGCCAGGTCCCCCCGTGGACTGTGAGGCTCAGGCCAATGGAAAGGTTAGGCTTTGTGGGACATGAAAAACTCTTCCTGACAAGAGGGAAGCAGCTATGTCTTTGCTCATCCCTGTCTACCCCAGTGCACACGAATCCAAGCTTCTGGAAAGGCCCACGAGAGCCCCTTGCTGACAGACCCCTTCCTGTAGGGAAGGTGGGGGTGGGGGGGAGGCGGCCCCATCTGTCAGCTCTCTGGGGCTGGGAATCAAAGCATCCATTCCAGCCCAGCAGCCTGGGAGCTGTTCACCTCTGTCGGGCTCTTATGTTGCCGTCCCGACAAATTTCTTTCAAATCCAGTCATTTGGGGGAGGTGGAGGAGGTCTCCAAGGAGCCCTGGGGACTCAGTAATCCCATTTGACTCTGTTCCACTCTAAGCCCCTCCCTCATTGAACCTGTCCAGAAAACAAACTTTCCTCGTTAACTCCCTCTGTCGGGTTAGGTCACGCCAGCATGAGTCCACGTCAAGAGACCTGCTCGGAACTCGGACCTGGCCTCACCAGGCCTCGCCCTGCGGCACCTGCTCTCTCCCCCAGGGCTGGAGGACTCAGGGTAGGTGGGAGCAGACCTACTGGTCTCCCATCTAGCTGACACCTGGCTGCGACTTGAACCCAGAGACCCCAACTCCACAGATAAACCCACCCAGACCCACTGACTACTGCAGTGCCTCAGATGCCCCATCATCCACCCACTCTCCTTACATGATTCTCGAAGATCCCTCAGCCCCAGGCCCCAGGGAAGCATCTCATGCACCAAGTCTTGAGATTCTGCCCAGGCTCCTCCAAACATTGGGTTTCAGAGCTGCCTGCATTTCCACAGCTCTATCTAAACAAACTTTTGCCCTATTTCTAACCACAATACCCAAAGGGAGAGAGAGAGAGAGAGAGAGAGAGAGAGAGAGAGAGAGAGAGAGAGAGAGAGAACAAAAGGGAATGCCCTGCCACAGAGGCAGGAGGGGGTGCCCCCAGCAGGGCCGGGGTGGGGGATGGGATTGGGAGGTGGGAGGGATACTGGGTTCACTGGTGGTGGAGAATGGACACTGGTAGAGGGAGGGGTGCTCAAACATTGTATGAGGGAAACACAAGTATAAAAATGTGTAAATCTGTTACTGTACCCTCATGGTGACTCACTAATTAATTTTTTTTAATTTAAAAAAAAAATAAACAAACTTTTGACTCCCTACTTTCCCCTCCTTTCCACAGTGACAGTGAAAAAAGGAGATTTTTCTTCTCCCTTTCTTGAACGCAGCCGGCAATGAATTACACTGTCCCTGACTGGGGGCAGCCTACAGTTTCTACCCCCAGTCACTGGATGAGAGGATTCTGACCCAGTCAGTGTCCAGAGACTCATCTGTAAATACCCAAGTAATGGTTAATGATTTAAAGGTTTTACGTTAGTGACTGTCTCCACATAACCTCAGAGATAGGCTCAACTGAGTGTAATGACCTCCCCAAACCGTGAGGCCCTGTGCTCGGGGTCGACCGAGAAGGAACTGGGGCATCCATCAGAACAAGCGCCAGCAGCAGCACAGCTTTTGTCTCTGAAGAAAGCACAAACTGCAGAAATGACATGATTTCTCTAGCAATTACATACTCTGCAAGAACAAATACCAGCAGAGCACCAAGCGCCACCAAAAGATTTTTCAACCTCTGTAAGCCTCAAAGATGGGAACCTGCTTATTTCCAAGAGTCACGGGGGCTGACTGGCAGCTACATGGTGGCACTTGGTTCTAACAGCCTCATTCCCCAGTTGAAGGTAGCCTCCCACACGGCCACCCTAATGAGTGATATGAAGAGTCCCGCTCACTGTATCGCTTCACTAATTGCTCAATCTTAAATTATCAGATATTCAGAAATGTCTCTTGTTTTTCCAAAGCCTCTTGTTAGAGCAGACTTTTAAAAATCAGGGTCTCTCTTAATGAGAGCAATAACAATATCCCGTCTTTATGTACTGCCCTGCCGCCTACTAACTCAAAAGCTTACTATGTCTGCCCTGGCGAGGCAAGCACAGGGCCAAGAAATTGCCTATAAATATAATTGCTATAGAGATTTAACCTGGTTCAACTAGGCCAAAGGAATTTTTTCTCCAAATAGCAATTTAAAATCTGAATTATATTCATAATGACCTTGGCTCCTGATGCTTTCCTTGTTTCATTATGTCTCAGCACCCCAGAATGATAATACCAAAGTATCATAAAACTTCTTTCTAAAAGTCCCTTTGCTACTGCTGGGCCAGCCAAAACCAAATCTCCAGGAAAATTTCTTTCTCCTGAAGGGGTGCCAAAAGGAATCCTCCATAAAGTCAGGGATAGTTTCTAATTTAAGCCCTGCTGAGGAGTAGATTTAAGTACAGGCCCAACAGATAACCCTTCATGTATTTTCACGTGAAGAAGACCAAAGAAGAGCTCCACAAACAGGAAAGATCTTCCCCTAATTTAACTGGATTCTGAAATTCCATAATTACTGTAGAGTATTTTAATCTCTAAGACCTAGAACATAATGAAACACAAGCCCAAGGAGAGGAGTCAAAAGACCTTAGTTCCGGAGCCAGAGGGTAAGATGATTGCCTTGAACAGAGCCAATCTGGGTTTGGTCTCCAACACATAATCACCTAGCAATTACATCCATATCATCCCCCAAGCACTGCCATGAGTGCTATTTGAGTGCAGAGTCAGGAGTAACCCCATGAACCCCCCCCCAAAAAAAAAACAAGACCTTAGTTCAAGTCTCTCACCTTGATCAATCACTTATAGCAGTGTGATACTGGCAAGTTACTTCATGCTGAGCCATAATTTCTCATTTGTTTCTCATATGTTCCTGAGACCACTATTGTATTATGTGAAATTGTGCTTATAAAGTCTTTGATGCTTGGGAAGCATGAGAAGTGATCAGCCAATAATCACTCTAGATTTGAGCAATCAATAATATCATCACAGTTAATCAAAGATAACAACACTCATCGTTGACTACCCAAGGAGTGAGTTCGGGAAGAGTCAGGATCTCACTATTGCAGTTTTACAGGTCAACCACCCCGGATAGCTGCCAGGAGGCAGGAGGCAGAGGGGCCAGGTCCTGAGAGGGAAAAGAACTTAGCTGTACTCTCTCCCTCGGGAACCCAAACTTTCAGCACCATCTTGAGGACAGAAAAACTGTCTCTCCTCCAGGACATTATTAGTATCCACTTGGATCTGGTGGCCACCTCCCAACCAATCAACAACAATAACAACTGCATGACCAGCGGGAACACCCCGCAGAGGATGATCTGAGACCAGTAGAGTGGGGGTAAGAGGAGCAGTAACTCAGAGACTCTGGTGCTTGAGCCAGCAGAGTAAGACACTCCTGGTTCTGAGAAGCCTGCCACGGCCACATGGTTGCAAGCTGAAAAAGCCAATTTTGGGGTGCTTCCCCAGGCAGCTCTGCAGCAGTAAGGCTCCTTGGCTACTCACCTCCCACCAATATTCTCACTTTGGTCAATGTGATCTAAAAGAAGACACACACACACACACACACACACACACACGCAGCACATAGGCAGAGAAAGACCCAGATTCCACATTCACTAAGTACTCTTGCTTCATCACTCCTGTCATTTTCTGAAACATGCACTTACTTCACTTGCAATGGAACCAAACGGTAAGGACACAAGAACATGTCGCAGGAAGAGACACACCAGGAAAGATTATTGCACTACACTAATAAAGATGGAACACTGAGCTTGGGAGTATAAAGAGGCAGTCAAAAAAAAAAAAACTGAAGGCAGGTGTCCCCGTGAGAGTGATGTCTCAGTCAGCACCTGAAGGATGGACAGGAGGCAGCGGCTGAAAGGTAAGAGTGTGCCAGCAAGCCAGGACTCTATGAGAGGAACAAAGAAAAGTTCTCCTTGTCAGAAAGACTGTGGAAATTCAAAGGCAGAGAAGAAAGAAGTGTGAAGCATTAATAAAGACCACATGATGTAAAGCAGGAGCAATATCATTACCTTCTGAGCCTAGAGAAAATAAATCACAATGCAATTCCCATTCATCAATCCAAAGTCTAGGTTTTACAGCAGTCACAAATCCCCAAATCTCATAAGCTTGGAAGATGGTGTCTTCCGTCCACTCAGTATCCAACATGGAATTCCACGAGTAGGGGACTTGGAGCTTTGCACATCATAATCACTTTAGGGACTCGGGCTGGCTAACATGCCATCTAGAAAAATTCTTTAGTGTTGCTTCATCAAGAGAACAGAAGAAAATAATTCAGATCTGTTCTTAAAGCTTTAGCCTCAAAGTGACACTCGGAGTTTGGGGCCACAGAAAATGCTATGGCCAAATCTAATCTCCACCCTACATTAGGCTGGAAAAGAAAATAACCAGATATGCATGATGAGCAGAACTAATGATATTGCTGTCTCCTTCCTCTATCCTCATGATTAATATGAACAAGGATTTCCTGACAGTGGGCACAGGAAGTAATTTCTTGTCAAAATTGTCTCTCAAATCTAGTGGAACCGTGAGGTGCCCCAGAGTGCAAGAGTTATCATGCCCATCTGATCATCAAGGAAACTGAAGAACAAAGCGTTGAAGGCTCTAAGACAGACCCAGTCAGATGGAAGAGGGCCAGCCTCCTTGGCTCCCATCCATTTAACTGCTTCACATGCACTTCAAGAAGTAAGTACACAGAAGGGGGGGGGTGGGGGGAAATCAAATTCATACACAGACCAGGAAAGTCCTTTCCTTCAGTTCCCAGAAAAGAAGAAGAATCTACCTATCTACCTGGTACTGACACCCTATTCTCTAGTGGCACAGGCACAAACAGCCCCTGGCCCGGAAGCATAGTAGCGTGAGGAAGTGAGTTCTACAGAACCACTGGGAAAGTGATCCAACAAGCAAAAAAAAAAAAAAAAGTGCTGAGGTCTCATGGAGTGACAGAAGCTATAAAAGCCGATTCCGACTCTGTGGATGCATGATTCTAGAAGTAATTCACTGGAGTCTCCCTGTCTGCTTACAATGGCAAATTTTGAAATGGAGTGTATGCAGGGATAAGGAAACTACCCCAGTATGTTCCCCTGAAGTAGCACTTTATTAAAGAAAGCCATGGTCTAATTAAGCCAGCTTATTAGATGATTGAAATATTTTTCCAAACAATTCAGGAAAGCTCGAGGAACATCAATTCCAATGGATTGGTCTGGCTATGATGAGACTATCGATCAATGCAGGAAGTGGACTTCACACCTCATAAATTAATGACCACACGAACATGCTTGAGTCCCTCTTCCCTTTTTCAATCCTAGCACCTCTGTGTGAGGCGGCAAAACTAAACACCAGATGGGAGGACTAAGCAATCCCGGCATGCACACTGCCAGGTACTGCAGAATAGGCCACTTTTTTTTCTGAACAAAACTCGTTCTTAGCATCCTGCCCACACTATTTCCAACTGTCAAAAGCTTCTTGTTGCCGTGATGACTTAGACAAAAGGAAACCGAAAAGACGGTGAGGTCAGGAGGCACATAAACTCAGGGAAATATGAGCAGGATTTAAATTGTTAGAAACAGAAGTGAATGCTTCCCACTGTTCACACTTCCCCCCTTTCCAGAAATACATTTGGTCATAAGAAATGTCAAATCTCCCCCAGTGCTTTACTTCTTGTGGAGATTTCAGAAGGTAAATCCAAGCAAAAGTCCAGCAATTCTCCGTGAATAAAAGTGAAAAGCAGACTTCGTGCCAGGACTCAAGCACTTTACTGAAGATTTCATATACCAACTGGCTCTAAACTCAGGGTGTGACTCAGATTTTAAAAAGGGGAGGAAGAGCGGAGACTCAAGGCCACTGCCCAGAGGTGACCGTGCTCTCCGGCCCCCTGGGTGGCTGGCAGCAGACCTCATTTCCTGCTTCCTTCTTGGGGTGATTTAGCCTCAGGTATTTTTAAAGTCTTGGGACCAGAGATAAAGATTATCTCTCTTCCTGCCCATTTCTCCATCAGTTCTGAGCTATATATCTGGGCTCCAAGACATATTTGTCCTCGTCCTGGATATTGAATTCTGTGTTCACCTTATATATCACTCAACAGCTGTTTTTTCCTCACCATTTTTTCCTCTATTTCTTGTCCTTTCTTTTTTTTCTCTATCCCCTTCGCCCACCTCCCAATTTGTCAGAGGCTGCCTGACTGTTTTAGAGCAGGAAAGTGAAAATGAATCTAACAACGACAGGCTCCTCTCTCTTCAATATTTAAATAGGATCAATAATGACCCCCCCACCCCCGCCCGCCAATGCCAGTTCCTTGACATCTCAGAGTGTGCCCTGTGGAGTTGTCACTGAGAAGAATGATGTCCCAGCCTCTGTCTTGCTGTCCTGCCACCTTGTCACCCATGAGCACTTTCTCCTGAGTACATATTTCCTACAGGTGAAATAATATACCTTCCACACTGCTTGGGGGGCATGCAAGCATAAAACAAGGATCCATTTAGAATAAGCTAGCAAGCACCCACCTGCATTTCACGTGATGAATCCAAACTGTGGCAGCACCCATCACAAAATGGATGTCACTTTATGCTTGCAACCAAGAGCTAGTGGGCTGCCTAGATTACGTGACTCTCTTAAAAGTGAAAAGTGAACTATTGACAAATATTGTATTCAGCTGTTGGGGTTCGGGGGATTATTTTTGGTTTGGATTTTTCTGATTGTTTTGTTTGTTTGTTTTTCATTTCTAAGACCAGGATCCCTTCAGATAATCAGTAAACTTGAAAAGAACTGAATTGAGAGCTCTGATCTGCAGAGAATGCTCTGGGAGCCTGAAAAAGTGGGTGAAAAATACAAACATCAGTGTCCACGGTGGTCACTCTGCCTCCTCCACTGCTGGCCCTCACTAACTCCTTCTATCTGCTCCGTGAATGTCTCATAAAGTTTGGACAGGTTTAGGCTATCACTCAAACACTCTGACTCGAACTCGGAGAAATTGTTCCTATAATGGAGTTCTCAATTTATTGGTCAGTTTCATCTAGATTTTGTCACTCTTAGCTGTGCTAGCCCTTCAGCTTGCATTACATACTCTAGAAATGTGAGCCATTTTCAAATATTTTAAATATCACAGATAATTCAATTCAGCTCATAATATCCTTCTGGAAAGATAAATAAAAATAATTTCTCTAAAGAGGCCACATTGTTCTCTGTACTTGTCTTTTCATAAACAGCTAAAATCTGCCACCTTCTGGATTTTCCAGGACGGCTATGAAAGAAAGGAGTCCTTTTTCAGCGACTGTGTTGACATTCTTCAGCTATGCAGCGACACTGCCATCTAGTGGAATTTCTCAAGATTTTGCCCTCAGCAGAAACATACAAAAGGCTGGCTTATTTTAAGAGAAGCAAATAGTCACTTGGAGCAATTTACTCAAATTACAATTACTAAAAGAAAATTGGGCCTTATGCAGAGCACTGAAATTTGAATCCAAGTTTGAGTCAGAATTTATTATATGAATCTGCAAAATAAAAGAATAGCCTCCCACTACTACAGCCCTGGTATGAAGAAAAAATACATTTTTACTTCCAATGGCAATACAAATGGAACAATGGCCACATGAGAATCACAGTAACTTCATTCATCCTTTATAGCATCTTGAAAGTAGATGGAGAAATCGAGCTATTTCTCAGTCAATGAGTCTCCTTTGTGTGAATGATAGATGAAAACATAACATACTGGGTTGTCTGATACTTAATCATGATGCTGCAATGAAAACTACAACCCATTCTTTTGCATTCTTGACAATTTCCAGGCTCTTCCCTATAGACACTTCCTGGAACGTCTTCTGTGCCCAAGAAGAAGCCATTATGAAGAATGCTGGGGTCCTCCTTGGCTGATACCAGAATCATGATCCCATGCTCACTTCAGGAATAGGCTTTCAAGTGAGATCCTGTTTCCATTGCTTTGAGCCTGTCATTCCATTGCTATCTCCGCTCCTATGTTCTGAAATCTGTCCCCAGAGACCTCTGTGGGTAAGATGAAGACAGGGCATTAGATGTTCCCTCAATGTCAAAAATCCAGTTCAACTTCTCGTTCCACTGGGACTGGGGATAGACTGTTTGGGACGTGACAAATTCTCCCAGCTGCTGTAAATCCACTTTCTGCTGAAATATGGTGATGTGTATTCTCTCTATTCGGTTTCAGAAAATCAGAATCAGTTTAAAGGTTTCACTGGGAGGCATCGAACAGCCTCATCCCCATCTTTCTTCACATCCATTCAAACCATCAACCTGCTTGACCTCATCTTCAGCCCAACACCATGACCCTGAGAGTCCCCATGGTCCCCAAGGCTGGGGAGAGGCATTAAAGGACTTTCTCTCTGTGGCTCTGCAGGGTGGTATCACAGAAGCATGCCTACTGGAGACTTTGCCCCTGCAGCCAAGGAGCAACTCACACCTTATTTTTTGCTTCTTTGTTTATTTGGGGAAATGCAGAAAAATAATCGAGGTAGAAGTGATAACCCAGTAAAAGAAATGTTGCATCTGAAGCCAGGCTCCAAGCTCACAGCACTTTAGCATTTGGCAATGCAGACAGCAGAGGCTTGGTCTGGCCCAACTCCCAAGCTGTCTGGGGAAAGGGGGAAGGATTTCAGTGATTCCGGTGGCCAGGGTATATTCTTCGGAAGCTCCTGACTGCTCACAGAACCACAGGCCATCAGCCCTCTCTCTCTTTGGCAGGTGCCTGCCACAGTCACCCACAGATGTCCAGATGACCCACAAACCAGGAAGAAGGGGAGGTAACTTGACCAGT